>NC_090943.1:128388399-130788399 GCF_040807025.1 Struthio camelus
GTGTACAAACACATACATACATACATACATACGTACGTGTGTGTGTGTGTGTGTGTGTGTGTGTGTGTGTGTAAAATAGGACTTGGCATAAATCAGCTTGATAAATAATCTGCTCAGGAGTGGCACAGACTAAGCATGCATGGACATATTTCCTCCTTATCCTGAGAGGGGCTGCATCTCCAGGTCAGGACTGCTGTTAGTGATAGGGAGGTAAAAGTCCACTTAGCCATGTCTTACATTATAGTAAAGTGTGCGCTAACGGAAGAAAGCACTTTATGATATTTTATTTCTATGGCTATTATATGCAAAAAAAGGGAGAATTTTTTTTATATATACAGGAATAGTATACAACATACTTTTAATTTAATCGTTAGCGCCACCACAGTAAAATATTTTACATGACTATTTTGTACTTAGACAGCATTTTTAGAGGTGTTTTCTAGGTGCCTTAGTAATTACATTATAATGAGTTTATATAATTTTGAATTATTTTTAATAGTAGGATTATTTCTGTTAGCCTTCTTTCTCATTAATTACTGCAGGAATCACTGTTAAAATTATCAAGAAATTAAGAGGTATATTAATGCAGTAAGAGCATTGTTACAGAATTACTGGAATGTAAAAATCGTTTACCTCCAATGCAAGTATTCCTGTAGAAGGATATTCTAAAGTTTGCATGACTTTAACATGATTTTCATTTTTTATCTAACTACTCTCCATTTTTTATCCAACTACTCTTCCAAAGCTGACTTTGAAAACGCAAATGGATTAACTTCATATATATAGATATATATATATAATATATACAAAAACACACATATACATACATACAGTACACAGTTTGTCTGAATATACACGCTAATAATACTAAATAGTATGTGTTATGGTTTATTTATTGTAAAATATAAGGTAATGCAATCAGCAAACCAGATTTCAAAGCAGTGCTAATATATCCACTGTTTTCATGAATACATTTAGGGCTTGGTCCTGCAAATGCATGTGTGACTTTACTCACAGAAGTAGTCAAATTTAAGTCAAAAAATATTTTGGCAAACTCAATCATTAATTTGCATATGCTTTCCAGAAATCAAGTCTTTACACTAGAAACGACAATTTTTACCTTTCACTTTGCAATCAGATTTAATGCAAAAAGATTCATTTCAAGTGTGCAAGCCTCTCTCTGGGACCTATTTAAAAATCCTCCTATTTAAAACTCATCCTTATTTATTTTCTTTCATATGCAAAGGTCATTTTCTAGTGCACTTAGAAAAATACTCCCCAAAGAAGTCGAGCTCAAGAAAAACATTATTTAATTCTTAAATAGATTAGTTTTCAGCTTATTTAATGTTTTAAATAATCAAATTATTTTAATAATGTTTTATCAATGAATATAATGATTTACTCTGACCTGGCACAGACATGCACACTGAGGAAAAAGATCCCTTCCAAGTAGTTAAATTGCAATCCTCCAATAGAATGTAAAAGAGAAAAAACGGCTTTGTTAAATTTTCAATCCTTTCTTAATATAAACATTAAAAATCACAGGATTTTGAAAGGACAAGTAGCTTAGGTTAGTGAAAGATTTTTCATTTTTTACATAATGGTTGTACTCAGAAGTAATTTGCTTTTACTAGAATGCTGTAAAGTTCTCTCTCAGCCCTGATGTACTGTATAAAACATTTCTTAACTCATTAATGTCAAATATAAATTAGTTTTATATTGGAATTTTAACAAACCAGACTCCACAGGCAACATAAAAAGCTAGACCTTTGCCAGAAATGGTGTAAAGCTGAATGCAAATTTGGACCAGGTATCACCTATCGTAAAAGATGTACATATATGCATATATGCATATACATGCCTACTTACCTAGCCATATATATAGACATATACATATACATATACGTATAAAGATATATTACACTCTCTTGGTTGTCCTGAAAATATTACCAAATAATACAAAACACTGCCGGTAGCTGGAATTTTGTAAAACAAAAAAACTAAAAACCTCAACAGTTTTAATTGAACCAGTGCAAGGGGACTGTACCTATGCTATTAAAATACTTTTTTTGGATATAACAGTTCTGGGCTATGACTAATGTTCAATGTTGGAGTGTCCTGAATATGATTTTTCCCCATGTATATTCTTTGAAGATCCGAGCAAGGATGTTGTATTGTATTAATATCATAATTCAAAGGGAAATTTATTAAACCACCCCCCCCTCCCAGTATTCCCATCAGAGCTAAAAGTTGCAAATTCTATGTGGCAGAGCCTAGACAGTAATATCAAATTTTAATAACAATTTCTCTTCTTCAGTCAGTGCTATACTGAAGAAAAGCATAAATTGCTGTGACTGACCGTTAGTTGTTAGAGAAGCAATCTGACTTCTCCACACCCTTATTTCAGTGTATCTGCTCTGTCCCTCAGCTGTATTAATGATAGCATGAAAGGTCACATGATAAACGAGTGACAAAAATATCAAAACATATTAGCCTGTAGCTTTGTTATCAGTGTATGGCAGAGATGACAGAAAATTGTATTTTTCCCCTGAATAATTTTGTGTTACATTTTGCTGGCTAGGCAGAGTGAATTAGGGAGAAATTTCTGCCTCTGACTGTTTGTCTCTTTTTCTGACATACTTGAAGTAATAATATACATTAATAATAGGGAGTAGGCACAGGGAAGAGGTAAGAATTCAGAAGCAGACTGTCTGTTTCAATTCTACAAGGTGCTATCCTTGTTTCTTTTGCAATACAAATTTTGCTGAAAAATATGCACAGCATTGAATGTTATTAACGCTACTGATAATGATCTGCTGTATATTATGGCTATAGCAACTGAACGATACACGCAAAGGAGAAACAGAAAAATAACTTTAAAGCAATGAGGTTGTGTTTCCACCTAGTTGTACTTCTAACCACTACAAATGCACATATTCACTAATTAAATAAAGGCAAGCACCAACAATGCTTGATCCATCTCATTGTGATGTAGACCTAGTAATTACAAATTAGAGACAGATATTACTCCTGCTGGTTTAAAGGCTGGCAGGAGTTGCAGACCCTGGGGAGATGAGGTTAGCAATCTTTGAAAGAGAAAATAGAAATTGGCGGGAGCTTAATATCTTGTGGCCTATCAGTCTCCATGGTCAGGAGTTAAAGTCATGCCATATCCAAGCTCCCTTTGCTGCTGGCAAACAGCATCTCTGGCAACTCAGTCCTTAAGCTCCTAGCAGATCAAAAGCTGTTGAATAGAACCGTTCTGAAAGGCAAGAAGACAGGCTCACAAGCCCAACATGAAAAGTTATATAATTAAAACCTTAACAAACTGATAGTGTATACATATAGATGGAGCATTAGTGATCTACTGCAATATATGTGAGGTATGAATAAAAATGAGGGCATATTCAATGAGCAAGCCAGACCCGAGAAAACAGAAAGGCTCTGAACCTTTACTGAAATGTAAAAGTAACCTTTAAAACTTCCTAAAATGTTTGGTTAACTTTTTATCTCCATTATTATGTACGTTCATGCACCTCCACGTTTCTAATCTCCATCTGGGAGCAGAAGTACAGAAATATTCCTGAAAAAAATTGTTCTTGCAGTATTTATTATCTGACTCAGAGAAGAAAACACCAGGAATCTCATGTGAGAACATTGCTCTCATGAGATTTCCAACCAATTTTACAGACCAACACAAGCTGAGTAGGTCAAATCTATGCCCAATCTCCAAACCTTTTGAGATATGTATCGTTCCACAAGTGCCTTGTTATATCCTGCAGGAAATGTGAGTGAATAAGGAGCTATGTTACATCCTTCAGGAACAGTGAGTGAAAAAAGAGGCAATAAAGCCTAGAATCCTATCTAAATTTTCCAACTTAACAGTTAATCACCTTTTCCTAAAAAAAGCTATATATATATATTCATATCCATATAAATCTGTGTAAAGAAGGTACTGCTATTAGCTGTGTACAAAGATAAGTACTCATTAGTCAAGGCACTGCACAAACAGATAAGAGAAATAAATCTTTGCCCTGAAGAACCTGCAGCCTAAATAATTCTCATTTGTGGTTTCAGTATTTTCCCTTGTAATATGTTCTGGAGAGCGCCTACTTTATGTGAAACAAACAAACAAACAATCTCTCTACATTCCTGCAATACCTCACACTTTTCCAGTTAAAGTTCCTTTTTTCTTGCATTTGACATTTCTCGTGCTGCTTGGCAAGATTCACATTCCATCCAATCCTACCATCGTTTCAGGATTTAATTCAAGTTTTAACTTTCAGATAGGTATAAACCTTTGCAGAACGCTGAAAAGTCAGGGTTCTGTTTGGGATGCCTCAGTAATTTTTTATTCAACAACTTTTTATGATTCTATTATCTTTTCCCCTCCCCTTGCCCAGAGTAAAGCCATTTTGATCTATTTAAATAACCAAAATATTTTATTCCTTTACTAGGCTTGTTTCACTCTTCTGTATCTCCTGAGTCAATATATATTTCTGATTTATATTAATTACTTCTGCTCAAGCACATACAAAATTAATATCACTGGTGGCCTGTGTTCCAAAGTTTCTGGAGTTTTACAGTATCCATAAGGTTTTATAGTATCGAGAAAGCTATGAGCTACTGAAGGCATTTTCCCTTTTCTATTCTGGTCTCTCAAATCCATTACTTGATGTTTTTGTATTTTGAACTGGAGCCCTTCAGCATTGCCAGACAGCTTCTATATAAAGTGCAATATGAGTATAATACATTAGCAGAGCTAATCTTCATTCTCAGCTTCAAATAATACCTTTCAAATTATCCTACCTCTAAAATTAGATCCTTAGCTTCTACTAAAAAATTTCTATAAAATCAGAGGGCAAATCTCATCATTATCAGAAATCACCTGACTCTGCCTTCCTGGGGTATGCACTTTATACTGGCAGAGATACCATTAAACATGTTAAAGCAGTGCTCATGGGATGGATGTAAACATAAGACAGAAGAGCTAGGATTCAACAAGCATATACATTAAGACTATAGTTGTCTACGTCTGCGTTGCCCTATAAATGGAGAAAAAGAGGCTCTTCTGGGCTGTGATCCCTCTCATGCCTACAGTAAACGTCTAAACTATGTGAGATAAATCACCCCCTTAAATTTTGTATTTCTGTCATCTGCTGACTGCAGAGGGGAGCCTAGGATGACCAGCAGAGATGCTGAGGTCTAGCACGAGAGGATATAGATCTTAGACTGAGAATTTTTTGGCTGTCACTATCTACTTCAGGTTTGGGATGATGAGAACAGAAAGCAAAAACATTTCTTGCTATTGCAACTTCAGTTTTTTCCTAACAGGAAAAAAAAAAAATGTTCCAAAGTTTCATTTTCACCAAATGAACTTAATATTTTGATTGCTTTTATCATCTAAGACCTATAAGAAATCAGATTTTCCAACATTTACCAGGCCTTTTTGTTTGTACATCTTCTTAATCAATACTTAATCAGTTACAGCTATGAACAAACTCAAGCGATAAATCCTAGTATTCCTCAGTTACACTAAATTGCTGGACCCACTGATTTACAAATTTTATGAGCAAAAGCATTTTCAATTTGATATTATCAACAGTGTTTTTCTCAGTAAAATTTAATATTCATTTTCACAGACGTAAATTAAGCTGTTTGTATGACCACATGACCATATAGTTCACCTGAGGCCTAAATTAATCCCCAAGGACTTTAAACAATCTCTCAAAGTTTTATTCTTACAAAGACCCTTTGACATCTCTCTCCAGGCCACTTTAAAGCTGACCCATACCACCACTTATTATTTAAAAAAATGCTGTTCCTTGGTTAAATACACTACTTGTCTGCTTTGTACCCTCCTTGCATGTACATTTTGTCCAATCTTGTTCTGAAGATACCTGACTTTTTTCAATACTGCTGTTCCCTAGGAATGATCCATGTCTGCTATTCACTGTACAGCTACGTTACTAGCCTTTCCATCACTTAGGAATGAATCCTGAGTTTATGAGCATAACCACATAATCATGGGGACAGATATGTCTTTTGTTATCACGAATCACCATAGCTGCACCACAGGGCAGTTTTAAATAGGATCCATACAGCTGTTTTATTCCAAGCCTTTTGCAGTTCAAGTTCCCTTCTATATCCCCTTTGCAGACAATACTGCAGTGCGCATAGGCAATCTGGGGACAAAAAGTACAGTCTGAAGAGGCTTACCATGAGCATATCTTCCCCACTTTCAGCTACCTGTCCTTGTGCCTTTTAGTCTCTTTTGGTTCTGTTAGGCCATAACGCAAGTCAAGTGATTTGATGTCATCACTCAAGCTAGTTTAAGGTAGGGCTGTTCAAGTGACTTTATGAAACTACTTGTCAAGTTGCAAAGGGTTTTCCTTTACCTTTAAATTTTTGTTTGTCTTTGGAAAAGGGAGAGATCTGGTTCCTCACAGAAGTGCTTAAAACTCCACATGGGGAAAAGGCATAAGCCCATACTTGGCCTTAGGAATCTTATTATTTGTAGAAGATATTACCAAATAATTTCAAACTGTACAGAAGTCTTTGCCTCATTCTCGCCTTTGCTCTGGTTTCCTGATTTTTACATTCATTCTGAAAGAAAATCATAGATGCTGATTATAATCCTTTCTCTCTTCATATGCCCAAATAGTAAAATCAAATCTATTTATGTTATGGGAGACCTGACTCCATGTTTCATGCCTAAAGTTTTGTATGCTAGCAGACTATTTAAATAATAGATATAGTCACTTCACACTTTTCAGGTAAAGACCAGTTTACTTAAATCATTCCACCTCTTTTTTCAATCTGATTAGGTGATATGAAATCGTCCCAGTATATCATTCTAGCAAAACATTTTTGTTCCTGTCATTTTTTATACTATACGATTCCTCATAGATGAGTAATACTTTACATCAGTTAGTCTATAACAAATTCTGTTGTTTATTTTACTTTCACCATGTTGGCTACATTTTGATAACATTTCCCTGAGCAAATGTCTCAGTTCCATCTCTGTTTTTCCTGAATCCACTTACCTCAGCCATAGTTAAGCCTTCTGTTAGGCCAAGGGGTCATTCTTTCCTCCTGTTCTTTTAAATCGTTCTAAAACAGTTCATTTTTAATAATGGCTTTTCCCTGATTTTGTCTTCCACTGAACAAAGGAAGTATAAGAGCTACTGTTCTTCTCCGACGAAATACAATTTCTTTAGCGATATTTAGATTATACTTATTCAATGTTTTTATCTGATTATTATAGGAGAGCAAGCAATACCTTATGACTACTAACAATTCATAGTGTAAAAGATTCCTAGGTACATTTTCAAGCTTTAATACAACCCATTGTCTGAAGCTAGCCTTTGAAATTTGGTAAAGATATTTAATTTACCCAAGGAAAATCTATCAAGGAAAGCTAACTCACAAACTTTAAAAACATTATTTCCCTTCTCTGGCTTAAATTTCTCATGTTAACATCATGCTAAAGTGGTAACTGAACCCAGTAAGTCCCACAGAATTTCCAGGGCAGCAGCAGCACTAAGTGTGTTGAATAACTTGGTAGTTGTCAGAATGCCTCACTGGCTAGATTTTGCTCAGTTCTTCGTATGATATTTTAAACAACTTAATGAATTAATTTCTAACTCAGTAGATACTGTTTTCTGGCATCAGAACTCATGCCTCAACTTCTCCTACCCGCCTAATAAGCAATCAAAGTTTTGTGGGCTGCTCTCAGTCTCAGAGCAGGATTACTTTATCAAATTCGCTATCTGGACTGATATTTATTGTGCTATAGAATTTTCACCAAAGTCACGTACCCTTCTGTAAAAAGCTTTCAAAATCTATGGTTCTGCCAGGTGCAACTCTGTTCTCCTCCCAGCTGACATCTGGACACATCTAGTTTTAACACACTCTTAGTCTTACATGGGGTATTCAAAAATAATCCCTGTACCTGCCCACTATCATGGGAATTGGCACAGGAAAATGTCCACCTATTTAACTGTATGCCAGGATATCTCTCAACCCGCTTATAGTCTCTTTCCAGTTCAGAATCATGCATATAGTTTGGAAGGGTTAATGAAAACTTCCACTTCAAGGCACGAGTTTGATACTGGGTACCTCTCCTTAACTCCATTTCCTCCTTGTCCCTTTGTACCAGCGTCGTGGGACATGACTGGGATCATAAACTGCTTATAAGCAGCAGTTCGTGCTGAGTCGAGCTGAGATTGCTTTAGCAGAGTCATCCTAAGTGTATGGCATTTCTGTAAAGTGTCCTGTCAGATGTAAATCAGTGTAAATAGTGAAACGGGAAACTAAGTCTAGACTTACTCCTTATCATCCTGTTGCACTCCAGGCAACCCTAATCTTGGATTAACATATTTTGGGTGCAAGTAGCTACACAACAAAAATAATTGACATCTCATATGTCTATATCTGTTTTGAAGGAGGACTCTGAATAGGTATAAGATTAACATTCTCAACTCTGGCTTGGCTTCAGGCAAGGGCAACTCCACTATCAGCTAATCGCACACAGCAGAAACAGACTAGATACAGCTTTATCTCTTCCTCTTAGCCACATCTTCAGTCCTGAGGTTTCTGTGGTAGGATCAGACAGTCATTGGCTGGGTCACCAGTTTGGAGGAAGGCGAGAACAAACAAGAGGAAAGTGTGTAAGGTAGCAACGGACATGGGCATGATAGCCAGGAGGTTTTTGTTTAGAATCCCTTAACACTGGGATATATGCCAATCTATCCTTGTTGACTAGTCTTCTCTTCTTGAATCCAAAACCACTGTGTCTGTTAAGGTATGTGAAGATGTTCTGGAATGGCTTCCTAGGTAAGGTTATAAGCATTTTCCATAAAAAGACTCTCCTCTAACCTAATAGTAGTTACAGGACTCAGAATTTTCCAAGTACACACAACACAGTTAAAGTGGTAGAAGTCTAGAAAACATTTAAAGTACTATCAGTTTTCTAGATCTGAATACATGATTGAAAATAGAAGTATTTGTAGCCTCACTTGTTCTATAGGCAATATCCATATGCCTTAGAAGTTCTCTGCTTCAGCAAGAAAGAATTATTTTTGAGCTAATTACAAATAATCTAGAATCCTTAAATACTTGGTCATCACACATCTAGCCAAGATAGCTAGTTTGAACATCCACGAACCATCTTCTCTGCTAGAGCAGGAAGAAAAATAAGTGTTTTTTCCTAGTGTGCTAGGAACATGCTTCTAAAGCAGGCAGTATAGTAGCAAAGTTAAGGACTATGCCTTGCACTGTCTGAAGTAATTGCATTGTGCCTGTGACAGGATTTTGCATCCCAAATACTTGAGATGTTTTGTGCTGGCAGGAAGGCAGCACAAGGTGAAAAATTATTGTGTAGCAAAAGCAGAACAGGTGCTGGGAGGTGAGGCAATTTAGATCAGTGACAGTGCAGTACTGCTGAGTAGTGACCAAGAAATGGAATTGCATAGCATTCTTAGTGCAAAGCAACTGGTAGACTAGTGCTAAAACAATATGCTCGAGTGCAGCAGAAAGGCATACAAGACATATGGGAATCTCAGGTTTGCATCTACAGAAGTAGTACTGCACAAGGCAGAGGTGATCTAAAGCCAGCTTGGACTGTCTTAAGGCTATCGGCTTGTTCAAACTCAGGTACAGCTATTAAAGGCAGCATTAGATGTAGCCAAAGGTCTCTCAAGCTTATTAGCAATGTCTCTAGACATGCAGTTTTCTAACAATGTCACACATTCAAGACAAAAGCTTGTTTTCTGGGAAGATAAGTTTATTAAATCAAGTTCTGACCTTTTGAAGCTTACAGAAGGACAGTCCCTCCACTCCCTGCACAAACAAGTGACATCTCCCACACATGACTCCATTGTCTCCAAACCCAAATTATACATTGCTGAATTCTTAAAGAGACAGTTGTCATTAAGTAAGAATGTGAAAAAAACAAAGAAATCCTCAAGACTAGAATTATTATGTACACAGCAAACGTACCCATAAGCACATTTTGCAGTGTCAAGTTGTTGCACAAACTTTTCCTAGGTTCTCAATTTATATACATTTTTCTAAATGGTTCTCAGGTGAGCTGAACCCATAAGCATGAGGGTCAAAATTTAGACCTATGGAAATAACTATGGAAATAACTTCTGTGAGGAAATATGCTGTTAATTTTAATGAGGTGCAGCCCACAGAGGGAAAACACTGTCTTTCTCACTGCATTATGCATCTACTTGTGAATGAGTCCAAGAGTGCTACTAGCAGCATTTCTAAGGCTTTTCCAAGCCTAGGAGGCACGACTCCCTGCTTGGGTCACCTACAGGGACCAAACATGGGACACTGCAGTTTAGCATGGGCTGAGGAGAAATGAATATTACCACTCGGGCAGATCCATACACTTCTGTCTAATTGTCTAGCTACCAGAGAGGAGCTAATACTGATCTTCTCAGCAGGGCTCTTTAGAGGAGTACATAGCTTAGCCCATTTTATCTAAAAGGCAGAAAGGCAGAGTCAGCGAGCACATCAGATTTGTCTTAATAGGGGCCTAAGCTCATTTCCTTCCTGGGGCTCATTCAGACTTACAGGACTACTATCTGTAAATTGAATAGATAAAAGTCATCTTCCCTGATAAGGTTTAAGAAGTAAAATTTAAGAAAGTTTGTTTAACAGAATATCTAATATTAGAGCACATATGGAGGATTTCAGTTCATTTTCCTGTGCAAGTAGACTTGGATGCTAAGTGGTGTCTACTGACCTTCAAACTTTCTAGGAATTCCAGTTGGAAGAAATATGAAATTTATGCTTTGTATATTTGTGGTATATTAAACTCAAAATTAAGACCAAGAAACTAATTTTTCTGGGAGTTATTATCTTCTAGACACTGATTTTGGTAAATAGGTTTCTAATTTGAGGGTCAGCTGTCAAGCTAACGCTGAAGTAGTAAGAATGTTAGCACGCTAAGGATTATACTGTGCACCTTGGATTACTGCTTGCAGACTTTTTAAGGCTTTGGGTTTTCTATAAATTAAGGGAATAAAACAATAGAAGTGAGTTTCTTTGGGTGTGTTCACAGTCACCAGAGGCACTTCTTAATTTTAAACTATCTTTAAAATTCACACTAAACTTTATTTCAATTTTAGTTTCATGCAATTCTGTTAAAAATTAGAGCTTATAAAACAACCAAGCTCTTCCAATCTAAATAACCAGCTCCTACATTCTTCCTTTTGAATGATGTAACTGTTTTGAGGACCAGTGTTTTTTGAACATGATCTGAGCTCTTCTATTTGAGAACACAGATGACCATTACTGACAGTTCATTTTCACCCTTGATGAAATTGTAATATATAGCAATAATAAATTTAGCTTTACCAAGTATATTAATTCCATCTATTTTAGGCATCTAGGTTTCCTGTGCAGTCAATGGTAAGAGAAGAACTCCTCCAGAAAGTGATCTAAAGAGTATTAAAATAGGCTTCTATTCTGGACTCCCCTCTGGAGAATGCTATTTCTCCCTGTTAGCTCTATATATACAACTTAAGGAGACAAGGCTCTTAGCTTAGAAACCAAAGTCAGATGTCTAAAGCACACAATGTCAACATGCTTACACACTTGTAAATTAAGATTAAAAGTACTCCTTATAAGATCACCATTTTAAATGATTGAGTCTGGACATACTTACCACTGACGAATGAGAATCAGCACGAGCTTCTTGATGTTGGACATCTTTTCTTTTTTTCTCTAGGGCAGGTTTTCTTCCAGTCCAGCATTACAATTCGGAATCTGCTTCACATGATACTGCATGATGTGCTAAACCACCTTTTAACTCTTCCCATACATTTTGAACAAAAATCTGCTTCCTGCATGATGATCAAATTTCATGTGATGTTTTATTCCCTACGGTTTTCAACGCACAAAGCCACTCAAAGTGTCCAGTAATGCCCTTGCATAAATTAGTTACTTAAATCCAGCTGCTTAAAGCACAAGTAGAATTTAGGCCTAAATAAGTACATGATGATTTCCTTATTTTCTTGACTATAGCACCATGTGACAAGCTGAATTACAAGATATACTTCTGATTTTGGTAAATCATCACTATATTTACATATTTCATTCTTACACGTGATTATCTCAGAATTAATGTGTTCAACGCTGCTTACCATTTTAGTCTTCATTTTCAGAATACAGTCCCTCAGATTTGTAGTCATTCAATTAGAATTTAAAAAGAGATAAGAAAAATATTAACAATGAAATACACTATAAAAAGAGCAAATGAGTCTATAGGCCCCACAGTCTTTCTATAGATTCAGTTGCAGACTAGTTAAACACAACAGTTCACAAGTAATATTACAAGAATGACCTTAAAGGATAAATCTATTTACAACTCTTTTAAAATGTGTTTAGAGCTTGTTTAGATCAGAAAACAAACAAAGTCAAGATATAGCAGGAAAGATGAAAATAAGACAATGAAGACTACATAATCAGCCTCAGCAAACTCTGTAACCTACAGGTGCTTACACTACAGCAATATTTAAAGAAACCATCCTTATAAAGAAAAATATTTCAGACGCTGAAAACGGCCTATTTCTGATTACAGCCCTGTTCATATTTTTATAATTTTTTCCCTATAATCTCCTATATAATATTGATATCGACCAGTTACAGCACCAGTAATAAACACTTTATCACTCACAAAAAGCTCAAACAAAATAGGACAGAAGGATGTTCTCTCAATTAACTTAGGCATCAAAACAAGATTTGAAGTTCACACAATTAAAAGGATTCTGAAATACGTTTTCCCCTACATTTGCTCTAACTTCATCATTTAGTCACTTTTTCAATATCAAACACTACCAAACTGAGATTCATCATTTGAACATATCCAGGTTTCACTCTGAAAACTATTTGCTTGTGTGAATTTGAGGAGTTTAAAACCACCTGAAGGCTTAGATGCTAAACAACTAGATATTGCAAAACTAGTCTGGAAAGGGTTCTTTCTAATGGATGAAGCTTGATGGGGATACGAAGGGCCAAATAAAGGTCCAGCATACAATGAAAACCCCACAAGAAAGGAGGGTCCACAGTCCAACCGTAGATTGCAAATGGGTAGAAACACATATTCTTTGCCATAACGTGTTGTACGACTGAGAACTGTAATCCCATTACCTCTATGACTCAAACAGATGAAACATAGTTTATGATCAGAATTATTGCCTAGAATAGTGTTTATAGTGATCCCGCAGTGGCTTCGTACCCTGACCCAGCACTGAAAACTAATGCCATATTCCAGTCTTTGTAAAACATAAGACTGCACCCAGATGGAACCAACTTCACAGCATTTCAGAGGATTCACATCCAGCTAGAACAGAACAGAAATTCCAGAGATGGAGAATAAAAATCATTTATTGGAAATACTTACTTAGTTAAATTAAAATTACTCCATTAAGCTCCAGAAGATGAAAATTGGTTTAGCGCACAGTTTGTAGGTGATTGAGCTAGGATTCACCAGGGATTTATCTCAGGTGATATACAAGAGGTCAGATTAGATGATCTATTGAACCTTCTGGCCTTAAACTGTATGAAAAAACGAGAGCTTTTATCGTAGCCAGCCTTGTTCACCCTCTCTAACAGCAACACTATAAATTATTAAATAGAATAATAATTGGTAAATTCTTCATTGCAGCTATTTTTTTAGAAAGTAAAGAAACAGTCCTGGAAAAATACGTCATCTTTATATTAAACTATTATTTAATATCAGTGAATAAATTACCTATTTGAATTATAAATAATATAGAAAAAAATCAATGGCATTATAATATAAAGTTAGGTTACAAATTATGCCATGTATATTTTAAAATTCAGTTTTCATTTGGTTTGGACACATTTTTGCTTTTAAAGGCAAAAAATTATATTCTTTCTCTCAGAAATTGTCTGACACTAGTTCACTCTCATCTACCCAACGATTTAACTGAAGATGTGCTATAGCTAATATATATTCTGAATGAAATTTTACTGCGTACCATGATTTCATAAGTACACTAAATAATTCCAATTATTTAACAAGTTCTTGAACATTATTCTACTTGCAATAATAAAAAAGTTCCTGTGTGACAGAAGATGTGAAATAACCCTTTTTTCTGGTCTCAACTTGGACTGTTTACTCATGGTTATTGTCTACTTCTGTACTTTAGTGGAATCTGTGTAATAAAAATAATTCAGAAGGAAAATTTCTATGTCAAGGTTTATAGCCTAGAATCCATTTGAAACTGTATTTTTATTTTTTTCTAATTTTGTAACTATTTTTTTATTTTATCTTGGGGGTTGATGGGAAGCGGTTTAAGGTGAGACATCTAGAAAGATGCTCAATATACTTGAGCATGAGTTTACAATCTACTGTTGCCAGCAGGCAGTCCTTGGGTAGCATTTAAAGCAATGAATGTAGAATACTGAATGTATACATTCACATATGTTAAGACCAGAAAGCACCATTGAGGTTATCCAGTTTGACTTAAGGTACATGACAGTCTTTTACTTTTCATCCAGTTAACCATATCTTGAGATCAAGAAACCAGATTAGTTTAAATTACAGCCTTAGTTTGGCCACAGTATTATTTTTAGACAAAGTCTGTATGTTTCTAGTTCTAATTTACTTTACTTCAGCTTACAGGCATTCGTTCTTTCTTATGCACTTTTATCTAAATTAAAGTTTATAAACACATTTTCAGGTGTTTAT
This sequence comes from Struthio camelus, assembly GCF_040807025.1. Lineage (NCBI taxonomy): Eukaryota > Metazoa > Chordata > Aves > Struthioniformes > Struthionidae > Struthio > Struthio camelus. The sequence goes on from NC_090943.1 coordinate 128,403,134, forward strand.
AAATTATTATGGCAACCTCTCCCTGTTTTCTTTTTTCAGAAACTTAAAAAATTTAACGTTTTATTTATCCCCCTAAAACCATTTTCTCCCACCTTAGAAATATGTTAAGGCTCTTTCATCCACACCAAAAATTTTAAATTGCAGATATTCCCTTGGGATAATATATTTTATATCTCTCTCATTATGACTGTATACATAAGGAAATCTCTTCCTTACTCCCTGCTGCCCTGCTTACACAATCCAGGAATCACATGAGGCCACATATGAGCTGTAGGACAGTTATGAACATTTCTGTTGAATTGCAGTTCATGGAATTTACTCTCGTCTCTGATGAGGAAGCTGATCAGCAGTTGTAGAATGGGTCATAACTCTTCTATTTGGTGTTAAGAGCAAGGAAAAAAGGCTGGGAAAAAGAGAGAAGTTACAGGTAATATATTAGAATTTTTGAAAGATTTTTCAGGCTTCCTGTCACCTATTAAGTAAACAAGTGAAGCAACAGGGATTCTTTCCCCATATCATCCTGTCCTAGCAATCACTAGTCTCTTGTCCAATGCAGTTTTGGACTTTATGCTCAAATTAACAGTTACAGTCCATACACAAAATATGGATAGCACAAGATCATGAAACAACTTACCATTTACTACTGACGTTTTAGTCATTAAAGCACATTACTAGTCTCTGTGCTCTGTCAAGAAAAAGGTATGAAGCCAGAAGCCTTCCTTATTTTATCCTTGCAGAAGGTACACTTTTGCAAGTAAACCTTGATCAATATAGCATTACCTTCGCAGCAACTGACTTTGGAGACATAATGCAGCTGACCTATACAAGAAAAATCTACGCTGGCAATAACTTTAGCATTTGTAGAACATGGTCCTAAAAGCTTCTTTTGGCCTTCTTTAATGTTCTATCAGTGTCCCATACAGACAAATGTCCTAGTGAACAGGACCAAGTACTTTGTCAACTTCAATTATAGAATCGTTTAAAAAAAAAAAGATTTCATGGCTCCTACGAGATTGAACTTGAATTTATGCTGACATGTACACATTATTTCAGTACAGAACATCATATTTCTTCATGTTATACAGTAAGTTTTCTTTCCTCATGGTATTATAATGAATAACAAGTGCTATCAAGATACCTAGAAAGTAAAGAGGGAAAGCTTAACCAATTTGTGGTCAGGCTGCCACTGCAAACCTTTGTAACTTTCATCATTACAATACCCAACTGAAAGGTGAACGTACTATATGTCATACTTTTGGTTGCTTTTGGCTGTATAATGCTATACAGCGGTATGGTTATGAAGTAACGTCATTGTCTGGAACCTTGCAAGTAGATAATGATCATTTTGGTATTAAGCAAGTTGCTCAAAATATTCTCATAAAAAGATATAATTCATTGTACAAATTCAAATACAGATTTCTTTAAATTTAGTGGAATCAATCATGCTCATTACAATGACTTTCTATTGCACATTCAGTAGAACAGAAGAGATGATATGGAGGAGCATCTCTGTGTAACCACTTTTGGATTAACTAAGCACAGTGAAAAGCTTCTCAGGATTCTGTTTCATTTAGACTATAAATACGGTGAACTACACCTTTCTTTTATCCTGCTTATGAATTATGGGCACATTCACAAGCATCGATATAAACTCAAGTGAGTAGTTCTAATAGAAGTCAGATAAGCTCTTTCCAATTTTAAGAAAGATCTAGAGGGGAAGATCTCCCTTTTCAGTCGTTCAAACCTCTTTATACACGCAAACACTTCAAATATTCCTCAAATATGATAAAAAAAAACCTTCCCCTACTCACAGAAAACCCCAGATACATGAAACTGGAGCAGATTTCTTTTCTGTGTAATAAGAAGGTAGGATTTATGTAGGCTAGGAATTTTTTTTTTGCTTGCCTTCCCTAAAACAGGCACCAATTCTGCAGAGGTACCATCTTCATCCTTGCAACATGATTACTTGAACCTGCCCTGAAATCTATTATGAGATAAATGTGAGGAAAGAATAAGAAAAGAACCAGTAAGAGTCTGTAACAAACTTGAATCCCAAAGATGGGGCACCCCTTTCCATTAAAAAAAGAAAATACAAATCTGAAGCACTAGACAAGCTCAGACTTTTCTGTATGAAACAGAACATACAAATATACAAGAGGAAATACAAACATTGGCATAAAGTTACAGGTATATTCTGTTGATATAAACGTTTTATAGGCCTGTCACAGGCAGTGAAAATTCTCATCACACTGGTAAGGATGATGGAAGACACTATCTTCCCAATCAACAGTGGGAACTTCCCAGACTTCCTAACCAACAGTGGGTCTTCCCAGACCAACAATGATACCTAACCACAAATTTTATTTCAGAAAACACAACTATCAAACAAATCAAAAAAAGATTTGCTTAAAAAGTAGTCTTTCATCTTCCTTTACTGAATTTTTGTAAAAGAGGCTTAAAGAGAAATGTCAGCCTCTGAGCTTCTGAACATGGTTCACTTAAGAAAATTGCCTTCCTATCTTGTGGTCAGTATGCCTCACCTTCAGCAAGGTAGCAGGCACTTGGCGAAGGAGTTATGTCCTTGTCTGCAGAAGCATAATCACTAGACAGTTATTAAAAAAAAAAAACAAATAAAAAAGCCACACACACAAAGAAGGATCATGTTCTACCCCACTCTGCAAATTACTGCATTTTCTGTCGCATTTTTGGGATGGCTGGGAATTGCAATTGTGGACTGTATTTGAGTGCATGCTTGTTAGTAACTTAGGATAAAATGATGGAGACCTCCATATAGATCGTGTTATGTGGAGAGAAAAGCTGATTATATCAATTTATATGGACATAACATATTCAGGAATGTATGAGCCTTATGTTGTTTTGTGGTTCAGATGCAAGAAACTGCAAATAGTATCCACAGGACTTTAGATATGTCCAGACCCATGGACATAATGAAGTTAGGTAGTTTTTACTCACTTTACAGCTGGTTCTAATAAACCTCACTTAGAACAGGACAGTCATCCGAAGCAGAAAATTTTCTTCACAGAGAGGTTTGTTTTCCTCTAGGTTGTATAATAAACTGATGCAAATGAAACTGCAACATTTACTTTGTGATTACAGGGCAGTGTGAACTTTATATTTTACAAAACAAATAAGATTTGTCATCAGAATTTAGTTGCTTACAATGTTTTAAAACCTTTAAATGCAATACAAAAAATAAATGAAGGCAAGGAACCATCTTCTGTGGCCCGCTGTTAAGTGTAGAAATATCTTATTCTGTCAATGTGATTTCATAGCAGGATGAAAAATGTCAAAAGTGAGGATGACAAATCAGTCTAGTGAGGAAAAATGACTTTCAGACAAGAGATGTCATTTGTCATGATTGCCATTTGACTGCACTTTCTCCTGTCTTCTCTTTCAGATGAATGTTACTTTGCCATTAATTTAAAATTATCTTAAATCAACGATGGGTTGAACATGAAAAGCAAAAATACTTGTCTTTTAAAGTTTTGCAATATGCAGGATTCTATTTAAACGTAAACTTACTGGAAACTGGCACAGGCTTTATAAAACAGGTAATCGTCATGAATTGTTAACTTAGAAAATATTATAGTTCTTTAGTTCAAAAGTCCATTTTTCCTAAATACAGGCAACAGCATGGCTTTTGTTCAAAACTGACACAGCTGAGCACAGCTCTCTGAGCCACTGCATAATACGGGTGGTAATTAAGCCACAGCTTCAAGGTTGCATGGGCACAAGACAATTCAGCCTAATGAAGTATCGATTGGCTGCAGTCGAGGTAAAACAAGTTGACATTCATTTAGAGGTAGCAATGCGAATATACCACAAAGCCACCAAAAGAAATAAGGCAAAAAAACAATGAGACTGCATTTTAATCTTGCAAACACAATTAAGAATCTTATTTACAGCATGTTACTATCACTTAAACGAAAGCTAATTGCATACTTACTGCCCTGACATCAGATTCTTAAATCAGCAGGAATTATATTCATAGGCTGGTGGCAAAAAACACATGAAGTTCAGTGTTTCAATTAGAGCCTATCCTAATACATCAGAAGTCCAATTGCAAAAAAAAAAAAAAAACCTTAAAATCAAATTTCTGTTTTAGTTATTCACGTAACTGAGTTTATTTTAAAATGCTATGATGAACCCCTCTGTTCAGAAGTTTAAGTTATATAACTTCTGAAGAAAATAGTTTTAGCTCTTAACAGAATAATTCAAGTAGGTTCTTATACATTGTTGCATCGTGCAAATATTCAAGTTTTTCTTAATTTTTCTTGGTTTTTGTGTTACGGAACAAAAGCTTTATACACATGTTCATAAGCTCATATATATTTCTCATATGCACATATATATATAAAATTACTATATGCAAATAATGCCTGTATAAATGTGCATACTTGAAGTTACTTTGTATTGAGGGCATTTCATTCCTAACCACTACAGCCAATTTTCTCACAAGTTAGATGTTCATGAATGTCACAGTATGAGTGCAGACTTTTCAGCGTTAATACCAGTACAATTTTCAGCGAAACAAAAGGATTGGTTTTTAGCCCTACTACTGAATATTCAGGAGACTCAAGATGTGACTACAACTATGAAACTGCTAAACCAGATTACTGTTTTGTAATATGGTTAACTAAAAACTACTGAATTTTTATTTATGTACTTTAATTGTGAGATTGAACTTTAACAAATCCAGTAAAACTTATCTTAGATAACAAAACTAGATGAAAACAGAACCTTAAAAATCAAAATAATTCCCAATATTCCAAATGACATTACAGGTTATAAAGATAATAGGCAGATGGTTCCACATTTCTTAATAGTTTCTTTAACATGGGATAGATTATTTGAATTTTAAATTTATTACTAGCATATCTATTCAAAATTGTTTATACTATTAGTCACAACCCTTTTCCTGAGGATTTGGCTGAAAATAAAATTTTGGCAAAAGCAGTTCAAAATTCTGTAAAGTATTGTAGATGGTTTAGTACTTAAGGCTAAATTCTTATATCTTGCAAATAGATACTAAGAAATTGTAACAAATGTGTTACATAACATCATTCTAACAAAATCCTCCTTATAACATTGAAATAGAAATGTGTTGTGTCTTTTCATCTTCCAAAAGCGTAAACATTTTACAGCTTGCACCAATCACATTTTCTCATGAAAAATACCCCCAAATGACTGAGAAAGTGCTAATGTGTCTAATTGTATTATAGACCCCTCCGGCAGACAGACATTTCTTTAAAAAGTAACTCATTAAAACACTCTGATTGCCAGATGTTGGGATTCACATCAATTGCCCTACTTGTGTACTGAATTAAGACAGTATGAGCATTGAAGTAAGTCTTAAACTATTTTAGTAATTAAAGTATTATCCTAAAAAATAGGAAAATTTAGATCTACAGATCTGAATACATTTACTGTATATGAATTCTGACAGGCATAAATATTTTTTTTCATCACAGATGTAAAATGTTTTTCAGTCTCTATTAAAATGACTCTAGAATCAAAAATAACAAATCCTGCAGAAATGAAAGGATGTAAAAAAAAAAAAATCTTAGCATACCAGCATTAGATATTTGCATCAACAACTGTGTTATTGCCTAGGCTGTTTATGATCATGGTGCACCTTATCAACTATTATCATCTTATGCAAAAATAATATAAAGCAACTTCATATAATATCTTGTAGGTACCCTACTAGATTCTTCCCAAACCAAAAGTGTAACAATTTTCATTTTTTACAGGTGAAATTATATGTGACCTTTGGAAAGGAGATGAGCATACCGCACAATTGGAGAAGGAAGAATATACCTTCTACCCCAGAGCTGACCAACAAAATTTTCCCCTTTTGCCTGGTACAGGTCTAACCATTTTCCCCACACATCTGTGAGGTCTGCAGCCTAGATGGAAGTGGCAGGTAGAAACTGTGATTGCTTGTGCTTTTGTTAAAACTAAATATTTATCTTGGCAAGGACCCTTCTGATACCACATCTCAATTGTGAAGTAATAATGAGAGGGATTCAACCCAGAACCAATGTAATGGGGATTCCTGAGGTGGAAATGTTCAGACCAGCAGACTTCAATCCCTTTTCCCAACTGACTGCAGAAAGAATCTCTGTCCATTGGAGATAAGCATTTTGGAATTAATGACCATTTAAAAATGCTTTCCTTTTGGTAGACTACTTGTCAGCTTCTTCTTAGTGAAGAAGCTCTGTCCCAGTAAAGGGATTAGGGAAAAGCACAGATCGCTTCTAAGAGAACCCATCAGCTCAGTTGCTATAATTGATCTGGATGGATTACACACTCTACCTGAAAGAATGAGGTATATTCAGGTAATATCTTAGGGTCCAAAATTGTTCTTGTGAAAAATATCACATCCTCTTTAGAACAGAAGTTGCTTATCCCTATTGAAAACTCATAATCTCTATTGCTCATTCAGGGCAAAGGAGATACTATAATTTTTGTATGCATCTATATTGTATGCATCTGCATCCAGAATTAAATAGGATTTTTTTAAGCATTAAAGTCAACGCTAGCAAGGTGGTTTTGATCAATCGTTCATATTTACACATCCACATTTCTTCAAAGTGATTAAAAATTGACTCAAACTAAAAAATAAAATAAAATTATATTATCACTGTATTCTTCAATAGTAAAAAAAATAAATGAGCAATGTCACATTCAAAGTTAAAATAAAAGTTTAGTTCAACTTTTCATCTTTTCTTTTTCCATGCTTTGTATCACTGCTTTTTATATCATCATCATTCTGATAATCTTTTTTTTTTCCCAGTTTTGCTACTTTCAAAATAGTACCTACTGTAAAATAACTTAATTTTAAAGAGAATTTTAGCCTTCAGTAGTGCAAGAATTGAATCCTCACTCTGCGCTTGTACTGGTAGTATCCTGGTGTTACAATATAATCTCCTTACTCATTAAAATAAGTGCAAATGAAAAAAATTTGCTGCTAGTGCACCAGCTAATTTTCTGAACTTCATGAAAGTAATTAGAAACAGTCCCCAGGAAATTCACAGACTCTAAAGTACTCTCTCAACAACTAATTTTTACTCACTCATTCTTTCTGCTCATTCCAACTTTCTGCTTTGAACTTCAGTGTATCTCACTTTAATATAAAATAAAAACTTTTCAGAAGGAATGTAATTATCAAAAAAATTGCTTTTTACTCAATGTCATTTAGGAAAAAACATTTTTTACTTAGTAACCGTGAATATACAGAAACTAAAAATCTAATTAGTCTCACCTCATCTGAAAATGTAATACTAACACTTTTGCTCAAAAAGTGTCAGTTGCTACTTTACACTTATTCTTTTTATAGGTTTTCTCAATAGAAGCACAATTCAGTTGCAAAACTACACCCTAGGATAGTTTTTTTTTTAAAATACATTGTGGTATTTTAGCTGGTTTTAATAGTTTTTTAAACCTCTCCTATGTGTCATCAATTATTTTTTTAATGTCTTACAAAGATAAATAATGATCCTCCCCATACGGAAGATACTATTCAGTTAACTTTTGTAAATATACCAGCATTATCAGGTACTTTTATATGCTTGATGACAATGATATTTGAAAGCCTTATGATCTTGATATGTTTATATGACACACAGGAGGACTAAAATTACTGTTTCACAGATATAGAGGTGGAGTTTAAAAAAAATTATGCATTTTAAAAAAAAGACATCTGTATTGTGGCTATAATTCAATTCACATAGCTGTAAGTCCTTACATCATTCTGTTTTTCACTAGTGAAAGGCTTTAGCACTGTTAATATCACAAAAACAGTTGAGGATTTTAAAAAATAATTTACAAAACTATTTTCAAGTAAAACAGTGCAGCTGTTTTATGTCCTTCTGCTACCTGCTTTAATAGGCTTTAGCACCTACAAATTTAGCAGGAGTTGAAGTGATTTCTTTTAAGAGGTAGGACTAGATTTTTGAACTTCATAGTTTCGGATATGTGCTGTATTCATCAGATCATACCTTCTTCTCTACTTACAGAAGTCTATATTTAAAACTTATCATCTAGTTACTCCTAAGGGAAAAGAAGAGGACCCAAACACCCTCTCTTCACAGAAGAAAGAAATAAAGTAAACACACACAAAATAGTAGGTCATGAAACATATTTAGTGACGTCTCTCCTTTTGTCAATTCCACGAAGTAAACTCTAGCAAAGAAAAGGTACATTTCTGTCCATAAACTTAAAGGATCAAAAATCCAAGGCATGAGTCTGTTTAGTGCCATGATTATAATCTTAGGATAGTTTTTTAATCTACTTTTTAATATTTACTGTTGTCTATATTGTAAAAATCAGAAGAATATAAGAAAATGCTGTAACTAAAGGTGACACATGATATAAGTGTCTCAAAGGACTGATAATAAGATTTCATCAACAGGACCTCAATTCAGATTCCACCAAAAGTCAGCAATACTTTGACTATTAAAAAACATTAGTCTGCTTCATATTAGACTAGTGCTCAATTTAAGAGCACCGAAGTCACTATTTAGAACAAACTCGTTTGTCAATTTTTGAAGCTGAAGTTAAAAAATTAAATAGACCTACTACACATGACATTATATTCCAAGGGATGGATTTTTTTTTTTTCCCATCACAACTAATGAGCTATATGTTGATATATGTTGCAAGAAATACGCATGATATTTTCAGTGATGTCTTTAATACTAAAAATTAATTAGTTTCTAGGTAGAGAAGTTATTCTATAAACATTACGTTTGTCTCCTACTGCTATTCTACTTAAGCACTGAGTAAGTACTTATCTCAGAAGAAAACTGGAGGAACTGGAACTGGGAGGAACTTTCCAGTCACAGACTTTAAGCCTTGTGCTACAGCACAAACTGCACAGTATCTTCTCTTGCATGAACTGATAAAGCTGCATCTGAAAAGTGATTAGTCTATACAACTCTGCACTTAAAGGCACTGTTCCAGGTCTCCACTTATCAGATGCATAGAACGTGTGTTTTAATTTCTAACAAAAATTTAATTGTGGCAAAAAATACTTATTTTTATAAAAATTTATTCACTATTTTTAGAACTATACTTTCATTTTTTCATTCTATAGCACCAACTTCATTCATAGAAAGTTAGCAGTGCCGCAATCTTATCACAATGTCAAGTGAAGACTATGGAGATTACATTATGATGTCAAAATGCAATTGCAAGGAATTTTTATTACTATCTGTGGTCACCACATTTACAATATCGAATTATGATGAAAAGTGTTTCAGTGTTTCTCTCTAGATGAAATTATAATGTCAAACTGATGACACAATGAGGTCAGTACAAATCTTCATAGACCTGATTGCAATGTTCATGCAATGGGAAATGTATGGAGACTGTGGTATAGAGACTACAGGAAACAAAGCGGGCGAGAATTACTGAACATTTTAGTAACCTGTAAAAACTATGCAGCTGGAGTTGGCTTTGGAAAACATGTTTCAGTGTCAAAAGAGTTGTAAAAAATTATAAGAAATGCTAGAATGACTTTTTAATGTTACTTAATACTCACCCATCTTCTAACAGATACTTTCCCTCCTGGCAGCTCTTCCAATTACAGTACCTTGAAGTAGCTCTAATGCAGCCCACTAATCCCAAAACCTGATCTTGCTCTTACTCTCCTTTTTTAATCTCATTCTTACTCTACTTCTGTGCAAAAAGGCCATAGCAATCTGCATTTCATTCACTGCAGACAGGAATTAATATGGTCTTTCAATATTTCTATCCATTTAAGGTCTTGTCAGATTTCTTATGGATATATGACATCCTTTAGTGAAAATTCCATTCTTTCTCACTTTCTTTCAGATCTTTCCTCGTATATACTTCTGCCTGGCTCAAAGACATGTCCCTAACTACCCCTTCTCCAACTATTAAACTAGTAATCTCAAGCATATTCTCTCATATATTACCCTACTCTGTCACAATTTTTCTTCAGCTTTCCATTGTGGTCTTATTTTCTAAGTACATCTTCTTTGATTTTTGTGACTCTTCATTTTTAACTACAGTTAAGGTCTGCACTCTTATCTTTATTTCTCTGTGATGGATTCCTTGCCAGTTGATTTGCTCTCTCCACATTATCTGCATTGTTTTTAGCTAAAGTCCCTAGTCGTATTCTTCTGGGCAATGCTGCAAGACCCTTCTATATAGCTCCTTTATTTCATTTATTCTCCAAAACGTCATGTTTTTTCCTAACTTTTTCCCATCTGACCAACAAATGAGTTGTTTATTTTTCAATTTTGGCAGTACTCCCACTGTATGCACTCTCTCTGCTCTTTTTGCTCTGTGCTCTCATGACTGAATTATTCTCTTCTGGACTGTGTTCACGACTCCCAAATATTTTGGCTGCTTTTGACCTTTCTTCAGTCCTTGTTTTACATAACTCACTGTGAGTTGATAATATTTTCTGCCATTATTGCAAACTTCATGTGGTATGCCCTGTCATTTTTTCCTTAATGCCTTTTGATCCCCTTCCTAATAACATTACCATCAACTGCAAAATGCTTCTTTCACTTTAAGCTTGAAACCTGCTTCTCACTGAACTGCTGCCAAGTTTTGTCACTTTCTGCAATCATAATGTTTTCCTTTCTGTCCCCGCCACAAAGAAAGGTGCCTATTCCCCAGTTACCTCCTGAATTCTCTCTACTCTTGAAGCACCTGTTACAATTTCCTAATGTTTAAGTACCATATATTTCAAATTCCAAATGTTTCCTCTATTCTTCCTTAGCACCCAATTATATCTTAATTGCTTTAAGTTTGATTAGTTCTTTCATCTCTCTTTCACAGTTTGTTCGTTGAAAATAGCATTTGCTCCTCTTGTCTATTCAGAGCAGTTTTCAGTGCAAATTTCTTTCACAAATTCTTTCTGTGATAATTACCCAGGGGTAAAGGAATATTTAAAAAGAAGAGAAATACAAAAATTTGCTTGGCCAAAGACAGTGTTTTACATTTGAAATATGCTACTCTCATTTAGATGAACTGCAATTAATAAACTAGGTTTTGGCTCCTCTTTCTATATTTGTACAGATTAATGTTCAGCAAAAAACGTTATTATAAAAACCCTTCAAACACCAAATAAATACAATTTTCAATTCAAAACTCTCACATCTCTCTATTTCTAGTAACCTGTGTACCTATAAATTCTTGTGAGATTTTTCCTTAATGTGAGTTATCATGGTGATATTTAAGTTTTGTTAATGGAATAATATCTGTATTGCTTACACATACAAACAAGTGTATTATCTTTGTGGATACTGTAGTTTCAAAATATATTTTCAAAGAACAATTCATGATATTCTGAACAATTGAAGGACTGACTAATCCACCTGGGGCTAATCTGACTGACCCAATGCCAATACACTGGCACATCAGTGACAATATATTGTCAACATGTCTGCAGGGCATATTCATCTCCTCTCTTTTTACACATTTTAATCCTTCTCTTCTTTAAGTGTCCTCTTCAAAATTAAAAGATATTTAAAATCATAACATTATTTCAGTTTTCTAAATCAAGAGTGTACAAAGACTTAACGTTTTCCACTTGTTTAAAGCTGGCATTCATCAGAATAGCATGAATAACAATATTATCTTCACTGAAGCAGATTATTCTCACTTATTCTTAAATAATAAATTATATTGATGCAATTTATCCAGAACAAGTGTCATAAATATTTTAACCTAATGCTAATATCAATCAACTGGAATTTTAAATGCAAATGCAAAAGAATATATTTATCACGATTTCTTTATTTTAGAACCTCTCCCCTTCATTTTTCCAGCACTAGAATTTACATGAGCTTAGTCTCATAACGACAAGGACAGTGTAGATTCTCTTTGCTAAAGTCCATAATGTGTAAGTTCATTGGCATTAGGTCAGTAAAGTTTTCCCTTCTTTGATTTTTAATCTCTTTAGCAGTAGTATAGAAAATTAATATTTGTACTGAATTACTCTAAGTAAGGTACTGAATTATGGAATACATAGTTACCATTCTGGATTAGACACAATAAACTTAAAAATTTGTAAATTATAAAAGCAGTTTGAGTGTAATTTTGTCTTTAGCATTTTTCAAAGAACAGGATGAAAACATTATCAAATACCTTCTAAGATGAAGTTCAATGGAACTCTCCCGGTAGATTTTTAATGTAACACTGCATATAATGTTTCATGTACTCTACTTTGAAAAAAAAAAAGAAACCAGAAACAAAGAAAATCAAAACAATATTAACTTAATAAAAAAGAAGCAAAGCATGTGTATTCTCAGTAATGGAGATCTGACCCTCTGACAAGTTTTGTCCACAGGTAGTTGAGACATAAATAAGGACATATAAATAGCAAAAGCAAGCAACAGTGGGTGTAAATGAGTCCGAGCACATATATTGAAAATTAAAAGATATGATATTTTTAAAAAGGAAGGTATGTTCTATTAGTAATTAATATTTATGTAAAGGGATATCAATTGATCTAGACTGAGGGCCAATTATATTAGATACCCTATGGGCACAGAAACTGATTTATTATGCAGAGAAGTAAGAAGCAAGGGGAGGGAACAAAAACAAAACAAAAAAAACATCCCTCAGATCCTGACCCTCCAAGATTTCACAGATTACAAGTACCCGAGCTTTCTTCCTTCCCTGATATGATGGATACTGAGTAGTACAGGAAGGTTCAGGGCACATGAGATTCTAACTGCGCTGCTTTAACACACTACTATTTTACTTTTATCCCTTTGCTGATATAGCAAACTACCACTTCTTTCTTCATCAGAGCAGCACAGAAATAGGTGCAAGTTTCTGCACAATCATCTTTACACAGTAGCTGTTACTCTGACAGGGGTAATAATACATAAGAATATAAGTATATAATATATGTAAGACAGTATCATAATCATGGAAAAAGGGAGAAATTTCTTTTTTTTTTCTTTTAAACAGCCTGTAAATAAGAAAACGTGTTCTACACTGCTACACTGTTCATGGCAAAAGTAATGTTTAAAATCATTATGGAGTGTTAATACTTGTGTTAATCTTGCCGCAGCATACTAGCATGTGTAATTTATACTACATCAGATTAGCATAGCGCAGGTATTAAACTGCATTATTTGGGGCAATGGATGAATTACAGATTTGGGAAAGCACTGCCCAGCATAGAATACTACAGCTCAAAAATATAATTTATATGTGTGGGTCTGCTTGCATGATCTACCCTTGGCAAATGGCCTGGATAATAAAACCTTTTGAAATAAAAATGTTGGTGTACACAGTGTGTGTGTGGATCGAATACGCAAAACTGTCCGGGATATGTTTGCCCAAAACTGATCATGTTAAAGAGGAAGATGACCATTAACCAGATTGAATAGTAACCAGGGAATTTTGAAAAGACTTCTGAAGCAAAGCAGGAGACGACCCGAAAGGAAGTATAAAAGCAGCATGAAAGTCTGTAGTAGTGGGGATTGATCTCATAGTGGAACAGCAGCAGCCAACACCCTGCCAGGAACAGCCCCACGGCCCCCACTGGCACCGTGGGCACCACGTCCAGCTCACCCAGGGACAGCCTGGGTGCAACGAGGGGGCCGGCACCCCCGTACATTGGACATCCTAGCGGCTTGCTCACTGACATCCGGGCCTGCACAAGGCAGCACAGAGGGGGGCACCTGCGTCCTCTGTAAGAGGGGTGTGTGGGTGGGGGGTCCCGCACACCCAGACGAGGGTGCCCGTGACCCCCACTGCCCGTGAGGAGTGCATTTGCACGTAGCTATCTGTGTGCATACCTCTGGATGTGAAACTAGAACTTCTTGGGACTAGTTCCAGAAGGGTGTTTAGCTATTTGTAGGTATATATTTGAATTTTATCAATGTCTAGTGATGTGATTTATCTGTTTTATTACCAGTATTGATCCTGAATATATAGTTCACGAATTGTCAGTTAATTACCTGTTGCTAATAAGTTAATAAACCATTTCAATCCTGATTTGGTTTAAACTACATTGTTTTTCCCTGCAGCAGTATATCTTCATTTTCATCTCAAACATCAGAAGTGAATGAGTCAAACTCTAGTTATATAGAATTTCTAGACTGCTAAACATTCCTGCAGCCAAAAACAGAGGAGAAGTAATCTCTTTTCTTCCTATTATTTATCACTGACAGAAAATTATGTGATATTCAAACTAATGCAGAAAGAGGAGACACCCAAAACACAGCAGAGCTGAGTGTTTGTAATTTCTGTAGGAGTGGCAGATGTTCAGTGAATCCATATGAAGTATCAACAACCTTATAATTCTATTACATATTTGTATTAATGCATACCATAAAGCCTTTGCTTACCCAAGCAACAAAATCATTGCTATAAAAGGGAAAAGAAAATCAAGTGATAATAAACCATGGATACTACATGGATAGATGGATACTACAAATATAATATTAAGTCATTTTTAGACCTTAGGAGAATAGAAATTTTTAGATAAATCAATACTATATTTCCATGAAAAGAGACTAAGTAATAAAGCATGCAGAAACCACGAAACATACCTCAGCTAGAAGATTCTTGGCAAGAAAAACAAATATCAGCAGTGATAATTTGTGCAAAATTGTTCCACTGAAACCTATTCAATTTTTACTTAGAGCAACACGTGGTCCAACAGACTTCTTGTATACTTCTAAGTGTTACTAACATGCTATCGTCAGAAGGCTTTAACCTACCTTGCACACCTTTGGAAATTTTTTAGTGAACTGAAAATTGAAATAAGCTTGAGAATTGTGGATGAATGTTTATAAAATACAGGAGCAAAATACAAATGAAAATTGCAGTCTATCTACACAAGTTCGTTCTGGGTTTCACTAGATACCCTGATAAATCTGATTCATGTTACACTGCAAGACCTGCTTTCTGTGTGCATCTGCCATAAATGTAATAGCACTTTCCCCAAAAGTCTTAGCTTTCTCTAGTCTTTGAAGCAGCTTCAACCATAACACATTTAGACACAATAATATAAATATTATATTTAAGGTAAATACTATAAAATTCTTAACATAGGCAGGTAAGCAAAAGTTTAAAAGATGATGTAGGTCAGATTTTTCTACTTCTTTGAGCTATGACTCGAAAAATGGAATTAAGTGCCCATATCTCACTGACTTTCAGTGGGATTTGGGCACGAGAAGCTTCTTTAAAAACCCTAGCTTTTATTGAAAATTCTCACGGTCACTTTGAGAACCATCCTCTTGTGTGTCAGGTGCACTTTAACTGGATTTGAAAGCAGTTACTCCTCCCCTCACTGGACTCAAAGATACTCCTTTGTGAGCTGTAATGTGGGCTCTTCAATACATTTAGTTCTATGAATAATTAATGTGTCTCCTGCTCTCACCACTTGATTTCCAGTTATTTGCGTTGCATGCAATATGCTGAGCCAGTTTCATAGCTCCTAGTCTCAAATGCAGGTTTCCAATCTCATTAAGTGTAATGGGATATGAAAAATAAGAGCCTAAATAAAAAAGGGAGCTATAAACCTGTCTCACATTTCTTAAAAATACTAAAAGTAGAACCTCCAGGAAAGAAACCATAGGTGTTACCTACAGAAGACAAAGAATGAGACGACTCCTTACAGAAACTCAGGAATACTAAGCAGGATTTTAAGTTTGGTTATATATACGAAAAGTACTTGAAAAGTCCTTTTTTTGTTTGTTTTTCATCCATTTGTTAAGCATATCTTGGATAGAGTTTGGGAAAGCTTACTTGTGATTTAAGCTAGTCAGTATACTTCGTGGATGACTGAATAAAAATGAGTTCTTCAAGAGGTAACCAAAGATATTGTCACAATGAATCCATATTTCCTCAAACGCAGGCCAAGCAGGACAGAAAGCAGTTAGATGTCCTTCAAAGACAAATTAGATCAAATTCATTGGTTCCACAAGATGAATCTAGACAGACTGGAGAATTTCTGGAAGTAGCTATATCAGAGCAGATGCAACAAAAAAAGAGAAGCTGCAAGAAAATACACTAGAAGGCAAACAGAATGGAAAACCTCTAGGCCATTCAGGAATTGCACAGCTCCATGAAGAAGGCTTATTGGAAAAGATACTAGGAACTTTATATTGTTGAGATACTAAATTAAAAATAATAGCTCTGAAAACTCTTCATAAATGCTAATAAATCATATAAGTTTTCATTTACATATGTCTACTAAAAAATAATCACCTGATGCTAAATTTGTCATGATACAAAAAGAAGAAAGAATATTCATTTCTTTTCTAAAAGCACTGTAAATCTGAAGTCATTCCATTGGTTTAACTGAATTGTAGTTTAGCTTCCAATATTCATTTCATTTTTTCACACCCTTTTCATCAGAGACTGTTCAAATTACTGCAATGACAAATTGCCATACTATTCATGTATTGGCCCTGTTGCTAAAATCAACAACACTTACTTACTAAATATGAAGGTCATCACAACAGAACTAGCAAAACAGAGCAGAAAAAAATCATCTATGGCATTTTTATTATTCACAGCACAGATTACTCTTAATTAGTAATTTAATATAATTAAATAATATAACATTTAAAATATAATTTTTTGTTTACGTATAATTTGATTATTTTTAATTCTTTAATATGGCATTCTTATTTACTTTTTATTTCTTTGAGGGGGAAATTCAGGACTCATTCCTTTTTGATCCTTAAGCATCACTAAGCTAGCTTTCTCTGAAAGTTGAGCAGTAAAAAAGCCTTGATCAGGGATTGCAATCTTTTCCTTTCAACATAAAGTCTTAAGAAGCTTGACCTTGCTGCTGCTCACTCATCTAAATTTCCAGGCTCATACCTTAGTGACGTATGGAGAATCAGCAGTTTTTGCAGGTGGGTGGAAACGATGTGCCCATCTCAAGAGCTGAAAGAAAGATGGAGAAAACACTGGGTGTATGATATCCTCTCTTTCCTACAGTGAGACCTGACATCTTTGACTCTCTTTTCTTTGTGGCATCTCACACTGTTTGGGACAGACCATGCAAAACTGGCATTAATCCTAAGATTAGGATTAAGCCAGCCCATCCTCCAAGGTCCAACAGCCAATACCTAAAAAAGAGTATTACAAAAGAGTAACCATATAGCAATTTTTTCCCAGAACACTCAAATTCTGGTGATGTGCAACTTAAAAACTCTAGCCTTGTTAACTAGCTCCTTACAGTATAAAATACAGATATATAAAGAGCCAAATATTGGGCTATTCGACTGCTTTATGTGATATAGTGATTACATATACAAACATATATGACTGCCACTGAAAAATATGAATTTGTTCTGAAACATGGGACCGCGGGCACCTCGTCCTCCACTGCCCGTCACCTGGCTGGAGGAGTTTTTATGAAAGGAGCGTAACCTGTGGCAAAAGTAAGGGCAGAGGGGCTGGGCAAGGGGGAAGAGCTGATGTTTTGGCGAGTTTTTGATTAATTGCTTGTGTCCTCGTTTTTCTCACTCCCCGAATTAGTGCTCAAAAGTTTTTTGTTTTTTTTTTTAATTGGCAATAAATTAAGTAAAATTCCTGGGCTTGAAACTGTTTTGCCCGAAACAAGGTTTTTGCTAGTGTAAGGGCTACCACATTTGTTTCCTGTGTACTCTCTCCAGTGCTGATGTGTAATTAAAGACTTGAGACATCCATTTACATGAAAAGGGCCCTAGAGGTGCAAGTTGTTTCTGTTAATGAGGAACTGAAGAAACAGAACATTTTAAGATTTCTTGTCTTAGGCTGTTTTTATTTCCTCTTCTCTAGCTAATATTTTCCACACTAACCTCTGTAAGAAATTAATATCTGCCTAAATGTGTAATTTATTTAAACTCAAATTAAGAATATCTGAGCTTTTTTGCTCTCATCTAAAGTCATATTTGTACCCCTTCAGAAGCACTGAGCTGCTACAAGTATTGTCATATTGAAAGCGTTACTTAATTTTTTCAAGTTTTCTAATGCTACCAAGTTTCTTTAATATCAACGTATACGTGACAGTTCTGTGATAAACGGTGAATGAATGTAATGTCAGGACGCATGTACCAGGTTTTTTTGGTTTAATGTTAGAACACAATAGAGTCAAATGAAATTGTTCACTTTAAATGTAAAAACTCTGACAAGAAAGAAGAGGCAACAACTTCTCAGAAAGCCTGTTTCTGTGAGGACGATGGCCAGGAGTTCTGCTGACTGATCTCCCTCATTACATCTTCCTAACAGAGAAGAAGTCACAACAGTGTGGTATCTGAGAAGGGATACGAACAATGAGAGAAGGAAAAATTTCTTCTGAATTATTTAATGTAGGATTTTACTTAACTGAAACGTCTATGCCTTTTCTAGATAGAAAAATAAACACCAGTCATTTCAGAAAGTAGGAGAGTCTACAGTATCACCCGTAATTATTAAGTTAAACTTGAATTTCGTACTTGATTGAGCTCAGACTGAGAGGCAAGGAGGACAGAGACACATGATACAAGTTTAAATGGTCGACCACATCTTATTTAACATGTATGGAATAATCTTTGTTGTCTACTCATATTTACGTCTCCTAGAAGTGAAAGGGACTTGGTGACTCCCTTGTTACAATTTTCTCCTGTTCTGCTTTTCCATCAGTATTATCCACAAGGCCACAGGCATTCTGAACAGCTGGAGGAAATAAAAGGAGAGAAAATTTCTACCTATTTTTGATGAAATATTTTTTTCTACTTTATCTCTGAAAGAGGTATTATACTGTGGGTATAGCTCTTCAGTCCAGAGTGTTGGATCTTCTGCTGGCAGTGGTATCAAATCTTATTCAAAAAGGCTTTCCAACGGGAAGAAAAATGGCAGAAGTAATATACTACTGCTGTTCTGGTGGGATTGTATTCTGCCACCCATATATGCCTGACAGACTTTAAAACCAAAAGGGCATTCAGGATATCTGTGAATGCAGAATACAGTGTACAGCCAGGAAATGAAACACTGAAACTTATTAAATTTGTTCTCAAATTCCAAAAAATTCACATTTCCTGTTTTCTGTCAGTTCCACCAGACTTTTCAAATATCTACTTCATATATGTGTACATATACTTCAGCATTAAAACACGGGAACTCTAAATTGCCTTTTCAATTTTAACATTATTCTCATGGCCTTTTTTTCTATAAAAATGTATAAAATGTCTGTCAAGAAAAAAAACACTTTTTTGTGGTCTGAAAATAATATTAAAATCTAAATATCATTACAAATGGGATGAGTATTTCTAGAAGGTAAAATCAGTTTTGTAGTGATTTTCACACCTACAGACTTTCCACTACTTTCTATTCTGAGTTATTGTGTGTTTTTTATCCCATTATCAAGTATTTTCAAGTATGAAATGTTTGAGTTAGCAAACTACCCAAAGGTTTTTTCCTCTAATTTTGACTATATTCACAATGACGAAAAAAATAATTCTACCAATACGTTGAAATTGTCCAGGAAAGGGGGGAGGAAAGATTACTAGCTATTAAAAAACACATGTGTTTGAGTATTTATAAGAGGTTCTAAATTTTTTTCACTTAGAACTCTTTTTACCATATCGGAGTAGACAGCTCATCTTTCTCATGTTATTTATCCAGCCTGGCAGAGATCACCTTGAAGCTGTGAATTTTAGGCAAATATAAAATCATTAGGGCTCCACCCTTTGTTATCAAGTTTTATGTGCACCATATCATCTGTTGTCTCTGTTTTGTTCAACCTAATACCCAGCAGCTTCATTTTGTTACTTCCTTTTAGGGCTGATCATATATTTTAAACCTATTTGTGCAGTGCATGCTGAGATGCATTAGTTTTTACATCTGCCCTAGAGCAGCAGTTCTTGATTATTTTCTTCACTCATCTTTAAAAATGCTTTTGTTCTTCCTGTGTATTTATATCTCTTTGCCTGTGACATTCCTTCTAACTATAAGTTTCCCTTAATTGGCAGGTTTGCATTTGAGTTTCCTACGTTGAATGACCCCTTGTTCCTCGTTCTGCAGTGTCAGGAAACAGAAATGTCATTGCTGATTAGGGGCCTGAACCCTCTGCTCCTCCTTCTCATACAGTAGGCAATCTTGTTCTGTACACACTCTAGCTGCAGGGTCAGCCTTAGGGGAACTCTAAACAAGTGTCCACGTGGGATACCAAAGTGGAAGGGGCACCGATAGGGGCAAGTATTCTTTGAGCTCATTTGTCTACCATAGAAAGTCACTTCTATCCCTTTAAACGTAAAATGTCCACTGGCATTGCCCAAGTGTCTACACTTTAACCACATGGAAGCATTTCTGTGCCTCTGGCTTACTACACATGTACATCAGTGATGTTAATAACATCTCTGCCTAACAACGTGACACTGAGATGTACTTCTAATGGTTGTCTTTCCTCTGAACTGAGATACAAAAGCTTTCATTTTTGATTCTGAAAACCTCTGTTAAACCAACTCTGACCTCATTCGGGGCACTATTATCTAGTCTTGCTTGGGGCACCTGAAGCTCTAAAGATGGCCCTGCGTAGCTGTGGTTGAAAATTTCTCTGCCCAGAGTACAGAGTGCGTCCTATCTTACAGCTGAGTGGAAACCTCTGCTTTTTCCACTTTTGCTTCTCACCTAGGGAAGTGGAACAAGCCAGGAGACGGAGGAAGAGAAACTACACAGGAAAGAAGAACAGAAGTTAGGGCCTTCGAGTGGCCGTGAGCATGTATAAAACCAGGCCTTCTCCCTAAACCAAAAGATATTGCTAAACAGGCAGAACCTAAAAAGAGGGGAGAGGGAATAACACTTGACTTCCTTACCATATTCATAGCCTGAAGGAACGCTATGGA
Organism: Struthio camelus; assembly: GCF_040807025.1. Lineage (NCBI taxonomy): Eukaryota > Metazoa > Chordata > Aves > Struthioniformes > Struthionidae > Struthio > Struthio camelus. Next base: position 128,423,980 of record NC_090943.1, read on the forward strand.
CAATCTATACAGATGAGAGACTAGAAATGAAACAGAAAGGACTAAATATGGATCCTTTTTGTGACAACTAAAAAAACTGATGTTGCTTAGAGAATTTCAGGAGTAAAAGCAACAGCTTCTCCCCCGTGCAGGCCAGAAAACAGTCATATGGTCACAAGCATAACTTATCACCTACAGGTACGCCATATGCAAAACAAAATCTATTCATCTCTCAGAGATCTCATTTCCACTATTGGTTCATAAGCTGTAGCATATGAATCTAATTTGCATTCTAATTATACAAATAATATTAAAAATAAAATACATTTACACATATAGAAAAATGACACCGTTTTTTTTAAGATGAACTCCCATGTGCATATTTTGTTGTAGACACATCTATTATTCCGCAAGTTTGTTGCTAATATTTACTACTAGTCAAATTTTAAAGAAATATCTACATTTTTTTGTAAATTTATAGATATAGGCATAATATAAAAATAATCTGTATTATAGAAATATATATATTTCTATTTCATTTTGTCAGCAAATGTTTAACATTTTCTGGAAAGACAAAAAATTAACTGTACGAAAGTCTTAAAATATGCTTTCAGGATGTTAGTCCCACTTAGTGTTCTTTTTAGGATGCAATTTCCTAAAGATCTAACAAAAATGTGTGTTTTCATGACCAATAAGGTTCTAATACCTCAGCAGCACAATAAAAAAGATCAAGAGAAAAACTGAAAGATCATTTGTTGTTTGCTTTAGTATAAGCTAAAATACTATACACAGTTTAGAGATGCCAGTGAGCCATGCTTGTACAAATTCTCTCAGTAAGAGTAAACAAAACCTTTTACCAGTTTCATGAACCTGTCTGTTGGAAAAGATGCAAAATTCAACCCTTCCTGACTAGCCTGTCATTAAAAATCCCATGGCACTTTTCACAAGAGAAGGACTATTAACTACGGTATTCTGGCCAAAGTCCAAATTACTCTGTGGCTTCCAAATCCCCAGTTGGAAAAATTATTCTGCACTTTCCTCCAAACCTTGCTGCACAGTGCAGCTGATTGCATCTAGTAGGCAGTATCATTTTGATAAGGCTTATATCGTCTTATAGGATGGGAAAGTGATTTTTGATCAGTAAAGCAATCCTTTGAAATAAAAACTAAGAAAATACCAAATCTGTAAATACACAATAGCATTTTAGAAAATCACAGAATCACAGAATGGCTGAAGTTGGAGGGGACCTCTGGAGATCACCTAGTCCAACCTCCCTGCTCAGGTAGGGTCCTCTAGAGCATGTTGCACAGGATTTTGTCCAGGCGGGTTTTGAGTATCTCCAGGGAAGGAGACTCCACAGCCTCTCTGGGCAACCTCTTCCAGTGTTCAGTCACCCTCACAGCAAAGAAGTTTTTCCTCATGATTAGACAAAACTTCCTGTGTTTCAGTTTGTGCCCATTGCTTCTCATCCTATCTCTGGGCACCACTGAGAGGAGTCTGGCCCCATCCTTTTGACACCCTCCCTTCAGATACTCATACACATTGATCAAATCCCCCTTCAGTCTTCTCTTCTCCAGGCTAAACAGGCCCAGCTCTCTCAGCCTTTCCTCAAAGGAGAGATGCTCCACTCCCTTCATCACCTTAGTAGCCCTTTGCTGGACTCGCTCCTGTAGCTCCATCTCTCTCTTGTATTGGGAAGCCCAGAACTGGACACAGTACTCCAGGTGTGGCCTCACCAGGGCTGAGGAGAGGGGGAGGAACACCTCCCTCGACCTGCTGGCAACATAAAATATCAGAGACTTGAAAACAATTATTTGGTTATTAGCATGTCCTTCGTTTTATATTTTGTTTCGATTTTCAGGAATAAGTTTATAAATAAGGTTGTGATATTTGTTACCCAGTATACCCAGTGTTACCCAGTACATCAGTGCCTTGAAACCATGGAAAAGTAATTAATTAAGCAGTCATTTCTGGAGTTATGCAATTCTCCCTTTTCTTAGATAATTATTTCAGGTATTTCAGTTTTTTTTTTCTTTTAATATGACTTTCAAATTTATTCTGTGAGAATAATTGCTTCTCAAAGATGCTGTCCTCACTTCTGGAAAGCAGAACTTATGTTCTATCCTAGGTCAACTGTGAAAGATGAAGCAGTGATTTTATCTTCTTCATACAGACTCAAGGTATGCATTGTGATCTGTGATATCGGTCGTTGTTGTTGTGTCTCCATGATGTTGTTGCTGGTGACACAAGTTCAGGACTAGCTTGCAAGTATTCACTCAGACCAAGACATATCCAGATTATGCAGCCCATAGAGCTTTCTTTTATGTTTTCAGCCACGCAATTAATTATTCACTTTCCTGAACCCTAGATGAATCTATAAATGATTTGAATACATTCCTTTAATGTTTGTTTCCTAACAATTACTTAACACAGTACACTTTCATCCAGATGAATTGAAATGAAATATGTTTAGAATGGGCTGACACTTCAATAATTAAAAGGCAGTGGGGAATCAACTGAGGCTGCTTCTAAGAATTGCAGTAGGGGTTCATATTAGACCTGACACCCTTCAATATTTATCAATTGTCTGGGAAGCAAAGATAAAATCAGAGCTGATAAAATTTATGGGATGACACAAAGATTGGCACAGTGGTAAATAATGAAGACAGGCAGTCAAGGAAAGTGATCTGGATCACTTGATGACTGAACCGATTCAAATAACGTACGGGTTAATACAGCCAAAGTCACAGCTATATTTACAGGAGTGAGGAACTCAAATTAGGCCAGACATTAGAAGAGTTTAAGTTGGTCTTACCAGTTTGCTGTACTGATACTGGAGTGTAGGTGCTGTTGAAGATGGGAAAATACATTTTTACGGACGGGTAAAAGAGAAGAAAAGGGGCTTGTCTGTTTTGTCCTGATTCCTCCAACTCTCTTCTGAGAATGGACTGTTTTCAAATCTTTCATTTGCAAGTGTGCCTTTTATTTACATTGTTGGTTATGAGTTTTCAGGAGTTAGGGAAAAGAGAAAGGTGAATACATCTCAAGACCTCACCAAGTTCAGGTCCATTTTTAGAGAATCATAAACTGTCCTCTGGAAAACAAAAACTCTAAAGAGGTCCTCATTAACAAGTAATTCAATCTGAGCCCTCAGTTAAATGCTGTGGCAAAAAGAGACAGCTGATATGCTGATATGTAAAGGAAGAATATTGAGCAGAATTAGAGAGGCAATTTTTCCTTCGTTGTTCCAGTGTCTGTGTTTTCAAAAGACTATCAAAAACTTTGAAAGGGCGCAAAAAAAAGGTATAAAAATGATTCAAGGAAGGTCTAGAGAAAATGCTCAAGCATGAGAGACTTAAATAACTCAGTTTGCTTAGACGATCATAAAGAAGAGAATAAGATACTTTATTACTTTATTACATACAAGTACCTTCAGAGGGAAAAATACTAGGCTCCCAAAGGCTCTCTAATCTGGAAAAGAAAGGCTAAGAATGAATGTTTGGAGGCTGAAGACAGACAAATTCAAATAAATAAATTATGCACAAATTGTTGTCAGTGAGGATGAGGGAAGTAGCTTCATCTCTTGCTGTGTTTAGAGCAAGATAGGACACCACTGGAAAATATGCTGCAGTCAAACTCAAGGTACTGGGCTCAGTGCAGCAATAAGAAGGTGAAAATCTAGTGTTTACTTTACACAAGAGGTCAGACTGGAGAGCTCGTGATCTCTTTTTTGGCATTAAAAAGTACAGAAAATTTTAGTCAAACTCAGGTAATGGTCCTGACAATTCTACATCACTTTTTGCCATTTCAAATCTCACAAGTCCTGAGGCTTCTCTAGGGCAAGTAACTAAACCTTCTAGAGAAATCCCTGACTCGGGGCGATCCCACTACACATGATTTTAAAATAACAAGGAGCAGAAAACAATACCAGATGTGAAATTTCCAAGAGGGGTGTGGAAGGAGAGCATCAGTGCAAGCATGAAACCTGAAAAAAGACATAGTCAGTCTTGTGGAGAGGAGTGGGAAAGATGTGGAAGAGGAAGGAGAGAGATCTCCAAGGATTAATTTGCATAAATCTGAGATTAGTGTCCAAACTTCTTGGTATTTCTCCAAACTAAACTTCTAACCCTTTAGAGCTTCATCCACCCATCATAATTCTAGCTGCTCTTGAAGATTCAAGCTGCCAAGGTCATGGCCGTTAAAGGGCAGAGGAGGAGGCTATTAAAAAAATCCCAAAGCTTTTAAATAGTCATTTATGCTAATTATGTTTGTGGAATAATTTGTGCTGCATGTCCTAACATGGATTGTCTCCATAGTCTCCATCTGTTTATCATCTGAGATGTGTTAGCAAGATGTGACTGCTCATCATGCAGCTCTCCCACAGCATGTTACAGTCACTGCAATAACATGTACAACAGAAATAAACTACTTGATCCCTCATTAGAAAATAAATTATACTGCCCTCATACATTTACTTTACTTGTAAAACATTATAATAGAGCTCATGAAAACATTTACCCGTAAGAAAATCACATAGTTAAATATGATCCAATACATACTTTGCTACCTTAAGGCTCCTTGGAATAATTCCTTCAGCCTGTAGATAGGAGGTTTATATATCCATCTCTGGCATTTTTCCAGTAGTGTTATTAAACTCTTGGAATCTCCCCTTTTCTGTGGTTCTTTTATGTGTTTCTTGTCATTCCAGTATCTTCAAGTTCCTCAATTTTCACTCTATAAACTGAGATACTGGCACAACGTTGACCAAGTATTATATAATGGAGTTTATCATGTATTAAGTTACCATTCTTCTTGAGCTCGTCTTAACCTTTCTGTTTAACTTAAGTTCATTTCATAATAGTATGGCGGGCAACATTTCTGCCAATCTATATTTTCTTTCAGAACGTTTTTCTATCAATATCTTAGTGTGTGACCTGTAAAACAGTACTGTCATCATAATTCTGGATCTCAAAATTTTGACCATCTTGTAGTCTCGAGAATGAAACCTTTCTTCAAGTATTTGTAGAAAAAAGAATGGATAGTCCATCAAGATTGCAGTACTGCACTGCTCTGTGACAATGCAATTACTTCTTGAATTACATGAGAGAAATATGCACTCAGATGGAACTGGCAGTGATTATCTCAAAATAATCTGGTGCAGTAGCATATTCATTTCATTAAGTGATGATTATTATTATTCATACTTCTCTAAAAGCTACAAGTCAAACACTCTGTGTTAAAAAAAATATCCATTTTAGATCTGAGAAAAGGCTAGTGCTCAGGATCGAAAACTTGCTACAATCACAGAATATTTTGTATACAGGTCTTCTGTTTTCTTCCTTCCTCACCCCATTGGAACCAGTGCTCCCCTTACCTTAGGAAAAAAAAAATCTAAAATCTTTAACACTTACTGGTTATATGCATCTCATTATAAATAATATAACTCAAATTGTCATGAATATAAATGATCAAGAGTGGGCCTCAAGAATTTGCTCATTGATTTCAAAGTGTTATTTTCTGTTTCTAGGTCTTTTCATTTAAAAATAGCCTCCACAATGTACATCATTGTATTCATTCAGTCAGCAGTCCAAAATGCTGCAAGATTAGCAAGAGAGGTGTAAATGTTGTCCACTGATTTTAATGAGGTGCTAAATTTAAAGTGTTAACTTTGGAGCATAATTATAGTTATGCTAAATACAAATATAACTAACTTTTCAGTTAAACCTGTACAGCATGTCTAGGTTTTTTTGGCAGGAATGAACTATCTATTTATTTTAATGGAGACTGCACAGAACTATGAAAAAATGAAGCCATAGCATTTGCATGAAAAAAGTCAATCACCGTTGTAGTAGACCTGTCTAAATAGATACACATATAAAATATAATACATTTCTAGAGAATTAAGTAAAAAATATTTTCCTATTTACTTTTAAACTGCTTTTTATAGCAATATGTAATTAAAACTCTCTGTCTAAAATTAAAAAATATTATATGTGTTAGAATGCATTTTTCAGTGGGAAAAAAAAGGCTTTCTAATCAAGTTAATTTGTGTCAGCCTCAAGAATAACAATGAAAAATCTGACACTCACTTCTGCAAACCTTACTCATACAGCTCTTACCCACTGCCTTTCAATTTCAATAAGATTTAGATAAGACCTGTGAAACCATAAGTCACTTCCCAAATATTTCATTTAAATCATACATTCAGTATTAAGTAGCAGCACTGTTGTTAAGGGAAGTCAGTAAATTGCAAAGAGCAAAAGAATGAGTGATCTCATAACCCTGAGTTAAAAAAATAATCAAAAGGTGACATGAGTAATGCAAATTTGTTTTCTTACCAATTCTAAATTACGTTTAGTACTTGTTTATCAGATAATATCTTACATAAAACCCTTCATTCACAAGAATTTGCAAGCATTTTAAAAGCATTATACTTTGCAAACAAGAAGTATTCTCTCCATTACTGAAATTATTTCAGTACTTGCATGGAAGAACGGTAACTCTTTAACTGCTTACAGGACCATTACATGTAGTTTGGCATTTCATTCAATTAAAACTGAAGGAGAGGTTAAATAGACAGAATATAGCTTACCAGAATAGAAAACAGTATTGGATAGGAATACCAGGACTAATACAACAGGACTTCATTAGTGGGAAAGAAAGCATCAAATACATGTATTGATTCCTTCAGTGATTTGAAAAACTAATAGGAATATTAGTACTGTATATACTGTATATATAGCTCATAGTTTTTCATATTCAATTATGATACTGAATATTTTCATCTATTGAACTGATATGGAAATACTGTGAATGGTTACTGGATGCATCAAAAAACTAAAATTTTCTGAATGATGTGTTCTGCTACTATTATTTGATCTTCTCTAGATAACGCTATCAATTTTGTCAAAAGTGTCTGAGAGCTTTAATTGTAGGTACTGGTCTGGAGCTTGATACTACCTCTTATCTGAGTTATGTGAGATGCTCATAATGGAACGATTGTATACGTATATCTGTCTATCTATATATACTGCACTGAAAATGTTAATAAGAGGATGCAGGTGTATCTAGGCAACCCAGCATTAGAGGAAATAAAGACTGTAAAAACTAAAAAAATACTAATATTTGTGAAAAAGCTGAGGCAGGACCACATACGGATTCCTGGTATAATAGCAAAGAAAAATATCTTTGCTTGAAGGATTTGAGGTATTAGAGAAATATATTTTTTCTCCATTCCAGCCCACAGAACACTATCACTGGGCTGTGCAGTCCTTAAAAGAGTCTGTAGTTAAAAAAATCTACCAACCAACATAGACCCTTCTCTGGCCTTTCTCCTTCAATATTTTGATTTAAAAAAAAAAAAGTGATGTTCTGCAGCAAGTGACAGATGCTCAAGCCCTCTGTACAGCAGAACCATAGTGTTCTGTTTCAGTGAAGCCTTTTGTTACCTTGTGAGGGGAGAGCATGATCACGATCCAACCCTTAAGGAAAACATCACAAAGACAAATTATACAAAAATAGGTTCATTAACTAATTTTGTTTTGCTAAGTGCTTATCCGGAAGGATATAATGTCTTTGATACATCCTGAAGTCTTCTGCATAAATATCTATTCATTACTTTAATTCCAGTAGCAGTACTGAGGTCCATCCAAAGGTAAAAAGAAACAAATATGAAGGAGCGTAATCAGGGTATGCATGATTTACACCCCTGAGTAGATTATACATACACACTAACCCCAAATGCTTCACATGCGTTAGCTGACAAATCCGCTAACATACGAAATACAGGATTCGGAGGAAGTATATATAGTAGGTAAGGACTGTTGGCTTTTTGAATAAAGCCAAGGAACACACGTCTTTCACAAAAGCAACATGGAATAAGTTATGTCGCTCATTAAACTTAAATCAGCAAGTAATTTGTTATTTGACTAGAGTGATGAAACAAAACATAAATGGAAGGACAGCAGTCAGAAAGGGACTGAATTGTACAGGAAGAGGAAACTGTGCTGTGGAGGAGTCACCAGTGATATTTTCTCCTGGTTACAACAAAAATCCTCACCCTTCAGAATTTGGGTTTTTGCTAACATTATTGAGGTTTTCTCCTATGCATGTGCTCCATATCTCTTTGAAAGGAACAGATGCTAAACGGACGACTCCTTCTGTAATGCTGGATGCCTCTATACATGCAAAGCTGTAATATTATTTAATTTCCTGTGGAAGATTGTTGATCAAACGCAAAAATCAAAGAGTCTCTTATGCTATCAATGGCATAAACAGTGGCAGGTTTGGAGATGAGAACACTAGTGCAGACAGGCAATGGATTTTCATTTCAGTCATGATTCTAAATTTCTACTGTCCCTTTTTAAAATTCCTAATAGTATTTCCACAGCTTTGTTGGCATCGCTCTTCTGCATATACATACACATACAACCAGAAATCCAGTTATTTAGATCCTATTACACTTTGCTAGAAGGCTAAAGGGTCACTTTGCCACACATTATTAAAACATCCTGCTACTATGATCATCCATACCATTCATGAAGCTGACCCTACAAAAATATTATGAGATAGGAAGTTCTAGTTTGATTTTCTATTGCAAGAATATTATATGTACTTGATTAGCTGAAAGCAATGCAGGACAAAAGCAGTTCTGACTAACAAAAGTTTCAGATAACTGGAAATTTTCTGTGTAGCTGACAAGCAGATGAGATGAGGACCACAGCCAGCATTTCCTATAGTTATTCTTATCGGAAAATCATTAATTGTGCTGTTTATTAACACAAAACAGAAAGCAGGTAAAAAATAACAACAGAAACAACTCCTTTCCTATGAAATCAATCAAAAATAACATCTGATATTCCATTTCCCTGTGGTTCTTGTGATATTGTGCCACCTCCAGCAACGATGTTGCCTAATCTTTACTTCCAAGCAACAGGACTGAAAGAGCAAAACCTACAGTGGATTTCCTAGCCTGCTTAACTTTTCTGATTCTCCTATGTTTTCTAAACTCTGTGCAGTGTCATAGACTACTTGCCACTTCTCACTTGCCACCCTACTTCTTTCTCATTCATTGTGTTACAATACTTTTAAGGCTAATAATACTGGCCTGGAACAAAGCAGAAAGTAAGAAATGTATATGCAAATATATATTTGACTCTTTCTTCCACTATAGACTTACCTACCTCTTTTCTCCCTTCTCCACTCCTCCTTATCTATTTTCTAACTACAAAACTTTATTGCTTTTATTTGTGAAAAGATATTTCATTACGGCAGAGTACTGGCTTTCAAAGACCAACATGAAGTTTGATCTGCCAGAAACCTTGCATGTAACTTTGAGAGAATTACTCAGCTAAACATTTAAAGACATTAAAGTCTAGCTTCTATAGATTGCATAAGAATTATGCGCCTTTGAAAATCTGAATTTGAAGTTCTTTAAACCTCAACTTCTTATCTCCAAAATGGAACTAACAGGCTTCCTGCAGAACCATTGCGTAAACAGATAAAATTAAGATAGTGAGGGTCTTGGCACTTTTGCATAGGGATCTAAATGTGAAGAAATAGAGAGATTTTGAAGCATGGAATCTACAGAAACCCAGATTTGTCTGGAGCCATAAGAAACCAATTCAGACCCTGTCTGAAAACAGTTCAGCAGGTCATATATGGTCATTCTTTACCTCACACTGAATAACACAGAGATCATTTGTGCACAGAGATTGATCTTCAGACATCATTTTTCTTCATGTAACTTGCCTACACATAGAGGGTTCTGTCTGCTATCTTCTCTACTGGACAACTCAATACTTGGATTTTAAAGTCCATATTAAGAACCCCAGTTAATAGCAGAAGCAGCTGGTCACTCAGGTCTGATGGCAGTTCTGATTTTGTCAAACATAAAAATAAATCTCCAGACTCAAATGATTTGGAAAATTCAAGTTAAGAAAATACCGAGCTTCAATAATATCGACTTGGAGCTAACTTTGATACTTGCTACACAGATGCATAGTTCAGCCTTGCCATCTTCCTTCAGACATGTAAAACGTCCTCTCTAATCTTGACTGATAGGCTCAATTAAAGTGGTAAGATAACTCTATTATTAAGAAGAACTCTAATATAATAAATCACACTATAAATAACCTTAAAGGACTTTTCCACACAGAACTGTATTTAACATATACTTTATTACATAGCATTTATAAATTATACATTCTCTCTCATTCTCAACATCTTAATTCCACCTTATGATGCCCGTTTCAAAAAAATAGTGTAATGTCAATCTAATCCAAAAAGTCTCCTGAAATATATAAAATTATACATTTCATAGATACTGGACTCAAATTCCCTTTAGGATTTTAAATTTTAGTTATCTTCCAAATACTAAGGTATTCAAAAGCTAACTTCACATCAAACCGTACTACTGCTTACCTTAGTAAACAAATAAACTTATTTCCCTGTGCAATTAAATTAAGATAGCCATCTCTTACTAAGAGACTTTTTTATGAAAGTATGCTGTTTATTGTGAATAAAGATGGGCTGTAAGAGAAGGCTAAAATTCCAACCATCACCTTTAAGAGTTAAACCAGGTGAGGTTCTATTTTATGAATCCCTGGAAATGAATTAGCTCCTTTAGCTTTGGCTCACATTTCCCAAATCAGGCTCTAGTTATCTAAGTTTATGTTCTGTCCCTTTAGCAGAGTATTAAAGCATCTTACATATCTGCTAAAGAGAAGACAAAAAGTTCTCTGTTTCTCTCCTTCCCTCCCTCCCAACAGCAGGAATTGATTGGCTTTGGTAGAGCTAGGTGAGAGAAGTGGGTTTCACTATTTTGTTCTGAAGGTACTGAAATTTATGGTCATTTAGATTTATTCCAGATGTGGCTCCACAGTTGTGGGCAGCTGCCAAAAACCTTTAGCAGCTGTGCAAATGCTTATGGCCACGCAGGGAGAAGCAGTCTCTCAGGAAATTTCAGTCAACCCCACAGAGAATGGAAGCTTTGAATTTAACACAATATTCATTGGAGAGCAACTTAGTGCTATGATCTTAAGTGCTAGTAGTTCAGATGCCTTTTTAAAATTTTTCTTTTGGATGAACTTCAGCCTAGCCTTTTAAAATGTCATTAGTCAAGACAGCAGAATTTTCATGGAATCAATTTGTACTTTGTATCTATTATAGCCAAAAATCTTAAATATTCAGACACTGTATCTGTTTAGTCTAAGCATAAATTATCTATTAACCTTATCTTGATAGATGAAAACTCAGCATCTCAGCTTGCTGAAAAACTCAGAAAGACACACCCTGATGTTAATAATTGGGCACTGGAGGTTTTGTTTGTTTGTTTATTTTGTTTTGTTAACAACTTTAATGTTAAACATATAACAACATAAACAATATATAACACATCAGAGCAGATTTCTCCCCATTGCTTGTGCAAATCAGATATTGCAGTCTGGTAGCTGGAACAATGGCTAGAAAATTAGGAGATCAAAGATCTACACCACAAGCGGATAATTCAATGTTAGTTATCTTACCACAGTAAATGAAAAGTAATTTGAGGTAGCCTGCTCCTTTTTCTTCCTTACTGATGTATTTCATGTAATTCAAACTTCTTCCTTGAGTCTGAAACAGAAATCCCTATTTTCTGTGGACAGAGGTGGCAAGCTGGTTAATAGTTGGTTGATCTTTCTAAGCTATACAATAGTGTTCATTAGCAGAAACAGTTCAGCATACCGCTTCTATGCTGCTCCAAAAAGCATATGGGATAATAGAATACATGATATGGAAAATGTTTCCAGCTAGTTTTCTTGCGTGGAGAAAGTTAATGGAAAGGGGATTCTGCTGTCTCGGTTATTGTATCTTCCAGTGTTCAATTGCCTATCCAAATTAATGTGACTATTTTACAAGGAATGCTTAGGAATGAATATCTGCATGGAGTGTTTAAGAAGATAAATAAGGAGAATTAAGTATTTTAGATGCAGTGCATGAAATCAGGGATTCATGTTCCAAATAAAATCCCTGATTGTTCATGTTACAGTCTAAATATACTAAAACAGTAAATTCATAAATTTAGAAAAAGTAACTGCTTGAAAACCCAAATATGATATTAAAAAAGTGATAGACCTATCAGAGGGGGGGAAAAGAGGGGGAAAAGAAGAAAAATAATATTTAATTGTTATCAGATTTTAATAAGTAGCATTAGTTCATGTGTGAATAAACAAGTTTTAATGCTTTTGTAATTATATTGTTAGCTCTGCTAAGCCTTGTTCTTTCTGTGAATGCACAATTCCTAGTAATACATACTGCCCTTCCACTTTGCTGAGCAGAAAGTCCAATGAAGGACTGAGTTCCCATCTTATGTTGTGAACATGGCTCTCAGAGCAGGGTCAATTGACGCTAGACTCCTGTTAAAAAATTTCTTCCTTGATAGTTCATTAGAGTTTGCTGTGAGCCAATATCTTTTTTTTTTTTCAAAAAGGATACAATTTATATTATAATCAAAAACAAATTTAATTAATATAATTCAAAACAAAAAAAAAATCAAGACTATCTCGCAAAGACAAAGATGAGCCTAAATGCATAGCACTCTCCTAATCTTTTAAACTTCTTTTTGGGAATAGCAATAAGGAAATCTCCTCTGTTGCTTGGGAGGAAAAAGCACCAGAGTGCACATCAGTTTTCTCCATTCTGGCTGAGATTCCCAGGCTTTGTTTCTAACCTGCTTTTCAGGCACATATCTGGCCTTTTACCTTAAGTTGCAGTCCTAGAGTTTTTATTACCTTTCTTTCTATTTGGGATTAAGGCAGAGAAAGGCTGTGGTCAGACAGGTGACCATTTATTCACACCACAAAGAGCCTTCTTGATCAACAGTCCTTATAAGCCCTGCTGTATGAAGATAGCAGCTCTAGTCACATGTTAACAATTACTGACCAACCTAGATACACATCTGTGACTGAAATCTTACTAATATTTCTAGAAAAAGGTCAGTCCCTGGTGAACAAACATGAGCTTTCAACTACCCATAAAGGTTATCTAGTTTGTGAGTTAACGAGGCTAAGCCCTAACTATTTGTTGAGTAGAAGCTCAGGATCTCTAGAATTGTATTAGGTCAGGTGCAATGAGAAAACTGCTATACTACTTCCAAAATATCAAGTCCAGAAGTATTATATCTGCTTTCGATAAGCAAAAAGTCCAATAAAATGAGCGCAGTTATTCTCAGGCTAAATGCATGCATAGCTTCCATAGCTCTCTCTCCACTGTGCTTCCAGAACCAAGAGGTTGGTACAATGCAAAAACACTTCTGTGCCTTAGGACGGAACTTGTTTAGACTCAGTACTGAGCAGTATTGAGCCAGATTCAAGCTACTTATAATCTCTAGCATATACGAGTTGACTCCAGAGTCAATTTTGTCTGCACGCTGCGTCCCCAACTATATTTTAATACCGACATGATTGGGATTTTTCAGTGTATAGGTCTTCCTAGCAAATCATTATCTTGGAGAGTTGCTGTAGGTTGCCATGTAAAAGTATATAGATAAGCTGAAGCAACTGATATCTCAACTGATATTTTTCAGAAATGTCCTCTTTGGTATTTTTAAAATGATTCTGCAAAATCAGAAAATATATTTTGGGATGCCCATAATTTAGAATAACAAGTTTTGTCTGGTTATGGAAGGTGATTCAGTTAAAACTTTTTTTTATCTTAAGTATAATACGCCATGGTTAAGCATAATACTTTCTAGAACTGATAGATGTTGTTGTTGTTGTTGGTTTGCTTTGTTTTGTTTTGTTTAGCACAGGGAGAGGGGAGGGAGAACTCGGCACAATAAGGAGCATGCACATGTGGAGCTGAAAAAGGGAAAAGCAGGCTATCGGTAAACAGGACTGGTGTAGCACCATAGGAGATACTCCATTTTATCCACAAACTCCAACGTCTGTCTCACAGCAGTGTGTAATGGAGAGGATGGAGAGGTAGGTGGGACGTCCTCTTTTCCTGCAACTGGCCACTGTCAGAAAAAAAAAAAATTAGGTGACAGACATATCTCCTCAAATGACTGGAGAAAAGAAGCTTTACAATGAACAGAATATGAAAATGCAACAGCTTTCAGGGATCATGCTGTAAAAGAGAAAATAGGAAGGAATGACCTAACCTCTGTCTTGATTGGAGAACAGGAGACTGCAACCTGAAGATCTAGTCTGAGTGGGGAAGCATGAGTTTCTCCACAGAAGTCGGATTCATTCAGCAGGCCAGGTCTTTCATCTCAGAGGGTTCTACTGAGAAGATGAATCCAAACCATCTTTCAGAATTCAGCATATCAAAAAGTAAGACAGAGGTTAGGTTCTTTCTAACAAACTTAATTTGTTTAAGACTGTAAGCTGGGACAACAGCCAATTAAAGATCCTGACATCCTAGCCTCTCTTGGACTGAAAAAAAAGCTGTCTGTCTTGTAACTTAGTAGCATGCATTCTCCATGCCTTGTTACTAGCTAAAGTCAGGCTTGGCCTCAAACAGTAGCTTCCCCACAGCTTCGTTTCAGTAACGCTTTGTTATTCCCAACTTGTCCTCTTCGTCTTACAACCTACTTAACTCTCTCAATTCAGGCAGGATAACACCAGAAACAGGTAAACTTACAGATAAGAAATACCCAAAAAGTGAAAGCATGTTATCCTAAGAACAATTTTAAAATATTAATGCAGACTCCAAAATGTTAATGGAGATACTGGATTATCTGTAGGAAGATTTCACTGAATTTGCTGAACAGATATAGCATGTTTATGAGGAGTATGATGGGAAGTATAAGGCAACGTTATTTATCCTTTTGTTTTTATGGCAGCCTCTAAGGCATTTTAGGATTTTTGAAGGCATTTAGGTGATTCTTTTTCTTTTCCTCATACAATTTTCAGTCTAAAGGAAACCCTTGTATTAACTGTGGTTTTAACTAGAAGAGGGGAGAAAGGACAGATAGCTGTCATCCAGGTATGGTTTATTTAATCAAAACTAGGGGGCATTTCAGCACCATTTTTTCCCCACAGACTGGATCAAAGACTGTTGGGCTGCCAAAATGCTTCCACTTTATCTCAACTACTAAAGTGTTCAAAAGGAAAAGCCATGTTTAAGGTTACTAAGACACAACACTTCCAAGTAGCTGTCTGTCAGGTTGTCTGCACTGAGCTTTGAGCTCACTTACAAATGCAGTAGTGATAACAATTTCAAACATGGTTTGGTTGGTCAGATGACAATGTCAAAGTTTCCAAAACTCTTTTCAGGCATGATATTTGAGCTTCAATTATATGTAATAAAGACTTGGAAAATGTGTTTAAAACATTATATCCTATTTAAACTGGAATTACATGTCAAGCAAGTTCAAATTTGTTATTTAAATATGGCTCAAAGCTCAAAGTAGACTGAAAGAGACAAGCTGTCCCATAGTAATACTGTGGAACATTTTCTTTGGTATTTATAAATGATGAGAATGAGACAAAAAAGACCTCATCATGTATTTTGAAATACATATTCATTTCACACCAGATAATTCTTTCATAGGATAATTTTCAGTCTTTGAAAGGCAAAGGATTTGATACAGTTCTGTTTTTCTATTCCTCTCAATCTCAATATAGTTTGTGTAGTTCAGACGAACAAAAATATCAAAGTCTTTACTAAAGACTCCCAAATGTCTTTGCTGATTATTTTTATGTTCTATTCATTTCTAATGAGGATCCTGAATGGTTTGAAGTGGCATCGACAAAAGTAAAGGAGCATTCTTTGTTTCTGACATAACTTGCCTAGTCAATAATTTGTTAACTTTAAGAGTAGAATGAAGTACCACTGGATCTTTTTTAAAAAACATTGAAATATTTACCTGCTGTAAGTCTCCCACTGTTTTTTGTTGCCCTATAAAGTTTCAAAATAAGTCATAACTGTAGTACTCAACATTCAGAGCTTCTCAGCAGCAGGAGTTTAAGCATAATTGCATTTTCTAGCAATAAATAATGGTATAGGGGTAGGTCTTGTTTAGAAAATAGCAAAGTATCTGAGAGCTTTGTTGTTTTAATAATGTTCCAAGAAATAATTTTTATACGTTACCAGTCATAAATTAGCTGTGTAATCTGGCATCTTACAATTTATTAGACAATGAAGTGAGGAATTTAGAGAGTGGACTATATCAGTAAGTCTGTATATTTAAAATATTTTAACAATGAATGCTTTTTAGTGCCATGAATAGATTGATTTTTTAGCCAGCCCTATCTTTTCTAATATAACTAAGTTACTTTAAGTTCTTTTATATTTTTCATAGCAGTTGTACATTTGACTTTTTTTTTTTTCAGTTACAACATGCTGTTTAGAGCTCCAAAGTATCAATATCTATACAGAAGCTACAATATGTACACTAATATGAAATTTTTATTTGGTCGTTCATTATATAAGAGTATTCCAAATTAAAAGGTTAAAAACACTAGCCTATGTCCTTGTAATAAGTTTCTCTGAACTTGAAAAATCATGAGAAAGGGGAATAACATGTCGTCATGTTATTATTCACAGCACAATTTGCCTTCTGGAAGTCTTTATTTTTTCCTGAAAAAAAAAAAATCCAGTCATTTAACATGTAACAGTTACGTGTCTGTCTTCCCTGTGACAGTTGCCTGCAGGGTGAACAGCCTCAATAGACCTAGGATTGAGCAGGCATTACTCAAGGGAACAGAGCAAGAAAGAATGATCACAAAGAAGTTAATCAAAAAAATTATTAATGTGCTGCTCCTCTCAGTCTATAAATGTAAATGCTATTATTTAAAATTTAGAATTATAGTCAAACATATCTTTACATTTAAAGGATTGTATCGCTATCAACAAATATCGCTGTGTAAGTCAACATTATTAAGGCCCCTGGAACAACTGTGCTGCATCAGACCAAATGTATACAGCCATCCATCCTACACACCAAGTACTCCGTAGAGGTATAGTCAATTATGAGGCAGTGTTAATTGACTGGAAAATCATTTGGCTGACTGTGGGCCTTCAAAGCTACAAGAGCCAAGATGAGAGACATCTGTCCTTTACTTACTATGCAAGTGGCCCATTCAATATCAGCTTCAATTTATAGTCTGGTTCTTATTTTCGAAGGTCTTTGGCCTAACTATCTAGAGTATTTCTCTCAGCACTCCAGTGGTATTACAACTCACAAGTCTGATTCACCAAATTAAAAATGTGTCAGTAACAGGAATCTTCGAGCTAGAAACCACAGCTATTCAAATTCAGCAATATAAGTAAGTAATATTTTAGAACAATCAAAACTGAAGCTGAAAGCATTCCTGGAGAAGTGACATGTAGTAGATATGGCAAATCTAGACTATGATAGCATTTGTTATAATATTTTCTGCAATCCCTCAGAAAATCACTTTAACTAGTAGGAGAAGGGAGGGTATGCACATTTTCATCAGATTTGGGTCTCTTGACTCTGTGCAGTTGCCTAACCTACTAAATGCAAGAAACAATAAAATGTTGCCTGCTTTGACCATTCTCCTGCCCAGTCTTTGCACGAAGCAGTACTAGTATGCAGGGTCTGCAAGCATTGCCAGTGATGTTTTGGAAGGGGCTCCCAGTTCAGAGGAAAGTGGTAAGTCATGTTTTCTACTTTCAAAAGGGAAGTGTAAACTTATGTTAGAGGCATTTAGTCACTTTTTACCCTATCCTAGTGTAAATAGTTGAAGAAATTACTGGGATAGTCAGTACAGTAGAAGGATTTTTGCCCAGTACCAAAGGAGTAGCAAGGTAACATGGACCCTGTGATATGACAACACAACAAAGTCACTATCATTTTTTCACTGTCTTTAAGGGTCAAAAAAACCAAGGATGTTCTGCTGTTGTTGTCCACTTCTTAAGATGAAGCTTTTAAAATTCTAGACAGCAAAGCTGAAATCAGATAAAGTAGTAGCACACAGAAATAATTAGCTGATTCTATCAGGCAAATTAAAACTCAGATCTGGTTTAGATACTGAAATTGATACATTATAGGTCATATTCACATAAAGCTACCTACTGTTGTGTCAAGACCTGCAAAATCCAGTGAAAATTCTTGTTTGGTTATATTTGCTCTAATCTGAACTTTAAAATCTCAACTGGTGGTACTATGAGCACAGTCACCACATAATAATTCCACGGGATATCCAAAGAATTTATCCTAAAAATATTTTTTGTGCCTTCTTTCAATAATTACTTGTAATTACAGTAGCAGTATTTAGGGGCGTTATTTGTAATGTTATGAATCTCAATATGATATTTATGTTAAGAGAAAACATTTCAACTGAAGCCCTTGATAGATACAAACTTTATCCACTCAGAGAAGGAGAAATTTTTCCACAACGTTCTACCACAAGAAAAACTATAAGGAAGATATTTATTTGTCCTTCTCTTACAAGAAGTCTAGAGAATAGAGGATGGCTTCAGACCTTCACTTTATGAAAAAAAAAAAGTATAGGTACGAAGATCACCTTCAAAAACGACGACTTAGAATTGCAGATAAATGGATAAATGTAAATTCAGAATTGCTGATACTAAGTTGGAACACCAACAATCTGGAAATCAGATTTTTCAAACATTTAGCTACAGCAACTGAAAATTGAAAATGAAAGCTTTTAAAAATAACATTTCAAAGAGTTTCCTCATTTTTTTACTGGATTTCACTCACTTTGAACAATTAAATGGGCTGAGTTTGAATTTGGAATCAGGCTGAATTTTGTGCTAGCAAAATCAAACCTTTCATTTATTTACTATTATCATTAAACACCTGTACATCTTCAGAATTTGACAGACGTAAGGGACACGGGATGGACATCTCACCCAGCATCGTTCATACCACTTTACAAAGCGCCAATAATTTCTAATGCCAAAACAAAAGCAAAATTCTCATACTACATTAAACGTAAAGTGCTTTTCGACTGATACCTCCTGCTGGACTCTGAAACAAATACCATTTTAAAGAGCTGTGTACTAGCTGTGTAGTGACCTATTTGCCTGGTTACCAAGTTGGCTGAAAATGTTTTAGACACTTTACTATAAGCAATAATTTTTATACTGTCTTCAATGAAAACATATCAAAATTAATCAAAGCTTTCTTGCTCTTGTAGAAAACGCAGAGTTTTTTCAAATCCCAAATATAAATTTGCTTGACACTTGACATCTTGGAAAAAAAAAAAAAAAAAGGAGAAGGAAAGAAAAAAGACCAAGAGGCCATCACTAACCTAAGCTGCTTAGAGATAAGGAGGTATTAAAAAATAGAGTTCTGTGACCTGGGGTCATTAATTGATTGTTAGACTAAAAATGAATCTGTGAATAACTACTTTGATTCCTCATATCATCACAAAAGCATCCTTCCCACATAACGAGTATACTGATAGGAAAGTTTTCAGAGACGTTTTATCACTCTTTTTACCTCAAGCACTACAGGTTTTGGGCTAACATGAGGTACAGTTCACTAATATACCGTGTATCAATGCACTGACCTTTTACTGTGACTCCCAGCTTCAGGAAGAACTCAGACTTACAATAAGAGTTTAAATTTGAGAGAGGTTATTTTCCAGATCTCTCTTGTTGCTGTTTGGAGGTCAATTGGTTGCAGTGGGGAGAGTAAAGGATATTTCTAATCATTCTTAGAGCAATGTATACTGTTAGAGGGCAGTGATATTAAG
Organism: Struthio camelus; assembly: GCF_040807025.1. Lineage (NCBI taxonomy): Eukaryota > Metazoa > Chordata > Aves > Struthioniformes > Struthionidae > Struthio > Struthio camelus. The sequence goes on from NC_090943.1 coordinate 128,443,632, forward strand.
AAGGAATGTAGAGAAATAGATAAATGTAATGAAAGTTGTAAAGCATAAAGATTTTAAAGATTTTAACTAAGCATCTACTACTTCTGGACTGCTGAAATGGCTTAACAAGCTGTGGGTTGACCTGTGAAACCTGATGTTCCAAGGGACTGAGATTGACAGTTGGGTTGGGAACGGTAACCCTGTTAACCCAATGAGGTTTTCAATTCTGAAGCACACAGCAAAGAATCAGTCCTTCTCATTTTCCTGGGCGGAAGTAGCAAAAAAGAGAGCTCCCAAGTTTGAGCAGCCTTTACCATTAAGGCAACATATAAAATTGGTGCATAATGATTAGCATTACTGGAATCCATCACCAGGGGAAATGTACAGTAGATTTATGGGATGACATTCCTTACTGTGAACACTAGTGTTGAACATGTTATACAAAATTATTGCTATGTAACAGAAAAATATAGCTACACATGTATTTTCACAGGGATTCCACAGACTATTATGAATCATCTACACATTAACTATTGGAAAAACCATTTCAACTTTTCACCTCCTGTCATAAATAGCCACTCGATTTTAATTAAATTTACAGTGATTGTACACTATCATCATCGTATTCATGATTTTAAAGAATACGCCAAACAAGGAGTAGTATTCTAAAAAGTGAACTACAAAATTAATTTTCTATTTGTAGATGTAAACATTCACACCTACATTCAAATTCAGTCACTCCATCATGTATGGAAGCATGAAAACAGCCTGACCAAAACTATCTATGACTGATCTGAAATACCAAGCGATGCTGTATACAGCAGACCAACCCATTATGGAATCAATGTAGTACTCAAGTATATGCTAATCGGTGGACTATGTAGAGCCTTATCTCATATTTTCAACAAAATTGCTAAGGATATGTTCTGGAAATCCTTTCTCCTGCACTGGTGAAACAAGAGACCAATAGGAGTATTTCTACTGAGGTCAACTGGATTATGCAATTTATAGCTGAGAATCTCATTACGGACCTCCTACCTATGCTTTCTTCTGGCAGCAGCGCAGAAACACAGCTATCATTATTCTATCCTTTTGGGAAAAACACTCTTTTGACTAAAGATACGTCTATTTTCTTCCTCCCCACTCATCTTCCCTTCCCCCTCTCTTCTCCATTAGCTTCTCCAGTAGCTGGTAATCATCTCCGGACATTTTTTGTGTTGGGAGAAAGGACCCAGAGCAAAGAACTTCATTTCTTCTTGAGTAAATGGACTAAATGAAGTCAAAATGAGAAAGGAAGTGGAATAGCAAAAGTTACTTTACAGAAAAAAGGGTTTATTTACAAAGAAGAAGTTTTTTGTTTTCTTATTAAGTCACTGATAATAAACAATCTAATTGCATTTGCAATATACAAATATAGACAGCTTACTTAAAATGCATTTGGCAAAACTTTAATTTTAGGGATATTCACAGCTCCTCTGCACGACATAGTGGAGAATTTAGACTCTTAACTCATTACCTTCTCAAAGAAAGCCGAGTAAAGTGGGACATGTGGCAAGCTCATTTTGTAAAAGGACATTACTTACTTGTCCCTTGCCCACTGGGACATGTGAGAACTAGATGATCAATGATGTGGTGTTTTGAACCCTTAAGAACCTGCAGTGATATCCCCTGTGAACTGGAGTTTTGTCTGAAGAGATGGGAGTTTTCCTTGTCCGCATCAGTTCTGAACTAGACAGTTTCCCTCACAAAGCTTTGTCACTGTAACAACTCCACTGGAGCATGAGTCTCTTTTGTAAGTGGCCAACAAGTTACATGCAGGGCAATATGTCTCACAATTAAATAAAACAAAATAGATATGTTCTTGGAAGAATTTAAAAACTTGGAAATTTGGCTTCAAACATGAGCAGCCCCTTACATTAGCTTACTTTGACATAAACATTTCTTTTCTTTTTTCCACCATCAAGCAACAAACAGCAACAGATGAAACAAGGATAGCAATGGCAGAAGAATGTTAACTAGCTGGCTGCGATGGACACAAAACAGTAATGAAAGGTGGATGAGGATATTCTGTTTCTTATACTATTGGGATGGAAGTGTGAGTACCAACAGGATAAATAAGCACCCAATAATGTATTGGCCAAATACTGTGCACAGCTTCTCTGTGTTGGCTGGACCCCTCCTGTGTAAAGGTATAAGTATATATATTCAAAAAACTATATGTACTCTGCCCAGTAAATCCAGTTAAAACCAGTTTTCCACAGTTTATACCCTCTGCTTCTTTCTGAGCAAGAATAAGTTGAATAATTAAATTTGAATATTATTCTTCAGTTCTGATTACTAAAACCAAATTTATGAATCTTCTAAAATTCAGCCTGACATTACAGAGCAGTATATGCTGACCAGTATAACTCGTTACTGCAAGTCATTACAAAGGTAAGCATGCCAAATAGTTATATTCCACATTTCATATTCCATTACTTTCTGCTTGGTCAAACACATAAGAAAAATAGCTTTGCTTCTTTTTTTGACACTGTTACCATGAAAAAGGACTCACAAAACACCAAAAAGGCCCAAACATTACTTTTAAGAATGCTTTATTTCTATTTGACAAAAATATTGCTTATACTTTTTTGAAGCAGAGTTCAATTTACACATGACTTCATTCCGCTTCTCGTCATCTTTGGAAGGTAATCACAGGGTCCAGATGCCAAGCTATGCACGATCTTCTCCTTTCAGTTTCTTTCTGAATTAAATTAGATTTTGACTTGAGAAATGTGACCACATTATCTCTTTGAACATAAGGAAACTGCACAAATCCCTCATAAGACCTACGTAAAGTTTCTTTTATGATTAAGAAGGGGCAATTTTCTCATGTCCATATTTCTTAGAGGGAAATCTATGCTGCACTTTAAGGAACTTGCATTCCAGTGCATATTCTTCTGGTGCAAGCTGAATTTGGGAATCAGCAGGGAAATACATAATCAATTGGTTTTGCAGCATAACAATTGGATGAAGTTTTGTGAAGGCGCCCAGTGCAATAAAGATGCTGTAGGACAGGTAAGATTCCATAGTAAATACGGTAATTATAGCTAAATCTATGCATTTTTAGTATGAAAAAGTATAAGGTTTATCACATTTGGGAGGAAAAAAAAATTAAAACGTAACCCAGAGAAAGAATCCAAGAACTTGAGCTTGAATCCCTACTGTAATTCTCTCTCTCTGTTCTCATGCATTATATTTCAAATACATTCTGCATATTACTTTGCCAATACATTTTATAACTTTAGAGAGAGATATGAAATATATTGTAGTATTGTAGTAGATTTGCTTATTTACATTAAGTTCATAATCATTACTATAATACAATTTTACCTTATAACTGCTTGGATGACCAATTCTGTTTTTTTCAGTAGACTTTGTTATACTTGTAGAGGAAATACTCTCTTCTCTATAATTGCATTTAATTGGTCCAGTGCAATGGGAACCATGAACTGCACCCAAAGGTATCAAAGCTATAAGCAAAAAGATATAAAATAAAAAATAATTTTAAAAATGTCTATTGCATATAAATATTTGATAATTAGCTCTGTAGTAAGATAATGCTTTGATTGGAAATTATAATCTTTAGAGAAGTGTTTAGCTATTGTAATATCTCTTTTTATGTATTTGCTATATACTCATTTGTTCTTGCCAGTTGTGCTAACTAATCTACCCAACATAATTCAAAAATAGCTTTCCAATGGCTATATATTTAATTGTCTTAAAAATTATTTGCATTTTTAACTTCAGTTTGATTTCATTGCATACTTGACATTTTCTACCTATACGCTTGAATATTTTTTCTAACTAATAAAACGCTATTTATAAACTTAGATGTTGCAAAGCACTTTTAGCCTGACTCACAACTTTACTGTTCAAGGTAGACAGATCATCATGTAATTTTGAATTTAAAAATAACTGTGAGATATCAGTAGGAGAAAAAAATTTTCTAGTAACACGACACCCATTCCCCAGTACAGCAGTATAATAGCCGAAGGTTAAAAAAAAGAACAAGAATAGGCACTGGGCTTTGTTATCCATGACCCAATAAAGGTGAAATAAGCTGTGCAAAGCAGGCATTATAGACTTATGAGCCAACAGGAATATTGCCAAGAATAGTTCATGGGGCACTGAGCAGCTGGCTGAAAAACAGTTTTTTTAGAACCTGTGGACACGTTTCTAGGCCAGAGGCTCAAAAGCTACCTCACTGCTGCCCCTACTCTATGTTTCTTTGAAGTACTTAAATCAGCTCCTACTTAGACCATTGACAGCAACAACTAAAATTCCTAGAGTTACTGGCGCACACAATTTGCATTTACTTGGTGGTATTTAAAAATGCATTAATTGCCTGTTTCCTGTTCTGGATGGGGGTTGGGAGACTCATGTAACCATTTTACCCTTCCTCCCCAGTGCTTTGCACCTTGTAGGTAAAAATGTTTGCCCACACCGATCAGCTAGCCGCTTATTTCTCTGCACCAAGAGTCCCCCAGAAATGAGTAGCTAAACCCTGCAACTTAAACAGGGCAAGACCTGATTTTCTCTAGCAGTGTCCAGCAATGTGTAGGATCAAGGCCTTATGGAGAAGGTAAGAATTCACACCCTCATCTTAAGTAAATTAAACAAAAACACTTGTGGCATTAATGTGAGAAAGCATAGGAAGGTAAATTCTCAGCATTAAATACCTGTAATTTTTCTAGTTATTTAATTGTCTACAGAAAACGAAGCATCACTTTGGGAGATAGGATCAAGCAAAAAAAAAAAAAAAGCAATTAAAAAAGTTAGATAGTAAAGTACTTAGAAATTCTATAATGAAAATAAAAAGACTACTTTGCCCTTCAGGTAAATAAAAAAAAACTAGGGTCAGAATCTTTGAAGAACTCCCTTCATGGAATGTGAATCCAATGAAAATCCTTTTCATACAGGATTAACTGTATGAAAAGAAATTTTCAGGACTGAGTCTTCAGAGCATATGCATTTTGAATGTTTAATTGTACAACTAATATTAAAAATATACTGGATTATTATACTGAGTTTTCAGCTACTTTATTATTTACGGTAGTGTATTCAAATGATAACATTCTAGAAAATTATTCAACATGGCCTTCCTATCGGCTTAACTGTGGCCTGTGGCCACTGATGTGAGCACTGTGAATAGTAGCTATGCCAACACTGACTGTGCATGTACTATGTGGAGAAGTACCATCTTGAACTGATAGCAATTTCTACATGTAAGAGCACAGTGCTGTAACGTTATTAGAAACGCTGAGGAGGAAGTAGATGTGTCCAGTGTTTCAGACCACTGTGCTGGCGTGGCACCACATTGCCCCATATAATCAAACACACAGCTTAGAGACCGAGAGACCATGATGATGATCAATTTATGGCTCTACAGCTTCTGTGTAACGCGAAGCCCAAGATGAGGTGAGCAGCCAGTGTGGAAATGGGGAGAGGGTTGAGGTTGGTAGAATGAATGGCAAGGCAAGACCGAGGGCAGGCTACTCTGCAGTGCCACCTGGTTCCTCCTGACTTTCTTGCTTGAGAGGTAGGTTTGCGTTCTAGGAAGATTCTTTACAAATTGTGCAGTAAGAACTTCTGCATAGCAACTTTACAACATAAAGGGGCCAATACTTCATCTAGTCAGCCTGACAAAAACTCCCGTCTGCTGCAAGGGGTGCCACAAGGTCCCACTGGTCTTTCATTAGTTATTTTCTGAAATATTATAAATAATTCATTTTCTAAGGGGTGATTTTCCCAACAATCAATAATATTGCCAGTGTATCCAAAAGAAATATCCAGCTCTCCAATCTAAAAGCAGATTAAAAAAAACACCACCAACAAAAGCAAATAATAATTTAAAAAACCTCTCTTTGAATGTTTTCAGTAATAGCTGACTTAACTTTTAAAGGAAAATCAATTTCTTTGGTTAGAACTTGTAATCGTTGTGCATATCCATTAAATAAGAACATGTAGGAAATGGAGAACTGAAATTGCTGGCTAGGTTAGAATATTCATATTTATCAGAACAAAGTAAAATTCTACGTGTGATTTTTTTGTTTTACATTTATGTTTATGTTGATTTTTTATGTTTTGTGAACCCAGTCCAAGATTCTCTAAGAGACTCTAGTAAGTTCCAGTGGCAGAGCTAAGTTGTATTTTCATTTAACACCTTTGAAATCCAAGAGATTTAGGTTTCATTGAACAAATACTATAGGATTCTGATTACTATAGGCTACAAAACAAATTGAAACAATTAAAACTTATACAAAATAGAGAAAAAATGAATCTTCTTACTGGGGTGAAATTTTCATGAACATTAATAGAGTTACTGGGAAGAAAAAGGTAATAAAAGAGTAGTTTCTGTTGCTGCATCTATTTTATCTATTACCACTCTTTGCCTAAAAGACTTAATCAGACCTATAAGCGTATCTTACTACATACCATTTCTAAAAGCTCACAGTTTAATTTCAACGCCGGATGCAACAGCTGATAGATCAAAATGGAAGTCAGAGGGAAAGTAGAGGGGAAGGAGAAACAGTCTTGAGAATGTAGTACAGGCTAGCTATGTGCCTGGGTTACATCTATACATGTTTACATTATATTGTAAACAAAAGTGATATCCCTAACTAGCATCAGCTGGCAACATATTCCAGGGTGAATAGAATAAATAGAAATGGAAATTAATTAAAATTATTTTTAACCAAGCTGATAAATATCGACCAGAACATGTTATCATTTTGTAATCATTCTTTCTCCTCTTATTTTTTGTTTGTGGACAGTCAAAAGAAAAAAAATCACCAATAATTTTACTGATTTTTCTGTGAAATAAAGGAAAGATGTGGCATGTATATCTCCTGTAATGTATATATTTTCCAATTCTTTTAAACTACATTTGCAAATGTTGAACAGAGATGTTCAACCCAATCAAATACCTTCTTACTGTAAAGAGATAACCAATACTAGTATAACTTTAGGTTTGCTACTGATGCTTACGCCTTAGGGGGCAGAGGAGGGGGGAGGAATCAACTCTTTGGCTTTATTGGCGAAACTTGCTGTTAATTTTTATATGACCTAGAAAAAGTAATTTAAAAACTGACTCCTCTATCCCACTTATTTACCTTCATCAATAATTAAATAATAAGAAGCCTTATGTTAAATTTGCATCCCACATTAAAGATAAAAGTATTCCCAGAATTTCATATTTTTTTCCCTTTTTGATCAGAAAAATAACATATGTCTGTTACACAGGCCCAAAAGTACTTGTAGAATACTTTATCAAATCAGCTCTAATACCTGCTGGCTAGATTTGTCTACTGTTTTTTGTGGTTACGTCCTGTCACTCACATTTTGAACGTCCTGTCTGTCTTCCTGCTAAATAGACCTTGTAAAGGTGAATATTCTTAGGAACTTTTCTAGTATGCAGAGTTAAATTAACAGTGATTTATACAATAGTCCAAATCAGTTATAATTTATTCCACCTATATTGTTGTGTGCATTTTATATACTTTGTAGATATGTCCTCTTCTGGTAACAAATATGCCAGATGAAAAAGCTGCTGTTACTTTACTCTCTTCTTGTCTCTTCAGTACCATATTCCCCTTCTGGAAAGTACCACAGTCTGAAGTTTGCTGGCTGAGCTGTGCGTGTGATTGCTTCCCAACACGTTTCAATTAAAATAAGGTGGTTTAGCTCAGAAAGTTTAAATAGTCACTCTGTGCTTGCCCATCAAATTTGGATCAAAACGGATTAGGGAGAAATCACACAAACATTTCAGCTGGCATAGCTGATGAAGCAGTAAACCTATTCAGCCAGCCCAGCTGCAGGTATGAGGATGTGTGACTACATTCTTGAGAGTCTTGAGAACTTTCTGCAACATAAATCACAGATTAAATGGCTCCTATTCTCTTAGAAAAACACTTAAAACCTCCCTAAAAGTACCAAACACCTATCATGCAAAAAAAACGAAGTGCCAGATTCTGATCTCATTTACATTCAAGCTAATCCAAAAGCTTAAGCAGATTTAAATTGGTACTTCACTGAATAACAACATAGTTGGATTCTGCACTACAAAGGTCTGTACATGCATGGCTTTCTATATATTACAGATACACGAACAGCAGTCAAAATATTTCTTAGAAATTTCAAAATGGCTGAAAGGTTTTGCAGCAGCTTGAAAAGTCCCATTCCCTCTATGAATAATCCTTGCCACTTTGAGTAGTCCTAAGGAATGTAATAGGAGTGTTTTGATGGACCATAGCTCCATAACAGCTGATGATAAATGTATGAGAGAATACAGCAACTTAAGACCATATGCCATTTTACATGATATAATTTAATATTCTGGAATTTCTAGTGCATGTCTTTAAATAAGTTAATAATGATAAGTTTGAGTTAGTGCATGTTGTGTTCAGTTCTTGCAATAAAAAGCTTTAATCTGAAAATAAAATACATAAGGAAACTTCTATGCCAGTAAATATTCATTTTGACAGGCTTCCACTAGTACAACAGAAATAAGAAAATAATCAATGAACAGGATAAATTCACTGAAGGAAAAGGAATATAATCCCCAATTATGGGATTTCTAAGCCTTCATTAAATCTTTAAATCTTAACTTGCATTAACTAAGTTGCTGTGATTATACTTGAAACTCATCTCTTAGGAAACTCCGCGAATCCAGCAATTTACTGCGTGTGTTTATTTTTCTCCAAGACCAATGGGATATCTTTTCAGATAATAAGCCTTTATTTTATTTTATTTTATTTTGTTAAGTTCCACAGATATAATTATAAATACTACCTGTGATTTTTTTTCAGAATCATTCCATAAATAAAGTAGAGTCTGAAATCACTTATGCGCTAAAGTCACTCTTTTGATTACAGTGATGAAACTTCCACCCAGTCAAATCAAATTTCCACTTTCAACCTATGTGTACAAAAAAGGCGGGGGGGGGGGGGGGGAAGGATCCTATATATGACAGAGCAATAAGCATTTCGATGAAGTGACACTGAAGGGAATAACAGGAATTCTGTCACTCATATCATTTTTGTGGCCTTTGAGCCAAAGCTGGGAAGGGAAAAAGCCGTGCTGTCACACCTGGAGGCAGTTTAAACATTGTTCCCCAGGTACATCAATATATAATTACTTAAAAGTGCTTTCGTCTGTCCAAAATACAGAGAATGAAATCACCTACATTTCTGAAAACAAGAAAATGAGAATTTTTTACAATTTCATTTTTTAGACTTTGAAATTCCAGAAAGACAAGAAATTGTGTTAGACAACATTTTCACAATGCGGTCTTAAATCTGTTTTCCTTGGTGCCTAGCATATTAACCCTTGACATAATAGCAGTTTATCTGTATAGCTGATATAGCAATATTTTGAGAACGTAGGATACACTCTCTCATTTTCTCTTTATAACAGAAAAAAATAGGTTTCAGTTGGAGATACCTGAATATCAGATTGCATTGACAATTACCAATTTATGGACAGTTGCAGTCTTTGATCCTTGACTGCAAAATTCTTCCTAAATAAAAAGTCATCGCATCTGTCACAAAGGAAGAAAAAGGAGAAATATTTAATTTCAGTATTTCTGTACAAAATGTTCTGTTCTTTCAGGCAAGTTAAACAGATAGTTGTGGATTTTTGTCATCTTTCCTTTCCTTGTACTCATACTCAGTAATACCCAGCTAAGTACTCTGATCATTGAACTGACTGGGTTGTTGGAGATTCTGGTTCCTACTAATTAGATCCTCTCATCCCCAGACGCTATATCCTCACCATTGTGTATAAAATGGAGCTTTTCTCAGTGCTCTCCTCTTCCTTCTGAATTTAGGAAGTGGTGAATCTCGTGAAGCTACCCTTTGTTCCCAAAATGTCTTTTATTTTTAAGTAGGATGTATGAAATCAAATTGAAATTGTGCACAGTAGGTGTCATGTAGCCCCCCACCCCCATTTTTTAATCCTACCAAACTCCTAATAATATCATTTGCAGATTAACTACTTCTAACCCCAACACTCTAGTCATAACTACCAAAGAACTCACCTATTATCTGTCGTCTTGACAGCTGACTGGCAAATCCAAAAGGAGAGAAATCATCTTTTCTTGCATGCTTCCCAGCTCCTGAATGAAATATAGTAAATCACTATTAAATATCACATGAAGAGACAGCACATAAAATTACCAGGTAGCAGGCTTATAGCAAGCCAGAATTAGCACATTTTCACGTTACCCATAATAGTGGAAAGTCCTACCACTGAGAGTTGCAGAACTCCAAAATATAAATAGATTCAGACATATCGCCAAATTCATGGAGATGGGTTGATCAGTGAATCGTAAAAGTAACAGTCCAGATAAAACTTAGAGCTCTGTAAGCTCCACCTCTAAATGGATGGTCACTGGAAGCTAGGAGGCTCTTCCAGGATGTTTCTTAGGTGTTTTCCCTAAACATGTGTTACAGATCAGTATTGAAGATGATACCTTTATCTGAGCCAGAATGGCAGTTTTTACCTCCTAAAGAGAAACAAATAGGTGGTACGATGCAGCAGGCCCAGCTTATACTGCCAATATTATTCATTGTGAAACTCTAGCAGATACAAAATACCCTACATACCAGGAACATCACTGGTAGTTGTCTGCATGCCTTACAAATATTAATGCAAATGAAAAAGTTTATTTAAAACTTAATAGCAAAAACTGATAAGTCAGTAATAATTCTCATTATTTGAAAGGAACCACAATAAGAGGTTTTCTGCTTCACTGTCTTTCTCTTGGAAATCATCTTCTTTATTTTTTAAAAGTGACTGTTGTTGTTGCCAACATTATGACTTTACCCTCGAGTTGGGATCTCACATGTGCTTTAAGGATTTTCAGTTATAAAAGCACATTTGTTTATGCTCAGTGATAAGAGACCATAATGCTTTATAAAAATTACAAAAACGTGCAATAACTGTTCTGAAAATTCTGGGACCCATAAAAATGCACTATTTTTTCCTCCAGTGGCCCAAGCTTCAACTTGACTCACCCAATCCTACCGCTGAGAGGCAATCCCAAGAGTTTTGTTTCTTGCCTTCAAGAATCTGCCTTTGAAAACTGGAAGGATTCCATGACCACTAGTGATGGTTTTCACAAGCGCTGTTTTAGATAATTCTAGTAATTAGAGAAACTCAGCTTCTACTCAACAGCAAAACTTTATAGTTATAGACCAAATTCACACTCACCATAAATAGTTTCAGCTCCCATTAAAAGCAAGTGATGTAGTATATATTGATGCCAGAGATTGGTTATTTATTAGCTGTATCCTGCTTATTTATTAGCTGTATCATTAGCTTGCAGTAACTTGTGAAAGTGTTCATTCAGATGCAAGAAATTCATCTTTTTCACTTCATCATTTCTCAAAATTCTAAGCATGAAATGAATGTCCCTATCTCTGATACTTACAGCCAGTGGCAACCATAAACAATAAAATACAATATATCCAAATACTGAAATTTCAGATATATGGTAATGCTTTTTTCCCTTGTGTTCTTCAGGGCAGCCAGTTGAGGCTGTGTCTTAAAACAGTAAGAGAACCTTAATTCTGGCTGAGGCCGCAGAAATTAATGTAATACAAATAAGGCGATAACAGTTTTATAAAATAATATAGTTTTGTATAGCCCTTAACATCTTTAGCTCTGTCCTCCCCTCGAATACATTTCCTGTTGCATTTCGGAAAAAAGAACATTCAGTTGACCACTAACCACTACATCACAAGAATCAATGAAGAAAATATAAGAGGAGTTGTAAAGAAGCTCAGAAACTATAGTATTATTCTAATATGCGGGAAGAAAGAAATGTCTACCAGTGAGGCATATCAATTTACCTTTTACAGGATATTGAACCGTTTCTTAAGTTTCTTTTCAAATCACTGAAAGTTTTCCATTCAAAACCTTCCATAAACAAGAAAATCTACCTAAAGCACTGCAACTATTTTCCCTATACCATCCCCATAAGTATGAGGTTTATTCTGGAGACTGCTGAAAGTATTATTTACATCTTTTAGGAAACCTACATGCTTTACAAAAATCTTCAGGTATAGAGCACTTCTCGTTAGCTGTCACAAATTAATTTCTGCATGAATCTATCTTTTTTTTTTTTCTCTAGTTAGTTACATCAAAAGCACTGATGTGCCAGCAGACAAATTCCCAATTTCCAATCTGATGCAGTTACACAATCGTCTCAGAAAGGTAAGATGGGCGGCAGAGGGTAAGAAGTAGAATATGTGAAAAAACAGCAAGTGTATGTCCCTTTTTTCTCCCTAGATGCAACAATTTTTCATGTTTGGAAAGGAGAAGATAAAAACTACAAATCTATTGGGAGGTAAGAATTGCTTGGACAAGAAAAAAAGCCTTGCTTGGAACTTGCTTGATACTCTTCTGAGGTGCTTAAACTGAATCCACATTACAGTGTTTTCTTGTGGCAATTTGGCTCGTCTCTTCATTCCTCATAACCGGCTTTGAACAATCTCCACAGGGAGGAGCAGGGTGGAGGTTGAGAGTGGAGGGGAAGGAAGTCCGGATAATGTCCCAATTCCAGATTCAGCAGTATTTTTAAAAATGCAGTTGGCAAAAAGCTGTTTGCAAAATTAGCTTGCAGAAGAAGAGAGAAGTGTGAATACTTTCTGCAGCTGATTTTATCTCTTGGGGCCTTTGTGGTGTCCATATAATGGGAACGGATAGTGTTGGAAGAAAATAGCTTTTATAGCTGCAAGCTAACTTTCAGCCAGAAATTCCTCAACCTCTGCGCCCTGCAGTCAATCAGCCACTTGAATAAGCTGGACTTACAATCTTAGGAAAATTCTGCTTGAAGGTACAATAAAAAAAACACTGAAACATTACAAAGACTTTGGAATTGCTTCCCCTGGTGGAGACAGAAGAAATTCAGAAACAAAAAGCTAAAAAAATCCCTCTAAATAACTAAAAAGATAACTAAAACAAATCTCTTTAAATACAGTAGAAGTAGAAATTATCACTCCTCAACCACTCTCCTCTTCCAGAAAGAGACTAACTCCATTAACAGCTAACTACAATTTCTTGTTGAGTGGCCATACCACTAGACTCCAACTTTTCCCAGATTTCCTTTGTAGCAATCTGTCTGATCCCTGACCTGGATTTAACATCTGGAGTCCTTGCATGTGTTCATTATTCCCTCTGTCAGAAGTAACCCGTAAGGACTGGTGGGTTAGTTGCCTCAGCAGCTTTGCTGTTGACTCCAGCAGGACTAAGATTTCCCCCTCAGTCTCCGGTGTTTTTAACTTAACAGGGCTGCCCAACTGCCAAAAAGTTAAACGTGCCCAAGCTCTCTGCTGAAGTACAACTCCTAGCAGTAGCTATGTGTTCACTGTTCATGCAGTTACTCGCTTCATGGTCCTTCCTTTTTGTTTTAGCTGCTGCTTAAATTAACTTCACAATAATATAGTTATATTTAAATAAAAGTTTTAAGGATCTCTACCATATTTTTGATTTTTAAAGCAAATAATGAGATTTTTACTATTCCTGTGTGGTTACAATGACCATAGCTGTCAAATTTCGGTTACTGCTTCAGGTGCCAATTAAGAAGTATTTCGCTGCAGTTTATTAATAGCTCATATATTATATTTCAGAAATATAATATGCTCTGTAAAGAAATCAAGAGCAAAGCTCATCACAAGCCACATGCAGACATACATGACATAAAAAGGATGACACTACAAGCTTTTGTTATTATGAAATTATGAAAATTCAAATATTCAAATTATTTGAAGCTATGAAAAAAGGTATATAAAATATTGACAAATGGTATAACCATTCTCTCTGTAACACAGCTCTGCAGTTGTATACCTACAGAAATACCACACAATCAAATCTCTGGATGGCCAAGTTGTTTCATCAGCAGTTACTTTCCTTCAGCTGAAAAAAATAAACTAGCAGCAAGGTAATTACCTGTTATGATACTGAGAATTTCTTGCTTAACACAAATTGTGTTCTGCAAGATACCTTTCTCCTACCAAGAACCAACACAGGACTACATTTCTGAAAGGGCAAAACTGATAGTGTATTACACCTAGTAAAGAAAGATAGCGAAAGTCAACTACTAGATCATCCTGTCTGCCTTATAATTTTCTACCATCTTCTGTTTTAACTAATACATACAAAAGTAACAATTCTGTCCTATTTAGTTCCTAGTTGATGTATAATAGTGTATTCTTTTACAAAACATCTTTTAAAGTTAACACAATTTGGAGGGACACAAGAATCTGTATCAAATCTCATGTAAGGTTAATCATACATTTTGTTCAGGGTTTTAGAGTTCTGTGTTCAACTTTACACTGAAAAACAATAGAACCAGCTTGTAATGGAGCCATGTTTTTTCAAATTCTCTTAAAATTATATTTTATTTCTACAGATATTTTATCTTGCTAATGTCCTTGATAATATAACAATGATCCGTTGCTTACAGTAAGATCCTTCTCTTGTAAAGTACTCAGGAAGCTGACACATCTTAAATTCACACACACGTGAACATGCACACATGTGCTATTCACAAGGAAAGTAAGCATGAATTAAGATTGTGTTTTCCAGACAATCTGAGAGTAGGGTAATAAGGATGGGGAATATTTTACTCACCAGATGTTGTGAAATAAAGCATAAGAGATTGCAACAGACGTTACCCAGGTGCTATATCAGCTTGGACTTCTGTCACCTGTCAGTGATTGGATGCATACGCAGAAAAAGGGCTTCATAGCAACATGCCTGCTGCGCATGACTAGTCCCGACAATGAAGCCCATTCTAAGAACTGAAGCTCTCCAGTGGCAAGTACGAATGAGACCCTCATTTCCTACCTATAAAGACTTCCTACTCAATTAAAGATGAGGAAAATACACTAAACTCTGACTGCAAGTCTGCCTGTTATTAGGCAGCTTCCCTTAAGGACTTTTGTACTTTGCTCAAACTTACAAATGACAGCTTTAAAATACACAAAAGTGTTTAACTGTGGCACACATGACTTAGTTTGAAGGATCAATACAACAGAGAATTGCTAATGTGTATTCTTCCTGAGTACAGTCATTGTTTGCTGAACTGTTTAATTTATTTATGAACAACATCATCTGCCTTTATAGATGCTTTTGTTTCCATCTGGTTTGCTCTTTCTCCTGGCATTTTGCAAAAATTAGCCAAAACAGAATCCTGCAAGACCATTAATCAGCACATAATATAAACACTATTTCACTGTGATAAAAATTAATAAGAGCATGAAAGTTCATAGAAAATTCAAAGCCAGTAGTTTTACTTCGCTTTTTTCTTTTTTCCACAGATTTTCAGATACTGTCAAGTGACACATTCAGATTTGGTAACACTAGATGGTTAGCTAGTTAGCTAATCCATGAGGTGCAATTCTGAATTCTCACCACCACCTCCCACCTGTAAGAATTTTGGATTCAGTCCTGATAAAGGTAAACTACCCCACTTCTTGCAGTAAAAATTGTGTTTGGTCATTAGGGAGGGCAGTAGTATTGTTTTAAATTATACTGGCTTATATCCATTAGTAGGATTTAATATTAAAAACCCTAACAAGAAATAGGTCAAATAAGCCTTAAGTAGTCATTTGATGTTCAAAAGTGTTGCTTAATTGAAAAATTCCAAATGAGAAAACAGGTCATTTTTTAACAGTGTTAAAAACTCTTGTCGATTTATTACCTTAAAGAGTGAATGCAAGATAAAGGTCATGGGCAGTGTAGCAGCTCCACAGTCCATGATCTTAAAACTCTATTTCCATTGCTGGTACTGTTGTACAGAATGCATTCATTGTACATTACTGAGCCTATATAAGGCTAAGCAGTTGATAGTAAAGTTTTGAAATAATACTAGTAGTAGACAGTCTAGTGTTGTTTCTGAGCCCCCATTACAAGACATAAGAAATAGGGTGAAGCTGCACCATCTTTTTCTCAGATTCATTATTACGGCAAAAGTGTATGAAAACTGAGTTACAAAGAAATGCATACATCTGCTTGAGGGACAAGTTTTGGACAAGAGGATCTCTATCTCTTCAAAGAAAAGTAATTGAAATAGAAATATTGCCAAGCTGGATTCCTTACTTTTATCATAAAAGTTACCAAAAGGCTAGGTTTTAGCATGCTTCAACTAAATCCATTGAAAATTCATAGTGCTAATTTTTTCATCACTGGATTTAACACTAAAAAAGACCAGATACTCTGGGAAGTAAAAAGATACCTTTCTACTAAAAAGCCATTGAAGGATCCTCATAAGCAAGACTTGTGATATGTTTAAACACTACTAAATGAGGAAATAAAATGAGACGTATTTAATTAATAGTTTTACTCAAAGAGTTTCTAGTTTTTCTTATCTTTTTTTTTAACTGCATCTCAGTTGCTAGTTACTTATAAGCCAAGAGACAACAGGCATCAAGCTAAGTAGCACACAATTTTTGTTTTCTTTAAGGTTACAAGACAAAGATCTTTTTATGCAGTGCCAGTGCCAGCAATTTCTCCAGTATGGTATAGGTCCTATCCCTCTTTCCTGCCTACAGATTAATAACCCATTCCTGGCCTGTGGTGGCACACATATCTGTGGTGGCATACATACACTCCATTACTGTCTGCAATATCAAAAGTTTGCTTAATTTGAGACGTGGTTATTTTTAAAAGAATGTGGACTGTGGTAACACATGCACGTGAAATTGCATACATTGCAGGAATGTTTCCAGTTATGTGACAGAGGGTGTGCATCTTTCAAAGGAAGGGAGAAATGTATAAAGGAGTGGCAGTTCCAAGAAAAAAAAAAAAGGTTACATAAATGTAAAAAGCAAATACTTTCAATGAGAAAAAAAATAAACATAACTTACAGTTGACCCTGGCCAGCTATAATTTATGGGGTGAAAATGGGACACACTCAAACTATCTTATACAACCATAACACTGAAAACTGTATGCATATTTAGGGACTCAATAAGTGCACTATTTACTGGACAGGTATTTTCATAACTATACTCCATATATATCTTGCTTCAGTTTAACATTACTATGAATACAACCAAGCAATATCAGTCCTGAAAATATACACACTGATTCATGGTATGCAGTGTCCAAAACAGAAATAGAAACTTGTGAAATTACCTTGAAAACACTGCTTCAAAGTAAATTTGATATAGTGGGTAGTATTACTGACATTGCTTTTTTAATAACTAAACACTAAGGGCTTGGTACCTAACACTTCATCAATATGATTATATAATTCTGTTATATATGCAAAATGACAGAAGAATACTGACATCAGGATGAAGATACAAAATTCCACAAAATGAAATATTATTGAAAGAATACTGTTTATTTCTTCATATTATAAGAAGTATGGAATCATATAAAGCAGCTCTACCACTCAGGAATTTAAAATTCTTTTATGGACCTGACAAACTCAGATTTGACCTTATTCCTGATGAAATGTTGCTTCTTTTACAATAAAAAGAGAGATCTGCTTTCCACTCCTAGGACCAGGAACAAACCTGCTTCTAAACATGCTTAGAACAAAACCTCATCTGCAGCATTACTACTTAAAATGTTGCAGCCACATGGGACCAAGTAGTTATTTTGTAAATTCCATGGGGTGCTACAAAATCCCAGATGGCATTAGATTTTACATCCTTGCAATTCATGTTGTATTATGCATTTTGCCATAATATGCTTTGGTAATACCAAATAAATCTACAAAACTAGTCACTGACATTCCTTAAAGAAAATTAAACTTGGTCCCTGCAGACTGACTCAGGAAAAGCATGAAGAAACAACTTCCTTAAAAAAACAAACAAACAAGGAAGTCATCATTTAGTGTACTTCGAGGTCAACTTAATGTGTTGAACTCAAGGGAATCACTTGAAAGGAATTAAGCAAATTCAAAATTCTTTGATCTCAGTGGGAGCTACAAATACTTTGTGGACAAGACCTCTAACGAAGAATGTTCCAGACAATATGTTATATTCTGACTATTAGCAAACACACATATGAACTCTCACAGATAGAAGTATTTCATTATAATGCAACAGAGCATATTCTCCGTGTGGTGTTTCTCAAGTATTAAACATGACAGCGTAATGATTTGTACAGTGTTATTTCTGTAAAATTATGAGCTGCACATTCTCACTGAACCAGTCCATGTCCTCTTCTTCAAACTTTCAAAATGTATGCCAACAGCTGTTCTGTTTTGAAACTCTCAAGGCTTTGTTTTCTACAAAACCAGATACTTATTATTAGAGCAAGCTCCTAAAACATGGCTAAAATTTAATGTGGGCATATACTCTTCTGGCTTAGTAGTTCTGGGTGAATTTCAGAGGCTCTGTGATAAGAAATCTCGTGGAGGTTGCAGATTTGGTATGAATTTAAAGCAGCCTCAAAATATGTGACATTTAATTGCCACTTACTTTGCCCCATTTGTACATAGCAGCTTGCATTTTATCTAAATCCCTTAATTCTACAAATCAGTCTTTACAGATGCAAAGTATGCAAACTGGATTGGAGTTGCATGAGATTTGTATCCTTATCCAAGACGCTCAGTTAAATTCAGAATAAAATCCTATGTATATCAATTTATTTTCCAATATCATAAAAATATTTCTTTTTTGACCAAAAAATCTAGTTATACGGACTTTAATTCTGAGCCAATGGACTATCTATCAATAAAGAAGAAGCTAGAAATAGAGGCTGACTATTAAACTTTGGCTTTTAATCTTAGAGATGCAATTAGTGTTTCCATAAGATGAAGCCTACAGCGCTATAAACATAATTTAAGAGAAGTGAGCAGCATGAAGGTAAGTTACACTTTAAATACATTTACAGCACATAAAAGCTATGCATTATTACAATTAAGTAAATATTAAAAAAAATCCATATACAATTTAATAAGTGCATTGATTTTCAAAATGCTATCTGCAAACTTGCTTGCGGAAACATACTTTATGACTACCTTTCACATCATGACAAGGCAAACTTCATAACTTCTTTGATATCAGTTTAACTCCACTCTAATTCTGTTTGAAGCTAAATGTTGATTCATGTTTTTTTCAACGCTGACTCTTTTTAAAGAGATGTCTACCCTTGAACAGCCTACTGACATACCTGGCAGAGTCACATGAATGCAGACAGAATTCTCGCTGAACAAACATTTTAAAATGAAGAAATCAGCGTGGTTAAATGTTTGTAAGATTACTAGTAAACCCTGTCCACACGTAATACAAATATGTCCTCCTCAAAGGAGGAGGAGTTTAACAGGAGTAAACTAACCACTCTGACTCATTAAGCTCCTAAGGTCTGAATTTAGCAGCGTTGTCAGCCTAAGGTTTCCCTCACAGTGTGAACAGATTTATTTAATCAACTATTTTTAAACATCATGTTAGCTCATTAATATTAATATAGTTGGATCTTTTTTCCCCCAAGTATTTGGTGAGTTATTCTCTCCATTGTGCAAACAGCTACCACCATCAAAGTTGATTTTTTCTCAATACTGGTTTTAACACTCATATACCTAAAGCATTGACAACAAGGTGTTTTGTACCATACTAGCCTAAAACATTTTTTTTTAGTGGTGACAAATATTTCTGCTGTTTATCTTGTACATCTAAGACTTTGGCTGGTACAACAGATTTCTTTCTCCTCTTCACATAAAAAAATCATGTTACCATGATTTTGAAATATAATATCTGACTCTCTACTTTGAAAATGAGAATCTAGTTATCCCATGACAGACAGGCTACACCATTGCAAGAGGGACCTAAGATGTTCTGACTGCTCATGAAATTTTGATCAAAGACCCACAACACACAAAGACCACAGTCAAATTAAAATTAACTTATTTGCCATATAGGAAGTAGGTTTGGGGAAATTTAAATGGAAATTATACCAACAATCAACACTGATTAATTTTCATGTTTTGCATTTTTTTTCTCAAAAAATGTTCACCTGCAGCTTGAACATCCACAACTATGTGGATAAACTAAGACTGAGAATTATGGCAGTTTCCTGATATTATTTTGGCTTAGTTAAGATGAGGAAGGGAACAACAGATTCTGCATGACCATCTAATTCACTGGTTGTTGGGGAAGAATGTTAGATTGTTAAATACATTTAGTTATTCATCTGGGAATACACTCCCACTCCCGATGGGAAACGCTTCCACACATTGGAGTGGGGATCCCATGCAAATAAAGAGGTATAGTAGCTCAGGTGTATAAGTGCTGGTATCAACCATCTTGCTTTTACAACAGCAGTGGTCCAAGCCATCACTGTCTGAGGCGCATAAATTTGGGTGTCCATATGGATTGAAGTATCTAAGGTCATGTTCTAGTCAACAGAGATCTAGTCAATACATTTGGTAGTGGTCAGTTTGGTTGCTCAAGGTGCCCTAAAGTAACCTGTCAGGCCTCCAGATCCAGCTCCAGAAGAGCTATTATTGTACATGTCTCCAATAGATCCTCTGTCATATCTGTCAGCCCTCTGCGGATATCTCTGCTACCCTAGGACATGTCAAATGGCACTATATAGCTATCTGTGGGTAGCCTAATCAAGTCCAATTAAATAACAATTTGGTTGGTCCAGTGCAGGTTTCTACTTTACTATGAGCTAAATAGCTTGAATATCTCACCCTCAGAGACCTAAATTTAGGTCTACTAATCTGGGGATGAATTTCACCACAGATGTCAAAAACAAAACGAAAAAAAAACAAACAGGAAAATCTAGCAAAGTACACAGAGAATTAATCTAAAGTTATATACTCCCAAAACACTATAACTATAACCTCTGTATTTCATTAGATAGGATTTTATTACAAGGCATGGTTTGTATTTAGTTGCTATTTTTCTGGCATGAATGCTATGAGGCAGAAATTGCTACCATACCCTACTGCCATATAACATCATATAATCTGTTCCCAAATCCATGTAAAAGATTGTTTGGGAAGCAGAGAAACTCTAACCGGACTAATACACAGTGAGGTATCTAGGAACTTTTCAATTGCATATCTAAATAATAAAACCTTTTACACTCTTACATCAGTATTGCCATCCCTAAGACTTAAAAAAAAAAGATTACAAAAAAATCATAAGATAACTCAAAATCTGAATAAAAAATAGCGGACTCCAGAATCTTCCATTTACTCTCTCAGTTGAATCTTTGTATTACTGCATGCTTATATGTAAAGCGTATTTTCTCAGTAAACATAGAAGCCAATTTTTCTTTCCTTTTTTTTTAAAAACATAAGCAAAATTACTTATTTGATCTCTTTATCCTAGCATCTGAGACTTTAACAAACCACAAAATGTCACAGCATTCCCCACAAAATGAGCAGAGCAGAAGCAAAGATACACTGGCACCCTTGAGAAATTACATTCCTTCTTAGTATTGGTACAGCTTGGAGATCACATCTTCATGGGATCTGAAGCACGTGGTTGGTGCCCTCGGGTTTTATGGTTACTTACGTCTGCAGAGACTATTATCTGCCAAGTCACATTGCAGTTTAAGCTATTCTGTTTCAATAAAAGTTGCAGCCTTGGTCTTTAACACAGTTGTTAGCACGCTGTATATTCTGCCTGCACCTTTCACAGTGGCAAGCGCACTGTGCTAAGTATTTATACAGAGCTTCACTTTCCTTTTCCATAGCACAAATGACACAGACATTAGCTAATTATGTAATCTCCTTAAATGCACTAGGCCAAATTCCACTCTCAAATACACAACCAAAACTTTCATTGATTGCATCTTTGTAAATTCAAGGAGAGTTGAGCCCAGACTTTGTATCTGAGAGCAGAATGTGACCCACTATATCTATTAACTGGGGTTAGTCTGTATAGCTCTTTATCAAGTAAAGAAAATAAAAAGACGCAGATAAATGGGTGGAGAAAGAGAGAATGGGAAAAAAGGGTTCTCAAAGGCTTCTGATGAGCAGAGAGAATGAATACAGCAACAGCTTGAAAAAAGATGTAGAAAAACGCTTGACTATTTAAAAGGTTAGTAAAGCAATTCACATTGTCAGCACTTTAGAATATATTGTAATTTTATATTTTATTATTACTATATTATAAATGTATTATTATTATTTAAATTTATATTTCTTATATTTTAATTCAAGGAAAAATGGTAATGAGTTTAGGGATTTTTTTTTTTCTCTAACAAAATATAAGATTTTATCTTCATATATTAAATTCAGGTTCCATTTATTCAAAGCAAAATACCAGCATGTGCTGCCGTTATTAAAAAACTTTATTGTAAGGATTCAAAATTAAATTTCAAAGATGAGTTTAACTGTTTCAATAAAATAAAATATATCTTAAGCTTTAACATAAGGTTTTGACACAAAATTGGTAGCTTAACAGATCCAGTCCAACAGATCCAGCTTAAGAGGTAACAGTTCTCTAACAGAAGTGAGGCTAAGTTATATTCAGTACAATCTGGGATAGTTTAGAGCAGGTCCTTGCAAGGAGATTGCTCTAATAAAATATTAAAAGCAGAATAGCATATTTTGTGCTCTTCACTCTTCTCAAACACTTTGCACTGTAAAATCTAGAAAGCTAATTGGAATCAGGAACCAAGTCTGAATATCCTGGAGGTGTTCAAGAGGGGCATTCAGATACTCTTGCTTTAGATATCAGACATGCATACTGCTTGGAGGACCAGGGTTAGATAGTTTGTAACCCTACTGTGTCAGCAGAGAGGCAGGCATCTGAAAAGGCTTTGGAGTACCTAACTAAAGCAGATGATACAAAACTTTCCATCTTATTCCTCTTTACACCCCTGCACTAACAAGTCATTTACTAAAGTAAATCTACAGTGGATAGATTGTCCTTTGTTACCTTCACTTTTAGATGAGATTTCTCACCAGCCCTCCTGAAGATAGGGAATAACTGAGTAAATTGTGATATATTGGTACTATAATGTTATAAATCTCAAAGCTAAAACTTTTCTTGGGTGCAGCCCTTACACCAGTAA
The DNA here is from genome assembly GCF_040807025.1 of Struthio camelus. NCBI lineage: Eukaryota > Metazoa > Chordata > Aves > Struthioniformes > Struthionidae > Struthio > Struthio camelus. Next base: position 128,466,648 of record NC_090943.1, read on the forward strand.
GGTCTGGATCAATGAAATAAATTGGTGCTTTTCTATCACAGCAATGTTAATTATTTTAGGGACACCTCAGCCCTGACTTCAGAAGCTAGTCTAGGTTTTCATGTACAACCAAAACAGAGCACAAAAGCCAGCAAGCTGGGGACTCTCTATAAAACACAAAATTTGGATTTGTGTTTTAAGCCCCTGTTCCCTGGTTACTGCCCTCTGCCCTTTTCTAGAGGCAGGCATCTAAGCAAACATTTTCACGCAAAATGGAAATAGAAAACAAAGTGCTGAGGCCAAGCTTAGCTTCAAAGACCAAAGCCATCTGAGGAGAGCACTCACCCAGACCCAGAAGCAAATCCACTCCTGCCAGGAGAGAGATGACCAGAGACGCAATACTGTCTGTGCCATTAATACGGGATGAGAAAAATACCCATAAGCTGCACTCCCCACAGGTAAGGACCTAAGCTGGTTTCAGGCAATATAAGAGCTAAGAGGCAGACAGGCTAGTCCTCGTTTGCCCAGCAGCCTCTGCAGCAGTTTCTGTGGCTGAGATGTGATGCTTTAGGCAGTGCACACTGTAACAATAGTACTGAACAGACACAGGAGCCACATGTCAGGCAAGGATGTTTTCAGCTAGGTATGGTACTGGAGATGAGACTGAACTGTGCTATCATAGATCTTTAGAAGTCCACTTGGGTTATTAATCTCATCTTGATAACCACACACAGTTGTACTCCGCAATATGAAGTACACAATGTTAAAAATACTAGCTTTTCCCAATTATTGCAGAATGGAGCTCCAGTTATTATCCTCTGAGCAACAAGAATCCTCTTGCTTCTGATCTTCTTCAGATATTTCTGACAAAAGTTTTTTTTTAAACTCTTTTATATCCCTATTAATTAGGCTTAATCATGCATCACACACCGTTATGTTTAGACCTTCACCAACGTTTGTGTTTTAATGAAATAAAGAGTCATTACAACGTTATAACCTGTCAAAAATAAAGCAGCACCAGTGTGATTGATTGTCTCCAATGATTTTGTTCAGGGATATATATATATATATGTATATGTGTATGTACGTACGTACACACACACACACACACACACACACACACACACACACACACACAAATGAATAAATATATATATGTATCATTTAAAAACCTATAATCCAGTGCATGTGGCTCAGGTTTATACTTTGTGGTTTCAAACACAAATATATATTTTCAAAGAAACATTCATGTATTAAAGTATTTTCAATAGAATTACTGCCTTCAGTTTGTTTTCACACAAAATATGAGACTCTTTTCGGGTTAATGGATAAATTTGCTCATCTCTTTCTTTATTATAAGGCAAAGATAAATAAGTCTTTTTCACTCAATCTGCTGAGATAACTTGTGCCCATGCCGAAAGGTGATCTGTTCTAATCAACTTCGTGAAGTCTGATGGAATTACACTGAACATATTTCATACCTGACACAACTACAGAATGATACAGTTCAGGACAAACATTGGTGACCTGAATAATACATGACAGACAGATGACCGGGTGAGAAAAGTAATTTTTCACCTACACCACTTGAGTTTCTTTATTAAAGGCTGAGACATATTTGATGGAAAGAAGGCTGCTTTGCCAGCTAAAAGCTGGTGTGTTTTATTAATAGCTCAGTCAGTATTCCCTTGCTATTTTACTACTTGAAACATTATTTTGACAATAAAATACTACAAGCATCTAGTTTGCATGGAAAGTACCATGGAAAATACCACCAACACTACTAAAAATGAAACAAAGATTTAAGATATACAAATTTTAATTATTTAACTGTTAATTTTTAATAGCTGCACATATTTTAAATTTGGTGTAAAGATTCACATGAAGGAAAGATGGATTCTGGAAATAAAACAACTACATAAACACAAAAGAGTAAAACACATATCTATAAATGGGTATAAATTATTTTTCCCATGAGCCTGCAAGTAGGTACCATATATTTAAGACATGTACTTTTCATAAAAGGCAACTAAATTTGGCCTTAACAATATTATATTGTTTTGTATGACTTAAAAACTATTTTGACAAAGAAGGTTAAGTATAGGACAAACAATAATATCTTAGAAGTTGGCTTGTGTAGAGGTGGACTGCCTCAAATATTTCTGTCTCTGAAACCATACCAAGTTTTACTCTTGGCTGTATTTTTCTCTCTGCAGACAGCAGCCAGGACAAATACTTTTCTACAAATTCATAATGTGTGACACCAGTGATTCCAAAGGGTAGACAGAGAGCACATGCTCATATTGTAGTAATGATGCTTGTTCCATCAATTTAACAAGTGGGGCCCTTTCACACAATTGCTGCTATCATGAACTCTTAACAATCTCTTTTCTATGCAAAAAAGAACCTTGAACCTTATTTTCTGCATGAAATCTCAGTATCTTTTTGTGATATCTTTCTACTTGCTGCAACAGAAAAACATACTATATATTTTTAAACTACTTTTATTCAGTTATTGCTTTTATGGTAGCCTTTTGAAGCTAATTGAATGCACATGTTATACTGAAAATAGTCTAAAAACTACTATAAGTTTAAATCTGAGTAAAAAATGGATCTGGTTAGCAAACATTGCTATGTCTTCACAAGTATTTTACTTGAAAAAAATAAAAAAAATTTCATTGGTATAGGAAAATACAGAAGGAATTGACGTGATAGAAATAAAAGTATTTTAAAGTATGTAGTGTATGATATTGGATAGCTTTTTGCTAATATTAGAAGCTTTACATATCTATACAACAGTACAACATATCTATACAACAGTACAGTTGGTACAATAGGTACAGTTTTAAAGGCATCCTGCTTAATTAGATTTACAATAAATTAAACCCAACTGTAATCAAAAGTTTTCCCAGATCTGTAAATGGCTTCATAATCTTCTACTTTACAAAACATTACATATATATACAATATATGCATACATGTGTATATATGTATGTAGCATAACGCAAACACCATTTTTGACTGAGGAAGATCAGCCTTTTAGGCTTTAGGTCTTGACTTTCCAGACAGGAGTAGAACAGTCACAACAATACGGATTCCTGTTGCATTTACATGAAACTTTCTCATGTCCTCAAAGCAACAGAGATTACTTTCATGCAAGAAAGCCTCCATATCTCTGATGAAGCCCACAGACCTTTCTAATTTGCGTCAATTTAGCTGAAGAAGGGCTCTCATTAAGCATAGTACTCCACATTTCTCAATAGGAAATTTGCTGATACAGTCACACAGATATACTTTCCCAGATGCAGTGTTTCAACAACCTTCTATGATATTTGGTAAGCTAAAAGATCATCAGTAATGGTGTGAAAACCATCTTCTAGCTAATGTTCAGAATAATACTTTAGATCACAAATTGTTGTTGAGAGGACAAGGACTGTAACACCAAAGTGCCGGGAGAGTTGTATGCATCAAGTACAGCTAGAATCTAATGACAAAACTGTTTACTAGGGGGTTTCAGGTTGATACAAAATATGTTATCTAAAAGGCCCTCACACTGTAGAGGTTTGCTGGATGGAAACTGGAGCCTAAATCTCCTGCATTCCACCACTAATCATTAAGATCAAACATGATGCCCTCACCCCTCCTCCCCACACACATACTTAAAAATCAGAGAGAAGGTGAATGCTGGAAAACATTTTTTAATTTACAATAACACAGGCAAGTTAAAACCTTTAATTCTGTTTAAGAAAAGAGAAAGAATTCATCAGTTTCGCTATGTGACCCAGTCACTGCTTGAGTTGAACAGGCTGAGGGGTCATTTTAAAAGTTTTATAGCTTTGATAGTCCTTACCATAACAGCCAAGTGTTTAGGTATCTTTGTCTTTCTGACCTGAATATTCTTTTTCTTACAGGAATACTTTATCAGTGAAGATTAGACCTATTTGCTCCTCATCAAAATACAGATTTCCTCTCAATTTGAACTCTTTCTGCTGGAATGGTACAGTGTACCTAATTTATGCCTTTCCATAACAACAAACCTCAAGTTCATTAGTTCAACTTTAGAGAGTGCAATACATCTACCAGAGGCTGTTGGCAACAGCAGGGACTAGGTTGAAATGCCTGTGAGTTCCTCTAGGAATCCAATAAAGTTGGCTTTAGGCCCTCATGTCCAAACATGGGAAAACAAAGCAATACTTTCCTAGTGATCTTTGGAAGTGAAATATTTTCTTCCTGTAAGCACTGAATCTATAAATAAATCAGAAATATCCAACTTCCTGTAAAGAAGACAAGTTATATCATGGCAATACACCCAGGAGCTGGGTACCAAACAAACTTTATGATGTGTCAAAAACTGCTGGAGAACCATTTCAGGACCAGACAGAATGGCTCTTCAGATCAAACCAGGCACAGGGTGCCACGCAGACAGTGTTGGCATAAAAGATATGAAAGCAGAACTAAAATGATCAAACGTGTGCATGTGTGACTGTTTATAAAATACACCCATCTCTTGTATCTCTTGTCAATATTAGGCCTCTATGCCTTGGTTTTCCTGGTGGATCGTACAAATATCCGTCGGGTATGTAGATATCTCTGCCATTGTTTTCTTTCTTGCATACACTGGTCATTGTTTAACGTTAGTGGCTGGTAAAGTGCCAGAAGCCAGGAAGGCATCTATGAAGGTTCTTTCCAACTTCTATTAACCATGTTGCTATGCTATTTAAATATAAACCTTAATCCATGAGTCATTCTCTGTTGCAACCATTAGCTGCAAGGCTGTACCTAACATATTCCCAGTATATAACATTATATATTTGCAGCATATTACTATATAGGATATTCAGTACCCATGTACGGAACACAGTTTCTTTCCTCATCCTCATATGATGGGTTTCAGCTCAACACCTGTAGAGGTTTCAAGTTTTTGCTATGAGATTTCTTCATTTATGTTACTGCAAATCCAATTCTTTTGGCTTTGTATGAAAAACAAAAACAGTGTTTATTACTCCTATATCAAAAACTTCAAGTGATTGTAATTAAAACTCTCTATCTGAAGGTGGGAAAGAACTAAAAACAAACCTACAAATAAGAATATTTTGTGCCTTTTTCTTCTGTTCATCAGCAAATGATGAAGTAGTAGAGAGCTCCTTCAGTTTTAACCTGTTACCACATAGTTACAAGTTTAAGAATTTACCTTCACTAGGTGCTGTTTCCACTAAGACCTTCATAGTATTACACTGTACAATAAGTGGAACTGGCTCCACTTTAGGACAATCACAGAACCTCATTTCTCCAAATCCTTTTTTTTTTTTTTTTTTGGCTAATGTAGTAAAGATCAACCTATTAAACAGCAGCACTAGAGTGCTTCCATAAACTTGCATGTAAGGACAGGACCAGGAAACTACTTACCAATCTGCTGTTCCTTTCTTTTGATTTTTGACTTTCATTTAGGATTGGTATCACCTGACATTTGGCATCAGGCCCTTTCCTTTATGCCAAAAACTCCATTAGAAAAATATCAGAAACTCGCTTATGTTATAAGAAATATAAGGAACTATATAATATAAGGAATATAAGGAAATATAATGCAATATAATATAATGTAATATAAGGAAATATAAGGAACTGTACTATACATTCTTAGAACACACTTGTGGACATTTTAACCATTAGCTATTTACATATATAACTACAGGGCACTTGTCCAACAAAAAGGGATCCATACTAAGCTGTGAAATTTAAAATGGGCTTTTAAGTCTATCTATCTTCATCATTTCCACAGAGGAATATCAGATGTCCCTATTCTTCCTTTCTAAAAGTTTAAAATTCTTAAAGGCCTTCAATATTCAACCAATAGATACAATCTAACATGTAAAGTAAGAAAAATAGTAAGACTAGATGTTCAAGGAGCTTCAAGTACATTGTGCAAACTGTTCATCAAAACACTTGCCAAAGAAAATCACAAGCTTTTTCAATAAAATTTGTAATTCTTTCTCCAGGAGTCTGAAGAATGACATTTTCTTTGCTGATACAGCCTTTGGTCTTTTAGGCTGCCCTCAATCTATACTAAGCAAGCAAATAAAATTAAAATTACAAAAAGTAAATGAATAAAGTAAATTTTCCATTTCCATTTCTCCTAGAGGGATTCATGTTACATTTATTTGATCTTTCTTCTCTTCTTAGGAATTAGCTTTTTCTTGATTTCTTCTTCCCAAGAGTAATGTTCAGATTAGTGTATGCCCACATATAAGAAAATCTACCCCATAGTATAAATTTCTGCAGATAGACAAATTATCCGCATAGAACATATCATGCCATACAAATTCTCCGTTACATCTTCATACTATTTTTGGTAAAAATGATCATTTTAATTCTCTTAATTCTGCCACCTGAACTAAAATTAGTTATGTTTTCTAAAAGTATTACCTTTTGAGACAGAATATAGAAATGACTGCTACTCTGGAGGTAAGCAAACCAAAAAAGGACGAGGAGAAAGAACCCTTCCTAGAACAAAGAGCTTAAGCTTATACTCATGAGTAACTGCTGAGCTAAGGGGATACAATTCCTAAAAGTCTAAATCTCTCAGATTATAAGTAGAAGGTAACAGAAAAAGCTCTGAATATCAAAACATGTTTTATTTAGCTATATAAAGAATTCTATTTGCAGTTGTGTACATTTCAGGTCAAATTATGCTCATGGATGCATCCCTGTTGAGTTTCTATTGAATCAAACCAGCATACAAACATAATATATGGCAGAATTTGACCCCTTGTCATCTATCACCTCTTAAGCCTTCTTCTCTTCTTTTGATGATTAGCTATAAGCTTCAAGAATGTAACAACAATTTTTGCATTTGAATGTTAAAAAGAGCCGCTATGCAAAGACAATACGTATTTGTATCCATTCCAAATCCGATAGGACAGTGTAGAAATAGAATGTACAGTCCTGGTCAACAAGACTTTACCAGCTAAAAAAAAAAAAAGTTCCTTCTGTTTTTTTCAATGCCTCAAAATTTCATGTTGATTCACCAGATGATATCAGTTATCATCAGATTTTTTAATTGGAAGGAGTACCATAGAAACTGTCTAGTTATGCCAGCTGCCTACCACAGGTGCACAACTCATGCAATTATTCCTGTAAACTTATCTGGTTCCATCTTAGAAGGTAAAATCCTGATTTGCTTCCCAAAAGCCTTTACTCTCCCAAAAATTAGAAGTCTTTTCTTAATTTTCCTGTTCAAAATATTCACAATTATAATTAACAGAAATCCAGAAGTGATGCTGACACCAGTGTACCAAAGGAGAAGGTTTAGCAGCACATTCCATCGCCTCTTTCCATTGCCTATCACAAACATGCCATTCGGAACACATTAAAAGCTTAGATCATTATGTGCTGACTTCTCTGAAGATCGTTTATAGTCTATTTATTCTTTCTCCCAAAACTACTTTCTCTCTACTGCAAATACAGCACCTGACATGTTTTATATGCCTTTTTCACAAGTCCATCAAGTTAGAAAGTCACTGTGTTTTGTGTTCACCTTTCACATCCAGTCTTTCTTTGTCGTACAATGAGTAACTCAGTTTATCACAGACATTTTGTGTTAGTCCTTATCTGCATGATTTTATACTTAGTACTTACTAAATTTAATCACACTCGGTATCCTGTAGTTCATGATATTCTACGCCTTTCCATTGGCAGTCCAGCCAACACTACTTCACCCACAATTACCCTTAGCATGCTGGTTTTTTTGCAGATATGTAACTGAGAGTATGTACTAAAATTAAACAAGTTCCTGTAAAACCTACGTAGTAACCTCACTGCACCTTTCTAGTTCACTTTTCATATAGGTTTGCTTCCTTTTTACTGATTCTTTACTGTGAAAAGTAGTTATGCACTAACTCCCATCTCCTCCCTAAATTAATAACTTTCCTTGCAGCAGTATTTTTGGATGTTTTGCTAAAAGCAGTTGGATACACTGCATTTCTTTTGTCTGGAGCACAGTTATCTTATCAAAAATATCAGATTAGTCTGGCATGACCCACCCCTGATAAACCTATGCTGAATTCTATTCCATTTTTTCAAATCTTTAACTATTTTTCTTTCAGAACTTCTTTAAATCTTCCACAATGCTGAGGGTAAATTCACAGGCATAGTAGTTACTTAATTGTCTCCATTTGCTATAGACATAAAGTTTTTGTGACTATTCAACTTCCTATCCTATCTACAAGCCATCTGCAGTATTCTCCAGCCAACTGACAATACTTTCACCAACATTTCTATTTTTCTTCTCACTTTCACCCCATTTTCTTCATCTTACAACTTTTTCTACTTTTGAGAGTGGTGATATTTTCTCTTTGCTATTTCCATGCCACACTTTCAATCCTGCTATCAACATTAATCAATAAGTCCTCAAAGCTTTCAGCTCTTCTCTCCTATGGCAGGAAGGTTCCAATGGCAGAGCTCTTTTAAGATACACATCTTGTAATCTTGCATTCTCTCCCAGTGGTCTCATCTTCACATACCACTTTAATACAGTAACACTAGTGTTCTGCAACACTTCATGCTAATGTCTCTTCCAGCCCCCTCAAATCAAAAACACAGTCCTTCTGGAGACCTTGCCATAAAAGAATAAATAAGCTACCCCATAGCCGAACTTAGCTTCTAATCTCTATTTCCATTCTTTGTCAGAGATGATACCACACCAACAACTTTCCCTTGAATCAGGTCCATTTAGTCAGGTCCATGATCAGACCTCAGGTCTGATATCTTTGCAGTAACCAGGAAGGTTTTCTCTTATCATTTCCTCCTGTCTCATTTGCCAAGGGCCAAAGAAAAGACTGCGCAGTGGAGTGAGTCTCTGTCCAAAGCTGCCCATGGGAGTGTTTCACTTTCCTTCCCCACATTTCTTACCCATATGTCACAGAAAGTAGAATTCCTCATGTACTCTGCTATTCACTGAGACTCTCAGGCCTTTTCTTAGAAAGTGCTGTATGATCCTGAGCAAATTCCAGATAAAAATTATATCAATGTTTGAATAAATAATGGTATAAATTTGACACTTCCTATCTTCCTATTTTTTTCACATTTTATGTAATATCTTTTACTGTAAACTGGTGGGGTAGAAGGCCATGTGCTTGTGTGAAAGTCCAGCATTTAATACAGATACAGAAAACACTGATTTAAATTATAAACATCAAGTGATGCATAACTAAAGTAATGTGAACATCAAGTAATGATGAAGGAAGCTTGCATCCCACAGAAGATATCTTGGATATATTCATACCAAGCATACACTTTGCTGACACTGTTCTGAGCAATTTGGCTGTTGGGAGGCAGGAGTAAACAAAGGATTTATAACATTATGATACAAAAGGGAAGAAACAAAATCTATACTTCGGTGAAGATGGCTGCTTTTCTAAAAATTTTCTCTAAAAATTGTTTTTATCTCTTGTCAGATTTTACTAAAATTACTGCCTTAAGGAGAATTATATATGCAAGCTACAGTGATCCCACCACCCTAGAATGGACAATGGCAACATCTATTCCACGCCTGTTCTGGAAATGTTTCTGTTTGGGGAAATATTTGCTTAATTTTATGAGCTGTAGCTACATTGTTAATTCAGATCTGGTTCTTAGGTTTCCAGGATAAGTGGTCACCTCAGGCCAATACTCTATGCTGTAGGTCTGGTAAATGAGTAAATACAGCCTTCCACTGTACGATACCTGCCAGCTCTCAACTTTCTCATCTGATACATAGTTTTATAAGAATATTTCTAGTCACAGCATAAAGCCTTGTATTTATCTCAACTTGTATTCATCACCTCCTTTCCTGCTGTCTGTCGATTTTCATGCGGTTCCTGGATATCCCGTTTAAAAACCCAGCACACCCAGAAGGAATGTAGACTTTTTAGCTTAAAGGGAATAAAGTTCTAATTAAGAGGTGTAAATCCTTCTGTTCCACATATTTTTTTAAAAGGGGCTAGAGCCAACACTCACAATTTTCCGAGAAGAACGCTCCCTCCAGCTACTGTGTATACTACATAAGGGAGTAGAGCCAGTTTTAGCCACTTATGAAACACAGTGTATTTGCAGAGGGGCCAAATGCAACAATCAACCATATGAACTACAGAAACCTTCAGAAATTCAGTGGTGAAACATCTGGGTTTGAGCCATTTTTCCATTTAAATGTAATGAGAAGTAGTGGAACTTTTACTGTTTGCACCCAGAGCTTGCAGAAGTTTCCTGTGTGTATTTTCTTTATTTAAGAAAGTTTTTTAAAAAATGTAAGTCAGTAGTTCCTTATGATAACATGAAGTTCTGTCATGCAAAAAAAAAAAAAAAATTCAAATCAAATTATCTAGCTATGACATTCATGACATTCTCACAATATCTGCCTCTCCCTAGCGAGATTCCTATGGAAAGACGGCAACATCTTTATCTTCTGATCAGAGGGAAATAGTAGGGCCCCATCGATTCTTCGGCTAGGCCCCAAACTCTGAGAATGGTTCACCGCAATGTATTCTTATACTTAACATAGTTTAAGTCAGTGAGAGTACTGAAACTAAAATCTGAAAACATAGGTGGAAAAGAAACAGAAAAAAAAATGAAAGTATTTCTTCCATGATGCTTAGGATTCTTCCACAATCTCCAAGGACTAATCTTATTAATTTTTTCATGAAGTCTCATTTCTGCTGATATTTTGTGTCTTATTTTGGCCCTAATGAAACCAAAAATGCTGCTAATTAAAAGTTTCTCATCTTCCCCAAATTCAACAAAACTGAACTGGCAGAATTAAGATTCCAAAGGGAATACCCAGTGAATCAACAGAGAAAATGCCTGATGGTGGTTTTGCTCCCAAAATTCAAAAAAAACCCTCTCATGGACTGATAGAAGCAACGGGAACTGCTGGAGTGGCACAGTATAAGCTTTTGGAGACCGTAAAATGTTAAGCAATCCCCATTGGCTTTTTTTTTTTAAATTTTATTTGCAAAAAAATTCCTGATACTCAGCTTTAAGAAAAAGATTCCAAAGTCTCCCCAAGTTAGAGAAAGAGAGACAGCAACCACAGATTTCTTGAGTTTCAAAAGTAATTCTGGAAATCACTACATTTCAAAACATATGTCAAACAGTTAGATTGTCTAATGCTGGATCAACCCATTCTCATAATTTGTTTCATCTTTTTTTTTTTTTAATTTTCTGGAGAGCTAAACATGAAAGATTTAATGCAGCCACACTAGCCAGACTCACTAACTTTTTAGAGCACTTGTAATTCCTTTTAGCTGTGATGGTGCCCAGATCTCATTTGCTTTACTGGAGATATGTTCCATTGAAGTATTGTAGTCATATAACCAATTTAGACTGGTTCCACATATTTTTTTCTTTTGAGGGAGAGACTCCTCAAAGACACAAGGCATGATTCTTAGAAATGCCACATCTCTGTGATTTCAGATAGGCTAATCTAGTTTCTAGCCAAGAAAGCCTCACTAAAACAAAAGGAAAAACAACCACATGGAAACAACCACATTTTGCTCCATTTTTGATTTACACATGCCAATTTGTGGTTTCAAATAGGTTGCCTCAGCCTTATATAAAATTTCAGAGACCAAGAGTGGGAGAAAGAGGAGGAACTGAGGAAGGACATTTGCAGCCAATTGGACAGAAGCCAGTAAGTCTTCTTTCACTTTATCCTCTCTCCTTTGCCCCAACGTGTTTCTATGAAAAACTAGTGAGACCCATGAGAAAAGGTGCTTTTGCCTTCAGAATTCTAGATTTACCGGTGACCGTGCCAAGAAGCAATGCAGCACATTAGACAAGTATTTGCTGGGACCTCTTGACCAATAAGTTGTCATTTGCAATTACTTCTCTTTTTAAGTGTACATGACCATATTATCGCATCCAGCCTTATCCCTTCCTTGTAAGTGAGCCAAGTACTGCACACAAAATGCATAGAAAAGTATACACTGGCAAATGCATAAGAAAAATAAGGACTGGTGTGTATGAGAACTGTACTGAATTTTACAGTTTTCCTTTTAATTTGCTTTCTCTGGGTAGATAAGAAGTCACTGGGGACATAGAAATGTATATAGGGAATAATTAAAGAAGTACTGTACGTTCTAGTGTTTTGTTTGGGACAACACAGGAAGAACTGTACTTGAAACCTAATGGTGCTTGAAAGTATGCTAACAAGAAATGAGATTTCCAAAAGATCTCAGTACACTTGACGGTTTCTGTTTAGGTATCAAAAAGAGCCCAAATTTTCCAAAGAACTCCACTTCTGATGAGGCAACCAAATGAAACAACAAGATGTCTTCAAGGATTCAAAATCTCCACTGAAATCCCTCAGTGAAAACAATATAAAGAAAGGAGTAAGACTAGGAGTAACTGGGAGAAGAGCTCCAAATGTGCATGAAAAAGGTGCAGGCTAGGGTTTTTAATTAATATTGCTTGGATCTCCAATAAGATCAATAAGAAATAATTGGAAAGGGATGAAGACCACAAACGGTCCTGATGGATGCACTGGTGGCTTATATAAACAGTAGATTGAATTTAAAAACCATAGGGGAAAACCACGGTGTCTCAGTGTGACAGCTTCTGGCAATGCCAGCCACTGTCAGCAGCCAGTTCAAGCTATGTTAATGACAGCTATAGCAAGACAGTTTAGAAATCTGATAGAGGAAAAAGTAGGATGAGTTATACTCACGCCCTTGCACATAAGGGTCAGACTGGAAATGATTTGGCATGGGTGATTGTCTCTTCTGAAAGTAGTAAGTTTCTAACTAAATCCTAATAATACAAACATAAAGGCAGTTAATGTACTTATTAGCCATCACAAAATGCATTTCACATTGGATGGTTACAATACATTATATCAGCAGCAATCACGCCTCTGTAATAACAGTAGCAGTTCATTTAAGGAGAGCAAGTATACCTCTTCTTCCAACCCATTATGTGAACATGATGAATGATGATGGCACTAGGCTCATATGGAAGGGAAGTGGAGCTGGAGGGTGAACGAAGCACCTCTGTAAAAATAATAAATAGAATAGTGCATGTGTGGATGCATATGAGTATACTCAGGTATAAACACTTCAAAAATCACCGTAGTAAAAAGATGCACTTTAAACCAATCAAAGATGGTTTAAAAAATAAGGCATAAAAAATTCTCAGAAAAAAGAAACAACCGCAGAATTTAAAGACAAAAATTAAAAGAGAACAAAGATGTTTATTAAGAGTGAGGAAAGACTAAGTGAAACATTTCAGGAGGAATTGTCTCCCATCACTAGAATCTACCACTTCACAATGCTCAGTTGGCCATAAACTTAAGATGTGAACTCAGGATCATTAAACAGTGGGTGATATTTGAACATAGATGCTTATAAGGCTGAGACCCGCTCCTTGTGCCTCAAAGCTAGCCCAGGACTGTATTGTTAAGCATTTTAAAAATTAGCACAGTACCTTCTCCACTATCCACCACTTTGTACTTAACAAGTGTAAAGGGTAGCTGTGGTAATAGAACAAGTGGCAAAGAAGCAGAAAGTTATTTTGATTTAATAGTAAGTATTAACTACAGGATTTTTGCTTTTTATTCAGAAGATGCTGTAATAAAGTAATGCATAAAAATAACGCAGGAAAGATGTAGCAAAAGAGAGTCTTTTTGAAGAGTCTTTTAATGACTGTTTACAAACTGAACTACATATTTGATTTTGATTGTCTCCCTGGAGTTTGCCAGAGCTTAATGAACATAAGTACAATTTAAAGTGTTCATAAAATAATATTTCCTTCTCATATTACAGGCTAGACATAATTTTTTCCTTATTCAGGAGTATTACTGAGGAATAATAAAAAACAAAAAAACAAAAAAAAAACCTATAAGAGCCCTTCTTCCTAAGAAACCAACAAGGAATGATCTTTCCTTAATGCTCAGAAGAGTGTGATCTGGCTGTCACATAGCCTGGAGTGTCGCAACCCCATAGGAGAAGAGAGTATCAGGTGGAAGACGTGTTCTGCTCCTTAGTTCATCTGCTCTAATTGGCAGTCAGCCAAGCCACGGAGTCAGGTTGCTCCTTTTGAGAAACGCAGCAGAACATTTCATCTCAGAGCCTGCCCTTTGGGGACAACGCAGACAGCAGCTACAGGATCCCCAGGAAGACGTCCCTCAGACAGCCAGGACCTGTGATTGCATTTACAGGGTAATGAGGAACATCAGAACTCAGAGGCTTCTTTTTATTTGTCACTAAAGACTCCTACCTCTTACGTTAGCACTGTGAAAAATTCGTACGGTTCTGGAGGTTCATAAGGATCATAAACCTCTTCTCAGGTGGGAGAAAAGTCTATATTCTACAGAAAACAAATTGTTGAGTGACATGATTGAAACTTCACAAAAGATGGAAGCAGGAAGATAAACAACACTGTCACACAAAGACGGATGTGTAGGATTCTTTATGGTGTTCGATATTGTTCAGCGCTCCACTGTAATAGCATCATATGCTGTGGTTTCAGCTAACAGTTATGAAGCTGTGATTTATTTTTTTCATTTTTTTTAATTATTTGTATCTTTATCTCCAGAAAAAAGGGTAGAAGTTGTGAAGATAATTTATACTAACAAACATTATTCTGTGATAATGTGGAGATTTCTCATGCAGTAGATTCATTCCACTAAGCAGCTGTTCCACTTAATCCTTGTAAAATTCAGAATAAAAGTAATAAATAATAGTCTATCCTCTCATATGCCTCTGAACATATGCCAAATCCTTATCAGGTGTTACCTAAACAATTAGCTTTTAAATAGCAACAGGTACTGCACTGTTCATGGGGCCACCCATTGAGACTACTTGGAAAACAAAACCAGGAGAGAGGGCAGTGCTCTTCCTTCCTCCAAAGGGTATATCATGTACTTTGGGATATACACTGGTGGGCAAGAACTTTTCCAGGAAGAATCAGGGTACTGACTGCACATAAGACTTAAATGGTTTGGCAGTGCTTCTTGAGCTAATAGTTTCACACTGCTCTTATGGGCTTTGTCTCAGAAGCCATCCTTATTTCACTCTTTGCCATTTCTTTTACCATAGCACCAATCTGTTAATCATCTGCTTCTATTCACTGCAGGGTATGTCTTCAACCCCCAGAAGGGCTGAAGAAATGTCTCCGAAAGCTGAGTAAGGTTGAATTAGTTTTATTATCTACATTATATTTCCTATAAATATTTATCTCCGATGATGTGAAGGAGAAGCTCTTTACAGTCCTTTTTTTTCAGATTTTTTATTTTAAATTTGTGTTATGAAAACCCAAATCTATAATAATCTATTAAAAAAATCTATATATTTTATATCTGAAAGAAAAATAAAGAAAATGTTCTCTAAGAAATAATTTATACACCACTCCCACTGTACAGGACTTAACAAGCTATAACACAGAACTGAGGAACTGCATGCTTGTATTGGTTCTTACGCAAAATAAAATAATTTGTAGACAGAGTTTTACAAAAAATTAGTATAAAATAAATCCTTCCTAACTATTTCAGCAAGTTTCACCAGTAGTATTCTCTTTAATCCTCAAACCAGAGACATATAGACACATACAAACACAAAAGTATTATCGTTGATAATAATAATAAAAACAATATTATCTGAGACCTAAAAACTGTTGAAGGCAAAATAGCTCAAATGATTCTTAATGCCTTTCAGGCACATCTGAATCAAATAAGGTAATTATTCTTTAAAATGCTTACACAAAGTCTGATTTGCATGCTAGTAATTGCTATGCCTTGTGGCATCTAGCAATTGACACAGCAATGATTTTAATTATTGTAATTTCATCAGTATAAATACTTCAAAGTTATGCAAATACTACCTCATAATCCACATAGACAGTTCAGAGTATTTGATTTACTAGTCTTGTAAGTCTCTTTGTCTATGCAGTTTACTCTCAGATGTGACTGTGCATTGCAATTGAAGCCTTTCACTCACATCAAAGCTCTAAATCATAACAAGATGAGCTAATTTTACAAAGACTGACACTTCAAACATTAACTTGCAAATACAATTATAAGATGAAATATATAAAGGACTTTACTTGGATATCATCTGGCATGGATACTTGCAGCTAATCATATCTAACGTTTTCTGTGACACTGGTAAGCAATGATACTACAAGGCCAAACGTCCTGGCGTGAACAATTACAAACGGCCACTCTTGCTTCCGAACAGCTTTGTAAAAATATTTCATCGTGTTCTAACATTTAAAAGTTATATGTTTTAATTTTCTTTTTTTAAATACAAAGCATTAGTGGCTTTTTAAGCAGTGTAAAGAAGGCACTTTTCATTACTGTTTCTGATATGGAAAAAAAAAATTACATCAGAGATGACATTTTATCTCAATGGAAAACCAAATGTACCTCAGAGTGAATCCCTTTAAAATTAATATTTATACAAGGGTGGGGTGGGGGGGTGGGGAGAAAAAAGAAAAGAAGTTTTACTATCATCTAATTCTATTTTATTCACAGAAAACTCCGAAAACCATGTCTTAGGCCAGATGCTCAGATGGTATAAATCACAGCTTTCAATAAATCATAGGTGATTAAACACAGTTGAAGTTCTGTTCCCTTAGATATCAAGTCCTTCTGCATCAAACTCATTTTGAGTTTTTCAAAAAATTGTATATTCATAAAATCAAACATATAAAAAAAGCCATTTTTGACTAACAGTATTTTGAGCCCTTACTGATATTTGTTTTATAGAAGGAAAACTTCAACATAAAACTTAGTTAGTCTCAAATCTCCGTGTGTGTTATATGAGAAAAGAATCAGCCTGTTACGCTTTTTTTTTCCTGTTTGGTTTAGCTTACAGCCTACGCTGAAGAGTGGAAGCAATCACAATCTAGATTAGATCACCTACAAAGAAAACTCTTCAGAGGGATGCTCTGCATGCTCAGATATCCTGGAGAGAGTTTGATGTCTGCCAGGACAGTCTATGTAGAGAGAACATTGTAATGGCAAGAGGTAGTCCAGTAAAGAAGGCTACAGCTGGCTTTTCAAGCTAGAGATCATATTAAAATCAGAGATAAATTTTCCATAACAGAAAACTCAACAAGTTTCATGATAACTTCTTTATACAAACTGCCATCGAGTTCCTTTGTTCCTTATTGATTATATAAAATTTACCATCAAATCTTGAAAAAAATATGGTAGAAATAGAAAGAGGAGACAGATATATAATAAGGATTGTCAAAATCATGGACACATTCTATGTAAGTAAACTTCATTCGGGAAAATGGAAGTCTGAAGTAAAATATGATAAAGACCTATAAAATCATGAACTGTTTGGAGAAAGTGTATAGGGAGCAATCAATTCTCATACTGAAAGAACGAGAAGACAGCTGATGAAAACTAGGACTAATGAGATTTAAAGCAAACAACGGGAAATATTTTTTAATGCAATGTATCATTAAATGCCAGAAATCACTGCCACAGAATATTTTGAAGGCCGAAGTAATAAACTGGCTAAAAAGAGGTACTAATCCTTAGAAAAGGGGTCTGTCCAGAACTATAAACACTATGGTTGTGTTGCAAAGTTTGACCCAGCAGGTCCCTGGAAAAACATCATGCCATGCTTACCATGTCTTTTTTACTCACTGAGTATTTGCTACCGATCACTGCCACAGACCAGAGACTAGCACAGAGATACTGTTCTAACGTTTCTATGAAAGTCAGTGGTTGAAATATGTTACAAACTACCAAGCATATAAAATTAGCGACTACAAAAATTAGCGTGAAAACAATATACAGTGTGAATATCTTAAAAAATTTACAACAGTTTGTGGAATACATATCTAGCTGTTTACACATTGAAGCGTAAGTTGTACTCTAAAATATTGCTCCGGCAGAATCAAGAAAAAGTCAACACAGGAAAAAAAAAACAATATGTCAACATCAAGCATTTCAGCCAAGTTGGAGGCTACACAGCTAAAGGATGACTTGCAAATCCACCTCATGTACAGAAAGGAAAGGAATCACTTGAAAGGAAACACAGAAAATCAGACAGCAGCATGAACAGCTAAATAAATTCCATACACCTAACAATGAAACACTGAATGATAACATTGTTGAATCACACTACATAAGAGCACTGTGATAGAAGTGACATAACAATGGAATCATATGTAAGAAACTGAAAAAATCACAAGGCAGGATTAGTTTAACACATGCTGCTAGCTGTGATTTTCCCAGATATTACTCAGTTTTTTCTTCATTTCTCTGGTTTGCACATTCCCACTGCTTTTTTGTTTCCTTCAGCTGATGGCTGAAATATGAAATAAAATGGCTCAATACATTAAGAGTCATTTTAGTGAAAAAAGTAGCTTCTCATATAGCTGATCATTCAATATTCAGTCCAAACTACGAATAACACACAATCTGAAAATCACTGAAATATATTTTGCGCCTAAATAGCCATTTGAGCACTTCAATGGCTTCCCCCCCCCGCCCCAGCACTACCTTCTTTCAGCACCACTGTCATCAATGGAATCGACATTCTGAAAACCAGGCAATTTATCTCCATGTGGTTTTAGAGGTATACTTTTTGGTGCTAGGGCTAAAAATGTTAATTCAAGAATTCACATACCACAGTAAGCACCAAAATATTTGATACCTCTTTTTGAAAAGACAGTAGTCTGTAGTAAAGGCATCAAAAATTGTTTAGGTAAGGTGATTCAGCTAACTTTTCACCCTTATAAGCTGTTTTTCAATGGCAAATTCAAAGTATACTGACAAAGCTATGTAGGAAAACTACTGTCATCTCTCCTGCATCACAGGACAGAAGTCTGCATTTCTAGAACCCCTCGAATGGCACTTTTCCAGCCCTTTTAATTTTTTGAGAAAACAAAACAACAACAGCAAAGCACTGCTACTGCAACAGAAATAGTTTAAGAAATCAATACACACAAAATATAATATTTTCAGACAACACAAAATAAAGGATGCAGGATACATACTTGGTGTGTGCTTTTGGGGAGGGGAAGTAAGTATGACTTGCTAAAATTTATTAAGAAAATGCTAACAGAATCCAAGTTTAATTTTTAAATTAAACTCTTGACTTTTCTTTCTGTTAATTAATGCTGTGATCCCATCCAAAGCTATTTACATAACATTCATTTGCTTATAAATTTAATATTCTCAACTGTTGCTGGGGACAGTGTATCCTTATAGTCTGAGATGCATGTGTTCCAGAAATACTTTTCCTGTAAGCATTAAAAAATGACTTGGAGTGTGATTAAAAACCATGTAACATTAAATTCAACTTAAGCACATTAGTAATTAGATACACATGTGTTTAGAGCAACACAATAAACCAGTACGCACACAAGTATTTATATGACGAAACCAGAGTAAACAAACAATAACAGAATAGGATGGAAATGGAAACATTGTAGTCTTTATATTATACCATACAGCACCTTGGTACTTCTGTGAAAAGTTCTTGCTATTCAATTTTGCAGAGTAAAGTATGCTACAGGGCTTTATGAAGACTTGGAAGGCTCTACCCCTGCAGCTGTGGTGAAGATTGTTAGGTGAAGAGACCAAACCCAATAGCCTCATGTGGCCAGACTGCTGAAGCTCCACATCTCCAGGTCCAACCAGTAGCACAGCTGAGCATGTATTCCCAGTAGGCTCCCAAACACACGTGTACAACATGTATATATGCATATACATGGCTGGTTTCACAGATCAACACAGACAGATGCACTCAGCATTCACACGAATATCACCAACAGCCTCATCCTGTTCGCCTCGCTGGCCAATCAGGAGGGAGGTCTGCTAATGGGACATGAATATATCTGTATGTAAGTATAATGTGGATCCCTCCAGCAAGTGGGCTTAGACCCTCAGTTTACCTAGCAGCTGCCCCTGGATCTCCAGTATCCCCAGTTGCTGGCACCTGGATATAGCACCCCCAAGGCTGCAGCCCCACTCCAGTTGTGGGTACAGACCCTCTTGCTCCCATGTCCGTGCGCGTACACATACTCCAGCAGCTGACTTTGGACAGCAGTCCATCCAGTAAGCTGGTTCTGGATCCTCACTCCTCCAGGTGCCTCACCCCTAGACATACACACGCACGTGCACACACACGTGCACACACACGCACACACGCGCACGCACCAATCTCAGTCAATCCCCAGACTCCACAATCTCTCTGGCAGTTGCCTGGGACCCCCCGACCCTCCTAGCAGCCAACTACTTCCCGAGGTCTCAATGAGACACACACACACATACCCGGTTCCCAGGTCACTTCACCTACTTGCCCACTGGGCTGGCTTGATGTTCAGCAGTGGTGTCACACTGGCTTGCGTACCCTCACTTGCTCCAGTTGCTGGCACCACAGACAGACATGGCCCTACAACTTCTGATCTGACACCAGTTGCTGGCACTCCAACCCTCATACACACACATACGCACAGATTAGGGAGTCCCTCAACCACAAAAATAGTTAGAAAGGAATTTAATAAGAGGGCAGGACAGATTGCCCTGATCACATGCAGGGCACAGACAGACAAGTGTACTGACCAGCCCTATTTATACACCATCAGCTCTTTCTATCCCCTTTTCCCCCTATTTTCCCACACTTGTGGGATCCTACAGATCCTGTGTGATCCTCCTCAGATCACCTAGATCCTTCCCTTTCTTTGATTCTTCCCCTAAACACCCCATAACATGTCTTGTGCAATCCCAAACTGCTCTTTCCTTGTGTCCCATGCTCCTAGGCAGTGACCCCTCGGTCTAACAGGTGCTCCTGAGAACCCTTCCCATTGACTCATCATGCTACGTTTCATACCTGGCCCATGGGGCTGATGCTCTCCTGGAACAGCCGTGGAGGAGCTCAGATAGGGTGTCTGTTTCCTGGAGTAGGTAACTTGGGTTCCCTCACCTGCCATTGTCTCTCCGTGCTCCTTTGTGCTTATGGAGACAAGCTTTTATCTCATAACCTAACAAAGACCATAATTTGAAGCATTAATATCTGCGGCATCATCTAATGAAACACAAACAAACAGAAACCTATTAAAAGTGTTAAATTTATACAAAATATACATTTTCCAAATATTTTTTTTCTGCTCTACAAAACCCAGTAAGTGTTAGTAATTCCCCAAATGATAGCAATGAGATTCTGCAGGCTCCAATATCAAGACTGACTGCTTTAGTTCTAGTGTTCACATATTTAGAATGAGGAATAGCTTATGAGGCCTCTCCAACCTATGACAAGAGGTGCATGTAGAGCTAATGATCAGTAATTTGCACTCTAAAATATCCCATAAATGATCTCGAAGAAAAGTTAGAAGAAAAGAAAAAGTATTTTTTTCTCACTTTTTTGTTTTGTTTACAAAAAAATTTTCTTTGGACAGATCAATTTATATGAAGGAAGACTATGTGCAATATTCTAATTTAAAAGTCATAAAGTTAATCAAATAATTTCTCTTATCTCTGCTACTACACGCACACTAAATAAAAATTTAATAGCTGCAAAAAAACCCATCGTCTTGCTCTCATTTATGACTAAAAATTTTGGCATGAAAGAAATTAAAATCTATATTACCTGAAGGAACTGAATTCCTAAGAATTCTGTACGTAAATGGACATGTCACATCCATAAAAATGCAAAGTCATAACTGATTGAAAGATGATGAAGCCTTTCAGCTCCAGTTCAGATTTCTGTTTGGGCCTGGTCTAAGTGATGTCAAATCCAGTTGGGGATATTTGGTGATTTATCCGAGAAAAACTAATGGTATCAGTCCAATTTATAATGATGACCAAACTTCA
The DNA here is from genome assembly GCF_040807025.1 of Struthio camelus. NCBI lineage: Eukaryota > Metazoa > Chordata > Aves > Struthioniformes > Struthionidae > Struthio > Struthio camelus. Next base: position 128,488,429 of record NC_090943.1, read on the forward strand.
TTGTCCCTTTTTATCACACTTAACTCAAATTCAGGCAGACCTACTAACAGTTATGTTGCAAACTTTCAGCATAAACAAAGTAAATTTAAAAAACGGAGTAGAGGAAGAAGCATTCTACTGGTTAGATGCACATTATGACTTTGTTTTACAATGGAAAGAAATGAAAAATATAAAAAAAATAATATTTTTTTATGTGTTTCTCAATTCACAGCATTCACGGTTAGAAGTGTTTTTCCTCACACAAACTTTCAGACTGCTGTGTGGAGTGATATAGTCACAGCAGAATTTGAAGACCCTTGATTATATTGTACATGTATTTCATGTCATAAACATATGAAACATTTAAAATATGGTATTAAATATGTAACAACATTTCCTGGCACGGAAAGAACAAAGGTGTGGGAGAGCAATTTTTTAAAAAGCTTTTAAATTATGCTAGTACAAAATGTCCGAACATGATAAAAATCCTGTCTTAGAATTAAGTTCCCCTTCATAGTATTCTCTTTGTTGTAGATACAGGCTGTGCTTGAAAAAAAGGAACTACTGGTTGCTTTAAAAAAAGTTTTTAACTATTTAAGCAGCTTCATAATTATTTCAAACCTGAAAAGATAGCTACAACTTAAGGGTTAAGCAGTTGCGAGTGGTTATGTGCAATACTTTTTAAATAACTCTAATAGTAGTATAAGACATGTAGAATTTAAGAGAACTTGAAATATAATTGTTTTAAATAATCACCAATTTATCCACTTCTTCCTGCTAACTTCCATAACATTCCCTCAAATAGCATAAACTACCCAATTTTCATGTTACAAGTTCTGAATGACAACAAAACAGTCTCAGAGACCACCATGAAAAAAAAAGTGTCCAGGCAGATGACAGCTTCTGTTACCAACATCAGCCCTTTAAGTGGAGTAGTCTCTCTGATGGGGATGATGGGGATTTTCTCATCCCTGAGGATGGAGCAAAGAAGAGCTAAATCAGTAGAGAATGGGTCAAACTTGGATGTGTCATCTCCTGAACACGTCCCAGAATAACAGCCTCAATCTTCTCTGTTTTCACTTGTAGATGCAATCAACTGAATCAGTCAGAAATGATCTTCTGATTGACTTCAACAAGTTTTGGAGCAGCGCTTGAATACTGCAGTGACCGAACAACTAGCTTAACTTCCAGCACCCTCCTCTTTGCAAAACCAATAGCTTTCAATAAGAGAGTGAGTACTGTTCCAAAAGCAAAGAAAACACAGAATACCTGCACAATGTGGTCTTAAGAGCAGGAAGGAAAGAGGGTATGCCTTACAATCCTCTCCCAGAAAATTCTCCCCATGTGCTTGGGAATAGCATTCAAATTCCAAACACGTGCTATACATTTGTAAACGTGACTAAAATATTGTCCGGTCCAGACAAAATGCTAACAAGACAGCTTCCAATATCCCTTTGAATTTCAGGCACTGTGGAAAAGGTAGTTTTTTCTTGTCTGATTTAAAAAAATAAAGTTCATTCAGGCTGCAATGACTCCTGGGAGTTGCAGTTAAAACTCGTTCCAGGCAGGCTACTACCCTCTGATTCCACCTGGAATTGTGAGGACTCCACATAAACAAGACAGGGCATAAGGTTCAGTAGTAGCATGCCTCCATAGGATACTAAGACCCATAGGAAGCGCTCGCCTTTTCTAATTTTTGTAAGCCCAAATATACGTGATCAGTAAGGCTTTCCTAGTCCAAATCTTGTAAAATATTTCTTTATCTAGTGAGAGTGGACTCTGAAATAAAATTCACTTTGTCAAAACAAATAATTTACATATCGCTCTGGGACTAATATGGGAATTTCATTTCCCCCCCTGTAGAAGAGGCACAAATTAGCCTTCTTGCAATTCTTTTTGTATCCACGAAAATCGAAAAATTATTGTTTTGTATTTTTTACTGTAGCACCAGTTCTCACTTTGCATGCCAAATTCTCATCAGCATGGAAATGTTGTGCCTGTTTACTTAGAACAGAACCGACCTAGATGAAGATCTTTATTTATAAATATGCGACAAATCTCAAAAAGGGGAAAAGATAACTCAGAGATCAATAAAATGTATCCCTTGAGAAATATACAGATACTGGACAGTATATTTTTAATAGCTATATTTGTACCAATAGCTACAAAACAAGGCTCAGAACATACAGAAAAAACAAGTACGGCAACATTTTTCAGATACTTTCTACATATGCTTGGACAGAGAAACCTAATCACTGCATCAGAAATCTCGCTTCCCCAGCACCTCCTATGTTAGCTCGAGTAAGCAGGATTTATGATCAGTACCTCTTCTACCTAGTGGGTAAGGAATAGCTAGAAGAGGCAGCCTGACTCTACAAGGCACACTAGAGGATGCATCCGAGGAGCCAGGCTGCAATGCTGAATTAATACATGCAGAAAGGCCCACGTGGACTCTTTACAGAACTCTACACAGCAGACATCTGCCTCCTGTGCTCAGAGCCCTGAGACTGCTGTGGTGGAGCAGGCATTCATTCCCACTGGTACCCTCTTTACCCTTCACTAAACATGCTTGCTTAATGCACTCTTTCAGCTGGTGGGAAATAGGTCCCTTGAAGGCTGTCATTCCCTTTCGGTAACCCCCTGAAACAAAACAAAGAGGTGATCTGACTTTCTGCTCTCTGGAGTTCACTTGGGATCAATTCTAACAACTCTCATAATGTCGAGATTAGGCAGCTTTTCCTGCTCCTTGTTAACAAGGCTATGACAAAGAGTGAGAGAAGTCAATTTCCTTTTCAAATAAAACTGAGAAGCCATTCTTTACTAAATAGAGAAGTTACAAATAACCAGGGATTCAGACTGCAGAAGCCCTTCAGTGCTTCATACTGGAAGCACTGGCTTCTAGGCAAGAGATGGATCATCTTTAGAAAGATGAAACTGGGATTCCATAAGACTTTAAAGAGCAGATTCGAATCCCAGAGGGCACAGGAGAGCGCTATTTAAGGTTAAGCCTGAAAGCTGCCCTTATGAAGTGGACAGCTGCCAGCCTGACCACTGACCTCGTCTTTTCTCTGTACAGGGGCCTAAGCGGCCAGGGAGCTGACATCTAATATGCCTTTCCTCATGCACAGAAGCAGACAGGACCTGGCACCTCCAGTTCCAGGCTGCTGATGTTTCCTCCGAGGTGACTGAAATGCAGAAAGCAGACCTCAGGAACCAGTCTGAAAATAACAAGGTCAAAATGACCTGTTCTGAAGTGAAGTCCTTTAAAACATTAGCATTTAGGAAGGCATTTGGCCAAGTAGTGCTGGACCTTCCCACCAGTGATAAATCTCTTCTTCGTACAACTCTAAGCAAACATCCTTCATACTGTTCACTTTGGTATGAACACCAATGTATTTCCTCCAAATCAGCTGATTTATGAGGTGACTAACATCTCTCCCTCTCTCCTAGAGTAGGACTGCAAACACCTGTTATCCATTTATATTGACTAGAAAACCATCAAGAGGTGGATGGATATAAAATTTAATTTTTTTAATTACTAAAGTGATTGCAGTAAAGAAAACACGGAATCCCATCCATGTCCCATCACTTTTGTGGGTATTTTCACAGTGTAGGAAAAATCCGCACTGGACAAATCCTGTACTTGCTAAGCTAACAGCTGAGCTATGGGGAAAAAAAAAAGTCAGACATCATTTTTGGTGTCCTTCCCAACAATTCATCCCACAGCTATTTCACATCTCCTTCATTTTTTACAAGTGAGGTATACAACTAATCAGGTGGATAAAAGTACCTGTCCTACTTAAAATCACTCCAGCTTCAAACTGCTTAAAAACATCCCTGATTGGGTTATCACTGCGCTCTTGAATAAAGGACGATGACACTATTCTTATCCATGGACCATAAAACTAAAGATTTCTGATAAAGGGTACTAGTAGGAGCAGGTTTTCATGCACGGATATGTTATTAAAGCAGGTTTGACTTCAGAGTGCTCAGAAGCACTCATTTAAGTAGCCATTGCCTGCTGTGAGACGAAAAGATCTCCTGAAAGCAAGTCCAGAGGAAGAAAAGGTGAAGTGAATGTTTCCCACAGGTTCAATCTGAGATGTTCCCTCCCCAGCTAGCCCTAGAGATGAGGGGAAGGAAAGGATTCGAACAGAATACAGAGCACAAGTAGGTGAGAACAGAGAAACAGTTTAGCAGCTGTTAAGTGATTTCCAGACAGCAAAGAAACTAATATTTTCAGTAACCCTTTTAAGCAAACAGCTCTCCTCAAAGCAATTGCTAAAGGAAGGATAGTGGTCTGCTCTTCACCACAAAAGCATTCTGTTTACTATGATTTTTATAGTATGTCTTAATACTACTTTTGTACTACGACTTAATATACTATGTATTTTGCAAAGAGAGATACACAAGGAAGAAGTGAGCCAATAACTTTTCTAATAAAAAGCATTAACTTTGACAATAAATCTTTTAATTTAAACTAAGAGTAGTATTCAATAGTTATTTTAAGTCAGTACCCGCTAGCTACTAGGAAATAGGTAGGAAGTTAACGGAATTCTTCGAGTCAGAAAATAGTCTAAGAAAACTTGTAAATTCACAAGTATGACCTGCCCAGTTCCCACTTCTTTGAGCTGATGTTCAGGAGAAATAGCAATATTTATGAGGGCAAATGTCGGACAAAGGATTATAATTCAGTTTAGTATTCCTGTGTGATTAGCCAACAACAGCAGCTGGCCATCAGCCACACAATTCGAAGGCCAACTGGCAAGTTATCCGTGTCTCCCACTCTCTAAGGGTTTACAGGTTATGCTGGGAAGTGTGAGACCAATGTTTTACTTTTACAATTAGCAGAAGCATTATCAGCACCGTCCCTATGTGAATAATCAAGGAACAGCCAATTGGCTCGGCCTTTTGAACAAGAGGTGCCAGCTGGCAAATTTCCCAGGTCCTAGATGGAGTCCTGCACGCTGCTGGCTGGTATACCAGCATCTTATACATAAATAAAGTAAACCCTAAACCCCCAGTTACCTCCCAGTCATACCAATATCATGAGTTCTATACTCCTGGGATGCGTGCAAACGCAGCTGGATGCCACTGGATCTCTCTACAGTTATATTAGTGGCAGTATAACCAACATTATGATCAGGGGATTTAAGGAAGTCTGGTTTCTTACCCGCTTCCCAAGCTTCCTAAGCTTACTAAGCTTACACAGCTCTCCTAATGGCCATAACCCCAGCTCTTCCCTTTATATGATCCCCTGCAACATTCACTGCCATGAAATAGCAGTACTGTGGCGTGTCAAAAGTTATGTGCATATTGACTGAGCAGTTGCATTTGCTGCCACATAACATAAAATGGTTAAGTTCTGTGGCCATCTCCTACAAAGAAAGATCTCACTTCTTTATCTAGCACTAGGTTGGGGTTGTCCTGAGGGATGTAGGGAATGAATTCACCAAGAATCACTGCATAAGCCTCATTTCCATAGGAAATCATATTAAAAACAGGATGAAAAATCATTAAAAACTGGCTTTTATCTTTTTCATCTAGTAGGAAGAGGGCCGCATTACAGTCTGAACACCCCATCAGGTGTATCAAAAGTTTAGGAAAGAATAAACTGTCTTACATTCAAAGAAATATGAATAATGATCAATTCTGTAAGATTTACCTAAAGTAACAGGGTAGGTAATACTTTTCTTCTGTGAAAATTAAAAACGACATACAACATTGGTTAGAAGAGATCAATTTTTTTTTCTTTGCAGATAAAGGCAATAAGAATGATAAACGTTATCTAACTATTTAAAAAGTAATGCTTTTTGTTTCCAGAACACTTCAAAAAGAGTAAGAGCACCTTTAAAAGAGTTTTTCAAATACTAAAATTACTAATGTTACTTATTGAATAAATATTTATGGTACAAACATTCTATTAGAAAAAAAACTGCTCTATCGTTTAAGGAACCTTACAATGACAACCTCCCATAGACAGCTATAGTTTAAGACATTATTGATAAATTCTTTTTTTAATTTTTTTTTAATTATAATAACATGCAGAAGTTTGCACTGAAGAATTGATTTGCGTTTTCCTAGATGATGCACAGCATTAAAATGAAATTATTTCCTCCATTCTTCAATAAGTGAAAAAATTCTAATTTAATTCAAATTTTTTATGCCTTTACATATATACTAAAGGCAGTTAAAATACAATACCATATTAAACATATTGATGTTACTGAGACAAAATATTTTGATTAACTCAAATATATTTTTAAGAATGTTTGTTCAGGATCATTTTCTGAATCTCCAGCTTGTAGCCATCTGCTACCAATTCCAAAAGACTTTTTTTAGACATTTTAATCGTGAAGCCGTCGGATTTTTTTTTTAATGCCAAATATATAAATTTCATGGAAAGGCTTTTTCAAGTCCCCACAATGCTGCCTTGATCAGACTACAAAAATAACTGTCTTCTGGAAAATATATGAGAATAAAATCACAATTAAATAAACAATTTATAGAGAATTTGGAATATAGAAACAGTACTTCTACAACTTTTCAACATTCCTAGGTAAAATATATTAAAAAATTCCATCTTTACAGTATTTTACTCAAAAGCCACAGAGTGAGCTTAAGTGCCTGTCATACTTCCCAAAGAGGAGGCCAAAATGATTTTCAGAAGTTACAGATCTGTTCCAGTTTGTACCAAAAGTTTATTGTAGCTCGAACTATGGAATCTAATCTTAATCAATACATTTCCTCTCCTATCTTTACGGGATTGTGTAAGTTTGTAAAAGTTTAGGCCATCTAAATACATACTTTTTCTAAAATGCATAATGTTAATATCTTGTTGCAATTAGTTTCTCAGACAAAAATCAAAATCTCCAGGATTTTTGAAAAATTTTCTGTCTGATCAGGGAATCAGAAGCAATGTTTTCTGAGCAATCACAACTAGCCAAATAGCCAAATATTCCAAATATCAAGTAACACATTTTCATTAATCTACCTTGGAGAAACTGTATATAGTAAAATCTGGGGGGAAATGTATCTGATCTCTGACATCCTATATGCAGAGGAAGTAGATTAAGTTATTATTTTTTTGGAAATAAGCACGCAGGTATAAATTCAGTATCCAAAATCAAACAACTCCCCCCTCCCCCCCAAAAAAAACAAAACAAAAATAAACCCAAACAAAAGCCAAAAAAAAATCTGAAACTCAAAATGCACAAACTGAAAGCCCCAACACATATACAGGTAAGAATTAGACAAGTATTTGCACATAAGCTTGCACAGAAAGCTAATTTACACATCAGCCATGGTAAGCACATGTGCCAGTTAACTGAAAAGCTATATTTCTAAAAGGCAGGTCATATGGACTGTATGTATTAAATACTTTGTTTTTTCTGAAAGTGTTGTTACAGACCTTCCAAGAAGTTTTTAGATTTATCAACATAGCAGAAGGATGGTGAAAGTGCAACAAACAGTTGGGTCGTACGGTCTAAACACTTTGATATGTATATGAAAATTAAAGAAATACAATCCCACATTATGTGAAACTGAGATTGTTTTCAGCAGCAAACTTATGACATGTCTGAATTTATTAGAGATTTCTAAGGAACAGCCTTAGGCACTTATTGTACACTATTCATTCTGCTGCTGAGCATTGCCTGAAAATGGCCATCCTCACAGAGATCGAAAGAATACTTTAAGCAGTATCCTTACTTGAAGGGTAGCTAGCAGTAAATGCTTATGTAGAGAATAAAAAACAGCAGAGCGGGGATAGGAGGGACATTTCTCCCAAGCGATTTTTCTCCCAAAGTTCTCTTCCAGCTTCTGCAATGAGGATTTAGTCAGGCTGAGTTCAGTCACTCTGGCGGATTTCTCCTCCGTGGCTTGGGTAGTCACTTTGAATCCTCTCATTCTTCTGACCTCCTCAGCCCGTAGCTCAGTGCTCAGCACGCACGTAGCGTGCGCACAGCGTGTCCAAACATTTGTGTTCTTCGTATGGCAGTTCCCCTTATCACTATATATCTGTTATGAAAAGAGAATAGTAGTATAATAGAAGGGGACCATATCAACTTTCCTCTTTAGACATATTTAATAGGATAAGTTTTCCAGGGGAAAAATTCTTCCAGAACTTAGATACATTCCTCTTCCCACCCTCACCAGACCATGTGAGAGAAATGTCTGAGAGCTGTTATTTTGTCTGCTTAAGGCTCACATTTTCACTTGGTTTAAATCAGTTTGAATAAAAAGGAACTACAGGTACAAATATTTTTTTTTTCATGCTCACATTTAATATTTGAAAATGTTGAGCTGAAAAATAAAGGCCAGGCACTTGCACAGTAAGAGATGATTTATTGTGACATACAGAAAACTCTGTCTCTGATAAATGTTAACATTGTAAACAATTTCTCTATTCATGTTTACAGATTTCGGTCTTTTCAATACCTGCAGATATCTTTCTTATTAATCCTAGTAATTTTAATGGTAATAGCCATCTTATTTTCCAAAATTGAGAAAATATTGTTTTAATAGTGCATATTGATATGGATATATCTGTAGCCAATCTTAATACAATTTTCGAAGATAAATGTCATTTATTTTAATCTTCCATGGGTCATAAAGGTTGGAGGGTACTATTCATGACAGCAAGCATAGAATGTATACAAAATGGACTTTTAAAACCACAAATATATCTTACAAAATATGCACTATTTTTTCAGCTCATACTTTAAAATTCTCACAAAAGAACTGTAACAAGCAGTATATATAAAGTTTTCAAACAACCAACTCAAATGACCAGGTAATATCAGTTGCTAGAAATTGATTTAGGAATCTCTGATGGGAAAAGAGTACATGAAAATATAGGAATTTTATGTTAAACCATGTAATATGTCCATTTTGATGTTCAAAAAAATTGAAATTATATTCTAGTTGCTTCTTCCTAAGCCTATGATTATGCCATTTCAGTTAAAAGCAACATCCTCTTCACATAGACATTGTAAAACCCCCACTAAATAAATAATTTTTCAAAAAATAGTATTTATTACTGATTTAGTTCTTATATGCAACACTGAGATTAATACAAACAGATGTAATTTTTGGTTGTAACCATTTACTACTGCAACTATAGTTAGATCTAAAAGAAAATGAAAAAGACAGGGTGCATAGATCTTCTTTCTCACATTTTTAGAAAAGGCAAATGGTTGAAGGGAACAGTTCGTAATGGAGATAAGGTAAGGAAATATAGTCCTGAAATAAGCAAAGTTCATGAAAACAGTTAAGTAAAACAAATAGCACAATAGGGACTGAATTAAATTTTTAAATGCACACTGCAGAATACCTGTATAACACAAGTGATTTCCTTCTTAGAGTCATAAATTCAACATACAGAAACAATGCATTGCAGAGTGATGCACTTTATAGGTTTTTTTTTTCCTTCCCTTCTTAAAATAAGGAACTATTATGATTCTCTTGTGTGGATGATAAATCCAGCTCAAAAATCTACCCACTGTGAGTTCTACCAAAACATAGCACTGAGAATGAGCTGTGAGAGAATGAATTATGATATACCTGTGGTTTGTGCAGTGTGTGTATTGAAGAGAGCAAGGAGTGGAAGAGAAAGAAGGGCACACAAAAGGAGGAGGAAAAAATTAAATATTTTACCGCTAACATAAAATAAAAATTAAAAGCTGTATTAAATAATTTAAATTATCTCATCCAAAAAGAACACACCTTGTAAAATTTTTAATTGTATAAGCTTCCTATAGGAAGTATTCTATAAATATACAGGTATACATGAATCAGATGCCAGTTTTCAATATTAATGTTATTAAAACTATTTCTTGAACTATTTTCTTCAGAAGTAACGGTCCAATTAAATTCTACAAAGCTCCTATGTGTCTGAAATTAAAGGATTTCCACAGAATTCTCTTATTTATCTTTCAGAGGTCCCAAAGTCAAATACTTGAAATTAAAAAAAAAAAAAACAAACAATACACAGCAGCTCAAAATAATGAAAAGTAGCATAACGGGTACATATTTAACATTATAAAATATTGGAGACATTCACAATTCTAAAGAGTATTTGAGCAGGAAGGACTAAAACTCTTCTAAAAACATGAACCACTTGAAGCACTCCAGTAATTTTCAATTGCTTTGCAATGTGCAAGCAAGGAACCTTGATCACTTTCACACTGAAGCACTTAAGCTCTCTGATAATTTTACACCCTTATACGCCACATATTTCTAGAACCCCATCATTTCCTAGCTGAAGTGGTTTTAAAAATATGTGAAGTGCTCCAATAATTTTAAATTATTCTGTGCACTGCAAGCTCAGAACCCTGATCACCTCCAAATTTAAGAGCTTATAAAAATTTGAAGTAGCCCAATATTTCTGAATGATTGGGTATTGTGATTTCACTTGTTTTATAAAGTGCTTCCATTTGGAAAGAAGTCTGGTGACAAACTGAAATATAGCTGTTGGCTAGCAAATCTAGCCATGTAAAAGTACAATATTGAAAAATGAATCAGAAAACACGTTTATGCCCCACAAAAAACCAAACTCAAGCAATGCAATGAAGAGGATAAGGAATCTTGAATCCTCCCTCATTAACAAGCAAAGGAGAAAAGATCTGCCTAAAATTTCAGTAAAAAACTATATGTACAAAACTGTTCAACACAGTAGCATATACAGAAGAGACAATAAATACTGCATTGTTTCCAGGAGAGTTATAATTATTCAAATGCGTTATAGCCCTTAAAGATATGTTTTATGAATATATGTACTGCATATTATTTGATCATTTTGTCAATATGTAAGGAATTGACACACATCTCACTTTAATCTATGCTGTCTTTTTTTTCAGGGTTATTTTTTATATAATAAAACTGTACAGGAATATTGTCTCATACAACAGATACTAATGAAAAATATATTTTATTTCACCTGGTAGTACAATTCAACCAACACACTTGTTTGATGATAAAATGTATTATTTCTGAGATAGTTTGTGAATGGTTTATTGTTTTTAAGGCATTTATATTTTAACTAATTATGCACACATTTTGTAGGGCAACAGTGATGGCTATTAGGTATATCCACTTATGTAGGAAAATAGAGGCTGCTATACAGATCACCTCATTTGTGCTCAGAACCTATAGAAAAAAGATGACCCTCTACAGCAGGAATTTTGGAGACGTCTGTCAGCTTGCATTTCAATGAATTCCCACATACTCTCAGAAAAATACATTGCAAAAAAAAAATCTCCTGAGTTCATCTTTTCTTGAAATCAACATTTTCCTTTCCCTTACCCCCTTCTTGCACATATACAAAGGGATTTCAAATTACAGAGTTCATAGAGTCTTTTTTTTTTTTTAAAAAAAGTTCCAAATTAATATTTAGTCAGGGACTGGTTGTGGACAGGAAGTTCTCATTGTGAAGCAGCATCTTCGGGAAAGACTGACTATCTGCAGAAGAGGAAGGAAAGAAAACATAAAGCTGCCAGGATTTCTGCCCTTTTCACTCAGCACCAGGACCTATTAGCACCATTGGAAGTTATTTTGGTTAATGTTATAGTTTTGGTTTGTATCTCTATCTGAGGAGTGTGCAGTTATCATCTTCCTTGTTTTCTGCTTTAGTAACGTGATATTACATCTACTCAGCAGAGTGACATACTTGCCTGCTAAGGTGTGCACATATCCTCCATTAGGATCAAGGATAACGATATTCAGGAGTGCAAAAGGAGCTAATAAAGTACGTAACCCTTCAAGAACCTTTTTTCCTAAACCACTCTGTTCCACAAGCAGGTCACAAATTCCTTCTCAAAGCAAGTACGACTGAGGTCAAACAGAGGGCCTCCCAAACTTCTTCAGCAAAAAGACATCTAACAGAAAGAATCATCAAGATTTCAGCAGAATTCCTGAAGGCGAGGAATTTTATCATCTCCCATAAATAGACTATATATCCTGTATTTTCTAGTAACAGTGGCATGCGAAAAAGAAATACAGCAGTTAGCATTCCCTCTAAAATGAAAAAGTAGAAAATATATTAATTTATTTATATTCTAAATTGATATCTAAATATCTTGGCAAATATCTAAATAGCCTGATAAAGACTCTTCATAAGAGGTTCAGGAATTTTTCTTCCGGTAATAAAACTTGGAAGAGAATATATCTTCTTTTTTGAAATGACATTAAATCATTTATTGTTCTTTCTTACCATGCAGCAGCAGAAATATTTATTTTGAGTCTTTGGCTCTGACTCCTTGGAGTAAAAGAAAATGAAACTTTACTCCAGGAATTCTTGATACAACTCAATAACGAGATTTTTGCCTAAAGATTTTGCCTAACGAGATTTTTGTCTATCCCATTACTAGTTTGCAGTTTGCACTAGAAGATTCACTAATGAAATGTCTCCAACTCCTTCCTCCTGACCTCAGATTTTAAGGGTAGAATATCCTCATTACTAAGAATTGTGTAGGGACATAATTAGCACAGGAATAAAGTTTACTTTAAGCTTCTAGGTGAGTATATTTTCCATTTTACCCCAATGGTTTTGTACATCCCTATTTTCTCTTGTGTGTTGACTTTAAGTGAAAGCTGAGTCAAGAAAGGCAGGTTGTAAAACACCCAATTTTACTGAACAGAAGAAGCAGTGATAGCAAATACAAATAATCTGAACAGGTTTAGAGGGTTTAACCATCATGTTTTAAGGAAGTTTGAATTGGAATATGCTGGATTTGACATGCCATTGGGATGACTCACTCTACTCAGATACATCGTGTTTCATTATTATTGCATAATGTGACATATTGATATAATCAGATGAATTGTCAAAACAAGATGTCAAATGTGTGAAATAAAATGAAGCAAAGTTTGGGAAAAGTTCTCAGAACTGACTATGTGTTATTACTTAATTATATATTTTACTCAACTTTGAAAAGCAGGTGTTTCTATACTAGTACTTCTTTGGACTTGTGTTTAGAATGGGTTCCCTTAATTTAGCCACATCACAGATAACATTTGCACTGTCAGCTAACCAGTGTTTTCTGGTTATTCTCTCAAAGTAAATGCAATTTTTCCACAACAGGAAGATATGGCAAAGAAAGTCCCTTCTCTTCTACAATTGCTCATTCCTTTTGCTGGGTCCAGGCAGACGATAAAGCAATAATAATATTTTAATTTGGATTTTGCCAGTCTCTCAAAAAAGTACTAATGGCTAATCTTATAGAGAAGAAATTACAACTTTGCAAAAAGCACTTTGAGTCTGCATCATTTCTAAAACCCTTGTAAACACTGGAATGAACGGAGCCTAATTTGTGCCTCATTGTAAACAAGTATAACTGATATGCCACTTCTATACTCACAGGTAGCCACCATTGTCTTCATTAATCACAAGAACAGTCAGATCGATCTTGAGTAGGTCACGATCCAGATCTGAATATCTGTAGCCTTTCTTTTTGACTAGCAGCTGAACGGGTTTGTGGCTGTAGTACTCCTTATAAAACTTTCTAAATTTACGACAGGTGCTAGTTTGGGGGGAAACGTACTGTCTGTAAAGAAAGAAGTCTATCCTGTTCTCGAACTCTGACATTTCTGCAGGAAAAGACCGTCTCCTTAAGGAATCTCAGCTACATAAAATATAACACAAAAAGCTCAATATCTCAGAGTTGCAGAGGCTTTGAATGTACCGAAGCATCTGCCCGTTGTCATGCATGTCCATGTTGAGACTGGTTTCCTGCCAGAGCAGTTCCTGTGGCTCACTGGCACATGATATGCTCCTATAGTTGAAGACCTGAGAATACTGTGCTGCTTTTACTGAATGGAAAAGAAAGGTCAATATATACGAACAACCATCTAAATTCAGTCCTGATGTTAAAATACTTGTTCACATTACACTAGTGTTATACTCCCAAGAGAGTATAATAGAGCTTTAAGAAAAAAATAATTCCCATTGTATAAACAAGCTAAAACATGTGGAATCATTATAGTTTGAATCATTTTGTCATATTATGCTAAAAACAAGTAATAAAAAAGGATATATAAAATTTTAGTTCATTGCTGAAGTATGAAACAATTCCCATGCCAAAACAGAAAAACAAACAAACAAACAAAATCAAGAAATACCCTATCCTTACTATGAGTTAGTTCAAATCCTGCCTGAAGCACTGCATGCAGTAATAATGATGACAACATCTAGTCCAATAATACAAAATCAATAGAAGGAACTGAACTGCCATCCAAAGCAAATCTAGAATGTCATTTGGTTGACTAGTAATTAAATTGACACCTGCCGAACTAAATCCAAATACAAACTTTATTTTACATGGAAAATTAAAGTTATTTAATAACTATTCTATAAAATAAGAAGAAAAGTAAAGTTTATGATGGTGTTAACATAGAATCCCAACAATTTTATGCACTCGGCTATTACATATTTGAAAAAAGAAAACTCTGACATATAAATTGTACAAATGTAGCTTTTGCAAATGGTCTTTTAATTCTTATTGATCACGACCTTGGCATTCATAGTCTAATTATACTAAAATCTCTTCTATATTATCTCCAGTGTACTGAGAAATAGCTGCCTGAAATCAATCAGTACTCCAAGCACACCACTCCTAATTACAACATGATCTTTGTAGTACTTGGTACATGATTTTGTTGATGCTCTAAGAACAATCTGACGAACATCATAAAAAAAATCATGATCTCCAAGTGACGTTTTTATTGTATCAGCTATTCTCTCATGAAAATGTTCCACAAAATATTAAGGTAAATAATTGGAATATAAAAATTACATTAGGGCTATATATGCTGCAGCTCCCTCCAAAAAAAGTAAATTAGAAGAAAAAAAGTGAAAATCAGGAGACACACCCTTCCAATCTCAGAATACAATTACTTCAGGAAGACTCTTTTTTGAAAGTTATTTTTGAGCTCTGTGAGTCAAGATTTTGATGCCCATTTCTCCCGCTGAGTAATAACATTGCAGATTGCAATTACCTAAATACATATCTTATAACAACTGTGGCCTGTGCTTATTAAGAAGATACCCCTTGTGAAAGCTAAGAGCATTTCATACCTTAAATAGTCAAATTTCCCTTAGGATAAGAAGTTTAAATCTGGTTTAACATATGTATATTCCTGATTAACTAACTGAAAACGAACTAAGAGGACAGGCAGAAGAGTTGTTGCCTACATCACTCACACATATTGTACTTAGTGATATAAATGAATAGAGCTGCCACTGAACATTTTAGGCGTGCAGGGCATAGCTAGTTTTACATGGTACTATTCAAATACAGCAATGAATTCCATGTCGCCTATGTAAAATGTTAAATGAGCTTCCTCTAATAGTAATCATCTCAGTATGTTTACCTACATGCTTTTTTTTTTTTTTTTAAACACTGATTATAGCAAAAGCTTGGCTAGTTTTGATCATGATGGAAGGAAAAGGAAAGTAAGCGAGCACAGCAGTCTAATAAAAAGAATCATAATACATCAGATATAAAAAAAATTATTTTCAAAACGGTATTATGAAAGATTTCAGAATTTCTTCTAATCTTAATTGGAATTATTTTCCCATGGTTTTGATGCATTTCAGAGAAAGAGAAAATAACTCCGCTAATGAACCTTTTGTTTGTGTAAGGGCCAAGGACCTAAAGAGAAGCAGCAAACTGGTGGTACTAAACTCCTTCAGAATTTTTGGAATTATATCTAGCAGAACCCAGTCATAGTCTATAAAAGCAATTTTTTCTTGAGATTGCAGTTAATAGGACTTGAGTGGGTCAGTTAATCAGTTACCCAACTACTTCCAAAACCGAAGATTTACCCTTAGATACTACTCAAGACATAGATGAAAATGCAACCAAAATAGTAAAGAACAATAAGTTATGTTCACAACCACTTTTGTCCACCTTGAACAAAATAAGTAGTTTTGTGGCTCGTGCTCAGGACTCCCTGTATAGTCCACCCCTGTTCAGGTAACAACATAAGTTTGAACTAGGATAATTTAATAGTAGACTTTTGTGAGAACTAGCATCAAAGTTACATATTTTCAGGAAAAAGGTACATTCAGCTCCAAAAGTCGTTCAAGCTCTATGACATTCAGTTTAATCTTCTGTACAGGTGTTTCATATTTCTTATATACCCATTTTAAATGCTCAGTGAAGTAGGCAATGTTTCCCTCAATACAGAATTATTTAGAAAAACAGCACATTGTAAATTCTATTTCTAGTAGTCCAAGAAATAGTTGATACAGTAAACTTCTAGTTCTAATAAATATCCTGTAGCAGATGTGCTTTTAATTGCCAAGTACAGAAACTAGGTCACTTTAGTTTAAAATAATTGAGCTCCAAATTTGTAAATATATTAACTACCTAAAATCCCTGACTACTTGAAGTTGCTGTTTCCTGTTACTGAATCCTTGAATAACTTTTAACAGTTGTCGTAGAAAAAGTAAGTGAAAGTCCCGTCTCATTTTTGGATTTTGCAAAGAGAACTCTGTCAGGCTGGTTAGAAACCACCAAGATCTTTCACCTTCTCCTTTGATTACGTTGCTTGTCTCAGAAAGCTCAGGAAAGGCATTACATAATCTATTACATACTTCAGCAAAAACACACCTTTTATCTCCTTATTGATTTAAAAATAGATCATGAAATCTTTCTGCCTTCATAGACAATGCATTTTCACAGTCTTTAAACAATAATTTGAACATATGTAGTATTTTCCCAGGAAATCTATTTCTAACAACTATGGTCCATTTTAATTTACATCTGATGGAAACGAAAGGAAAATCAAAACAGTTTTTCTATGATGTCTTTCCTAGAATACTGCTATGTTGCACTGCTGCGTACATATAGCCAAGAAAGCTCTTCTAAGTGGTTTCTAAATATGTACTGAGCCCTTGACCATTGAATAATTTAAAAATATTTGCATACACTTGTGATAGTCTTCTATTATCACAAGTATTTTATGTTAATTTTCTCCACTCATTTTTTATTGAAAGACAAATAATGACTCTAAAGCATACCCCCAAAACAGTTTTCTTAAATCTTGTGGAAGTTATAACCTACAAAATTCATTCTTATACTATTTTTTAATAGTTTCAGTTGCTCAGACTGGATGCCAACAGTCTTCCCCTACAACGTACAGGGAAGCTAATGAAGCTTTCATTAGCTATGAGAGCTAATGAAAGACAAGTAGCTTCCATAAAAAAACAAAGAGCTATAACAAGGGAAGAGATAGCTGCTACTTAGAAGAACTGTGGGGTCTTTGAAACCTAAATCTTTTTTTACATAATGATAAATATGACTGTTGTTTTGAGGGGAATAAACTCACATAAGATTTGGCTGAAATTGCTATTATCTGAAGTCACTTGACTGTCTAGAGTTGCTTGATCATTCTGACGTGCTTAATTCTAGTGTGCTTCAACTTTCTCATTTAAATATCTCTTCCCATCAATCATTAGTGCTTTCCTTCCTGGGTCATTGAGAGCATAATACTTCATTGTGTCAGCTGAAGGTGTGCTGACCTACTTTTCCTGGTTAATTTCAAGGGTAGGATCAGATGTTCCATTGCTTTTAGTAATTGATCTAACGATAGATCTTTACTAGAGCACCCATGACATGGTCTAAGGGGCATTCCAGGCATCACTGACTTCAAGGTCATAATTGAAATGAAAAATTCTCCAATCAATTAGGTAACTTGACTGCATAGTCTGTTCTTGAAAATGATTACTTCAAAAACATATCACTGTTGTTTAATAAAAACTGGGTTTTAATGCAGGAGATCATATGAAGCTGTTGTTACCTTTTGTTACGTAAGATACATATATATATTTAATGTAAGAAGTTTCTTAGCCATATTAATTTTATGTTAATTAACAATATAGCACAAGTGGAAATTTACAGTGGTAAATGATAATTCAAAAGAGATTTCAAGAGATGAAAACAGAAGGATCATGGATGACAGCACTGGCAGCCCGAACCGTTCCGCAGAAACAATAGTTTGCTGTAGAAGACAAAAAGAAATACTTCCAAACAAAATCATCTGTCAGGAACAGACTGCTAAACTGCTAAGGAGGAGACATAGTCAGTTTGTTCACGCTCTCTTCCTCTGGCACACCACAACATTTGATTTTTCAGGTCTCACTCTGCAATGCAGTTTCATAAAATGTTACTTCAATGCACACACTCCCACAGGTAGAAGATATACAGATCTGCTAGGCAAGCTTCTGATCTGCCAGTGTTTTGGGTTTTGTTTTGTTTTGTTTTTCTGGTAGTGGTCTCAGGTTATCACCAATAGAAGTGAAAATATCTGTCTAAGACAAAACATTAACTTGCACAGTAAGGCTTTCATAAATGCATAAATAATGTACAAATAAAATGCAGAGTGCAGTGTAGCTTGATAGCTTCTGAAATGTATGCCTATTTAGATGTTGATTTTCACCTATTTTTTAATATTCTAGGTACTGAAAAACTTACGCTGATAAAAAAACAATGAATTTTTTACGATGTCTATATAAAAATAAAAATATAATTCACATAGATCAGTTCCTTTCGCTGTTATTTTCCCTTATTAGCTTGCCTGTTTTAGTAGATTGTTTTTGACTATTAAAATTTGCTTTTTAGAATTAATGTCTACATAAACTGATATAATATTGCAACCATGCAAACACTTTCCAGACAAAAATAATAATAACATATTTCTTCTTAAAATCACTGTCTAAAATATAAATAAGGATGATTTGTGTCTAAGTACAGAAAAGTGAAATACATGTTTGCTAAAAATGTTAGTTTATTTAATGAAAGATTTCTGTGTAAGCCTACATTGAAGGTTTTTTTTTTTTAAAGCCTATACTAACATTCAAAATAGAAGTTAATGTTTTCAGAACTGTATTCATGATGTTTGCCTTTGAATAGGATATTTAAATTGATTATGAATGGTATTGGAAACCAAAAGATCATTCTAAAAGTTTTGTTCATACAGTCTGTTAACAGGAACAAGGCCTACGGCATATGTATCCAATCAAAACAGCTCAAGTTTCCTATACTCTCTATGATAATCCTCAAAATCAGTTCACAAACAATCCCATGGTTGAAATACAGTCACATAAAATTTAGTTGAATAATTGTAAATCAAACATCACATCCATGTCACTAACAAAAGAAAGTTAAATTTAGCACAGAGTATTTCATCTAGCTCTTTGAAATATACTATATTCTAAACATATCACTAATACTTAAGAAATACTTCCATTTTATATACATTCACATATTTTATGATGTATTACACGTTACTTACTCCCCAATAGAAACTAATGAGCATAGAGTCACCCTTCTAGTTAAGCTAAAATGTAAGAGTTACCTACCCTTTTATTCAGTAATTAACAAAACAATAAAAAATTGCCATCTAGAATACAGACTTTAGTAGTCCTAGAGCATTCGCACAGATTTTTCTGGGAACTGACATAGAAAACATGATACCGTGCTATGTTGTGCTATGTCACTGAGAAACAGAGGAAACGGAGAACAGAGAGAGAGGCAGGGACAGGAAAAGCTCTGGAAATAATGGTTCTGGGACAGTATAATGGAGACTGATCTGGGGAGGTGGGGGGAAAATATGGTTTATAAAGAAATTGTTTCCGTCTATGTGATTCCTACTATATCTAACAAGACTTTACCCTCTCTCTGTAAAGGATAAATATGAGTGCACTAAAGAAAGATCTACCTCTAAAGTATCATCCTCCAATATATATCATTATTGACAGTCCTGATAATACTGTTAAAATCAAGCTAGAAGAAATCAGCAAAACATTTCAGATCTTGAAGCTGAAATGTACTTGCTTTGCATCGCCAATATGACCTAATCGAGCTTCCTAGAAGCCAGAAAGTGGAGACCCATGAGGAGTAGTGATAGAATTGGGATTCCCAGCCAGTCTAAAATCATCCCATCAGATAAACAAAGGCTCCTTCTGCTTCACTACTGTAAAGGCAAAACAATTTACAATTATTTTAATAGTTATCAGATCTCATGTCAGCAAATCACAGCCATAGGTCTTTCACATCAGTCGTGGCTGTGACTGGACTCACTATCAATCCCTATTTACCAACAAGGAGATTTCTGAAGTCTGTATTATTCCTACCCAACCATTACGAGCATTACAAAGTTTGCCTCACACCATTCAGACAAGGATGCAGCAAAAGACAATTTTCCACAGAATACTGCTTGCCAAATAGGTTAACTGTGTATAAAAGACAATGAAAGGAAACCAAAGCTTCCTTCTCAGCTGAGGGTTTTGGTGTCTTCAGCTGACTGGAAGGTTGTCCTTCTAAAAATTTCCTTGAATATCTGCCTTGCAGCTTCACTTTCACCTTATGCTTATCATGAGCCAACTGCTTTCTCTCAGACTGCATACATCTCCTAGGCACTTCCATACAGTTATGAAACTGGCATAAATCCAACTTTTAAAAATAAGAATAGGTTAAAACATAATTTTTAAATATTTTAAGAATTTATTGAACAGGAAGAAAAAAGAAAAAGAGCAACATGTTTTGGTAAAGTAAGTTGGTAGGATAAAGCTTTAAATGATGATGATTTTTATTAAAATAAGTGTCTATTTTTCTGGTAGATATTTTAAAATTTAGGCAGTGCCAAAGACAGTATGCTTGTACCATCTGAAGTTGATACAATCAGATATAGCAGATCTTACAATAGAAATAAAATATTTTTTGCAGGAAAAACTGCTGCCAGCCAAACAGATTTCAGTCTTCACATCCTAATTCAAGCGTTCTAGTCTAACCATCGACTTGTGAGAGTCTCACTGTTTATTTCAGTGTGTAACTTCTGAGTTTTCTTTAAAAATATATGAAGACATTACTGAGGACCTGATTCAATAAAAAGTATGTCCAGGCCTCCATGCCCTGGAAGCTCAAACAATGTTGCAAAAGCTGCAGAAATGGGACATATTTTCTATTGAATTGGGTACTGAGAACACTCATAAGTTTTTTGTATTGATTTTTGTAACAGCCGGCAGTGAAAGACACAGATAATATTAGCTTCATCCACTACAGGCCTGTGGATTTCACTTTCTGCATGCAACAAGGCATGGAATGAAACAGAGAGCAACCAATTTAAAAAAGCGAGTGCAAGGTAATTTTTATTCTGCATAAAATCAGATATATACCTTATTACAAGAAGAATACTTTCAAGATAAATACCATACTAAGATTCACAAAAGGTTAAACAAGGCTTAAGCGTGATCATAATTGCACTTTTTAAATGCTTTCACATAATATTAGCACTATTTTTGCTGCGTACAGCTTATGTAAAAAAAACAATTCAGCCCTAAATTACAAAAGAAAATAAGGTATCTCAAAAAAAAAGAATCTTATTTACACAAAAAAAACAGTCAACACCCAAAATCTCAAATTCCTCAGCTCTTTAAGAGGCATCATATTCTACCTGAAAACTTTTCTTTCCTTTTTCTGCGTGATGACCAAGAAAGTCTCACGCGGCCATTACTTTCACTTCTTACGCATGGCTTCCTACCAGCAGCAACAGCTAACTCCATCCATATTTTCAGCTTTTTCTGTTAGAAGAAGTAAATCTCATACCCTGTAGCAGGCTACTTTAGCAGCTTCCCATCTAATACAGTGGTTAGATTACTTTGCAGCTATAGGCATCCCAAGTAACCTACTGCAAAGCTACACAGAGAAATGACAGCAGAGAAGTTAGCTTAAAACAATAGCCCAGTGCTGGTCTAAGTGAACCAGTCAATCAGCTGTCAGCTCCCAACCTACCCCACCACTCTTACTAGCTACAAAATCACAACTGCAAATCGTAACTGACCAACATGATGCCTCACACACACAAAATTTAAACACTTTAGTCTTTTTTTAGTTCTAGTTCAATACCAGTGCCTAGCTCTTCCCAGACCAGTCTGTAATAGTAAGATGGCTAATATGCTCTAAACCCTCTTAAAGAGCCTTGCACAATTTAAAAGGGATTAGTAGCATCTTGCAAACATTTAAAAGGGTTTTGAAAACTCTGAGAACTTAATTTCAGGCAAAAATTTCTGATTTTTCTATATGTTGCTAAAAGACTTGAGATGGATGAGATAAACCAAAAGACTGAGATAGACAAAAAATTGAGTCAAGCACTGAACAGAGATATAATTTTCCATTGACTACAAAAAGTCAGTCTATGATTCAAGTTACAGAATGTTAGACAATAATAAAACATCCAAAAAAACATTTTGAACAGACTAAAATCCTAATTACTTTTTCTAATATAGGCCCCAGACAGACAAATATGGATTTCAGCTGTCATCCAATACAAAGAGGTTCTCCTTTGAGATTACTTGAAATCTTTGATCTCTAAAAGGAAAACTGGAAAAGGTCTCTAGTTTCAAGCTTTACTTGGAAGAGATCATTAGTGGAAACACCAGATCGTATAAATAACCTTCATATTCAAAGTCTTTTAACACATTGAAGAAAGCAATGAAATTTCAGTTCTGAAGTTCCAAAATCGCTTTATGACCTCACAAAAATTTTACCGTTGCTGCCTCAAAGAGTGGATGATGTTTATCCAAAAAGAAAAAAACAGAAAATAAGACCTAAAGAAAGTCTCTGTCAGCTTTCTCCCATAGTTTAGAAATAAGCACCATGTCAGTAAAAAAATTGATCATGTTTGGCAGTTGTATTTCTTTAAAATCATTATACCGTGTTAATAAGTACCAGTTGCATTTACTAAAATCCTTAAGACTTAAAACATGGTTTTACTCAGAGAATACCTTGATTGCAGCAGAGTTAGAAGAAAGTCTAAGATTACATACCTCTCTATGTGTTGTAAGAGTTTCACCTTTTTCTAATAAATATAAAAGATTTTTTTCACTCTTTCTCCTTTCAGGATTATTCATATCTGACATAAGTACCGTGGACCAGACATTATACTTTATCTAGCTCCAACAGAAAAATAAATGAAACTAAACAATTTTTTGTTTTGTAGAGTGAATATTTATAGAAAAGAGCTAATGCAAGCAACAAATAATTTATTATTATAAGTTTACAAATTCTTGTTAGGGATTTGTTTTACCTCAACCATATTTGCATTCATGTATTTTTGGAAATATGAATCTATATCCAATTGAAGCATATTTGTTATGGACAAAAACATGCATTGAAATATGAAAATATACTTCCATTTTGTAAATTAAAGCTTAGTTTATAATGGTATCTTGAACTAAAATGCAGTAATATAAATCTACCTTTTCAAATTTAATTGAATTCTTACTTGTATAAAGCTTAGCTTATGTATCAATAACATTTTTCAGTCCAGCTGCTTGAAAGCAGAAAGAGACCAAAGCAGTCATGTAATGTTTCATAAAATATATAACCTTTATAAAAAGGTAATCCAAGAACTGTAAAAAGTTTGATTACAAGCAAGTTTTATATTACTAAACAAACAGAAATCCCACCATAGTATGGGATGGTTTAACTCAAATTAGAACGTAAGTCCTTTGATTAACGTTTTATATCTCATATGATTATTACTTAAATACAGACCTTCTCATTGATGTTCACGTGGATTAAGTATTTATGGTCACTGGTTTTTACTGCGCTAACATCAACAATGTCCAGGCCTGTTACCCTTTATTACATGCAGTCAGCTCATGTACTACATAGCCAGTGGCCCATGACAAAAATGGACTGTACAATCACAACAGTAAGAAAATCAAGTTGATACAACTAACAAATTCTGACATCTGATTTTGATGGAAATGGGACTATACATTTAAACCTTCTGTATTCAAATACAGAAAAAGACAAATTTATTCACTTTATAACACTGTTATATATACTGGATATTTACAGTGAGATCAAGATTCAGAATATTTCAATATATAAAATTCAGCAATCTGCTAATTTGCCCTTTTGGACTTCACATTTTGTTTTTGACCAATTTAGACCTGCACACTGTCCTTCAAGGAGGATTGATGGCTGTGGGGAGAGGAGGGATATCTATCCTCAACTGGAACAAGTCCCAAGAGGCAGCTACTACAACTTCTAACACTTTATTATTGGTTAATTTGGGGGCTTCTTTCACTCAGATGACATAGCTAGAAGGATGTCACTGCACAGATCAATACCTACTGCCTTGCCATTGATGTGTCTGCTACCTTAAACAACAACAGCTGTGTCTACAATCATCTCTGAGTTGTTCAGGACACTAATTATTGTAAGCACACTACTCCTTATAACAGACTGTCCAGGAAAATACTAGCTTCCTAATGCATACTCGAAGAGCTTGCTGCACATCCTCCAGCAGCCTTTGCCATTTCATCTTCTGTCTTTACTGTGTCCAGAAATGGTTTCACTTCTGTCTGATTTAAAATTCACTTGGCTTTGTGTTGAAAAAGTTCAATTGCTGAATTTATCAAAAGTAGAACGTTTGCAATGCTTACACCACAAGGGGTAGTAAGAAGCAATATGCTTCACAGAGATTTAAATTTCTTTTTTTCTGAACTTTTAACGTAACATGATAATTCAGCACTTTTTAAAACAGTATACAGGAATGAGTTAAAGTTTAATTCATGTACGGATGTTGCTGGGGTCCATCAGTGAGCAGAGTCCTTCATTCACTGCTCTTTTCCAGGCTGTTTCCTGAAAGAGAGCGAGGTTCTCTTGATATTCAGCCCAAATTTCTCATTTATTGTAGAAATCAGTGATACAGAAAGACAATCTTCTACATGTTTTTAAGTCATGCAAGATATGGAATACTGTACTCAGCTTTGCTTAAAAAAACATCGCACTTCTGAACTCTACTTCAACATGACTTATCAGTATCGGCATCCAGTATCACAGATGTGCTGCTCTGCAGCTACTTCTTAGCAGATAGTATGAAATTTCGTATTGGGGATAAGACTGCCTTAAAAAATGATTATTTTGGAAGTAAGAAAAGGTACATATATCTTAAATAGAGCATTAGTGCTTTATTGAAAGGTGGTGACTGAGTGTAGTGTGTATTAGTTGCTACAGGATATGTTCATGATGGCTTGTGTGGGTTACCTGGAAGCGTTAATCTGAAGTTAACCACGACAAAGTATTTATTTTTCATTATGCATCTCTAGCCAGCTTTTACCTTTGTCCATTCCCTCTGCTCTGTGCTCAGTCCCCAGATATCCCTTCCCACAGCGCTCTCCCAGCAGGTTGCTGCCACTGCTTTAACAACCACCCCACACCTTCCAGTGAGCGCCCGCTCTGACCAGACCTATAGGTTCAGAATCATAAACACTGCTGCCGTTAGTATACTGTTCTTCACTTGACTGTGACAAGCACTGTACATAGTATGATTAGTAACTAATTTTATAAATTCTGTATGAGACAACAAAGTAAATAATTAAAGTGATATTCTCACAGGGCAAAGCATGTGCAAGTTCTGTAGGAAGAAAACCTCTCCATAAATGTTCTAGGCATTTTGTTTAAGTAATATCCATATTAGAAATTCACATGCCTAACAAGATGTCTCAACTCTTTAAAGAAATCTTTGCAGATTGGTAAGCAAGCTATGGACAAGTCAGATCCGGTTAATAATGTATTTGATTTTGAAAAAACTTTTTACAATGGACCTCACCCAAAGGTCTAAAAGAACCTTCCATGTGAGAAAGTCCTCACATGAAAAAAAATGTGTGTGTGTGTGTGTGTGTGTGTGTGTGTGTGTGTGTGTGTGTGTGTGTGTGTGTGTGTGTGTGTGTTTGTAAAAATGGTCAGTTTTCATGATGAAAAGAGATCAACAGATTGCAGATGAAATTCAGTGCTGATAAACAGGTGAAGCACATGGTACAAACAGCCATGACTTTCCATATTTAATGAGAAGGTCTGATCTGACCTACTACCCAGGAAAAAACCTTAAGGCTTTTAACTAGATATTTCTATGAAAACATCATTTCTAGTGTCAGTAGTAGTATTTTAAAAAAGAAAAAGAAAATAAAAACACACAATACACACCACTAAAAATGTGAGAAAATATTAGGAAAGGAAGAGAACTAAAACAAAAAGTTTGTCTATACCATTGCATCTACATCCTAACTAGTTCATGCACTCCCAGTTTAGGGCACATTAATTCTAGAATTTTCCCCAGAATAGTCTAGAATATATTCCCAGTACATAAAAACAGGAAATACAGCCCAGTCCAGAGGGAGTAAACAAAAGATAAGGTTAAATCATTTTGCTCCAGACTGAGATTCATAGATGACTGCAAACAAGCCTTAAAGTTGACAAGCTCTTGATTTTAAAGGTAGTTTAGTATAATTCAGTTCAGTTTCAGATGATCATTAGGCACTTGGCTACCTGCACAAAGAAACTTTCCTTTAGTTTATGGCCTGATAAGTATTCTAAAACACACAGAAATAGAGACTTTCAGGAATTCTAACTCAGGCTGAATCAGTCTATCTGATATATCATTCATTGATATATGAATGGACAAGTAAATCAATAAATAAACCATTTTACACATTAAGTGAGAATAGCTACAAGAAAAGAAAACAGGAAGAATCAGGCTACTGTGTGGTACAGTAACTTTGCTGAAGTAGCTACATCAGAACTGGTTTAGGAAACACAAACTGAAGGATGAAATCCTGACCCCACTGAAGTCAAAGTTTTGCCACTGACTCCACTGCAGCCAGATTTATCCAAAGCAAAGAAATCCCAAAGGAAACAGAGAAATCAAGAAAAGACGTCTGGAATATGAATTACAGCCAGACATGAACTATAGCCTTTTGAGGAAAGGTCGAGGAAGGCTTTCCAAAAAACAGCTCTGGAGTAAAAGAAAATTGTAGCCGTAGATCCCTGCTTTCTCCCTGCCCCATTTAGCAGCTAAATAAAGATAGTCTTTCAGGGCTGAACTTGCCTAATGCCTCAGCATTTAGCTAACCCTGCTCCCTTTGGAAACAATCCATTGTCTTCCCAAGGTTCTTAGACTTCCAAAATGAGCACTGCATATTTTAAATATGTGTTTAGATTTGCTTAAATCAGAAAATAAGAGGGAGCTATGTTAACAAAATGAAAGTTATCTGAAAAATACTAATACTAAGTTAAACCTGAAGTTAGTAATTGCCTAGCTAACATACCTTTTTTAAAAAATAAAACATCAGCAGCACTTTTGAGTAGCGACTTTTAAGAATTTTCCCATTTCAAAATTGAAGTAGTGCATCTCAGTAATCTTCAGATTGTCAGAGTTTTATGTGAAAAAAAAAAGTATTGCAGTTTCCAGTACAACACAAACTATGCAACACTTAAATGACATGTTAATCGCAGAACATCAATACGGGTAAAGATGAGGGTTCAGAAAGAACATCCTTTAGAAATCCCTATATATGTGAAGATTACTATGCAGGCATTCACATTCACAAATTTTTATAGTTGTAGAGGTCTCACACATTTAGCAGCTCCTGAGTGACTGCAATATTCAGAAGGTAGAGACTGCTCTTGCCTGGTAGGTAGCTTGCTTTTATTTTCATTTCCTGTTCAGGAGTGAGATTACTGTTTGGGGAGAGTTAAATCTATTTCAGGCATAAGAATCATTCATCCCTAGAGGTGCTGAACTTCGATTAATAGCTCTCGGATTCTTCTTATTCATCTTAACTCCAATTTGTGCTGCTTGGCACTAAGGGGTCCAGTTGGTTCTCTTCCTCATTTTCTATTCTCCCCTCCCGCAGCCAGTACAGTGTATCGGAGAGAGCATTGACACTACCACCTCAGTTTAGGTATATATTTTCATGTAAAGTTAATGTTTTACACTTGGTTGCTCAGTATTTCTCTCAGGTGGAGAGTCCTACTGATATGATGCAACTTACACGCCTTTTTGATGTTAATAAAAGTCTGAAACAATGTTAAATCAGAAATAGATCTGCTCAACATGTTATTTTTTAAAGCTAGCTATAATTCATATATGACATCTGTTTCAGTATTTGATGTCTCTCAATTTTAATTTTGGTGCAATAAAATCTTGGCCCATGTTATAGATTAACCACCTGTAAAATTATAGTTTTGTATACTGAAGCCATTGCAGCTGTAATACAAGTACAAATTTAATCCAGAACTCTTAAGCCTCATTTATTTTGTACAGTTCAAAAGCACTCAAATCAATTTGCTGAAAATCTGATAAATACTTATGGCTAAAGTCTACTCTGAATGTGTGTCTCAAACAAGAGGGAGATTTTGGATCCTCTTTCATCTGCCAGAAGCCTAAACAAGAAATCCTTAACATAACCACACCACTGTCTGCTGCTTCAATCAGTTCAGATACTCGCAGCCAAATCTCACCACTGGTTTTCCCTCACCAGTGGAGAATGAACTCATTGACACTGTGGGGAGTGGGGGGGAAACAAAGGCTTTGACTACAACTCCATTTTCTAATTCAAAATTAAACAAACTAATTTAAGTTAAAATTAATTCAACTAAGTCAAAGTTCTGCTCACTGTCTGTTAGCCTAATGGTTTTACATTGTTGGAGATTATAAAACCTGAAAGAGACCAGTGATGCTCAACCTGGCCAAATAACATAATTTTGCTAAGATTATACTACTTATCTCACAACCCCCTCCAGAAAATGAACATTTCATAGAAATACCTATTACCCGTGTACTGCACTGAGGAATTTCTGCCCAACCTTCCAGTATCATCACTTCTCATAACTCTTAATACAGCCTGATTCACAAGCATCTATCACTCCTAGGCATCATAAATACTTCTTCAAAAACTATGGCAGGTAATCTCTACAGCCACCACTGCCATCTTATTTCCAGTTCAGAGGTAGTTCCTTCAACAGGCACAAAAATACCCATGAACTTTGGAAAATAGAGTGCAGACAACAACAGGCAGCAGAGTTGGCTTAATGCGATATCCAAGGATTCTTCAGCTTAGTGGAATCCTCGGCTGGCACAGAACCAGCATAACTGCTTCCTTATTATATAAAAGGATTTATTTGTTTATCTTTAGCAATGTAATTGTTGTTATACAAAATGAAGACTTTTCCTGACCCAGGAGAAGTTTGCCATCCTTTTTATGCATACATTAAAAAAGTAACTGTAACAAAGTTTGAGATTATCATTTAACTAGAGGCATGAAAGCTTATTTGTGAAAGAACTGAAAAAGCAGACTTAATACAACTAGAGAGAAAAAAATCAAACAAGCAGCAGTTAAAGAATTCAAAATACTTAAGATGAGGCATTTCAGAGAAATGTGTTATGTCAGATGAAAAATTAACATGATGAAAACATTAAAGAAAAAATATTGATAACTGGAGAGAAAAAAAAAAGGAAATTGTGAAGAGGTAAATGAATGCATACCCATAGGTTATGTGTGCAATCTTGCAATACATATATAAGGAGTAAAAAGTCAATGAGGATGAGCTGAAAAGTCCAAAATGTAATCAAAAGTAATCAAAAGTAAGGAAGAAGGAAATACAAGACATAAAACATCAGCTACACAGCAGTACTGAGAAGATTAGAGAATGAAGTTAACAGACAGTGCAAAAAGTGATAAGAAAATTAAGGGTAGAAAATGAAAAGCAGATTGCATGAGAGTTTGAGATAAATCAGAATTTTTTAAAGTACATGGAGAAGAAGAGGTCAGCAAGGAGGAAAAGAGTAGGACCTCTCAGAAATGGGAAGTGTAATTTATTCACAGAAGAGGTAGTTACTGCTATCTGTTTAAACAAATCTTCATATCAATTTTCAGAAAGGGGAATATGGACTGAATACTAGAAAACAGTCATACATTTTGCATTTCTTGGGTTATAAAGAGAAAATAATGAAAGAAATTTTATCATTCAGTGGCAACTGATGAAGCAATTGTATAGTATGTTCAACTGGACTGTCTGGATCTCTAGAGAAGAGATTTTTGGAATAGTGTCCATGGTTTGTACAGCAGTAAGCACAACAACAGCCTACTATAAATAAAGCATCAAGTTTGATCAAACTCTGGGATAAAATGAGATGCTGAGAAATAAAGCATCAAGTTTGATCAAACTCTGGGATAAAATGAGATGCTGAGAAATGTTAAAGTAGATAGGGGGAAGCTTTTGCTGATATTTTAAAAAATCTCTTTAGAAGTAACTTTTTAGCCTCTGACAACAGAAAGAGATAAATAAATCCAGCTTAGATAATCTAATGCATAGTTCTAAGTGATTTTAGTAGATTTAAGTAATGTTCAAGGTATATGTGGGAATTTAATGTAACGAGTTATGCTTCAGTAGGGATGACATTAATAATACCATTACATACGTCTTGAGGAAACTTATTATTTAATTATGACACTGTGGCATAGAGCCAAAAAACACTATCAGACTCAATGACTAAAATCTATAGTATTTTACATAAAAATGTATTTTCCTAATGTTCATTTCCTTAAAGACATTACCAAAATATAGGGAATGTCTTTATTTGCAACTATTTTTTATAATAAATTAGAAATTTGGGCTGGATGAAAAGCGAACTCCATTCTCTTTTAGGAGACAGCATGGATAAGAGCAGTGGATGAAGTCTACTTACGAACAGTGATTAAGAGTAAACACCAAACAGCTGCTTCATTCAGCTGAGGAATTCAACTTTCCTTTTCCATATGTTTTCTGAAGCAGCATGGAAAAACGATTTTGTGTGACCAGTGAACAAGAAATAATAATGCTGTCTGCCTACTTTTGCCAAACCAATAAATCCCTTTAGAAGGGATTTAACACCAGAAGGCAGTCACAAGTAATTGGTAAGATGCTAAAACACCAATGCCAAGGTAAGCCCATGAGTACATCTGACATTCTATACTGTATTTCTATTGTCTTGTTCCTCAGTTTCATGATTTCTGCTTTGCTAAACTCATCCTGAAAATGCAAACTGACTCATACTCATCATAGGCGTTGATAACGCCTTTTACTTCTACAACTCGAACTTTATCTGAAACCAGACGAGCCTATCCTTGATTTAGGCGAAGACTACAATCAATCACTTCTTCACTTCTAATTACTCCAGCTCCCAGTAAAAATACAAACTGTTCATGGGTTCTAATATTCCAGTTCCTCTGAACAAGCAGAGAAACAGTCACCAAGATATAGAGAAGAAATTCTGGAAAAAAAAAATTCTAAACTTAAAAATAGGATTAGAGGGCTTTGCAAAAATTATACTTTTCAGAAATGCTATAAAATATTAATTTTGTTCCAGTGAACTGACTACAGCAGATTTACCCATGTACCTAAGCATATATCAAGAAATTATGACATCCTTTTGCCTTTTCTACACCAGTGGTTTTGAACTTTTCTCATTCCTTTTCTTTCAACTCTCTATTCCCCTCCAACGATCCTTTACACCTTAAGGGCCCCTCTGACCTCTCCTTACCACTGGGTCTTATTTGCTTGTCCTTAGAATTTTTAATGGTGATGTATCTCAAAGAGAAGCAGTGCTTTAGACCATAGTAGTTTGGGGGTTTTGTGCATGGGTGTTTTTTCTTTCTCTCCCAACTGAGCTAATCAGGAATGGTTGCTTTTTGCAAAACAACTTGACATTTCCAGGAAAAGTTTAATTGGTTGTGATACCAGTTTCAAAGACCCTTAAATACAAAAATTTAATCAGTGAATTTTAACATGAAAATATCACGGAAGCAACAGGCTGCTTGACTGTCTATAGTTTACAGATACAGCTGACCTATTTATACATTGACCAAATATATTAGGTGAAGTTTCTCCCCAGAAGATTTATTTAGTATAAATTCAGTATTGTGATGGAGTTGTGCACGCAGGTTTAAAAGCTGAAGGAAAGAGCGAGAAGGGGAAAATCTGACTATCAGTGTCTACTGTTTCTGAGCTTTGCCTCACTTTCCTCAATTTTTCTGATTTCATTACCTACTTGTGAGTCACACAGCAACAGCAAACTGCACTTTCCATTATACGGACTCTAGTTCTATTGTTTCCTGAAATGCTTTTTGAACCCTTTCTTGCTACAATATGGAGGCACCTTTCCATGTTCAGAGAAAATGAGTAAGGGTATGAAGACTTACCCCTACTGGAGTCGAGGCCTCAGAATCTATCTACCTAAAAATATGTTTTAATTTATTTAACTTAAGCATATGAAGAAGGGACTTTTTCTTAGGACTACCCTTCGCACAGGGTAGGATTCCATTCAACGTTAGCTTTTGTGGCTTAATTCATTTTTTCCTAAGCATAGTTGTTCAGTGCCCTTGGAGATGCCCTAGGGTATTTTGGGTCCTGGCTTCTAGCTGCTGATTCAGAAAGGTCTAAGTCTCTCATAGGTGAAAGTAAATGACTGTCAGTTCCATTGTCAGTGGATGTCTTAGCTACTCTACAGCAGTGGCAAAAGCCATTTCATCTTAGACCTTTTAAAGTATTCAGTAGTTTGCGGTCTCATCTATAGACTCATCCAGCTCTCTCTAAAATAGACAACCGCAACTACTCACGCTCACCAGGTTCTACTGACTGTACTGGGTAAATCTCCATTGACCATAACGTAATTTTAGATGCCTGGCATGAACAGTCTCAATCTCAGACTGAATCCCAACTATAATCTCTTTAGATTTCTTATTTGTAAAGACATGTGAAGGTTGGATCTGCTATGAATATGGGACAGCTTCCTAAAGTTCATTTAGCTGTTCACTGGAAATAAATTTAATGCAGCCTATACTGCTCACTACACTGCTACTGCTCTGCCATCAATCCAGAAAGGAAAATGGTCAGCATACTGAAGAGTACAGTTTTCAGGAGACTCAGAAATCAAAACCGTTTCCCCTTTTCCTGGACATGTTACTCATAAAAATCAAAGCTTATTATTAATTAATTAATTATTAATACAAGGGCAACTTGTTCATAATATGTAATGTAGACTTTTTTTTTAAATTCTTTCAAACAGTTGGAAAATATCTTTCAGGACAAAATACTAAGGCCTCCCTCACAAAATAACCTTTTTTTGTTTAATAAGACTGGGATAGATGATCTGCAATTGTACATCTGGGATAATGAAAACACGCAAGTGCTTATACTAACACTACTAAGTTAACTAACAATTTGTCTAATGATTAAAATATATTTTTCATGATATCCAAGACTCACCCGGACATCTCTGTTTAGCATTACAAAGAGAAATACAAGGAGATATACTTTTTATACAGTAAGGTACACTTCTGCACCTTCCACGTCAAGTATTCTTATTATATACTTGTCCTTTTGCTCAATTGCTTTACTTCTCTAGCTTTTTGTCTATTAGACATATTATTTCAAACCCCCCAATATTTGTTAAACACATAGACAGATATTGTATTTCTCATATTATGACAGGTACCGTTTATAATTTTTAAACAAAGAAAATATAAAAGCATGTATACGTAAATATATGTATGTATTTGTTTACATTTATTGCAAAGATGGTTCAAAACATCTGAATACTTTGCATAAGATCTTTTGGGGTAGTTGTGAAAAAAGAACTGAGGACAGATAATTCCCTTTTTGATTCATTTTGTATTTGGTAAAGGTAAAAAAGCTATAAGAGTAGGAAAAAGAACCTAACCAGCAAGAAGACATACCTTTTTGAGGTTACAAAGTATAGACGTAATGTGAGAACTCCCAGATGATAAGTTAAACCTTCCATAGTCAATTAAAATAGATAGTAAAAAGTTTTGTAGTCATATTAATAAAAAAAAGAATGAGAGAAAAATGAGATTGTTCTGCAAGGAGAAAGGGATAGAAATTAACAATAATCTGGGCAGGGTTCTGAATTAAATAAGTTCCTTCCTCCATTTTCAATCTGGGTGAAGACATAGAATAGGTGGACATAAGGAACAAGAAAAGATGAAGATAAATTAATATCTCCTTCTATCTGACTCTAGGAAAATCTTGATGCACACATGTTTAGGGAACTGGATAATCTCCATCACAGAATACTGAAAGAGCTAGCACATGAAATTGCAGTTTCAGAAGCTAGGATGCTTAATAAATCTATTATATTCAGTACCTGTGACCAGAAATAGGAAATGGAATGCCTATTTAAGGAGGAAACAAAGGCATCTACCACCTATAAAACCTGTAATATAACCTGAATAGTACATGAGGCTAGAGAACATACACGAAAGAAAAATAAATTAAAATCATATATAGATAAGATAATATGTATAAATGAGATAAAATGCAACACTGGGCCACCTGAGGTAGATTACATGACATTAAAGCATTTTTTTCCATTGGTAAACTAACTCTAGGAAAATATGCTAAATGTAATCTCTCTAGGCTTCAGCAAAACTGTTTATAAGGTACAACACAAGAAACTATGAGTTAAGCTGGAGAACACAAAGTTTAGAACTCTTTAATAGATAAGAATGGCTGAATCAGGTATAACCCATTTTGACAGCACAGCTTTGAGGTTATTAGTGCAGTTCTGTATTGGGAGAGATCTTTTGTAATGTTTTCGTTAACAACTTTATGCAAAACTGAGACTGTACTAATAACATAAGGCAGAAAGTCCTCATCAAAAGAGAACAGGATTAAGAGATCACAGAGGAAGAATAGAATGGGCTTGAGGACTCCAACTGGATTTGGAGGGAATCTGGTGTCAGAGAATCCAAATTCATGTGCTAAGTGACTAACAAGAAGAAATTAGTTGAAAATAAATGAAAGGAAACATTAATTTCTATTGGCTGACAACAGATCAGCTGTACATGCACACAGCACAGGGCAGTGCTTGGTGGTGAGCTTACTCTCAACGATTAAGGCCTGGTACCAGAAGAAACGTTACCTCATTTATGCAACACTCTTCTTAGACTCTCCTGTCCTAAAATGAATGCCCTGTCAGTCTTCAATGTGATATTTCCACAAGAAAAGACCAAAAAAAGCACCTAGGATTATTGGGATATAGCAACACAGCAGTGTCAGTGTTCAAAACATTGACGATACTTCATCTGGATTATTGTCGGTTTTGGTCATTTATTTTCAAGAAAAATGATTGAAAACTAGAATGGGAGCAGAGAAGAGTAGCTAGATTGATTATCAGAGGAGACTAAAAGATTTTGGGTTTTTTAGCCACATAAAACTATGGTGACAGTCAAATTATAAATCTATAAATACATCAGGGCAAATATTATATAAGAAAAATAAGAAGTAAACTAAAGGAAAATAGTAGCTCAAGAGCAAGTTTGTCTACTGAGGTAAAATACAGATTTAGTCTGTAAATGATGCACTAGTATCTAATTAATGAAGCTCTGAAACAGCCTGCTAAACAGGAGTAATAACTTACCTAGCATTGAGATGGACCTGGGTATATTTATAGTTTGGTAATAACTGCCTGTAGTAGAAGGAAACTAGACTAGGTGATATGGGAGGTCTTACGCACTATGTAAAAGCTCTCTTCTCTACTTATTGTTCCTTAATGGCTGTAATCACAAAGATGCTCCAAGTAAGTCATTATATCAACAAGGATTTGACCAAAAATCAGCTTTGTGGATATTCTTATTAAAGTTTTTAAAATATAAAATTAATCAGTGATGATATAGCTATTAAAAAAAATTCAAAAACGGTCTCTTGCTGTTGTGAGAAGGTTGTGATCTAGCATGGTATCTGTTTTGGAAAAAAACAATAAAAAGGAAAAAGGAAAAAAATCCAGAGTAAATCAGAAGGTAGGCTTTGTTTACCAGACTAATGATCAAATATCAGGTTACTGCATACACTTCCATTATACCAAATTACAGCTTCTTAAATTAAAATGAATTAAATCCATTGAATTAAATGCCAGTAAAACAATTCTTTAATAATATATGAGGCCTCTATTGTTAATGTGTCATTGCTCTTCTTCAGTTTTATGACAGACGCATTATCATGCTTTTTTTCATTATCATGGGCTTTTTTTTTCTTTAATCTTTAACTATGCTGTATTTTCAAATTTAGAACAAATTGGCAGCCACCTCATCAGTGAGAGGACAAAAGAGGAGACTATATAATCTCTGAGAGAAAACTGTATTTGTATCACATGTGATGCAGAAGAGATATGCATGTACATGTTTTCTAAGAAAAGAAAGAGGTGAGAAGGTAGGACTGAAAGGGAGGTGTAGACTGTGGATCTACCGGGAAACCAAGAGGGCTAACTGGTACAGGGCACTTGACAAGTCAACAGAATACTGTTACGTATGCAACACTACAGTAACACTTAACACCGTATTGTAGCTGAAATACACGAATACTGTACTGTATGTCCCAGAAATAGACTCTTTGGCTATCAAATCTCACCTCTTTCCAGCCGTTACAGGCAGTCAAGTCATATAACACCATAAACTAACCAAACTGCACATTAAACAGTTTGGTTATTTGACATCAGTCCTCTCAACAGAAAGCATTTCCAGGACCTGGTGCACAAAAGGTCTTTAAATTTAGAGTGGAAGCTTCCATTCTAAATTTATTCAAAGTCTCCTGCCATATATTTGTTTGTGTGATACGATGACACTCAAAGCCTTGTTGATGGAATTGCTTAGGGATGCTTATGTCTGAATTTTGACAGCCCTTGATTGCCAGGGGATTTGGCATACCAGTGGGTCTGTAAAGTATTAAGCACACAGAAAGGTTACTCCTGAGAACTTGCTTTTTATCCTTGAATTACAGAACTGTAGCTAACAGTGCTCTCAAGGAGAAAACAAACTCCAGCTGGTAGAGAACATCTTGGCCCCATTTTGTGGAAGTTAATTAACAGGAGCCTAACCGCTGTTTTTGCACAAGGCATTGACTAGACCCCATTTTTCATTGAAAATTCTACCTCCAAAATAGTGAGGAATCTTTTCTTCCTCTTGCTTCAGATCAAATTTGTGGCTCTAATACTTTTACTCCAGATTAGTTCTCAGCTGAAAACCTACATTAATAGATTTTGTCTCCACCTGAGTCAGTCAGTGTGGCAACAAGATTTTCTGAGTCAGGCTTTGAACTGAATTTTTGATTCAGCTAGTATTAGAGCAGGCAAGTTCTAATGGAGATGCAAGGATAGATATTTCTCTTTCAGTATTTTATGATTATTATTTTTAATATTTATATGTTTTAATGTGTTGCAAAGGACTTACAGGCTGTATTTTAACAAACATTTTTAAGGAAAAAAAAAATCATGGGATGAATTTCTACCTCAATATTTCTGTCTACTTCTCCTCACCCCCACAAAAGAAAAGGAAGACATTTTCCTCAGTTCTTGTGTATTCACAGCAGACCTTTAGAGGGGCATAAGTTTCAATATCATTGATCTAAATTAATACTGAAATGAATAAAGTTCACACATAATTAAACTAAGGTAGATGATAAAAAAAAGACTGAGAACTAATTTGGTGACATCTGATGTTATGTATTTTACATCTACCCATATTAGATAAGCAAATCCACTAGAAAGCTTATCAGACAGAGAAATTTCTTTTGCAAAACTCAGGCCATTCTTAGGACCAAACACCCATGAAGATAATGAACGAACATATGTCTGAAATAAAACTTTATGGTCCAAGACAATGTCAAATAATCTTAACACGTCTGACAATCTTAATTTAAACCCATCCCTACTGGGTAAAGTTACAATATGTGCCAAAGGCAGTGCTTATAAAAACTAAGGTAAAACTGTTGCAGTACTTTAAGAACAACAACTCTTAAGGCATTTAGGATATCATATCAATGTCAATAGTGATGCCCACATAGCTCAGAAATGGTGGAGGCAGTATGACTGATTGCTAGACAAAGCAATGAAGCAGGTTATAGATACAGGCACTACAGACAGCCATATGCCCTGTACAGAGTTTCCTGTTCGAAAATGTAAATCAGAGGTCAAAAAAGGCTTTACTAAAATATGGAATTCAGCTTTTGCTAGTTTTCTAGAAAAGATTTCAGATTTACTACAAAAATAGCCATTTTAAGTGAGATGCAGTGGAGTTAATGAAGCATTAGAGTAAGCAGACAAGGGGCAGAAGCAGAAATATCCACCAAAACCAGGAACAAATCAGTGCTCAGAACAATACTGCTTATAAACAAGTTGAGTATGAGTCAGACATTTAAAGGAATCATTCAGTAAGAGTAAATTCACTATCGCATTCACCTGAAATCGCTTCACTGAAATTTCCAAAACAGAAACTGAGGAAAAAGAATTATGATTACCAGCCAAGCTCTATTCTTTGACAAGATAATTACAACAGCAGTGGAATCTGTACCCTTCTATCTTTTTGTGATAACACACTAGAAAAACAAATCCTAACGTAAGGAATACAGCCCACCAAAACTTACTGTTCAGCCCAGTTTTTACAGCAGAAAAGTTCTCATTGACAAGAGCAATAAGAACAGCAAGCGCTATCCTTTCTACTAAATATTTGGAGGATTGAGTTCTCATCAAAAATATCTAATTATTACAGCAAACAGAGAGATCAGCTGTGTCCACATTTATATAAACAAAAAAAGAAATCACCATTTACATATAAGACAATGTTCTTACTAGCTGTCAAATTGTAAACAGCACTAGTCCTGAGCAGACAAGCTAAAAAGAAAAATGGTTAATAATTAGGTGCTTTAAGACGTTTGTAAGACCAAACAACAGTTACCTGATGGCTGAAATATTATATGCTGCATTTCTACTAAACTGAATCGTTCACTATGTATTTTAAGTTACAATAGACTCAACTTGATGAAGTATGTCATTTGAAATTCTTAAGTTTGTAATTTGAATGATTACTTTGTCTCACTGTAAGCTGCTTAGGCTTTTTCATTTATAAAGCTGAAACATTTGGCTACACAAACACGGCATCAACATAACTTGTCATACAATCCTTTGTTTTTAATCATCTTCTACTGATAATCTAAATGATGATTAGTCTTGTCTCAGTGATTTCTTTGCTCTTCTAATACACATTTATATTAATCCTTACTACATATTTTGATTTATTCTTAATTTTTTAGAACAAGACTATATTAAAATCCTTTTTAAAAACTAAAATGATTAAAAAATAGCATTTTAAATGTACATGAAATTGTGAAAAATATTTTGGGAATGCCAGATGTTACACTTAGTGTAGAAATGCATTTTTTAAAATAAAATGTGGCCTAATGCCATTAGCTGGAAGGACTGAAATTAAATGAAATCTTGGAAGGCTGTAGAAGATTAATTTATGTATTGTAAATATTATTTTCTTACTGTACTGTACTCTATATACAATATATATAATATCAGCTTTTTTCAGCATGTACAGAAATTTGGCCTTGTTTCCTCCCTGCTCTTCTGTTATACATTTCTAGAACTTACTGGAAAAAAGTTTGTTTTCAGCATTATGAAGAGGGACTGGCAAGATTTTTCACTGGCACTGCTCAACTGTCAGTAACAAATATCAGGGATTCTAACAAAGAGAGAAATACAGGGGCCTCAAACAAATCCGAATATGCAGGCTCACCACTGGTGAGAGGAATGTTAAATTATATGCCAAATAAAGCCTCATGAAGATCAGCGTGCAGAAGAAGTTAACGTCTCCCTAAAAATACATTGCACATCCAGTATTTTCAGTTAGGTCATTATGCATATACTGGGTATTAAACTTGCCACAGAAAAAGAGTTAAGTGAGTCTTGTCCGGTTTGGCTAGCGCAGCTTTGCTGGAATAGTCATCACGTGCATTACATGAAGAAACACTCTTTAGATAGAGAGCTGCAGAGAAGTTTGTTGCCAGGCAATGGTAGGCTCCCAGCCTCTCTGTGGAGTTCCTTTTGGAGTAGGATATCTGGAAAAAAAAAATGGATTTGAATACTCAAGTCACTCTCAGTAAAAATGACAATATTTAAGAGAATATGAAGGGTGCATAGGAGGACAGATGAAGTGCAGAAAGCAGAGATAAGTAGTAACAGGCAGTGCAAAACCTCCAGTTCAGCTGTAGGCCCCTAGAAAATTAGCCTTTTCAGATACAGGATTCAGACAAGAATGAACACTTAGGCGCTCATCTCTAAGCATTCAAATAGCTTGATAATAAAAAAAAAAGGGAACATCCTTAGAGCAGAGAGAACAAAAAGAAAAAAGAAATCTACCGAATTAAGTCACCAGCTCATACAGTGTTCATTTTAATGAGCAGATGAAATGCATAGCCACCTTCATGGAGTTATTTTAGTAATCATCAGCGCACGCGCGCACACACACACACACACAATTAAACTAGTCTGAAATTGGTGCACTTCCAAACTGCGACAATCTGCTTTGCTCTCTCAAAAAGACCAAGACAGCACAAAGCTTGATCTTTGAGGAAGAGAATGCAGAAAGTGGGCAATTTCATCCTGGAATTCCATAGGATGATACAAAGCCAGCTAGCTTTGCAGCCAGTATTCAAAGAACAAGACTGAAGTCAGTTTGCCTGTGACAGAAACAGATTTATCCAGTCAATGACAGAAAAGATAAGATTACGAGGAAAGCTGGTGAGGAGCCTGTTGTGGTCATTAGACGTTAGAAAGAGAAGGTCAGAGGATTTATTTCAAAGAGGAGGTCTCCAGAATAGACAACGAGACTCAACAGTAAGAGATACAGGTATATTGCCAACTATACAAGCAGGAAATGAAGTGGAGGATCAGAAGAAATTGTTAAAATGTGAGAGCAAAAAGGAGTATTTCATTTCTGAATGGCTGTCTAGAAAAGCGAAGACTTATTTAGGCGAGAAGACTGCAAATAAATCAGTGGAAAAACATGCAAAGAGGCCAAATAAGGGATTTTAAAGTACTCTTTTAAAAGTTGCTTTTCCTAAAAATTGACCAGCCTTGACAGTATTTTCATTTTGAAGGTTTTTAGCTTAACAATCCCTCACATTCCTCCCCCTTCCATGGAAGTAATTGGATTGAAAAACTAGCCTCCTGATTCTTATGTGCACAAGCACAGACACATGCAGATATGGAAGGGACTGGTAGTGGCTGTACCACTGGGATGTTCTCAAATGGGTTTAAAATAGGCATACATTCCCCTTTTTTTTTTTTTTCCTAGAGGGGAAGAAGTCGATTAGTGTGAAAAATTTCAAAAAGAGAACAGCTTTTGTGTTTTTAACTCTCCACATACACACTTTTTCTGGATTTCCTCAGACTTTTTTTTTTTTTTAAATAAGAAGTCTTTGAATTTTTACCCCAGTTGTTTGGTAGTCATAGCTGTCAGGGATAGTTAATTTTCTCTGAGAGAAGTGTCTCTTACACAAAATATAGAAGCTAAAAAAAAAAAATGTAAGGAGAGGTTTTATTCCATTTTTTTTTTTAATATGACTTTTAGAATAATTTTCCAATCATTATTAATGTGTTAAATGCGAATGCATACATAGCACTCACAGATCTAATCAGTGTAACAGGGAGAGAGGGGAATATGCCCGCATAGCTAGTAGACAAACAAGGCTCACCGAGTGATGAGGTGAGGAAGAGAAGGGAAACAAATGGCTGAGAGCTAGTCTGTTCACGTGAGTGGCCACGCATGCAGCCTTACCAGTGGCAAAAGAGCCAAGTGCACCCACAGAATTCACTCAGAGGGCCAGAAGGCTTTTCAGGATACTCCTTTCAGTAGTTATGCTTCTGTGGAATATTATATCCTATGCCAGATGCACATTTATGCTCATCCACTGAGATGTGCAATGCTCCTCTTTGCATTTTTTCACCTATACGAACCTACTTCCAATTCTTTCCTCCAGGTAAGTGTGAGAAAACTGCTGGAATCAAAAACAAGAGGGAGAGGAGAAACTTGCTGTAAAGCTGATAAAAGCGTTACACCCTCAAGATTCCTGACACCAACTGATAAAATGCCTTAAATCTTCCCGGAGAAAGTTTAAAGAGAAAGATGGCCGACCAGTCCACCCTTACCTCTTTGTCCTGTTTTCATTCATGTCTGGGTCTTCTCCTTGTCACTCTTCCCTCACCTCTCCTTTAGACAAGTCTGTTGCTCAGATATCTTTCCATGCTCCCAATAACGTTCTCCTCAAGTATTCCTTCCTTGGCAACTGACCACAATAAGCTTTTGATTCCAATTCCTTATGCAAACTGTGGTAGAATACTACAATGTGTGGTTCCCAGATCATGCCATTTCTTTGTAATGAGCAGGCAACCTCTTTATCGTATCCTCTGCAGCATACTGATCCAGAGAGTCTTCAGAATTTATGAGTCAAACTTGGAAATCCTGAGACTTGCGATATTCGCCTAGTAAATTTTATTAGCAGGATGATTGCAATCACTTTAGAAAACGAAAAAAAGAAATCAATCTATGCAGAGTTTCCTTCTATTCTTCCACCACACTCTTAGCACTCATGTTACAGCCAACTACCATAAAAGCTTAAATTTAAAATAGGCTAGAAGCACAGGCACTGCTTTCATAAAATACAGAAACTAGTACAAAACTACCCCCATAAATAGAAATCAAAAGGAGATTCAGAAGAAAAGAATCCAGGAAGCTAGCATAAATGTGTAGAATATACATTTGAAGAATGCTATGGACTCCAACATTTATTAGTGATCAGATAATCATTTAGAGTCTGGTT
This sequence comes from Struthio camelus, assembly GCF_040807025.1. Classification (NCBI taxonomy): domain Eukaryota; kingdom Metazoa; phylum Chordata; class Aves; order Struthioniformes; family Struthionidae; genus Struthio; species Struthio camelus. The sequence goes on from NC_090943.1 coordinate 128,530,917, forward strand.
CTCATTGTCATTAATGTGCTGGCAATGCAGACCGTACTTAACGCAGGAATAAATAACAGTTGTACATCTCTTATATACCAAAGAAGTCCAAAATGGCCTTAGTGTAAAATGGGATCTGTCCTGGGATATAGAACCATACATCTTTTGATTTGGGGCTTTTGAACGGATGAATATACTGCCAGGCATGTGTCTATGAAATAGTAACTTCATAAGACTGCCAATTAGAGTGTTCTTCCCCTATGGAGTTCTTCCAGGGCAGTGACCCTAATCTAACAAAACATGTAAGTAGAAACTTAATTGTAATGTCAACAGAACTACTCATGTGCTTAAAGTTAACCATATGCTTAAGGGTTCTGCTGACCAAGCTTTGTATCAGCTTACTTCTGCTCTTTAGAAGCAGTGGTCAGAATCTTGTGTTAAACCTATCCTTGCACTGAGCTTTTCTGGCTTCTGATCATGCAAGTAAAAGCACAGCAAAGCCTGGATGACTCACCAAGGACAGGTGATCTCCTGCGACGTAACCGTTTCTAATGACTCATTTCCATTAAGTTCCTCATAAAAAACTAACCTCTCCTAGTTCAGTCACTGGCACTTTGTATATTTAGGTAATGCTTAAGATCCTCTGAAAAAGCAAGAAATTTAAAGTAGTAGCATTCTCTCCAGATTTAGCTGTTTTAATGGAAACTAAAAGTTAGCAGGCATAGCTGCAAATAGCAAAGATTTCTGTCATATATTGCAGTGGAATAACCAATATAAATGCAAGTGACAAAATCATAACAAAGAGAACAGTATGAGACGACCAAGGAAGATTACAACTTGAATTTTCACAGGAAGGAAAAAAAGAAAAGAAGGAAAAAAAAGAAAGAAATGTTCTATAATAGAAACTGGTCCTTTCACCTACTAGAAGACGATTACATCTTCTGCATAAAGTAACTTAATTAGTTATGAAAAAAAACCCAAAATCTTATAAACCTAAAGAATTTCTAAAAACTATGCCCACCTTGACATTTAAATGTCTTCACAAGACTTAATGACATTAATGACATAATCAATTATAGTTAAAAGAATTAAAACATTTTCAAAACATCTGACTTCTACAGCAAACCGGAACATATATATGACATATTTTAAGAACATTACCAAGAAAATATTTACACAGTGATTATCAATAACCCAGAAGTCTGAAAAATATCTATCTATCATCTAGTGTGGCAGCATGTAAAGAAGAAAAATAAAAAACAAAATAAAATCTTAGTACTCCTCCCAGGGTCATATTAAGTGTTCCAAAGACGGGTACTGCTGTTTTGGGGAGAATAATTTAAGGATTCAATTTTGCTTATTAATTGATATGACAGCACAGGGTAAAATTCCAAAAAGTCCATGCCAATCTTATTCTGACTCTCGAAACATTGAGAATAGAAAAGACTGACACAAAACAAAGTGAAATATTGAGGCATGGAGCTATTAATGTATTGTTTATTACTGTTACTAAATGCATTTGTTCAACATGCTTTGTTTGGTTTCTGCTTAAATTATATTGATTGTAATAAGTATTATATTGCACAATTCTTTTCCCCGTATCATCACTAAATAATGTAAGAGCTACCATGAAGTGGCTGAATCTTACATTATCTATTTTTCATTTTCTACATGAAAAATAAGAACAGAAATTATTTCCTTTCAGCATGCCTACGTTATGCCTTCATAGCCGGTATAAAGGGGATTTTTTTAAACAAATATTATTTCCTGAGGTACATCAGGCCAAGATGCTTACAATTCTACCATATAAAAATAGGCTGTATCAGAGAAAAAATATTCTCCTAGTCTAGGTATAAACTCAGTAAAAGAAAACAATTTTCCATAGACAATATACCATCTGTCTCTAAACCATGTGAAAAGAAAAGCTTTTAAAATCCAGCCGCTGCTAATGTGACATGTTGAAACATTAATCACCCCCTAAGGCCAATATAATTGTAGCTCCATGTTAATTACCTAACAATTAACAGCAGTAATTTCCAAGGGGCAATCAATGAATTAGCTTGTGATTTTCCCACAGACTTCAGTCCCACACTGCCAGTCTGAATGCATTTCAAACTCTGAACCCTGGTTCATCAATGACACTTCTGGTGTATGAAATAAAAATTCATTTGCACCCTCACTAATTAGGCTCGATTATATCCCTATGTGTATTACAAACTCTATTCGCTTGCACAAAATCTCTGCCACAGGCATTTTTCTCCATTTAAAATTTCGTTTTCTATTAAATTAGAAGGTCACCTAGCAGGAAAATGTACTAATCAAGATTTTATCACTAACGAATTAAAGGGTTTTAATAAGCAAGTTTAATTAAGTTATCCTAAGAAGTGATAATGGCTATCTCTAGCCTATCTGAACGTTTATGCAAGTATAGGTATAGTATATGCAAAATGTGTATTCCTAAACATGAAGATATACAGTATGTATATGTGCAAAAATAATTTCAAATGAGAATATTCTCTGAAAACTTCCCCCATGCTTCTTTTTCACTGCTTTTTATTACATTTCTGAATTAGATTTTGCCCAAGCTAGGGTTTCTGTCTGTTAGTTCCTTTAAGAATCATATGACTCGGTCATATAATCCCATGGTAGACTCAAATACAGCTTGGTTGAACAGGATATTATCACCTCCTACTGTCCAGATATAAACTAGCTCTCGGTATGAGCCAGTGTTAATCTGCTGATTATTAGCCATTAATATAAACAGACCAAGTTGCCATCTACTTAATTTGTTATTGGTGTATTGACTTTTATTCTTTAAAGATTAAAAAAATTAAGCACTGGTTTTACCTCAAGTATTATTATGATTTCCTTTTAACTATGTTTATGTTTTGCAAGCGTGAAGAAGGGCAAATTTTGCAGCTAATCTGTTCAAGAAGCCCGAGTGGATGGAATGAATACATTACTTTCCCTCATTAGACTTAATCAAAATTCCAGTAGTATCACCTTTGTTTGTGCAGTGAGCAAAATTATGAATCAAATGCACTAAACTTGCTTCTTTGATTACAGAAAAGATAACTCTAACATTGAAAAAATATTTAATCTGTGACCTATATTCTACGGGAGAGAGAGTACAACTCCAAACTGTCCCTGTACTCAGGTGGAGAAGACAACGCCATCCTCTCTCCCGGTCCTCAGGAAAGGATTATTCAGTAAAGTCCTACCCTATTTTCCCGCTAGGTTAAGCAGACTGCTGAGTCAAAGCTTTGCCACTCACCTTCAGTGTCTTTAAACCGGCTCATTTAAGTGGATCTGCTTTGAATCAGTACAAATCCCATGTCTGTTTTATAACCAATATGAAATGGATAGCTAACATTTTCCATCTTAGCAGACACATTTTAGGCTACTGAAAGCTGTTCCTGGATCATCCTCCAGGTAGAGGTAATATCATTTTTGGTATATGTGGTAGAGATGTCCCCAAGCCAACAGAGAAGCCTGTGCTATTTGAATAGTGCTATGTCCTCAGCTGACAGTCTGATAATGTTTTCAGATGGCCTCTCTCTTTCCCCCTTCTCCCCAGACAACTTCTTTACTTAGCTATTCTAAGGGAGGGAGAAAAGCGCTTCTCCTGCTAAACCAGGTCAGAAGGTTCACTGCAATAAAAGTTTTGCCAAAACTGAAGTTCTTTTACGTTCAAAACAGTGGAAACAAAATACGAGTATTTCTGTCAAGAGTCTTTGGGAATACACCAGCTCACAGTTTATACCCGTCTCTGAGTCACATGGTAGAAGTAATTTCATTGAGCCAGCGAAGGCTCATTTGAGCCCCCTCCATTGAGCTCCACTAAACAAAGGAAGGCTCCTTTTATGTCTGGGTCTAAGATCCATGCCAGGCAAAAGTTCAGTATATATATGAAGTCTGGTCCATTGGGTACTGCTCCCTATTTGTTAGTAACTGAAATACTTCTGGGAACACCATGAAACTAAGACTCAACTGCTCTGCTCCCCTGAGGACTGAAACCCTGTGGCCTAAATCCTGGGCTGTACACAAGAGATTTGTGCAGGAGAGTTAGATCAGAGTGCATATAGGGAGCACAGTCAGCAACAGCACTTCTGTAGCCTGAAGGCCATAGTAGTTCTCTGCAGCTGATGCTTACCCATTTGTGCAGAGCTGCTGCTTTGTTTCCTGTTTGCCCTAGCACCCTGCAGTAAACAATGGTTTCACAGATCATCTTAGCAAGAAAGTTCCTTCTGAGGCAGATCTTCCTCCAGCCCCACACTCAGACTGTGTCCACCCCTCTTACAGCAGAATACTATTTGGCTTGCACTCCCCCTCCCCAATTCTAGTCTCATTGCTTATTTTAAATATGTAACACTATTTGCTTGCTTCTGCTATTTGGTAAAGCTTGCTCGAAGATAACATTTCAGCCCAGAAGTCTTGACTAAGACAAGAGAAGAGATCATGGAGGTTCGTTATCTGCTCAGAATCTCTCCTTAAAGAAGCTACTGTTGTTACAGATTACGTGAAATGGAGCCAAAAGGGACCCTTGTAAGTCCACACTGCAAGGCCTTATCTAAGCTAATTCTGACAAATATTTTTTATAATTTTCTTCTTTAAATAACGAACAGTGAAAATTCTACAATCTTCCTCAGCCATCTATTCTAATGCTTAGTTATTACTCTCATTAGAAAGGTAATCAAATTGCCTGCTCTTGTAGGGATATCCTTGCTGCTTAAATAGTGCCTCTCCCACTGACAGAGCCTTCCAGCCTCCTTTTCTCAGTTTGCCCAAATAATTTCCTGAAAAAACAGAAGACCTTACAGTTGTGAAAACATTTCTAATTTCCATCTCCTTCCTCTCCCTGGAAATAGGTACTTGTATATGAAACTCAGGTTTCATATTTAAACAGTAATTTTCTTTCTGTCACATTCGCAGGCACATATTTCCAAACTGAAAGTCCATGTATCTTAATAGTGCAAAGAGAAAACACATAATAAGAACCTGCAGTGTATCATTAAAAAAAATGCAATACTTAAGCCCATTCCTTCCCCGTCCCCCCACCCCATGGCATTACTCATTCTCAACCTCACAGCTGAGAATACAAAAAAATTCTCTTCAAAGCTCCTTTTTTTTTTTCTTTTTAATCAAGAAGCGTAAGTAGGACAGAAGACTTTTAGCTATATTTACATTTCCCTTTAGTTGCACTGTTCCTGTTTGGGCTCAAGTTCACCTGGCTACAAGGTGAAGCCAATTGCATTCATATTGCCAAGAGAGACAAGTTTCCCCACTTGAAGAAGGATTTGCCCAAAGGAAGCTATCCTAATAGACAGCATAGGACCGCTTGCCACTAATCTGACCATATAGAGATTAGTCATCATCTCTCCTCGTATGATCTTCATTAGTAGACAGGTAAGAATTTGCTCCTGTTTTTGGAAAAAAAGAAGTTTCAAGGGAGCATACAAGATTTTTTTATCATCTAGTCCAGGCTTTAGCTGCACAGAGTAGCTTTCAGAAATAAATTCCCTAGAACTGTGAACAAGCCAGTTTTAAATGTTCCATGCTATAGATGTATAAAGCTTTCCTTTAGAAACTGTTCCTCACTATCAAAACCAGCTTTAATATTCCTTTAATCTTATCTTGTCTTAGTTTCATTATCCTCCATTTAGTGTGTGAAGAATGCTAAAGCACTGAACGATGTCACACCTCGTTACAAATTTGGAAATGTAAGTTTAAGCTTTTCCGCAGATATGTAAAGCAGGCTGAACTCTTCATCTCCAGCTCTAAAACAGGATCTGCTCATCCTGTCAAAGAAGTCAAAGTAAGTCACTCCAAAATATTGGCTTAATCTGTTCCTTGTGTCTTGCTGATCTTAGAAAATGATTTACCTGAAGCACAGGTGGTCCAGTGCGTTATCTAGCATGTTTGGGTGGCTCCCTGTTTATTATATTAAATATATCTCCTCCTTTGGAGCTTCTCTCTTGCAGAATTTCCTACTAGAGAAGTGAGGAGGGAGTGCAAAAGAAAAGGCCATGTTATTCTTTCATTGACAACAAAGATTAAACAAAATGGTCCAGAATGCTATAAATACGCATTACAACTGCAAATGCTATGGAGAGATGAAAGGGATATTACTTCTCCACACCGTTTCAGGGAAATGGCACGAAAGAGTGTTTTTCCACATGCCTCCTCCCAAGGAGCTTTCTGAAAAGGCAAAACAAGAAGTGCATATTAAAACTAATTCCAGTTCCCACAGTATTGCAGTGTAAGGCATTTCCATTTGTACAGTTTACTCCATAGCTCCATGTCAAGGCATCTAATACAGCATAAGCTGAGACTTAAAAAGTTAAGATAGCGCCAGCATCAGTGGACAGAATGACATTTCTAATATCTCTCCTCCAGGCTTACAGGAATTACAGGTGGAGTTTCCTTTCCGTGGGACTGGAACAAAGTGGAGACGGATGAAACCAGCTCCTGCACTTAGTATGGAAAAGGTAGGGACTGGAGAGGAAGCTGGTCCCCTTCTTTTGGGACACGTCTTACTGGGAAAACTGGCACTGGAGTGGAGGGCTTTGGGTCTGAGAGTGATGTCAGCAGGCAGTCAAAGGGAAACAGCGATGGTTTGAGAGGGAAGACTTCTTAATTAGCAGAAGACAGATACTCTTGCCTCTTAGGCACAGATAGGCAGGTGCGCTGTAACTTTCCCAACCCAGGAAGCAAACCGTAGAGGGAGAGCAGAGGGGTTGAGGGGCACAGGCAGAAAACGGCACTCAGGATGAGGGAACGCAGTACTTCTGCTTTTGACATCTGAGGTAGGGAAAGCAATGCAAATGGTGCTGCCCGTATAAGGGAAAAGCAATGGGCAACAAAGTTTTGAAACACTGCTTTTGGCACTTCTACGCAACTCTTAGCTGAATTGTATTAACAACAAAAGGAAGGAGATTAGGCAAGTGACTTAACCCAGGTAAGAATAAAAGAAACTAGATAAGGCATTTGGAGGATGAGGAAACAACAGTGGAAAATGGCTGAGACACTTGAAAAGAAACCTCTCAGTAAGTTCAGAGAACCATCCAAACATTCTGAGGTTTATCCAAAACCAAAGTTCAAAACATTTCCTACTTCTCAGAGAAAAGAGAAAGGGTAACAAGCAGTAAGGAGCTGACACACAGAGCTATTGATTTTCACTTAATTATTTGTGGAAAACATCTGATATTTTCTTGACTATTTCCAAGTTTGATTCAAGACAATAATTTACCATTTCTGCCTTTAACCATAGCTTTATTAGTCACAACCACTAGACAAAATCATTACTTTCATGTATTTGCCCCAGTAGAAACACTGACTAAACAATAAGGAAAACTTGGAGGGAACAAAGAAAATAAACACAAAATTTCTTTATGAATTTCATACACCATTGAATTCCATAAAATGAAAACATGATTTCTCTTTTCACTCTCCCTCTATCTTTTTTTTTGTTTTGAAAGCAATGGATAGGATTAAAAAAAATGCCTTTTAACATCAAAAGATTTCTCTTTTCTGCTGTCTTTACAACCATTTTTCAGGTCATCAAAGAATATTTAGCACTCAATGATTTCTCAATGAAAAAGTCAATTCTTCTTTAAAGAATGCTTGCTTCCTATCAGTTTTCTTACCTAGGTTAGAGAAGAAACCAAGGAAAATCAGAATGTAAACAATAAAAAGCCCTTTGCAGAGTCCAACAGGCATGTGTGTACTGTATGTACTGTATGCAAATAGAATGTACAGTGTGTACACAAGAAAAAAGAACTGACAAAAAATATTTTTTGTCGTTTCTTATTTCCCCAATCGCCATTTGTAATTACATTCAATTTCACTGTCTACAAAAATTACCACTATTTTGTGGTACAAACCACTGTTTGTACCACTAGTACAAAACCTATTATTGATATTAAATTTTGTGAAGACCTGTGATTGTCTTGTTTGACAATATCACCCAAGAATGGCGATTTAATTGTTTCAGCAATTTAGTTAAGGTGATAGTTAAATTCATTATTTCTCTCTCCAGTTTACAACTGTAGGCATTTATATTGTTTCTGCCATTTTTTTCCTAATTTAATAAGATTCAAGCAGACATCTGGTTGGGACTTAAGTTTGAAATGATGTTATTTAATACAAGCTCATCCCATGCTTGCTAACATTTCATTTACAACAATCCTGTTATAAAAGATTCTTAACAACTTTTTTATCCATCAGAAAACCCATATGTTTAGTGATAATGAACTCTTGAGAACTTCACATTAGTATCTGAGGAACATCAGTGGACTCACATTTTCTATCTAATTCGTAATTCTAGCAGTGGTACATAACATATTAACTCAACTATTTAAATCCATTTAGCGCTTGCCATTTATAACCCATTCATGAAATGGAGGCATTCATATCCAAAATTACACTTCCACAAAATCAGCATGTTTTTCCCTAACTTTTCATCACCTGTTCATTCAATATTGCATTAAGTTTAAAGTGGCCTTTTTAACGTTCTATTTCTCCACTGCTGGACATGTTTCAAGGCAAAAATCAAGTTTTAATAAAGATCAGTGTTTTCCAGCGTGCATGGGTGCATTCATGAGCACACACCTGTTTGTGTATGTCAAAAAAACTTCTATTATTCTCAATGGAAAAGTGAATGTGGGCAAGACAAGATCCTCCAACACTGCAGCATTTTGGGAAATAATATTTCCTTCTCTGCCTTGGGTCATAACCCAGATTCTCCAAGTGTTTCATATGGAAAGCAGGTTCCACAGAATACCATAAAAGAACTTTTAATGAGGACACTTCCTAGGACTGTGGGAGGCCTATAGTCTAGATTATGTTCTGTTGCTCAGTAATATTCCAGCAAATGTCCTACCTTACCTGGCTACTGGTTATTTTTTCATGTGTCTCCACTCATTTCTTCCGTAGCAGAAATAATTTACTAGAGTCAGGATTTCAGTCTGAAATTTCTGCACGACAGATAAATGTTCTAACCTTTGAATCAGAGAGCTGCTCTTTCTTTGGCCCACTGAACAATAATACTACTAATAAAAAACAACCTGCAAAAAAAAAATCACATAAATATATAAATTTTACATGGGTGAATGAACAGCTTACTGAAGTTCAGTAGTTAGGTCTTCTTGGAACGTGGGAGACCGAGGTACAAATCTTTACTGTGAATCAAGTAACAGAAAGACCCGCACATTTTAGGCTGCGCCTTCTGCCGCCCAGCGATTCTAGGTTCTACTTTCCAGAAACCAACTGATGTTTTAAATATAAACATATATGCATTATATGTGTATATACATATATGCACACACATATATAACGCTTATAAAAGTATATGTCCCAATTCAGAACTGGAACATTCCAGTAAAAACAAAATCCAATAAATAGTTCCGGTGAATCTGCAAAAAATATAAACATGCAAAAAACAAAACAAACAAACCAACCAACCTCTGGTAAAATTTAGGAGCAAACACAACACAATGCATAAACCTGGCCAGATCTACAAGACAGTGGCCAGGTGGGTGGAAGAACGGAAAACCAAGATTTAATAGCAAGAAAAGGAAGTTTGAAGATAAATTCAGGACAAGGCTCTAACTCACACTAGATTTAATAAAATCTCAGTATTTTCAAATGGCTAGAAGGAACTCCAGTAAGATAAGTTAAAGCTGCTGCTCAGATTATTGAAGCTATCCCCCCACCAAATAAAGTATCAACTCTCAAGCAGAGACTGATCTTTATCCCTTTCAATTCCTCCTTAAAACCTACCTTTTGCCTCTCTTCCTATAAATCATGACCATCTGGGAGTGGTTATCCTGCCAGCCTGCAAGTATTTAGGCCACTGTGAATAACTTATGTGTGCACCTGTCTTTACTGTTATTGCATCCTTCTCTTCACATGCATTGCTTAAGGTCCAATGAAACCCCAGACTGTGAGGTATATGGAAGCTGGACATCTCTTTGGACTTCTCCGTTTGTGCAGAACAATAAAGCACCAACCATTTTTTGGAGTTACAGGTTATATGAATATACCTATAATATTCACTGTTCATCCAGTTTAGCAGACATCAGATATACCTGCTGTGAAAACAAGAGGAAAGGATATAGCTCTGTATCAGCACACATGTGTGTGCATTTCCGGTAAACTGAAGAGATGTGCTTGCAAAAAATCACCCTCTCAGTTAACTGCTGGTTTTAGAAGGGTGGTTGTGGAGCTGCAGATTTCCCCAAGGGAACTACTTCTCCAGTAGATGAAAAAAATGATTTTCTTGTTTGTATGGTTGTTTGAAGCTCTGCACTCCCCTTCAGTCTGTCTTCCTAGTTATTCCAGATCTGTTTTCACTATTAAATCCACTTCACCAGTCCACACCTTCATCTTTATATATGCATTTTTCACACACATTTTCATTTGTACCCATTTTCATATACTGTTCTGCTGTTAGACCTTTAACTTTAGTTGCACATTCTCGTTTGTATGTCTAGGGATGGTCAAAAAACCTGCTACGGGTTCCTGAAGTTCGCTCTATGGGACACTTTTGGCACACAGCCACTCTGCAATATTCCCCCATACTTTTTAAGACTGCCTTTGTTGTTGCAAATTCAATCTCTTTTTTGAAATTTACATTCCCACCATCTCCTCTAACATTGCGCATTTCTATTACAGACACATCACAAATTGCTGGCTACTACAGTAAATGCAGATGATGGCTTGCCTGTAAATTAGATTTGTGTGTGTAAAACCCATGCTTGTTTACACACTGGAAGGATGCCAAATACTCGCTCAGATGAAACAAAATATTTATGAATTGGATAAACTGAAAACTTACATCTTTATAGGGTGTTCAGAATGGATCCAGGTATAATTTCCCTTACCCTGCCCCACTTTTAATGAAAAATTTTCTCGTTAAGGACTATTAGAAATATTGCTTTTGTAAAAGACATAATATGTTAATTTATACTCAGTAATATTAAAGGAAAGCTTTAAAACAATTCTTTATGAAACAAGTGATCTTAACTATTGTAATTCACGTGAATTTAATTACACTGATTTTTAACAGTAATTTAAATATTGCTTTAAGAGAAGTTGGGTTTTTGCTACCATAATAAAATAACTTGTTTTATACAAGATACAGAAGAATATAATTTGATCATTTCTTCTGTTAGCCTTTGTTACATAGATTTTTACATAATCATTACTCATAATGTTCTGACAGCTAATGCTATTACTAGCGTTACCATCTTTGCTATTATTATAAAAAATCTTCTGGCTTTGTGAAAATTTTAATTTATTAAAATGTAATAAAAGCACATCTAACATGAACCATAATTTATGAAAATTTTAGACGTGCTGCTTGACATTCACGTCATCAGGCTTCAAAAGTTTCACATCTGAAATGTGAAATTACACAGATTTATAAAGATCCTTTTTCAGCATGTTAACTGGCACTATCTTCTGTAAAATGTATATGTTTGGCTTTAAAGAGACAGGCGCCTGTAATTTTAATGTCAGCACCAGCATCACCAAAAAGTGCCCTGGCAATCAGTGGAAAGGTTTAATAGGTTTCCTGTCTTGTTCTTAATTTGCTGAAATTACAAAATCAATACTTTCAGTTGTAGCTGCAGCTACCCGTTTTACTGCTTTAAGATAAAGTCTACAAGAAAGTAACCTTCACTTTCAATTTGTAGCACAGAACATCAGGCTGTTCTTGGCCACCAACTAGTCTCTCTTTTCGTACCCAGTATGAGACAGTACAACGTGTCATGGAGCCCTTCACAGGGGAAAGACATATTTTGTACTAATCATAACTCTCATGAATGAGTTGTTTGTTTTGTTTATTTTTAATATCTCATTCTACTCTCTCCTAGAGCCACCTCTGCCTAGGTTGTTCCTTATTTCTCGGATTCCTTGTACTGTGTTTTGAACTATACTATACCACTAAGTGATTGTTGTTGAAACGGTCTAATCTTTGTTTTACCTCCATCAGTTTCCCTTATTACAAAGGCAGCACATTTTTCTGTCGCAGTTGAAAGGGGAAATTCTCCATAGCTGGTCACATTTTTAATAGCGAACATGACTGCAGATGTAAAAAGGCCTGGAAAGGACTAAAAAGACGACAACTCGATCAGCTCATCCAGGAGAGAGGTCAAGCTGTTGTACAGGGCAAGAAGGAAAAAGCAATAAATAAATACCCTTACATCTACTGTGCTATGCCTCCAGGTTCTTTAAGTGAAAAAATTAAATCCTCCCGCACGCACATGACCATCTAGTCTTCCAACTCAAGTCCAATCCTCCAGCTGAGTCTTCTGTAAGCTAAAGTTTAAGGTAAGGCGCTAACCCTCTTGCCCCTCTTTCACAACCAATTAAAACGTTCTTGGACTTTTGTGTTTGTTTGTTTCTGTTTTTTCCATGATAACTCTCTCTCAGAAAGCCTTTCAGCGTATAAGCCCTCTTCATCACTTGGCTGAGCAATATTCTGGAGCTGTTAGCACTGGAGAAGGGCCTTGGCTTACGCGATCCCTTTCTAGGGAAGCAATAAAAAGCACGTGAAGCTGCCGTTCACAAAAGATTGCACTGTGAGATCTCTCAGTGCCTTCCGCCGATGCAAAATGCATTCACACCAAGGAAAAAGAGCTCTCAACACCTGCCATCCCAAATGTTAATACACGCACACAGAGGCGTAATACTTTTTTCCATCTCAGCTGTAGCAATTTTATATTGGAAATTATAAACAGCACGTGATGGAATTAGGGTACTGTAAACACAGAGAACGGTTGATCAGGAGTGTAATACGGTTAATCACACGAGGAAAACGGAGCCTCCAAATACTACAGCTTCCTTGCTTTATGCTCTGCATTGTTTTTAATTAGCTGCTCACGCATGCTAAAAGCATGTTATTTATCTTGTGATATACTCTCCATACAGGACAATTCTGACTAGATGCAGAAATAATATTCCACAAAAGGAAACAAAAAGCATTTGTCTCTAAACAAGTCAGGAGAAATGCCAAATGATTCAATGAAGATCACTTGTGTCACTTATGTTTGTTTTGATTGGTCCTCCAATGTTTACAGCACTCAGCTCAGCAGGCTCAGAACCCCAAATCTATATTTAATTTAAAACATTGCACCATCACTCAGAAACCTTTCAGTGGCCTCACTACAGTCTAAAGAACAAGGGCAGAGGGACCTGTTTACATTGAGCACCTTTTATGTGCTCAAAGGGATCACAGAATAGTTTTAAGCATATTACACCAGAACAAAAAAAAACCTGAAGATCCTAAATGTTATTATGAAATAAAATATATACTTTCTTGTAGGATTTTGCCTGTATTAACTCTCTCTTTTCAAACATCCACAATAAAGACCATACTGCAAGGTAAGACAAAATACTGTAAAAGCAGCTTTTCACCCTAAAATATGGTGAATCTCAGCAGCCCTAATTTTTATTGAAACCAATGAGTTGTCCGGCAAAAGTAACATAATACAGACAGCTATCACTACAACAGTGAAAGCTTTGTATAAATTCACATCAGTTTAGGCACTTAAGTAAAATAAAGAGGAATTACACCCCCCCACACACACACACTTGGCAGGCACAATCCTATGAGAAACAGAAATCAAAATTTTACAGAAAATAAGCAACTGAAGTAAATTACCCAAGTCCCCATCTAAGCATCCACAGGTACCTTTAAAGCATGTCTGGCTTGTCAAAGGGAATGAGCCCTCCGTTTCTATTAGCTTCAGCTGGAGTAGTATCCACTTGCTTTTTTGCAAAATCAGACTTGATGCAAATGGATAGCTACTAATGTCAGATGCATAGTGTCAAACAACAGCAAACCTTCTCACTGTAAACATGACTGTAGCATGCATCAATGCAACGTTATCACAGTGGTTTTCAACGCGTAAGTCTCCTTGTCAGGGTGCTGGTGTGAAAGTCTCTGTAACTAAATTTAGGGGTCTGTCCAGGGAAAAGATTTGAGGTGGAAGAAAGATAGTCTAGAAAACTAGGTACGGTTTATCCCAAGTTTACCATCCAGGTTTTCCCATCATTTACGTGCCATGAGATTTACAGGCAAACCTGCTTCTTCCTCTTAAAAGCTAGGAGCTTTTGCACATAAATGCTGCTATATCACTGCCTCATCCTGAGGCAGCGCATCTTTCAGAAGCCAGCCCATAACTGGTGCCCCTGTCCACAGCTGTGCCCCTAGCAGGAATGAAGTTGCTACTGCTCTGACAGCATCACCTTTTGACCAAAACCTGCCACAAATTTAGGCTACAGATAACATCCACGGTGAGATGAGTTCCCTCCTCTATGCCACAGTCAAACTTTATAGGATCTTCGATCTCAGAGCGCTCAAGCAGAGGGGTCGACTCTGGCCCCTACCCAAACACCTACGTGCTACGCTGGAGGCACGTACAGTTAACATGCTAGTACAGCTGTTTGCTGAGCTAGGAGCAGAACAAGGCCAGAGTATGCAGCACCATGCCCTTATTCCTACGGACTACAGGGAAAGCAACATTTTGGACCGGCGACCCACAGCTTTCAGCACTATGCAGTCCCCAGCCTTCAGGAAAACCCACAGGCAGCTAAGGAGAGCCTGTTATAAACTAGCTTCAACCCTGGAAAAAGGAGATAGTATTGTACTACTTTTTCTCCTCTTACCAGAAACATTTGTCCGGCATCTGTGTTGCTTTTAACCCTGTTGTGCTTCTCAGCAGACAGGGTAATTTGACCCAGAGGATTTTGGCTATCTCGGCTATGCTTAATCGTTTGGCCCCACTGCATCACTACAAAACAGTTCAAAATAGAGGGTTCCTTTTAATAGATTTCTTGGTTCAGCTAACAAAAATTACTCAAACTTCAGTTTTAGCTGAGATTATTAAAGCAGCACTATGTTTAAGTTATAGTAATCATCAATAAAGTCTTTTATAGCAGATTTAACTCAGCATATTTTAGATCTTGCCAATTTGAGACAGTTTCCATAAAAAGGAGAACAGCAATGTTACAGTGTGATAACTCAAAAATGGAAAAAAGGAATTATTTAACATAAAAGGAATTATTTAGCATAGTAAAGGGAGGTATAAGTAGGAGTAATGGGATGAAATTAATAAAGGGAATATATCACTGGGGGGGGGAAAGAAAAACCTGACTGTGAGTTAACCAATAGAAAAATCTCCCTGGAGAGCAAAAAATGGTCCACCACTAGGTAATTTTAAAATACCTGGCCAGAATATTACCAAATATACAGGATGGAAACAATTTTGCACTGGTAAAGACAGAAGACTAGGTCCGTTTACTGTCCCCTACTTCTAAATTCCATGAAAGTGAACAAGTAAATTGAGCTTTCTAATTGACAAATCTAGTGAAATTCAGAATCCTGGCTGCTCAGATGAAATTAGTATTTTTATCTTCGCTGGCATCAGAAGAAAAAAAGGAAAAACTATTTTTTTTTTTAGCTAACATTTGTTTTTTTGATCTGAGTGTTTAAATATATTTGAGGTACCTAATAACCTCCACGGAAATTAATGCAACAAAAATTATTAGTGCTAAAAAGTGCTAAATAACAACAACCTAAACTGTTTAACTTTTTATCAAATGTATTGAAACATAAAATAAAACATAAAAAGCAAATACTCTGAAATAATAGACCTCACAGTCACCCAAAAAATAGTAATACTGAAAATTCAGAATCAAAACTAACATCCTTGTAAAATATCTTTGATTTGCAGGATGCTATATAAGCAATAATGTTTGTTCAATAGAAGTGAATTAAGGTAATATTAATGTAATTGCATATTTTGTACTATTTTAGTTTTTTTTCTATCTGATGATTTTAAACACTGGAGAACGTTCTCTCAGTGTTTAAGTTAAAAGTAAGTTTGCAGGTATGAAGCACACTATGCCATACCCATTAGACATCAATACCTATTCAATAAAATGCATCAGACTGTTCTCCTGGCAGTGGGTCTTTCTGGATAGCAAAAAACTTTTCAGCTATTCAATGACTGCTTTGATACAGCAGGTAACTTATTCCAAGTAGTCCATCAGAAAAATTTATTTGAATGTGTGCATGAAAAGCCTGCTTATTACCAAAACATAGTAAAATCCTCTGAATAGTTTCCATATATATTACAACTGGCATATGTTTTGAAATAAAGAAATAAAATATTTAACAGATTTGTTTTTAATACCATTGCATGTGAAAGCATTGTGACAAGTTTTTTAAACACTGCTGTTATAATATTTAAATAGTTTATATCCCATTCAGGATTTAAAATATTTCCTTTTTTCTTTAAACATTAAGTCCTATTTTAACCCAGAAATTTACAGCAACATACCACAAAGCATTACAACTAATTATTTTTAAACTTCATCTGCTGACAGAACCCACAGTTGATTTCAGTCTGAACTACAGTGAAAACAGGGATTCCAGCAGCTACTCTGGCAGACCCTGATCAAACCAACATTAAACTAAAAAGCAGAAATTTTGGAAGATTAAACGTGATTCAGCTTACTTTTTACATTGCTTTGACTTAGCATGCGCACACTACCAGTTTGCCGCATTTTGACCAATTTTTCCTTATGTCTAGTATACAAGTCTAAGTGCTTAAACTTGTGCTCGTTATATACAATGTTCGTAGTGCTATGTTCAGCAATTTTTAAGAATCAGAACTTGTATTTGTGTATCGCAGCAGAGTACTCCAACAGCAAATGGATACAGAACTTCCCTATACTGTTTGTTATTATTAGTAGTTTTAAGTAGCAAATTATGCCATGTAAAATTGCATTTTATGGTGTGATAAATATTACTACAAGATTAATACACTGATTAATGTATTTTAGTATTATGATTTTCTATTAAAATAACAGTATGAGGCACGTCAGTTATCTTTAAACATAAAATGTAAAATTAAGAAACGGATTTTTTGACCTCCCTATTATTTCATTTACTACAGCACTTCAAAGTATTCTGAGGTTTGCACATAACCACGCAGCTAAAATAATCAAGTTGCACATGAAAAAAAAAAATCAATGCAATTTTAAATCACATTGCATAGTTTGAGATCAGTGCATTGCTTTGCTAGGTAAGACAGAATGATTATCTAACAGGGTCATCACTAGTAATTTTGCCAACTTTGAGGCTATAAATAAGAAACTGGAGTAACAAAACAAGTGGTTGCATTGCGCCTACAAGCTTATGATCGCATCAGAAAAATACTTAAGGCATTATCACTTTTATGTTTAAAATCTCTATTCAGAAATGTTTGAGCATTTCAGAATAAACAAAATAAGAAAGCATTACTGGAGCTTAAATTTATCCAGTCATCAGAAATAATACAGAGCAGCGTTGTTTTTACATATTGCTGTGACTCACCCTTTACCCTGAGGGATATCTACTGATGCACTCGCGTAAAAGTGTGGGGAGCGAAAAGGAAGTTAAAGCTATGCTTGAAACATGGTACCACTTCTGTCTCTAGCTGGCATGATATGCTAAAGAGTCAGAGTATCCCCCTGCACGCACAGTCGTATAAATTTCAGTATCTATTCACCACTGCTGAATACAGGTAACAAGCATCTCTGGAGATAAAATATGGATTTTGTTATTACAATTACCACCATGCCAAGTTTCATAACGTAGACAAACATTCAAACATGGAATTTGCACCTTAGAGAACTTGTTTCTTTTGAACTCATTAGTGTCAATGCATGTGCTCCGTTACGACATACTTTAAATTCAGTGCTTCATCAAATCATTTATATCCACCTGGTAAATGAACAAAGATAAACAGCACAGCATGACTCTAGAAACTGTTTTTTTTAATTTGATTTTTTTTCCTACCATTTAAAATGTCACATCTTCAGCAATGTTTGAGGTGACTTATATGAAACACTTCATAAAATTAGGCAAGGAAATTCTAGGTATTATTATATACTTTTAATTTAAGCATACACATATATTAAGTTGCATTTTAAAAAATATCCCCAGTATTTAAAAATACTATTTAATTATAGTACGCTAATTGCAGAAACAAAGTATTATATAAAGCACCTTCCCTTCAGAATTTCTTTAAAAAGAAGAAAGCCTTCTGCTTGTAAATCCCACCTATTTTAATATTTCTCCTGCTTTCTCTCTTTCAGTTCATTTTCTTAATTCGCTTCTGTTCATTTCCCTTTGCTTCTTGCTTGCCTGCATTCTCTCTCTCTTAACACAAATAGTTAATAAAATCAGATTTATTAGCCACCTATGCTAATTCCCTTCAATTCTACAAAGTAGATAGCCGGGAAAAATAGTATTACTTGAAGTAATATTGTCTTTTAAAATTCTGATAAAGTGAGTGGCTAGCGTGCTCATACTGTTTCAGTCCCTTACCCTACCCAAGGAGGTGGGCAAGGGGATCTTTTGCAAGACAGTGATGTTGTCACTCCATGGACCTGTCAAGCACTGGGACTAGAGACACAGTAAGGGTAGAAAGCAAAGTGTTAGGACTTTATTTCTTATCTCCTCCTTGAGTTCTACTGTTCATTAGAATGAATTGATAATAAAGAGTAATTTTTATCCAAAGTGGGGGGGGGGGGGAGCTGTTTGCAGTGAGCTACAGTAGTTCTGTGCTGTGCAAAACAAAAATAAACTCCAAACCGTAGTTATTTAATTGTGACTATTTAATACCTTACCTGCAGTTACAAGAAAACAAGATTTTTCCCATTTGATTAGGCTTTGTTTTAATCATAAGTATGTAAGTAAATTCTGCATTACCAATACAGAATTTTGTACCCGAGCTTTTACCTTTTTCATAGTAGTGTGAGATTCAGAAGGCAAACCTCACGCTCATTCTAACAAAGCAATATAATAGAGGTGGAGGGAGGAAGCAATTTGGATTCTATAGGAAGGTTACTATAAAATTTACATTTTCCATAAAATATAAGTAGCCACCATTTTGCTGTAATCCCAGAGCAGCAACGAAATGGTGGTAGAGAAGAAAACTACCCTATCAGACACATTTCATCATTGCTTCTATCCATCACTATCTTCTTTCGCTAGCATGATTATCACTTACCTTGCTCCTTCTTACAAACAACATACTAATTTTAGATTAAAAATAAACTGGTATAAAATAATAAATATTTAAAGATTAATTATCAAACTAAGACTGACTACTACAGCCAATCTTTTTTTTTCTCTTTTTTTCCTTCAAACTGCAAAAAAAGTACAGCATAGTGTTTCTATCACACACTGATGAATACATCTCTTGGAGAAGGTACTATATGAAAGCTGTATCCTAGAGGTAGAACACATGGTATGGAATATGGCTGTTGCATTGGTCAGTATGGTATTTTAATTATTATATGATGAAATATAGATAGGTAAAACTCAAAATTGCCAAAATGATTTAAACTAATTGTTTTTGATTGTACTGTACATTGTTGCACTTTGTGAAGCATTTTATGTTTAGGTGAATATGCATACTAGTATAATCAGTTTAGAAATGTGTATTAATGCATCAGTTTTGCCAAGCATTTCTGTCCCTTTTTGGTTAATGCATGCTTTCCAGAAAATGTTGGTAGGAGTAACTGTTTGTATTTAAGGAGGGAAAAGAGATCTGTAGCTTCGTGCAAGTATGTTATAGTGATACAGTGCTGTACATGCTAAAAGAATTCATAAAGTTCATTCCATAAGTTCTACAGAAGCACTATGTGCTATAATCTTTATTAACTAGCTCCCAAAATTATAAATTTGCAGTAAACCAGAAAACTAATTTCTGTCATACATTTTCTAGTGCTGTGCTTGGTGTTCATTACTATAAATATGTAACGAAGTTAAAATGGATGGCATTTTCAAATATAGCATGTCATAGGAAAGTGTTCTTATTTTTCAGATACAAGTTGAACATTTTAGATTCCAATATCATGTTTTAATTAATAAACCATATAGCACAAAAATGTACGTCATTTAAGCAGTGATGCATACTTAAATTAAAGGCTTTTTTTTTTTTTAGGAAAATTTTTCTAAAACATCCTTAACAATGTAAAATGTGTTTGTACAAATCTGCAATTATGTACAAGTAAAACAAATGTCCTGTTCCTCTTAAGTACTCCCATTCTTTTCCAATTCAGAGCAAAGAGTATTTAGGTAACACTGCCACCTATTGCTTAAACGTTATAATAACCAAAATTTGTTGCAGTTTTTTTTTTTTTTTGTCACTTATCTTTGCTGTTTCAACCATTACGCTTTCATCATTTCTAATAATCTACTCAGATTTTGGTACTCAAGGATCCTTAAGAAATAATAAGTGTCTACCTTCATTAGTATGGCTATCATGCATCTGGAATTAATGGAAACTTAACAAAACAAGATTTACATATCCCTGAAAGTAATTTTCTAGAAAATAATATAAACTTTTATTTAAAATATAAAAATCCTTGTAGAAAATGCAAAAAAAAATCTTTACATTATACTATACCAAATATTTTAAATTCCAATTTACTGGTTAGATAAAAAATACCTAATACCATCCAATATAACATGCTTCATACCATAATTATAAACCTACATCTGCAGCTCTTTTACAGAAACAAATATAAAACCCTGAAATAAGTCACTATTAAACAAGACCTAATTCTTTTCAGCAATTCTATTTCCAGGACAACCATCAGAAGATCACTAATTCCACATCTAAACAAAAATAGAATAACTTTAGCAAGACTGAAAATAAAGAGTAAAAAAAGAATAAATAAGAAAATTATTTCCCTCTTTTTAAAAGAAAGACTAAAAATAAGATACTTAACCCTACTACATATGTATCAATCCGGAAGGTAACTGTTTCAATGTAAAATAACACAAGTTATATAAGCTTGTATTCTATAAGTATCATCTAAGTTCATTAGTGGTGATATAGAAAGATGACTTAGTCATTCTGAAAGAAAATGTATCATCCAAAGGCCTCTTTTTATCCTCAATGTATTATTCAGACTGTGACTGTAAAATAAGTTGACTTCATCACTACAGGAAAGTAGCTGTACCTTGTATAAAATCTCTTAAATTCACTTATGTTATTTTCTAATAGTATGAAGCTATGAAAAAATGCAAAACAATGACTCTTTTGCCTAAAAGCGTCCACAGTCACAATGCAGAATGCTGAAGTTCATCCTGCATTAAAATGTCTCACTATTAGTTCAGCTGGATGTCTAAGATTTGTGACTTTATCAAGTAGATGGATGTGTTCAAGGACATTAGAAACAGGAAAGTATTTCAAAAAATAAGTATTTTCATTGTCTTTAAGTAAATACTATATTTTAATTATCAAAGTATTTAAAATTTCCGTAGTAGCAGAGAGAGTATTAGGGTTTTTTATAGTAATTGGTGCCTAAGGAAGCTATAGGTATGATTGATTTCTTACCTACTTAGTATTTTTCTATTATAATACTTGCACCCTTTCTAAAGCAGAACTCATGAACAACACATTTACAGCTACGTTTCTAAAGTTTAGAGACTTCTAATTTTTTCCACACTCATTCAATTTTACCTTATGATATTTTTAACCATTTCTCCGCTACTAGAACGTTAGTTATCTAAACAGGCAGCTATCAAAGCCAAGTAGCATACCAAGCTAATGCCACAATATTTTTCAAAAACTACTGAACTGAAATAAATCACTCTATATCTATTTTTATCTTCACTGGTTTATTTCTTTTTTCTACACTCTCCACTCTAATATTGGCGACAGATGCTAGAGCTGAAACACCCTGAAGTTTGTTTTCTCTTTCTTTCTTTTTTTTTTTTAATAAAAGGAATATTCATCACCTAGGAATGTGTGTTATTAAAAGAAAGAATAGGATATTTTTCAGATTTCATTAAATGTTAATGTACTTAAAACAATTTGGCACAAGAGTATTCAACCTTAAATTCACTCAACTTAGTACTGTACATTGAATTATTAATGATCTAATTGGTAAACATTGATTTGTAAAGTAATTACTTGTTTAATGCACTATTTTATGTAAATATCAGACCAAGATCTAAAAATCTGGTACTTTTAATAATTTCTCTTTGGTGAAATACACCACTTGCTGTATATATTCAAAGAAGGAAATACCTCCTTATTTTCTAGTTTAACAAACTTTCTTTACGAAACTGTAATCTGCTTCCTGAACAAATGTTTTGTGACGTCACAGCTTTGCAGATACATTTTCCCACTCCTTTTAACACCTAATTTCTGACATACCTAGACAGAACGGTCATATAATAAAACTACATTAAAGTAAAAGAATATGTGAAATCAGTAAAGAGAACAAAAATAGAACAAAAAAATGGAATGTATTAAATCAAGTGTATGAAACCTGGAACTGGTAGTGAACACAGTGCAATGTCTGAAATCCACAAGATATACAAGTCCGTTGTGATGAGTTTGCTAATTTATCTCCAAAAGATGATTCACATTTAGATTAATTCAATGTGCATAGTCTAAAAATCAGTAAACTTTGGCCTATTCTATATACAGAGATTAAAAAATAAGCACATGTATATTAAAATGATTGTGAAAATACTAGCATGTCTTGCATGCTAACATTTGTGTGTTAAAATACAGTTAATTCAGACAAAAATACAACTTACTGTAAGGAAAAAATATACTATAGGTGAAAAACTGTATCTTTCTTGGTTATCTGATATAATTGACTACATATACCATGTTAGAATGCATGTTAAAATGCAAAGATAAGATGGTTATACTTCAACAGCTAACATCATCATTACTTTTATATCTTGGCTTTACTAGATCATTGCTTTAAATGAGCATCACAAAACCAATGGAGCTTTAGTCTCCACATTACATTTTCTTCATAATCATTTTCAATTTATTTTTTTTCTTGCATGTCATCATTTTAATGTAAATCTTTCTTTTTCTTTTCAATAAAATGAAATGATTAAGTAATCCTGCTTTTTGCATGATTAAAGATGACGGATAAGCTTGGGTGGATAAAAATCAAGGCTCCTAACAGAATCTGTGCACCTCGCATGTCAGAATCCTTCCAGCTTGTTCAGTGCTAATGACAGGAAAAATTAGCATGTCTGTGAGTTGCCTAGAAAGAATAACAAGCTACCTTTAAGGACCTAACCCTATCTGCACACTAAATTTTAAATAGTTGCTTTCCATAATTTTCTGTAATAAGCTCTGATGAACTGTATTCAAACAGATTAATAGCAAAGATCTTTGTTTAGAGCATTAATATATGTTCATTAAATCTCACAGTGACTACTGCCGTGCCGTTTAATAGCCACCCCTGTATTATCAGGTATAACACAGAAAAATTAAAATATAAGAAGTACAAGGACTACTGAATATAGTACAAAACTAGTAAAAAATAATGCTATATGTTTATTACCTAGACAGATAGGATTCAGTTTTAAAGAACAGCAAAACCCCTTAAAACTACTGATATTTACCAGTGTCTCCTTTCAACAGCCCTATGCAATATGCGTTCATCCTTTTTGACTCAGAGAAGAACTAGAAAGGGGATATTACAATACAGCACATACATACTGCCATCGCCTCTAGACATATGACCCAAAATGATGCTAAGAAGTCTCTCTCTGACCTCCTGCTAACCAGCCTCTTGTGATTAATTCAGCATGTCCTTGAAAGTATCTGCTAGAGATCCTTGTTTTTTTAATTTAAGAGTTTCTGAAGCCCACCTATAGTTTCACTGATGGATTTTTTTTTTTTTTTAAGCAGAGGAAAAGCATTAATCTATGAGCAGAGGTCTGCAGTAACAGAAAAGCACCACCTGCCTAAGCATTTGCCAAATAGGACCATAAATACCACAACATTTCCTGACCTAAGTTTCATAGACATCTGTATCATGGTAACACTGCATTTCCCTTCTTTGACAGATGAAATTACTATTCTTTGATTTTTTTTTTCCCTCTCTCTCTCTCTCTTTTTTCTGATTATGTTCTGGATGGCAAAATTTGGGCCACAAAATGCTAATTTCTAACCTAACACCATGACAGCAATCACAGCCATCACAAGGATGGAATAAAGAGAGCAATCTAACATCCAGGGATATGAATTTCTGATCAGTGGCTGGCAGACTGCCGTGAAAGCTTACAGTAATCCCATTGGACAGCTAGGGTTGATGAAGCCTGGGAACAGGCAGCCACAATGTAGGTAGTTCACAATTGCAAGCATTTGTCCATAATTTAAAGCTATATGAGAAGTGGAGAGTATTCATCTGAACAACAAGCTGTAATTTAACTAGAGTAACATTTACACAGTTTTTAACCCATTAAGTCCACCGATTCTTACACTGACATTCCCTCCATTTAGCATCCTTTTTAAGCAGAAATCCTGCACATTAAACAAATATATGTTTTTAGCATTTGCAGAGCCCAGAAAAATTTGGTAAGATTCAATCTTATTATATAATTGAGGGGAAAAAAGGTATTTGCTCTTAAACCTAAGGTGCTGATCATGTAAAACCTTACTCAAGTGAACAGTCCCTGTGAAGTCAAGGGGTCTAGTCCTGTCACCCCTGCTCACACTGAGTTAAATCTAATTTATAGACTGATCACTCAAGTAAGGTCCCTTTCAAAGTGATAATGCCTCAATCACCCAATGACATCCCTACCAGACGAAAACCAGCCCCCACCTAAGTCGAGGGGCTCTGCAAATGGCAGATATTAATGCAGGCTTTGAGCTTCGATACAACAGAGCGCGGCCACCGTACGGCGTTTCTGCGTCAGGCTTTAAAGCTGTAGCCTGAGCTGTGAAACGTTGCCTTGCGCTTGCAAGCCTTGAAACGTGTCTTTCCCCATGACCAAAGCATGTTCCTCCTCCCTCTCCCAAATCCGTTCATGGTCGTTAATTGTCATTCTTCTGTTTTGTCACAAAGCCTTTGCTGCGTGCGCGGAGCCGCTGCCGGGATTTACAAGGCCCAGAAGAGATGCCGAAGCTGCTCCCTACGAAGAAGCGTCTACGCAGGCACAGGAACGCAATGACAACAAATAACACATAAAAGTGGGCAGGTGAAACTGCCACTGCCACAAACAGGGCGCAGCACAGCAATGAGAAAAGATTATCGTATAAGCTATAGGAATACTTTGGAGACACGTACTTGCAAACATTTTCTGATTTCCTGCACACGCTCCACAACAAAAGAGAAAGAGAATCACAACTCTAATGCGCGCGGCACACGAGGCAGAAAACTTCACCCTTGTATAGGCAAGGAGAGTCTTGCCAGGGACTTAAATAGGGCAAGCTTCCAGAAACATTTCAAACTTATAAATTGCTATTAATACACATAGTAAGTGGGTAATGCACAAGTAAGCTGGAGTAAAAGCTCCAACAAGATAAGAAAATGCTGCAGTGCAACTTAAAATATAATACAACAGAAGACACGGGTCCAGAATCTTTTAAATGAAGCTCAAAGAAAAAGTTACTTTGGTCTTTTTTGTTTTGTTTTTTCTTTTTTTTCTTTTCTTTTCTTTTTTTAAGAGAGGCTTCAAGTTTACAGTAATACAATAATGTGCCAGTTCAGTGTGCCTCGCAGCACTCTGAAAAATAGGTTAACATCATTACAATGGATATGGATGTTGTGGAGCAACTGTGGTGGTTTTAGATAGAGAACTCACATTTTAAAAGTTTCATCTATTTTGAAAAAATTCTACAGATTTGTGAGATGGTTCTAAAGGGGAAAAGGGGGGGAGAAGTGGGGAGATGTCTACTGTAACCACCTGCAAATATTTGTCCAAAATACAATAACTGCATCTCGAGGTGGGTTTTATTCTTATCCTTTGTTCTTTCTTTTGTTCTTCCTCCAGTCCTTTCCCCAGCTCCCCCTCCTTCCCCCTTTCCTACTAATTTTCTCTTCATAGTCCCTTTGGTGTGTTTTCCTTCTAGATTAATTTTTCACCTCCATTTGTAAACATTAAATCTCTCTGCATCTGTTCCCTGTTTTGGCAACCCTTAAATATATTCCCTCCTCTCTTATTTCCATTCTTTTCTTTTTTTTTCAAGTTCTCCTCAGCCTTCTTTGGGACCTTTCTCTTCCACCCTTCTTTCATAATTGTCTCCTTCTTGTGTTTCTGAGACAGACTTTCACCAGCTTGCTTTCTTTTCAGCAGAACTCAGTGGAATACATGTAGAGTAGCTCCCTGACTTGAAGTTGGGTCTTCTTAGCCTATTAACAGCAGTGGCTTAGCTGTTATGTTGGTATATCCGTCACGATAGCATGGGGCAAGGGAGGAAGTAGAAGAGGAACACGAAAAGCGCCTCGTGGCTGAGAGCAGAGGGCAGAACCACTTCACACCTGACCCTACAGGGACGCTCATCCACGCAGGAGAAGAGAAAGGCCACCACTCCCAACGGATGCCATTTGGGTACACATGTGACAGTCAAGCCTGCTGTGGACAAAGCTCCTTACTGACCCCCTCGTAGAGTTCAGGGTAATAATGGATCAGCTTGAACGCCACAGTTATAAGAAAATTATAAATTTAAGGGCAAGGCAGGGAGAATCGGCCCTACTTGTAACAAGCCTGAAAAATTAATGTTGATTCCTTTTAAAATGGTATTATTTTGTCATTGTAGCAAACAAAATCATTTATCACTGCAAGCTTTTTTCCACCCCTTTCTGTCAGTGACATTTGGAATTCTTTTATTAATGCCAGTGCAGTAAGCAAAATTTCTTTGTGTCTGAGAGACAGTGGAATGGGACACCAGGAGAAGGGTTGTGGGAAAGGCTAGCCTATTCTAAGATGAATAAAATTAAGAAAGGAAAAGTGATGTCCCAGATATCACAGACATAGGAAGTCTTTTTCTTCATTTACAAACAGATATTGTTTGGGGGATGAAACAAGACGGCAGCTTTACCTAAACTTATTATTACATTACAGCAGCTCCTGTTCAACAGCCTTACAAGGGCTAAAACTTCATCATATCCACCCCTTTTCTCGAGGTCTCTGATAGAGAAAGAGATTTGTCTTTAACCTTAGATATACATGTCCTATTTCCACATGATAGTTTGATAAACCTTTAAGTTAGCTGCCACTTTGCAAGATACGTCTATCTTATCATTATTGCCAAAGATCCCTCAGCATCTCTGAAAATGTAACTTAAAGTTTTCTCCAGTTCTGCTTACGAACAGAAAAGGCTACACACACCAAATCATCTCCAGTAATTTCACAGTGCCTTTTATATACTACAAGTTGGCGGGTAAAACACCCGCCAACACAAGTTCTCAGAAGATAAGCCCTCTGCAGTGGAGGAAACCTCTGCTTGGGAAGAGCGCTTGAGTTTCACATCTATACCTATGCTGCCTCCCTTTTCCTGCAGTCACCTATGCAAAAATCTGCACCATATTGATCTGCTGCTGCCAAGGAGTCTTGAACCAGTTTAGAACTGAAGGATACTCACCAGAAACACCTATCTTAGAACAGATACATGCTGCCTCTGAAAGTCTGCTCAGTTATTCCCACCACCTTAGGCTGAGCAGATCTTTGGGGACCAAGGAGACACAATCTTGCCACGCAACAACAAGTAGCATTTGTACTATTTCCCTGTACTTTTCTTTCCTTCTGAGGATCACTTTGGCATGTGATTGTCCAACAGGCTTATCAGTACACTTTCAGGAATATGCCTCAGTGTGCATTATAGACTGCAATAACAGAAAGCACGAGGCATCAAAAGAAAAAGTACGAAGGTGTGCTGGATATTAATTCCATCAGAAATACACTACCTGTTTCAAACAGCCTAGCAATGCTTGTGCATTGACACTGATAAAACATCTATTGCCATTGTCATGTCAGCAACAAGAAGTATATTAATTACTTGAAATTACTTATGTTGCTTCAGTTAACATGAACTTTCCTTTTCTGTCGGGACATAAAATTTAGCACCTAGAGACTGAGATCCCGGAAGACCGTGGATTTGGTGTCCAACAATGTTTCTAACTCAAAATGCAATGGGTCAACAAATAAGTCACTGATGTGTTATGAATTAATATAAATAGAAAGTAAATACAGTCTAAGAGTGTGCTAGGATGGACACTTCTTAGCTTTGCATTTGAAAAGTAGCAGCAACAGTTGCATGCAGTCTCACCTTTGTTTCTTCCCCTCTACCATACAATGGAGCAAAAGATTCAACCTTCAGAGATGCAGTACAGGCATGAGGAAAATGGGTAGGTATACATAGTAAGTCCACAGTAACTTTTGCTAAGAGTGGACTCAGAGTTTTCTTCTACAAGCTACGTGGCAGTTCATAAATGAGCATTTCTGTTTTACATTTTCTGCATAATGTTTTAGATCTCTTTAGGTTCAGTTCATCTGCGTTGGGGTATGGCTTCTTAAGGTCCCTCCCTATCCTGCTATGAATAGAGTATACATCTATTATTGTGTTTAAGGAGAAAAACAGGCATTTGGTGGTACAGTTTCCACTGTGTATTAGCAAGTATATCCCCAAGTAATTTTAGTATTACCGAAGAGTATGTCAAAGTTGTGCAAAAATGTTTGAACGTCCATATCTAATGAACACTCAATATTTAAGCACCGTAAGAATAATAAAACATGCATATATGCCCTCACTTTTTTATCTAAAAATCTAAATTACCCCATGCAAAAACTGTTACAATTTAAGCTAGAAATTGTGATGTTAAGCTCAAAAGAGAGCAAAGTCCTTTACAAACGCTAGCCTATTGTCCCTGGTAGAAATGCAAAGAGGTCTCTGCTCAGAGGACTCAGGTATGCTTTTGCACAGACACAGGAAAAAAGGTGGACAACAGATAAAGACTTGGACACCTCAGCAGCAACACGAAGCAGTGATATCTGTTTCCTTGAAACCTTTAGCAAGTCTTAAATTTTTCTCACTGTTAAGTGGGAAAGATAATACTCCTTCTCCATTCCTCACAGCTATGTTGTCAGCCAAGATTCATTCACACTTGTGTAATATGGTGATTGAAGCAATATAAATGTTTAGATAAATACATACAGAAGGGACTGCTAGACACACATGTTAAATGTCACACCCCCCCCCCGAAACAATCTCTGTGGGTAGCTTTTCGAATTAATGAGTGGGGACAAGTGGGGCTGAATGGATGTTTGAACCCAACCGGAATTACCAGGGTTGCTATTGGCAACCACTGTAACATATGTCTGCTATTAACCTTCCAAATGCCTACAGACCTAAAAAAGTATAACATTTGAAGTCCATGCTTATCCAGCAATTACTCAAAGTCCTAATATTAAAAAAAAAATTCTTACATATATGATACTTTTCCATTTTTCACCATATAAATTTTCTTCTGATTCAAAATCTAAAGCTATTTCATAAAAGTAGAAAGGCAGAATCAAAAATTGCAAAAATCTCTTCCAGAAATAACTGAGCAAGAATATTTATGTTCCCTGCTATAGTTTGGGTTCTCTTATCACTCCATTAAACATGAAATTTCTGCATACTAACAAACAACTTCCTCTTCAAAACACTCCCAGTATATAGGGAAGGTAGAAATCATATAAAGGTGGTTTGCCTTAGATTACACAACCTGTCTCCCAGCTTGATGGCCAATCAATTTATTGAAAAAAAATCAGTTTAGTAGTATTCCTTTTAATCAGGGTTTCAGACTATCATACAACTCCAAGCACATCATGAGATGTTCATTTTGTCCAATTTACTGGAAGAACCACTACCACATTTTTTTTCTCTTCTACAACTTTCATTTTCAATGCTGATATTGTAATTTGCTTCCGATTATTTTAAGCCTGACAAGATTTCTACCAAACATTACTAAAAGACAAAATGCAGAAAGTAAAAAATTGGTAACGCTTTCTGTCCAGATCTCAGGCAGCTTCAGTGGATATGGTTAAAATAAGATTAACAATGCACTCTAAATAATGCCTACAATGACTTCCATCATACATTTCTAAGTACAAAATGATCAGTTTCCCTAAGTACACATTTTAGCCTTTTTCCCATATTGGAAGTTTCATTCTTTCACACTTGCATTTTCGGTCTGCAAATAAAATGCCTCAACTAAGAGACGTTTTTGTTAAAGGAAAACTTTTTTAATAAACATGGAGTAAACATAGAGCTGAATTATCAAATAAATGTTTACAAGGATACATGAATGCAAGGTGTGTTAGACAGATATATATATTAAAGCATGAGGAAAAAAACTTCCTATATATACCTGAAGCATGATCCCAATTTTTTGATGTCCCACACAGCTTTCCAAAGAGCCTCAAATTTTAAGGACTCTGTGAACAGCAATACTTATACTTCCTTTTAAAAAATTAATTAAAACAACAGTTTCCTGTACATTACTTGTATTTCATTTAAAATTATATTTGACTTTAGCTACCCATACCTGACACTCTTAAATGTTTTGAAAACCCCAACAAAGCACAAACATCAACCCTGAGAAAGAGATAAGAGAAAGCAAGAGGTTTAAATTTGTCTTTGGAAGTGAATATTTTGTTGCATAGAAGAAAATTTGCTGAAGGCCCTGCTAAATCTAAGAGGTTAAATTCTTGTGCAACATATTTTGTATTACGCTTCTTCAAACTATGGTTGACAGATCTACATAGAAAAATTTATTATGAACTGTCGTAATATGTAATTTCCCACAATCTTGCCACCTGTTTTCTCCTTCTGTGCCATTTTTCTGACATCTGGGAAAGTAACATAAGGCTGATAATATTAGCAGAATCAGTTGCATAATTATGCAGCTATCACCCACGTTAGGAAAACACATTTTGTTCCTATTCTAGGTCAAGTCATTATGAAAATTTGTACGCCTGACTAGCAGAATAATTTGTATTGAATGCTGTTTGCCCTGACATTTTACTATCAGAGTACCTCTAAAAGCGAGGGCATTTAAGCCTTTAAACTTTGCAATTACCTTTCAGCTCATGGGTGCTAACGGACAGGTCACGAGAAGCGGACGTGTGGCTGGTGAGTTTGTATTTCAACACTAGCAAAGGAAGTATTCCTGAAGCTGTTGTCTCCTTGGTAGGTGTTCAAATGACCTTTCAACAGTGGATTGGCACAAAGTAATGGTCAATAACAGCGGTTTGCTGGAGGGAAGCCTTCCACTCTGTCACCATGGTTTCCTGAGCTGAGAGCCCCTTAAAAGTAATTTGCAGTAAATGGGACAAAATCAGGAACTGGATGTAAATATTCTTGGTCCAGTATGTTAAACCCTTGTGAGAGATTCCACAGCTGTACTTTACAGCAAAGACCAAAATGGATATCCTGGCTTGTACTTTAAGTTTAAATAAGCCCCATAAAAATGCACATGTTTTTACACTGTTAAATGGTATCTAGAATGTTATTGTACATTATTATAAACAAAATACAGGAATGTCACAGTTGACTAAATTCCTATCAATTATGAACTTAATTTTTACACACATTTAATACTTATCTCATTTCAGACTTTTCTATACTGAGAAATTTTCTTTTAAAGAAAAATGGTTTATACAGTTCACTTCCTGCCATAATCAAGGTCTTTCTAACCTGATATCTGAAGGTTATGCTTCAGTGAATAATTCAGTAGGTTAGTGAAACTGTGGCAGCAAAGAAAGTGCTAATCTTAGATGGAAGCTGTGAGGGATATTAAGAAACAATTGCAAAAAGTGACATATTTAATAGAGAAAGATTACTCTGTGCTACATCTATTTAATTTGAATTGAATAAATTTTGCCAGTATTTTATGAGATGCAGTCTGCAAATTATGTGAAACTTCATAGTGTCACTGAAGTCTAGAGGAAAGAATAAAGGTTTTTTTTTTTTCCCCTCAACCATTTTATGAGCATTGTGATTTTTGAGGACTTCTCACTCTTTCAAAAGAAATTTCAAAGGAACTGAAGAATCATTCACTGCAGGACTTATTAATTTGAATTAAGAAAGAAGAAAGGGTAGTAAAAGGTGATAGTACTGAAAGATAAATAACAAGAGGCAATAGAAGGATCTTGTGTAATGAGACTTCTTGAAATAACTGAATTCCTTCTGGACTGTGACTGAGTGAGGCCGGATGTGTTCTCAATCTTTCAGGGAAAATTTAGTTGATCTAGCTGAGACAAGTCTGAAAGTATGAGTAAATGCAAGTGTGAAAAATGATAGGGGGCAGTTTTTGGCCTTAATCACTAAACAGATCCTTAATGCAAACCCAGTCCTGACAAAAATAATTTAAGTCTATGTTCATATGATACCTTGTATGAGTAAGTGGAATAGGAATATGATGCTACTACTAAAAATATTAACTTCATCCTATATTATTGCAGAGCTAGAGATGATTAAAAAAAGCTGCTCTTTTGTCTCTTCCAAACAAACATTCATACTTTCTTGGTGTTATTTATATTACTGATTTTCTTCTATAATCTACCAAAGCATTAGCAAATTATACAACAATGATATCCTTCTGACATGGTCTTTTAAAAAACAGAATAATTAGCAACATCTGGTAAAAGATAACAAAGGACTTTAGTACATAGCAGACCTTTTATAAGAAGAGGCAAAATATAATCATTTCCACACATCAAGAAAAATCTTGGAAAAGCACAAAGATTCGAAGAGTTGTAAAAAATACATAATTAAAATAAATATGAATCTATGCATTATTGCCACATATGAATACAATTATATTGGGTATCTATCTTACTAATTATGATATAAAAATAGATAAGAAGAGACCTTGCCCAAAATTTCTGTCATAAAACTGCCTTGCTAGGAATTTTGAACTTTGTCCCCCTAACCCCAAGTTATGCTACAGCCTGACACAAATAGCCTGAAAGTTATAGGGGTTTTTTAAATTATTTTTTATTTGAGCAACATTTTTTAAAATCACTCGGGCTATATTTTTATATTAGATGATAGATAAATATAAAATAATTCTCGAGTACTTTTGAGAGGTGCCAACTACAGAAAATAGTTATACAATTATATAGATATAGTTGTTCCTGAATGCTATTAGTTGCATATTTTATTTTTTTCTAAGTGGTCGCATTATTCAACACTGAGAGGAGACACCTTCCCCGCTCAGCCCCTTCCTCTCCAGATTGGAGGATGGTAAAACTATTAGAACTCCATACTACAGACAAAATTGTTCTCTGATCTGCACGGTGGATGCAATATTCCCGGTGGGAATTCTGTGCTATGTGAATAAAGAGACAAATTTCACTAATATTATGAAACATAATAATTTCACTATGCATTCACTGGTACTATTAACACTATAATTTCTACTTTACTTACTCATAATCCCTTTTGTCTGTTCCAAACAGACAGAAAGGACAAAAACACAGATCTACTATGCATTTCAGAGAAACAAAAAAATTCTCCTGTATGCCTGATTAACCTTATACTGAAAAAAATTCATATATGAGCAGGAATGGAAATAGGATATGGAGCATTTCACCTCCGCTACAGGTTACCAGATCAAGTCTGGTTCAGGTCACTGGTAACCTAAAGATATTACAGCCTAATGGC
Source organism: Struthio camelus (assembly GCF_040807025.1). Classification (NCBI taxonomy): domain Eukaryota; kingdom Metazoa; phylum Chordata; class Aves; order Struthioniformes; family Struthionidae; genus Struthio; species Struthio camelus. The sequence goes on from NC_090943.1 coordinate 128,564,381, forward strand.
TGGTTTGTGAGCCACATGAAATGAGCTGGAATTATTTAAATTCATGGTAAGTAGGTGTCCGTATCACAAAAAAAAAAAAAAAAATCAGAACTAGCAGCCTTACTGGTAACGTTAATAGCAAACAGTAACTACTGAATGGTGGTAGAGACTGGACGACCTTTTTCACTCCAAATGGTGGTCATACGAGAAAGAAGCAGTGAGAAAGCAGGTGAACCACAGGAAAGACAGAAAGAGGCAGAGAGCAGATGCTGCGTTTGTCTAGGTATCATCTGTTTTGTGTACAAAGAGAAGACTTCAGTCTCAAGGCCTGTCAGTTCAGCACCTTTCACAAGTACAAAATGTCATGTACTACATACTGATGAAATAAAAGACAAAGGTGTCAAAGGAACCATTACACAATATTCTAGCAATGATCAGAGGATCAACAGCTTCCCTTCTAGATTGACGCTACGTTAAACTATTCCAGCATATTTGGCCTGAACGTCTTCTTACCTGCTTCAATTTTGTACCATGGGTGGAACTTAATTTATCACAATAGCCTCACACTCTGTCAAGTGAAAGAGAAATCAAATCCATATGTACTTCCCTTCTAAGCTATTTTTTGGCTATTTTTCAATAGACAATATGGCTGTATATGTTCATATGTATTAAGAGGCTTAGTGTTTCTTCTGTTACCAAAAATAAAGGACGTGTATTTTCTCACCCTATGTAGCTTTCCTGGATGCTGAGAGTAATCGCAGTAGGTAGACTATCACCTTGCTATGAAACGCCTGCTCAAAGCCAGGAAAGCAACGTGTGAAAATACCATTGTTTTAACTTTGGATTGTTCTGTAGGTTTGGCTTGCAATGTACTTCTCACATCAACAGAGTCTCCTGTAAGTACAGATAATTGTGGAACAGCTGCACATCTCAGCTATCATGAATTGTGATGGCCTTATGAGATACCAGTACATATTATCCTCTGGTATATTCCACCCACACTCGATAATACATATTGAGAATTCTCTGAGACCAAACATTTAAAAGATGCTCAAAGCAGTGCTTCTGACTTGAAATGTGAGAAAGACTTTACAAAATGATATTCTAATTAAAAATCTTTATTTTGATTACTGAACTTGAATAACCACTGTGGAAGTAAAATCCTTCCTTTCTTTAATTTTTATTTTTTATTTCTTCCTGCCTTCCCTCCTCTTTTTCCCCCATTCCCACAACTGTAGCACAACTATCCATTTGCTGAGTTAGGTTACTACACCTCATAAGAATTAGATTACATAACTGCAAAAAGTTCAGACACTTGTTTTCCTCACAAATGTTTTTACTAGTTCACACACCTGCAACAGTTTTGATTATTCTATGAATGTAAACTAATTGCCTACAGCTCTCCCTGTATCACACCACTTACACAAATACAGTTTCCAGGCCTCAAAAAGAGGTGATTTATCTTTTACAGGACCTAATGTGAAATAATATGTAGCTTACCCTTTCCCAGACTCACTTTTTTCCTGCCAATCTCCTGGCAGGAGATTTCCCCAATCCATTCCAGAAGCACAACTATAATGCATGGTAGACTGCTGTGCGGAGCCTCCTGCGGTTGAAACCTTCTGGAACTGCAACTTATGCTGGATTCAGAGGCCCAACCTCACAAGGAGTTACTCATAGATGGTCTTGTGTCTTAAGAAAGGAGCTTGAAAAGATTCTTCAATTTTAAATACGTCATGGCATGGCAAAACTTCTAATTACCAGTGTTTGGACAGATGTCCTTTCAAGGGCTCTGAAGTGCAAAAGGCTGCCTGGAAGGAAAAAAAAAATGGAAAAGTGATGTTACAGGTAACAGGCTACGTCACAGGTGCTGCGTTCACCATCATTACATACAGTAAGAAAGCCTTGTTATTCCTACTCTGTCATCTCACACAGTACTTCATGGGTAACTTTTCATTCTTTATTATATTTGCATGCAGAACTTACCTACTTCTTTATCTAAAGCTATCATTCAAAATCAATATACACTGTGAGATGAATATAGTATGCATACAGTATCCGGGGCAGTCACATCTGAAACCACTCATGTGGCCTACCTAGTTGGGTTAGTAATTTACTTAGTCACGCCGTGAGAGTCTTGGCTTCACAGATTCCTTTTGCGGCTAGTTATTTTCGCATGAGCTCAGGTAGCTTTCTGAAGTGTTTCTCCCATTTTCTGTAGTTCTTTCAGCCATTATCCTGCAGGCAAAAAGCCCCAAAACTCTCTTTCCTTTTCTTAAACTTACAGGACAGTTTAAAGAAAAAGAAGAAAAGGACAAGAGACAAGAATTCTGCTGTTGATAAAATACCATTTTAGAAGGCCTCCTGTGCTTCCTGCTTTAGTATGATTTATAGCAGTACAGTGACTTTAGCTGAAGTTTAAAAAAAGCATAGAGAGAAATATGGAGGTTTAAATAATCACTCTATATTTGTAGAGTTGATCAATGCAAAATTTTGAGCTAAAAGTCTAGCTCTTTTTACTGTTGTCATACAGTGAGCTATTAGAAGTCACTATTCAGATACATATCCTCAGCAAGGCACTAAAAAATAAGTGTCCCACAGATTACCATTTAAAGGCTACACGTGTCAGAGCTCGCTAATATGGTTCATGGGAAAAATCCCTGAAGTAAAGCATCACCAAAAACTCAGGCTCATATTTCCTACTCATATTTTTGCATTCATATCTTCTTTCTGGTCAGCTATGAAAGGGAAACACCATCCAAGCACTGAGAGATGCTGTTGTAGCAACATTTCAGAAAAACGCTGAGCTAAAACCGTAACGCTGTTACAATTTTCAGACCAAAGATGCTCAGGTTTATTTAGATTCTGACCTATTAATTAAGATAAGGTACAAGGTTTACCACTTGGAAAAGAACTGAAAACTATCTCAGACTGAAACTATACTGTATTCCAGGTTGGAGACACCCACTGAGTCCCCTCTGCCCAGGTTATCATTAGTACTACCCAAAAAGGTGCTGCTGGTGTGTCAAGTTCGTGGGCACAGACGCTGAAGTGCTATGAAGAGACAATCCCTAGTGTGGAAGGAACCTCTGATACCTGACTGTGATTCCCAAAACAGGAGGATTTAAATATCTCTTCCACTTGTGTGTCAAAATCACCTAGGCTGTTTTGGAAATGCCAGTCATTAGTTTACCAGTTCAATAGTGGATTCAGCAACAAAAGAGGGAGAATCTGATTTACACAGGATCTGAAATACAGACAGTGTTAATAATCATATCTACATCTCACATGTAATGAAGAAACAAACTAGAAGCCAGTGCAATCTCTGGAGAGCAGGTGTCAACTGCTGCTTCCACTAGCCAGATGTACTACTGTTTGCTGAACCCTGAGGCACCTTTAAGGGCTCATTGCAGCCGAGCAAGCCAGAGGTGGCAAAGATTTAGTTAATGCCAGATCTCACATCTGAATGAAGATTTTGCAACACCCATGCGAAACAGGGAAGAGAAAGGACACGCTTGGTGAGTTCAAGTATGCTGCCCTCCAAAAGCAGCTAACATCTAAGAGGACATCCACAGTTGTGATTTTGGGTAATAAAACACAGGCACTTCCACATAAATAGTGGTAGTGCTGAATCAACCCCAACAGCAAGCACCCTTGTACATCTGTCATAGCTAACTTTTTTTTCCCGATTAGTGGTATCTGCTATTGGGGGGTCTTTAAAAAGAGGACATGACAAGTAGATGCTAAAGACTGGTACAAGGGTGTTGAGCTCCCACTTGGCTTAGCTGTCCAAAAGGAAAGCAAACAGCAAAGGAGCTCCCTCAAAACTAAGCACTGTCCTCCCTTTCAGTTTTGGGTACTGAACACTGGACCTGCTGAGTTTTACATGGAAGGACAATCAAATCCCTAATCTCCACCTGACTCTAAATAGTATGTCAGCATTGTATACATACTGGGCATTGCTCTGTGCTCTACTCTTTCATCTCATTCATGCCAATAACAATTGTAAAGATACAGCTTTTTCTTCTTGAATTATACACACACACACATAGAGTTATAAACATAAAAATAAACACACACATGTGTATATAAACAAATGTGCAGGTATACAGCCACATAAAAATTCACAGTAAGGCTCACAATCAAATAGAAAATTTGCAAATGCTCAAACTGTAACATGCAGGCTAACTAGACATACAACAAAAGACTTCTGAACCTTTATCAAATACAAATTAACAGGAATACATTTGAATTGTTAAGACCAACATTGCCTTCCACATAGGTCCGTAACCGTTTCCTTCCTGAGCGTAAAGACGGGAAAAATATTGTTGCAGCTCCACCTAGTGGAAGAGGAAAAAAACTACAGCACGGAAATCAAAGCCTCCGAGCCGGCGAGCACAGGCGGGAGCGGGAGCGCGCCTGGCCGCCCGCTCCCCGGCCCGGCGGGGCTGGAGCCGCCGCCTCCTGCTGCCCGCCGCGCTGCAACGCCAGATGCTCTTCTCAGTCCCAAAACTCATGGACTCGGGTGGGGGTAGGGGGAGGTGGGGGTTGAACTATACGAAATGCTCTAATTTAGACTCCGCTGTGTGAGGGGATGAGGTTTGCTTTGCTTTGTTTTATTTCCGACGTGACGGCTGTGTCAGCGAGTGGCCCCCGTTAACAGGGGCAGGGCCATTCATCCAGAAAAAATAAAAATAAAAAAGGCTGACAAAATTATATATGCTTTTAATCAAAAGAGGTTTAAATTTTTAAATGCATTCAGAATTTTCCTGTCACCTCAGTCAAAGTAAAGGCAAGGGGACGTATATAAACACACGCTTTACTGCAGTATCAATCTGCATATCTATAGCACATTTAATTGCTTCAAAGTTACAGTATTGTGAGCTAGACTTGAGTAGACGCTACAGAACAGTTATTGAAATCTCTATGTGCCTCAGTTTCTCTAATTTTTCCTAGCATTCCCAAGCTGACAAAACGAGAAGCTCATTGTATCACACAAACTTACCGTCTCTTCATGGCAGATGCTGGAGATGAGAGCTGTGGGCAGAAAAAAAAACCCAAAAACAAATAAACAAAAAAACCCACAAACCAAACCAAACTCTTTCAATGTGTATAGCTATTATGTTTTATAACATAGTTCTATGTTATAGTTTTTGTTGTTTTTTTTTTCTTTCTGAAGGAAATAAATATGATGGAATATTCTCAGCTGAAACCGTTGATTTGTTTCATTTTTGTTCATCGCTTTTTTAAAAATTCCCTGAATGCTTCTTTCACAAGCAGTCTGTATTTCATTCTGGCCACTTAAAAAGTCCATCTTTTTAAAATTCAGAGCACTCTGTTAAGGCCTACTGTGTAAGCAATGTCTTTTTCTCCTGTATTTTTACCAAGTCTCTCCACTATTCTGTTTCTCTGTTCCTCATGTGACAGCCAGAACTGACCTTACATTTTGCAAGGCTTTACACCGCTGGCAGAAAAGATCAGGGCTTGAATAGCCTACACTCCAGCCCTGCTGCCAGAAGCGTAATCTGACACTGAGCTGTTTCCTCCTACTAGAGGAAGAGATATAAAAGAGACCTGTGAACAGGAGAGAGATTAATGCACAACAGACTGCAGAAGAGTAGGCCTATATTGCTTCTGCTTAAATATGGCATATGCTTAGATTATCTTTAATTTAAAGCAGCAGTATAAATAATTTCATCATACAAATAATTTCATTCATTCCAAAATGTGTCGTATGCATTCTGCAAAACGATGAGAACAATTGCAATTTTGTGCACATTCGCACAAAAACACTTGGTACCATGCAGGGCAAAAATGAAAAAGCACTTATCGCATGTGGTTCAAATAGCGAAAATATTTAGTCAGATGTTGAGACTGAGGTTTTGTGAACAGTCCTATTGCAGCTAATGGGACAGTTCACGGACTTTAACTAAGCATGTGGATATGTATTTCCAGAACTATAGCTCCACATAAGCAACAGAGGGAATGGATCCATCCACCAGAATAATTTACTTCAATACTTGTATCTATTCTAGTTTGTGTCTCCTGAGAATGTAAATATTTTTCTCAAAAAAGAAACCTGAAAGGTGCATAATGATTTCACTAAATTCACATTAACTATACAGGGTAAATTAAGCAGAAAACATAAAGGCCAAACACTGTACACAGTAATTAAGCTCAATATTACAGGGCTGTACTGTAATAATTACAGCTAGCATTGCATGCACACTCTGATAATTCACTTAAATTGCCTTCAGAACACGCCAAGAAAACCTCCTTTACCCAGACAGCAAAAGAGATTTAAAAAAAAAGTACTTTTCATCTTGAAAACTATCATTTTTCCTTTCCCTATCTTGTCTATTCTGGAAAAAAAAAAAGCGCTAAATATAAATAGAGCATTTGCTGTTGTCTTTCTACTAAAGCTTTTAAATTTAAGGAATAATAGATGCCTGTCTAGACAACCCTAAAATTGTTTTAGTTACTGATGTATGGATGACTGATAAATGTCATCTTTTCTGCCTGCAGTGCATTTTGCATCCAGTCTAGTGACATTTGTCTATAGCTGACCTGAGTCTGCATTTTTCATTTGCATTAAGCATTTAAATTTTACAACTCTGGAGCTTCAGAATTCACTGTTTACCAGAAAATACAATAGCATTCCCTCCTCCCCATCCACCCCAAAGGAGAGATGCTTTCTTTGCTTGTCACATGGCCATTTTTAATTAAACCAGCAGGGAAGATTCTAATCAGACAAAGGCAATGGAATTTGCTTCATACCTTTCCAAGTGAAATAATTATTAATTCCCTAGTTTCACATTTCTCATACAGATAAAATGAAATCTGTAGCATGGGAAGAGAAAGGAGGTTTTTTATTTAAATGTGGTCAGGCAGGTTTTTTAAAATACTGTAAAAAACGTTTAAGTACTATATGGTAAGTAAGAAATACAGGGAGATGTAGGAAATTAGTAGGTTTACCACTTGCTTTTAAAATATGCTTTATGCTGTTACCGTCTTTTCTTTAGGTATTTGCCTGAGAGACAGTAGAATTGCCTCATGCAGAGATTTCCATTGCAAAACAGATCACTGTATTTTCATACACTTCTACTGAGAAATATGTTTGTTGCTGCCTACTTTCTAATACAGATGGTTCCAATATTGTGCTTTATGTGAACAGTATTCTCCAAGCCTCCATTGCTCAAACAAGGCATGATTTTTGCAATACGCCACTTACTTCAGAGGACTGAACTCAATCAAAAGTCTTCGCAGCCTTCTGTAAGCAGTCCCACTAACTCTGAGCATGGTTTGTTTTGCGAGGATCAGACAAATCTGGGACAGCAACAAGCTTTTGCTGTTCATAGTTGCAGCAGGTATTTGCTTTGGGCTTCTTCAGGGGCCTCCAAATTTTCTATTACAATTTTTGGTGACAAACTGGAACATATTTTCATTTTTATTATAAGCATTCAATATCATTTTTCAGCGCAAGTTTTTCCCACCAGTACTTTCACAAATGTCACCAAGGTAGAAACTAGAAAAATGACTTTGCTCTCTTGATGAACTAACAAATGGGGTGGAAGTAACAAAAGACATCACTACCTTGCTGAACAGAGACCTAAAGCACGTGTCCAACTTTACATACGTGAATAGCCCTATTGAGGTCAATGGATTTGCATATTTTTCATCAAGTGTGCACTTAAGTGGTCCGCAATAGATATTTTGTTCTGCTAATTAAGGTATATCTGCCCTACTGCAAAATCTCCCAGTAAACGTTTTGCCCGGCACTGCCCGGCACCAGTGTGGTTCCTCACAGCTTCACGAAACCCTCGCTCCTTTCTGCTACCTTCCTCATTAGCGTTGTGGAAAGGTTTTGCTTTGGTGTAATATCAACTGTCGTTAAGCTGGTACAGGGAAAGATAACCCATGATCCTTTCCCTCCCACACCTGTGGCTGAAGTGCATCAGTGTAAGATAGAAGCAGGGGCTTATACCAGTACCAGTGTTAACTAGATCTGACCTTACCTGGTAGGAGGCCAAGGAGGCCTTGTAGTCTCCTTGGTATAGGTATTATTTACTCTTAGCAGTTTTCGGTTATGCTGTATCTCATTACTTTCCATTCTACAGAGCTAACTTAAGGTTTTCATCTCTCCAACAGAAACCAGTGTAGGAAACCATCAACAATAGACTACCCCCAGTAACCAAAACTATAGTGGACAGAAAAAGTCTCAAGCATGTATTTTTCTACTAACCATCAAAGCTAAAAATACAGCTAGTGACTAACAAACAGAGCAAAGTGGAAATGAGTTCCGCATATTTTTAAATAACACAGCGGATACAATTTTAAAATGGGACTTTTAACCAGGTCTAGTCAAATGATCTTCAAAAAGTAAGTTGCTTTTGAATTAGTATGAAGAAAGCATATGGTCTGAGCTCAGAGGACATTGTAGCAAAAGGAAAACAGAAAACAGGTAACCTCCACCTTGTATATAAATCAATGCAAAAGATGTAAAAGTAAGTATACTTGTGGAACCTACTGACCTAGAACATCAGCTTTGAACCTGCGTTTTATCTTCTCTTCAGTATGACCCCATCCTGTGATTTTTGCTCACACGGCACAAAAGATAGCAGTTTTGTTCTTTTGCGAGATTCACTGAGAAATATTTCAGCTTTTTCTCTTAATGCATCACCTTTCCTCAACACCATTATAGGACATCACCCACTATTCAGGTAATCTAAGCCACCTAGTATTCTTAAACGCAAGGATCAGGTATTGCCAGACCTGAAGAGGAAAAAAAAAAAGAAGAAGAAGAAGAAAAAAAAGGAAAAAAAGATTCTCTAGCTTTGGCCCAACTAGTATCTCATCAACATTCAGCAGCAGTGCAATAGCAAAGAGGAAAGAAAAAAAAATACCCCACAGACACATGAGAAGGAGAAAAGATAAAAGGAGGACTGAATGAAGAAAAACATGTTGTTTCTTAACTGAGCTGTGGAGGAGGAGGAAAGGGGCTCTGACATGGCCTGCAGCTCTTTGTTTATAAGAACATCCTTCCAATGATCTGAACCAACATCAGATGGGAGCACAATGCAACTCTTTATCTGTTTTCACCAACCTGGTGGCTGTGCAAACTTAGGAAGGTACAAAGTGCAAATTTCTGTGAAAAGGCCCATTATCAAAGGCTAGGAACAGATTTTATTTTAATGCTTTATGCAGAATCTTTAGGTACAAGTCTAGGAAACACACTAGAAGTTTATGGTATGACACCGAAGCGTGATCAGAAGCCCGCTGCTTCTCAGTAGCGAAGCTCTCCCACAAGAGCTCCCCTCTATCCTATACCAAGGTCCCAAACCTGCAGTTAAACAGGAGAGACAGGAGGCTGGATAGATGGAAGTTTGGAAATGGCATTGAAGGACAGGCTGCAAATTGCCTGATCAATATGGCAGAGCAATGGAGAGAAGAAGTGAAAAAGTCTATGTCCTATAGGGATAAGAAGGAATATGGGGCAGTGGTGAAAATTCAATTGTCATAATAAAAGAGATGGAAATGAAAAAGCAAAACTTTCATGCAGGGGCAATAATTGCCTTTGCATCCAATGCCTAGTGCTCGAAATAAAAAACAAAGCTATAAGAGCAGAAAAATAATGTGAAAAATAATAATGAACAGTTGGGTCCCACTGCGTGTGACTGCTCTCTCCATACCCGTTCTGCCTCTGCAATTTTCTTTCTGTGCTCAAGCATATTTCTGGGGCTGATCCACACAGTTTTTATAACCTACTTCTAACGGTGGTAATATTTAGTAGACATCTGCACTTGACTGTACTTATACTCAGGGATCTCCAATGGCTGTGCAGATTGCACGGATGAGACATTCTTAATTTAGGAACAGGGAAACTGAGGCCTACAAAAGATACAGAATTTGCATATGATCCCACAGGAATTCAGTGGCACGGAGAAAAAGCAGCTGGCAGATCCTCCTTAAAGGTGGAGTATCTTACTGATGCTGTAGCATGGTCTCTAGGGCCAAAGTAGCAAAAGTTTGAGAGTTCTGGCTGGAAACAAACACCCAGCTCTGCAGCTTTCAACTCCTCGCTCCACACATTATTCTTTTTTTTCCTAAAGAAATTCTTGTGCATCCCCATGCTCAACTGCATGGCTGTAACACATCTCTGTCTTCAAGAGTATGTCTTTCTTGCCATCATATGAATCAGATGTATAAAACATGAGCCTTCCTTCTCAGCATGGGAGACTGTTGATACAGACTCCATAACAATACAGCATCACTTGCAAACCTTTTCATGTTCATAATAACAAATTCAGAACTTCATAATTTTCTGACGTACTGATTCTATGGTTTGAAATTACCTTTGTGTAGGTTCTTCCTAAAATGAAATTATTTAGGCTGTAAATGTTTTCAGCTATTTCCAAGTGTTAGCAGAATGACACATAAAACAGGAAAAAAAAAAAAAAACCTGCTCTTGTAAACCTGTATTTGAAGAGATTATGAAACAAAATAGTTCTGGAGAAAAAGCTAATTCGGGGCTTAAAAAGTCCTGAATAAGAAATGGGGTACAGATTAGTCCCCAAACTATTCATTTTGTTTGAAGTTATTTGTTAGCCTTTTAAAACTGTATATTTTATCATACTAGTGCACTTAGGGGGACTGTATTTTTAAAAAATTATACTGCATAAGATTTTCACAGTAATGAGTTTCCATGTTACTATATAAAATATGTTAAAGGATACTCTACTGAATGAGATTCACCAGTCTCATCTGGATTACGAGAGTTATTTTTTCCTTGCTATAAATCTCCTGCTTTCTAATGCATATGGTTAAGATTTTCCACAAAGTTTTAAGATCTATTTTTAATGTAGAACTAGTGACTTTGGACGTCCCAATTTGAAAAATCTTAGAGATAAATAAGTTTAAAGCGGTTAAAAGTCTTAAAGGTTGTATGGAGGGATTTTTTTTGAGGTGTGGTCAGAGAGAAGGCTACTACATTGCTGCTTTGAGCTAATTTCTCTGGTTTCGTTCTCATTTGTCTTGTACCTTCTACAGTCAAATCTACCTCACCATAAGGAGCAAGAGGGATACAAAGTTATGCCAAGCTGAGACGGAAAATATTTACAATTATTTTGCACTAAGGTAAACAGCTAAATAAAGTTCAGTGCAGCAGAAGACCAGCTCCCTTCCTCTTTATGCAACAGCACCTAGCAAGGTGTATATTGCACGAAACTTCTGTTTATTTTGGACACACTGTAAAAAGCAAGGATGAAGGTCAAGTGGCTCTCGTCATCCAGAAAATGGAATTGCCTATTAAAACTATACTTTCTTGCGTTATTGCTTCCACAGTCCTTTGTTTCCTATTTGAAACAAGTCAGTAGCATCTGCCTATGGCTTTAATTTGTACTTGAACTGGTTCTGCCTGCTAGTAGTACCTTCCAGTTCATTGCAGTCCAGAAAGCCTAAAAGCCTGATTACAGGTGTCTCCATGGTGCCTCACGTATGTTATTTTCACGACCAGGAGGCTGCAAGTTCTGTCGTGTTGTCATTGCTTTATTTCTGATGCTTTTTATGGAGTAATATGAGGTATTGGTGAATGTGGAGTAATATTTATTTTCTCCTCTCCGTTTAATAGGGCAGTCTAGGAACCCTACTTTTATCTCCCCAGGATATGGGAAAATAAAGTTGCCTGCTCCCAGCAAAAGAAGAATGTTAGCATTGTGGCAGCAAAGTCAAAGGGAAGCTTTACACCGGCTCCAGTAGGGTCTGTGACAGACATCTTAACCAATCTGCATTTTACCTCTTTCTAGGTTCTTAGATAACTCTTGAGAGCATTTCGCAATAACTAGCAAAACCCTCAAGCAGCACTTAAAGGAAGTAAGATTTGATTCTATTTTGTTCAGTGGGAAATATGCAGCCTTCTTACAATTCAAATACGAGTTAATGTCACTTCATGGAAAAAGAAGGAAACCAGATCATTCGAATTACAAGATTGTTGATGGATTAATTTGTGGCAGAAGAAAGTGAAAGTGAGGTGGTGACAAGGGGATTAGTTAACAAGATGCAGTAAGAATGCTAGAAGAGCTGCTCTTGCTTTACAAATACACTAGACTTTTTGAAGACATTGCTAGCATGACAGATAAAGGGAATGTAGCTGCATTATATATTTAAATTTTCCAAAGGCATTTGCAAAGGTATTGCACAAAGGGCTTATTTTGAAAATAAAAGCCTATGTGATGAAGAGGAAGCTGCAAAATGAATTAAAAAGTAAGAAGAAAGGAAGGGGGAAGAAGGGAATAATGAATATAATACATTTAAATGGAAGGTATTCTCCTGAGAAGTATCACAGAGAGCTCTGCAGGCTTAAACCAGGGCAGCTGCACCTTGTTATTTGATTTCTGTAATACTTTGCTTATAGACCATTATTTAACTGTATTGATGAAAGTAATTTATGAGAATGATAATGTAAAAATATTTTTTTGCCTTAATATTTATTGCATGAAGCTTCTTCCTTGATATTGCAGAGGTGGAAGAGATTAGCAATACTCTTATAGTTACAAAACTCACATGTCACAGGCTTAGTCGTTATGGAAATCTTTTTCTCCTTCAGACTTGGAAATATCTGTTCTATAGTACCTCTATTACAACTCATCTCACAGTGAAATCTGGAACCTCCCGAAAAGAAGTTCATAGTGTGGTTCTTAACTCCGATGAGTTTCTTCTTTTAGATTCTCAGTTTAGTCTTTGTGAATAGCTGGCCAGTAGTGACAGCAGCTCACCATGTGCATGCACTATTGTTCTGCTAGATACCCAGCACAGAACTTGCACGGTCCCATTAACCTTTTTCCTGAGCATCCTGCTATTTTTACGCTTGTAGGAAGTGGGAAGTACTAATATCCCCTTTTTGGGGACAAGGAACAGAGAGAGAACTTTAAAGAGATTCAGTATTGAAAAGTTAAATCAATCACCTAATGAAATCCTCGGTCATTAACCCTTTGCAGGACTTATGAACCTAAACTTGGTTTGTCCTTTTGCAGGGAAAATGAGAGAAATAGTGTGTATCACACCACAGAATAGCCTGAAGTCTAAAGCGCTCACACAGAGGTAGGAGATCTGCATTCAACTTCTGCCTCTGCCTGAGCTAGAACAAGAATTTTCACCATAGCTCTGCCTGTTTCCATGTGAGCGCTTTAATCATAAAATCCTTGGCTTTCCAGTGAAGTATACATTTCTCCTGCTGGAGCTGCTCTGTCCTTTATTAATGATTTAGAAAGAATAAAAGAGTGTCTTGTTAACCGGACAATTTTTCATCTACAACATGGGCGATCTTGTGTCTCTCTGCTGTGAAAGAGGGATTTGAATCTGGTTTTCCTCACACCCAAAGGAAGTGGTCCTGGCTGGACACACAAGTCAAAAATATCGTGTAAGAAAAATCTGCTTCACATGCCTGCTTTATAAGCTCTGATTCTGAGCAACTTGTCAATTCTAGAGCAGCGTAAACTCTTAGGCAGATTTGTACATGTTTTCCCACATGATCTTGGACAGTAATGTTGAGGATGGCAGCTAACAGCTATTTGAGGATCTAGGCCAACAGATTTGCCAAAAGATATGGAAAAAAATTAAAAATAGGAACGAAACTCATTGCTCCTAATCAACATCTTAAGTATGAGACTTTCTTTTCTTGCTAAAACGAATAGATAGCATGTTATAGCATTTCTTGTGACTGGTCATAATGAAATTTGTCTCCTACCATCTCAAAATTTTGGCATTGTACCATCTTTTAACGCTTGGTAGGTAACTTAATTTCCTTTGCAGTGATTTTTTGGGCAAGAAAATGTTACAATGAAGCAACATACTAAAATTGTCATTTTAGCTATAGTGGTAGTAGTAGTGGCAGACATTTCAGAGGTCATTGAACCACGTTCAGCATAACCTAAATGAACTGAAACTTGTCATTCTCTCCTTCCAAGTCATGTTTCTGCAGAGATCAACAGAGGTTCTTAAGTTCTCAGGGGGCCTGATCCAATGGAAGAACTCCATTGACTTTAACAAAGCTGGGGAAGATATCACATGTATAATAAAAGTACCTGCTGGCAAGAGTGGTCTTGCCAGCCCTTTTTCGGGAAAACTCGTATGTTCCAATTTAAACTCTCGTTTAATTCCTTTCAAATCAAGTGGAGATTCTGCATGCAGATGCAAATTTCTTGGAAGTAAACTTGTGCTCACAGTAAATTTTGAATATTTCTGATATTAAGCTTTCCTGCATGCCTACGGCCTCTGGACTTCAATTCTTCTTTAGTATGAATCAAATAACTCTTTCCTCTTGATTTCTGCATATCTAAACCCTTTGGAGGAGCAGGAAATCATTTTTGAAATAAGAAAGAGAAAATTTACTTTGAAAGATTTTGATTTCTAATATAGTTTGGATTGGTTTGGATTTATAATTGGGACATGATATAATTGGGTTCCTAAAGATTTTTAAGTTTTAACTTGAAAATTCATGAGTCAAAGTACTTCGACCTCACATGGGCATAATTAAACTTATGCTCTACCTCCAAATAAATTATGTGCATATAAGAGAGAAAGAGCAAACATATATGTGTTCACAGGTCCACAGCTTGTAGTTGATGTGTCTTCTAGTGGCTCTGGTGACCTCTGGTGACCTCTGGTGGTTGGGAGACATGGTTCTAGTTTGTCACTAACCAGCATATTATAAACAATAATTCCTCTTAACCATGAATTAGATATCAAAAGCAAATGCACAAAAATCCGACAGCCATCAGAAGGAAAAAAAAATGATCAGGAAGTGAACAGACATCTAGTGAATTATAGGGACAACAGGATAACTCAGAAGACATTACTGACACAGTCTTCTCTACTTGAACTTTCTGATATGACTTCAAGGTCCTTTATGTCTTATGCCAAGTGGATTGCACTTGACTTAATGAAAGCTACAATGCTCATCTGCATGATCTGAAAGAAGAACCACAGCCTTACTGCAAACTAAAGACAGAAAACAGAAGTCATTGATGATTACTTCTGTCTAGAAATTCAGAAGAAATAGAAGCTCCAAGGGGACTCAGATTCTAACTAGCGGAAAAAGCACATCTCAGGCCCATTTCTGTTGGATAGCCCACTTTTTATTTAGATTCTTTCTTTGTCTCTCTCCTCCTTCCACCTTGAGAAAGCCTTGAGGTGGCATGATTTCCTCAGGCGTATTCCACCACACAGGGAGAATTGTTTCAGGAGTATTGTGGCTTAGACTTTGCACAGATATATAAAAATTCATTGGGTGAAAACTAACCACCTACAGGAAGGTAGAGCAAACCCTCAGTGGAAGAACTGGTAGCGAACTCTGAGCTGCAGTTTCTATCCACCCATAGATTTTTTCATTACAACCTCATTAATGGAAGAATAAGAAAAGAGAGCCTTTTTTTTTCTTCACCCTCAGCTTCTAGTTTTACATTTGATCCTATTGGCCATGACATGCATTTTAATTGCCTGTTACAGTTCATCAGAATCTTAGGAAAGAGAATCCAAATATCTTATCTATGAAAGCTTCACTGTAACAGTAAATGTGCACTACAAGATGGAAGTATATCAATTTCATTAGCTTTTATTTTAGAATTTGAGGAATATATTAGGTACAGAAAAGTTTTGCTGTTAGAGAAAATGTTAATTACCTTGTAGTGATAGAAATGAGACTACCTAGTTTTCACATCAGTATAGATGCAAAATTGTTGATGCTGACATATTGCTATAGGGAGGTGTTAGCTGTCAGATCCTATTGATTTTAGCTTAGATGTCTTAATTAGTCAGTCCCATTGATTTCAATGAGGATGGCATGCAAAGTAATTGCTCTCCATCCACCATAGTCAAATTTCTATTTTAACATCTCTTCTCTTTCAAAACTCAGCTTTTTTTTTTTATATTGCTAAAGGCCCTGATACCAGAAGGCAGCCAGATTATTTGGTTTAAGAATCAAACTGGACTCCTAAGACCACTTATCATCTTTTTGACAGTTTTTGAAATAGACCACCAGAGCTACACTCAAAACTGTCAAAAAAAGTTGTGTTTCAATACTGCTTCTTCCCTAAGGCCTGATTACGGTTTGGTATTCTTAACTTACTTATTGAATTTTCCCTCAGGTAGTCTTTATGCCTGAAAATTGTTGAGCTGCTCCATCATATTAGCAAGAAGTGTTTGTTCTAGTATTGTGCAGCATAGACAACAAAGCTCAACCAGTGTTATGTCACTTCATTCATTTTTCACCTCTTTTCACTTCTGTATTTCATCTTTGACAAGATCTTCTCTATGCCTTTGTACGATCCCAGTCAGGAAATTTAGATTTTGGTGCACTGAGTATGGATCAAAGAGTCTTTTTATCTAAAAAGCTTGTATTTGGTTAAAATCAATATTTATATTTTCTAAAATATTTCAGTTTAGTCTCAAGTGCTGTTTGGGTCATTCTTTAATTTAAAATTAATCACATCTTACAGAAGGAAGAGTCCAAGTAAAAATATTAATTCATGGAAAAATATTAGCCACACTCAAATGTGAGTATATTTATCCAAAATATAAGAAAAGTTCTCTAGAACCAGGACAGCAGAAAATATTTCTTCTGTTGCTCTTATTTAAATCATACAAAAAGAAAGAAGAAAAAAAGAATAGAGACAGTAACTCTTCGTGAATGGTATCAAAGATTACTAGGACACTTTCTAAAGTACAGAAGCAGAGCACAAAATTTTGACCGCACAGTGGCCCTATCTGTGTGATTCTGACTGCTTTTGTGGGCAAGGTTAACGCATCCTTTCAGTTTCTCACTTTTACTGAGCCTGGCCAAAAGTATTCCAGTTAAGATCAGTGGTGTATCAGTGGCTTTGAGATGTGAATAACTGAAGTAGGTACTGAGTTTTAGGAGTTAGGTAGATTGCTTTAGGGTTAGAAATATTAGTTTTGGAAGAAGAAAAGGAACTACACTGAGATTATATTTATTACGTGTAATAAGTTGCAGCCTGATGTGATGAAGTTCGATGACAAACAATATGGTCCAGTCTCAGAGCAAATTTCAGACTTACAAATGAAAAATTCAGCACTTCTTTGATCTTTCCTAAACTGCATTTTTCCCTTATAATGCTGAGACTGGGGAAAGTAAAACAGAATATAAAATTGACAGGCAAGAACCAGAAAAATTTGCTCTTGACAGTTCATCTTGCTTCAAGAGACTGTTTTCTGCATATCCACGAGGCTTCTCGGTTGTCACCTGCTCAGTTCTTGGAAACTGACTGAAATAAAAACCCAACACATTGTGCCAGTCCAGAAATAGCACTGATAATCTCCAAGGCAGCTTCATCTAGTCTTCTTGCAGAGTTTCTTTTCTTGAGAAAAGAGTGGTGAAAGTGTCTAAGGAGATTCCCTATAGCTTACATCTAGGATATTGTGATCTTCTGCACATTCACTGCCTTCAGAGTAATACTATTCTTTGGATAATTTCTACGAAAGAAGAATGAACTGAAGCTTGTTCATAGGGGTAAGTTCCAACATGAAAAGGAGAAGAAACATTATATTAAAACGTTCTTCATTTAGACTCTATGCTAGTCCTTTCAGAGAGTAATATTTAATTCATATAATGGTATAAAGTCAATGTTGAGGCTTCATCCATATTTCAGTGTATGAACGTTATGTGTTATATAATTGTCTTACTATTTTATTTTATTATGTAACCAAATTCCTGTCATGGTGTATTCTGCTTGGTGTGTGTGTGTGTGTGTGTGTGTGTATATATGTATGTGTGTATGTATATGTATGTAATGTATATGAACATGTATATGTTCCCACTTATATTCCCACTTCAAATCAGATGGCTCCTGTTTTCCAGAGCTTTTGAGCACGTGCTCCTTTCATTGCGATGGGCAGAACTTGTGCAAGAATAGATATTTCTTGGAACATGTGAACCTCCATCCCCCTCAAAAAATCCACATCCACAATACACATCGAAGAATTCAGTTCTGACAGAAATCCAAAGGAACAGGATTTTTCTGGGACCTTACATTTTGATAATCCATATGTTTGATTTGTGGCACTTTTTCCAAAGGCTATTTTTCAAACTTGCTATATTTATACTCTGTTTCTGCATCAGATTTTTCTTCCTTGAGATGTCATATATTCCCCTTTCTCTTTGTACTTTAAATATTGAGATTTCTCCCCAAACTCCAAGTTGGGGCCATGAAATTCAATGATACAGTAAAGTAATTCTCATTGTGTTATTTGGCCACCATTTTAATACTCTTTGTCACCTATTTTTTATTCAGATGCATAATTTAAGTGTAATATGAATACATACATATTTACAGATAATGTGACCATTCTGATTAGAGTGTGTAAAATCAAACAAACAATAGAAGACCTTTTGCATTTTAATATACCATTCTGAATAAAAAGATTATTCTTCTATAGCTGTGTCTCCAATGAACATTGTTATTAGAAATGGAAGAAGATCTCATATTGCAAGTTAGCTTGACCAAAAATAGCTTTCTTTGTGTTACCACCTGGGTTCCTGAGTTCAAACTTGAAAAGTTTGAGTCTAGTTCATTGAGTAAACTAGGATGATATGCTACAATGTGCTAAACTTTTATGATTATGGGACAGAAAGCAGTGTCTTCAGGTGGGACAGTAAATTGAAGTTTCCATGGAAGAAGGAAGACTCATTGGTCTTATTTTGAATATCTAAGTTTGGGTATACATATACTCAGGGAAGGATCAGTTCCTTCTTAAAGCCACTAATTGATACATCTGGAATAATTCAATGTTCACTGTATAAACGAGAGAAAATCAAGAAGTAGAATCCTCTAAGAATTCCTAAGACATTGTACCTGCATGCATTTGTATAAGACAGATGAATAATGTAATATAAAAACATATATAAATATAATTCATATGTGCATGCACCATAATATACTTACTTTATTTTAAGAAATTCATAAATATACATATTTAATATAAACAAGTCTACAAATAGTGTAACAGAACCTTTTCTATCAAAATATATAATTCTGAAGGGTCTGAACATCAATATACATCTTTTTAGTAATCTGAAGTTGGTTTTATTTCTCTTTTAGATTGCTTTTATCCCACTAAAATGAATTGGAGTTGTGGGCTATTTTGTCTGCTGATGTGCGTGAGTATTACACACGTGTTAGAAATATGGCATCCCAGTTTCTGTTTTGTCTTCTGTACAAACCTCTGGCCAGTGAAGTTCTTATAGAGCATTTGGGTGTAACCTAGAAAACTAGATTTTTAATAACCATTCTGACATCTTTTTATGAATAAATCAAAGGTTAAAAGCAGCAAATTTAAAAATCTCCACTTTATTTATGGTCAAAAAATACTATGAAAAATACACACTGTCAAAAATGGCGCTAAGCTAATGAGCCAAGCCAGAAACAAAACACTACATTACTGGATTGTGGGGGGCTGTATGTGTTTTTGCAGCTCCTGGGCCTTCCCAGTTCTTGCACCTGGAAACTCTTTTTAGGAACACATTAAGCATAAGCTTCTAGCAAGGCAGACTCCGCTTTGAATTAAGGCTCTTCTGGGTGCTGGGTTGCAGTATGATCAGATGTTCCTTGGCTGCTGCGCATTGCCATAGCCTCCTTCCGGCTGTGGCACCTCCCCTGTAACTGTAACTCGGCAGCAAACCAATCAGTGGAGCAGCATGCTGGGTTTCGGACATGAAAAGCTGCCATCACAGTGAAGTGAGATGGGAGACAAATATGTTTACAGAAAAAACATCCTGCTGTCATAGGCAGTTCCTCTTTCCCTTCAGGGAAAACTTTTTCTTAATTTTATTATGATAGGTTCCAAAGATGATAATTACAGTTTTCTTCCTCTTCCCATTCCCATTTTAAAAAACCAAGAAACATGAGCAGTGTTACATAATTTTGGAGTATCTTACTCATCCTTTTAACCGTACCGAAAGTCAGTTGTCCATTCGTGTTTCCATTTTTTACCTCTTACTGAGATAAAGACAACTTATTACTTTCACCCTTATAACTTTTTAGTTATTGAACAGTCTAAAAGAGATTTTAGATGATGGGATATATTTCTACTTTCCTTGGTTTCTCTTGATTATAGTTCAAGAATCTCACATGTCAGTGTGTTAAGCTGATCAACCTCAAGGTGTACATCCAGCAGTCTGCATAATCCTTATTTCGACTTGATCACTTCTCAGCGATATACACAGGATATTGTTGTGCAATCCTTTAGCATTTCTGAGCAGACGGTGTCTTGATCTCTACCCTCTAGAGAAGGCATCAGCAATATGTGGCCTCCACTGTTTCATAAGGCACATCCAACTCCCAGGAACTCTGAAGGGTCAGCAGGGCTTTTAAACTGGGAGAGAGAGGTACCAAATCAGGTGGATTTGGAGTGCAGGCTCTCATTGAAACTGCATATATGAGGCCAAATACAATATCATACAAAAAAGGGTACTAGCCCTTGAATATCTGGCTGGAAATAAAAGTATTCCCAGGAACAGGTCAAGCATGTGAAGTCCGTGAAGTAAGAGTAACTGAGTTACTGGTACTACAGCACTACTGGGATATCAGTGAACCAATCTTGGAGACAAATTGGCTCCACATAACTCCCTCAGCTGATGAATTCTTGTTACCACAAGTGACAGAATCACTGTAATATTCACATTTCATTGAGCACTTAGTCTTTCAAGTCTTTCATGGACAAATTTGTCTCATATAAATTAGATCAGCTACCTTAGCTCCTCTTTCTATGATAAACAAAAAATACACAAGAAATAATATATCCAGCTCTGAAATATAAGCTCAGAATTGTTCAGAGTTCATGAAGCCGCCACTCAGATCTGGAATAAAGTTTCACAAATCAAATCAATTCATTCTTCAAGGTTAAAAATTGGGCTTCCTTTCAAAAGAAAAATTAAGGGAAGATGCCAAGTCACTATGGAAGTGCCTCTCTAGTGAGTTCCTTACTACATTTGAAAACTTGTATCTAGTTACTTCAACAAGTGTCCTATCAGTTCTTCTGGAAGAAGTGCTGCTACAGCTGTCTCCTTGCAACCTGAGGTTTTGTAGAACACTAGTTTAGCTGTACAGCATCACTGGTGGCACCAATATAAACTTATCCTCAGGAAAAGGTAGATAAATAAACACTGGAGAGGAAAGGATCCATGCCAAACTTTTTTGTGGCACAGATGAATGCTTGTAAAAAGGCAGCGCCCAAACCAAAGGAAATGTTTTGAGTGCCCAAACCAAAAGAAGTGTTTTGAGATGCATTAACTACTACAGAAAGAAGGAAGCAGGGAGGGAATGAAGGGACTCTTTCAGTCAGAATATACTTGCTGGAAAAGTAGGCCAACAAAATGACCAAATATTTATCTGAGAAGTTTTGGCAGGGGTGCCTTAAATCCGTTCCCTGCTGCATTGTTACCTCAACTTCCAAGTATTCTGAATTTTAGTAAATCATTATGAAGAAGATCGTATACTGTTGTCTGCTGCTTTTCTGTTACTAGTATGAGCTAGGGCATTTCAACAAGTAACTCACTGGGGAGCTTTGCTAGGTTCTGGTTTCTGCCTATTTGCATTGGTGCCCTGAAGCATTTTTTAGTTCTGTTACTTCAAAAGATCAGCTGCAGCACTATATTTACCTGATCACTCTCACGTAGCAAATTCAATCAGCAGAATTCATTCTGGGGCCACTTGTTTATTTTGTGGTGGTGATTGTCAATTATGCCATAACAGTTATCAGGACACTGGAACAGAACTGTGTTCCCTAGCTGGGAGGTCAAATAGTATTTCACCTGGTAGTGGTAGAAGCTCAATTAGTACATTAATCATTTAAAATCAAATTGAACACAGCAGTCGATAACATTCTTTTGGGAGTCATCTTGCACTTGCAGCAGGATCTGTCTATTTAGCAGGGTAGCCTCAGGGCTGCTCTAACCTATGCCTGAGGGCTGGCCTGCCCATGGCAGCCCCCAACTGAGGGGAGGGCTTAGGTAAGAGTTCCTCTCCTTTTTCCTTTCCTTACCCTCCCTGTCTCCCCAACTTGCACTGTGCACTTGTCAGCCATACCTGAAGGTCTGGCCCATACATCTGCACTTCGTTCTTTAGCCATTTCACTATCCAGTGTCATGGGAACACGCAGTTCATTTTAATATCATTGCAAAGCCAAATGCAAAGCAAAGTTTTGGGGTGTTTTTTTTTTTTTTTTTTGCGGGGGAGAGTACAACTTTTGAACTGGCAGAACAAGCATATTTGGAATGTTTAAAGCAAGCTGGGATCAATTGTGCTTGGCATGCAGCCATCAGACCTTGAAATTGGTCTTACTGGCACCTACTTCTAAGGAGGATGAAACCCTGTCCCCACTTAGGTCTCACTTACAGATTTCACTATACCACTTCTAGGGAAAAATACTGCTATCATCAAATTTTGTACTCTTGAATAGCTTGTTTATAAGTTAGTATATCAGTTATTATATTCAGATATATTTAATTTTTAATTTACTTGCTTCCTCCGCCATTTCCACATCTGCAGTTTTAATCGCTTTCATCATTTAAGAAGTCAAACTCAGATTAGTGGCAAAGAATCTTCTGAAGAAAGAACTGAATGCTAGGTCCATGAAGGGATCCAACCGAAATAAAGATCTGCCCTGCACAATGGAGCAGATGTGAAGAATACTAAGTCAGCACAGAAGTCTGTGAAGAGGCTAACTGGGGTTTGAACACATTTTAGTCATATCAGTGCATTATATTTTTTGGCTAAATGTTATAGTGACACAGGTATACTGCTTACAAATGATATCTGGCACGTTATTGGTAGCTCAGAGATAGCTTAGAGGCTACAGTATCATGCAGTATCATTTAATCTGGACAGGACCAAAGAGGCACAGGACCTAGCTGTAATCCTCAAAACTCTGCTCAGCCCGAAACCACAGTCCCCTAGAAAAGCTTCCAAATTTTTGCTTGTATTCAGAGCCAGAAACATCTTGGCCTCAAGAGTTTGGAGATGGATGTTGATCAAGCTTCCCTATGGCCAAGAAAAGGGCTCAAGAAGGAGACAATGTCCTTTTCCACCTTTTAGTTGCTAACTCAGTGATTAGCACTAATGAGAATTCCTGCACAGGAGATACCTTGCATTGGAACATTTAACTTATCAGCTCACTGCCAACTGGTCGAGTCCTCAATCTTTGTTTAGGGACTCTGTCCCTACCCTCTCTTGGAGACAAACCTTAATAATAATTATGGCAGCTAGTAGGCTAAACAGTGAGTTCCCCAAGTTAGCCAGTAAAAAATGAAGAGAAGGCTTTGTGCCTATTCCTCAAAGGGCCTTTGCTCAGAGGGACTGAATGTCTCCACACAGGATTCACCCCTCCCCAGTGCGGCATGTTTGAGATAGGTCAGTTCTTTGAGCCAGAAAGAGATTCTGTAGACACAAAATTGGACTAGGGCTTCCATGAGAGAACATATATCACTGCTGCTATAAAGATCTCAGCTTACTCTTTTCAGTGATTTATATACTGCCAGTGTATAAACCTTTTTGTCCCTATATGAACTGTAAATGGTAGCCACATTTTTTTCAGATATGACAGTCTCGTGCAGTAGGTTATTTTTCCCATTAGAACACATGCCATTAAATCCATTATCCATTCTAGTTTCTTTGTCAGTGCAATCTGTCTCTTTGCTTAGCTACAGTTAATGCCACTATTAATTGAACTTATCCTTAATTCATTCCTCTCATATTTTTAAAGTAAATGTAGTGCTTGTAACGAGCTGGATTGACAGCTTTTGAGATCAAAGTCACAAACCTTCAGAGACACATGGGCATATAATTACTGTATAGGTATCAACTTCCACTGATTTCAATAGTAGTTAGGTACCAAAATACCTTTGAAGATTGGTGCCAAAGTTTACATTCTCATATTGGCTATAGCACAAAGTTCCTATCACTAGATTCATTTTAAGGGGGATTGTGTTAGGTGTTAAAATGTGGTGTAGTCTTTAATACTCATTTCAGTCACTGACCTTGCAGTGGGGATGGAAGTATAGCTCTAGTTGTGGGTGTAGCTTTGTGATAGGATGAAAGTTTTAATCCAGCTGATGACTGAGCAGTCAATTCCACCATCACTCCAAATACAGTGGAAAGGAACTACTCCCTGCCTGTCACCATCAATGGTGATTAATTCTGTATTCAAAATGAGGAGAAGGTCATGCATCCTTTGCCTTTTACATGAGCTACTTAGCCCAGTCTGCAACTTGTCTATTTATATTATTTCCTGGGGAAAGCAGAGAGCAGCTTTTCTGCTCTAAGCTGTTGTTTTGTAAAATACTGTGACTGAACTGGGAGTAATTCATATGCTGTATTGCTGCAATATTGCCCATTCTGCAAGGTGGCATGCAGTTTCTCCCTGTATAACGAAGCACACTAGAGTATGCTCGCCTTTAAGGATGTGAATAGCTCCAGTGAAGTCAGTCCTGACTCTAAAGTTGAGCATGTGCTTAAGTGCTCTGTTGGATGGGGTCAGAGTGCTAAGCACATTTTAAGATTGTATCTCAAACCTTTTAGCAGCCTGAAGAGCTCTACCTCATGCCATGTGTGGTGGGTGCTTACTCGTACAGATTGTGTAAATCTAGTGAGTGGTACACAGATGCTCTCATTTTCTGTAGGCACAGAAATAATAGGAACTCTGCTATTTTTTCTCATGCTTACTTATTTGTATAGCAGAATTTGATCAAACTCCAAGGAAGACTTGTCATTCTCTTTAGAAAATTTCTCCCCTATTAATACTCAGAAGTTTTGTATTGTTTTGTGATATCATATCGTATTTTTAATATAAGAAAGCAAAATGACTAATTTATGAGCAAGAGTAATTTCAATGGAGCAGCAGCTTTAGTGGAAGCTGAAACTTCTTTATTCCACAGAAAAAAAGAAGTAGAAAGTAACTATTCCAGCTACAGGGTGATGTAGCCCCAGAGATGTGCTAGAGCAGGCATTCTGCTGCTCCCTTCTTACATTAAGGGTCATCTGCACCACTTAGCCTCATTACCACAGAGGACACAAGTCACGTGGGACTGACTGAGCACTCTCAGTTGTATCCCTCATCATCTGAAATGAAAGGATATTAAAGGAGCTTGACACTCTACTTCAAAGGTCAACAAATAACTCTCAGTGTCTCCATATATAAAGTAAGTGACAGTGGACACAGGGCACAGCTTTGTCTTGTGTGCTGGTTGTAGCTTAAAGCAGAGTGACATGAAATAATGAGGTTTAAATTGGTGAATTGGTTTGTGTGTACTGGGGATTAACCTGTAATACACATTGCACCCAAATTACAGGACTTCAGAGAAGAGCAGCTTGAAAGCATTGTGGCAAACACTCAGACTGTAATGATGCCTCCTTTACAGTAATATTGCTATTCCTTGTTACCTTCATGTAGTCACACATCATAATCTTAGATTAAAAACTTAGATTACCTTGTAATAAAATTCATTGGTACTAGAAAATGAGTGCTATTGAAAATAGATTTTAGCAGGATAAGTCAGAGCTAAAGTGAAATGCATCAGCCAAGGATCTTGTCCAAATGTTATATTTTACTAATACTTTAGCATCAATATTTAGGAGTGAAATAAAGTGCAAAGAGACAAAGGATGATTCAGGCATTTATGCTTTTTAAACAAAAGAATGGCACAAATTAACTGAGCTGCTTACATTGTACCAACACCCCCCCCATACATGCATCCATACCAATACAGATGTAAGTTGCATAGAGAAAGTGAGTAGCAACATATAGACCTTTGTGTCACCATGTGTTTCTGCAGTATATTGGTGCAAGATGCCAAGGTGTTTTTTATGATACATAAAGAACATATGATGCTTTTAAGAAAGGCACTCAGACTCTGTAAGGCAATTTTTAAAATACCATTTATTGGACCTATCACAAGAAGGAAAAAGAAGATAAATACTCTTATGTTCTTTCAGATGCTGGGACTTCTGAGTTGTCCATGATCAGATGGACCTCCACACAAGGCTTGACATGGCACACGGTACATTCATGGAGAGGTTCACGGGCATTTTGGTCTTTAGAGCTCTTATAGGATTTTCTTAGAAGAAAATAATTATATTCATCATTTCTACTGTCGAGCAGGAGGATGTTTACATGAGACCTTGCTGCTTCCCCTTAAGATAGAGACGTGCAGGTGATATCATCACTGGTGCCAGGTGGGAGCTGCCTACAGGCTCCTCTGCTACAATTAGCTGGCTAAGTTTATCCTGTGGCCAGGAGATATGCGCAGCACAGCACGGACCTGAAGGCCAGGCTACACACGCAGCACAACCCAGCACAGCACAACAGAGCACAGTCCTGCGCCTACCCAGGTTAACTGTAACGTGGATCACTAACTCCTGGATGTACAATAGTCTTCCAGCAGGATCACTACAGTCTCCCAGCGACATGAGGAAGGAGCTTACAGTAGCTAAAAATTTCGGAGGTCATAAATAGTAGACAGTGTGTTCAACAGCAGTGGGTAACACAAATGGCAGGAAGCACTACATCCTTTTAAATCTGCTGCTATTTTCGCTTGCTCTATCTTTCTAGCTATTCTAATAGGTGCTTGTTTGCCCCAGGAAACTCAGCCCGAGCTCAAGTGAAACAGGGCTAGTAGCTGTGACAGCACAAGTGCTGTAGGCTTGATGGGTTCAAGGATTCTCAGACACACGACTCAAAATAAATTAAGCTGTAAATAAATAAGGACTCTTATGTTGGGAAAGAGAAGATTCAGGTGAGATAGAAGGCAGAGTAACACAATTAATAGTTATTACACTAAAGAGCCTTTATCACCAGTAAACAATATTATTAGTACTGAACACAATAATTTGAGCAAATAGTTCCATTAACATGCTTTAGCTGAAGTAGGTCCCATGGGTCTACTTAGTGTGCTGAATGAGCCATATTCTGTGGGTCGAAGAGTTCTCATTGTTGCTGGTTTTTTTTTCTTTCAGCCTTCTGATGTCTTCATTTTTCTCCCACCAGGCAGAACACAGAGATAACATTTGACATAACATGGTTAATTCCAACCGCTTAAAATCTTGGAACAGTACTCAAAATACCAGAAAGTTTGACATGTATAAAAATCAAAATATTGAATTATTTCAAAATCTAAATAAAATGCTTTCTGATTTTTATGTGTATAAGTTTAATTGCTGGAGCAGGTTCGGAGGTTCTTGTTGCTTACTCTCTCTATGGAGAAAGAAGCATTCTCTTTCAAAAATTGATATGCCTCCAGAGGCATTATAGAAGGCAATAATTTTATGTTACTTCCTTGAATGTACCCTTTATTGCTAAGGCCAGCCCTCAGGAATTCCAGGCCCTGGAGATAAGAGAGAAAGTCTGGAGAAAGGATAGGGTAGATGAGGAAAGAGCAGTGGATGTTGTCTACCCGGGCTTCAGCAAGGCTTTTGACACTGTCTCCCATCACACCCTCATAGGTAAACTCAGGAAGTGTGGGTTAGATGAGTGGATAGTGGGATGGATTGAGAACTGGCTGGATGGCCGAGCTCAGAGGGTTGTGGTTAGTGGTACAGTCTAGTTGGAGGCCTGTAGCTAGTGGTGTCCCCCAGGGGTCAGTCCTGGGTCCAGTCTTGTTCAACTTATTAATCAATGAGCTGGATGAAGGGACAGAGAGCACCCTCAGCAAGTTTGCTGGTGATGCAAAGCTGGGAGGAGTGCCTGATTCAGCAGAGGGCTGTGCTGCCATTCAGAGGGACCTGGACAGGCTGGAGAGATGGGCAGAGAGGAACCTCATGAAATTCAACAAAGGCAAGTGCAGGGTCCTGCACCTGGGGAGGAATAACCCCAGGCACCAGAACAGGCTGGGGGTTGACCTGCTGGAAAGTAGCTCTGCAGAGAAGGACCTGGGGGTCCTGCTGGACAACAAGTTAAGCATGAGCTAACAATGTGCCCTTGTGGCCAAGAAGGCCAATGGTATGCTCAGGTGCATTAGGCAGAGTGTTGCCAGCAGGTGGAGGGAGGTGATCCTGCCCCTCCACTCAGCCCTGGGGAGGCCACACCTGGAGCCCTGTGTCCAATTCTGGGCTCCCCAGGACAAGAGAGACATGGCGCTACTGGAGAGAGTCCAGCGGAGGGCTACCAAGATGATGAGGGGACTGGAGCATCTCTCCTCTGAAGAAAGGCTGAGAGAGCTGGGCCTATTTAGCTTGAAGAAGAAATGACTGAGAGGTGATCTGATGAACATATACAAGTATCTGAAGGGGGGGGTGTCAAGAGGATGGGGCCAGATTCTTCTCCATGGTGCCCAGTGACAGGATGAGAGGCAACGGGCACAAACTGAACCACAGGCAGTTCCGTCTGAAGATGAGGAAAAAGTTCTTTCCTGTGAGGGTGAGTGAGCACTGGAAGAGGTTGCCCAGCGAGGCTGTGGAGTCTCCTTCCCTGAAGACACTCAAAAGCCACCTGGACACAGTCATGGGCAACAACATGCTCTAGAGGACCCTACCTGAGCAGGGAGGTTGGACTAGGTGATCTCCCAAGGTCCCTTCCAACCTTGGCCGTTCTCTGATTCTGTGATTCTGTGACTGTCTTTCTGTGGTCACCACTCCTCTTGAACTGATACTCCCTAACTGAGTATCCTTGAGATGAGCAACACTTTATTTTTTAAGGGATTTTTTTTTTCAGTTAGTCTCCCTATCTTCAAAGTGTAAATTTCTCCTTAAATGAATGTTTCCTTCTGTAACTGAAAGCTCCAACAGTGCTCTCCTCATGATGAGGGAGATGAGATTTCCTCTCCTGCTTTTCAGAAGGGTGCTGTCCCTACTTTCATTTTCAAGTTATTTGTTTGGTTAATGAGTAGCAGCTCAGGCTGTCAGTCTGTGAAAAGATACAGTGTCACAGGGATGGAATATCTGCCTCTATGTATTTAATCACATGATCCAATTTTAATCAACTTCATAAGAAAAAAGAGTTAAAAAAGAGCATAAATCACGATACAGTTAAATTATGATTTTACTGCTGAGATTAAAATGAATACTAATGTTCATGTTGCAAGAGAAAAGTCTACTTCATAGTATATAAATTAAATATGTAAAGTTTGTTATTTTGCAATACATTTATCTGCATATTTTAGAGTATTGTTCGCTTTTATTACATTTCTGATCAAGACTAATGCTCATTAAAAATCTAATATGACAATGAAAAATTTTATATGGCAAATTCTTATCCTGTATTGCAATTGCTATCTGCTACACTTTTTGGAATCTACGGCAAATTAGTCTTGGGCCATGGTAATCTTAATTATATCCTGGAACAGATGTTGGAAATATATTGAGCAAACTAGTTTAGTAAGATTGCCTTTGCCTCTTAATGCAAAATCTCTGTGTTCATGTGCTTGCATTATTGAAATTACAAAAGGCAGGCATCTGAAAAATGGGATTCCTTGTTGGGCAGTCATATTCATAAAAATTCATTCAGTTGTGAGAGGGTCAAAAAAACAGGGAAAAAACCTGCTTGCTGTTCAAAATGTAGCATAAGCTCTACCATTTCATTTTCATGAAGAAAAATGTATAGACTAAAAAAAGGATTTATATGATCTCAAAACTGGGTGTCTATGAGTTTGGCATACTTTTAGCTAGATAGCAGTTGTAACCCAATCTATTTAGTTGTTTTATTCAAATGGACTGGAAATAGAGATTGTTCTAGAAGGAGACACAAACACTCCACAGATAAAAAGCTTCAGCTTTTTTTTTCAGCTATGGCTAATACCACTTTTTGAGGTGACAAATCAAAACAGCATTGCCAGCTGCAATGGTTATCTTTGGTCCACATATAAACTAAAACTTGACGATATTTTTATCTCAGGTCAGTTAGCTTGTGACAAGTATAAAAAGAGTTTGCATTAGCATAATGGATCAGCTGCTATCGTGATCGCTTTGCAGGTTGGCTTCTGGCCACCACCAGCTGGGAGCTGCCTGTCTTGCAGTGCTTCCAGAATGGGTGAATTTGCAGAGCTGCTCCAGGAAAAGTGGTCAGGGCACACAAATGTGCAGGTGGTGTGGCTGGCAGGTTCAACGATGCCACGGGGAACAAGATGCTATGGCAAAAACAGTATTGGAAATAGCAAACACTGCAGTGGGCTAGACAGAAGGTCCCATTTCGTTCCCAGTGCAAGGGCCGCTGTCAGCCTTCCTGTGGCATTAGTACCCATTGATACGGAATGTGTTTAAATAGCTCTTAAAGGAGGGTCTTAGAGCACTGATGAAGAAGGCAGTCAGGCCTGCCTGCACAGCAGCCCCATGGAGAGCAAACGAGCTGTTTGTGGGCAGCAGGGGGCATACTAAGCTACTGGGGTGTGTTTGATGACCTGCTCAAGAAAAATTGCAAGTGAATCAGCTATTCCAACTTTGCAGTGAACAAATGACAGGCTAGAACACAAACCATACTCTGCTGAGCAAAGTTGTCCAAGCTCACATCTCTGCTGCAAAGGTTCTCATGTCACCAATGAATTGATGGTGGTGTCAAATTTGTGCAGACCATCTTTTCTTCCTTCTTTTGCTTAATTCCCTTGAAAGACTGCAGTACACCTTGTTATACGCTCTGTTCAAATATTTTTTTCTAATCAGTTATTATCTCCTTTAACTTTTTGACATAATTTTACTCCCTGAGATGCATCTTCCTGTGCAATCTTTGCTGCTACATTTCCTTGAAGACGTTCAAGATTCCCGAACTAAAACAGCAACTGCTGTCATTTAGGCCAACTCAATACCAAAACGGTAGAAGTTATGTGGGAGGCCAAATCCCACAAAGCCACAGAATCTAATTAGACATATGAGGTTCTGAATTGTTCAAAGAGTGTCCTCTTGTTACAGTAAGACTAAGTCTGGTCTCAGAGAAAACATGATTATGGCCAGCACTATTCAGATGCAAGTCACAGAAATAAAAAAAAACGTGGATTTCTAAGCTTTCTTCTCTCATTTCAGAGCACAGCCAGGAGTTTGCCTGAGCTTGAGCTGAAACCACCCCTTAAACAGATTGGGTGAAGGAAATTTAACAAGGCTTGCTGCGGTTCACCCTGTAGAGCGCACCTTACTATGGTAGACACTGGTGACTTTCACCTTTGCCAAAAGAAAAAGTGGCATCAGGCCCAGAATCATCAGCAATTGCGATTAAGAGCTCTGTGCTGGTGCAAGCCTGTTCCCTCATGATGTGACCTGTAGCAGTTGCCACATCAGGCAGTGTTAGTGAGGAGCTGACAACCCTCTTAACTCCACCAGTGAATCTAGTGTTGATGTGGCACCTTTGACCCTTAACTCTGATGAACTACCAGATAATGTCAGTAGCAATTGCAGCTCCACCCCAACCTTATGGAACAGAGATCTTCTTCATAAGTTTGTTTTCCCATCTTAATGAGATTTTGTCCATCTTGTTTAGATGCTACCTATTTATGTTGGTATTCAATGAAAATGGTTTATCTCCTTATATCTGGTGATATAAGACTAAAGTCCTCTTTCACTGTTTCTAGGTTTCTTACCCTTTCATATAAAAATTTATTATTTTGATTAGAAATCAGATACGCATTTTAATTTCATTCCTGTGGAAAAGATTTTTGAAAATATATTTCCTGCAGTTCAGCACCTTTTCTCCTGATAGTAATCAAGTTTAGATTTTATTTTCATAGAGGGCTCTTTATTTATAAGCAGACTTTCTAATTAATGAAAATATTTTGATTTGCCACAAGACAGCAAGGAACCAGAAGGAAGTAGTGATTAATGTCAGTCCTGATGAAAACTACGTTCTCTTTCTTTTTATATTATAAAGCTCTCAAAAGAGGGGGAAACCTGTTAACATAATGAGTTTAAACTCTTGGATAAATAATATAGTAGTAATCATAGTCATAGTTGTATTCATAGTAGTAGTAGTTGTTGCTGTTGGGGAGGATGAAGGGAAAGAAGAAAACTAAGGACTGTATCAGGGACAATATGAAGAATGTAGAAATTTGCAAACCAATACAGAAGACTTCTGGAAGAATTAATGGAAAATATGGAGTTAAGTCTTTGGTTTCTATATACTTTAGCATAAGTATATACAAACAATAGAGGTGCACAACTAAAAATAATCTATTGGAAGTACAAACATTTTACTCAGTCAGAGACTGAGAGACAGCCTTCAAGGGAAAACAGAACTGCCAAGTTTACAAATATCAACAACGATCTATAATGGAGTTTCTTCTTAGATTTTTGACAATGTTAAATTTTCTGTCACAGAAGGTTCCTGGAATTTGATAAATACATGCACTCATATTCAGAAGTCCTTCTCTGGGAGGAATTTTTTACTGTGGTTAGAACTAAAGCTAGTACATCCATCTCTCTCTGTAAAATATGTGTACGTACTTCTGATTTACCTACTGGAGCTGTTTGCAAAGTAGATTTACAGAAAACCTTAAAGAAGAGTCCGTCTATCAGCACTTCACTGCTCTGAAGATTTAGGGAATTTTCCATGTTTTCTCCCTTGTAGGCTGAAAAAAAAGTCTACTCCTTATATCACCTTCTTTCATCCAAGTCAGTATTTACAAGTAAAATATAGAGAAATTCTTACCCTAGGATAATCAGTTACAGACACAAGCTTTTCAAAGTGACCTGAAGATCTCCAGCATCCAGAAGTCTTCAGCAGAAGAACCTGAAAATCTCCAGCACAAGTGCTCTGCCTCCCATGGTAGCTTTGCCCTGTAGCTCTGCACTCTGGCATAGATGGTATCTGAACAAAAGCCAACAACGCAACTCTTTATGTCATCCCCCCTCACCTCTCCCCCCCAAAAACTCAAACCAAAATCAAAAACTATTTGAAACCTGCTCAAAAGAGACAGACAAGTAAACATACTTTGCAAGGCTGAATACATACTGATTACCTAAAAATATACCAGAAAGAATAAGTTTAAAAGTTTAAAATATCTTTATCTATAAAACAAAGAACTGCTTAGTTATGACCAAATTAACTTAAATAACAGTGCACTGGAGCAACTAAAGGCAATGGTTTGTTAAGTTATCCCTGTCCAGAAAAAAAGAAGGCTGTTGAACACATGCTTTATTTTAAACACAGATGGAATTAAGCATGTGCTTGAATTCTTTTCTGAGTCAAAACTAAAAACTGAAAACTATACCTATATAATAGTTAGCCATGAATAGTAGAATCAGCTAAAATGTTGCCATTGTATTCTTTCGTATGATTTCAATATTGCAGAGATGAAAGCATGTTACAGTTTTATAGTTATTCATAAGATAAACAATATAAAATGTCATCATTGTTTATGTAAATAGTCAAAAAATTTCCAAAGGCAAATGTGACATTTAGATCATTCATTTTTCTTTATTGAGCTTTGATGAAAAACAGTCCATTTGAAACATTTCCAGCAACCATTTCAATTCCAAATATTCAACACAAAAAACATACAATGTTACATCTTATTATAATTTACTATTTAACAAAGCTAATCATTTTTGATTTTGCATAATTACATTTACAAAAATAATGTTACATTTATAAAATAAATCAGCTTTTCCCAATAAATTACAGTGGTGTGTTCTTATTCAAAAATGTAATATACCATACAAAATAGATACAGCTTTTAGTAAGATAAAATAATAAAGTATGTTTCATCCAGTACATTTTGGCAGTGTGTGAAAGCATTTTATTGTACATCTGATATCTAAACTACAGTCCGAAAACCAAACCCAGTAAGCTACTCTGTGCATTACTTATATAAGGCAGAGGTGGCCAACTTATGGACTAACTTTATTTCCATTCGAATGTTTTAAGCCAGACAAATATTACCGTGTTTAAGCATCTGACTTAATTAACCCAATCCAGGAAAGGCATGCAGATCCAGCTGGGGACAAATATTCTTTCTATGACAAATACACAAAGTAACTCCAGTCAGTTAGCTTTCATGCATGCTATACGTGTTTCATCAAAAAGCACTGGTGGCCTACTTCTAAAAATAGCACAGTCCTGATCCTCTTAAACTTAATGGCCAAACTTTTGTACTTTATTCTGTCATAAAAACTCATGCTAAAAGAGCCTTGAAAAAGGAGCAACGAATTGACAACAAATAAAAAGTAACCAACAAAAAGAAAAGCATTTTCTGCAAAAAAAACCTCTAAAAAGCAAAAGGTAAATATTAAGAGCTACTTTACACAGATTTAAGTTCAATAGCAACTGCTTCAAAATAACATAAAGAAACACAGCATTTACCTGATGGCAAGTGTATTCTCATTAAAGCCTCTTGAATGTCCAGATCAGCACAGCATTTACTCTGTTGCATTTCCTCTTTGAGAAAAAGTATCTCTAGGATCAAATCAGTTTGTTTGAATAACTTTAAAAGTCATAGGTTTAATTA
The DNA here is from genome assembly GCF_040807025.1 of Struthio camelus. Lineage (NCBI taxonomy): Eukaryota > Metazoa > Chordata > Aves > Struthioniformes > Struthionidae > Struthio > Struthio camelus. The sequence goes on from NC_090943.1 coordinate 128,598,780, forward strand.
TGCTATGGTAGATGTATGAACTTCTGATGCTATGATTAATGCAGCTGTCTGGCTCAGGATGATCATCTCGCCTTGCAGAGTTTCTGACTCTAGTGGGTTTTTTGTTTGTTTTTTTTTGTTTGTTTGTTTTTTCATTTCAATAGTTCAATAAGCCACAAAAGGTTATTCTTTCTTGTTTCCCTGTTGCTCTATTACACAGCTTCTAGGAAGAAGGTTTACTTTAAAGCACAAAGGGAAAATCACTGCTGCCTGGAATAAATAAAAATGTGCAAAGTGGCAATTTTCCTATGATATCAATATTGCATGAAGAATAGACTCACTTTATATATCAGAATATATCATTTTCACAAATTCTAACTATGAGTGAACATACGCCCAAGTGAGCATGTGTCACAAGGTCTCCTTTGTGAAATCCACAAAGGGTGCAAATCCAGATGGGTTTTTATAGACTCCAGACAGAGAAGTTTAGTCACTGTTGGATCCCCCCAAACTGCAAAGGGAGGAAGAGGAGCTGAACGGGGCTCATCACATTAAACAGAGGGTTCATCGTAAGCTTATGAAAACTGTAAGAGTTTGAAATCCAGAGACTAATTAACTAGTGTGCTGGCTGACTTCTGGCTTGAAATACCACGGCTCAAACCAGGAACACAGAGAGCTGAAACTTTTGTGTGTTTGCCTCTTTAGTTAGTAGGTCATTTCTCTCCAGACACATAATCACTACATAAATATAACTACTCTGTAGGTAAAGTTTAGAGTGATTGCTAAAATATGCATTCACCAGCCTGTTAGGCAAATAAACAAAATGACTACATTTACAATAGCAAATTAAACAATAAAAAGTCTACTCCCCAGCCCTGAGGTCAAGTGGCATGGTCTGAACATATTCAAACTGTTATACTCTCTGAGCCCCAAAAGGAAGGTGGCTGTGCCCAAAGTGCCTAGTGAAAAGTGTCCCTACACTAGCCTAATTTGCAAAGCATGCCCCAAAACTGGGACAGTATTAGTTAGCCCTGACCATACATAGCAGGCCCCATTTTTACAATTTAATAATATAAATGCTAGCCTACTGGCACCTGCACCCGTATCTTGGCACTGTTTAATTGACTAATATAGACATCCTAGTGTATGCAAAACCTCAAACATATTTGCGTGTAGCAGGCCCTTTGATTCATTCAAGCAAATAGGTAAAGACAGGAGAATTTTATTTAACGCATTCAAACCTTTTGTTGAAATTTTAGTTGAAGCATACAGTTCTTCCATATCAGGATTTTTTAAATGAATTGGGTGTTGCTGTCCTTTAAGCATTTTTTTCCTTTTTATTTAATGCTTCTATCTATTGTAATGTCTTATTATTTAAGGAATCTTGGCTTGTGTTTGATTAACCCATTTTTTCATGTCTACTATTCACAGCTAAAAAAGCACTAACCAGTTCAGTCACAGTGAAAAAAATTATATACACAACTAAAACAATAATATTAAGATGACAACTAAAATAGGAAATAAAAAATGAATCTGTGTAGTTAAAAGATCTAAAAATAATATCAGCCTCTATACATATTTCTCAGACTGCAGTATCCACAGTTACAGTTGTATGTTGCAGTGAGAACAGTATTACTTTCTGAATCATGAAAGAAAAGTTACGAGAAACACCCACAGTAGCAGCTGCTGAGGGAATAATCTCCTTTATTATCCTGAGATATTAAATGTGCATGTGTCCTAACAATTTATCTAGTGCATAAAAAGGAGAGAAGGAGGGAAGGAAAGAAAGGGGGAGAGAGACAGAGAGAGGGAGAGAGAGATGGAGAGAGAGAAACATTATCACAATGGTTTTTGTTTCAAAATAGATTGCTGTGCAATGACTGAAGCCTGATTTGTAGACATTTTGTACTCTTGTCCAGAGCCCTGAGGAGGGGAAGGTAAGGGAGTTTCTGGAGTTGCTGAAAAAGAATTCAGAGACAATTATAAATTTTTATATTCTGGCCTAATCTGCATCCACATATACATGCTAGTGTCCCAAATCTGCATCCACATATACATGCTAGTGTCCCAAAAGTAAGTTCTTTTACACTTGGCATGTTAGGTAGATAGGTAATTTTAACTATCAGAATTTTTAGTTTATTAAAAATTGTGCATGTGAAACCAATGATAAAATTGGAATGGTGATGAACTTTTAAAACTAGATTAAATTCAAGTCAAAGCTTCTTGTTTAGCACTGTTTATATGCCTATATCTTCAGCGCACAATTATTTTAATACTACGAATGACAATGAAATAACTCTACAAGCATTGACAGGCCACCATTGTAATTAACATATTTAAATATAACAGTGAAATGTAATGACAGAAGGCTAACTCGCAATTACTTACAGATCTGTTCTGCATGTACAGGAGCAGACATTGAACTTATGAGGATAGTTTGGCCAGTTAACGGATCCTGGGTTAAGTGAGGATGTACTGGGTGATGCAGATGACTGGCATCATTGGAAGTACCTGCAAAAATAACATGAGCACATATCAATTCAAAAGAGCATGGTATTGTCAGCAAATTATACTGCAATAATTACATTTCTGTAAAGTAAATATTTTGACTGGTAATTTGAATAATTGCCTCTGGGTATTCATTAAACAATTTAACCAGACTTCAACCATATTAAGCGCTGTGTTTATTTTCACTGCTTTGACTGCATTAATACTGAATTTCATAAAATATCTGTGTGGATTCTTCGGTCTGCCTAGGGAATCGTATCTCTAGATGACCAGCAATGATGTCTGAGAAAAACACAGCCCAGTTTGAGGATATGAGTGAGGAAACGGTGAGTAGACAAGACAAGAGGACTTTAGATAACAATTATATGACTCCAAAGCTCAGTCAACTGCCAAGTGGTTGAAGTGCTTACATCATGGTTCACTCAACACCCCAATACAGTAAATCCAACATAACATGATAAACTTAAAATGTTGTTAACTTACCTCCTAGTAACATTTCCTGCAGCAAACTGTCGATTTTAACTATTCCAAATAGTTTGACCAGTTGTATTTGCTCAATCATTTGCCAGGTGATGCTCTGGAGTGTAGGCAGTAGAAGCAGAAGTTCTCCAAACCTTCCTCGGGAGTCATACTGACGGTCATTGATGTAATCCTCTAAACTGATCTGGACTTGGAATCGCATGTTCTTAATCTTGATAGGATTGCTCAGGCCCTTTGCATCTTAAGAAATCAGAAAAGTTTCAAGTTAAAGCAGGTTACGATTTGGGAGGATCATATTACATTTTTTCTTTTTTTTTCTATTCAGCTAGACAATGTGAGCAATGCTACATCAACAATAATTATTTTCATTGTAATCACACGTACAATAATTCTAGCAGATATTTTGAAAAAGGTACCTGGATCAAAAAACACAATTGCTTTCAAGCAAGCATACTCATTGTCATCTATTTGAATTTCCTGGAAGGGTCGAACTAGTTCATCCAGAATCCGATTTGCCACTCGGCTGATCTCTACTTCAGAACTGTTGCGATGGATTATGTAATTGTTACCTTGGAGAGAAAAAATACCAATATACAGATTGATGTCTCAAACATTTAATGTAAAGTGATGAAGCACATTTCAAAAGCACATCTCATTCTGCATAATCAAATTGTCAAACTTTTTTTTTTCATGCAATAACTCTCCTTCATACCATACAAGAACTGTTATTTTGAAAATATAGCATATGGGGAAAATACAGCTCTCACCCTCAAAATAATCTGTGCATGTGTATGTGTCATCATGTCCTGACTAGTCCACAGGACTGAGGTCCATATTTGAATGTACAAACATGGATGAAGTAGGCCTTCATGTCTACGTAAAAGATAAATACAGCATTAAATTGATTTTAAATTTCTTCTTCCCTCATAAAAATGCTATACCTCAGGACGATTGACCAGAATCTGTCACACGGACAAAGAAGCCTTCCTTCAGAAAAGATGCCAGCAATGCTTTTTTTTACTAACAGATGCTTCTGTTACTCCTAATAAAATCTGAAAACATCAGAAAAATTTCAGTAAAGAATGAATGACTTCCCTTCGTACTTTCATTTTAAATTTCCATTTAGGGTGTGACCTCAGCACGACATCTTAATTTGACAACTGTCCAAAAGTCACCTAACATAAGACATGACAGCAGTGGGAAAGCCACAGAGTTTCTAAAAGCCATGAAACAATTCTCAGGAAGAAAACTCAATGATAATGTCAAACGAATCCATGCCAAAATGACTTGTGAGCTATACAGATGTCGACCTCTGGGTTCCAGAGATAAGCCTTAGTACCTCAAATTGTTTCTTTTTGCGGTATGTATTTACCCTGCTGATGCTGACTATAAATACCTGGTTATTAATTGCTCATTATTTTTCCTTACTACCTATTAGTCCCAATAAAACTAGAAATATTTTTTTGTTTTTGCTAATTTTGTCAGTAAAACTGCATCTAAGTAAAGAACTAGAACAAAAAAAGTTATCTTTATAGTTTTTAAGTTGAAAAGATTGATGATGCAAGCAATATCTCCAGAGCAAGCCCTTCCTGTCTCTTCAGTGCTATCATATGCATAAAAGTAAACTCAAATTGATTTAGACCTGTGAAAAGGCAGACGGGAAAAGGAAGTAGAACAAGCAGGGGAGAATCCCTTTGTACCACAGCACAAATGAAGAAACTAGTCTGAGTCCATACTCTGCATATCCTCGGCTCTCATCAAAGATCCCTTCCAAGAAGACCTACACACTTTCTCACAAAACAGACAAATTACTGCGTTTAATGAAAACATTTTTGGCAGGGTGCTTTCAAACTGACAGAGTACTGTCTGATAACGCTAGCAAATGACTGGATAAGTGTTCATCATATTACTATGCACACAGACACACATATCATATGATTCTGCATCTCTGTTGTGTGAATGAATGGAAAATATGCATCCACCATGTGGTGATGTCCTCTTCTTATGAAAAGGCATGCCCTCAGTCTACAATCGGACAAGGAGGTCCCTTCAGTGACCAAGAACATGCTTGTCTCATGGTCTGTGACGCACATGAGACTTATCGCAGTGCCATGAATGGGCTCACCTCTCGCATGACTGGGGCCTGCCTGCTGGTTACATCATGGCCACACGGTGCCTGGCAAGGCAGGAGGGAGAAGGCCCTTGGGAAAGAGAGTTACAGGGAACTGTATCCGAACAGTTCTTCTAGCCTGCAGCCTATGTCAGAAGGGCTTTTGGGAAAAAGCCAGATTAACATTATCCACCAAGACTGAACTCAGCACATGAGCCATGGGTTGGCTGATTCTCTCTTAAATGAAAGCTTTTTATTTATTTCTAACGGGACAAAGGTGACAGAAAAGATGCTAACATAAGGAGACATTTTGCCAAGAACTCTCTAAGCTGTGGCCTTTGGTATCCAATAAACCTTCTGTGGTTTTAATTCACAGGAAACTGTCCACCTGCTTTTGCTGGAACACAGCACATGACATGATGTCATTAATAACTACTTAGCATCCACAGAATGCATTGCTTTGATTGTGCCAGTAACAGTTGCCCCACTTACATGATTACATGGTTGCTGGTGTAATATAGTATCATTACTATTAATTAAAACAGAACCAATATTTACCCAAAAGTAAAATGTCCTTATACCCCATGGACCGTTTTGCTGCTCCAAGCAACAGATGTTCCCCAGCATGTGCTCTTAGCAGGGCAACCTTAAAAAAAACAGCGCACTCATTAGAAGATAAAGCAATAAGTTCCAACAGGGACAAGAGAAATGAGGAGGTATATTGCAGTGAACATAAAGTAAAAAATATAAATTAATGTTAAAACCTTCTCTTTGTAACATTGTATTGAATAGTACAGTAAAATTAAATTGTCATACATTGTCACTTCTAGCATTTGGTCTAGACTTTAAACTTATGGCTTTTCAAAATACTTTTCAATAAATACAATATTTGCATTTATTTCCTAGTCCCTATTTCCTTAACAAAATTTGCTCTGGAATTTTAAATTGATACTAAAGACTCCAGTGGGCTTGAATGAGCTATTATGATAAATTCTGCACTATCAGTATTTTATTTTTCTCACCTTGAACCAAAAACCTGTGATGTTTTTACTTAAAAAAATATTTTTCCCAACAAAGCTAGATATGCTAAGGTATCCACAACAGTCAACAAAGAAGAAATATGATTCATATCAGGAAGGCAGTTAAAAATAGCATCACTGGTTTACTCTGTCATCTAGTTACTTCCCTTTGGTTTTAATGTCTGCTTGAAGCTTTAGCACTGACCTTTATTTTCTCATGGAACTTCTCTTTCTGCAAGTAATTCCCTAAATTTCTAACCTATTGTGTGATTCTGTGATGTTTTAAGACTTTTCAACACTCTCAGTGGACTCTTAGTAGAGCTAATTTATCTGCTTTGGCTTGCTCTATGATTGTAAAACAGGTTGATTTCAAGGTCAAGAATCATCTGCTCAAAACCGGACAATTTATTGGATATCTGAATGCATAATACCTGTTAGAAAGAGCTTATCACAAATACAGAAATATCATTTGTTTTAACACCTAAGTAACAAAGTATCAGGTTTTCTAAGGTACTTAAAGTTTGGAAATATTTCCCCACATGTACTTTTTAAACAATGCTGGCATGTTTTTCAGCCTAAATTGTTACCTATTATCTTTCTAAGCTGATATATATATCAGCCGATATATATATATTTTTTTTCTTAAAGAATACAGACACTAACTTTTTCATGAGGTCTGATCCTTTTCCCATTCCTTCACTCCATCTTAACAAGTGGAAATATGAGTATTTATTGCTTGAAACAACTGGAAACAGGGCGTTTAAAGATCGAGTAGTATTTCTTTTACATGAGCAACAGATTTTTAATTCATTCCACTATCTTGAGCTTGGACACATATCTTATATTCTGTGGCTCTGCAAAGGCATTGTCAAGATCCTAATTTGAGAGGTCTCCTGTGGTCTGAAATACCTCTGTATTCTTGAAGAAGAGTATAAGAGTGAATGATCTCAGCTTGAGTCTCAAAACCAAGGGTGATCCAACCCTCTTCACAGGATTTTGTTAAAAAATGAGAGACTGAAGAGACAAAGAGGAGGAATGACATAGTGCCATTTAATAGAGTCATCTCAAGCTGAAAAAGATTTCAGAGGACCCGAATCAGGAGATTCGTAGCCATGAATTAACCTTCTGCCCAGCTGGCTAGTGACAGAACTGCTTACTGCAACATGAAGACAGAGGTTCTGAACGTCTCACTATAATTTACTCTGAAAGCCAGTGAACATTTGGTGTATCACAGAGGTGGTGATATGTCAGACCTCTGTCATAAAAATCCTTAAGAATCTTCAAGGTTAGATGATTTTTCTCCTCATGTTCTTGTTATATTTAACATAATTTTGGTGCATTATATTATATGAAAGATTATTTGCTATAGATTGTCATCAATATATGTTCGACATTTGCTCAGGATTCTAATGGCTTTTATTTTTTACAAGTACAGAAAACATGCTTCGAATTCAATAACATGCTGACTAAAACCTTATTGCAATGAAAGGTGAACATGAAATGTTTTGCAAAGTTGGAAAAGAGATGGTATTTTTATAGGTTTCTTTTTTCAGTTTTTGCCTGGTAGCTTTGTATTTCTCCTTCTAAACAAGTAATAAAGCACAAAACATTGAAAGATATACTGGTTTGTTGAAGACTTGCTTCCTTTTTTTAACATGCTAGGTCTATTTTGATGGCTTCTATATTTTTGTGGGGGTCCTATTTCAAAACAATTTTAAAATGGGGGGGCTAACATCTTCTCTATTTGAGCTGATAAAAAATGAGTGTTTACACATAATTTTAAATATCACAGAAATAATAGAATGGTAATTAAAGTTCTTTCATTGGTCTCCTTCTATACCTGGTCATCCAATGGCAACTCACAGAAGCCTGGAATATATTTAGCCCATTCCACCAGGACCAAAAGTTGTTGCTTCATAGATTCACAGACATCACTAATACCAGCAATTTTCTTAACATTTATGTCAGTGCTAGCACCAGGACTGGAGATTGAGATCTGGCCATATTGAGAGAAAAATGAACAATGTTAAATTTCATATAATTGCATTTTCACTAGTTAACAGTATATTTAATAAAAATTACAGCAGCAATTGTGCAAACTATTGGGAAATTCCTTGACCATGCACACCATTAGTCTGGATGTATATTATAAAATCTTATTTCTCGTTACTATAGTGCATATTAAACTATGTTAAGAATTACAAGATCTTCCATTGCAAGATATTATTTTTAAAGGCACCAAAGCCCTCACTACTTTGGAGCTTGGCGGAAAGAAGGTATTATTTTTTTGCTTTTAAAATGTCTGACATTTACCTCACTTTAGATGGGGCTCGTAGGAGCTTGCAGTAAAGTTAAGGGAAGGGAGAGAGGGGTAGTATATTCTTTTAGTGAAAACATAAGTATAAGTAACTTTAAAAGGTAAAATAGGGGCTTTTCAATGCCTAGAGGAGAATGGTGTGTGGTGATGAAGCAGCAAGACAGACTGAGGCCTGAGATGTTTCAGTGAGTGCAGTGAATGTGAGTGTGCATCAGGACACCTGCAGTGCATAACATTCTTTGAAATAAGAACAGAGCAATATCCTTCTGGGTCTGAAGCTGGTGCATTTTGATATAATTACTGAGCCAAATCCTGAAATTCTTAATGACTTTTCAAGGAAAAACAATACTAGGCTTGCTATTAAGCCAGGCAGGAAAGGCAACTTAAGATAAAACCAAGTCTGAGAAAAGGAGATCACATTGCAGTTAGATATGTCCTTTTTCTATCACACCAGGAAAAAACCTGCACAAGGCCTACAAAACTGAGTTTCACCCTACAGACTTTTTACTAAAGCATCCTTAGGAATTGCTGTGGCTTGATTATCCAAAAAAATTAGTTTGGTCTTGCAGTACTGTGTCCCTCCAAATTTCAGGATGGTCGACATTATTTATGTTAATTCCTACCAGATCCTCCTCACTTTCAGATCCATGTTAAATCCCCCCAGTGGGATGCATGGTGAAATCCCATTATCTTTGCATGGTCAAAGGAGCTGCACTTCTGAACTAAAGCTCAGTGTTTCCTACATAATTCAGTACCCTAAAACACTGAAAAAAATAGATATTAATGGTCGTTAACCAGCTGAACATTATTTCCCATGGGAACACAGAAGCTAGGCCGGTGAAAAAAATCTTCAGATACATAAAAAGTTTATCATGTAGAAAAAGGTTAGAGATATTGACTATTGTCAGAGCATTTGTGAAATCCCTGCTGTAATCATGAGTTCATTTTTGGCACATACTCTACCAAAAGGAAGTCGAAAAAATTGAGTGTCATTCAGATAAGCGCTACTAGAATGACTTAGTCTAGAAAACCTGCAGTACAGTAAAGCAGTAAAGAAATTCAATATATTTCACTTTTTTCTAGAAGAGCAAGAGCAGTCTTGATCATGATTCAAAAGCACCTAAGGAGAGAAGAGGGTTCTAATAGTACAAGGCTCTCTAATCTACCAGAAAAACACACAGCAAGGTGCACCAACTAGAAATTAATTGCAGATGGCAAAGAACAGCCAGTTTGTTTAATCATTAGAATTACTGATTCAAGAACTTAATACATTTTCATCATTCAATATCTTTTAACCAAAGCTATGTATCTTTATAAATTATATATTATAGGACAAATTATGGTCTTTGCTCTGACATTACCTGGTGAACTTTTTTCTGGGGATTCACTGGATGACTCCCACAGAAGTCATCCAAATTAGTTTCATCATGAACTCCTACGGTTGCATCACCACAGAAGGAGATGAAACTATGAGCGCTCCTCTTCCTATTTCTCTATTATTTTAGCCTGTCCCTCATTTCTGGGGTGCATCATGAAAGTCTCTGATTTCATGAACATTATACTGTAGCACTACATCCCTATTGTTCTGACAGTATCAGTGACACGTCTTTGCTCCTGCGAGATTCCAGCATGTCCCTTTCATATCTGTGTAATCCTGGAAGCCTCTCTTGGGTTTGTAGTAAAACAACTCAGACAATTTACTCCTGTAAGATCTCTTCAAGGACAAAATCATTTATTTTCTTTATTTCAATATGGAAGTTTAAAAAGGGAAAAATGACACCTTTTTCCTTATTTCTCACAACTGAAGGATTTGGCCAGACCTGTGACATTACCATCTTCTCCAAGTCTCTCCTCATGACTAAACTCAGCCTACAGGCCTACAGACTGAGAGAAAAACAGAATTCTCAGACTTTACTTTCCCATCCTGTTAATGTCACTTCTTGATCTTTGAGGCCAAGGGTGTACCTTCATATTTGCCTGGCATATGAGGAACAATTCTCTCCTACTACAGCATAACCAGATTATAAGTATAAAACATTTCATATATGCAAGGTGATGTTTTAGGCCAGGAGTCTGCTGCCTGAAAAGATCTTTGTGGCAGGAAAGGCTGAAGATATAATTCTGTTTAAGACAGTGCTTACTCCTGAAGTACATATGTCAGCTGGAGATGATTAAGGGAGTAACACAAAACAAGTACAATAAGCAGGTTCAAAGAATTATAAGGAGGTGAAAATAGATTCTCTATAGGTATGAAAGGTAGGAAGGAACATTACGATCATCTAGACAGCCGTGACATATAATATGTGCCAAAGAATATCACCCAGTAATTCCTGCATCAATTCTTTTAGAGACAGTTCCACCTTAGAAGAGAGGCTGACAAAGCACAAGATTACAAAACATTTGAGGGTTTGTAAATCAGTCAGCATGAAATCATAAAAGTGGCAGTTAAATTCTAAGTAAGTTAGCAAGAGGTGCAAGAATGCAGAATCAATGGCCATTATTTATCTGAGTTGCAGAAAAGGACTGGAGACTGTTCCATTCACCAATTGATTGAAAAGGAGGGAGGGAAGGAAAATCAAGTTCATATGAGACAAAGAAAACTTAAAAGTGACACGTGAATAGAGTCTGCAGGTGGAATACTTCTGTTTGCCTTATTTATAATGTCGAGGGATATTAAAAAAGGGATTTTCAAAGGAATGTAAGAAAATGAGTGTCCACACCCCTTCGAAAAGTAATGACTTTGGACAATTTTCCCCTAATGTTTCATGGAAAACCCAGATTCAAGGAACAGACAGACGCCACCAGCTGCCTGAGACAAAACCTGATTTAAAAGCAGCAAGATTATAAAGCTTTAGAACAGAAGGCGCCTAGGACATATTGTCCCAGACAAAGGTAGAATTTTCTTTATTGACTTTTTTTTTAACAATATATTCTATTACTCATTCTTCCACTGGGAAGAGGAAGATGGGTGCATTTTGGAAGAAAAATACCCACATAATCCCAATAATTGCAATTAATACAATGAGAAACTGAAAAGTATTTAACTACAGAAAAAATGCTCTTAAAATCATTAAACGATGTTGTGATAGATCTCACTACCTGACGGGAGAGTGTCTCAGCTTGTGACAGCGTGCTAATAGAGGGAATGTTGCAGCCATCAAAAGTGTTTCTTCTTGTACTTATCCTGTCCCGTTCATTTTGTACAGCTGAAAAATAACAATTATCTGATTTATTTACTTGCAGACAGTGCCACACAATATCATTTCAGATGTTTACCATATAACTATAGAAATAAAAATGTACGACATTCAAGAAAGACCTTATATTTTTACCTCTGAGCAATGAGAAGGAATGACAATAGATATTTACGCTCCTTATAATTAATTAGTATAACTAATTATGGATAGATACTGAATTATCTGTACTTTTGCAGTACAATCCCATCTTTTTTCCTTTGAACTTGACCACAATCTGTCATTTGCTTGTTTTGCCATTCTACTCACTTTAATTAACGAGGTTTTGTGGTAGAAATCGACATCTCTAGACTGTTGAATAGGTCAAGAGGTACAGCACCACCACTGACAAAATGTCTGAATCAAAGAAATTCTGAAAGCCCTACTTCTGCTTTTTTTTGCCAGAAACACTGAAACGGGAATGAATAATGAACTTAATCCACTAGTAAGATAATTTTAAGGCTGTAATCTCATGCAGTCCTCAGGGACACTGCATTCCAAGGCTGTTTACAAAATATTAGCCAAATCAAAAAAAAAAAAAATCAAAAAAAATCCAAGCAGCTAAGTTTTTCCTTATGGAGTCCAAAAATCATGGTGGAAAAGACTGCGGATAAAGAATCCTTAATCAGAACAAACAAGGTTTATGAAGCAACAGGCTTGCTTCAAGGAAAGCTTTAATTCAAGAAAGAATTAAAAATATAACTATCATTCAGATTTTTCTAAAACCTAGATCATGACCAAGGTTAGCCCAAGGGAAAAGAAAAAAAAGAAGACAGAACTGTGCTGATCAAAATCTTTTTATTGTACAAGGGACCTCATCATCTTTAAAGAGCAACAGTTTTATTTCCAAAGATATGTTTGTTATTTTGTGGGAAATGATCTGTATTACAGAATTAAGGATTAATATCAAAGGCCTCAATAAAAAAAAAGAAAAAAAAAAAGCTCTATACAGTGAACAGTTCTCAGGCTTTATCTGAACAATGCACCCACTTTATTCCAGAGGCGTACTAACTTTTGCCATCTTTTGCCATGGTCATTCACTGACGGACCTTTTATTAAGGTCATAGTAAGAAAAGTTGTGCAGTGATAAACACAAAGTCATAAATGTTCATGCAGAATGAAGCAAAAAAACCTTTTTTAGAAGAATGAAGAAATAGAACCCATTCACTTCCAATCTCAGTAGCTAAGTACTACATGGACAATTAAAATAAGGTCAGCACTAATTAGCATTAGGAAAATAGCAAGCTATTCTGACAGCCACCAGTGAAAATGGGACATGGAAGCACTTTCAGAGTCATAGGGAAATGCTTGAATTTTCTCTTGTGTATGCAGACTCAATTGTCTATCCTGCTATAGCCTTTTTGTCTATATACACTAAAACTACCTTAAATAGAGACTTTATGAGGAAGGGGAAATATCTGCTGAGAAGAACGATGTATGGCCTCTACCAGCTGAAGCACTTTTCACCTTTGCCACTGGAAACAAGCTGAGAATACATCATATACACTATGCTATAGTTACGCCATGGGATATCCCCTGATGGTGTAGAGAGGCATATGAAACACAAGAGCAATGAAATTTACAGTTCAGCCTCTTGAATTACTTCAGTACTGGGAAGCCTTGAATAAACATGGCTTGAGCACAATGGAAAAGTGGCAGTGGGATCAGAGGAAGCAGAGCTGTGTAAATTAGGTTAAAAGTTTTGTACAGGATGCATCTTTTCCCTTCATAAACATGAGTCAGTACTGTGCCCTTGCGATGGTGACAGCTAACCACAAACTGGGCTACATTGCAGGTTGAGGAAAGTAGTTATTTCTCTCTGTTTGGCCCTGGTGAGACCACATCTGGAGTACTGTGTGCAGTCTGGGACTCCCAAGTACATGGAAGACACTAAAAAACTGGGGAGAGTCCAGCTGATGGCTAGAGAGATGATGGGGGGGGGGACATGATCACAGGATGTACAAGGTGAGGTGGAGAGAGGTGTGTGTGTTTAGCCAGGAAAGAGGGGGTCAAGTGGACAGGACATCTCATTGCTGTGGTTTACAGAAAACGGAACCAGACTCCTCTTGGGTGCAAAGGACAAAAGGCAATGGATACTAATTGCAATAAGAGGAATTCCAATTAACTTTAAGGACAAAATTATTTACTAGGACAGTGGTCAAACCCTGGAAGAGGTTGCTGACAGGCTGTGTGATTTCCTTTCCTATTGACAGTCTGAACTGGACTGGATAGGGTCCTGAGCAACCTTACTTAGAAATTAGTCTTGCTTTGAACAGGGTCCTGGACTATATGACTTACAGGTGTACCTTTTGAGTTAAATTATTCTGTGACTCTATTTTTTTTTTTTAAGTCTATGAAGCTCTGCTTTTTAGTTTGAGGGCTGCTGTGGATGATGAGGATCTCCCTTTTCCTTCCTATCAGATCGATAACATATATCCAATATGCTATTGATTCTAATGACTCAGATGCAAAGGGCTGAACTCTGTTTGTGGAGCTCCACAACAATTAGCCAACCTTTTTCATACATACATGAATGTAACTATGAATATAAGAATATCCCCATGCAGTTACAAGGACAAAATTCATTTTAGTTTCATACCAAAACTTGATCAGTAGCAAGAGATTGCAAAAGAACTGCACAGCAAACAGAAATTTAGTGAAGAAAACCATTTCTGAGTGCTTATTTGAACCAGGTGAGGCTCCCCTTTGCCTCTACATCATAATTGCCAGTAAAGCAACAGGCCCAATAAGCCCCCAAATCTCCTGTGATACTCCTACACAGTCTCCTTTGCTATTGCTCTGTTCCTGTGATGGTCTGGCCCTTCCACTTTGAGACTTTGTCACCGTGACATCCATGTTTCTTCATGTCCGTCAGGGAGATGTGTGAGTAATGATCTTCACGTGTTCAAATATTAAGCCCTAATCTAGAAAATTTAAAAGTTAATGAGAACCCTCCACTTACAGTAACCACTACTATTCTCATCGCTACTTTTCTCTCAGCACCACACTCCTTCCTCTGGCTTAAAACTCCAAACACTTACATTGAAGGCAAAAACCAGTAAACTGGCATTGATTGTCATTAATCAGGTAGGGTACAAGCAAAATCCTAAATACATATTTTATGTATCAAATTTAAAATCATATATGGTTCAACACTTAGAAATGAATTAGTTTTATTGCCAGAATTAATGGACTAAAGAGTTGCAAATTCACTTTGAAACCCTCAGTTTGATAATGTCCAAGTTTTAAAACAACTTACCCACCTGAATATTAGACGAAGTATATTTTATGTCAGGAAAATAATTTCTTCGTCATGAAGCACTGCAACTGATTTTTTCATTGAATTATTCTGCTAGGTTTTTTTAGAATTTTCATTAAATTTTGAGACTCATTCAGATTATTTATCTTTTTATAGCAAATAATAAATGACTCCATTACCTTCTTTTTTCATTCCTGCTCGAAAACACTTTTTCAAGCGACAATATCTGCATTGATTCCTTTTGTCCTTGTCAACAATACACTGCCGATTGAATCTATCAGAGACAAGAAAGGGTAAATTCATAAAGCATTAATATAACCGCACCCTGATTATGAAGAGGAAACCAAGCAATAGGGCCTGTCAGAATAATGTCTGTAAGCATAGAATTTCTTCCTTTCCCCCCCATTAATTGGTCTTGAGAAGCGTTTCCTACCTCCTCATTCTGCAGGAATATATGTGAAAATTTTGGAATTGTATGTATCATTCACACCTCAGTTTACATAAGAGATATGCCAGTAACTAGTTGCACAGAAGAGGATTCAATAAGAAAAAAATAAGAAAATCTACAAGAGTAAAAAGATAGGACAATCAATGAAAATGATAAGTGTCACTGGCTAAACAGCATTGAGGAGCCCTTAGCTGGGAAACTGGTGCCCTTGGCTGGCAAAGTTTACTCTTTGTAGGAGGAACCAATGAACTAACTGCATGTTATAGCATTAAGATGATAATCATCTAAACAGGAAATGAAAGGAAGATTATCTAACAACACACAGAGCATGACACTGCAGGAAAGCTTGCTTCTTCCAGCTCTGGAAAATTTTGGGCTGAATCAAACTTATCCAAGCTTTCATGCACACATACAGGTGCACATAAGGGGAATATGTATGAGACATCTGCCTCCTCTCCATTTGCTTTTGCCCTTTTTTCGTGCATGTTTTAGACCTTTAGATGAACAGATAAATCAATCTATGTCTTCCAGAGCTCTTTTTGGATTCAGTTATTCAGCCTCCGTCACACCCTTTTAGTGGTACGTCATCTATAGCATGTCTGTAAGGGAAATACTTCCTTACAAGAGTATTAAGCATAAGAGTATTGAGCAACTAAGGAAGAGTGTAACAAACAATATTTCTAGCAACAGGGCATTCTTACAAGAAGAGTTCTCTTTACTGATCTGTCTAAATTCACATATGTACTGCATATGTTCTGCACATGTTCTGTGCATGGCTTAAAACTGTTGTTTTACGGACTCATTGTGCCTGCACAAAGCAATTGCCCTGAACACTGCACACTGACCTGCACTATGAAAATGTGGGCGGCCAGACATCCAGGTATTATCAGATAGCCATTCACACTGATAAGGGTGAAATGTTCACTAAAAGGAGCAGTGTGTCACTCAAAGTGGGAAGATGTGCAGATGTACAGTTTTTAAATCAAGAGTCTTAGAATTTCAGACTTTCTTTTCAGAAACTGCCTTCATAAGGAAAAATAGTATAAAAAAGGAATTGTTAGAGAACAGTTAGAAATCAAGCTTTTCACAAAGCCAGTAGTGTCAATTTTTTTTTCCTTCAGGAGATGCCCTTATGTAATCATAAATAAAAGAGTAAACAACTCTTCAGTGGTGCAATGACATCAATGACATCACCAAGCATCTGGAAACTGTGACGTTAGCTTACTTTCCCCAACAAAACACACCTGAGGTTCTGGTCTGGTATAACCGTTTTGGTTCTATCAAAGATAACTTAAACACAATTCAAAGTAAAAATAATAACAAAAAATCTGCCTCACTTAGTAAATTAAGATAAGGTTTTCAAAAAGTACTATCTTGATGCTAATTTCATTCCCAGTAATGTTTCAATCTTTCCATTTTGTTTACATGTCATATAGGTGAAAAAAATGATAGCAATTAATCTGACTCCTATAGGAGAGTCAATATTAATTTGATACGTTGTCTTTAGAAGTGTGTATGATCTTACAGAGATTCCACTTCAGAGAATCCACTTATAGAGAATCCACTTCAATAAAAGAGATGCTTTCAAATTTATGAGAACAAATCATTGACCACATGCTTTAACCAAAGTGCTCATTAGAAGCCCTTAAGAAAAAGCTGAAAATATTCCTCCGTCTGTATGAGAAATTTGGAAAGGTATGAGAGTGGTTTTTGCTTAAATTAATTAATTTAATGCCACAGGATCAACTTTTTAAATACCTGCATGTATAAACGTGACTTTTCCGTATACTGCGTCTAAAGAATCCCTTGCATCCATCACAACTGGAAGCACCATAATGTTTTCCGGTCGCCCTGTCTCCACATATTGCACAGAGACTACTGACCCCATTGTCAGCAGCATTCATGTTGAGAGCTTCTCCTGAATTGTCTGAGGAGAGACAAAAACAACATACGTGGTTATGGATAAGACTTTCAACAACCACACCACGATTAATCTATATGCTTTTTTTCTGAACTTTTCTCTTTTAATGAGCAGTTACTATTTTGGGGCCTTATAAGGCAGTATATCGGATATCTGGTGGTTGTTCTACTGAACATTTTTGAATGCGTACTGGCTGGTTAGTACTATTTATGACTGTCTAAACTCTTTCAGACTGAAAGGGGTTGAAAATTAAAGTGTAACTCTGCATGTATAACTACTTATACGTTCTTACTACCATGAAGAGGAACTTTAGCACAAAGCACTGCTGCCTGGTTAGCCGGCAAAGCCCGTGTAAGTCAAATCTCATAAGAACTGGCGATAACTGGCAACTATCATGCAAAGACTCAGATGCTACTTCAACAAAGTACTTTTTTACGTCATAAAAAAAAGAATATTTCCGTCTTATAGCTTATGAAAACAATATACGTTAAGAAGACTGTCTTAGCGTTATTTCCTTGAACAAATTTTCCAAAGGAACATTGATGTAGACTTTACTTGCATAAGAGAATATTATCTACATGTGATTAATACTTAGTCACTGAATACAGTAAACAGAACTGAAGAAATTCACCTGAAATAAAAATGGCCATATTGTTTTACCTCATTTATTCTCCTTTGAGTCACAATGTTTAACAGATGTGTGTTCAAATAAATAATTGCAAAATAGCTGTTTTCTGTGTATGCTTCTGGTTTTATGAAAGGAAAGCTGTTTGCAGTATGTCCTAAACAGTTGTAGTTAAGCAGTCAGGAAAGAGAAGGAAAGACAGCCATGTTACTTATTCAAGCATGCATAAAAAGTTAAGTACATCATGAGTATATGAACAATGGACAGGTTAAAAAGTAATGTGTATAATCACATATATTGCTATTTATATTACAGTAGATCCATCTGAAATGTATTACACAAACATATCATAACATTTTGATTGTGTCCGAAAGAGCTTACAATTTAAGCAGAATTCTTTAGATAAAGATAGAAGAAGCAACAATTTTTCCTTTTTTGGAGAGGCATAGTTGATAGGAATCAGATTAAGAATTGATCTGATGAAAAAATGAAAAATATTCAGTTTTGTGAAGATTTTATTATTTTAGAATTGGGTTTGTTATGACTGGGAAATTAAAAAAAAAGGTTTATAAAAGCATACTTTGGCTAGGAAAGAAACAAAATCTTTTTTTTGGAACTTTGTTAAATGTTGTATCATGATGATATAGTAGATTAATTTAAAAATTACTATATCTAGATTAAATAATGAAACATTTCATCATAATATGTTGTAATAGGATATCAGGGAAATAATCCTTATTTTCCTTAGTTTTATTCTGAAACAGAATGCCAGGAAAATTTACATGATTTTGCCAAGTTCTCTGATTTCAGAAGATTTGCATAATGTGCCTGAATGTGTTTTATTAAATATCTCTGAACAGTTCTACTTAATTAAGAGGCTAGGAAAGACACATACAAAGATCAGAAGAGCCAGGTCTCAGTTTCAGAACAGCACTGTAAAAAGGCAAGCTTCCTATAAATTATCTGGGCAATATTTACACTAAGCTCCTGGTGAACTCCAAAAAGAAAAAGGATACATTTAATAGCCAATAATTGGCTAATTAATCATTTACAATGAATAATTTAACTAGCTGCATCACTAACATTATTAACCTTCCTAATCTGCTTTCTCATTTCATGTAACATTAACAGGCCTGAAAGGGTGCTATTTAGCAAAAACAAGTGACCACAAACAGCAGAGAAATCATCTAAAAGTTATTTAATCATTGTTGATAGCTTCAAAATCACTTAGGATATGAAGGTACTTTTTTTTTCTAAATCAATAATCAAATCTACTTTTCTATTTACTAACAGTGTGCTGTAAAGTAATATCAGCAATTCAAACAAAACTTCAAGACCCAACAATAAAGACTAACTTGGTTTCTATATGGCAGGCACTGAGAGCAATCATTATCCAAATCAATTGAAATGCAGGTACCAAACATTTTTCCTGCAAATCACTAAATATTTGTTCTATCTTTTAAAATAATCTATACGCAGTCATAGATTTAAGAATAATACTTTATGATATTAAAAACAATTTTTGAAGTAGAATAGAAGATTAGGAAAGTCATTTTAGAGTAGTTTAATTCTCTAGCTAATTTTCTTCTCTTTTATAGCCAAAAATTTCCTATTTTTTGTCAGTATTCAATGATCGTAAAATGAAACAGGGTACTTCCCGTTTGAGGCACAACTTTTTAAACTCAATTTCTAAAAAATTCATTGCATTCAAAAGTTCCACCTTAAGTGAAAAAGTTACTTTAGCCAAATACCAATAGTTTTTCTCATCTAAACATTAACCTGTTGCAAGTGAATCTGTTTTAAAAAAATCACTCTAGTTTGTTTATACACATATCTAGAAAGGCTGGATTAACATTTAAATAAATAAAATATTAGTCCAATAATTAGAAACTAGACATCAAGAAGCAGGACCTAATTTCCTCATAAGCTTCTGGATAATTTTATGCTGTCCTTCTGAACGTTATATATGCAATATACTTTCATGTCCAAACTGTCAATACTAGTTATTCATTTGTCTTACAGTAAATAAAACAACTGCTGAATACACAATTTTCTTCTTTTGATTAACTGATTGATGACAGTACAGTTCAGTTACTTTATTACATATACCCTCTCTTTTATTTTCCTTAATGTAAAAGAATTATAATGTTATTAACTTAGAGTTAGCGATGAAGTGTAACAGAACAGATTTGTAGTTTGAAAGCAGCCCCCAAATGCTCCATTAATGTTACGCTTAACTAACACCTTATAACTTCTATATTATAATTTCCCTTCTTCTGTTAACCGGCTTGATTTTGCATCATGGAACAAAACTCACCATTGCCATTATATAGAATCTGCATAGTTTCAAACTCCAGGGCAGTATACGTTGGGTCTAAAACTTCACTGTAGTCTGCCATTTCCATGTCTAACATTGGTTCCGAGAGCCTCATCATTGAGTGCAAAAACAGTAAAAAAGCTGCTCAAACGTACAAGCGTTCCATTCTGTTTCACAGTGATTGATAATCCAAAGTTAACTATAACTGTGTCACTACGTGCTGCAATGGGAGGAGCTGTAAAACTGCTTCTGCACGCTATATTCTGCCTGTACTTTTTTCTTCTTTTATGATACAGTGCAACCCTTGTGATAATCCTGGAATGCTTTCTGGAATAACCTTATTAGGAGTTGTGCTGGCTCCAGGTCTTGAGTGAATTCAAGTATGTCCAGGAAGCTTCCTTTCTCTTACCCCCTACTAAATACTTTGTGTGAATGTGTAGTGTAAAAGGTCCTAAACCCACCACTCTGGTGGTTTTCTGTAAAGAGACTGCATTTTCATGTGCCATGAAGAGCAGTAAGAAAATGTGATACGAGTATGAGCTGTCTTAGTGGGCAATACATTCATCATCATGTTTTAAAAGACAACTGCAGAACTACCCCTTTTTATGACTTAGTGTCTTTAACAGTGGCAGTGAATTGGCTGCTCAGGCATGCTTGACCAAGACACCTTACGCAACACAAACTCCGCACAAGAAACACCAGTTTAAAGACCTTCTCCACCACATACTGTGTTGTTGCGATGGCTCTAGGCACTGGGCCTCGCGTACTCTCGGAAGGTGGCCTTCCTGCTCTTACTCTTCTTCATACAAAGACGTCATGGCAGCATGTCGTTTTCAAGCACCATTGAGAGGTACAGGAAAACAAATCATTCACCTTCTCTGAAAAGAAGGAAGAAACTGTTGTGAGTTCATTGTTCATTAGTTAGTACACATGGCATGTACAAACCCAGGTAGAAACCCTTTTGTAAAAGCCATTTGAGTTTTTGTGCAGGAGGGAAGAGAACAGCTGAATTTGACTGGTGAGTCAGCTTTTAAATGCTGGACAGCAGAATTTCAAACAACATGATATCTCAAGTAATTTATTATAGAAGACTATTCTTTACACAACTGAACAACAGTTGCATTAAAGGTTACATATATAGGAGAACTGTCCAGCTTAGGTTTAATTAATTAGAGCCAATAACTGCTTCACGTCTAGCAATATAGAAGACATTCTCTTCAGAAAGTATAATTTCACAGAATTGGAAGGACATAAAGTTTCCCTGTCTTTAACTACAGCTACATTTTTTTTTCTTTTTCTTAAAGAAACAGATTAAGTATTTTTGTAAATTAAGATTGATGAAAAGCTATATTTGTTATTGAAAGCCCATATTTGCTTGGGAAATCCCAGCAGTTTTGTCACGAAGTGGAATCATTTCATAATATCTGGCAGTTCAGTCTGAAAAGTTTCTGCAGCAGCAGAATTTGTTGTAATTGCTACAAAACTAGTAATAGTTACTAAAATGACCCATTGCATTAAATATGCTACTTAAAATGATATACAAAGGTTTCAATGCTAATGAGACTTATCTTTGTTCCTTAGGATAGGATTTTCTATAAATAATCTCCGGCTTTTTCATACCAAACTTGTATGTTGCACAAATATGAAGATATCTAAGACTAGTTGAGTTATATTTCAAAATTCCAGCCCTGAAAACACTTTGGCATGTGAATAACTAAAATAAAGGAATGAATGCAAGGTGGAAGGTATCCTGTACGATATGACAATCCTACATTCTCTCCACTGTTAACAGAACTTCTTCACTGCTGCCGCACCAGGCCCCTCCTTGACTACTAAAGAGTGAGAATGAACTGACCCTTTGCACTTCTGTTATATAAAAACTCATTTCCGTTGATTTTTTAATATGGAAAAATGTACAGTACAGGAAAGCTGCTCTTTACACTATTCTTTTCATGTTTTGCTAAAGAAAGTTATTACAGTCAAATCTTGCATTCATAAAAAAACCTGTATTCTGGGGGATTCTGGCATGCAGTAAATTATGAACAATTAATGTACACTAAATGACTACTGTAAAATATTAGTATGTTTTCCTTCTTTCTTAGGTGGATCACAACGCAGTTCTGGAATTAGGGGGTTTGAGAGGAGATGCCAATGATAAGCAACAGCTTTTGGTGCTTTGTCAGTCCAAACTTCATAAGGTTCACTAGCATTCTGACCCACACTCAGCAGTATTCTTTTCTTGCTAGACACTTATAGTGTTTTTCAAATGCTGTAAGACCTTGCAGCTTGTAGTATGAGATGTTCTTTCAAATTCTAAGTCAAGTCATCCACTGCTGACAGCCAAGAAATATTAGCCTTAGATAAGCACAAGTTTTAAAATGGTATAACTAGTCAGACTGTAAAACACCCCTTGCAGATAAATGACTCTGTAAACTTGAGTAAGAAATGATTTTTCAGAATTAATTTTGGAGTAATTCTGAAGAATGCGGAAGCTATACAATAATGGTTTTGTTCATGTGGTTTTGTTGTTTTTTTCTTTAAAACTGAACTCAGTCACATACAGCAAGCATTCCTATCTTATCTTTAGGACTATTAAGCCTGTTAATTGTTCAGCTCTCCATATGAGATGTAATCATTCTTTCTGATTATGGTATAAAATAGAACACAAGCTAATAAAATCAAGGTTATTTCGATAAAAGTCTTTCTGAAAAGAAAAATAAAACTCAAGCTACTATCTCTATTGAAGACATTTTGTTTTAATGCAGCAATAGGTCCTTTTACTATTCCAGATAACCTGGAATGTAAGTCCCTGTAAGAAGGCCTTTATCTGAAGGCAGGTTTTGTTGTTATTTTTCCCTGTTTTCCAGTGTGCTTTTATATCTCTTTCTTTGTTTTATAAGAACTGTAAATTGTGGTGGACCTACTCTGAACGCATCCTGTTTTTGTCAGTAAGCTGGTATACTTATCTAGTGTGTTGGTAAAACAGGCATGAGCTCTCTCCTCCCCTTTGCAGGCACACAAGAGAGACAGGGTATGTAGGGATTCTGCACTAACTGCGCCTAGTGAAACTGTATGCACTGGGCCAAAACGTCACCTTATTAAACTCAGCCAAAGATCACCAAGTTAGAGTTTCTGTTTATCTGCCAAAAGCTTGCTAGACAGGAAGCTGTGTGCGCATTTCCTCACTCCGGCAGGGAATCTCACCTTTGGCTTAGAAAGGCACACCTCCATATAGTATCGGAGACTGAACGTCCCTCTCCTATAAAGCACCCTTAATGCTACGCAGAACACTGCTAGTCATGGTCACAGAGTGGCCGCCTCAGCCCGGCTGATACCCAGCCCGAATTATTTCATAAATGATCCATGAGGAATGCCTGTGAAATATTTGTATTCTAATGATTACGATGTCATGAATGTGTTTGACATGTAGAGATTCGTACTACAGTAGTATATTTATCTGATAGAGACCATGGGCTACTTTTGAAAATAATAATTAAAATATCATAATTGCATCAGACAGATCTAAAAACGAGTGTTAAATCTAAACATGCATTACCAGACTTCTTAGACTTCTGGAAAATAAATAGCCTCTCGTGCTTAAGATCTAAATACTGTGATGGAAACACGGCTGCAGTCATCTGTGATCCTAAAACATTACGACAAGTATTGAGCATTGACATCCCCCCTCAGAAAAAAAGTTCAGAGACAAACTAGAACAAACTTGCTTTTTGAGCTAGTTAATGTTACAGGCAAGTTTGTTCTAGTGATTTTCAGAACAATTTGTGAATCACGAGAGTAAATGCAGAGCAGAACAACTGCTCCCAGGAGGCTGATCAAAGGCACAATCCAACACACTCTTCTCAAACTCAGGACCAACGATCACCCTTACTGGATACATTTATGTCACTTAGGTGCTGTTGTGTCTTTTTTTCATGCTGCATCTTTCTTTTGACTTTGTCCTGGATGTACATTGGTTAAATAAAACACTAGAAAAGCAGAGCCAGTACTGGAATTGAATAACAGGTTTTCAGGGCACACTTACTAGGCTAAGTAGTAAGATCAGCTGCAACAAATCATGCCAGGTGAAACATAAGTACAAATCTTTGTGGGAAATCTTGGTTTAGCCTGTTTCCATTACCCACGTTTTTGGACACTTAGACCACTCCAGGCATTCTCTAAGAGCCAGATTCTTGTACACATTGACTGTACCTCTTTTTTCATTTGAATATGATTCATTATGTTGATCTGCATCATACAGCAAAAAAAAGCACACAGCTTTCTGAAATAAGGTATGATGAGGGGCATTTTTCATTTTGGAGTAACAGGGAACCGACCATTACTGTGATGTCTGAATTATCTTTGTGCTTTTGGCTTCATAATGAATCCATTTCTTAGAACATTCAGCTGTAACTTCAACAACCACAAATAAAAATACAGAGACAAAACAAAGAATATGCCTGGCTTCTGATTTTTGGAACATTACAGACCAATCATATTTAGCTTGCTTGATAAGCTGAAAAAATTACCCAAACAGTTATGAAGATGTCAATGACTAGTCTACATTAGAGTTTAAAACCAAGTAGGAGATTCAACACTCCAAATCCTATGTACTACAATTTATAATTTTCATCTTGCACTCACTGAGGTCTTTGCCATGTCTGTACTTGAGGGAACATATCAAAGCAATAATAAAGCTCTAAAATATTTTGACCCTGATGAATACTTGCTGTAGATTTTAAGGATAATTTACTTTGGCTGAGGATATAGTCAACTTTCAGATGCTCCTTCCATATTCCAAATATCTTTCTCTACAACTTATTCTAAAAGAACAAAAGTTTTATGGATTCTATATTCCACTGTATCATTGAGTGGAAATGCTATTGGCATAGCAACAGTAATATAATGGTGCCAGATATAAAGGGAAGATGTTACACCCACTATGTAAGGTTAAGATAAACAAAGCTATCTGGTTTATCTGATTTCATTGATCAATTATACATCCACACATACATCAGTTTGCAGAACGTCAGTGAATGTCTTGTGTAGCATCTTGCTAAGAACAAGACACCTTTCAGACAGTAAAACCTTAGCTGTTCTCTTTCTTTTACAGAAAGGTGTGTTTGAGGGCTTTTCTCATACCACACTCACCCAAATTCTGCACAGACCAAAACTATAAAGACGATATCTTTTGCCTTTTCACATTCACTAATCCATGTACTGTACTACTCTCTGTCAATGGTTTAGTGAAACTAGTGATGTTTCTATGTGGGGTGGTCCCACAGCTGCATTCTCCGGCCCTTGATTACCTACCAGACTCAGGAAGACTTTTACTATTGTTATTACTTCACCCCTTATTACTATCATAGTGTGGTAAATTTCTTCAGTTACAGAGAGTTGGATTCTATCTATAATAATTGTACATCAGCAGCTAATACTAAGAAACTTTCCCCAGAGATTACTCAGCCTTCACCTTAGCGCAGGGGTTTTAGACAACTTTACACCAAAGAATACCACCACTAAAGAGCAGGAAATAATTCAGTGAAAGTCAGCTCACAGCCAAGAGGTCACACGTGGACCACTGCATAGAGGCTACCACAAAACGTCAGTTAGTAGCACTGCAACTACACTGATGGAGAGCGGCGTGTCTGCGTGATGGACAACCCAAGGCCGTGATGGTCCATGTTGAAGAAGCGCATTACTAACGTAAGATTTAGAAGGACAGCTAATGAAAAAGTGGAACTCTGACGACAGTCAGGACATAGCATGCCAGGTATGGGGGTTAGGAGATAAAGACCGAGGACACAATGCAGTTACATTCTTTTATCTAGCAGTTCCAGGAGGCCTCTAACACAGGCACGCTGGACTTTGAGACATGTAGATATCAAACATCATGCAGATTTAAAATCTCATTTTATGTATCTGTGTATATATATATTCATGCATTTATAATATATATATTTTTGTGTGTGTGTATGTGTGTGTGTGCATGTATGAAATTCTTTTAAGTGTTTTTAGGGCAGCTGGATTTGGCTCATGAATAGACCTACAAACACGGATCTGACAGGGGAAAGCTCTGCTCTTGTTTTAAAAAAATTGCATTTGACACTTGTTACCTAAGTACTGGATCCTACTAATTCTTGACAATATACTGTACGTGTGCAGATTTTCTCCATTAGCTAATAGTAAAGCTGTATTGTGCCACTTCAATCCATTCCCGTGCTTGCTTTGTGTTCAGATTAACAGTAAATTTTCTAACTCTATCTGGGGTTAGCAGGCACTATTAAATAATTGTACATTTTCATGGGGAGCAAGGATAAAAAAATAGGATATATTTGCTTTTCACATGACAGCAGATAAGGTTTTACTGTTAGGTATGTGAATTACTATTAGGTAAACCTCAGTATCTAATATTTATATTTTAACTGAATGTTCTTTACTTCATTTTATTTTGAAAACTCACAATAGCTGTGAGGCATTGCCAGGCTAGAGAGCTTAAAGGATTTCTGTAGCTTATAATTTTGTGGTGATATTTGCTGAGTTACAGTTAAATGACAGGAGCCACTTGTTAATTATTTGCTTAGATCAGGTAACTTATTATTTTCTAATAGACACAGGAAAATTAATCAGAGACTTGTCCTAGCAAACTGAATGATATGAGAAGAAAAGAGGAGAGAGTTCGAGTGTAAGATAAAACCGAACCATCGTGATATTGATAAGTAAGATTAAACATGCCTGTTAAAGAAATCCCTATGTGATTTCTAATTTCTTAGTAGGCCTACCTGGCGGGTTTTTATTCAAGCCGGCTCATAAACAAGTTTTACGTAGCTAATTAGATAACTTTTACATACAAGTCATCCATGTTTATCTTGAGAAGTACCATCTAATGACATATATTTTTCTTTTTCTCGCAGATAAACAGCCTTATCTTTGTCATACACAACGAGAGTTGAAAAAGGGTCATCCGATATCTAGGCAGGGTTTTTTAGCTTTTCTAGAATGCCTCTTTTCTGTGTGCTGAATTAATCACAGCAAGTCTTCTATAGTCTGTCCCTCACTGAATGAGTTTATGTATGTTCCACATAATGTTTCAGCACAAACACACTTCTGCCCATGTTAGTGACTATATAACTCTAGGTCCTCAGTAAAAGGCTACTTAACGGACTGAATAGTCAGACAAGTCCCATTATTTTCAGTTACTCTATCTAAAATTAAAATTTTTAACTAGAGTCTCCACTGACTCATCACATTCCTGCAGAAAAAACATTGTGTCAACACACTTCACTTAACTCTTGCAAGGCCACTGTCATAATTCTGCTTAGCTTAATAATATCTCTCAGTTTTATTGTTATGAAGATCAGCTAAGGAGAAGTTCAGAGCGTGTTAAAGACTAAGAATGCAAAATTAAAATACAGTAAAGAGACAGAAAATCCAAAATACTACCTGAATAAAGGAACATGAAAGCATAAAGGCATACATTTTGTTTTAATGATATCTGGGGTCAGCTCTTCAAAGTATCAAAATAATTCCATTTTATGCACCAAATAAATGTGAAAATTTTTAGAATAACTCCTTTGCTGGGAGAAATATGTAAAAAATGACCTGATTTTCAAAGGGACATTTTTTTCCACTGAGAACAATAATAAATGATGGGGCTGAGTACTGTTGAAAATCTAGCTCATAAAGCCTATTAAAATTAATAATCCTAACCTTCTAAAAATCAAAAATTGGACCAATAAAATCATTACATTAGGTTATAAACCTAGAAATTCCACATTAAAATTATTACATTGTTTTTTCTAAAGAGTACCAAATCATTCTTGATTTCATCAAATGTGAAAGGACAAAAGTATCTCCTTGAAAATAGAAACAACAGTACTGTCCAAGAATCTGGAAGGTTCTGGACACTTGGTATGTTTATGGGCAGAGGCATCTGAGTTGTAAGTGCAGTAAATTCAGATCTCACTGCACATAAAATGTGGAACGCTCTAGGTGAAGGAGATTAAGTCTATCCTTTGCTGTACACGTAGCGATTAGTTCCGCAGCTGGCCAATGGTGATGCCTTAGTTTTAACTGATGCTTGGTGTGTTCCCAGGAAGAAATAAAACATTAACTACTGTACCTTCCAAGAGCTACAAATAAATCTGATCCCAATGGAACTTTTAACAGCAATTTTAATTAGTTCCAAATCAGAGAAAGTCCCTTTTAAAACACTGTTGATAAATATTACAAAAATAAGATGGACTAAGTCACAACACTCACTGAGCTGAGCACGAAAAATTCACTGGTGTGGAAACTATGAGAGAAGCAGCACTGCAAAGCTGTACTTGGTCTTAACCAAGAGGATATTTTGAGAAATGGTCATAGATGCAATTATGGGTCAACACACAATGCAAATCATCAAACTCCAATCTGAAAAGTTATGTGTAGCTACAACAACAGAGGTTACAAGATCAATTCTATCTTAACTATTTTGGATAACCCCTTGTGTCCGGTTGAGTCTTCTTGATGTCAGCAACATTCATGTGGTCATATTCCTAGATTTTAATGTATTCATATAGACTCCACCATCATTATATCTGAGACTCTTGCAGTCAGTAACATTATCTGACCTGCATTCCTTGTTTTATGAATAGAGAAACAAGGCAAAGAACAACAAAAAAGGGATTATGACACCTGACTATGGTTCTACAATATAGTCATCTACATATGAATTAGATGTCTAAGTCCCTTGTAGATAATGAAGAGAAACAGGGCTTCTAAACACAGATTCATCAAATCTATCTTCGAAAGCAGGATGAGTTAAATCAGCTTTCAAAAACATCAGTTTCTTTCCACATACAAAGCAGATACCTAAAGTTAGGTGAGGTGAGTCTCACCCATATGCCTCTCAAAACTCACAGAAGAAGAGAGAACTTAAGGCCAAGACTCTGGATGGAGCCCTACCTCCTGAACTCTCCGTTATACTTTTTCAGAACTAAAACTACTCCCCTGCTACATGCTATGAGTAACACAGAAAACATACCATTTATCACATTTTAAAACCAACTCAAAATATCATTATAGTCCTAATTCATATAATGGATGCTTGCTTGAGTTGAAGATGTGTTTCAAAAAGCCTGAGCTTTAGGAAGAAAGTCAGGCAACCTAACAAGAATGGCCGTGTGTACAGTCAAAAAATGATGGCCACTGTACCAAGTGATGAATAATCGAATCATACTCAGGTATATCCCCATTCAGTAAGAACAGAGATACCTTTAATAAAATCCAAAAATAATCAAAGTAAAGAATGTTCTTCATATCAGTAAGTGACAAAGCAAACATGGAGTGACTATACCTAAACGCAGGACAAATTTACTACATGGTCTGGCCTGCAGTCCTGGTTTATGGATGCGTATCTAAAATCCCTGCTGGGATAAAATCTGAGGATATGCCTCTATCTGCCATAGTTTCCTTTGGAAGGAAAGCTAAGCACACAGACTGGCTCAGAGCGAAGCTAATACATACTCTGCTCTAGGGACCCAGAAATACAGGGCATGCTGTGGACACAGCTCACTTCCTCACCTCTTGGGACACAGCTCCGGCATGTTCCCTGGGGCCAGGGCTGTGATGCACTTATCCCCACAGTGCAGAAAAACCCACAGGAGCAGCTTTCCACTGGAGATTAAGCTGCCTTATCAAAGGTATACTGTATGTTGAATGAAAGAAGAAATCACATCCAATTGGTTAAATATATTTCAGGAGAGAGATACAGAAGATTTTTGGTGATTTTTTTGAAAACAATTCTGTGAAGATATGCATCTTTTCATCTGATTGAGGAGAAAAAGCAGCTGTAAACTGTATTCTCTATTGAATAAATGTTCTAGTAACCCTCACTACCTAAAACTGGTTAATTCTCTGGATAATAATATTGCTTTAATTAGATATGTGAGAAAATACACAAAGTAACAGTCCACTTGATCAATAAGTTCTATAAGTACATCAGCATTTAAAATATATTAGTATTTAAATACCCTCAACTGATCTGGGGGAATGATAAAGATACTTTCCTGTGAAAAGTTAGTCTTTTACCTTCCAAAAACAAGCAAAAACATAGTAGAAAACAAGGTCCCAGTCAGAAAGAACAGCACGACTAATTTGTTTGTTTAGGAATCGGGAAGGCTGAGTCAGTAGAGGTGGTGTGCAAGGAAACTAAGGTAATTTAACTTAGATAGGTGAAAGGTAGGTCACTACTGGGTGTATCCTAACCATTATGTTAAAGTTTTATTACAAATACAGCACATATTTGAAAACTCCCAAAATTTACAGGTGAGCAGAAGAAACAGAGGTAGTAGAATTTTCTTTTTATAAGTGATCTAAGGTTGGAGTTGGAGAAGCTTAGTCTAATAAAAGATGACACCTCCTGCTACAAACCTCTTGCTTAGGCCTTTGGATAAGTACAACTAAAACACCACAACCTCTTGTTACGCTTTTTTGGATAAGTGGGGTTAGAGATAGGATAAATATTTTCCCATTTTAAATGTACAAATATTTTTGATAAGGCTTATCTAATGGACTTGCATAGCATTCTTGGGGGAAAATGAAACACAACTACAGCACATCTCTTGGAAACAACAGTTTTAAAAAAATATTGATTATTCCGAAGAAGCGTGTCTGAAATTATTACTTTGGGACCCCAAAGTCTTCAGAATAATGAAATTCAAAAAAGATATGAAGACACAAAGTTGTATTTTATGTAAGTAAAGTCATATTTTTCATTTATTAGGACAGATAAGCAAAGAGAAGACTCAAAGGAGAAACAGGACACAGTTCCTTGCTAACTGCTGAAGTTGAAGAAAATGAAAGCAACTAAAGGAGCATGGTAGTGGAGTGCTGTGGAATACAGTTCTGAATAGAAGGAACAAAAAATTACTGGCTTGATTTTCTTTTCTGAAGGGGATCTGAAAATAAAATTCTGTCAAGAGATACAGAAGTGAGCTAATAGATCGAGCATCTCTACAGCATCCAAGAATCAGTTTTATGAGTCCAAAAAGAGGAAATATATAAAATACCACTAAGAATATGAGCAATCCTATGTAGACTCTTAATTTCAGTGGGATCTCAGGACATCGTCTAGTTCAACCTTCTGCTAAAAGCAGGTCAGCTACGAGGTCAGACCAGGTTGTTCAGGTCTTTATCCAGGAAGGCTCTGTGTTTCAAAGGATGGAGATTGGAAACCTGTTCCACTGCTGGACCTGTTCTCCCAGTCCTCAGTGGGGAAACATTTCCCTTACATCCAATATGAAACTCTCTTCTTCCCACTTATGTCCACTGTCTTTTATCCGCACACCTGCACCACACTGAAGAGCCTCGCTCTGTTTTCTCACTAACTTCCTCATGGATACTGAGGGACCGCTGTGGGGTCCACTACAGCCATCTCTTCTCCAGGCTCTCCTCACAAGGCAAGTGCTTCAGTCCCTGTCTTGGTGGTCCTCCACTGAACTCATTCCAGCTTATCCATGTCCCTCCTGTACTAGGGCGTGGGGGGCAAAATTGAAGGCACTATTTTAGATGCCATCTAGCGAGCGCTGAGTAAAAGAGGATAATCACTTTTGTCAATTTGCTGCTCCTGTTAATGCACTCCAGGATCGTGCTGGCTTTCTCTGCTGCCAGGGACACTGTTGGCTCACATTAAGCCTGCTGTCCACCAAGACCCCTCAGTCCTTCCCAGCATAGCTGCTCCCTAGCCAGTCCATTGTCAGTTTCATAGCTTTCAATTCATTTTTTATTCTCTAAGAATCATAAAACTTTCGTAGCCTC
This sequence comes from Struthio camelus, assembly GCF_040807025.1. Taxonomy (NCBI): domain Eukaryota; kingdom Metazoa; phylum Chordata; class Aves; order Struthioniformes; family Struthionidae; genus Struthio; species Struthio camelus. The sequence goes on from NC_090943.1 coordinate 128,630,792, forward strand.
TCCTAGGTAAATTACAAGCTCATTCTCTATTTGCGCTAAATTTTTAACATTTATACATAAACTACCTAAGATACCATGATAGATTTGGTTTGAGAAGATTGACTCAGGTGTCTTAGACAGTTTTGGTTAAAACAGTGCTGTATCTGCTCATTTAGCCAGAATAAGAAATCAGCCAGTCGCTTCCACCAGTACATCTGGATACATTTTGTAGAGCCAGTAGAACTCATCTGCACCTCCTGCTATCTGTCATTCATCTGAGAGCGAACGGTATTTATACTTCCATCTACACTGTGGGAGTGCAAAAGCTGCCATTACACCTGGAAATAAGGAGAAGTAATGGCTTGCCAGCCATGTTCATGGCATGAGAATGTACATCTTACAGAAGGAGACTAAAAGGAGTTGGTTTGCCCTGCTCAGGGAAGTGAAAAGCTAGAGGGAGTTTATTCTACAAATAAATCATGCAGAGTAAACATCACAGAGGAGGAAAAACTATTTAGACAATATGACAATGCTGACACAAGAACAAAGGAGTAAAATTTAGACTGTTAAGTGGAAAGCTTCTAAACAAGAGAGGATTAAGCCACTGTAACAAACTTCCATTTCAGTAGTGCAGGCAAGGAACTTAACTGGTTTTAAGAGAGAGAGATTTATGAAAGGGATCGTATAAGTTGGTAGCCCACTGGTGACATCAGCCAACTTGATGACTCAGGAGATCTCTTCTGGTTTTACTTCTTATGTTCCTTGAAATTTCTATCATGACTATTTTAAAAAAAAAATCAGTCATTTAACAATATCATGCGTGGTATTCCAATTATGAATTAAATAACTTTGAATGACAGAAAGCTAACCTCAGTGTGATAAGCAATTAACAGAATTATGCAGTTACTGCAGCTAATACATAATTAACAAGTGCTGTAAATGATGTTATCCATCTAATTCGCCCAGATTGCAGTAGCATTATTCTTAGACATGTTTAGCAAGTTCTGCAGTAAAGTAACGTGCACTGCACTGAAGTGCTCTTTACTAACACGTTCGAATTCACAAAGCTGCTATTAGAATTAAATAAGATATACACCAGCATCATTTCCTCTGCCAATTGTTTTCTCTTCTTTGGAACTATCCCGGACAGAAAATCAAACTGTAACAAGTCCAAAGGATGTTTGCACAAACTGAACAAAATAAATATTATATAATTAAACAGGAAAAATGTGCAAAAAGTCATCCCGATGGAACAAATGGCATTGAATTCAAAATAGCGTGAGTTTCTGCTGGGTAGGAAGGAACAAGAATCATGGAGTTCACTGAGGGAGAGAGGGAAATGTTAAGAGTGGCAAAAGGAAAAATGTTTTTAAAGTTATGTATATTTAAGAACTGAAGAACTTCTGATCATTCAGTGCCTAATGAAATCAGTGGAAAAATTCATTGTCTTTCAGGACTGGGTCTTCAAGAAAGAAAGTGAGAGAAAGGGTAATACATGTTGGAGTTGCAAAGCTCCTACTTAGCTGATTAAATCAAGCCAATTAAAAGAGGAAGAAGAAACTAGTAGTTCATAGGTCTTCTGGTGTTCTTTCCCAGAAGGATATTGGAAGATACATATTGCTGGAGAAAGCTGGGATATATGATGACAGCTGCCTCATCTGCATCACATAGCCTTCAGTGAATAACATACTGATATCATTTGGCAAAATCTTCAAGGACTTTCCATCACTCTGCCACCAATTTCTCCAGTGAGTCTGCAGCTCCTTCATGTGCCCTGCTCCCTAAGCCTTCCAAAACTGGGACAAAATACCATTTTTAGTAGTATGAAAAAGCTAATACCATTTGGAAATAGGTATTGATGTAGCTTTCAGGAGCACGTTATTTTCTTGACAGTTCTGTCTCCACCTGCTCATCATTTTCTAAAGGAGCCGCATGTTGAAATTGGGCAGTTAATTATGCAGTCTCAATAAGTAGGTTATTGAAGCATGCAGCAAACCTTTACTTACATTCAAAAGCAAAGCAATAGAGTATAGTCATTTCAGTTCTCCACATACAGATGATGGAAGGCTGATTTCCTAGACCGTTTCAATTTTTACCTGTAGCTAATACCTGCAGCCAGCAAAAATAAAATACATGCTGAACTGATGCAAACAAGCCATGCTGCTAAAGAAAATCCTTATTTGGTTTATAAAAGCTGAGAATATAGTGCTTTCACTCAAGGTATAAAGGCATTTCTGAAGATTAAAAAACTTAAAGAAAATGCTTAAGTCATCAAACAATGTTGTCAGATTTTCTTCCACTTAGAGGAAGAATAGAATAAAAGAGAACAGAATAGAGAGTAGAAAACAGAGCAGAATAAAAAGCACAGAATTTATACAATGTCTTGAAATACTATCTGGAAGGATTAAATATAGGGAAAAAGAGACAAAACGTTTTTAAGATTGCCATACTGTTGGCAGCTAGAAGCGTATGAATAAAAGATATCCTGCTCTTTGGATGAGACTAATGTTTAGGTAGTGGGTAAACTACATACTAAAATAGGATTTGCAGTAGAAAAGCCTGAAAGAAAAATAAGTTTAATTTGACCATGTGCAGAGGATTTCAAGAGGATGAAGTTATGAAGGAAACAAAAAGACTTTTTATAGTAACCTTGAGAACTCCTTTACACCTTCTGTACACATGCCGAATGTTCTGGGTTGACTTACAGTTTTAGATGCTAAGCCTTAGCTGGGGAATTACTGTCTCTTTTTATTTTATATATTTATGTTAAGGCTACCTATTAATTCTATACATTTTATATCTGTGCATTCTTTGTATTTATGAGCAATTCTTAAGTGCAAAAAAAAAAATACACTGGTCACTGATAAAGTTCTGAAAGACAAATTTTCTTCTGCATCCCAAATCTAACTCCTTGCTATTAAAATCCAAATAAGAGTGTACCATTCTCAAGATTTCATATTAAAAAAATACCACTAGCTTCAGCCACAACAGCTTTCTTTGCTTTGCTTTTTATTTTACTAGAAACTTTATGGGTCATACATTGTTCTTTCCCTTGGAAGTAACTGACAACACAGAAAATCATTTCTGGACACCAGGGATGAAAATAACTCCCGTTATTTAGGTACAACAGGACTTTAGTCAGGAACACAGATTCTTGCAGTCTAAATTGTAGGTCTGCTGAGGTCCTATATTCTTTATTGATCTTGTAAACTGCAGTGCATGCAAAATAGAAAGCGGTAAAATTATTAGCCCATCAGTACTTTCTGCCCTCAGAAGTGATAGTGCAACACCAGTATCCAGATTGATTTTGGCAATATCAGAAATGAGAGGGTATTATTTAATAGTTAAGTGTATATAAAACTAATTCTTTGAGAATATTTTCATACACAGACTATGGATCAGAAATGTACCACTTGCCTAATTGTGCAGGAAAAGTGCAGTACTTGTAATAACGTAGCCTCTCCCCCTGGGGCCACTATAAAGGCATAATAAAAATCAACAACTGTACTCAAGTGAGGATGAAGCCTAGGAATGGATCCATTCTTTAAGTCCCTCTGCATCTCTCTCTCTCTCTCTCTCTACCTTCCTTCATGTATGCAAGGTAAATTAGTCTCTTCATCATCCATGATTAGGAAAAGTTAGAATCTCTATGGGAAGTGCACACTTTTTTATATACCTCTTTCATTTCTACATTTTCAGAACTCCCTTACACACCTAATCCTATAGCCATTAGTAAGGCAATAAAATGGCATAAAATGAGCAAAGGGCAATAAAGCAATCATATCCCAGCATGTTTATTTAGTTGTGGTTCTTAATTACAGAGACCTTCGTACCCAGTGATACCTGGAGCTGCTACTAATTCTCCTCTGTTTCAAATCTCTGGATATCATTATCCTCAGACTTATGTCCAAAGCTTTAAAGCCTGCCTCACACAAAATATGAAAATAAATAAATAAATAAATAAAAACTAACAGAAAGGAGGATTACTTTTATGAAGAAGGGTTTGCTAATTCAGCAAAAATCAATTTTCTTTTAAAGCAGTACATAAAGTGCTGGTAGTGGAGGCAGAATGGTAGAGAAGGTAAACATCTGGTCTGTCTCTACAGGTGGGTACAGACTGCAATTCTGTTGCCCATACTTTGACCTACCTGGATGTGAGTTAGATGCAATACAAAATTCATATAGCTGCACCAAGGTTGTGTCAAAATTTGTCGGCGTATGCTTTAAATCTTTGAGTGCATTCTCCAAATCAGCTACACAAACGGCTGAAATACTGAACAGTGTTCAGAGGCTGTAGTGATTAGTCTCTAGACTTATCCTCAGTGGAAGGAAAAGTATTTAAAATCTAACTATGCACTTGAGAATCTGATGGCCAGCCAGGCTTTCCTCACCTCAAAATATTCGATAAGCAGTCAAATTTAAGATGCACTAACTATAACATGCTGTGATTACTGTTACAATCACTACTATGTTGATCTAAAATCCATTCTTATTAACATACCACATCTCTCCAGTTTAAATAGCTATAATCTGCTATCAACTATGTAAGTAGAATTTCCTCTATCTTTACTTCTCCATTTATATTATTCTCTAAGAAGCTTTGAAAAAACAGTTCTCCTAAGGTGAAATTCTGATAATCTTCACTGACTCCTGAATAACACAGAAAAATACAATTTGACTGAGTTAATGTGGACCAAGAACTTGTGCTTGTCCTTTAGAATAACCCAATTTGATTTAAAGATGACCAATGACATAGAATCTATCAAAAAATCTAGGAGCCAATTACTGTCAAAGGCAAAGAACAGTAACTTATTTTCAGTTTTGATGCCTTTCAGCCTTCCCTGGCTTCTATGGTTTTGGGGGGGGCTTTTTTTTTTTTGTAAAAATTAATCTATTTTATCATTTTAGGGTTGTCTTTTAACATCATCTAAAATGTCTGCAGAGTCACTTTACTTTCACCTCACCCATGAGCTCTGTATATTCCAGTCTTTCCTTCCTAATATTTCTCTTTCTTTACCTGTCCCATTTGCTTTTCAGCCACTCCTTTCTCTGTTTGATTTTGCCATTTTGTATAATTAATTTGCTACATATAAAAAGCACTTAAAACTAATTAAAAATAGCATATATCATGAAACCAACATATCTTTAGACTGATATTGAAATTTGAGAAATTCTGTCATGGAACCATTTTTCAGGACCAAAGAATCAAAATACTCCTGAACTGGGAAGAGACCACTGTTGTATTATTTACTACATTCTACTGCAATGTGAGCAGATTTCACTTTGTCTTCTTTAAAATGTTCATAGCAAAATGTTTAAACAATGCATGTGAGTGTAACTATACAACTCCTGTGGCAATTTGAACAGAACAGGTCTTTGAATTATTTCCTTTTTAGTCCGTTTCAATGTGAAATAAGATTTGCAGTTTTCTTTTAAATGTTTTGCTTGTTTTTTTTTACATGCATTCCTCCTAACACAGACTAATATTGCTTGCTCCTCTCTTGTTCTTTCCATCTGCTCTGGATTTTTTCAGAGATATTCCCTCTTCCCTGTCTCTCGTCAGTGACTGTTTTTACTAGAGATTTCAGCAGTGGTTTGTCCCTCTTCTGTGAGCTCTGGGAACCTGTACTTCTCTTTTGAATTGGGATGAGCTACACATGATGCAGAAGCTCAGCCATAAACTAGCAACTGCTCAGAACAAATAAATTACCTGACACGGACAGTATGTAATATGTTGTATTAATATTGTAAGCAATAAGATTCAACAGGCTGTGTTTGCATAAGCAAGTGTACACGATATATACAGAAAGGTCATATAGCTTGGTAACGTTCTCTAAAAAACATGCTCTAAATAGGAAAGCTGCACAAAAACTACCCTGAAGAAAAAAAGTTTCCCATTTTCAGATGAATTTTCAAGTGTCTAGCCTACGCTGTTGTGCAAAAAATGTCTTGCTAGAATAAAAACACCATAAAAAAGAGCTATGTGTTGAATTACTTCATGGAGCCAGGGTCCACAGTAAAACACTGTGTACAAATCACACCATTTTGCTTAAAAGCCGGGGAGAACAAAACATGGAAAGATACAAGAAAAGAAATGAAGAAGAAGAAAATAATAGGAGAAAAAGAAAACAAAAGAGTACCCCTTTCATGATGGCTGAATTTTGTTTAATCCATATTTTACTCCTTGATACATAGTTTTATACTGTTGACAAAACGTCAGGCAATTGGAATAGGGTTGGGAAAACATATGCAGCTTTATGTCTACTTTATGTCTCCCTAAATTTAGAAGACTTTTCTGAATAAAGAAACTAAAAAAAATCAGGAAGCAATGTCAATAATGGAGTCTGAATTATCTAACAATAACATACTTGAAAACAGCTTTAATATACTTAAATAGAATTTCATAACGTAAACAGTGGCAATGAAACTTGACTGGCAACAAAAAGAAAATGTGATTTGTAGCCAACTTCCATAGATGACCTTTTCTTTCTTTTTTTTTTTTTAATGACACTGCCTATATATACTGTGGCTTGTTTACCTACACATTTAAACTATTGTAAGAACTCAAAGTTAAAATTAAATGTTGGCTAACTTGTACCTTACCTAATCTTAATAGCAAATGCTGGCACCAGTGTCTTGGGTAAGCAAATATATTCACATTAATAGTTATAATTTTAGATTCCAGAATGAAACACAGTGCCAACTTACCTGGATACTGAAACTAAGTAAATAAATACAGAAATATATAAGTACATTATTGCCTACAAATATATATAAGGATATTTATTTTTATCTACATATATGTGTGTTTGTATATATAGACAGACAGAGAATGAGAGTTATGCAGCTTGGGTTGGTGACTATTTTATGAAAGGGTTATACTTAAATGCTATGCTTTATTCTCTTTAAAAAAATGTTGCTAAGTTGAAAAGCTGAAAGATGTGCATTTATATAAATATAATATATTTATTTCTCAATTTTCTATCAGGAGAACTTTTACAGAATTCTATGAATTATCTTCACACATATCTGAGAGCAATGTGAATGATAACTACCAGGCTTGGTCAAAAATTTGGTTGATAAATCCGATGGTTTTTATGAAAAAACATCCACAGAATAATTAGACTGGCAATAAAAAATGAAAAAAAGGATCTAATTGGCTGTCAAAATCACTAAATGTTAGTGGGACTCTCAAGTTCTTAAATAAACAACCAAGTAGTGCTATGAAAAATTATTAATCAAAGGAAATAAAAAATACCCTTTAAAGCATTAACAAATAAAATGGAATCTCTAACTTGTTCTAACAACAGTTATATACAACACTGAACTCTGATTTTTTGCATTTATTTCTCTCTATTCTTTACCTCTTCCGTGAAATTATATATTTTTTCTCCTACATTAGACCCAGATTTACAGTATAGTGCAATCCACATGCCCAGCTCACCAACTGGATTAACGTTTTTTCTCTTTGGGAACTTGTGACCAGTGAGGAACAGAGTGATCAGCTGGCTTTTTTACAATGTCTGGATGAGACAGTCATCATGTCTCACCTTCCAAGTCACTCAAACCCCTGAAATTTGTCATTCCGCTACCTTTTCATGCCAACCCTTTTGTTTCTTATCCTCTTCAATCTTCTTAGGCTTTTATTTTCTAATGTTAATGAACATAGACTTTTATCACTCACATTAAGTTCATCAGTGAAATCATTGCTGGCCTGAGGTATGCAAAAGTCAATGGTTCTAATTATTCCACAAGTTTTAGTAGATTGGGGCTCTCTTAAGTCACTGTTCTTGATTTTCCAACATATCCTTATTAATCTAAACAAATATGTTCATACAATAAATTTATAAAATTTAATGTAATGTAGTCATAGAGTCTACTGCTCAGAAACCAAATCCACACACAATATGCACAAATTATTACGATGCAGCACTACATTTGCCATACCAGCAATACACATCTAGATTATAGTGAGGGACAAAGAAGAATGCAATCCCTTTCAAGCTTACACAAAGGTGTACTATTCAGGATGCTTCTTTCAGATAAATCTGGGAGGAAAGCTATACAAAAGTCATAGTAACAAGTAAGATTAGAAAAGACACGTAAGTCTAGAAACAGAAGCTCAGATGAGTTTGAGAATGAGCTTCAGATGATGGCTTCATGTCAGAACTGATTTAAAGAAATCATAATTTACTCAGATTGAGAAAATAAATTATGTAATTGTTTTATATCATAAAAAGAAATGCTGCAATTGTTTTATACCATAAAAATATTATTTTTTAAAGGTAGCCATTGATTTTATTTGAAATAGACCATTAACTATTGTAAGACATGGTATAGAAAACATTGTGCAAAGCACTAGCTAGTCTCTGCGAAACGAAACAAAATGAAACGAAATGAAATGAAACGAAATGAAACGAAATGAAATGAAATGAAACAAAATGAAATAGAAAGAGTGAAATATACCAGCCAAGTAATGTGCTTTTTATAGACTACGTTTTGCGCCCACCTGTTCTAGACACTGACGAAGAAACTAAGGGCAAAGATCTAGCTTACAACTCATCTTCTCAGCAAAGCAGCACTGAACAAACTCAAATGAGAAACACACACAAACCACAGGCCAGCAGAAGATCAAGTACCCCCATAAAAGGAGCCACAGATACTTTCAAAAGTATTCAAGAACCTTCAGATGCAAATATGAGCTGCCCGAGCACCTATAGCGCCTGCTGGCAGCTGGCCTCACTCTGCCAGGAACTAGCATGCTGAGATGTGATTCTCAGCTGAAAGACTGAAAGAAGAAAGGAGAGGAACACTCATTCAGAAGATGCTGAAGTAAGAACAGACAACCTGCATGAGGACTTTTCCTAAAGTGAAGAGGATTCCCTGTTAAACACATACGTATGTACAAACACACACACACACACGTAGTTGGAGCATTTACCGTAATGCCATTCTAAACATGTAAAAGAATTAGCAACCGCTATTATTTATGACAGTTTTGATCACCCTGCTCCTTTTTGCTGGTACACAAAGAGCCGAATTTACAGATGCCACATAGGATAAGCAGGTTGTATTTCACTAGATGTCCATTTGTATCTTTTGATGTATAAACCTTTTTGAAAATCTGAGCTCCAGTCCTAAGTATTCCCTGAGAAGTATGAATCGTAAGAGTTTTTATTTGCTAGACCATTTTTTGCTTTACGCTCATCAGCTGTCTATTAACTGTAAGCAATTAAGGCACTCATAAAAGCTAGTGGACAATTCTTAGAGCTCAGCTTCAGGTGAAAATGAAATCTGTTTTATAAAAAAAAGTCTTCTAAAATACAAATATCAACTGATTAACTGGAAAACTCCTTTTTGTAGTGGGCATATTCCTAAAAAAAGAGCCCAAGTTCAGGGTTTTTTTTGTTTTTTTGACATGAATATGAATGTTAGTTTCATGGGCAATGTATGCAATTAATAAGTGCAAAATAAACATGTAATAAATATTAATTACAATGACTTTCAATTAATTGAAATAGCTTAAATAGTTGTAAATAATTGCAGTTATTAAATAAACCCCTTTTTTTCCCCAAAAATTAGTTCCCATGTACTAGAAATACATGTGGCTGGACTAAGACTGTGGCTTAGTATAGCTACGTTCTGCTGCACTAAGACAACACAGTGAGTAGCAACTGAGAAAACACATTATACATAGCACTTAGTCCTCCATGGAATTCTAGATGAGTTAATGATAGATAAAGGCCTACATTCATGTGTGACTTATTTTAGCAGATCTCATGGATACAGCAATTCAAGCTCACTGCATCAAATGGGCTTGCAGAAAATTCAGTATAAGTTACAGAACATTTAATACAAAAGAAAATGACATGCTTAGAAGTCCCACAAACTTAGCATTGTTTGACTATTTTAGCACATCTATTTTAGCAGAATTTCCAGTGTAGAGTCTGTGGAAAACAGAACTTACGTGTCAGTGCAAAACTATCATGCTCCTTTCCCAAAGCTATTAATCTTGAAGTAGTTACAAAAACCTGTTCGGTATCACTGTGATGGCTGCCATCCTGACTGACACCAAAATGACATGCAAAGTGTATCTTTTCAAGTCCTCTTAAATCTTTTTAAGTAGGTTTCCAGATCCATGGCCACTGCTCAAGATGTAGGTGCACCCTGGCTGTGCCCAGCAGCAATAGTTTTGCAGTAGCGACAAACTTCACCACCTCATGAATCAACCCCTTTCAAAAAGTGCTTATGAATATTTTGAATAGCAGAAGTTCCAAGAGCATCTGTGTCTTTGCACAGATCTTTGTGACTTTGTTAGCAATTTCCTTTCATTACGAAAGCTACCCTTAAGCCTAACCCTAGCCCTACCCTTTCTTTCCTATCTATTAAGCAATCATTAATCCAGGAGAAATCCTTCCATCTTAACCTGTGCTGGCTTAGTTTCTTTAATTGCCTTTTCTGATTAAATTTTCCACATGCTTTTTGTAAAATTAAGTTTACTGTGACCATGTCTAAAACCATGACCAGAAAGCACTTCAAGGCTGCTAAGCCTGACATACCTCAACTGTTCCCCAAACTGTACTGGGATAAGACCTGGATGGACAGCAGGTCTTTCCCTCTTACTAGCGGTGGTGGTGGAAGAGGAGCTATGGCTTTTTTTTACTTTTTCAGGACAAGGCAATCAAGGGACCAGGACAAAGGGAGCGCAGAACACCAGGGTGTCAGCTGAAACATAACCTGTATCAATAATATCTTTTTCCTTAAAAGAATTTGAAGGTTGTGGTGTGTATTCCTCCTGACTATTCTATTTATTACAGATTTAAACGTGCTCTTCTGCACAGAGCTAACACCACACTTCCTCAGATTGTAAGTGGAGTATTTAAAAAAAAAAAACTGCATGGCATTTACTGTCTTGCATGAAATTCTGGTACTTTGATATAGAGGTATAGGGTGATGTAACGGACATAGAGCAGTGAGACAGATCAGTGAATAAGAATCATTCTGCAACCAGATAACTGAAATAATAAAACTTTCTGCTATCTTTCCTACTTGTGGAAAGCATGCTAAAATAACACACCTTTTTACCAGTGCTATGTGTAATAACCTCCTGTGGAAAAGTCTAACAGGTGAGTCAGAAAACATTTAAGGCAGAATAAGAAGAATATTGGTTCTACAGTTCCTGAAGCCATGCAGACTGCTTCCACGGGGACAAAGGAAATTACCACCTTGCTGTTCACAACGCAAATTGAAGAGTAGCCAGCTTGGACTCTAGATGGCAGCTCTCTCTCTTCAGCCACAGCCAAACAGATCAGTGAAAATGAACTCATTTAAAACAAAAAATCCATTCTGTTATCAAAAAAACCCACTAAAGTTCACAAATAATAGACATTGGTGCACATTCAATAACAACAAGGAACATATCCGGCCTTTAACAAATGTCTACTTTCACTTATAGGTGAAGGTCCCTTTTTTGTATGGTGCATGTTATTTCATTTTGGTGGTCTAGGATTTTTTGTGGGGGGAGAAAAGGGGATCAAGAAGAAGACTGTATAGCGGCTATAATGCAGCTGGGCTTCATCTTATATAACTTTGCCAATTTTATGCAATATAGTTTCTGCTATTGTCAGAAGGACAGGGATAAGAAAATTCAGCTTCTCCAAAGCTATCTCATTTGCACTCGCTTCACAGTTTTGGTTTTGCCTAGATCAGTTGTAAAGGCAAATGAAAACATTTCAGTGTGAACTTCAGTCAGTCCTAGGGTACCTACAGGTATCATTTTGTACCCCCAACAATAAACACTGAGGGAACCTTTATGTACAAGGGCAATCTAGTTAGACCTGAGCAGTGACGGTAAACCAGAAATTCTGCTGATAGGTTTAGAGCTTATTAACACAAAAATATTTTCAGGGTTCCAGGCATTTCTTCCAAAATCTCTTATTATTTTTCTTGGGGTTTTTTTCCTGAGTGTTTTTCTTTGTGTTCTGTGGGGTTTTTTTTCTTCCTCGCCAACAGCACCTGCTAGGACATTTTTTCTATGTCCAAGAACTGCACTTAACTCTCCTCCAGTAAATGCAAGGGGACAAATTCAAGCTGCCAATACAGATGTCAGCTGTTCAAGTGGTGAGGGATCATACTGAGAAGATATACTCTATTAACATGAAGGAGCTGTCACGTGGTAACAAACTTCAGACGCTACTGCCGGAGCTCAGAACCAAACTGCCGCCCACCTACTCTTACTGGTTCTCAGACCCAGTCCCTCCTCTTCTGCCATGCCTATTTTTCTGACCGTAGGGCTTCTGAAGTGCATATATAATTTGTGGTAATGATGAGCTTGTTGTGTGCACGCTTTTATTTGGAAAAGCTAAAACAATACAAAATAAAAATATACACACAATAGCCCAAATAGATACTAGAGAACCTGAAACATCTTTTGTGACAAAAAGTATAAACAAACAGTTCAGGAAATACCTAATCATGCCAAAAGGCCACTGGAGTAATATTCTCTTAAGAAAGCTGGCAAAACTAGTCTATTTACACAATAAAACATAGCCTGAAGCATTTACTTTACCACCATTTAGTTTTTCATCTACCCTTATTCACCTAATAGCAATTCAAATCTGTGTAAATGAACAGATCAAGAGCTCTCCTGTGTAATCATACTGTTGCCCTAATGCCTAAGTATATGCTTTTAATTAATAAACAGCAGACATATTAATTATCTAAAGCTGAATTACTGGTTTTACTTGATATTACCTGCCTGTTCTTTTCAACACCCAAACAAACAGGAAGAACAGAAATGTCATTGCCTTTCTGCTGCTGTTTCAGTGGAAATCTACTGATTCAGGGCTTTTAAAAGTTATCTTTTGAAATTACATGGAGTTTGAAGAGTTTTGCCTCTTACTTAATTCACATACATTAAGATGGGACCTCTTGAGAAATTTCAACTGCCATGGCAGTGGCCACGTCACCTCATTTATTAATCTATCCAGTTAAAGAGACTTAAACAGCGCTGAAACTAGCTTATTAGGAACAGCTCCCCCAGATAAAGCATGCCTCAAAATCTAACATTAATATACCTTCTCTTCAAAGATCAGACATTATTTTCACTAAAAGAAAAATTATCTGTAACAATACGTGTAACAGTGCCCTCTGGTGAGTATGTGCCCAAGCAATACCCTCGCATTATGAGGTTTAAGACAAAGACTTTGTGGCACAGCTAACAAGTACTCGGACAATTTTGCAAACTGAATCATGATACCACTTTTTAAAACTGGCAATGAAGAAATCACGTATTCTGAGATTATAACTTCTTCACGTAATTGGTTTATGCCCATGTTTTTAAACGCAAGCTTGAATGAGGAAAGAGACAGTAGCCTTGACTAGATGAAGATTTATGAGTGCTATAGACAACATAGCTACTTTTATGGCTGAGAATGTAATAGATCCTAAGCAAACACTGATAAGTCCTCTATTCTTCTGAGAAGTATCCACCCACCTAAGTGTCCTGATATTGGAAAGCCCCACAGTTTTGATAAGAATAAAGACAAGCTAACTGTAGAAAACAACTTAATTTATAAAGTCAGTTGAAAATGTTCAGTGTATTTACTGTTTTCTGGGACAAGGGCTTTGTCTTCCTCCATTATTACTACTGGACAGTGACCAGAGTATTTTGAATCCTTCTGCAACAGACGTATGTATGTACGTGTGTGTGTGTGTGTATGTGTATATAAATATATATATATATATCTCTTTATATATATATATATATATATATATATAAAGATAAAATATTAGAGAAACTTGTTATGAGGGAGTAAAACTCTGCTTTCAAAAGGTTTGATTCACTAATGGAACAAAAAGAACTTCAAAAAAAAAAAAAGTTGATAGGAAGTTATGGTGGTGGAAGCCTGAAAATACCTTTCTAGTCTAGTTTATTACCTACTGTCTGGGGTGAAAACAAGAATAGATTTACTAGGAGTGTCATAGCATTAGTACCTCCCAACAATCACACATATTCCCTGTCTCAAGATACCATGGCAGTTATTTCTAGCCTCTGTAATGCAACCTAAATTGTAGCAGCGTTCTAGTAAGTGCAGGAAGACCTATCAGAGCAGTGATGTATGATATTGTACAGCATAAGAATGAGAAAGTCAACTTAATGAAAATATTATCCTGGTTAAGTTATCTATCTCTTAAGACGATCACTCTTCTCACTCAGGTTAAATATGCCTATCACCCTCTTGTACTATCCACGGTGACTAATTAACATTGTGGTTTTTAAGAAAGGAACTTGGCAGTCCCACTGGGTTGTTTAACAAATAACCAACTGTCCTCAGAAGACTCAAAAGAGTCACTTCCAGCCAAGTTCCTTGTGGACAGGTGTCCATATCAAACAGAAACCCACCTCAGCAGATGGCAGCAAGAAGTATGCGAAAAAAAAAACTGGTAAAAAGTCACCAGAGAGTAAAAATTCTAATTTTTACATTTTTTGCAATGTTCAATTTATTATAGACACTGTGATGCACAATATAGATCTTGACTGAGCTATATGGCTCTTCAAAGTTACGCATTAGCCTCCGCTAATACACCTACTTAACTCTCCCAAAACAGAGGCGCTTGTGCTTCCCAAGGAGGACAAGCTAATTTATTTTACATCAAAGAAAAAAAAAGCTGTCTACGTTGCAAATAAAGCGAAATATTAAAATGCTTTCAAAAAGTTAAAAGTTCTCCCTTGTTTGCAAACTGTCATCCTGGCAAACAAATAGGTCAAGGAAATTCTGATTTTCAAAACTGAACCCAGTTGTGCTAGAAAGCGCCACATGCAGAATATTAAGCTAATTTGATTTGCTTTGGCAAATAGAGGGAAGGGGCTGCAGCAGAAATATTAACTTTACTGATAATACTTTAGAAAATACTAAAGGTCTCAGAGCAAAGGCTGTCTTCTTATTATGCCAGCACACAGCACCCAGCCTTCAGTAAGGCCAGGAGGCATTACTGTAATATATGGAAAACAATAATCGTCCAAATGAGTTTTGGGTCTGCTCTGAGCCTTAGATGTAGAGAAAGTAAAAAGTCAGCAGTCAAATTAAATTACTGACTTTTAAATTTCCCTGTCATGTATTTTTGCATTGCGCCATAGATATTTACAAATTAAAGCAGCTTTCAGCAGAAGAATTTAGGCATCGGCAAAATGGAAAAGTGAAACTATAGTGTGAGATGTCACCACTTGCTTATGTGAGGAAGGGGAGTTGTAGCTAGTTACCACCACATTTTGTTAAGTGTTCCTCACAGGTGAAGCAATTCTTAGCAGCGAGTGTGAGGAAGAGAAGCTGGCTGTTTTGTGCTAGATTAATAATTTTGGAAAAGAGTGACAAAACATAACGCATTTTTAAGTGATACTTCCAGTGGTAATCTACTGGAAGGAGAATAAAATTTTAAAAGAAAAAAAAGCATACTTTTTTCTAGGAAATCTTAACAAACTGACAAAATCTGATATCCTTCTTGCAGTTTTCCTAAGTTTAAAATAACTGAGATTTGACTGTAATGGACATTTGTTCACGCACTAAAAGCAAGAAAATAAAAAAATCAAAAATCCTGCCCTGTTCCAGGTTCAGCCCAGGCTTGTTCCACTCAGTACAAAGCTCCGCATTCCCTAAGGCGTGCTCCCTTGTGTGCCACCAAAGCCAGGGCTGATTGTTTTTTCCCTGAGCATTTGTAAAAGGGTTAAAAGAAGCTTTACTGAAATTAACTCTTTATGAATCAAAGGCAAAATAATTCCCTTTCCTCCAGTCTCATCAGAGAGGACTGTACAGTTATGTGGAAATTGGAGAGCCCTGGCAGCTTCCCTGCCTTTTTAAAGCCCAAAATAGCACATCTCTGTCAGTGCTGTGGCGTGATTACACCAAGTTGACTTTATTCTTCTGTTCACAAAGAGGTACTTCACGTGTCTTAGATCAGTCATAACTTGCCCCAGTGATTCTAAAGGAAAAAGGAAGAAAAATAAATATACTATTATTCTAGGTTAAAAAAAAATGGCAAAACACACATATTTCTTTGAGTACTACTGATTTTCCTGTGCATTCCAATATCACATGCTGCTCTGACAGCAATGCTGCATAGTTCATAAAATAATCTCCTCTCATCAGATATATTCATAATTCCTTTAAACTGTGTGAATTTCACAAATTAGACTCTGGTTTGCTTTCTTCGGGCTGTGGAATCACAACATTACAATCCTTCAACAAAGAGTTATGAGAAAAAGGAGGACTTTCTTTCCCCCTATTTTTATGAAGTTTTTGTATGTCTAGGTTTTCCATCTCAACTATTGTCTTTCAGACTAAATCTAGTTCAGGAAAAAATCCCCACCTCATTTCCCTGAGAACCTAGTTATTTTATCTACCTGAACAACCAAGCTCCTCTACCTTGTCATTTCAATTTTCACATATTTTCTTTTTGTGTATTAGTTCTATGATTCAATGAAATCTCATCTCTTCAGCCCACTGCCATAAACTACTATCCGGAACAAAGCTCTCTTTCAAATTCAATCTCAGATAAAATGAAAAAGAGAAAATAACAAATGAGAAAGTGGACCACAACCAATCCTATGGGTCCCATTCTCACAAAGATCTGCAAGCGGGAAGGTGCTATCACCTCTCCCACTTCCAAATGAGAAAGTGTTAATAAAAATGAGAAGAACTCCTTCCAGGGACATTGGAGTGTCAATGTTAGTCACTGATTTCGCACTACTAAAATATCCTTCTTGATCTTAAAAGTGATTTCCAGGTGAAATACAAACAGCAGAAATTCTATTGTTTGAATAAATGAGGAAGCATCCTGTCACACTTCTTGGCAGAATTGCTTACTAAACCGTGATTGCTATAAAATAGCAATTATTTATTGGAACGGCAACACCTAGAAATCTTTTATGCTCACCTGAGTTTTCTATGAGACATTTAACAGTCCTAGTAACAAGGAAAGCAGGAAAAAGCTTTACATTTATGTTCTCTGTACCTCTGCACAGACTGCTAAGCTGTAGAAGATCTCACAGTTTACAGAACTTTTAGATAAGAATTTTTTCTATTTGTTTCAAAATGAACGGCATTCATTGCACTTTCTTATACTGCCTTTTGAAAGCTTTGTAATTTTTGCTCCAAACTCTCCGTATGTGCTTTTTTCTCCCATTCATATGTCTACAAAGGTTTTGTTAGGAGCCCCACCTGCTAAAGCCTTCCCAAGAAAACTGTAATAGCTGTAACTCATAGGACCAGATTGTGAAGCCTTTCCTTCAGAAGCAACTCTGGAAAATATCAAAAATAAAACACTTACGTACCAAACATTTACATGTGCTGGAACTGAGCCACTACATGTGGACCTGCAAGTTAAAAGGATCGAGCAAAGGATCTATTTAAGTTCTCTACAGTTAGAAAAGACCTGTCAGATAATAGTGCCTGTACATAATTTTTGCAATCAAGAAGTCACTGACTGTGTCCATATTGTACCATTGCTGAAGTACAATCTGTACAAGTCCATGCAATTGGAATTGAATTACATGCAAGGAGAGTTAGCACTGAATTAAAAAGTTACTGTATTTTGCACAGTGACTGCTAAACTTAATGAAAATAATGGAATGCATTTTTCCTTCTATCATCAGAGTGATTTTAAACTGGTGTTAACTCAATTAATTGAAGTTAGGTTAGCAAAAAAATAAAATAAATCTGAGTATGCAGAATTGGTGTGAATGGTTCCCATATGATAGTTAACAGTGGTGTACTAATAATAGCATACTGTAGTTTGATGCAGATGTTCTTACATTCTCCATGACTAATAAAAGTCTCAGTTTGTTGAAAAGCAGTACTTAGAATTCTTTATTCACCTGCAAATAGGATATGTTATTAAAAAAGGCTATTTTTGACTCTTCAGCTGACCTTTTGAAAAATTAGGTTGCAGTTGAAAATTGCCAGTATTTCTCCATGGCTTTTCATGAGCCATGGTTCCTCATTGTTAACAGCTTTACCCTGTGTGACTCCAGAAGTGTGCATATGGTATAGAATGAGATCTTAATGAACTTGGCAAGCTACAACATATTAAAAATAACCTTTTAAAATGCATACATATGCATTAATTTTAATACATATATATTTCTCTAATTACTTCTATTTTCTCAGTGCTGTACTGAAAAATAATTCTCTTGTTACTACTTTATCCGGAAAACAGTCATTTTTCATATCTCAACATTTTGTTTTCTTTTAAGTAGAGATTTCTTCCTTTGTGAAGTCCTGCAAGGCTCAGTTATGAGCCCTCTATTCTATTCTCTCCCAGGTCATCACCTTACTGCTTCTTCTTAAACATCTTACCTGAGGTCATGAGTCACCTGTGACTCAATCACCGTACTCACTTCAGTGATGCTTAACTGTAAAGACCTTGCAATGGAGAGTTTTGCAGGCTTTGTCACATTTCAAAAATACCTCCACCCAGAAGTCCTCCCCTTACCAGTAGCTCCTAGGACTGATGTCTAATCTGATATCTTCCAAGTCGTAGTAAGTCCAGCTGCTGGAAGCCAGTCACTTTATTGCTTCCAAACATAGGATGGGGAGAGTAGAGCCTTTGGAAACAGAAGCTACACACATCTTCCCCAAATTTGTCATCCTGGCATTCATCTTTTTTTTCAGTTCCATTACTTCTCTCTTTGTCCTAAACTTAAGCTCTCCAGTTTTACAAATTTTCAAATTTTAATCCACCCTTTAACATATAGAAAAATGCTCCTGCTCCTTCCCCAAAAATAAGTTACAAAGAAAGAATAAGTTTCCTCCAAAATTCAGCCTCTTCCTCTCCAAAGTATTTACTTGGAAGTAATCTACAGCAATGAAAG
Source organism: Struthio camelus (assembly GCF_040807025.1). Classification (NCBI taxonomy): domain Eukaryota; kingdom Metazoa; phylum Chordata; class Aves; order Struthioniformes; family Struthionidae; genus Struthio; species Struthio camelus. The sequence goes on from NC_090943.1 coordinate 128,649,639, forward strand.
AATACAGTGTGCCACACTTATTTTTATTCTACAACTGCCAACCAACCAGAAATATTTAATATTCCAGCTGCTCTACTTGTGTCTTTAGCAAAAGTTGGTGGGCTACTCAAAAAATAAACAAACTGAAAAAGCATATATGATCAGCTTTTGTACAGAAAAAAAATATCTTTGCACTCTATTCTTATTTATTAGTACTACTGTCTATAAATAACTTGCTTAACCCTATCTTGATTCAGTAGGGTAAGGCAATCTTGAATGGAAGCAGCCAGCTAAATTAGGAAAACAGGGAGAAAAGTACATAATGGCAACAGTGAAGTTTTACCTTCATATAAGATAAACGATTTACTTTTTTTTTAATAAAAGTGTTCATAGTTATTCTCCTTTTTCAGAGACACACACAGAAAATTTAAAATTAGTTGTTTGAACGTTAAGTGTCAACACAGACAGAACTTGTATCAAGTAAAACCTCTCAATGTGGGCACAAAATACGATAAAAAGCAACAGGATGAAACATAAAGAAATTACTCAAGAAACTTAAAATCAGTGGGATTCTTTCCTTCATTATAATCAACTTTCTTTCTTAGAATGGCTTAATAAACCTAATTTTTTATTTAAACAATAGCCAACAGTAAATTTAATATGATATAAAATATATCACAGAATCACAGAACTGTCGAGGTTGCAAGGGACCTCTGGAGATCACCTAGTCCAACCCCCCTGGCTCAAGCAGGGTCATCTAGAGCATGTTGCACGGGATCGTATCCAGGCAGGTTTTGAATATCTCCAGGGAAGGAGACTCCACAACCTCTCTGGGCAACCTCTTCCAGTGCTCAGTCACCCTCACAGGAAAGAAGTTCTTCCTCATGTTCAGATGGAACTGCCTGTGTTTCAGTTTGTGCCCGTTGCCTCTCCTCTCTGTTGCTGGGCACCACAGAGAAGATATGTAGTACGTATCTACATATCTGTAGAACATCATTACAATGTGTTCTAAGTGGAGTTCCTAGAAATGAAGGAACCTGAAGAATCTGTTGCCAAGACCTAGACTAGTCAATCACTTCTTCAAATTTTATTTCAAATTTTATTTTTATTTTTAAATTTTATTTTAAGAAACCTATTTAAAAATCCAAATCTTTAAATTATTTATTGCTTCTAGATGCATTTTGGTGGGAATTATTCTTAAAAATAAAATTTAGGTGAACAAATAGCTTAATTTAGGTAAGTGAAATTCCTAAACATTGACTACCAGTGGGAAAGAAATATACATACAGTAAAAAGAAAATCTATCTATCTATCTATATATATATATAAAGGAAGAATTGTTTAATAAAACAGCTAGTAAAGGTACTTTTTTCTTGCAACTATGTCTACTATAGCTCCATCTGCTTTGGCATTGCTGGACATTGTACTATATGAAAAAATAGGTGTTGCTGTACTTAAAAGCATAGCAAATCTTATTTCTTCACACATTCATTACATAAGACACTCAACATATTTCTAACTCAAATAATGCACATGTTTAGTTTCTGTGTAGGTCATCACCAGTCCCATCCTATCTAATTTGTTTGGCATAATTCCCACAGGGTTACTGCAAAGAATTTCAAAGATTCAGTGTCATTAAAGGTTGACAGGTATGCACAAAAGTAGATGACCCTTTGCCCCACTGTCATCTGCTCTACTCAGAGAACTTCCAAAAAAATTCACTGGAAGTTTTATATTAAAGTCAGTTATATTCTTCCATGTCATGTGGTGCCTCTTCTTTCAGGAACTCAGTACCTTTATCTTTCAATTTTTGACTGTGCCTAAGGGCCTGTCTTTAAAACAATTTCCCTATCTGTTCACATTAACCATCCACCTTCTAATGGACAATTGCACAGAATCCTTAGGAATGAATTTAATATAGTACATTTAGTTCCCATGAAAGCAATGTAGCAGACAAAATAAGGAAGAAATGTTCTAGTAGTATCATACTACTATGCAGTGCACTGTATATCATCACTAAGCATTTGACAGACCTCGGTGTGAGAAGCACTGCTCTGTTCAACTCTAAACACAGATATTTATAGACTAGCAGATACATGTAATATCACAAACAACCCCTTTGGTTGGAAAAATTAAATGAAATACCCTGTTTCACAGTAGGTGGCTTGTCTATCTTCTTTTTCTTTTGTTCTTTCTTAAATTACAAGGCTAATGAGGCATATAAAATGATTTTAAATGGATTTAGGAAAAGCTGTAAGGCTCAATTCATAGGAAGGTTATTGATTTTCAACAGGAATCTAACTATGACACATACTAATAACCAGATTAAATGTTTTGTGTCAGGGCAAAAAGGCAGGCAACTCGCAGATTTGTATTATGTGCAGATTTACCCCCAACTGTAGAAAATATACACTCAGTCAAATGCTGCAACTAAAGCTTGACATATACTACAAGTAGGTCCCAGTGTTCCCACTTGGAAGGTGTCCTTCTGTGTGTACATGCTCCTCTTACAGTTCTAACCTCAGGTCATGGCCATCTCAAATAACCAATACGGGGTCTGACCCAAAATAAGTCAGAATTTTGAATTTGGTAGGGTTAGGATCAGGATACAGAGAAAGAGGCAAAGATGAAGCATTTGGGTTCTTTGGCGCACTGAATCCAAACTCTGCATAGAAAGCATCTTAGCTAAAAATTAAGGATTCCTGCAAACAGCAGCCACTAGCAAGCTACAGATATCCTTCACATCTGAGAAAATAGATCCTGTCTTATTAAGGAATATAGGACCTGTTGGATTCTTTATCTACCTAAGAGTAACGGAACATCTTTAATATTCCAGGATCATTCGGAACATCTTTAATATTTCAGGATCATAAGCTGTGGTTGTGGTGAAAATCCATTTTCAGGATTTACAAACTGTTACTGGCTTGAAGTCAGGGCTCCCCAACATTTCTACTTTCCGCTATATTGGCCTGAGGTAGAATAGAGCTCGCAGACTGAGGAATAGAAATATATTACTTTGCTCACCTACACTTACCAGATAAAGCAGGTAAAGAAGTCATTTTTATAGTGATCTCCAGGAACACATCATCTTTCCAAATTTGGTGACGTTTTTAGTCCTCACTAAACTGCAGCTTCCCCACATCCATTTAACGACATTATTTTGTTCAACTGATAAACTACATTTACATAAGGAGAGGTTTTCCCCAATGACCTTCCCATTAAAGCTGACCTTTAGCAAGTACCTTTTTGACTTGAACTCCTCTACTGTGCTGCTTTTCTTCCTCTTATGGAAAGCAAGAGTTCAGCCTTAAAAAAAAATGAGGCTGCTACATTCAAAAGGAGATCCTAAAGGGTTAAAAAGTTTGCTGTAATCTTGTAGATGTGTTCTTCCAGACAGTGAGAGCTGTGTTCATTTTCTACCTTTGCTATTCATACATGTATCTTAATTCCAGAATACTCATTTGTGCTCTGTGGTACCACAGAAACTTGAGAGTGATCACTGGGAGTGTTTTTCATTTTCTACCTTCTTTCAGCTTCAAATACATCTTTGGAAATAAATTACTTGACCTATTGGATTAAAATAAGATAAAAATTCCACTGTTAAGTCCAATCCTAACAAAATTGATAATGAAATTTTTGTTAAAATTTGAATTCCTTTCTCAGCCAGAACCTGCAACCTGCTACATTTCATTGCCCTTGAAATGTAAGCCTATTAATTTAAAGTTTCCCATATTTGCTCTATTATTAAAAAGATCTTTATTTACTTTCTATTGGAAAGATTACTATAGTGGAGATGCTTGTTCTCCTCTTTACCACTAATCAGCGTGACGTTAAAAATGTGAAATGAGCTGCCCTCTGTCAGTTTTCGAGTAGGCAAATAGCCATCCACCAGTATAGTTCATTCTTTCGGCAAGAAGATAAATGACTGATTTTTCTGAAAGAACAATTTGTTCAGGTCTGCCTGCAATGCTTTAAAACAGCAGCCTCAGCTCTTCTCAGAACTGACCATTCCCTTCAGTGGCGACAGCAGAGGCAGGTACGCACCTGGACCTCAGCCACTCAGGTTCAACACCCACTAGATCAACGCAAGCTGCCCTGTATTCACCAACTGAAGCTACTATCCCAACTCTGAACAAGGATTGTATTAATTCTGCCACCTTTGTTACCACAATGACCTTCAGGAGACGTGGGGGATGAAGTGGACAAGCAAGTGGCCATAGTGCCTTAACCTGCCTCAGTTGTCTCAGCAGAGTCTGAAAATGGAAGTGATTTGTGTCAGCCTTCTGTCAGGAAACTCATGCTGTTTCTTCTTAGCTTTTATTTACCCGCAAAGAAAGGTATCTGAAAAAAGCCTGACAAATTTGGCTGGAGAGATGGATCCCATACCACCTCAAAAGCTTAAGCCAAACTTACATTCTGCAAAGTCCATAGTGCACCTATTTTCTATGTGATATGGACTGTACATTCCTGGGAGCTAAGGCTCTGCTTTATTCCATTTATGTTTTACACTCCATGCTGAGTAACAGTAGTAAGGAGAAATGGACCGTGTAACTGCTTTTTTTTAAATGAGATATGTTGTTTTCATCTTGACTCACTTTAAACCAAAACAAAACAGAAAAATAAAAAATAAACAAAAGAAACTGCACAAAGTTGGCCTAATACATTTGGAAGCAGCCGAATACATTTTACATTTTTAAAACTGTAAGAACTTCACCCTAATTCTGCTGCAACTTTTTGCTCTTTGGAGAAAGTTTAGTGTAGGGCCTCTTTTATTTTTGTTCTGCTTTTATAGATGGGGGGTTGCCTTCAATATAATGACTAGGCTTTCCATGTAAACTCAGGCGTCAACCCCAAACTCTTAAAAAGGACTAGTGTGAATTCCTGGAATTTATCTACAGGATTCTGCAATGAAACACAGAAGCGTATATCTCATACTAAAACTTAGTATGCTTTTCTTAGCTTTTTTTTTTCACTCTTATTCTCATGGCCAAAGTTATTCCTGTCATAATACTCAAATATAAAATTCTGCCTTAAATATATATCAGATCAAGTTCTGGCACTTCAAAACTGTCTGAAAATAAAAAAAAGCATTGTCTCCAAGTCTCCCCAAACTACTTGTTAAAATTACATGTTTAATATTAATATAGAAGTCACTGAAGCTCAAAGAAAGAGATGGATAATAAGGGGAAAAAAAGAATGTTAAAAAAGAAAGTTAAAAGCAACAACATAAGACACTGTTAAAAATGAACTGAGACATGAGGCTCAGAAGCTATTAAAGGCTCTTTAAAAATGTAAATCTCTTTGAAATGTTTTGAATTTGGACATTAAAAATGGGAATATCACTGTTCTCCCAAAAGGCAATAAGGAGAATACACATACCTATTATGTAGACAGTGTCTACCGCAGAAATCAGATCTAGAAGTAAAAACTATGTTTTGCTTTCACTGTTACTAAGTAAAAAAAATGCTTTCATTTTGATGATGGCAAGATAAGAAATACAGATCAATACGGAAACACAGAAATTCAGAGTCACTGTCCACAAATCATACGAAACTACTGATTTGGCCGGCAACATAAGAGGTAGCTAGCCAACCTGAAACAGTCATGGCATGCCCACCTAACAGTCCAACAGAAAAGACTGTGTTCAACTTATTTGAGAAACCACTGACACTCATGAATAGTAAATGGTTTATAACCAGATGTAATGATATATAGAGCTTTTCTACTCCATGCTGCTCTGTTGAAATCTATCCCAGGCTGATAATGAACTGATTTTGTGATGTCTAATGCTTATGAGGCAACTTGAACAACGTTATTATCGTAGCTCTGAAATTTTAATGAAAGAAACATCAGTATACAAAAAACAAATGTAACTTGCATCTGAGCTGAGACGTCAACATATTGGCCAAGGATGTTAGAGCTGTTATTCTCCCTTATGAGAAGAATCTCCAAATCTGAAATGAACTATTTGGTGAAGTATTATAAACAAATTCTATACTGCTGCTACCCTTCCCCCCTTTTACCTGATCTATACTGACTAAGTACAAAAGTTTTTATTTTATTTTATTTTATTTTATTTTATTTTATTTTTAATTCAAAGCAGTCCACTTAAACCTTCAAGTATAAAAAACCTACAACTACAAAAACTAAAACTACATTTTGTATCCCAATATCGTTTGGCAGTTGGGAGAGGGGAGTAATAAACAGATTAAGTGCTTAGCAATTAGGTGAACAAAATGCTGTCAGTTCACAAAATCATAATTTTACTGTTGTAACTTCAAAGGCAGATACAAACCAACACTTGACTGCACCTATCAAGTGCAGACAGAAGACAGTGAGTGTTAATATGCAGTGACAGTGTGATCATCTGACTTCTTTGAGTACTCTCTAGTTCTCTACTAAAGGAACTTCATCTGTTAATACGTCAACTTGACGTTTTCCCTACAAGAGGATTATTCTGAAGGGCATATCAAAAGACATTGTCTACAAGACAATTTTGGACAGGATTCTAAAACAGGTGGTATGACTAGGAACCATCTTTTTCATCAGAATCATCAATTCAAAAAAAGGAAAATCTCTAGCTTCTAGAGGCACAAAACATCCTGAGATCTGTGAGGAAACTTGATCCTTGCAATAAGCAATCTTCAGGGATCTGGAAGAGCTCTGAGAGTATGAACTAGTCCCATCCAGCGCCCAGTGCCCAGTGCTGACAATTTAAACGTCAACAATTAATGAGTTAATGTCTTGTTTAAGAAAGACAAGGGAAGTTCATGGATCTGCATAACTTACTCTGAGTGAAGACCATTTTGGTTAACAAGCAGCTGGTTACTGATGGACAGTGTTACTGGCTTTTCATCAGATGAGTAGCCTAGCAACCCTATATAAAAAGGATCAACGGGATTCTCGTTGCAACACTGTCACAGATGCACTACCATTTGCAAGGTGAATCTTATTTGCCTTTTCAGGTAGGTAGAACTTATTCTTGGGCACAGTTCGGAGCATTTATTAGTACCTCTCTGTTTCTCTCCTACCTGAGCCTAACCTCTGTGTTCGGCCACGTATTTTCACACATACACATAGAGAAATGGTCTTCTGTCGGAGAATTAAATACTATTATAAAAAAGAGGTCTAGCGGCAAACTTTACCATGCTAGGAATAGATAGTAGAAACAGCATTATTGGTATAGGTCTGTTGCAGTCAGATTCTCAGATATGCAGGCAGCAAAGAAAATTCACACAGCATGTTGTGCGCTGCTAACTGTAATGTATGTCCTTGTTGCTTGGATACCTCTAGTGAATTACCAAGTAAGGGTGCGAGTCTCTTTTCTAGACAATATTATATAAAAAAATCCCAACCCACTACTTCATAACATGTTGAAGGTGCACATAGAGGCTTCTTGCACTCTTGCCAGCCAAGTGCCATAAAGAGACAGATCTAGTCTCGAGAAGTTTAAATCTTGTGGGTTGCCGTGTCGTGTTACGAACTAGATCTCATACAATTCATCACTTAAGTTGCAGAAAAATAGTTCAAGAACTCAAAATAATGAATTCTGTCATTTCCAATAGAAGTGTGAAGGGAGAATTACGAATGAACCTTTTAAAAACATATATGTGCAAGGAGACTGCCCTTCTACAAAATGAAAACAGTAGGCTTCCATTTAAATGGCCCCATTCTGAAACCAAGACCTTTCATTTTCAATTAACTTGAATTGACAATTTAGAAAGGTTTGAAAATGTTGTTGGAGCCTTTCAGTTTGACAGATCTCAGCTCCGACATTACATTTTTAGGATGTGCTGTTTTAAAAGTGAAAATTCGAAATGAAAATTATCTGATTGAATCGAACCTGTTGAAAGACAAATGTGTTTAATCGGTTAGAAATATATTTTCCATATTTTCTCATTAGATGTTACACAATGCATCATTAAGAGAAATTAAAAGCTAAGAATCATGTCTTCCAGGCACATTTATTATTTTATGTTGCAGTGATATTTTTGTTGTGAGATTCGTTTCTGTCACAGAACGTATCGCTTTATGAGACAGGTAACTATTTACCACAAAACTAAAAGATTTCTTCATATTCAAAAACAGTCTACATTACTAGTGGAATAATGTAATTATCTAATATCAGATACCTCATAACAATAAGACACAGTATAGACAAGTCAAACTAATCTTCAGGATTAATATCAAACAGTGTGGATCGCTTCATTCACTTTTAAACACACAAAGGGAGCAAAAGAAGGATTTCTCTACAGCTGAACCACTTAATTAAATAAAAGTTGAAAACCAATCAATCAATATTTCATGGCTCACAAGCAAGAAACAGAACTTTAAAATTATTGAGAAGTGGGTTGAGAGATCTCCACATTGAAAAAAGTCCATTTATCAATGAATAGATGGAGTACATTGCCCTTGTTACTTGATAGATGCAAAAGCATAAGCTGTTCAACTCAGAATGAAAACATTATAGTGCTGATTGAGCCTTAACTCAATCATGGATTATTGTCGTTCTTGTATTGTTATATTAGATTTAATCCCAAATAAAGAAAAACAACAAAAAATTGCTGATTTTGCTGAAACTCCCGTAGTCCTGAGGGTTAATAGAATCTTTCCAGTGTAGAGGGAACAACTGTAGGGTAGATTACTGCATTACTAGCTTGGAATTTTTTAAGTAAGTTTTTTTTTCTACAGATGAGCTCTAAAAAGAATTAGTATTGTTTCAAGCAATGTTTTATTCCGTGTAGATGACAACAAGCCAACGGAAAGGTATGTATATGACTCTAGATTTAAAAGTAACACTGCAGATATGTGCTGCACCCCATTTTTCCACCCCAGTCCTGAGACGTCCGAAGAAGCAACAGGAATTGGTTATAATCAGCCTGTTGTAATATCAAGCGTATATGCACCAGGTAGGTAGAAAGTCTGTAGCAAAGTCATGTCCAGCACAAAGACCAAATTTTAATCTTTTGCTGGTGCAATTTTTTGCTAAACTCAATGGAAAAGAGGATATGGTCCAGATATTCAATAGGATATGATCCAGAAATTCAAGTTTGGTCAACCAGTACTAGGCCATCTTCTGAGGAATGGGAGTGACAGAGATGGATTTCTACAAAAAATGCCTTAAAAAAGGATCAAGCCTGGAACTGATTCAGTGGTATGTGGAAAGTAGCATCAGGGCTGTCCTAATTTATTCTTGACCATTCAAGCAGCCGGATATTGCTAGACCACAGGAAAACCTTTGTTGTGCTTCAGTGCCAGCTCAATGCCACCTGAAGCTTTCCCCCCAGTACACTGGTATTTGTAATAGCCATCTTGGAAATGCAAGTTGGACCTCTGCATTGTTCTAGTTTCACAGTAACTCTACGGAGTGCAAAATTTGGTCTATAAGGTTCCTCTGCTACACACGATAAGTCAGAAAGAAAGTTATGCTTTGTATTAATGAATTCATTCTGGGAATGTTATATGCTTCAAATGTGTGAGCTGCTAAAATGAATCCTAATCTTGTCCTACACTTTTTTTTAAATATATATTAAAAAAAAATTTTCCCTCTCAAAGCTTCAGAGAGACTCAAGGATGATGAACTGACTTAGAATAGAGCATTTTAAGCATTTTTGTTTCTTTTTCCCTGATCATATGACTAGAAAAAGGAGACAGGTAAAGAATGAAATGACCAATCCAACATTCATAATATTTGAAAAACATCTGCATGTATATAAATATTTCATATTCCTCCTATATAAGTTGAAAGAACTGCTGTTCTTAAGGAATATATAGAATTATATAGCACATCATAGTTTTCTCAGGCACATAAGAGACTCAGGGACTTGGAAAGCTATGTAACATAATCATTCACTAAGCGAGTTTTAACGAACTCAGCAGCAATAACAAGAGATGTCACTACTCTACTATCGCCTTAGTATGTATGAGAAATCACAATAAGCCAAAGTACATGCAGCATTGTACAAAAAATGGCCTACACAAAGGAAAGTTCAATTTAACCGTGGTTTACTATGGGGTTCTGTTTGCTATTGCATATGCAAATAGTTGCTTTAAAATACTGTTATCATTGCAATCTACTGTCTATTTCAGAAAATGTTTGACTGTATCTCCCATGGCAGTGTACAGGAACAGATGTCAGGCTCGCAGGCTGAACAATTTCCTCTATAGCAAGTTGGCTTTTGTCAAAGTTACAAAAGTACTCTGTAAACTGTGCACCTGTTAACACCATAAAAGCAGCACAGATACTGCTGGATCTGTAGGCAGAATTCATCCTGGACTTGTTTTGCCTTTTTAATGCTTTTTTTTTTTTTTTGATGTCTCCCCCTCCATCACCCCCCACTGGCCCCAGGGAAATATTCCAGGATTCCCTAACAAGGTATCCAGGAACGGCCAAGTACTAGAGGCAGCCCTATAAATCCACCTGCTGCACAGCGAAACATGAGGGTGGGGGTGGTGAGAAATAAAGAGGGGGGTCAGAAGCACTCTTAAAAAAAAAAAAAATCTTCCTAAACCTGATATAAACCTGTGGCTTCACCTCCTGAAGTGTCACAAATACCTGCACAGTTCCAGGGAACATCACGCTGCGGTTGGCAGGAAGCGGGCTGCCGTCCGGGGTGCAAAAGTGCAAAACGTAGGCTGGGCTTTTCCCCGGGGCACCACGCTACACTCCCGTGGCCTCGGCCCACAGACGGAGCCCCGGCCACGAACACACCCACCCGGGGACCCGCGGGTACACTGCTGCGGGGCGCTGACAACAGAGGCACGTGACCAGCCGTATATTTAAAAGAAAAAAGAAAAAGTATGCTGGTAGGTATATATAAAGCATAAAGGTAGGCATATAGGTATATATAAAAGTATATAGGTAGGTATGCATAAATATATAGAAAATAAATAAATAAATCCTCCAAAGCGGCTATTGTTCTTTCTCACGCGATCCGGGTCAACTTTTCCCCAGCGTGGAGCTTTACTCCCAAAGCTGCGCCGGCCGCAGGGCGGCGGGGCGGTGCGCGGGGCTGCGCTGCGCTGCGCTGCGCGGGGCTGCGCGCCGCTCTGTCACTCACCGCCGGCGCCGCCAGCCCGAGGGAAAACTTACCGGCGGGGCAGCGCCGTCCCTCGGCCTCCGGCGCCGCGGTGGCAGCTCAGGGCGGCGGCGGCGGCCGCCGCGGCATCCCCGGGCCTCCTGCCTTCCCCGCGCCCCCCGGCTCCCCGCGGGCGTCCCGGCGCTGGGCTGCGCGACTTGTTTGGTGTCGCTGGCACCGTCTTTACCATATGCTGTAGCGGAGGAGGAGAGAGTGTTTGTGTGTGTGTGTGGAGAGGGGGGTGCGGAAGGGGGGGGGGGGGAATTAACTTTGCTCAATGGCGACAGGGCAGCAGCCTCAGCCCAAGCATCGGATCGATTTACTAAACAAACTGAAACGTGGGTGGGGATGTTAAACAGTAACCAGCAGCCTCAATGAAAACTGAAAGCTGCTGTCGACAGCGGGTTGCCCTGCGCGCACCCCGCGCCCCGCCGGTGGGCGGACGGGCAGGGCAGCCCAGCCCCGGCCCGGCCCGGCCCCGACACGGCGCAGCTCCCGGCCCCACGGAGCTCGGGGCGGGCCGCACCTGTGTGGCCGGCACCCTGCCGGCGGAGCCGGGCCGGGCCGGGCGGCGGGGCTGTGCCCCCCCCCGGCCGCCGCGGTGCGCGGACACGTGCGGCCCTGCCGCCGCCGCCTCCGCGTGGCGACGTCCCCTCCGCGGCGTCGGGAGGAGGCGGCCCCGTCTGAAACGCGGCCCGGGCAGCGCGGCAGCTCTCGACGGGCGCTGGCCGTGGGGCGGCCTGGCGCCGTGCCCGGCCCCGGGCAGAGAGCGGTCGCCTCCTGGGGCTCTGGCAGGGGCCGAGGGCATCACTGGCAGAAAGGTGTTTGCCACCTCGGTTGCGCCGGGCGGTTACCACCGAGGCACTGCAGGTGCACTGCGGTACGGGCACGGAAATAAGCCCCTGCACCCGGCCCGGGTGGGTGTCGAGGCAAGGCGAGGCGTGCCGCCGTGCTGCCCGAGGCAGCCGGGACCCTCGGGCACGGCACGGCTCGCCTTCCCCTCCGCCCGACCCCGCCGTCCTCGGACCTCTGCAGCTGTTTGGTAGGCACAGATCTGGGGGGCGCCGAGACCTGACGCGCTCCCCGCCGTGCTTCATTGCCTTTGTTCCACGGAAGCTGTCACGGGGAAAAGACCCTTTTCTAGCAGGCGTCAGATTATGTCCTGAAACCGTACCAAATCCTAGGATCCATTACAGGCTATCGGTTCCGGTCGCTAGAGGCACTTTGTCGGCCGCTTACCGTTGGAAAGTCGTGACACAAGGAAGTATTTATAAAATAATTGTTACTGTCCTCTGACATTGCACATTCACAGACTCGAAACAATAATTAACGCCTTGACTATGATATCACCAGCTCACACCCGTGCAGGCATCAGGAAGAAAAGAAATAATTCAAGCTAGTGAAGGTGGTGTCTCGTCTCTCCAAGTATCGTCCGGGGGGGGGGGGGGGAGGGGGGGGCCTTGGGAGTGCGAGAGGACGGAAATTGGCAGAAGTTCCCGTGCGACAAAGAAGGAAGTCCCGCTGCAAAGAGACTGGCTTTTGCCTTGGATGCGTTAACATGTCTGACTCCTTTAACCGTAGACACGTGTCAATGATTTAACGACACTCTCGCAGTAGAAAGACTACGCAGGTTTTACACAGGAAAGAGAATGAAAAAAAATATATATGAAAAATGTCCCCTTCCTCTAGCCTTTGAAAGCGGCCAGTGATTGATCGGTTTCCCCAGGAAGGAGATCAGCAAGTTTGCTCTACTTTCTTACCGATGGTACCTTGCCATGCTGCTATAGCTCGTTAAGATGGCCAGTTCTTCCCTTCCAGAGCTCGCGCATGGGAATTCTGGATCCAAATTCGAGGGGCTTTCGATTGTCATTTGGAGGGAACAGATGGAATTTGGCATGGCGATTTCCCCCCATTACGAAACGTTAGTAATCAGGGGAAATAACTGCCCAGATATCTACCGGGAAGATGTAAATACACCCAAGGTCCTCCCGTGCTATTTCGAAGGTGTTTTTTGTAAGCTCAATAAAAGTCATCTAGGAAGAGTTGTTTCTGACGGGTTCTTGCTCATCTCCTGCCGCAGATAAAATACTGCAGGCAAGGGCAGTACTGACAGTGAAATAAACGTTACTGCTACTGGCTAAAGCGCGCCTCGGAGCAATCTGCAGGAGCAAATAGCCGATTTAAAAAGTGACTGTCACTTACATGAGGTGTGTGTGTGGGGGGGGATTTTTTCTTGTTTTCTTTTTACTTTTTTTCTTACAACCTCATCCATGCTTAAGAGTGCCAGCTTTTAATAACCAGTTTTCTTATATAAATACAGAGGACTGGTCATAATTTCTTTGCCGTCTTAATTGGAATGAAATTAACATACTAAAGCCGTACGGTCATCTGTAGCAGCTATATATCCAGACTTATATATGGCTCGTAAAAACAGATGCGGGCAGATTTAATGGGGGGGGGGGAGCTTAGGAGGTTTTGATTCGAGTCACTTCAGAATATACAAACGTTATTATTATTCTTTCTGCGGGAAAGGTACTGCTTTGTACCAAAAGCAAATAGCTTGCAGAATAGTAAATGGAATTTCTTTGCTGTGCGGGGAATATTTGCGCTTATTTCTCATCACATAAGGCCACGTTTGATTTAACCTTAATGTAGCTAGTGATTTTCATTTCGACTCCAGCGTTTCCTTAAATGGTATTTGTGAAGTGGTTGCCTCTTTTAATTATCAGCAACATTTTTGAGGAAGAGTGAGGGGCAGAATAAAGTCCCTTGACGGTCACTTCGCCGCCAGTGCTACCTCTGAAGCAGCATTTTCACTTGTCACCTCCAGGATGAAATCACGCGACCGCCGAAAGAGCCGCAGTAGCTGTGAATTGCCCCGGTCCCTGGGGCCGGGACGCTTCCCCCTTCCCCGTCAGGGTGGGGGCTCCCACCGCCTGCAGTCTGCTTTGGGGGGAGCACCCAGGCACGGGGGTAGCGGCGGGGACCCTCTGCCTGGGATCCCCATCTGGGCCGTCAGGGGAGGCGGCGACGCCTCTGTGCAGTCTCTTTGCTCGCCACGTCTCTCCCTCAGCTACACCCCGGGAGGCAAGTTGTTCGACGGCCACTCATTTTCGGAAGGCGAGGAAACCCGCGTAGCCTTTTGCAGGGCGTATAACGAGTACTTCCAGGGGCTGACCTCAAGGGGAAAGTCCCAGACAGTACAGTTTCTGCGCCAATTGGGAGAAGTCCCCCTGCGCACTTGGCTGCCGCTGGCTGTGGCTGCAGACGCGGGCTGGGCAGCCGGAGCCGGGCTGCGGCCGCGGGCTCGGCTCCTCCGTCCCCCTCCGAGAGCAGCCTGTCCCCGCACGGCCCCGGCTCGCTCCCGCAGGGCAGCTGCCGGCCGCCCCTGAGATCATCTGCCCTGCCCCGACCAGCATTTTTTTTTTCTTTCCTGGCCAGGAACCTAGCAGCTAATTTGGGAGAAAACACGGGGAGCTTCTGGGGCTTGCTCTGCAATTGGGCGGGCCAGGGATCGGTTGCAGGCAGGCCCCCGGGGCCGACGGCACCCCATCGCGGCAGCCCTCCCTGCCTCCTCTCGATTCATTTCAGTATCATTAACCTTCGGGTGAAGCAACTGTTTGTGTGCCCTCTCTCGCTTCCCTGGGCTGGTTTTCTCCTCTTACTGATCCATCCCTTGTAAATCATTTATGGAGAACTGGGCACTACTCCTCTCTTCGCAGGAGCTTCCCTTGGAAAACTTTCCTATCTTCAGGCAAGAGTCTTTGTTAATGCGAATAATTGATAAAAGACCCCACCGTGCCCCACCATCTAAACGGGTGCCAAGAACTATAGTCACTTAGGGTCACGGGGTGATCTTGGCTTTAAAAGCGCAATACAGGAAACGACCAGGACCAAACCGGTTTAAAGAAACAGCTAGTTTTATGTGGTTACCTGAAACCATAAACGGGAAAATTTACAGGTTCTTTTTTGAGCGTTCAATAGCGCTCTGCAGAGCCTTTTTGCCCCCTGATCAGAGAACACCTGGTATTCTGGTGCTAACTAATGTCCCTGTGTTTTCTTGTCTCGAAAAACACAAGAGAGAGAAAGTGCATTGTTCAAAAGAAAAAGAAAAGCTGTAAACCTCTTAAAACTCTGAATCGTAAGATTACGCCGGCACCACGCGGCTATGAACTGATTTCAAGGGCTGCATTAGAGACGCTGTTTTCTTTAAAGGTTCCCTGGCCAAACTATTAATTGCCAGGATTTCATGAAAGATTTGCAGACTTTACAATCATTTATGATCCGTGCAATAAAAACGCGGAGATATGAGCAGACTAGTTCAAGGTGTAACGCAAAGATGTATTAGCTGCCCTTGGCAACTATCTGTGGGTGCTGTTTGTATTCTCCGAACACGCCCTTCGCTGCAATGAACATTTCTGCAAACCGCGGCTTGGGTTGTTCATTTCCAGAGCTCTGAAGGCTCACACAAAAGAGCTATAGATTTCAGGCAGGGGAATCAAATGATTGGAAACTCATTCTAGTCCCCCGAAGAGTTCAAATGCAAGCGAGATAATTACCCTTGACGAAAAGTAAACTTCGAGGGAAAATATATGCCTTTCCCCCTCGTAAATTAAAAACCCGCGAGAGAGCAGATTTGAGTATTCAAGTCTTTAATGCTCTCCTGACCCCCATCAAGAGGAAGATTACATTATTGTACTCCACTACAGAAGGCGAAGAGGAACCCCTCGAATCTGAAGAAAGACACCTCAAAGGATATTGACAATCCTCCAATGATATTGTATTTAAGAGCTTCACAAGCGAGCACCCTAGGCATTTTAAAGATTATCCTCCTAAAGAACTTTGAAGATTATGCTAATGACTGCAGATTACAAGAGTTTATTGCGAGAGCGGAGAAACAAAAACAGCCTCGTGGCGGTTTCCCATGGTAATTTTCCGCCTCTCTTTTAAGATGCCCGGCAGCCCCCCCCCCCCCCCCCCGCCTTCCTCGCCATTGCCCTCATTAGCAGCGGAGGAAGGAGGAGGGCCCCTGCTGTCCCGTTGTCGCTCCTTGGGGGGGGGGGGGTTAGTTAGCGAGCAGCGCTGTGCGGGGGCGGTGGGATGCGCCCGCGGGAGCGCAGCGCCGCAGGTAGCGCGGCCAAGGCGGGCCGGGCCGGGCCGGGCCGGGCCGGGCCGGGTGGCGGCCGCGGCGCCGTGCGAGACCCGGCCGCGCCACCTAGCGGCGCTGCGCCGCCCCGGCACCCGCCGGCGGCCACGGCCCTTGGCGCCGCGCGCGGGGCGGGGGGGTGGGGGGAGGCGCGACGTGGGTGGGCACGGGAGCGCGCCGCGCGGGCAAGGCGCGCTGCAGAGCGCAAGGCGCCGGGTCGAGCTGCGCGGGGCTGTTTTGGGGGGGGGGGGGGGAGACCGCACCGCCCGTGAGCAGCCGCTTTTAAATGAGAAAGTGAGCAAAAAAGCTTGCTGCGAGGTCACGATGTTGCATCCCAAGTACTGCGGGGAAAAGGAGAATAACCAGCAGCCAAAAGACTTTCCGCTGCCTGCAGCCTTCATTCACCTTTCCCCCCCCCGCCCCCATCTTGACCCTTTCACCCTACAATTATTCATCCTGTAGATACATTGCTAAATAGAGTATAAGAGCCAGAGTCTGAGTCCTGTTTGTCCCACCTGGCGCATGTCAGTGATCCTATCAGTTCCTTCCCCAGCCAGAAAAAGCACATCCTCTAATCATGCAAATAAGAGGGGGACAGATTATCATTTAGGACACTATCATTAACATAACGGCAATGAATGTGTGGAAGTACAAATCATATTCACCATCGCTGTATTTTTGATTAAAGCCCTACCAGGCTAGTGCAGGAATGTGAACTCAGAAGCACGAACGTAGTTACTCATATAAGGAGAATGAATATAGTGAAAATGATTCCCCCACAGAAGAAAGTAAGTGTATATTTGGAGATATTATTTTGATCTTGTTGCTTAATCCAGGGGGTGGGGGTGGGTGTGTTCATGCAAATCATGATTCATTTCTTTTCCTCTCAAAATACAGTCCAACAGATGAACAAAACATGAACAAAAGAGGTGATGAAAAATATTTCATAATTATTTCAAGCACTTCAACATATTACATCTGAAAACATTATCCATGCCAAATTAGCTTTCTAAGGATTAGCTGCTTGGTCTGAACTTGAGAAGTGCATTGTTCTATTATTATTTGGTGCCTTTGTCTCATTTTGAATACTTCATGCTTATCCACAAAAGAAATGGTCAAAAAGGTGTATATGAATGACTTAGTTTCAACATGGATAAATATCTGTCAGTCTATATGCCCTGTCCAATATGGGCTACTCTTACACGATTCTTACTCAAGCGGAGAGTTCACCTTCTATGCTTGAATAGGCAGTGGTTGCCTTAAACTGTTTACCAGGTAACACAGGTATTGGGAGATATCTTAGAAAATTTAGCTGAGCAGAGAAATGGAGGACATTGCTGCTGAAAGACGTTTCAACAGTACCTTTGGTGAAAACACAGCTAAACTGAAACAGGTGAGAATATGGATTAAGAGGATGAGTGTACATCTCAATGATTCAGTCAGGGATGATTCTATTCACAGTGTAGATGTGGTATAAGAAAATTATCTTTAGTTAACGAGTCAGTATAAATCGCACTCTGTGTATATAGATTCACAGAGTGTATATGTTGATATTGCCATTGTGGACATCATAAAAGAAAATGATGTTTTGTTGTGAAATGGAAATAATTCAATCTCAGTGAACTCATCTGATAAAAGCTTCTACAGTGCTTTTAGTTGGGATCCACAGGAAAAAAAAAAATAGCATCCCAGAAGCCTAATAGACAGTTTAAACAAATTGCCCTTTGAGGGGTTAGAAATGATGGTTAAAGCTAATTGGTCTGTCTTGGCCATTTTTACTCTTGTGTAGATGCAGAGAAGATGAACCAGTTCAACTTTGCCTAAATCTTAAACTTCACCAGCTGTATTTATAGCATCGGAGAGTGCATTGTGCCTGGTTTTGGATTTACAGAATAAGTTTTGGACCCTACTTTGGAGGATAAATTACTTTAAAAAATGCTTTTCAACTCATTCCATTTGTAGATCTCCACCTTTCCTCCCCTCTTAAAAGGAGGTACAGACTCGTAAATAAAAGCAATAGTATTGCTTTTATTTACTTTTCACAGTTACCCTTCATGGACCCCTTTATCCGCACATACCCCAGTGATTCACAGATCACCAGCTGAAAACTTCCACTTTAGGAAAACATAAACTGATTCCTCATGGCTGCTGTGGTTTCGGTGAGCTGGTTGCACTGAGACCGCTTCAATACAGTCTGCTCAAAAACACATGGTTCAGTTCTCCAGCGCAGAATAAGGCCTTATTGTTAGCAGCAGCAGCTGAGTCTGATGGCAAACGTTTATCAACAATATGCAAGGGACTGAGTCAAAGGAGCGCTGAAAAATAGTGACACTCTTTCCTTTTTCTGAACGGTTCTTCCTAAACTCTCCGTTCCCCGCATATCAGCTGAAAGCTGCCTGCTCCTGACATCTACCAGCAACCACTTCTGGCATAACCATGTCAAAACGATCCAATTAAAATTTTAAAATGTTACGCTTGTTTGCTCCTTAGTCACATGACTTTAACAGAACTGAATATGCATGCAGTTCTGATAGCAAATTTGAAGGGGAAAACAATGTTCAAAATATACATTAGGAGGGGACAGGAAGCTTGCAGCAGAAGGAGAGTGCCAATACACTAGGGTAACTGCAGCGTTTAACAATTTGGAGGTATGACTTCAGTAATCTGAGAGGAGGAGAACCTCTCTTTATCTTCGATTTCTGAAGTCACCAGATCCAAAAGGGCTAGCTCCTTCTATATGTATCTTGGATGTGCTCATATAATTGCCAAATAAAGTTAGCTGGAACGCAGCTGCATCGCTGAGATTTTTGTACATTCCTAATGCTCTCTATGGAGCACAGCAAGATTCAGAAGACATGTTCAGTCTCCGTTATGCTCATATCTATGTTAACAATATAAACCAATTTTAATTTCTAAACTAATGCAAACATGGAGAAGAGTGGTATTTTAGCAAGTTTGTCTTCAGCATTGACATTTAACATAGCTATGGATCCAAAACTCAGTGTTTATATTCCCAGAAAGAACATTGTTAAAGAATACAGTCTCCCTTAACTGTAGTCTAAAGCCTAATTGCAGCATAGACATTCTTATATTATTGATGATGAACCATAGGCTGTCATTTATTTAAATATTTTACATAAAACTAAAAGCTTAATAAAAAAGTATAGAAGCAAACATTACTTAAGATTGCTAGGAGACAGCTCTATTTACCTATTAAATCATTTTTAGAGGACAGTCACTAAAAACAAGGAAACATGTCAAGGTCACCGTAAATAATAACCGCACTACCCAAATCATATCACACTATATAAATTGACACCTGTTAGTTTGCAGTGTATTTTTTTATACTGATTTGTAGAAACAATTATTTTCTTTCAAGAGATGGGAAAGATTGATGTCTATTTTTTGCCAACCTGACAGTAGGATGTTTTAGTAATGTATTCCAATTGTTTTTTCCTGGAAAGTTTGTACATATAGTTTGATAGCATGCTTACATGACCAGTTCATAGTAAAATGAATTTTGAGAGTGTCTACATTTTCATAGGAGGAAGAAACAAAAAGACCATGGGAGCTGGGATGATGTGTTAGTCAAAAGAAATGGAGATGGATCAAACTCATTATTAAAAAAAAACTGCTTTAGGAATTCATTGGTTTGCACTGTGATACAAAAGAGACAAAGCAAAAGAAGCATGCTAGGAAAGAGTACCTTGAAAGGAAATTCTTACCAGCGTGGAATATATTGGATCCTCCGAGAAGGATGTCCTTGGGGAGCAGCTGCTTTTCTGTTTTATGTGTGACCATCATCATGGAACAGCTGATTTGACTGTGAGGGATGATGCATATTTATACATTTGTATTTCTTTTTTTTGGAACTATATTGTGACAGAGCTTATGGGTTACTGTTGAGAGAATGCTTTGGAACAGTTCAGCTTTTTATGTGGAATATGCGCTTAAAATGGTAAAGGTGTGGGAGGCTGAAAGGGAGAAGTGTGACTTAGAGGTTATGACAGTAGCTTTGGGATTGCATAGCTGAGTCTCCACTTTCTCAACAGACTTACTACATCACTTAGGCTCTCTGTGTTCCAGTTCGATTCATACACCTGGTATAATGGTATGTTCCTAGTGTTGGGAGATACGTAAGTATCTAGGAGAGAGCTAGATGCACACAATAAAGAAAAGAGCCTCCGTGTTGCCTAAAGACAAAGCTCTACACTCCACAGGTCTAGCATGGGAATTGAGATAAGTATACAGGACGTGCATGTAGGTAGACCTAGGATATATTTTCAGGTGCTTAATATGAAATGTTTACTGTAGCCTACTTTTTCATGATCTGTTCGTGTTTCATCTGAGCCATCAGTGTACGATCTTCTGTTATCTTGTTTGAGCCTCAGGACTGGAAATTTGTACTATGAAGTGTACTTCAGACCTGCTTGCCTACTGGGGCTTCACTTCCTGGTACCCAACATCACATAGTGCTGTACAAAACAGGGAAGGGGATTCAGAAGCATGTGATTTTTAAACCATCCCTATGACTGAAGCAAATTTCAGATGCAGTTCAGCAGAAACTGCATTTGCTGAAGCTTCTTGAGAAGTACTACTTTCAAAAAGTCTCATGTCCTAGCTTATGAATGAACAAAAGAGACCAAACTGAGTTACCAGACTGATTAGGTTGGCAAAAAGATGGGAAGAACAGCTATTTACAAGTTACATAGGATTCATAGTCAGGGTACAAACAGGTAAAATTACACCAATTCACTTCCATTCGTGCTTCATCTGTTACTGAAGATACTTATTTTTTGACGCTTGGATATACATAAAGTAAAATGTATAGCTGAAATAAATTTATGTGGTCCTCTTGTGGGCCTTAACTACAACGGTTATGACAGTCACAGGGGCAGAACATTTCTACCAGCTACTGGAAAATTTGACAAGTTCAGTAAATGAATCCCCTTTCCCTGCTTTCATTCTAAAATCCCTAACGATAGTCTTAAGGCCTCAGGGAAAGAAACTTAAAAAAGAAATTACATAGTTTTCTTAATTTCATTCCTTCATATGCAACAATTTTAGCAATTCAATGCCCCACCCTCTACAGTAGTTTCTGTGGCTATAGTTCATGATAGAGTGTGTATAAAGTAAACTCTATTTTATTTCTCTGTAAATGTCAGGAGATTATAAATCAATAATAGAGTGGTAACTGTGCAATTAACTCATGTCAGCCCTGTACCTTCACATTAGCATCACTGAGAATGGTATTACCCTTTCAGTGACCTCAGTAAAAGCAATAACATCCTTTTCTGCTAAAGTTAATTTTTTAAAGTGAACTTAATGCTCCTGAAAGGTGATAGATTGACAGTCCTGGAAAGCGAAGTTCTCTCTTTCGTCATTGACTAAGTACTATAGGGGTAATTTGTAATTCCACAAATTATCCAGTGATCCAACCCTATCCCAGAAGGATAACAATTAAATCTGATAATGCTTCTTTTACCAATTTTATTGAGGCATCACAACTTAGATATCAGTCACCAGAGTGGCTTTCTGATGTAGATATTGTCAGTCAGCAAGCTGAGCTGGAATTCCAACTTATTTTAGGTACCCTACCACACATTACTATAATCAGTATTGACAGAAGTTAGATGTCAGCCACAGACCAGCAAGTGAAGGCTGTGTATCCTGTCCCCTAAACAATTTCTTTCACAAAATGGCATCTAGTACCAGTTCAAAAGGTATCAGGAAATCCTTGAAACAACTAAGGAACTATTCAATGTACTAAGCTACTCTTAAACTGGTAGTAAGATTTCGAAAGCTTTACAGTTACTGTGGAAAATGGAGAGGATTCACTAAATGAGAAAGTAGAACAGAATTTCATAAACTACATAATTTCATTACTATTGCAAGTATATTTTCATGTATAAATTTTACATCATAGTCAGTTTGGGCCTTGTGACTGCAAAGATTTTGGTTCAGTTATCTCCTCTGCCATGGATCTGAACAGAAGAAGGAAATATCTCTGTACCTCTGTCTCTCGTCTGTAAGGAAAATTTGCTAAAACTTCCCTGTCTTGGAGTCAAGCAGTGTACAGACAAATACAGAGATATTATGAAGTGTTCTGATACAGTAGCAATAGGGGAGTCACACATGAAGCTGAGATAAGACTATGTCAGGATCCATCGTTTAATTGTTAAAGGGCTTTTGCTTCCTCAGTTATGGCTGTAGGGAAATACTAGAAGAGCAGTTGCTTGAAATAACCCCTGTCCCTGCAGTGGTTGATCTTTTTATATGTGTACTCCTATATTTCTGTGTGAGCATGGGGCTATTCCCCTTGAGGAAGAGAATGTGAGAACCATAGCTGCATCTGCAGTAGCGATCCAGTGTGCCAGAGGGGTTCTTGTTTGGCTGAGAAGGCTTGTTTGCCTTGCTTCTACACTCGAATTCAGGTGATACATGCTCTAGTGCAGCAGTGACACGCTCAAAGTGATTTCCTTCCCAGTGGTGGCATCATACTAGGCCAGCATCCCCAGTGCCCCACTTGCAGTGTGGACACGAGGATCTCCAGGAGTTTGCATTTGGTGGATGCATGGCATTATGTTAGCAGTATCAAGACAATTTGGGATTCTGGTACAGAAATCTGCTTTGCATTGCCTGTTAGGTGTAGATGCATGGATCACATGCGAGACTGGCAACTGGCTTGAGCTTGACTTCTGGTGAACACAAGAGGTGGACATTCGGCCCTAGAATCATTGCAGCCTGTCCAGATCAAACCCTTCTTTCGTCCTCCGTTGTCCTCTGCTTTTCCTGGGAAGGTAAGGATTCTGTCTCTAATTTCAATCTTTTCTAAGAAGGAGGCAAAACTGCTACAGTTTTGAGCAGGAACAAGTTTAGGCCCTTGAACTGTATCCATACTAAGGGACCTGGGTAAGACCCATGAGTCAACAGTCCTACCTCTACTCTCCTCTGTTCCTGGGGTTTTATGGGAAGGAAAACTTCAGAGTTTAGACTAGAAAAGAATTATAGCGCTTTCTATGCTTTCTACACCATCCCCTATCTAGACACTGGAGTGACAAGAGCCATCACCAGGTTGTGGTGGACATATTGGACATAGTCAGAAGTGCTTGCAGTGTTCCCATCATATTCATCCAAGTCTTACCATTTTCTTTACAGCATACGGTTATTTGCAGTTCTCCTAGGACTGAATCCGGTCTTTTGAAATGTGACAGAAGATAAATATTTGGATGATAGGATGATGAGATTTTTTCAAACTGTTTCAGGGACTTAGCCACGTTTTCCACTAAATCTATTGGAAGATGTATGTCTAACTCCTGAGATGTTTTTTAAAATATTTCTGCTTTGGCTGAGTGTAATATCCACTCTTCTGTGGTAAATTCAATTATCTAGATTCCTTAATGTTGCTGTGCCACATTACACTAATATTTTTCAAATGCCTATCAGAGTTTCCTTCAAGATATTTGCATATCTAACATCTCTTCTTGTACTTAAATCCAGCCACTCCTCAGTGTGCCATCTCATTAATTGTACACTGGAAAAAAGAAAAGAAGAGCACTGTGACCTGTGTATATGAAGTACTTAGTGAGAACCTAGGGAATTATTTAACGAGCTAAATCACCTCAGATATTTCTTCAACATTCTTGAATACTCCATGAGATCCCATATGCCCGTAGAAATTGCTAAAGGGCTCAGGTGGTCCCTCATTAGCTATAATGTCATTTAATTTCTTCCATCTTTGTGCTGGAAGTACCTTCAAATAAAGCTTGATGGCATAATCAAGCCATCAAGTTGCTAAAATTAACAAACAAGGGAGAGATAGGACAAGAAATAAAATATATGGGTACAGAATAGTCAGTGGCACACATCACTACGTTTATGAATGACAGCCAACTAGTGAACTCAGCTGTCATTGGGAACACCCCTCATCGGAATAAGGGTAGTGCTAATTAAAACTCACCATGCACAAAAGGGCCATTTCTAATGAACATATACTGATGAGACATTTAGTTGTGCCTCTTGCATCTTCAGATATATTATAAGTTGCTTTCATGACAGATTTCCCTTTCCAGGAAGAGTTGTTGATTTTTCTGAAAAATTTTTGTCATTACCTTTGCTTCTGCATGGAAGCAATCGGTGACAGGAAGAGCATACTGAAATAGCAAATGTGTATTAAAAATATTGTCAATCTGCAAAAAGGATTCAGCCTGAGGTTTTGGGTGATCTTGTCAGGAAGTAACCTGACGACAGAGGAATGGGTTCTCCCTTCTTTGCAGCCCATCCTGGGTGCTGGGCTAGATGACCTCTGTAGGTCCCTTCCAACCTAAATTATGCCATAAATCCATGATTATTTCTACAATTGAAAAGTGAAAAGTAGCTAATATTATAAATATATATTAGCACAAATGAGTCAAATTTGCAAGGCATGTATTGCTGCCAAAGTCAATGGCAAAATTCTTCTTGCCTTCAAAGGAAACAAAACTACTTTTGTATGTGGCAGAATATGAATTGATTGCACTGAATACATTTATAGAATGTGCAGGCAAACATTACAATACAACTGCAACAATTATTTATCATAACTCCACCCTGAAATGTGCTGACAGCCATAAGCACTCTCTGACTTATGGATCTTCTGTAAATACTTGCTCTGGTTCAGCTCTAAGCAACATTAAAGCCAAAGATCTGTCTTTATCTTGCATGCTATGGGTTTAAATCTGTCCTCAAAGCAAGAACAGACTTGAGGCTTACAGCATGTTCTCAGGACCCTGCATGTCAGGGTATGCCTGGCATCTGTGCGTGGCACAGCGCTACCGGGCCGCCCAGGATAACACTCTTTCAGAGCAGTGTGGGTGTAGCCATTGGCCTCAGAGAGCCTTTGCACGTGAAGAAGCAGGAAATCTTTATTTGGCCTCAAATAATAATTTGTAGTATTAGCATAACAAGTGGCATTGTTTACATAACCAAATGGACGTAGACACTCAACTGCCATTCAAGGAGCTGAAATTCGGTGTTTTCACCTTAGCTCCTGAGAGTGCCTTTGAAAATTCTTGTGGTATGCAGCAATATTTTAGCTTCATTTTGATGTGTGTTGTGAAAGTCTAGACAGAAGGATATAGTTAATAGGAATAGCTGAAGCTACGAGATAAGCCAGTTTAATACAGTTTTCGATGTGACAGCCAGAATTTCAGATCCCAGATTTGCAGAAATAGTATGTATGATGAAAGTGTTTTCATCATTAAAGGAGACCTTTGAAGTCATTGACAAATGGGGAACAGTAATCTGAAATTGATCACTTGCATTTCTCACAGTAAACACTAGATGGCCATGTGGGCTTTTTCTTTTTCTTACTATGTTTTAAACTTAAAAAAAAGAGCTTGTAATGTTCTTGATGACTATAAATAATATCATGTGGTGTAATTTCTCTAGAAAATTTAATACACGTTAGACTGATTTCAGCAGGGCCAGAATTACATAATTGTATTTTGTACCTGATAACTGCATACTGTGTCCTACATGAGATATAGTAAAAAACTTTTAAAAATATATTTTCATGTAGAAAGGAAAAAAGTCTGATAATAGTTCAAAAGTAACCTTTCAAGGTACTTCCTGGTGTTATAATATAGCTTATTCTGGTAAAGTTAAATTGCTTCATGGTATATATGAATGCTAATCTCTGTCTTAAGAGGCATCTTATAGCTATCATCCTATAGGAAGATCGGAATACCATGGATGTGTTGCAGTCTTGAAGCACAGCTATCTTGTCTAACAAAAGTTGTATGAAACAAAAGAGCTCAGCATCCTCACACATGTTGCTCCTGGACAAGGGTTGCTCTATCCTTTTTTGGAACGCAAACTTTTTGGGGGGAGGGGGTTAATTATACCTTCTTAAGCTTTATTTATAAATCTTGAATCATCAGAAATAATTTGATGGAAGTTATTGTCCTCCTTTCGTTTCTGTAGAAGCATTAAAGTCTTCTTTCCTTGAAAAAACAGTATTGTTCCAAAATTCTTAGTAACAAAAAGGAATATTAGTCCTTGTGTTTTCAACTTTTTAACAGAGTCTTTGACTTCTACAGGTTAAATAGAATTCTTCTTTTGGAGTCTTTTTCTTTCCGTGCTTTCAAGAGGTTCAAGAGCTCTGTTAGAAAGGACAGAAATTTCCATTGTCTGTTTTCGCTCATTCTAGAGTAAGAGGGAACCTTTGTAGAAATGGTAGATCTGTTGCCTACAGAACTCTAGAACTTAAAAGCAGAAATAATCAAACATGCTTTATCATGAATACCTAAAATTATAAATGCCTAATATCCTATAAAATAACATGCATCTACATAATTATTGATCCGTGTGCTCTTTCTGCCTTACAAATGGCATTCAAAAGAGCAACAACATACTGTGTATTTTCAGAAAAGCTACACCAGCCTCTGTGAGGGCTTAATGAATTTCTTTATGTTCCCTACATCACTGTACGTTCCAGAGTTGTTTAATAACATGGATATTGGTCTGAAGTTCTCTTCAAAAAGTTATGTCCACTTATGCAGAAGATGTGTGCACCTTCTGTGAATTATTTGGCTGCAAATGAGTTTAGTCCTGTATTGCTGAGGTATGGTAAATCCTGGCACTACTCATATGGGATTAAAAATGCATTTCTTATTGCATTTCTTAGGATACTACTGGCTGCCCATACTAAATACCATGGAGATGTGAGATCTTTATGTACTGCCCAAAGATTTGAGACATATATTTGAAGCAGTTTTCTAGATTTTAGGCAGACAGCTCATTCTCCATTTATTTTAGCCTCGAGTGGCAGATCTTTATTGAACATAAATTTCTGGCACTCCTATAGTGCAGCTGCTTCACGTTTAATATTTGGATGGCAGAATATTCAATAGTATTGAAAGCCAAGGAATTGGATTTGAGCTTAATGCTCTGCTTATTACTCTCAAAGAGCTATTTATTTGAGAGGGGATCAACCATGTATGAAGATTGTTATAGCAAACAGATGAGCAATTCTTTGCTGTGGATAGGACCAATCCTTGTTTTAAAATCCTGAGGGCATATATGTTACTACCCCAAGTTGTTCCTTTTACCTTCTAATATTTACTTGGCTTTTGTATTTTGCTTGGTGTTCTCAAAATGTCCTTGCTAACTGATTTGCTTCCAGGCGGATTCCAAAGTACTTCAGCTAGCAACTCTGACTGATCTGACGGCAGTGCTGACACTGCTCTGAGCAGAATGCTGGCTTAGATGGCCTCCTGAGGCATATTCCAGACTGAATTATCCTATGATTCTGTGACTTAATTAGTGTTCCTGAGCAAAGCTTTTGAGTCATTTTCTGACTTTCTACCAGTTACTACTTTTCTATAACTCTATGATTTTTCTGCCTATTCTGAGAGACAGCAAAAGTCATGGAATCTAAGGTCTAGTTTTAGTTGTGAAAGTAAGAAGTAGGTATCTAAGGCTACATTCATGCTATAGAATAAAAATGGGCTGGAGCTGAGCACTGGATCAGAACTGTCCATGCTATTTAATTCTTAGTTTACTCTCTAGCATTGCTTTAGCCTCTAGGCTAACTAGGCAACTAGGACTGTCTGCCAACTGACAGAAAAATGCTTGGATATACTTGCACAGGTGGCCATTCCCAAAAAGACATTCCCAGAAGGTAGTATAGATGTAGCCATCCTGTTCTGGAAGGGAAGAGTATACTTCTATCCCAGATGGGAGCTAGGCAATGTGACTTGTCTTCAGGCAGAGCTGTGTCTGGCTCATTTTTTCTATTAGCCTCTGAGGATCATCATAAAGTGTCTGCTGACCTCAGCTCAGGCACTGGGCTTGATTGCAAGCACAAAGTCATTTGCATACGTAAATTTGTAGGA
Source organism: Struthio camelus (assembly GCF_040807025.1). Classification (NCBI taxonomy): domain Eukaryota; kingdom Metazoa; phylum Chordata; class Aves; order Struthioniformes; family Struthionidae; genus Struthio; species Struthio camelus. The sequence continues at coordinate 128,677,718 of NC_090943.1, forward strand.
GGTGTTAGGTAAAATATCACTGATTGAAAAGCAGTGGGCCTTGGGTGAGTCTGTCATGCAAAGGTTTGATTACTGAGATGAGCATGCATGATTTTCTACTATTGGGCACTTTGCTGAACAATGTAAGAGCTGGGTGGGAGTTAAGGATGTTTGATAATGTAAGTATCATAAGCTTGACTGACGGACCTTTCTGCCTGCAAATGTTGCATATGGGACGTAACAAATGCAATTGTTCCTTAAATTTCTTTTTGGAGCTGACTTCTGCAAAGGTGGCCTATGCTAGAACCTTGCCAGGGCTATTGTTACCAAATTATTTGATCTCCACTTTCTCTGTCAGGACTGGTATTTCGAAAGCCTCGTTGATGTTACTTGAGGAGCAAGCAAATGCTGTACAGCAAAATACACTGGCTGCTAGATGGTAAAATTGACTGTTTGCTTCCAAAGCTATAACTTTTCCAACTTTATATTCTTTAGGTAATTTGCCAGAGATGTGAGTATTTGTAAAGAAATTTGCCAGATCCTTCTCTTCGGTCCAAAGTTCTTAACCCTTGGAAAGGTACTACCAAGCCCAACAGTCTTCTGTAGTGTAATATCAGAAAGTTCTTGCTTTGTCTCCTGTACTGGAAAGGGCATAGAATATATAAAGGATGTCTGACAGTTTGACATGTTTTAATAAGTTGTTTATAGACTTGACTTTGACAGGAATTATTTACTGGAACCTTCATGTTCGTAATGTTTATAGGATTTGGATTTGGAGAAGCTTGTGAGTTTCTTGATTTGCAGAATCAATAGGTGAAAGGGTGTGCTGACTTTGCAAAGTGCGTGACCTTTGCAATATATTGCTACTGTGTTTGTAAGCAAGTTTTGTTATGTGAAGGTTCCTATTTGGCTCAGATTGATTGAAGATCACTTCCTTTTTCAGTGACTCACAGGAAGGAATTGATCTTCTGACTTCTTGGGAATACTGGATTCTGTTTCATTCTTTGAGAGATTAGGAGACCTAATGTAAGTCTTATGAAGACATGGAATTCAAAATGGGGGGTTTTGGTGATGCCCTTATAATGTTCTCCATCTAACAGAAATGTCAGCTTTTGGTAGTGGCTGTGTGGAAAACTGTAAGCATATTGAAAGAGCAGTCAGCCTGAGACAGGACAAAAGTCTATCTAGTCTGAGTGACTAGGAGTTGGGTGAGGGGAGAGTAGAAAACAGATCATGCACAGAGCAACACACAGCATAAAGTAAACAAATAAAGCTTTAGCACATTTTCCAGATGCCAGCCTAAAATGTTGTTTGTTTGGCATCAAAATACAGGTATTGTGTTTTTGAGAGGCCCATAAAAATACTTGCTCTTCAGCATGACTGACACTTTTGTATTTTGTATACTGTGATGGCTGTTCAAATCACTCACATTGTAGTAGGATGGTTTAGTAAGCTTACAAAGTTGCAGCCGCTGATTCCACATGGAGCATCTTACAGATGCTTATCAAAAGGAGGTCACAGATTATAATTACAGTTGTACTGAATTCCATAAAATGGATTACTTGAGCAGATTTCCCGAGCTTGGCAGTTTACTTCTGTAACTACTCTGTAATGCAGCGGGCACTTGTTGATAGTAGAATATATGTGCTCATCATTAAGTGACAGGCTTCATTCCAGGACAAGTTTTCTGAAATATCAGGAAATCCCTATTTTGCATGACTACCAATATCTCATATTTGCACTTTTTTTCAATTTTTAGTTTCTCACCATATGGTCCATAGCCAGATTCAGGATACATAGTTACAGATTTACTGTCCTAATTGAGAGACTGAGAGGGTTTGCTATTATAATGATCTAGGGAATAACTATGTAGTTCAAAATCACTGGATATCTTTAGGGTATGTCTAATAAATATCACCTCACTAATGATGATGCTAGCTAAAAATTCAAGCTGACAGGTAAAAAACCGAGATGTCACTAAGCAAACATTGTCTTCCATATAAAAAATAAAAGAAAAGCATTCCCTACTGCTATGTGACGGCAAGGAGATAAACCTCTCGCTTCGGAAATCCATCCCAATTTGTTTTACATTCTTCTATTGCAAGCTGATATAGTACAACATATCTACTTTCCCACTGCCTTATGTGTTTGTGCGTGGGTTTTCACTTTTGTTATAGTACCACATAAAAATCATTTTAAATGGTCAATACTCTTCAGGAAATCAAATTTTATAAATAAAAAAAGTCATTTAGGAACTTATCTGCCACAGTCTTGCCTGAACTCATTCTAGCAGTTTTGAAAAAATCAGTGTGACAAAGCCAGGGTGTAAAAGCCATGTTTGTGTGATTATACAATCTTGGAGGGGTCAGCCAGAACTATCATATTTAGTGGAATGTAAAGATGTTGATAAACTTCCTTTTGCTTACTGCATGCCTCAACTTATATACATTCACATAGTCCTTGAAATTCTGAATCATCTGAGCTATAATTTAACTTTGTGATATTCCATCCTTATGAAAGGCAATCATCAAAATAGTGCTGAGATCTTACTGTATTGTCTGCTTTTCTTTCTTAACTACTAGCTGTGTGCCTTAAAAATCTCAGAAGAAAATGACGAGCTTTTCCTTCTGCACTTCCCAAGTATCACCTGATAGGGTATTTGTCATCTCTGCCCACAGAAGTACCCTGTTGGCAGAGCTGGTAGACTACTACCTATTATTAACTGCAAGTTAACAGCCAGTTACTACTAGCTGCGGGCTACAATATGTTGTTATCTTTTGTACATCCAAAGACTATAAGATATGATAAGCAATAATTTGCTTATTTCTTCTGTATACTGAGTTTTATTTTTTTGTATCAGTATGGAAAACATCTGCCTACAGATTAAATTTCATTGTTCAATATTTAAAATTGAAATTACTCAGTTAATTTTATTGTCTATTTTTTCTGGTATTCAGCTTCAAAGTATAGAAGATTATCTTTTTTTTTTTTTTTAAGAGATCATGAAATTTGTCAGTTATAGCCATTTAACTGCTAGAAACTCCTGCTCTTCCCAAGAAAATGTAGCAACAGCTCTTAGAAATGTCTGTAGCAAACTAAGATCCAATAGAACGTAATCCTATAACAATATAAGCTCATGCATAGTCACTTCTAGCAGGAAGTATCTCTATGTAAAACAAATAACAAAACAGCACTGGCAAGGAATATTGCTACTGAATTTACAAGTTATTCAAACGCTTTTTCTAAAATTCCCATCTCGCCCTGCCTGCGTTAGACTGAAATAACCCTAGCTTTTGGAGCATGGTTTTTAATCTAAATCATTTTTCTGATTCATTTCACAGAACAGCCTCATGAACAAAACAGCCTCATGAACAATTCTTTGGGCATAATTCAAATGATGGACTCAGATGAAGGGTAGCAAAAGTAGCCAGAGGCAGGGAAAGGGGATGAGAGGTTTTTAAGTATCCACCTCCTGTAACAATGCATACACTTTGTTCAAGGATCTTGTAAAATACAGAGGTTATTATAGATTAAGCTTGTTGTGAAGCAAATAATGCTGTTTCAAACAAAGAACTGGGACTAAGAAACACGAGCACTGCTGTACTCCAACCAAAGGCACCTCTAGTCTTGTATCCCCTCTGCAACAGACAGAATACACTGACACATACTTTCCCTCCCTGCCTCCAAGGACTCTGATATGTCAAAACAGCTCTTTTATGTTTACATAGGAGGTGTCTCAGACAATGCTGAGCTGCTGTTTTTCTAGCAGGCTCTCCTTAAAATGTGAAAGCTGTTTTCAGTGACAATTTCCATGGTAGCCATTGAGAGGGTTTCTACACAGATTTCCTGTGCAGTCCCTAAAACACTTTGTAGATAACATAAGTAGTTTGGTATTCTGGAAGGTGCTGCGGCTGAAAAACTCATGGACTACTGACAGAGGAGTTAACTGGAGTTAAAGGCTTACGGATCTGAGGTGGCAGGAGCCCATGAGTTCTGCTCTGGGGAAGGAAGAGATCTTTATAGAAAATCATGGCTGGTTTGACCATTTCTGAAAATGTCACAGGCCTCAAAACATCAGGCTGACAGAAAGCAAGTGGGAATGAGCTTATATTTCAATGTGTGATCCCTGTGTATTTTAAAACCCCTCACTACTAAATAAATTTACTTTGCTCTCATATCAATATCTCACTTTTCGAGAATGCATCCTTGATGAGTAGCAGGACATGACTGCATTTCTCTTGCCTTGGGTCTTCATATCTTCTGAACTGCCTTTGTAGGCTGGTGGGCACTGTTTGAGCATTTGATACTGCCATACAGTATCTTGATTTTATATTTATGACCTCAACTGACCTGTTTTTTTTCATGAATTGCCTCTTCAGTCTTCCTAAAGTGGTTCCTCAATGTTGTCTCTCAGCTCCTGGCAGTCAGTAGTTTAAAGACATCTTATGTCAGAGTGTGGGAATAGATCATCATGTTTAATCATTACCAATGGAGCTATGAAAGTCCGTGAAAGTCGTCTGGTTCTTTTTTGAAGCCATTTATACTCTTGGCCTCACAACATCCTGTGGTATTGAGTTCCACGGTTTAATTTTCTGCTTTACACAAGCTTTTCCTTTGGTTTGTACAACACTTTGTTTGCACACCACCTCCTCTTTGCTCTGTCATAATTCTTTTTTATAAATCTCTATCAGAGCCTTCCTCAACTGTCTTTTCCCAGCTGAAAAGTCCTAGCTTACATAAGTTCTGTTCAGTTGCTTCATACCACTGATTTTCCCTGTTGCCTTTCTTTGTCCTTTTTCTAGTTCTACTAGAACTTTTTCATGGTGGACATAGTATTCAAGATGTTACTCCAGCACAGAGTTAAATAGCGACCTAAGAATATTTTTTGTTTTGTTGCATTTCTTAAGGGTTGATGAAGAATTCAGTTACACACCTTTCCTGATAAGAGAGCCTTAAAACCCTCATTAGCTGAGGCAGGCTCAGATCTGTCTTTCCCTTCAAGTAGTGACCCAGGTTTATTCCTGTGCAAACTGCCTTAGTGACTAATTCTATTATCTCTGCTTAAATGTAACCTTTTGTGCCTCTTCCAAAACTTATTTTCAGTTTGATAAGCCAAACTGTTTAGGCATGATGGGTGCTTCTGTGGTTATTTTAAAGGACTCCTTTAAATTTAGTGCTTTGTTAACACTAAATTTAGTATTTAATTTACAATTTTGCAGCTTGCCTAGAACATTGGTATGGCAAGTTTTTCATAGGATTTTAATTCTCAATTTCTGTTATGCTACCCAAAATGTATTTCAAGCAACTTCAGCTTTTTTGTTTGTTTGTTTGTTTTCCACTCTGCAGTTGTTTCCACACTGCACACTCCAAAATAACTTTGGTGGTTGTATTATTTCTAGTTTCATTATTTCAGAAATTCCCAGAGCTACATATATCTCTTAGAAAGCTGGTAAAACTAAAACTAAAATAAGGGTTCTCTTGCCTCTGTGTGAGGGCCTTTTAACTCTCTCCTAGCCATATTGCTTCCAAACGTAAATCTTCCCTTGCAGCCCAGCAGTGATCTACAGTAGTTTTTAGTTAGAGGTGCCTCTCACAAAAGTTGAAACGTTACAATTGAACTTCTCCTACATGGTTTGCAAAACGTTACACTTTCAGTCATGGGGAATATTTAAAGAAGACTTTTATTAAACTCAAAATCTAAAAATAAACACAATCTGGGCAGCACCATAGTATCTAATCCTACTCAGAGAACAGCAAACGCCTGAGCTGCAGTGTACTGTGGGGCAGGTAACAAGCCCCTCTGACCTTCTCAATGAAATTCTAATCCAGAAAGAGAAACTAGACAATTTTAACTTTGCATTCATTCAAAACTGCTGTGGATGCACTATGGTTGCTTTAGTTGGTGGGTTTATTAGGCCTTATATGTGCAAGGATAAGTGTCATTGGTTCGACTAAAAACCGAATGCAGGTTGCATCCCTTCTTTTTTTTTTTTCCCAGAAAAAGCAAATCTGGTTTAATCTAGTATGTATTCAACTATGTCAACTATTTCATTTGATTATGTATTATTTGGGGACACTTAGATACAATTTTCAGAGTCAAGGACTTAGATTTTAAGTAGTTTTATCTGAAGACTTAAAATTGCTCAGCACAATGTCTAGTTGGAAGCAGAAAGTTAGTAAAAACACTCAGTGAAACAAAAGCTCCCATTCTTTCAAGGACAAACAAAAAAGTCACCTGAACTGACATTTGACCTACTTGCACTTAATTAATAACATTAAATGCAAATACACTCCAAATAAAAATGGAATTAAAAATAAGGATATGTATGTATGTAAAAAAGGAAAATAATGGAACATGTTGTTAAAATTTCTAACACCATGAGGATCAACAAAGAAAAAATACCAGGAGCTAACCTCCAGCTCCACAGGGTTTAAGCAAGTCCTCAAGACATTAAGAAAGCATAGTCAGTGTTACAGTTTCGGTTTATTTTTTCACAGTGTAGCTGACCTATAGGGAATTCCCAGAGGATGAAATAGATTTTGCTGCACTTGTTGTTTCTTTTATAATCAGGAAAAGAAGCATCGTAAAATGCCATAACTCTGGCCTCAGACTGCTCAGAAGTTTGCTGCTCTAATTAAAAAGTGAATGTTCCCAATGTTTTGCCAAATAAAGCTCTTTTATAACAAATAACCTTTTGATGGGAAAACCACACTGTTTGGACACCAAAAAGTAATTTCAAGGCTTATTTTGAGCCTGTGCCATGGTAAACACAGGCTAGAGCTTCTTGCTTTTCCTCTCTCTTTCCTAAGGAATCAAAACAGATGTATTTCAGTGACTGGCTTGTACAAATATTCTACTGTAAATGTAACTACAGTTTGGAGTGACAAATTCTCTTCTAATGACATTTTTAGAAGGATTACACACACACTCACATTAGGGTAATGGTTCTATAGGGTAAGGTTGAGACACTTCTTCTATTATTAACCTAAATTTGCACTACTTTTGTTGAACAGACAAGCTCCTTTTGGCCTGACATTTTTGGCCTCTTTTTTTAAGTTGGAGGTTATTCAGACAAGCAACATTTGAATGGAGGAGCTCAGAGAACTCAGTAACTATAATGTCTTTTGAAGACACACAAAATATAGGTGTTGCTAGATAAGGATTCAGTCCCATTCTTACTGGCATTAATTCAACACTCTTCTTCTGCCCCATTCAAGTAAATGCAGTTTCAGTCCATAAATAGAATTGTCTTTAGCAGATTAGGCAGGGCAAAGGCAACACACCACCCCCATAGCCACAGCCCCCTAACTTGAAACCTTGATGAGATATACCTATAGATAGATTGTAGATACTCATAATGAATAGCTGCATAAGTAAACATAACTCTTCAGTACACTTACCAGCATTAGAGGGGCCTTTGTAACATTTTAATATAGAAATAACAAGGAAAACTGTGTCTGTAGTAGTGTGGCTACTTTTCATGGAATAAAGATTAGATTCATCCCTCAAAGGCAACAAGAAATTAGAGTTTTCCTCCACAGTCACTCAAATATTTTGGTCCTTTCCATCACCTTTGAAGTACCTGTTAAGGCCCATCGGTCTAATTTCATGTGAGTTAAAGTGTTATGGCTCAGCTTCTTTCTTGAATGTTTTTAGTTGGTATCCTGAATTTCCTTTGTTTCACTGAGTTCCATCCTGAATACTAAACCCTGTTAGTAAATCAGCAAAATAGAAAGTCATCTTCACAAGATGCTGAAGGTCTCCTTGTGGTCACTGGAAACCAAAAATTGACATCACATTGCAAGAGACACTCAGCACCTTGCAGAATTCTCTCTTGAGTCAAAAAAGTTTTAGCGTAGCTTGGCCACTGAAAAATTAGTTAGGTCACACCAAACTTGGAGGTTGCCAGTAACCCAAAACTTTATCACTTTTTGATGGATATTTTTTGTTTTGCTTTGCATTTTTAGTTAAAGAAGATGTCCTTGCGAGCATGTAACGTTATTCCAAGAAAATAAAAAGCGTAGGCAACAGCGTAAGTGATGCTGATTTGCCAGCCTGCTAGATACACGAGGAAAAGGGAAGAGGTTGGGGTAACAAATATTTTAATATCCATGCATTTTCATATGCTATTATATTTCACAAGGTATATTAAACATTAAACTTCTGATGTCTTATTATCATGACAAGACAAAAATTGAAAACAGCACAGAACTGCAAGTAATCCATTTTTATGACAAGCTTGCAGTGTGAATGAGAAATAGCAAACATAAGCCATTCTCATTACTATATTCTCGTTGTCCTCCATAGATGTCATACCCAGGACAAGCTGCTTTTTTTTTTTTTTTTTAAGAGTCATATTTCATATTACTAGATGTTCTGGAGCAGGCCAGTTATCTGTGCCAGCCACTTCCAAAAACAAATGTAAATTATCCTTACCCAGACAGTTCAAGAAATGCATGTCAACTATGAATAATAGTTATGAGTATTTATGAAACATCTAAATACTTCAAAAAAATAAAGTCATTCTATACATTTGAGTTACTCAGATTCTGTTTTGATGTGTATGCAAATAAGTATACAGTTAGGCTGTTATAATGCATGTTTTTTTAATGAATTGCAGAATATATATTTGAGCCGTAATGAGTGCTCTTGGGAAAAACATTACCTAAATCTAATTTGCTGACATGTCATCATAAGGTCAAGTAAGTATTTTATGAAAAGAATTCTAGTAACATGAGATCAGAGACTTAAAGATTTTTCTTCAGCTTTGCACCACTGCATATTCATGCAAGTGTTCAGTGGAAAAGCTAACCCTTTTTAATAACGCTTCACAAGGCTCTAAGCACTGGTGATACCACTGGCTAAATCCATTCAGCAAAACGTTATACATTAATATGTATTTCTTAGACTATGAATCTGATGTCCCTTGCAGAAAAGTCATTTTGAAGATTTTAGCAAGACAAAGAGAAGGAATTCTATAAACTGTTAGGACTTCCTTGTGATTGCATTTCTCCACTGACAGCATGAAACACACCATTTCTTTATAAGATTATTCATATAGTTCAATTCACTTATCAATAAATTTCTCATTTCCTTTAACTGTGGTTGCTGCTTATTTGAGTATGTGTGTTATGTCTGTAACAATACCAATCCTTCGGATAACTATTCTGCACAGTGGCAATGTTTTGGCAGAAATGAGTTTTCTTCTGGATTATGAGATCTTTAACTTCAGAAAACAAAACACTGAAATGTAATTTTCCTTGATTTCCTGTGTGTTTTACCTAACAAGTCTCTTGGTAAAGTCCTGAAAGTTCTGCTTAGGAAAACATTAAGGAATCTAGGTCAAAAGTCCTTAAAAAGCATATGGAATTTTCCATAAACAATACCACAGAGGTTTGTAGTTCAATTTAGCAGTTGAAAAGTGAGCTCTGAGGTACAGATTACAATTACACAGATATGCTGCATGTTAAAATACCAATTTCACAACTCGTAATTATGTTGAAAATATGCTGAGCTGACTAAAGTCTAAAAATATGACAATAATAAAAGTTTACAATTTGGGATTGGCAATGATTCCAGACTATGACAGTGAACAGAAATAATAGATCTTTATGTCTTACTATGGACCCATTTACAGCACAAAGTTTTTTGATCCTAATGTCACATGACACAATGGGTTTATTTTGATTTATCTGGACTACATGGAACAATTATTTGTCATTCACAGTTTTTTAAATATGGCATTTGTGGGCGGCTTTGAATATCAGCTTCATAATTTTCTTTTTTTTAGAAGCTCCAGGTGAGGTTAAATTCTCACTCTGCTTGGTACTCCACATACGAATAGGAAGATAGACTCCCTTCCTCAAAGAACTGGCAATTTAAGTGGTAGCAATGGAGGAAGGAGGTAAAAAATGATCTATCCTTATTTTAAAGAAGGGGAAAGTATGAGAGAAGTCTGTGATAGTGGCAGCTTTTTCATCTGGTGCTCATGAAACACATTCTAACCACAAAATAAAAATATTTCCATTTTTAAAATGTAGACAAACATGTGATTTTCCTGCTTTATAAAGACCGCTTTAAATTAATAATATTGGTTATTGACTCATGTAAAATTCTTAAAGCTAATAATATGAGGAACTGAGATTTCCTGTACCTTTATGAAGATATACAAGTAGACTTGTCTCTAATTTGGTTATTTTTTAAAGGAAGAGTTTCTTAGAAGGAGAACTCACTGTAATTAGAGATTTTTTTTAAAGTCCCAAAATAATTAGTGTTTTCTGGGATTATTATTTTATAAACTATCTCTTGATAAAATCTTTCATTTTTGGAGATCTCTTCTAATGCAATTTCTGAAATTCCTCCTGTTTCGACAGCCTTGTTCTTTATTTGCACATTGTAAAGCATGGCAAAAAGACTCCACTTAAGCAACATAAATAAAAAAATTATGGTAGATGATTTTCTGTGAAACACTTGGTTCATGCAGAACAGTCCTTCACACTAAATATCTGAGAAACAATATGTATTGTGTGCAAAATTATGAGCGAGGTTTTGTACAGTTAAATTTCTAAATAAACTCTGCCTTATGTTTCTTTTTATCTTCATCTCTGCATTTGTCTCTTCTTTTTGGGCAAACCACTTTCCTATTAATCATTTTCACCATATCACATGTCCACCTTCTGCCTTCTGAGTCCTTAAGGCGGTCTACTGGCTCCCTGTCTTTGTACACGGAGTTGGAGCCCTCATAGTTATACTTTCATCCCTCCTTTCTGTCATTCCCCTTTTTTACGGTTTGTTGCTATTATCTTCCCCTTAGCCCTCCCATTTTTTCCTTGGCTTGTGCAGCTTCCTACTAATCAGAGGTCATTTTTCCTTTTGGGAGTCATTCAACCTCCTACAACTTCAGAAAGTGTCTTCTTAAAACTGCTGTTTATCAGCTTTTATCCTGTCACTAAGATCAGGTCCTCTGTCCACTTCTAACCTCTTCTTACTGAATATAAAATTAAAGAAATGAAAGAAAGAAGACCTTAGTGTTCTGCAAATCACGATCTCCCTAATTTAGCTTTCTCCGCTCTTTTTGTTTTCTCTGGTCTTTTCTTTGTGCTCTCTCCACTGATTTTCTGCTGTCTTTTCTCACTAGTTCATCTTTCTAATTCAAGGCCTGATCTAGCTCTACCCGTAAAAGATTCCTATTGAAATTAATAATAAATTTAAAAATAAATTATTTAAATGCAGGAGCTCTTCCCTTCTCTTTATATAAACCTACTCCCTTCAAAGTGTTCAGGCCCAAGGCAGTACACCTTCAGTTTCAAAGATGTTTATGTAATTTGAGGCCAGGCAGATCAGTAGGTCATCTGGTTCAACCAGGGCACAACAGTCAATATAAGTTTACTACTCACCCTATTTTGAGTTCTTGACTTGGATGTCAAAAGCCTTTGAGTAATCAGTGGTTTGGTGGACCAGAGCTACCAGCCAATAGTCCCAGACCATCAGTCACAAAGGATGCTTGGAGAATTTTTGGAAAGAAGAATAACTTCATTTTATTAACCAGCAAAGAAGGGACCTGCAGAGACTGCTGTGGAAAGCACAAGTGGCCATGGCCAGGAGAAAGCGGAAGCAGCACCCTAAGATTTTGCATTGCCTGTATGTTTCATGTATGACTACTGACCATGGATAATTGCTGACCTCCTCAGTTGCAATGCTGTTTCATAGGCTCCTTTTACACCATCCACCCTTGAAGAATTCAGTCAGGAAATGACTAGTCACTCTGTCATCTACAACCCAATTACCTCAGAAGCAGTTAAAATTCAAGGTGAAGATTAAGTAAGCCACTGTAATGTGTATGTTTTTAAGATGTGTATTCATGATATTAATATGATAAATTTTCATGAATTAATTTAAGCTGATATATGATTATCACTGGTAATTAAAAAAAAAAACTATTGCATATGTATCACTGTTCTAACTATTGAGTTGGCTATTGGGCCTGATCCAAAGTCCATTGAATGGCCAAAACGTTCATACTTAGACCCCGACTTTGCAATTTACTGGGAGCAGTTATATGTAGAACTATACAATTCTGGACATAAATAGGAAAAATTACCACAGCCTGGCAAAGCCAAGAGAAGCATTCCGAATAACTTTCTCTCCTGCCTTCTTCACATGTTTCAGTCTATAAATTTAGAGCAAAAAACAAAGTATGCTTAGCACTATAATTCTTTAGTTATGGGTTTAAGGACAAAGTGCTTTAACAGTTAAAACCTATGTGAGAAATACACTGAAAAATGAATGGAAGATTTTACATTACCTTCAATAGGTTTCACATAAGTTCCAGGATCAAGCCCGTCCTTCACATATTTGTGAGTGAGCCCAGGCTCACTTATTTGAATTTTTTTTATTTAATACCTCACAGCTTCTCATATAAAATTTGTTCCTTCTTCACTGTGCAGAAATATTTCTCTGGCTATGTTTAAAATCTAGAATATATACATATATACATATGCATGAAAGCTGAAATATATACAAATAGCCAGCTGTATAAAAATCCTTTCATGATTAAGAAGGAACAGTTTGTGTGAGGATGGGAGGTGTTACCTGAGAACATGTGTCTGGCCAAGGCTTTCCTTAAAAATATTTCTGATAGACTTGATTTTATTAAATCAGCCTTTGTGAAACTAGCTGACGTCCTGAGATAATCATGGTAGTTGATAGCTCTAAGCTTTCTATAATTATTATTATCTTTTAGAACAGCAATATAAAATATTTAGAAAGGGATTTTTAACATGCCATTTCGCTGACCCAGCAATTTTTAAAAAACAAAAATAAAACTATTCTTTGTCCTGAGAGTTCCCATGTCTTTTCTTAAAGTATTTGCTTGAATAGTATTTCATTTGCAGAAGTTGTGTACAGATGAACATACCAATAGGAGGCGACAGTAGTTGTCTACAAACAGTACCAAAGCTGCTGCACCTGATAGAAATGTTCACTAAATCCTTGGCAAAACAGTAAGGGTAGCGTTCCCTTTTGCTCCTCCTTGTGCTATTGTGCATTATTATTGTGTAACCCCTTCCAACAAATAGTGTCATGAACAGGAAAATCCTTCTAACAAACCCCCCCCCCCCCTCAGATTCTGATAGAACAGACTTTTCTCTGTGTGGGACTTCTGGCTGTCACAGAGGTCCTGGAGAAAAAACGAGAAAACGAGTCAGAAAGAACGAGGAAGTTTTCATTTGTGAAGAGAAAGCAAGAACACTTAACAAGCAACCGTTGTTTCAGATACTGTATATCTTCAGTATTGATACGCTGAAGCACTGGGTATTTTTCAGGGCAACCTTAAAAAAATTCTGAGTGTGGCTGTGATATGGATTATATCATATATTAATACCGAAGTGCGAAAAGAATTAACACTTTTTAACATTTACATATGCACACAGAGGCTGGGCTATGGGGAGGGAGAAGGTGTCTATACTGTGAAAAAAATACCACACTGTAAAATACGGTATAAAAATAGGCCTAAATTTTCCAAATACACTTAAAGTATGCACTTAAAGTTATTAGCTTGAATAGTCCCAGGCAGCGAGAGGGAGCAAAGCCTGAGTATCAAGGAGAAAGAATTTGGCTGTTATTATAATGATTATAGATACTTCAATTTTAAATTCTGAATTCTCTGCTTTTAGAGCTCATTTGTGTGCTTTTTAATGGTCTAATTTCCCTTCAAATGTGCAGCAGCAAACCAGGAGAGATTTTTCTGGAAAACTTAGAAGTCTCAGATTCGAAACTGTCTTACTTGCCAGTTATCTGAGGTGAGAATCAGGTCAGCAGTATTGTTTAAACAGCTTTAGTCAGAAAAGAATAGTTTGGTTAAACATAAAAATAGTCATTTTTACCATTTAAGATGTGAATATTTCGGAGAAAAAATCCTCATTCAAGAAAAAAATGCCCTGTCTCTCTGATACTTGCCACATAACCTTAGAAAGGACACTGTTAGATCATGCCTGGCAAAACATAGCTTATTATTCTTATTGCAGATCATTTTTTATGTGACAGCATTGTGCTGCTTCGTAGTATCAGGAAGAGATGGAGACATAACTCCTGCTGTGAGGATTTTACAGTTTAAATATGCAGACCAAATAAATCAGTCCCAAAATGATAGGAAGATCCATGGCAGAGATCTATAGAAGTATGTTGCAGTGTTTATTTCAGTAGATAACAATGTCATTATTGGAATGAATTAGTATTAATGGAATTCATAGAATAAGTTAATTTTAAAAAGTGTTTTAATTGACATAAATAGCACACAGGGCTGATTCCAGGACAAATAGATACACAGAAGTTATAAAAAAAACCTCAACGGCTGAGACAGATTATAATGGGATGACAGAGAAGGACAAGTTGAAGGCCAAGCACAGAAGCTCGGTCTTGATGTAGAAGACAGAAAATCAACCAAGAGAATTAGAGAAAGGCTTGATACAGATCTTGTGCAAATAAAAGATCTACATAGGTTGGAGAGATACAGGGTTTTAAGTTAGGGGCTAGCAAAATTTCCAGTACATTTTGATTGTCCCTTGAAATTACCAGGTTGTCTAAAGAAGCATGACAGTACAATAGGATGTGGTTATGGATAAGTTAGTAGGTGAAAATATGCTTTCAACAAAGTAGAAATATATTTTCAGTATGTATCTGGGGAAAAAAAATGCCTAGAATTCCAACTTAAAACCACAAATTTGTTTAGATAATATTAAATAATGGGTATGAATTTTGTCTTGTTTTGTTTATTTCTTCTAATTGGTTCCCGCTGCATAATGTATCCCTAGTCTGCAATGTGTTCTGGCCTCAAACGCCTTGAAGAATTGGTGCTTAATCTAGTTTAAGTTCATTTCTCACTTTGATACATGGGATAAAAGCTACTCTTCCAATTAAAAAATCTATTCCTCTAGCTTATTCTAAGGAGTAATTAGCCACTATCAGCTTCCTCAGGCTTAAATAATTAATACAATCTTTGAAAGAATGTGGGCGAATGGTCAAATAAAGCCAATTAATGATCAGTAACTACCACTGTTGTAAGTTATATGGCTCAATTTTATAACAACTGTCATGTATTAAATTTCTGTGGTATAACTAAAGCATCTGTTTTAGAAAATACAATATTCCCTGGCTATTAATAAAGCTGGGGCCACTTTAATTGTTTTTGAATGTCCGGATTGTGTTACTCAATGCCTGCTGTGTTACAGTCAATTCCATTTTTAGGATCAAGATCACAAAAACTATTTCATTGAAGCCCACAAGGAAATTGGATGTTCAGGTTGAACCTTTATCCTTAACCTACAACATTTCCATCTTTACAATTCAGTTTCCAGCAAAAAAAGGTAATGTAAAATCAAATAAAAATCTCTTAGTAGTTGCTTGGAGCCACATGGAGTCCCAACACCACACGTGTCCCAAGGGTGATCAGAACAGCATTTTGCCAGATTTAAAGACCTAAAGCAGCTCACCTTCACCCTCCTAAGGAATCCTAATTCTGCCAGAGTTGTGACTTGTCAAAGGACTAACTCTAAGAATATGAATCAGTTGGATGAAGACATAAATTTTACATTTAACAAAGAGCACCATTATTTCTAAAATTCTACATTTCCACCTATACACAAGATTTGTAACCCCGGCTTTAGAGTTTCCAGTGCTTGGAAAACTTCTACCTTAGGAAAATAATCAACAGAGCTCTTTCAGGTTTGCACTTGTTGAATAACTAGCTTTGCATCTCTTGCATATTGTATGTATAAGTGCATGTATTCAAAATCGCTATATCCTTTGAAAGGGTTTTGAACTACAGGGTGCTAGGATAGTTGTGGTGTTTCCCTTTGATTACCTATTTTTCAGGTTTTGATAGTCAATTAAGATTTGTTGTGGCTAAATCTCCTTTGTTAGCTCTGAGGAATCATTTCACCAATAGTCTACTTCTCCTGTTTCTGAAGATAGGATGCTTATAGCATATGTGCTTGTTACCATAAACCAGGTTCCTTGAGGTGATCTTAGGTCACTGATCATAGATGGTAATTAGAAAGCTGCATTTAGCTGTAAGTTGTACCAAGATATCTATATGCAGTATCATAATATTTTTTAACTGCTGGTAAAACAAGCTATATTGGTTCATCTGTTGTAGCTGGTGTTTGATCTTCCACATATGTAAAATTTCCTTAAGCAGATTATTACGTCTGGTGCCTGTTCTCAAGGCAAATGTGAAGAGGTACAAAAGATATTGATTGAAGGTTAGTACTAAGCTAATGTCAAAGCGTGGAATCGTAACTTACAGAAGAAAAGATCACATGGTCGCTTTTATTTACGACCTGCATTTGGTAAGCTAAGGGCAAGGATTCTTCTGAATGTCTTTCAGAAGTATAGCTTCAAGAGTATATTGTTTTATTTTGTGATTTTAAGGCTATGTAGAATTTGCTCAGCAAACACTGTCTTGTGTTTCTGTTGTTACAGCTACTTTAGCCAGTAAAACTAAAAGCTTACTCTGTCCACCTGATGTTTACAGATTGTGTTATCTTTAGGAGTGACCATTGGCCTATATCATTTACTTTAAAGGATTTTTACATATGGTGAACATCTGAACTCTGTCTTTACACAGTTTAACCTTCTTTAAACCAGGAGAAACAAAGAGATACTGTGGTGATATATGGCACTGAGTTATCAGCTGAAATTGTAATTGAGTAAAAGTTCATATAATTTCATTTCCTTCTACACATTAATTTATTTGGACAGAATGATGCCAATGCTTTGGAGCATGACTGGAGTGTTTAAAAGAACTGCAGATTGATTGAAATGCAACACACCAGCTGTACAATAAAAATATTTGCAGAATTAAAGGTGGAATACATAACAGTTTCCAGCTAACTTTGCTATTATAAGGTGTCAGAGGTCCTATTGATTTTACTGGGAGCAAACCTAGACCCAGGCTACAGAAACTTCTACTTTACATACAAGTGTAATATTTCTTGGAAAATACAATAATTTTGCATTGCTGGTATTGCACTGATTATATGTGCATCAGGTAGTGTTGGTACCACGACGCGATCAGTTACATGCATTTGGTCTCCATTGTGGTGTGACAAAGGGATAACTCTGGAAAAGTATTTTATCATTTTCCTTCTGAGCTGAAGTCTCTCATGCTTGAACTCAACCTAAGGTGACAGTTCGCAAAAAATACCTTATGTATGTTTGTTGTATTATTAGTTGTAGCACTGATAGCAATAGCAAGAAAAACAGTACATGAAATCATGTACTCAAAAATATATTTTAATGCAGATAGGTAAGAAGACAGCAGCAAGACTGAATGACAGCAGTTTAGACTAAAACCCATTTTTTTCAGCTTTTGTGTGTTTATTTGTATAAGCCCTAACATTACATTGATTTGCTGTTGTTAAAGCCAAAGGCAAGATTACTATTGATATTCAAGGTGGTTACCACTGAAAAATCTGAACATTGGCTATATGTTTGTGAAAATTACCCAAATAGAAATAAAGACTTTCTTTACACTGTTCAAGAATGAGAATATGCCACCACTGAAAAGTTAGGTGAGATACTTCTGTATATTTCTTACAGAGAAAAAATATAGTTTAATATTGAAGTATTAGCTCAAACAGACTGCTTTAATCTTTTCTTAGATAATGAGTTGTGACACATGTATCTTCAAAGTCTATTAAGGACCACATTAGGAAATATATTAGGAATATCTTAGAAAAGTCGACATTTTAGGGTTTGGCTATCCTAATTTTGTCGGAACAGTTTTATCAGCCAAGGGCACTGGATTTCTATAGTTTCTAGACTAATATTTATCTTTCTGTGATGTAATAGCCTTTCAAAATTCTCACAATATTACAGAACAACTTAATAAAAATAAATAATAGGTGGTAAATTAAACATTAGGCTGTACATTGTGAGTTTTATACTAATTGTAAACATTTACATTTATGATTTCGTTATTAGAATACCATCTATTAAAAGGATATTATAGATCTTGTGTTAGTAAAGGCTGCAGCCCATAGTTCATTCCCCTAAATTATTCTTTCTTGCACCTTGTAGGTGCTTGGGTTATATTTTCCCTAATATTTTTTTTGATAATGTAATTGGGACCAATGCTATGCATTCCAAATGTTTTAAACATTTTTCCATCTATATTCACACCTTGCCTCAGTGCAAAACAAAAGATTCAAAAAAGTTGGATTATTTGAAAAAAAAAGGATTTCTCCTCTATAATTTTCTTATTGAAAGAACCTGTAAAAATAACATTGAGTTTTAAGGTTTTAATTTTTGTATGAGGTCCATCAACACCCAGAACTAGTTATTTGGCTACTCAGAAAAACAGCAGGTAAATATAAAAGTAGGTCCTGATTTCATGCCGCTGAAGGGATAGGACTTCTGCCATTTCTGTTGGAACAGAAGTTCATTTAAAATGATAATTCACGTAGCATTTATAGTGATAAGCCACTTTCAGCAAATTCCTTTCTTACAAATGCTGATGCGAACGCTTCTCTTCAAATATATGAGTGGTGCCTAAGAAAGTAAAGGGACTATTCGAGTGCTTAAGTGCTTGTGTTTGCAGGACTAGAGCTGACATTTTCACATAAGAGCTCTTTCATTATTGGTATAGGCACAGTACAATATACAGTAAAATGAGATGAAAGCACAGAGTTGTTTCAAAGTCAGTCACAAAGTCTTTAGGGTCATATGCAAGCCACTGCATATTTAGGTGTGTCAAGGGGACAATGCTGTAATGCTTTCCTTCTCCACGC
Organism: Struthio camelus; assembly: GCF_040807025.1. Lineage (NCBI taxonomy): Eukaryota > Metazoa > Chordata > Aves > Struthioniformes > Struthionidae > Struthio > Struthio camelus. Next base: position 128,696,486 of record NC_090943.1, read on the forward strand.
TCTACTGCCAGCAGGCACCAAAATACATTTTCTCCTATAGTTCCTATTAAAGTTACCTACCACACTCAAGCTTTGAGGAAAGTGCTAGACCAGAAAATCTATTCATTTGCTTGCCCATTTAAAAAAAATAAAGAATTTTCTTAAATATGATCAAGGAAGCAAAAAATGTATCTAGTCTTGTAATAGGACAGCACAAGCCTCAGCTCATGTTACTGAAAGAGCGGTGAAGGTGAAGACCTTGTAGGTGCTTGGGTTATATTTTCCCTAATATTTTTTTTGATAATGTAATTGGGACCAATGCTATGCATTCCAAAGCCAAAATAAATTACTCTTTGTTAGGTGTTTTTATGACTATCAGGGACCAATCATTTCTAGAAGGGTTTCTTTTTTTTTTTTGTTTCTATGCAGAGAAAGTAGGAATTGCATTAAAGGCTTTAAAATTATTCCCAATTTCCCTTCGATTTAGGGACAGAATTTTAACAAGTTGCTTCCAGCAACCCTTGAGAGCTTCCCACAGCATCTCTTTCTGTTAAAACCTTAGATATACATGTATGTGCAAGTACTATGGATTTTAAAATAAAGTTATAAGCATTTTAAAATCGGCCTTGGTGCATCACCACTATTAAAATTTCCATTAGTTATTTTATTGTGTGCAATTCCCCTGTAGCATGATGGTGTTGCTTAATAACAAATTTACTCTTCTCTATTATCCATGGTATGAGATAAAGCTGAGAATAGTAATATAATGTAAAACTCTGTATTCAGTTGCTTGCAACTTTTGCAAAGGTTTTTTTATTGGTGGTAGTGGTTTTGTTTTGATTTGTTTTGCTTTTTCTTAAATTTTGAGCTTGGTCTGTATTGTATTTAATAGATGCATCTTTCAACCATCCTAACGTTAGTGTCATGGGGTCAGAGTCACTTGACAGCTGCAGCTACTTATTCTTGCTCGTCTCCAAAGTACGGAGTTTTCCAGCATAGCATGTAAATCCTTTCTGTTAAAGTTCACAGTATTTCATGGCCTTCAGGTAAAACATGGTTTTTTCTAAGGTCCAAACAGACCATAAGCTCCTTAGCTTTGTCTCCTAATTCAGAGAATTTCCATCAGTTTTGTGCAGTTTCTATTTCAGAGGGAAATGAAGCAGGTGATCTGTGTCAGGGGAAATTTGTTGTTAATAGCAAGATGCCTATGGTGCTCTTTAGAAGTCTATGGAGATCTCATGTTCTTGAGTTGTTGATTTTGCTGTGTGAGTAGTTAAGCATTTCTCGTCATTGCTCAGACCAGCATAAGAAGAAATATGTACAGAGTAATTTTACAGTTATTAACTAGCACCAAAAATCTGTAGTGCTTTCTTTTAGCTTAGTGCAGGAGAAGCACTCATGTTTATTTTGTGAAGGCTGAATTATTATAGCAATCCCTCACATTTCTTTAAAATACTGTTAAATATGTGAGAGCCTAGTGCTGAAGGCATATCATAATGGTTTTGGTAAAGTCAAATTTGGCTACAAGGTCTACAGCATAAATTGGTATGTAATTAGAGTAGAAAAATCCTCAGGAAAGGACGTGGTAAGGACAAGGGTTATATACCAAACACAGTTCCCTGATGAATGTTTTAAGTCTAGTAAAAGAAGAGAAAACTCTTCATTAAGCTGGAAAATAAAATATAGATTTATAATGTTGGCATAATAATCTTCCTGTGAGTGAAAGAATTTCAGATTCTAGTAAGTTGTGAAGCTGAGGCAAAGAAAAGATAGTTTCCAAAGCCAGTGGGTTTCAGTATCATTAAAAATACAGTATCTGTAAAGCAGATATAAAGGATTGGGTATGTGAATGGATCAAAAAGGAGCTAACAAAGCGACTATATTTTGGCTGGAGAATTTGAAGGATGAAGAGAGAGTTATTACTAAAGCTCGAAAGAAAAAAAGGAAGTCAAGTGTAAAGGAAATCGGATATTATTTTTTTCCTGATCTCTCGCCAAACATCCCATTGAAGAGGCAGACCTTTATTCCAGTAAAGAAAGTTTTCTTGCCAAAAATGTGGAGGTGGCTACTTTGTTCCCAGCCAAACTGAGGATGAATTATGAAAATAAAACTTATATCTGCTGGGACCCTAAGTCATCTGAAGATCTGTTGCAACATGTTGAAAGTGACTTAATTCAGGAAGATCTGGATTCTAGCTCAGGCTCAGAGGGAACTTGAGGACTTTATGGTTTCCCTTTTTTCTATCAAGTTTTATAGCCCACATTTGTAGTAAAATAATGTTGTTTGAAGTTTGCATGTTTCATGGGAGTGGTGCCTTGAAGAAGTTATTTCAGTTAAATGGCACCAGATGGAGTGTTTAGTTTGTGACAGGATTCCAGTGTTTAGTTTGAAATTATGTTCTTTAGTTGATGGCTTTATGGTATCAACAACTATTCTGCTGGCATATCTTCTTGTTCTGCCCATTGGAAAAAGCAGATAAAATGCATCTTGAATTAATTTTGAAAAAAAACCTGCTATGCTTAAATATTAGCATAGAAGATTTTCTTCAACATGGGGGCTCTTTACTATATATCAGAGTATGAACTAGCCTTTTATTTCAATTATATGTCCTGCTTCTTTCTGACTGAGTGACACACCCAAAAGGTAGATAGGTAGGACAGAATGAACTCTTAAAAAATAACAATACAAATTAATACTTAATGCGACAGCCCAGAATGCGACAGCCCAGGAAGTATTTCTGTATTAATACGGAAAGTCAGTATTTATTTATTTATTTATTTATTTATGAATGAAATTTGCCATCTCCCTTTATGCTGGTATAATCTATATTTACAAATCTCAGTTAGTAGCACAAATAGAAAATAAAAAAAGGCAAGCAGGAGGTCATCAATGATGAACAGCCATAGTAGGACAATGAGGCTGTTACTTGCTGAGTCACTGAGTTTTAACAACTCTCCGTCCAAAAGTAATGGGGAAGTGAGAGAAGAGGGCTGCAGAATGGAAATTACCAGCAAAAGAACAGAAAAGAAAAAGGTGTCACAGATTGTTTTAGGAGAGATAGGTCTTCTCAATAAGAGGCAGCCCTTCAGAAGCAAAAGGTATAGCTGTAAAAAATGAATGTGTGAGCAATTTTATCTTCCTTCAACCCACAGTTGTTCAGTAGTGGCAAAGACTCTAAAGTGAGAAGATCAAGATGTGGGAGATATTTTCTTCCCTATAGGAAGCTGCTAACAGAATCCAAAGACTTTTAGCAATAAGAAAGACTCTCTCTGAGAAGGGAATGGAAATTGAGTCTCTCTTATTTTGTGTAATTAGCAAATATACTTTCTAAGCATTTGAACTATCTACGATCAGAGTGGTTGTGTTAAAGAGAAGGAATAAAGGATAAAGGCATGAAGTAAAGGAATTTCTTAAACTCTCAAATGGTCTCCAATGGTTAACATAAAAGGAAGTCTGGTCATAGGTGAATGAGTCTCCACTAGTGTGTGAGCTGATAGAGAGACATTTAAGATGTCTCATCACCTACTTTAGGACCTAGGAGAGTTGGATTATAGAATAACTTGTCCCAAGAATAGAGCCATACAGTAAGAGGCTATCCCACAGAGAGTATTAAGCTCCTTAGACTTTTTGGAAATCTTTTGATGTGCCTATGTGTCTTTAGGTACTGTGTGTCTAAATTACTTTTAAAACTGAGACTTAAACTGGCAGCCACTTACACATTCCTCAAAATTTTTCTCCAAGTCTGTTATGTCTTTTAAAAACAAAAGCAATATCTTGATTTTTAACCAGAAACACTCAGAGAGCAAGAAGAAATTCTGGAATACACATACTCTCCGAAAGCAGAGCTCTTCAGCAAGAAAACCACAACCTTCTACGGGAGCTTAGCTCAAGTTTCCAAATAATTTAGTGTGTGCCACGCTGTAAAGAGTAAAGATTTATAGGAATTTCTTCATGCATTTTAAATATATGAGTGAATTGTAGGAAGAGTTAACTCATGTCTTCTCCTCTGGGAACAGAGATATTAAAGAGACATCGTCATGTCTTTCTTTGCAATAAAATGGTTTGCAATATATTAATTATCATTAACTACTTATTTAGGTTTTTTTCAGCCAGTTATTAATTTCATACCTCTTTCAGCTGAAAGTAGAAATCTTTATACTGTCTTCAGAGGTCTGAATGAATTAATGCTGTTAAGAACTAACTGAGAAAAAAAATTAACCTTATAAAGGGATTGCTACTGCTGCAGTCTCTTGGAAATAAGTCTCATAAACAATCACAGTTATGACAATGTAGATAAAGACCAGATATTTCTAATATCCCCTAGTTCAGCTTTGATTGTTTAAAGGCCAAGGGAAATCTGTATTTTTTTACACAGTAAAAACAAAACAACTAACCAGCAACAAAAAGCTAATGAAAAATGCCTAAGTTCCAATAAAAAAGACTGGTTTTTAATAAATAGTGCCAGGCAAGTAGAACTTTCATCTTAAAGATTTTTGATCCATTTGTTGCTTTTTTTCCCAGTGACATCTCAGCCTATTTTCAAAGAGGTGGGCCTTTTATAAACATACAGGAATACTTATTCACTGAAATGTTAGGGCAAAGGAGCTCCACAGATATAATGATTTTAACAGCTCAGCACATATACTTTACTGAGTCAGTGACCACCCCACATGGCTCATTGCCTTGATCACATTTAAACATGAAACTTGCAACATTCTTTGTGGGCTGCCATTCCCTGTTGCAGACACCATTTGTTCCCCTGTTAACAAATGCACAGAAAACTTTTCCTTTCAATCAAAGTCACATAGTACTTGTTTGAGAAATCTAGTGTGCCACAAAACATTAGTAACCCACACGCCACATTCTGGAAGACCATTTGGATTGATCATGTCATAATATGTGCTGTTATTCTAGAAGGAAAAGAGTTAACTCTTTTCCTCACACTGATACCGAGTGTGAACATCAAAACCCTCATCTGTAGCTTTATTTTTAAATATTGCTGTGACTTTTTACACTTTTTATTCTGCTTTTTATTTTTTTAATTTTGGCAATCCCATCATCGTGGATTTCCTGGTCTTTTGGCTAGATCTGTATGCATGGGTCTTGTAGCGTTTTCACCATTTAATAGCCTTGGAATCTTTGTGAAATATTCAAGCTTCTCATTTGAAAGAGGATTTTTCATTTTTGGTGATATAACGAAGCCCTCAGAGATGTTCTTTACAGTCAAGTCCATTACAAGACTTATAGTAGTACTTATGCAATGGATTCATATAAGAATTCAAACAAAAACATGTATTTTTAATGCATTATATGTATATATCTCATAAACTTGTAGATGAAAACAGTGAAAGTGGAACAAATAACACTGCTTATTCTTTACTATTTCATCCTTAAATAGCTCAGCTGTTTTCCCTTTTCTCTTATAAGTAATCACCTTTCCCATCTGAAACAAATTAACTCCTGGGGAGGATATGTTCTGAGAGCTTTCATATGGTCCTTGTTACCAGGGAAACTACTTCTTTTGTCAGTATGTGTTCTGAAGCTCACAGACAGTGTAGATTGCTTTGTAACATCAGATGACAAGAGACAGCAAGTCAACTAGTTTATATGTGGGTTTTGAGTGAAGAAAATAATTAGAGGCTCTCACAGCACTGGCCAACATTACTTACCCTGGATGGCTCTTCAAAACAGAGGTGTGCAAAATAAGGTGATTTATCTATGTATTCAGCTTACTGTAGGTTGACGAAATAAATATTTTCCTCGCGGGCTGCTGCGCAAAGCATCTGTCAGTGCTGGGGTGTCCTCTGCTGGGGGACTGCGTGTCAGACAATTTCTGGACTCAACAAGATCCAGGTTGAGTGTGCTGGAATAAGCCACTAGAGGAAATCACTTTCCTTTGAGCGGCTTCTTGGTGTGTAGGTACATCTCATCTGGACAGTGATCTGAGACACTTATTTAATTTTTGTCACTACACTCTGTGTATTTTTCTATGGTATTAAGCCTAGGGCTTCCACTTCCTAATGGAATATATACCTAACAGCATATCTTTCTAATGAAAAGTGGCCATTTTTTGAATGTTTGGCCTGCTTTTTAATGTTTATTTTCAGCAAACAAAACCGATAGGTACAGTGGGGAGGGAAATCAGTACCTGATGCTAATTACTACTGTTTCAGAAGTTTCTGTATTTGTTCTATATTTCTATTCTGTAGCTAGCTTAGCTCCCACATTGGATTGAGTGAGGAATTTGAATTTAAAATGAGTAGCAAAGGGGATGCAGAGTCAAGCCAGCAGTGAGAACAATGTGCCGTTAATGGGTTCTGAACACCTCAGCAAAGTTTTCCTTTTCAAAAATCTTTTAATAACAAAGCTTAATGTATGTTGTATCTCTGTTTTCACCAGTTTGCTTTTCTAATGTGCTATTATGTCTAGAATTTTATCCAGAGGAACTGGCTTGTTTTAGAAGTGAAGAAAGACTAGATTAATGGATCTAGAGTATTGTTTTCTTTAGAAAAATCATCTGGACAATTCATTTTCATTCTTTGGAAAACCAAAATAATAAAACCAGGAACACTGGCTGCTGAAGTGGAAATATCAGCTTAGTTTTAACCATAATCATTTCAGCATCATTGCAACAGTCCTAATGTTCAGTCTTTCTGAAAGTCATGTATTTAAATTTAACTGATGTTTTTGTCAGTGGCACCTAACCATGGGCATTCATGGGAGAACAGAGCATGAAATATGTAACACATTGGTATTACATAATGTACAAAAATCATATTTAGAAAGAATATGGAACATTAACCTGAACAGATCACCAGGTAGTGGTTATTCAACAAGGTGGATACAGTCAAGAGCAACGATAGACAACAGATAGATAGCCAAGAGAAACAACTAGAATTACAAAGTAGGAGGAGAAGTTCCTACTTGCATAATACCAGAGGCACTAAATGCTAATATGAAGGCATGATTCCTTGCCCAGAAGCATACGATCTAAATAGAGTTCTTAGGCACATGGTGGCACGTGAGTCTGAGAACACCAGCATGACTGGATGGCAAATTTGTGAATGTAGTTTGTGTAATAGGATATAAATTACTTTCTTGTGATTGTTTACGATTTTCAACACATAACACTTTTTTATGCCAGGTTTGTAAGTTCCTCAAGGGTACACTTAATGGGCCTCATGCTACAAAACAAAGTGGGTGTGTGCTCCAACCACATAACCACATATACAAGAAGAATTTTAGATAGACTTTCATTTACCTTCATTCCTATCTGATTTCAACTGGGCATAAGCATATGCTTCAGTACTTTCTAAAAATAGAGGTTATCCTGCTTTCTGCAAAAATAAACAAATACATGGAGAATAAAACACAAAACTTCTTCCACTTGGAATACTAGGCAAAAATCCAAAGTAAAAAAACACTAGAATGCATGAGATGCTCAGGTGAACCCTTCACTGGATTCTGTGAAAGCTGCATTTTCAGGTCCAGTTTTTAGCTAGCAGGTTCTGCAGGAGTTCTGCAGAAGCAGCACATTTAGACCCTCAGGGAAGAGAGAATGCTCTTCCCAATCTCTTTCAACAGTGGTCTCCCTTGTCAATTAAAAGGATGCCAGCTACTGTCAGCTATGAAAGTCTGTCAAGCCCTTAGTGTCAGATGCCTGAAGGGACGATGCAGATTAAAGCAATGTAAGAAAAACAGATGTTAGAGCATGAACTAGAGATGTTCTGAAATTCAAAGAGGGTGTTCTGCCTTAATGTGCTTAATTACAGAATTCCTTGTTGCTGTCATTAAAATTGAACCCTGCTGTTAGCTCATTCATCTATGCTCCAATTTCCATTTAAAAATTTCAGTTCTCTCAGGGCTGGTAGGACCACCTAGATTTGCTGATCCTTGAGATGTTACATCAATAGGGGAAAAAATATTCTCTTTACAGTTCTGAACTATTCAGCAGTAAATGTAAAAAGAAAGTCTAGTGCTTAAAGTCCAGGACAAGAGATTAGATGATCCATATTTTATTACATTAGGTAGATTTGTGATAAAAGCCTAGCTCCCTTGAAAACTTTGGAAATTTTGCTGTTAACTTCAAAAGAACCATGATTTTTCCTTTACTGTCTAACGTGGAGTTAGTCATTCAGATCACCTTTTTGAAAAGACCTGATAAATATCCACCGCACACAGAATACAGAGCACCCTAAATATCAGGCATGCAGCACTGGTTCCACTTAATGCAAATGCTGTTCCTAATTGTATTCTTTGATTTTCTCATGCAGAAAGTAGAAGTAATCTTTTAAAGAAAATTTTTATTAATTAATATTTGTTCATTAAAAATAAGAGATGGCTTTAAGAGTGCATATGGTTAATCATGCTATTCCTTCCTTCCTTCCTGAGTTAGGTGGGAACTGTATTTTCAGTTTCATCTGGTTTTGAATTTTTTCATTCTGAGATAGGATGACAACAGGAGCACACTGGTAAAACACATTCTAAAACTTTTGAAAAAATTCCACTGAAGACTTCATTTCAGAAAAATCAAAACTATTCTTTAAGGAATGTAAAAAATTAAAAATTTGTATTTTTTTACAAATCTTATAAGAACAAAAGAAAAAAGAACATACCATTTTCACATTTTCATAGAAATATATATTTTTTTCCAGCCAAGCAGCATGTCCAGACAGAATATTCCCAGCTATCTCAAGTCATATGAGTAATAAAAGTAAATCAAAGAAAATATAAGCCCATTATCCCAATTTTTCAGAAAAAAGGAGTACAAATAATCTGGATTTATTAATGCTGTGTAAGTATTTAAATTAGATATAGAGGTGAAAAGGTTAAACTTGCCCCTACATGAATCCCAGTAACAATATGAACTTCCTTTTCAGGTTTTGAGTGAAGTTACATAAAGATGCATTCAAATGTGGTTAAGAATGGAGGAGAGGAACACCCACTCCTATGGAGTCACTCTGTGGAAGGAGACTGAAGCTCTTGGAAGGCGCTTGGACAGACTTGTACATGCTAGCAGTTGTGAGTCATGTGTCTGAGACAGTGTGAACCTAAAAGACCAGAGAAAAAGGCAGCTAGAGACACAGAACCACAAGTATTTATGTCCGTTTAATTTAAATATCAGCATATGTAGCGGGAGACCCCTATTGAATATGTTAACGTGGAGTGTTAAACTGGAAACCCTTTATTTGAGATTTTATGTAGTTTTGTTAACCTGTCAATCATCTTGTCCTCTGTACAGCCTTTGTTTGCTTGACAGATCACCTCAGCTCTCCCGCCAGAGGGACTATAATTCCATTTGTGAAATGGTGTCCTGTATGCGTGATAGCCTGGAGCTGTCAATCACACGGAACATTGCAGGAGGGAGGTCATGGGAGCTGCCTGCGTTCAAACAGGTCCGCTTGGTCCTTCCAAATAAGGAGGGATCGAAAAGGGACCAGTCGCAGTAAGAGTCTGCGAAGAAACCACCAGTGAAATGCCTGTAGGCCCAAGGGGTCAGAGTATAAAGAACCAGGTGCCCCGCTGCTTTGGGGGGCTCTTGGTGTGGGACTCTTGGTGGCATCCTAAGAGCTGAAATCACTGAAGACCTGCACTGGGAGAGAAGGAGCCTTCAAGCGCTTTTTAGTACTTGAAGAAGCCAGCTTTCTTCCTTTCAGCTGAAGCCTGCAACACCGGTGGCTGTGGGATAGCCACAGGTGATGCCACCAGCAGGGAAGTGCTGCAGATAAATCGTCGCCAACCTCCCCAAGTCCGGGATGCTGGGCTAGGCCTCACAGATCTGCCTCGCTATTGCACCACTTAGTGAGTTGGATTCCACGATGCCTAAATAATTGGATCCAAAGACGGCAGCCCACCTGCTGGTGCGGCTTGTGCCCAGCCAACGCGGTCGATTATTGGGGAGTGGTACACCATCTAGTGTGACCCCTTTGATAGAGGGGTCATTGGAACCGGGGATTGGTGCCCTCCAGGGTGTCCCGGGCGCCGAACCCTTCTGCCCGGTCTCCACCAGGAACCGGGAACGCCCACTGGTGTAGCACGGCCACCTCCTGCTTTCCTACTTCCAGGTTGCTCGTACTGACGGCGACCTGTGACGTCATTACCTTGTGACCGTCATAGGGCGAGCACGTGCACATACTTTTTTACACACTCTGATTTGTTGTGTAATTCTTTACCCTCTGAATTATTCTGTAATCCTTCTTTTTTATATATATTTTTTTCTTTTTTGGAAGTTTCTGTATATAATTGTAAATAGATTATCATATTGTTATTGCATTACATTGTGCATGTTGTTACTGTTGTTATATAGTAGTGTTGTTACTATTACTCAACTTGATTATTGCATAAGTAAAGTTACTATTTGTTCAACTAGTGTTTGTGAATTCATAATCAAAAGCCAACTTCTTACCACCAACCCAAAAGAATCTGATTGAGTCCACAGTCTCTGCTGGGGATACTACAATTGGGACCCCCAAAATGCCGCTCTTTGGCCAAGCTGCAGAGACCTCTCGTAACAGCATAGAAGTCTGACACCACAAAATAGCACTATGTCATCACACTAGAATTGCATTCTAGTGTACTAGTCAGTTTTCCATAGACCCAGCTGAATAGTTTTTAACTAGTATTTTGTTTACTTTCTTTAAAACTTTTTTTCTTGTCTCTCATAGTATACCAAAATACACTGAGCATTTTCTACACTGAATCCCTGAATGGTGCTTTATATTTCTTTAGATATTCTTTAAATTCTCTATTCTTTTTTACAAAGGTTGCAAGGGGTCCCATTTAAAAGAATTCCATATTTTTGTTCAGAAACCTAAAATAACTGTCCTGCTTTTGAAGAGAGTATTCTCATTTATAGCTGTAAAAGAAGTGATCAAATTTTCAAATGTTCTCCGTACTTAATATTGGAAGTGAGAACTAGTGGATGTGCCAGGTATTTCTGAAAATCAGTTAGGAGCCTACATGGAAGCAAAGCACTTATAAGAATTGTAAGTAATTTTAAGTATAACTTAAAATCACTTTGTCATGGATTATCTACAGAGATATGATATACGTGGATGCCTGTGCCCTTTGCACAATGATCAGAGGTGTTTTTCTTGGAGAAAAAGATGCGGAACACAGCAGGAGGCTAACTGAGCACTGGCTAATGGCAGCCTGGGACAGGTAGTCACAGGGTTTGGCAAGCAATAGAAAGCAAGTGAAGGCAAATAAGGAACCTCCAGATCATCAGAAATCCTTTTTTAACAGCACGTCGAGTATCAGTGCTAGTCTATGTATTCACTTCAGTGCATTAAGCCAAGTTGCAATTCATGTGAAGAAAAGGAAAGCCAAAAGCATGTGTGTGCATGGGTAGGGAGGAAAGGGAACAAACCCCTGATATATTTAGTTGAATTCAAAACAGACGCTAGGATCTACTGTATCTGAACAAAAATTGCCTCCAGATCTGGCCTTTCACCTGTTTTTCTGAACAAGTTATGCCTCTGTTTCCCCCCCACACTGGATCAGGAGAGACACTAATAGAACTTTATGCTGGATTTACAACATGGTATTAGCTAGGAAAAAATATTGGAATGTTTGGAAGGAAAGCCTTCAAGACTGCTATTTGCCTGTAATCTAAAACAGTGTTTTCAATAGTAAAATATCCTAGGACAATATGCCAAGGCATTACTCCAGAACTGACCCTGATAAGAATAATGAGACAGAGCACAGGCAGTGCTGTAATCTATACATCTCTGAAAAATCTGTGGGTGGGTCTTTCTTGATAGATACAACACTGAGTTTTTCAACTGTTCTCAGTGAAAGTTGGGTCAGTACTGTACATGAACAAGACAATACATTTACTTCTTCAGTCTTTCACAAGAATTTGCAAAGGTTATTCTAAAGAAGGCAGAAGAAGTGAGTCACTTGATGTGCTCTTGAAGAGACCAGCAACAAAAGAAATCATCAAAAGAAAATAGTTTCTTTTAATTGTCCCTTCTCTGGTCAAGTGATCTCTGTAATGCTTTCATTAATAAAACTAACTTTATCTTGAAAAGCATGGAAGAGGAAAATAATATTTGTTAAAAGTAGGTGTTGTTCAAATAGGTCATTTAGTTATAAAAAGGTACTTACAGGTGTAAAGTTTTTCAACATTGACCAACCAATAGAGAAACGTTTTCATCTTTTTTTTTTTTTTTTACAGCATCTATGAATGTGTCTCAAATACAATGTAGAATGGAACAGCTTAGAAAGAGTTCTTATATTACATCAAAACCTTCCGCTTTGTCTCACTTCTTCATTTTTCCTGAAATGTGACCTCTGCTAGCTAAAAAACACACTTTCCCTGTTATTTCTTTTATACCCTTCCAACAGTTAGAGATAATAATTTGTCATCTCTATTGCTAGAAATGATTTTTCTTCTAACAGTATATTTTCAATTTAAAAGGAAAAAGTTTATACAGCATTTCATATTTTCAACATATTTCTGTAAGTATAGTACTTCTGTCAATTTAATCCAACAAGGTTCCTGTACATTTGAACAATACTAAGAGGCTCTTTTGTTACAGAGATCCATTTCTCAATGAATAAATGTAAAGTGCCTTTTTTTTTTGTATAAGCTATTTGATCACTGCACTCACTATAGTGCAGTAAATATTGCAACATGTGAAGTTTTCCTCTGTAAGGACATGATCTCAATTCATTAAGCTCTATGGATGTTTTACAGTTAGAGTAAATGCAAGGTATATATCCCACAAGTTTTCTTCTAATTGAATGCTCTTTTTAATCGGCATGTGGGTAGGTTTGTTTTTTTTTTCCCTTTAATCTGTGAAAAATCAACTGTTCTAGCCACCTACCGTTCCACTGCTTGCATTCATCACAGTTAACCTGCACAGGTTACAGTATGAATAAAAATTTGGTGGAACAAAAAATTTATATCCAAGGTTATAAACAGGCAGAAAGTTTTCCTAAGAAAGAAACCAGCCTTATATAACCTGAAGGCACAAAACAAAACATTTACAGATTTTTTTCCTTAGGATCTTTGAATTTTTCCTTCAACAGCCTCAGAACCGCTTTTTCTCTACTCCCAAAGTTTCTTCACGCTCTCTACAGTACCTCCATCTCTCTTCACATCACCTACTTACCTTCATTTCGCCAGCCAAGGGCAAGGTGCAGCCTGTGCCAGCCCAGCGCTATTGCACAGACAGGAGCATCAGGGCAGACGTCTCCAGGCCTCTCTCTTGTGGGGAGGCAAGAGGAGCACTAATAACTTCTGATTTCTGGGAAACTTATTTTAAATTCTTGGTTTTGAGACCCTTGTGCCTCTATAAAATTGGCTGAAATTACTCAGTGAGTTCAGCAGCTCTCAGGAGGTCATGACATGTACCACAGACTTCATAACCTACATACAGGTTGGTAAGGTAGATCTACTTAAAAATTTCCATATTTCCGTCTGGATGGGAACTGCCTGATGAAGTTACATAGTATTCTGCATAACGTATAGGAACTACAGAAAGGACTGTTATTCTAATTGTAGAGGGCATCACATGAAGATGTATGCACATCTATAAAAACATAATGATACAAAAAAAACTCTCCTCCAAACCTAATTTTCTGAGTAGGCTGATTAATCTTATCAAACAAAACAACAGATCCGATTCTGAACTCACCTGTTCCAGCATATATAATGCAGTACTTCCAATGGATTCAGTGAAGTAATAATCAATGAGAACAGAATCAACCCCTGTGCATTTTATATGGAAGTATTTAAGATAGCGTCATTAGATGATTTCTGTCAGATAACTTGATTAAAACTCAGGTTTGACCCTCTAACTCAAAGGTAAAATACTCTTTGAATTCACTGCAAACCTGGATTTCTTCCATGATCCATACTTACCAATTTCACCAAATCCTGTTCATCCAATATGTTGTGTCAGAAAATGCAAACTGAAGTGATTGATTCTCTGGACAAGACTTAATGGAGAGAGGAAAACAAGTTAGAGTAATTTTTTCAAAATTCAAAACTGATTAAAGATTGACACTATTAAGCTTCTCATATATTGAAATCCGTATTGTAAAACACTTGTGACTAAAGGCCTCCAGACGCAACCCTCCAGGTACATTTCACTATACAATGTTTTGCAGATTGGTAAGACTGAAGAGCCATAATTTATTCAGAGCTACCACTCTGAAGTGTCTGAGACCTACCTGAAACTTAATGGGATATACATGTGTTAGGTCAGTACTTTTTTTCTCAGCTTCATTAGAGGTAACACTGAACTATGGTAAGCATGAGTAGACATTGAGTTTTGTGTGGTTGTAGGGGTTGCTCTACGTGCACGAGTAGGTGCACATTTGAAAGAGAACATTTTGTATTCTGCTGATCAACTTCCTTTTTCACTTGTAGTCTTTTCTGTACCACAGGCTTTTTCTGAGTGAGTGTTGTGATTCTGTCTTCTAGTTCGAGATGAATTTTCCTCAGGGTGAAAAACACATCTTTGTTTGAAAAAAATGCATGTTTGGTATGAAACTCTGGCAGGGTGACTTTAGGTCTTGAGCACATCCATCCTAAGATCCTTTCATATACTTTTATGAAGCAGATTTCTCAAAGATTTATAGCTGATGGCTTCTTGGGGACACGAACTAGAATTTGACTGTCCACCCAACTGTTGCACCACAGCCCGATCAGTTCCACTAGGTGTCAGTCTAGTGCCACATATAGTAATTACATTAAGATGACAATTAATTAGCAAAAATACTCCAATTTTTTCCCCCTTTCTATTCCCTTTGAACCACTTTTTTATTGTTCTTTTTCCATTTCCTCCCTTTTTAATTTTCAGAATTTGGTTAGTCAAGCAGCCTGGCAACCACTTGTGTTTTTCTGTGCCAACTGTGATGTCAGAGGCAAATGACATGAAGGACTCAGACTTTCCTTTCAGTCAAACTGTGTTTTATTCCATAAAACTTTCAGCATCAAGCACGAAGTAGAGGAGTTAAGTAGATACTGCAATCCTACTTGAACATATTTCCTGAAAAATACAGGAATACATTATTCTTTTTTGATTTGGTGTAATAATCTGTTATCTTTTGTCATGCATGTTACAATGATTTCATGCACGAGTGCAAAGGATAGATGATTTATTAGGAGAGCAGGTTTCAGTTTGAAATTGATATGTATTTAAAGAAATACAATATCTCAGGTCACAGTTGAGAAAATATATTCCAGGTTGCAGCTTCATTAAAGGTTCTCTTTTTTAAAAAATATGTGCAAAAGGAAACTTAGCTGTTGCTCTTTTTCACATTCTACATAAAATATTATACTAATGAATGATTTAACTAGGATCATTTTCTACAGCTCCTATTCCTGCCTTTACATTGATTTCCATTATTCATCCCTAATTATGGTAGAGAGTGTTATAAAATGAGATTTGATTTTGAAACGTTGCCTGTAACTGGCTACCCTTCAAAGTTTGAAAAACTAAGGCATCAGTTTAATTACATCAGTCTGTCACCAAGCATTTTTGGAAATATTTTTAGTAGGATTTAAAAACCCATTAAAATATGATTATATTGTGAGGCCTATAGTTCTGCTCTAATTAACATCTCCTTCCACTAATGATAAATCACCATTCAATATAGTGGTGAGGATATTTCTAAATTGTTAGTCCTGAGTAATTTGAATGTTGCTGCCAAGATTCAGCTACCCATATTAATGAAAAGCTGATTAATGACACTTACTCTGAATAGAGTGGTAGAGGCAGGAGGAAAATCTCTGTGAGTTAATGAGATGGCCTACGCTCTTTCAGGAAAGTTATATGGCACCAAGCAAGAGCTTTTGTTTAGAAACTGGTCAAGTCATAGTAGTCCTTTACTTCTAAAGAGCAGGTCAATAGTAGATGCTGAGATTTCACCTATTAAAACTTTATTTCTTCTTCTACTGATTTTTTTTGTAATGTAGGCTTCAGAAAAATGTCACTATGAGCAGCAAGCTGGCCTCGAAAAGCTGGATAGCTGTTATGACTCACTGAACCTATACACTTAGCTTCTCTCTGTGGATGGTGGGAAATCCACTGTCCTCATGTCTACTGTTCTGAAATACAGCCACTGAACTGAGGAAAAAGTGCGCTCTCAACTCTTGTTTTCATTGCTTTATATTCAACCATGGATGACTGTTATTTTTTTAAAGGGGTTAAAAATCCTGCTTATTTCCACTAAATCAGTCTTAAAGATATTCCCACTTCCCACGTGTTCCCAACATGTACAGATATGGAATAAAAGCTTTCCTTTACTGCAATGAAAATTCCCTTTGATATGCTCTGCACTGATCATTACCATTTAGGAATGAGACCTTGGTTTTATAATAGGTAGCGCTAGGAAAACATCAGCTCAGCGCTCAAGAAGCTGTGAAAAAGCAAACTGAGTGCTGAAAATTATTAGAAAGGAAATAGAGAATAAGACAGAGAACATTACTGAAACACTCTACAAATCCATGGGGAGTTCACATCTTGAATAACAGGTGTAATTCCAGTCATCCCATTGTGAAAAGAATATAATAGAACTGGGAAAAAAGACAACAAGGATGATCAAAATTATGTGATGTTTTACATAAAAAGGAACAACAAGCATAATTCACCTCTCCGGCCTGAAGAGATAAGAGGGAGAAAACATAAAGATCTATTAAATCATGAATAGCACTGAAAAGGTGAATAAAAGGCAACATTTTACTATCCTTTACAATACAAAAACTAAGAGCATTAAAATAAACAGTACAAGACACATTCAAGATCAGAAAAAAGGACAAGACTTCTTCAGATAATACGTAAACTGTGGAACTCCTTGCTACAAAGTTGGGATGAGTCTAAAAAGGATTTGGACAGTTTCATGAAACAAAAAATCCACCATCATAAGCCGGTAGCTCACTGTAATTTCATTTAGAGCTTTGCATGTGGGTAATACAATAAGTCTGAGGTCCATGACATTCATTTCAGTGCAGTACATTCAAATTCAAAGTATTACAAAGTGATCAGTCCTAGAAGCCACAGATGTTTTAATAACTGTTGCCAGGTCAGAATCTGCCAGGAGAAGGTCCAGTCTTATGGCTAGCCATAAAAGAAGGAAGATGGTTTTGGCATTTTTTGTCATGTGGTGTAATGAGAAATGTAGAAGGATGTTGAGGCTGCCTGCCATCTTGAGAAATGAGAAATGAGAGCAGACGTCCCTCAAGCAAAATTTTATTACAGTGTTGGTTACTTGTCCAAAATGGTTCTCCTTACCGAACAATATTGTTTTTATTGTGCCCAAGTTTAGTTCAGCCAGCTGTTCCTAGTCATAGCACTACTCTCTCTTAGGTTCCTGGGCAGCTGGAGAGGGGTAGTTTAATGCAATTTATTTTATTGGATGGCAATAACCAGGGAGTTATTTTACTGGATGAGAAAGTGATGTAGAGCTGAATGTCACAACATATCACTAGCATTTCTATCTATTGAAGTTGACAGATTCCTCAAGGTTGCATAGATATGTTAAATGGGATAAGAGGAGAGATCAAGATTGTAGTCTTCTACATATAAATTTTTAGTGACAACTTGGCATTTCCGGTTGATCATTTTAGAACCGATATATACCATTCCCTGCTATAAAACTAACAGGCAGCAGTGACTTTTAATTTTTTGAGAATTTTGGCACCCATATCTTCTCTTTCACTTCCTATAGAGTAGCTTTAATTAACTGTAAGTCCTTTAGGTTTTGCTGTTCAATAACCACCTAGAATAGAATATAGTTAGAAAAGAATAGGACTTTATAAAGTTCTTTTTACAAATCTAATGATAAACCACCTTAATAATAATCTCTAGAAGTCCATTTTTTTCTCTGTCTGTCTCCAGAAGTATCAGCTTCAGACAAACGGAAGGACAATTACAAATCCTTACATTGCCATAAAACTTACTTCCCTGGGTTGTTTACCTCCCTTGGTCCAACAGCAGTGCTCTACTCAAGTGAGGTTGCAATTTAGCAAGGTTAATGATTATCAGTTTGGTGTGACTCTCTCATAATACCCTTAGCTCTGGAGATGTGTAACTGACCTATTGATTTCCTTGGCATATCTGGCTTGTTCTGATATGAGTACAGATTTTTGTGAAGTCATTGGTGCAATGACAAGCAGTGTACAGCGCTCCGCCAGCTCTCCGTTATTGAAACCTTTTACCTAGTTGTTTGTTAGATAGTGTTGCCTGTAAAGGTACTGACTGAGCCATGTTGGCAGTTTATACTGAAGGCTTTTCAAGGAGCTACGCCCTCAGCTGGGAATGCATTCTTTATTTGCTCAGCCTTGTTCTTCCCCTTAAATTATGCATTAAATATAAATCTGCATCCAGATACATCACAAAGACAATCCTGTACTTATAGCTGACTGCAACCCAGAGTGATTATGTAATGTTTTCAGACTGTCTCAGTTCCCCAGAGCGAGACAGGTTGGAATTCCCCTCACTTCAGAGACCTGTTCCCCTTTGAGATACGAACACAGGTTAGCCTCAGTCTAAGACCAGTGGCAGGAGGCCTGCACATGCTGGCAAAACTCCTTTGTATTCTTCAAAAAGCAATAAACAGATAGCTCCTCACAGTTCAGGAGGCACTCTATGCAGTCATCTCATGAAGTGAGAAAGTATTCACTGCTGGATTATCTTTTTGCAGAGCTCAGCTTTGCTGCCCTGTCAGAAGATTGTTGTATAGAGGGTGACAGCTCTTTTGCCTAACATTTGCCTTAAATCTGGGGATTCAAACCGTTTACCACTTGATCTTTACCAGTGACGGATGAGTCTTCCTCCTGGTTCTGGCTCGTCCTTGTCTTTGCGCCTCACCTCCTTTGCTGCACGTTCACCTTAACCTACACATATCAGGCACTAGCATCCTCCAGGAACTGCTCCCCCCTCTCCATTTCCCTTCTTTGAAACAGTGACAGGGAATGCCATTTAAGTCCTTCCTAGCACCCATCCCAAATCATGATACCACTGAACCATTTGGACAGGGCATCCCTACTGCCCAGACCATCTAATCATACAGAGAAGGCTCAACCTGCCTGGGAGGTGAACATCAGAGATAAGGTGACACTGGCTGTCTCTCCTCCTTCCTTTAGCATATGAGTCTTTCACTCACCAACTCTATGTGAATAAGAGCTCTGCTCTGGCCTTTTGTAGAGTTTGCTAGCTAGGGAGAATGAGGGGCAAGCATTGCTCATCCCCAGTCCCTTCTTCTCTCCACTGCTGACACTACACATGTAACCCTATCTCTGGCAATTAGAAAGCACAGAGGTGCTAGGCAGAACAGAGCAGCGCCAGGCTGGGACATGCAGGGTGGTTCAGGGCAAGGCACAAAACCAGTATTACCAATCCTGCAATAGAACTGGCATCTCAAAATGCTAACATTATTTGGTAGCTTGAATCAAGCGCTACAAAGATGTCTGGGTGCTATGTACTGCTATGCTAAGGCAAGTGTCCCGCACAGGGGGACTGAGACGTTAGCTCTTGCTCTCTTATTTAATTTAATTGTTGAATAAGGCAGTCTACCACTAGTGGTTGAAAATAAGGCTAGAAGACCTCCTCAACCCTCTGTCCAATCTCAGAAACAACCATATTTATAGTATTCCTTATTTTCTCTTAAATACTGAAAGCAAGAAGTCCCTTAGTTCTTTCCTGTGACTGAAAGGAGTGAAACTGGCAAGTGAAATGCTATTTTCAAATGCTACTTTCAGGGAAACAGATAAGGATCGATTCCTCCTTTATGATGCCTGTTAACTGAAGTCCTATGACTGAAGAATAAAAGTTCCAAAAGAGATTCCACAAACCCATTCATTAAGGAATGGAAAATTAAGGAAACAGTAAAGAAAATCAATGCAAATCACCTAACAATGTGAAATCAATTAAAGAGGATTAAAAAAATTGTGCAGATACATGCACTCAGGATTAAACTGGCCTGAACTCGCTCTAGCTTCTAGTTATTTCACACCTGAATGAATTCATCCCTATGCTATTTAAAGCACCCAAACATACATACCTTGAAACAACATACTTAATTACATAGTATTAATTTTCCCGAGTGATCCCATGTACAGAAAACCTGATCTTACACTAAAATTGATTAGAATATTTTCATAAAATGACACTGAGGCATAAATTATGTTCTGCAGTTGGTTACAAAGCTTCTCTTCCAAGAAATTCCTACCTAGCCTAACAAACATCAGCTAAAATGACGAGGGTTTGTCACTGAGATGATAAGGCTGAGAGATACCTTAATTATCCTGACCAAGAATTTGCCCGTTTGGAAAATCTGGAGGGAGAAAGCCAGCTTATTTTTAGTATCCCAACAACAATTATGTTCATTATAATATGGTCAGTGCACAGTATTTTACAGAAACTGTCTCTAGGAAAATGGATGCAGGGATTTGTGTTAGAAATAAATGCTATGAAATGAGTTTTCTGGAATAAGTAAATGTTTCATATTCTAGAGATAAGCTGTATAGAACTATCTGAATCACTGAAACAAAGCAACCCATCTGTTTGCATGGAGAACAAATGACGACCAGGTGTATCTCAGCTGGAAAATCAGACCATGAGCATAGCCTACTGGATTCTAATAAAATTGCATTTGAATGAATCGCTTTTGAAAGGAGATTTGCTGTTTAAGCTCTTACATGAGATGCAAAATTTTGTCCTTCCTTGAATCCTTTGCATTCTGTCCTGAGGGAAAATCAAAATGCCTTATTTATCCCTTAATTAGTGAGATGGCTAAAGCTACCACTAATGCACACACTGCATCCCAAATTAAGTCAAAATGAAATTTGGTTATTTTATTTCAAGAAAAATGAGTAATGTGTCTTCCCAATGCTCCACGAGATTAAAGGCATGCTCAGTTTTGACTGCTAAAAATTAAGTTATATTGATACAGTCATCCACATAAAAATACTCAGGACAGGACGGGTGGAAGCCAGACAAATACGTTTTACACTACAGCATTAAAAGATATAAAATTGATAAAGAGAAAACAGCCTTACTTTGTGGCTTTAGCTGCAAATAAATTCACCTTCTGTATGTGAGCATAAGCTATGACATATGACAATCATAACTTAACAGTCAAGAAACTTTTTGAGTTTATAGCACCCTTTTATTCATTATCTGTCATTTGTATTGCTTCTAGCCTGGGTAGTTGTTAGTCCTTTCTTAGAGCAAAACTTGCATTCTTCAAAAAGTAGGTTTGTATCTTAGCAGACAATGGGTCCACCACTGCCTCACAGGCTTCTGAAAAGTGAGGGCTACCTTTTCTTGGCACCATGGGCATGGATTACATACCTCCAAGTAACAGCTTGATCTTCTTTAAACAAACACAACTCATAAAGACCATTCAGTCTTTATTGTTTGGCCTAGCATGTCTGCAAACCTCTGTCACACCTCACCTACCATTTAATGAATATAGCAGGTTCTCTGGAAACACTATGCTCTGTGAGAAGCTTGGCTGCAGACAGGGCAGTGCTGGAACAAGGGACAATTGTGGAACAGGTGGGTCAGTGCATCAAACCTTAGCAGATAAGTGAATAAGGAAGGAGACTGGAAGTTCTCCGGAGGACCAAGTATTTAGCCAAACCTTATGATTTCAGGGTTGATAGGTGAGCAGAGTCTATGAAATTTGATATAATGTCAATTATTAATGATTTTTTTCTATCAAAAGCAATGGCTATTTTATTTTCTTTGCAGCGTACTTGCTTTAACCTTACAGTTGGTTATATAAGACTAAGCAGCCTATAGGTGTTAAGGGATAGAATTACACGCTAGCCAGAAGACCTTCAAAGTTGTTATCAAATCTCTCAGAGTAGACAGGAGACTGATAACACGCTTGTTGTCTTTGGCATGTTTTAGTTTCCCTAGTTTCAATCTCATTGCTGATCTCCAGCAGCTTCTCTGCTTGCAATTCTTATTTGACCTTTTTGTTGCAAAGTTATTGTGGAGGCTTTAAATAGTTCTTTATGAGATCTCAGTGGGTATTTCAATCTGAAATTCAGGAATAGTTCTTGTTATAATCCTACGAATCAGCATATACAAGCTGACCTGCAGCTTAGTGTTCATTTCAGTCCCAAATGGCTGTTGTCTCTCACAGTAGGTATAGAAGAGCACAGTATAAGGAAGAAAACTGTTTATTAAAACTGCTGTGAAACACGAATTAGAGGGTTAGTGTGAAACTTCAAATTCTTAAACTGAAATGTCCTTGCCATCATTTTAAACTTTTTGGCTACTGCTAGAGCTACAAAGGTATGAATTTCTTTCTGTTACCCACTATTAATAATATCATGTATTTTTCTCCCAGATTACTTCTAAATCACGGCAGTTTTAGTAACTGCAGAACAGAAGAGGTTCTAATTTTTCTTCTACAATATGTTCCGCATATTGAAACACATTTGTGCTACCAGAGCTTAGACAGACTAATCCTATCCCCAAATGGCAAAACAAAGCTGTTTCGATCTATATTGCTGAGATAAAAAGATAAACAGAATGTGCAACTTATGCTTGCAACAAGTGAAAATCTGCAGATTAGCTCATATTCTGCAGCTTTTCCTGATGCTGATTAGTATTTTTTCCAGATGAACATGAGTAAGTATATTAGAATCTAGTGCATTGATTTCATTGGATATTTTCATAATAAAAGTTATTAATCCTTATTAGGGAGGGAAAGTAAACAAGAATACCAAATATTTGGGGAAAAAAACTCATATGTGAACCAGGCTATTTTGTTTATTTTTACAATGATGACCATTAAACTGAGAATTATGGGAGTTTTCTTTTAATGGAAAGATTCTGAAACCTCATATTCGTGCACAGCAAGATAAGATAAGCTCTGTTATACAAGTAATTATTGCTGTGCCACTCTCCACATGATCTCACTTTTATTTTTATTTTTAAATTGACACCTTCCTTTCTATTGTTCATTCCATTTCATCACTAGCTCATGTTTTTTGCTTCCCATTTACCTGAAAGAAAGAAAGGGATTATTCTTATAACCAGAAGTTAAGCTAGAGGGATTTGTACTTCTATTTTGTTCTGTGCTGTTTAGACAAAGGCTCACATAAATAAAACAGTTTGTACTGAAACATGTAGTAGACCATTATCAGTTTGAGATACAGTAGATGTGCTTTATTTAACAGCCTTCAGTTCCAGCAGCAGCAATGTGAATCTTTCTTTGACTTAAAATCCTTCATCTGTAGCATTTTCTCTTAGAAGTCTCGTGTCCATTTAAAAAAATAAAGAGCCTTTAATCACATTGCTAAAGTAATGATTTGCAATGACATAGTGGCAGTGAGTCAGGTGCATTGCCCATCAGCTGTGAAATCTCAGATGATTTCAAGCAGGATTTTATAATGGCTGAATTATCTACAGCCTGTTTCATTTGTTAATTCATGCTACCACACTTTAAACAGCATTGGAGCATTTTATTGATAGCCACACCCTTTATCTCCACTTTTTAGCTGGCCCAGAAAGTGTTATATACCTACTATCTCTTTTATGTTCAAAGAAATTGCAACTCCTATCTCACACTCTGATCTGTAACGTGGTGCCAAAGAGTATGAAATTGAAATGCATGCAGTACTCTCTGTCCTTTTACCTAAATGAGATCAAGAGCACTGTTCTTGTGTCTTTCTCATTTCTATCCCCAAACCGGAATGACAGCTTTAAACATTATCTGATAAAGCAGACCTCATGTAGTCCTTAAAAATAACTGTACTTTGCAGCTTATTTCAATAGTGATGACAAAAGGGCTCAAAAAAGTCTTTGTTGACCATAAATTAACATGGGCTGCCCAGGTTTTGGTACAAAAATATATGACTAGTAGCACTGTTCAAACTGAATGGCATAAATCCCTAAGGATGTGCTTATCAAAACAGGACCATGTGTTCTGCATTATTAACTAAGGGCTGTTTACTCAGATAAGTCAATACGAAGAAGAAATTCTAAAAGAGTATTTTGTTCCATAAAAAGAGTTGAGCTGAAAATATATTCAAGCTTTAGCTTTCATATTGGTCAACCTTTTGTTTTCATCTTTCATACCAGCAGGGTGGTGGAAATCCTATTTCCCAGATAGCACAAGCTGGCTGAGAGAAATCATTTTCTTCATTTCATTTAATTTCTTGTGCAGAATGGGCTAAGGATATAGCCTAGAGGCACCCCAGGGTTTGATGTACTAAGATGCCAAAGCACTAAATTGAACAGGAAATTCAGAATAAAAACAAATAGCAACAAAATCTATGTGAAATGTGCAGACCGTAATTCTGGTACCTCAGAGTATTCAGCATTATCTTTCTCCTGAGTGATAACAGCATACACAGAAAATATATATCAGCAGCAGAGAGGTTGAGACAGTTCCTATAGTCAACCAGAGAACGCTCAAATATGATGCCAACACTCATTTCTTTATGTAAGTGAGGTGCTCTGTCTGCGCATTCCTCTACATTGTAAATAATATTTCCCTCTCTTGGAAGATTCCTATAATGAGAATAAATTGGGAGGACAGAGACTGAGTGCTACCTTTAACTGAGGGCTTCATTCTTTGCCTCCTTCTATTTGTCCAAAGGGAGCAAAAAAACTAAACTCGTCAGACTAGTAAGTTTTACCCACTTTTTACCGATACAATTTTAAACTCATTTTTCAAATATTAAAAGGAAGATACAAAGTTTATGGCAATTAGGAACCTAGCCATGAAATTCCTTCCCTCACCAGTTTGTACCTATGCACTTGTACTATAATGCAGTTGTAGGTATAGCAACACTTCTTAGAAAGTTTCATCATAGGTCAGCATCAAGAGATTAAAAAGTTAACAGCTGGAAATTAAACCTTATACTTTGGCATTCTGTATTAGTTTTGATGGTAATAGGAGGATTCTAGAAAGTGAGATCAGTTTTAAAGTCAAATCAGAAAGCAATCATCAAGAAGACAATACAGTCATCAAGGTGGCTTCCGTAAAAAAGACTGTGTGTCATTAATGTACATGAAATCAGCCATGCACTTAGGAATCGTTTGGGTCACTTTCTGAAGATGAATGTGGAATTGGAAATGAATATGTGAAGACTGAAAGCCACTGCAATGGCAGTAGTTAGAATCTGTTCAGGGGCCTTTACTCATGTGGAAGTACGTTCTTTCACACAGGAAGTGCACTGCACAGGATGGCACTAAGATGGAAGACTACAATCTTGTCAGCAAGGATAGCAAAGTAGATCCAGATTTTCAAAAGTAGGTCTAGATTTTCAATACTGGGGAGCCCTAGCTTCCTGTTCATGACAATTACTGAAATAAGTTTTGAATGGGTTGAAATCATTAGTAATATTTATTAGAACCAACACTTTTTTACAACAGTTCTGTCAAAGGATGTAGATTTTTAGATTCATGAATTATGCAAATGTTGAAAGTAAAAACTATTTGCATTTGCTTTCATCAATATTTTTCACACGAAAAATATTTCACAAACGCTTTGTGAATTATGTTCTATGTTATTTCAGAGAAAGTGCAAAAGAAAAACCTCACCCAAACACTTATGTTATTTCTGCCTAGGAGAACAAACCTGACAGTAACATGAAATCATGAGGTTCTCTTCACCTTTTCTCTTACTTTCTGTACAATCTGTCAGAGTTATTTTAGCAATAAACGCTAGTCTAGTCTTTCTTCCATGTGGAATATATTTTTCAATCAGCAGTGGAAATGAATGTCTTTCTTTTTTTTCTCTCAGGTTTTATTCCTTGATGTTTAATTATCCAGTGAGTTATAATTTACTACCCTAGTTGCCACTGCAGAAAATATATTACTCAGCTAAGAGACTCCCATGTGCTTTCGCCAGAACACAGAAGCTGATACAAAGGGTTTAATGGTAATGACAGAAAGAATTTTAGAAAAAAATGTGAAATAACCAATTGCATCACATGTAAAGAACTATTCTATTAAGAAAAGCAAAAGGGAGCACATGACAACAGAGATTTTCCATGAGGTTGAAGTAGAGAGAATCATTCCGAAAGGAAACTCAAGAGAATGGTACATCTACTCCGCAGATCATTGAGCTATGTTTATACAGCACCACACCTGCTCCCTCTAATGTCAATTTTCTAATTTTTTCCCATCAGCCTCACACAGGCCACAGTTTTGAGAAGGTGAGCTCAACAGAGATGCTACACCTAACTTGCACTACAGATGCACACTACAGTTTGCCTTAGGGGCCATTTTTTCCTGAGCATCCGGACTGGGGTCCCTAGTATGCATGAATGAGCTTTTTTTCCATGGAGACAACAGTATCTGCACAATGCACATACAAAAAGAAAATGAAGTACTGATTATATAGCAGACAAATTTACAAGGCTCTGTATGCACTGATATTAACATTAATACATCTAATAAAAGGACTGGAATGAATTTTCAGCAGTTTTCACTGAATTTTCTCAGTGTAAAGAAGGCATATAGAAATGGCTGTCTAGGGCAGAGATATTGTTTTCCCTCTGCTGATTTGCTAAGCTTGTCTCAGCTAAGGGCAAAAGCAGATTTATTCAGGAATGGCTATATTAAAAGCACTCTCAGATCTCCTACCCACATGAGCCATTTAGGGAGAAGAATGGAATCCTGGACAATAATAAGTATTTACTAGTTTGAAAATTGAATTAAACTAGAAAGATGGACAATTTTTAATTTTCTTATGCTTCAATTTTTCATTTTTTTTCTTTTCTTTTTTTATGTAGTATATTGCTGTTCACAAAGAACAAAATAGTCCCCCTCTACACAGACAGCCTACATAAAGCACACTGCATCCACACATCTATATTTCACAGCCTCCGTCAGTGCTATGTAACATACCACGCCATTTCAAGTAAATGATTTCCAAGATTCTTCACAATTTTTAGAACGTAAGCTACCTTCATCAGACCCCGTTCAGATTTTGAAAGAAGCAAAACATCATTTCCAGGTGGTCACACAACTGACTTTCAGCAAAGTTTTTGCTGGACAAGGGAGCGCAGGAGTGTCTGTTGATCCAGCGGTCACCACAAAGAGCAGCCATGAAAAGTTCAAAATATTGAACTTCACTTTTTGAGGGAAAAAGACTTTTCTGTATGAAATTTTAACAGCAACAAATAAGAGCAATTATAGTGCAGAAAACCCTTCCCCCTTGCACCCTTGGAATTCTGGAGGAAGATGGAAATTTGAGGTCACCCTAGAAATCCCACGAGGCTCTGTGCTGTCCAATGCATCTATCATCTATACATCTCTTTTGCTATAGTAAACTCTTTTGCTATGGGCTAGCCTATTGTTACTATAAAGACACACCAGAGGAAGATACTGACAGTAAAACTCAGTGTGGTTTTTAATGGGGACTGCTGGGACAAGATTAGTGGATACAGCCTTCCACAGGAAAGCCTGCATAGGTGGGAGAAAGAGCAAAAATGAGAAGAGCGAGAGAGGAGTCTCATACAGAAAAAATATCACACTGTGTCTCCTAGGAGAGTGAACAACAGTGGCAAGGAACAGAGCCTGGTGGAAGTGCTTTCCAAGTAGGCAATCATACAGGCCTTGAGTTTACCAGCAGTCTGTGTGGAACTCGACTAACCCAGTCTCGGAGTACAGCTTTGATGCTTGCTCAGGGCAATGCACAATACATCAAAGACATCAAAGACATTACAAAAGAAAAATCTTTTTCACTCCTGAGCTTTCTCATTTCCCTTGTTGACAAATTTATCCCTGTGCTTTTTTCCAACCTTGGATGTACTAAGCATCTTTTAAAATGACTATGTCAATTTTTCTTTGCATCCTGAATGTTAACATGAGAAAAAGAAATAATCAGTGTTAAAATATCAGATCTGACCAAAGAATGGTGGTTTCATTTTGTAACAACTTTCCATGGAACGTGAATGCATTTTGTTCACTACTGGCATGCAAGCAAAAGCTTTTGGAAGTGTTTTGTAACACTGGAATAGTGCTGAATTATCACTTTTCAAATTGACACATAAAAGCCTACACCAGTATTAGGAGGCAGGTGATAGCTAAGACACTGTTTAAAGGTTCCAGTTCAAATCACTTTTCTGTCTAATTTCTCAAAATTTACAATATTGGAGAAATTATCACTTCATTTCTCCCCTCCCAGTATGTTCTTTATCAAAAGTCAAGACTTCTGCTGAAATATTTTTATCTTTGACATAATAGTGTATTTTGTCAAATTAAAATTTCACCAAAAATGTTTCATTCAGCTCTAGGAAATATATACATACTGCTCATGACGTCTGAGGTGCTCTGAACTGTTTGAGCCTTTGAGATAGTGTGAAAAATCAAAAGTTTTTTGGCTAAAAGTGGGAAAAATACTTCCCATTTCAAATGTATAAATATTTATTCTGGAACAGGATGAGACTTAATTGTACAGTGATTAAGCAGTGTCTTTGTTGTCAAGATTTTGTTAAGCAATAAGATAAAAGTTGCCAAAAAGGTCAAAGTGAACCTTAAATTATTACCTTAAGTATTTCATGAACTCGTGCAAAGCTAAAAATTGCAGTGATGCCTTCCCACCTGAACAGCCCATCTCTGCAGTTACACCCTATTTGTCTGAGTGCAATGTGGGTGGCCTACCAATAAACATATTAAACAAAGAATGTCAGATTCTGGATATATGCTAATTATAGTTCTGGGTCTACTGGAGGTTAAGAGTGGGTAACGAGGGGGCTTATCATCTTTAAGGCTCTTTTTTTCTTCCAATAGTCCCTGCTCCACAGCCAAGAACTGGCATTCAGAGCTTTCCAAGATCAGCACTTGAAATCCTCTTTACTCTTCAACCACAAATATGAGCTTTAGGAAACCTTAAGGAAACTACACACTCTAAATGTCATATCAGGCAAAGAGGATGTAGAAGCTGGCATATGTGAAGATAAAGATACTTCCTGGCTGAAATCTTCCATTTGACTGCGGAATGTATCCTGTCGTATGACCATGTGTGGTACATCTCATTTACGCTGTCAGGGGGCCCAGTCCCAAGTGAAGGTTCATATGCTGGTTTTGATTACACAGTAAATCCCATGCACCTGTAAATTGGGAAATAATGAAATTAGATGTTGTATGTTCAAAAACATAAGAAGAAACCACCCAGCATCTAGTGAAATGAACGGAGGTATGGAGCAAAAGTCCACAGCCAGAACTGGAAAGCAAAATCTGTGTTACTCATGCAAAGTTATGTAGCAAAATACCCAGCAAGGAGAGGTATAGACACACAGCCAGTCATGGTTTCCATTCGTAATCTCTTATTCACAGTACTAATTTCCATGACAAGGTATCTTTACATACAGAGTAGATCAAATTTCACAGATTGTTCTCATGTTCCTTGATTTTTGGAGTACGTTTTTTCAGTTGTGTGGGCCTGAATCTTCAACCTTGTGACCTAACTCACAGAACAAGCGTACTGCCAACCTCCTACAAACAAGTTATGCTGCTTTTTATGGTCACAGCTTGAAGCAGTATCAGAAGGTCAGAGAACAACCAGCTCTGCTGGGTGAATTCAAATTCCTTCCAGCAGGCAGTCTGGACAGTTAAGTGAGTTGATAGAGAGCCATGAAGAAACTAAGGGCTGAGGAGCAGAAAAGAAGAGTTTATTACCTGGGGCCTTGGTTGTGCATAAGCAGCCCTGGTTCCATTTCAGTGGAACTGATTTAGCTCAACTGTAACCAAAGAGAATCTGGTTATCTTTGCACTGAACTGTGTACCCTTGAGACGCCCTGAGTGGCAATACCAACTGCAAAATTAAGGAATTGTCCAGTCCCAGGAACTTATATGGCTGCAACTACCAACGTGTGCTTTCCAGTTCAGTGAAAACATCCTTACCTACCGAGGAGGATATTTTGAAATCTGTAGTAGTGTAAGAACTGGGTGGACTGAGGCTGTTTCTTAAATTGTGGAGCATGGATGTAGCAGGCTTCTAGCACTTACACACACCAATACTAGGATCATATGCTTTCCAAGATAAGGCCGTAGACTTGGGTCTGGCCTGAATATATAGTGTGCCACGACCTACAGGCTTCCCAAGAGTGTAAATGAACTGGAGAAATTAGCCTGCTTTACCTTATTGAATAGTGGAATACCACATACTGCACCAGACTTGTGAGACCAGAAAACAGATTGGAAGGATTATATTTCCCCATTAGAAGCATGAATAATTACCAGTGAACCATTTTTGCGCTCTTTTCAGTTTGTTGATATCACTTACTGCTAATCAGGTTAGGATGAAAAATGAGTTTGCAACAGCCGTAGAATAAAAGTGCATATGAAAATGCTTACTGAGCTTCTTAGCAATCAAATAGAAATAGAAACAATGAAGTGACATGGATCAAGTTCAAAGTATGCTAGTTCCTGGCCAAACTAGCATATGCGCTGTGTCTACTTGACAGATTAGCACACGTGATTATACCAAAGAACATATCAAATCCAAGCTAGCTGTACTGAATCTGATGTTTGTTGACTAAGCAATAATTCACAGTGTTGCTAGGGAAACTATCCAAAATTTGACCAAATACCACTACTAATTCCAGGTCACCAGTTTCTTTCAGGTGAAGCTGAAGGATTACAAATAGGAAACATAAAATCCTTTTTGTTTACCTTCTACCAGCCAATGGAGTCTGAGAAAAATATATCTCAAAGCCTTTTAAATGTGTATGGACTTGAGTTTATTATCCATAGGTAGTGGCTATGCATCTTTTCTGTTGAGACAAAATTCCAGATAATTTTCAATCCTTTAGTTTTTTTAGTTGTTGAAGACAAAAAGGTTCAGTTTTACTGTACATAGGATTTACTTGATACAGATTCTATACCAAGCACAGACTCTACTACTATGTCCTGAAATAACTACGATATATTAATGCAATCTTAGGAGAAACTCTTAAAAATCACATTACTGGAACTTTTGAATAACATTACAGTATAATAATGAATAATATTAGGGTATTATAATACAGAATAGAAATTAGAATGTGTTGTTTTACATAAACATGCAGTCTATTGTGGCTAAGGTTTTATTAATATTAATGTTAATGTTAACTTTAATGTTAATATTAATATTTTATGTTAAAAATATAATTCAGAAAAGACTGGTCAGCAACTACATGGTACCACAAAGTAAATTCTAAAAAATAATAATAGGATCAGTGAAAAGCCTAGTGGTTTTTGGAACCTTTTTCTGTAGTGTTAACGAATTTAACATCCAAGTCTTGCCACGCCAGACCTCCTATAAACTGGCTGTAGCAACCATGCCGTGTGAAAACTGAACACAGGATTATGTTTTGAGATGCACAGAGAAATGTGCCACATCTACAAAATCAAGATCAAAAGGGCTAAGTTTTATAGGAAGAGGGACTTTTTTTTGTTTCTTTTTTAACAGAAGTCACTTGCCTAGACCCCAATGGGAAAGGCAAGTAAACAGCAGTGACTTAGAATTGTATTGGAGTGTATTGTTTCATAGCCCAGAGCTGATAAATCTCAGTGATTATCCAGACTAATTGTACTTTTGGTAATTAAGATATTTGTTACACAGATACAGTTTTCATGTTCAGGGATCTGCAGGGATCTACACAAAATTAGTGATACTGCAAAAGATAATCCATGCATACCTGTTGGAAATGGCTATTTTCATTTCATGCATATAATTGCAACATGTATGACTAAAAAAAAGCTTTAGTAATTTAAATTCAGGACTGATAAATACCAATTTTCTATTAAATTAGTCCTTTCTCAAACTAGGGCTGGTGAAGACTGCATTCAGGACCTTCAGTGGTATCTGAGACTATTTACTGTAGGAAATATAGTCCAGTGGTTTAAATGATAGCTACACACAAAGTCAGCAAGTATATGCAATTAAATGTGACAACTTATAATGGGTCCCTTCTCTGCCAGTTCACAGATTACATGAGTTGTTCCCACTCCAGGCTTCAGGAGCTTCTCTCTTTAATGTAAGGTGTAACAGCTCACTCTCAGCTCTACAGAACCCTGTTTAAATCCAGGATATGTCGATCAACATGTTGCTTGTCCTGTTACTGTCATTCACATAGGATTGTTAGATCAGTTCAAGGCTAGTCTCACTTAGTATTTTTGGGAGTCTCCAGACTTCAGTTAATCAATAATAAAATATTTCTCATATTTTGACAGTTGAATTGCTCCATATTTGGCTTATTTTGTCTTTTTTTTTAACTTAACTCTCCTCAAGTTCATTTCATATCTTAAGTTTAAGCTTCTCCTCATCTCCAAATCTGAAAAATAATACAGTAGGTAAGTCCAAACAGAGGCTACTATGCTACATGTCTTTGGCCAAAACTTGGGCACAGATTCTTTTTTTTCCTGTCCTATCATTATAGTAAAAAATTATTTTTCTTAGGAAACAGAGATTAAGCTTACTCAAAAATAAATGCAGCAGAAACCTTCCCACGAAAAAGATTTATTTGTTTTCCTGCAATAGATTAGAGTTTTGAAACTTACGTTAGATCAGAAAAATACAATACTCAACTCTCCAGAGCTTTAGGTCTGACATTTTTTCCATACTTCTCTCTAACATTTTTTCATCTCACATCTGCCCCAGCAGCAGATTACTTCCAGCACTGGAGGCCACTAAGTGATACCTTCCAGGTTCTTATTAAATGATCAGGTGTCAGCTTGTTCGTTCAGAAAGACATTCAGAAAGACACTGTTGGTGTTACTATATGAACAATGATGTTTACCCACAAGCACTATCTTGGGTGAAGTAGTGCATGTTCCTATACTTCTAACAATGCCAGTCAGTACCAATGAGTATAACAAGTGCTCAGAATAACAAGAACTGTAGTTATTTTCCAGAATTTTATATAACATTTTAAATTCTCCTTTAACCTTCTTGCATATAGTTAGCTGCTATTTCCACATAACAGTTCCATGCCTGCTGAATTCAGTCCAAAATAACATATCACTGTTATTTAAACAAGGTAGAATTGGTTTCTGTTTTCTTTCCCTTCCCTCAGGAGGTAGCTCTCCCTCATTCTCTATTAAAAATCCCTTTGAATTCCAATCAGAGGTTCACTGTCTAGTCTGAAAAACTGAAAGTGCTACTTGGTCATTCTCTCTGCGTCATAATTTCTTAAAAGACCATGTATATGTAATCTTATAAGTTAATGAATTTTCTGTGTTGAAATGAAGCAGACCTTCCAAGTGGAGTGACCACACTAGTGGGACCCTCTGTCAATTTCGTATAGTGGAAGTCTGCAGATGATACTAAGTCCATGGAAGATCGTTCTAACTTACAACTCTTGAATGTGGTATTAGATTATATCTACATTAGGATACAGTGAGAAGTTTTATTTTAAGGAAAAACAGAGTCAGAAAGTAAATTTCAATGTGTTTTCTGATATCTGGGGGTTAGTTTTCTGTTGATGATAGTGCAGGTTTGGATGTCTTCCATTTTTTAGTTTTTTCCTCTTTTTCTTTTCCTCTTTTGGTAGAAACAGATTATCTTACCAATATTCAGAAATGGAGTGTGGCTTTGCCTAGTCTCACCCTCACTCAGCTATTTGTTCAGTAGAGTTTGCCCTCATCCCTTCATTTACTTATTTATCTCTTTTTTCATCAAATTTATAATTAGCTTGTACTCTCGGTCCCTGGACAGAAACTTACCTCACACAGAACCCTACTCACTGAAAATGTTAGTGCTGAGCTTCTGTAGGAATTTAATGACCCTGAAGCTCTACCAGCAGATGTCATTGTATTGGTCACTAATCCACTTTTGGCAAAGTCTGCTACAAAAGATTGCTTGAGTCCACCTGACCAGCTTTGCCAGAAGTGTATGAAAGAGCGCTCACAAGTTTCTGTCTGCTGGCAGAGCAGTGAGGGCAGCAACCTTCTGGTAGTGAGCAGCAACAGAGAGCCAGAAGTATTAAAGTCTTCAGCTGGCACAGGTAGCACAAGTAAAACTTCTGCATGTAGTTATGTGCAAACCCAGGCAACTTCACAAGAGTTACTTGGCTCTCATTGATTCATCTCCAATTTGACTAAGACCTTTAGTCTTTTTATTTAAAGTACTTAAATTACTTGTGGCTACAGTAGTAGTAGCATTGAATAGCAGTGATAATAATTAGTCATATGATAAGTGGGAGGATATCAACGGGTAAGTCTAAAAACTCCAAAGTTTGTTTTGGATGAAGCATTTATAAGAACAGCCTTTGTTCTGAAATTTCTGGTGCTTCCAACTTCTACCTGACCTATTTTTCTTAGCTTGCTCTCCGAACAAAAAATATTAAGATTAGGACTTACTAATAATCTAGGAGAGCCTAGGTCACATCTCTTTACTCTTGGGCTATTGATGGTATATGGTGATGGCATTTATAACCAGTGGGGAAGATCTCTAAGTCTTTCACATATTACACCAACGATTATTGACAAGAAAGTAATTTTTCAGCATATGATCTATTTTGAGCTACTTATCACGAAATGACAGATGGCTGATATCTGTAATACAAATATACTGTGTGCTTTCACCGTCTGAGGTCCTCAAAGAAGTGTTGGGCTTTTGCACTACATAAGGTTCATAATAAAAAGAAATATTTGCTTCTGCAAAACCGCAGTGCAGAAATCAAAGATTTTTTTTTCCCCTAAACTGGGTCCCGAGGTATTAAATAGACTGCATTATTAGGCTTTAATTTAACTTATTCCTATAAAACTTTGATATTATAAAAATGCCCTGTCTTCTGCCCTTGTTACAGAGCATTCAATAAAACAGCAAAATTATTTTTCCCATAAACTTTGCTGAATACATTCATAAAGCAGAACATTTACTTTCCTGTTTTATGTGAATTCTCAAACTTGGCTCCTAGGCTGCCATTTTTTTCAGGATTTAAACGAACTATAAGAAAAGGACCTTGAAATGAATAGAGTGTTGCAGCCAAGAAACTTAATAAACCAAACAGAAGTGGTAGGTTTGGTTCAGAAATCATAGAGATACGGCTCTATGGCCTATGTTCGTCAGAGTAGGTGCACATAATGGTCTTTTCTGACCTGAAGTCAAATATACTTCAGAGAGAAGTTCGGTTGTAGCATTGTGTTGAATACAACTCCATGTATTCTTAGAATGAAAAGGGTGAAAATCTGTCACAAAAACAAGGGTTTGCAATTTACTGCACACGCTCACGTTGTTCCAGCAAAGCTGGCGTACACACAACCCCACTGCACGCATTCAGTCTTCCAGGCATTTTGGCTAAAGATCAATTTAAAGCTGCTGTTTGCTTCTGCCAGGCTAGGAACAGAAATCAAGTCACTTATCTCATCAAAGGCTTTCCTAACTCCCATTGTATCAAAGCAAAACTGGGGGCCTGGTCCAACTCTTACATTGGTGTCAGGTAGGAATATGATTAACTGCCTATGGAAGCAGCTCTTAATGATCAGACCTAGAAATTCATGCATCTGGTGTTTGTCAAAGGAACAAAGCAAATGAAAACCTTGAAAATAAATTTTGAGTATTTTCACAACCAGTTTGCAGCAGACATCCTTTATCCTTTCCTTCTATTTCCCCAATACAGTTCAGAGCAACTACTTTATCCTGTGTCCTGCTTAGGCTAGGCACAGGTTGGTTGTGTCTAAAGTAGAGGATATGGTGGAGACAAATATTCTGACAAGTATTCAAAATGGGGCTTAAAGACGATGGCATAAAGGTAGAGATAAGAATTCTCTCCAAGAAGAGCCTTGCAGCTTCTAACCATTAACATTCTTTCTCTCCTCCCACACCCTTAGCTTCCTCTGCAGTCAGCAGGGTTTCAACGACACGGAAGGCCATGGATATTTTCTGCTGGAGCGGGCCCAAAATTTTGAAATATATTTATGCAAGGGTATCAATCATGTAATTCAATAGAGGGCAAATACCTTGCAAGTTTTTTTTTCCCAGTTTCCATTTAATTGAAAGAATATGTTTGCTAAATTTGCTAAATCACTCATTCAAATGTACAGTACTATGTTACAGTATTAAGGCCATCTGTATTTGTATGTATTCCGTACAAAGGAATGTCAAGTTCACAGAGTTAAACTCTAACATAAATGCCAGAGTTTAGATTCTATGAAAAATCCAGCATGTTTAGGTGACACACTTGCCTTGAATTATCTGGTCACACACTATTTTTCATACAATACAATACAGTACATTGTTCTACATCCTTACATGAAAATGTAGTGTTTCAAAGCTCTTTCTTTCTTTTTTTCTTTATTTTTCTTTCTCTCTTTCTTTCCCTTTCTTTCTTTTTCTTTCTATATTATACTAATTTAAAAGTTTGTAATACACTTACTGCATAATCTATCTATATTGTCTAAGGCCAACATTTAAAAGTTAGATCACTTTCATGAAATCCTTTTGTAAGCAGTGCCTTATTTACAAAGGTCTGAACATCTGCAGCTACCACTGGAATAATTTTCTCTCTCTCAGTGGATAGGCTATGAACTTCAAGATACAGTTAAGTGTTAAATATCCATCTTGCCATGACTTAGCATATGAGGCCTCTTGCTAAATGCTGTTGCACCTAATGCCAATAATTTCTTTTTTGCCTTTGAAATCACAGGTATATTACCTGAAATTTTCTTCAAAAATTAGTTAGAACTACTTTAATCTGACAACTACATCTGTAACTTACTTTCAGGAAGAAATTCTGTGATGGGTCTTATATTGGGGCTACCCTTCAAGTCTGAAGCAGTGCCAAGGCTTTTATGTTTAGGAAAATTCAAGGACTGCCTTTAAAGAAATTAAAATAGTTCTTTTGCATGGGGAGAAATTCAAATAAAAAAGTAACTATAGCATCTTTTTAAAGAGTCAGAGGCATGAGATTAAGGCTTACCTGTTACTCCAGTCTTCCCTTATTTAATTCAAACAGAGGGAGATCTGGTTTGTACAGCTCCTTTGGTGAATCTCTAATCATGTAAGAGGGTACTCGTGTATCCCTACAGTCATTGCCTTATGGCACATTCTCAAATCTCAGTGGGACAAGAGCTATGGTGGAAACAATTCTCAACTAAATTTAGGGCAGAAAAGAAGAAGCCTGGGGGGCTGACCTGCTGGAAAGCAGCTCTGCAGACCTGGGGGTTCTAGTGGACAAGGAAATGACCATGACCCAACAATGCGCCCTTGTGGCCAGGAGGGCCAATGGCATCCTGGGGTGCAGTAGGAGTGTTGCCTCCTAATGCCTCCAGGTGATCACCTCCAGGTGATCCCGCCCCTCCACTCAGCCCTGGGGAGGCCTCTCCTGGAGTACTGTGGCCAGTTCTGGGCTCCCCAGGACAAGAGAGACATGGAACTGCTGGAGAGAGTCCAGCGGAGGGCTACACAGATGATGAGGGGACTGGAGCATCTCTCCTCTGAAGAAAGGCTGAGAGAGCTGGGCCTGTTCAGCCTGGAGAAGAGAAGACTGAGAGGCGATCTCAGTCTCAGAGGGCCAGACTATTTTCCGTGGTGCCCAGTGACAGGACGAGAGGCAACGGGCACAAACTGAAACACAGGCAGTTCCATCTGAACATGAGGAAAAACTTCTCTCCCGTGAGGGTGACAGAGCACTGGTACAGGTTGCCCAGAGAGGTTGTGGAATCTCCTTCACTGGAGACATTCAGAAGCCATCTGGACACAGTCATGGGCAACATGCTCTAGATGACCCTGCCTGAGCAGGGAGGTTGGACTAGATGATCCCCAGAAGTCCCCCATTCTGTGATTCTGTAAAAAATGGGTCTATGCAGTTGCACAACCATATAATATGACTAAAGAGCAAGTGCCTTGTTAGTTGGTGGTATCAGCCTTCTAACCTCTTTTTACCTGAATAAATACACATCTCAGCATAAGAAAGAAAAATATAGAGTGCAACTTATTGAGTTTATACCCTAGTTCTCTGAATGACAGCAGTTCCAGTGTTACTATTTAAACATACAAAGTTAAATGAAGGACTTTGTGTACAGCTTAGGCATTGACAAAAAACAGTAGATTCACAGATATATCTGAAGCAAATTAATTTTGCCCTTTGTCTGGTGAAAACTGTAATACTTGTTCTGCCTCTGCTTATTGCACATTTGTATTATTATTCTTTTGTTTGCTTCACTAGCATTTCAGACATCTGGATCAAGGCATATGCAGAATAAAAATATGGCCCTTGGCCCAAGACTTCATGGTCTAAATATGAAAAAATGAGCTATTAAGAACAATGAAGATAGGAAGTACAATGAAACAATGGATTAGATATTGGTCAGTCTTGTAGACAATGGTCTCAGCACTTGAGTTGCAGTTTTGTAGGGCCTGGGACAAAATAGAAGGATTTTGAAGGAATGTAGCTGTAGTTTTATGCCATAAATATCATTTAATGCTGGTTTCATCAGCAAGGAAAGACTCTGAAAGTCTGTGCAAAAATAAAAAAAAAGATCGTTTCTTTTTAATATTTACATATGCATCATTAAAAGTGTTATACTGCTCTGACAGGAATAACTTTGTGCTACATATCTCAGACTGAACTGTTCTTTTCAATGATAAATTTGAAGAGATAATAACACAGAGGTCGGATTGTTTCTGTGTAAGGTTTTGCAAGGTTTTCCCATCGCCATCAGTGACTCTCTAAAGTTCAGTCCAGGTTAAGAGTCATACAGCTTCTTTCAGTGTTCAAAGGAAGGCACATCCCTAAGCCAGGGCAGAAATTACTCACTCAGATGTACAATTGACTTATCTCCACCCAAATTTTTCAGCGCCTGGAGGCTTACCACAGATGATGTTCTTTTTTTGTTGTTGTTGTTGAATATTGTGAAGCCAATGCAATTATTCAGCTACAGAGGGAAATTACCTGTCAGTGAAAAGGATATATAAAAAAATCAAACTGATTTTTTTTATCAGCAAACAAAGGCCAAATGCAAACTCCACTCGTAAGAAGCTTACTGGAGCCCAAGTTAACTTTATTATGTAGAAGGGATCTTAACTGCAGAAATCACATTAGTAACTGGACTACTGGAAGACTAACATGTGATTCAGTTTCGCTTTTGCACGACTCACTCTGACTCCTAAGAGATTCTTATAAGAAAACCACAAGGTAAAAAAATGCTCAGAAATATTTTAAGTATATATATACTATATAAGACTATAGTCTCTCCAGAGATTATATTAGGTGGATATTAGTGGATATCACCTAATCCCACAGTTATATGAAATAACAATTTCACTTAATGATTTGCTTTTCCTCTTTTATTAACTATTTAATTAAGACATTTTTCAAAATGGCACTACTTTTTTTCAATTTATTAATAGGAATTTCTCTGCTGATTCAACCTGTGTTTTGGTCAGACGCTAGGAGTATTCAGTAATACTTGACTCCTTCAAAACCTCTCTTTTTTTATAAATCGTAATGGTGTATAAGAAATAGCAGTGGTATATCATATAGGCAGTCCGTTTTCTCTCCTTTAGCTTTTAAATATGACTACTGTAATGACTGTTTAAGTAGGCCACTGCTTTTAGGATGTCAGTGTAAGTTCCTCTGATATACGCTTCTTAAAATTCATTTAAAATTGGACTTTTTAATGTGAGGTTTGTGTATTGTCTCTGCACAAGATTGGATTTTATTCCCTAAGATTTAATATATGATATTCTTTTTGTATAATATGAGTTTTTGTACAGTTTAAGTTACTATATTTATTTAGTTAGTTGATGTCTAACACATTATTTGTAAGAACGTATCGGTTTATCACAGTTCACCAAAATTCACAAAATATGAGTTTAACAACTCTTTCAGGCTATCCTTTCAAGGATGATAATTGAGCTAGAAGAGGACAGGCCGCTTTTGAGAGCTCCTTATATGAAGAACTGTTTCAGAATCATCCCTTTTTTTTTTTTTTTTTTTACTTTGAAAATGAAATGTAAGCCTTAACTTATGTTAAAAAAAGAGAAACAAAAGTAGCAGCAAATTAAAAGTATTTAAAAGAAAAATGGCCATTTTCTAGAGAGAGTGCTAGTTGTAAAGACTGCTTAAGGGCTTGATTCACTTAAATGAGAAGTAGGCAATGGGATGACAGTAATGTATATAGCAACACAGGAAGCCAATTTCAGATGTGCTCCAGTGACTGCGAAAAAGGTAGCATGCTTTAAAAATGTTGAAGGAGTCAGTTCTTTTTACGACCTTGATACTTCTGGCTGAGATGAAGCAGTCTAAGAAATCATGCCCTGAGTCTCCTGGAATCAAAAAGTTCTCCTTATGGCAATAACTGCTAGAGCTACCAGGATCAACAGGAGGGCTACAGTAACCTTGGCAGCTTCTCACAAGAAAAATCAGGACATCCA
This sequence comes from Struthio camelus, assembly GCF_040807025.1. NCBI lineage: Eukaryota > Metazoa > Chordata > Aves > Struthioniformes > Struthionidae > Struthio > Struthio camelus. The sequence goes on from NC_090943.1 coordinate 128,736,758, forward strand.
GATACGCAAAAATGTAAAAATGTGTTTCTCAATTAGGAGAAAAGGTAGAAAATCAAGTCATTCTAGTTGCAAATGGTGATATAAGGTGGAATACATTTTCCAGCTGTTCTTTTTTCAAAAGAATGAAATCACATTTTGGATGCGTGTTAGGTTGACACAATGTACAATGCAACCCTGCATTTTTTTCATAGCTGATGTTTGTTTTGGCTGGTATTTTTCCATCTCTATGTTAGAAGCTCTTAACGTCATATTGTAATTGTGGGTACCAGTGCCAAATGTTGTAGCAGTTAATATCGTATGGTACATAATTATGATACAGTGAGGGTTTGTCAGGGTTTTGTTCTATATTCCCTTCTCATTCTTCAGGTGTAAATTGGACAACACTTCAGATGTAACAAACTAATGAGAAAAATTTATGAATTTAAGGAATGCTTTTTCATCTATGGAAATCAGTAAGACTTTTGGAAGAAACAATACCTAATTAACGTGATTTAAGATCAAACGCTCAGTGCTGTAGTACTCCTTGGTTGCATGCCTGTCTCCTTTGGTTAATTACTAGCTGTATGTATTCTGTGCTCTTTATGGCACAGAAGCTGACTTCATTAGAGACATATTTAAGCTTTTCCAAAGTTCTGGGACAGCATCCAGTGCTATTTTTATTTAATAGATGTGATATTAGATTAAGAAGTGGTATTTCCCTAAATTTCAGTAGTTTAGATATGGGATTCAGAATTGAGTGTTTCTGTCTAAAACTCAGTGATCAACAGAAAAAAAACTTATAATATTAAAAAGAAAAAATCCTTTCATTTAGTTATAGCCTCCATCTTAACCTGGGACGCCTGCAGTTTTACGGTTATAGTCTCACTTTTTTTTTGGGAGAAACGTGAAAATCTCTGCATGAGTATTTTTTTCTTTCAGGTCCTTACTCTCCTCCCAGAATAGGCAGCTGCATCTGTTCCTCTTCCTCTGTCTGAGAAGGCTGTCATGCCTCCATGATCTCATACTAACTTCTTGTTATTTCCTTTTCTCTGTCTCGTAGTTGGGCTGAAATTGAGAACTACAGCCAAGAGCCTCTTAATATACAATTGCAACTTTCATTCTCTCAGCTTGTACATTTCCTCTCGTGTCCAAAATATTCTCCCAAACAAGCTATTCTTCCAAACTCCATATGCTCCTTTAATTTTGAGCATATGAGTAATGATAACTCGGTTCAGTTTAATTTCTCATGCAGTTGTGAAGGATCATTTGAAGGGAAAGCCAGCTCTGTGGACTCTTTCTATCCTGTCTGCCCAGTTCCAGCCATTCTAAGGTCCTGAGGAGAAAGTTTTTCAGCATTTAATATTTGCCAACAAATGAGGAGAAAAGGAATGTGTTTTCATAACCATATATGTTTCTTTGTGCATTCAGCTTCAGCACACATGCCAGTTTCTCATACAACTGTGCTACTTTTTGTGTCAATTAAAGTATAAAGAAAAAAAAAAAGATTCTAGCTACTTGCTGTAGGTCAAAAATATATGAGAACAAACTGAAACTGTCTGCAGTGAAGGAAAAAATAGTAATTTATGGCACACTAACTTTTTTCCAGTAACAACTTAAGGTAGTTGCAGTAACTTGTATTCTGTTTTCCTTTACTTCGTGTTAATTTTCTATTTAAAAAAATCTATTTGGAAACAAGTTAAATAAACAAGTTGATCAGCCAGAAGGGTTTCAGTGTTCCTGCTGACACTGGCACACAGAAGAAAAAATGATGGAAAAACTAAATAAGGCTAAATTTACTCTTACCAAAGCAGTAAAAAGTAATAAAGAAAATTTTTCACTGCTTCAGTGTTTAACATATACACCAGTGGCAAGGGTGGAATGGTCATCAATGCAGTGTGGAGAGCAGTAATCTCAGGTATCAGATCCTTCTTTTACGTCGGTTAGGAGAGATCAGTTAGGAGACAGTGGCAGGGAAAATGATAATCTCTAATACTTGGCTTTTTCTCCTTAGATCTCAAAGTGCTTTGAGATCAGAATACTAAAGTATGAAGTGGGAACATGATTTGCTCCATATCTTGTACTAGCAAACAAGTTAACAAAGTCCCAGTCCATTGTTTTATGTACTAGACCACACTTATGAGAGACGTGAGTCTCATTTGTGACAAAGTAAGTGGCTTTGCTCATGAAACTGTTGACACAAATAATCTTGTTCTACTGTACGGAAGAGTAAATCGTATCAGCTATGTTTACTGCTGAGCTTGCCTTCCTAAAAAAGAATATATTCTGTGTATACGAATTTCCACTTGGTCTTCATACCTTACCACCTTCCTATCTAGTTACACGTCTTTTCACTGTAAAATCAGCAGGTCCTGAGTTTGGCCTAATTGTTGATGAAAATCTTCCCTCATTTAAGTAGCTTATATTAAGCTGTTAGGGTTTCAAGAAAATGCTAAATGTCATTGTTACACTGTAATCTATTCAGAACAGCGACTACTCCAATTCAAAGCGATACGCCAGAAGTTCGTAATGGAATATTTGCTCAGAGTGCAAAACGTACAATCTACGTTTTGAATTAGGGCACCGCATCCCTCCAAAAAAAGGCTTTTTATTTCCTTCCCCCCCTCCCAAGATCTTTCCTCATGAATTGTTTTATAGTTGCAAGAGACTTATTCTTCTGTAAGCAATGTATTTATTTTTCAGCCTACTTTCCTAAGGAAATAGGACAGTCACTGTCTATGAGTGTGTATGTGCACACTAGCCTATGTGTCTTTTAAATCTGTAGCAAATCAAGCTAAATTTGACTGAATAGCAGAAATTTAAAAGACATTAAGGATTTGAGTCAGTTGCATAGATGTCCAGGAACACTTAAGATGTACCAAAGAATCTGAGTCATCCACATGACTTTGGCAGATATAACGTGGGACCTAGAAGACACTTACACCCTTTTTCTGCTGAGGTAGTTCATGTGCCTTTGAGATATCACATAACATTTGACACACATGTATGGGTAGCTTATTCAGGTCCTACATCTTCACTGATCATTATGGAAGATTAGACACAGTGAACATATAGGCACTTTCCTTTAAGCCTCTAAACCTAGGTTTCTTAATCTTGAACTGAAACCCACTATAAACTTCATAAATTTCACAAAAATATGTTGACCTCTTTCTCATAGCACTACTGCTTTACTTGATATTCCCAAATGAGAAAACATAAAATGTATTTGGTCTTCCTGACTGTATCTTTCCATGATCTTTCCATGTCATTTCTTCCTAGCCAATATTAAGAATCAGAACATAACTTCTTATTTGAGTCTCAATATTTTCTTCATTTCTAGACTTAGATGTTTGAGCAGTGAGATGGACTAGATGACCTCCCAAAGTCCTTTCTAGATTAATTTTTCTATAATTCTTCACTTTGGCTGGTAAGCTCATCATGAAATCATTTTTTATTCAATGCTTATTGACATGAATATATTTCAAGCAATGATTCTGAGTGTATTATTTTCCTTTGCCGTCCTGTTCCTCCTTCCATTTCGCTCTTCAGACTACTGTCAGGACACTGGAGTAATTACAGACTATCATCTAGTCATCCTTCGCAAAGTTTCTTTAATCTTCGTTTATATCACACCTTGGAAAATCTACGTCTTTGCTATGATTCTGTCCATAAGAAATGATTTCCCTTCCTTATGCCTTCAAAATGGGAGGCAGACTGAGACTATGCATAGTGAGAGTTCAGTTTATATTACTAGCTTGTGTCCTTCAAGAAGGTTTGAATGTTTTTAACATGCTCTTAGGTAGCGCATTGTCTAACAAATTTAAGGCTCATAAAAGCCATTTACATTTCTTGCCTTAAGTCCAAAACTTTGTCCAGGATAAACTTTAGATCTTAAAGTGTTCTGCTTAGCTAAAGATTGCTTGGGGAACAGTGTTACACAATTTGCAGTTTGATATTGTGATGCAAGTCAGAGGAATCATATATAAGTGCCAATTGAGATAATCTAGCAAAGCAACAGGACAGTGTTTAAGCAGCTTCCTGTTTCAATTTCCTGAAGATAAATGGTTCATTTTTGTAAAGAAATGTTGTCAGCTAGAATAAAAAGGGATTTTCAAGATCTACATCTTTGCCAGATGTTTTATTGGGTAATGAATCATAAGTATAATTTAATCCTTACCCACACAGTGTTCCTGAGAAGCAGCTTTTTTTTTTTTTTTAATTTCAGCTTCAAGTAACAGCCAACAAATTTATGAATTGCCTTAACTATTTCCACATCTAAGCTCCTAAATTTATAATTCTCTCACCAAAGAAATACAGGCAGTGCAAATGCCATTCTTCTTATATTTGTATTACTTGTTCTTTAAATGCTTGTTAGTAGTTATTTATTAGCTCTTTCAGATTTGTCTAGGGTATGAATGGTTTTATCCAGTTTTATCTAAGGATAAAACCAGTTTTTCCAATTTTTCTAGTTTATCCTGGTTTATCTATCCATTTATCCACTTTACCTATTATTGTAGCTATATTCCTTCTTACAGCAGATTTTACTAACTGTTAACTATGTATAGTTAAACCCTATAACTGTTTCAAAAAAATTGTTTCTACTGTCCCCTGCATCGAAGATAACTGCCTCACATTTTCTGTTGCCTTTAAGACTTTTTAATATACTCATTGAGCATTCAAGTTTGGAACTTCAGCCATCAATTTTACTTTGGTGAAACATTGGTAAAACTTCATAGTTGTTGAATGGCAGGACAGGCCCAAGGAAGGGCAGGGCCTGGAAGGGAAGATAAAAGCTTCCTCTCCTGTCCATAGGTCCGTCTTTCACAATGTGTTGTTCATGGTGCCTTTCAAGTTCTGCTGCTTCCCAAATATAGCCTTTGCTTTCTTACTTATCCTTCAGTATCCCTTCATGTAAAATATGTTTGCAATTTTTAACATCATTTTTCTGAAGTTAATTGAACGAAAATGTTCAGTACAAAAAATTGTCCTTGCCCACCGCAACTATCTCAGTTGTGTACATTATAAACAATGCTACATGCCTGTCTCAGCTCAGCTCTGTAATATGTACTTTTAAAATCTTTTTAGTTCTTTGTCTTAGGGCTGCAAGCAGATGAATAGGTCTCTGACAAGGCCCTGGCCTAAGGTTAAGCTGACTGAGAAGGACATGAGATACTGAACATGACAGGATGAAAATTGTTATGTGGAACAAATAACGATGTGAGAAACTAACAAAAGTTACTGAAAATGCCATGAAGAGTAGCTCAATTGCACAGATTGTTAAGGGCTGTTATGTGAGAAACAGCCAAACTTTACAGATACTTAAAGAAGAATACCAAGGACTTTTCAAAGAGTAGATATGGAGAAAATATCAAAGAAAATATCAGAAATACCAAATAGTTACCGATGTAAGAAAACTAAGATCAACGGGAAAAAAGTAATGCAGGCAGTTGTGGATTTAGGAGTGTGGTAAAAGGGAAGAACCTGTGAGGAGAAAAATGGAACATAAAGGAGAGCAGATCAGGTGATTGTGCCTGCTTGGGGGTCCCCGTTGGGCAGCTCTGCGGCTTGGAGCAGAGCGATAAACCTACTGTTTCCTTTGTGCTCAAAAGGGAACTGGTCCTGCATGGGTGAGGGAGCCTTGGCAGCTCTCTTCCCAGCACTGAAGGGGGAACAACTGGAGGTGTTACCTAACAGCATCATTCCTCCCCAAATTCCCTTAACACAATGCACTTTCTGCAAGTTTTATGAATCATTACGTTTGAAATAGGACTTAACATGGTTTATTCTTGTCTATTCCTGAAATTATCTGCTCAAAATCACTACTTTTTAGGCACATGCCAGCTACTCCCAGTTTACTAATTCCTCCCCGACGGTAATTTCTGGTATACTTCTAGCTCTTTGCTTTCCCTAGCACATTTTTTCTACCACCTGAAAAAGCTTTTTGGTGGGCAGTGCAGCTATCCTGCTACAGAGGACTAAAGGAGCTATGAAATCCTGGCTCCGGTGAAGTCAAAGTAAGCTGTCATGTCTTTCAATGAGATCAAGACTTCAGCCCAAGAGAGTACTTCAGAATTTAGCTTATAATGTCTTTGGTAGAAAGTCCTCGCTATGACCGCTCCTGAACAGTGACTATTAGAAGGATACCATGCGAAACCAGTCCCAAACAACGAATTAGAGATAGCTATCAGTAATCACTCAATAACTTGTAGTTTCAAATTAGGAGAAAATATTGTGTTTATGGGCAAGGAACAAAAAAACCAGACTGGTATTAAGAAACAACAGAAAAAAAATGTCACAATGAATTTACTGAAAATGTCTGTAAGTGATGACTTTAAACATAGATGTGATTAATTCTCTCGTTCTTGTTTTGTTATAATTCTGACACTCAGAAATGCTGAAGTGCAAAGTTCAGTGTGAAGCAAAGAGGCAATGGTGAGCCAGTGGATTAGACCGAGTAAGTAAGACAAATTCTGAGCATTTTAATTAGCCTCAGTTACTATTTCTCCAGAGATATTCTAATTTCTATGCTGAACTTTCATTTTGAAATCACACTGGAAATGTCTAAATCAGAGGAACTGATCTTTCCATTTTTCACTGCGTGAAAATAAACCTATTTTTAATGAGAAATTTAATTGTGCAGCAAATAACCACAAACGATTTTAGAATAAAATATACACAAACCATTTATTTGCTTAGGAAATATCTCTTCTTATTTGTTTGCTTTGTTTTGAGGATGTTCTTGGATACAAACTATACAGCTGAACAAAGTGAAGCAGTTCGACAGTGTCTAGAATACAACCATTTAACTGTACAGGGAGCCATTTCCTATAAGCCTATTTAAATCTGTAACATTTTTAATATGGGAAATGTCAAAGTAGTACAGACTTTTGATGCAGAATTTAAAACTAGTAGAAAACAGCATGAGTTTGTTTTTTTTTTCTCTGTTTAATATTTCTTGTTGCAGGCTAATGATTTAGAGGAAGGCCATGAAGGCTAATGAACGCATGGTGGGACTTTATATAGAATATCAAAGCTGACATGACCCACATATATCTAGCTGTAGTACTGTAACTTAGATCAGAAAAAAATATTTAATACTGTCTCATTCAATTGCTCTAAGCTTAAAACACAAAAGTGGTCAATGAAAGACACCCTTCTGTTTGAAAAAAAATAGTCTTTCTGAACAGCTAACTGTGCACCTGGAAAGGTCAGGCTATTTGTGGGAAATTCACATAACTGGTTAGTGGAAATACAGTGTCAGTCGGTTCTTCACACCATTATACTGTGAAAATTCTTCACACAGCAGGTAGCAGTAGACATGCTCAAAGACTGAAATATTGTTGTGAATAATAAAACTAAAGTAAGAGTAAATTTGTCAGTTTTGACCATCAACAGGATAATCTGACATACAGTGTTAGTTATAACATTATTCTCTCCTCTAAGAAAGGTTGATCCTTGTCACATTTTGTGTATTTTCTGTAGTAACAGGTTTCTGCCTGCAAGATCTTGGAACAAGTTTTGATAGCTGCACGGGCCAAATATATAACTTATTTAGGGGTCAAGATAGCTCTGGGGTGTTCTGTAGGTTGTTCCACGGTCTTTACAGGAGCCTGCCTGAAGCTTTTACTTCCTGTAGCACTGGGGTTGGTGCTCCTCTGGGCTATCAGTGGAGCATCTCAAGTGAGGTATATTTCTCTATACAACTTTTTCCCAAAACAATTGCTCTTACTAGCTGAACACAAGATGACTTTATCTGAACGAAGTTCTGAGAAACTTGATGAGAAAAGAACTGAGAAACAGATGTCAGACAGAATCTTTCAGGTTCACCTCCACTTCCCATAAAATTAGCTTCATTCCTTGTCCAAGACTAAGGCTTTCCTTCAAGACACGAGTAGATTCCTCTCTCTACCAAATATATATTGCATATATACACCTACATACTTGCAGCACGTTTTCTGAAGATTCAGTCCCAAAGCTCTGATTCAGGAATGACTACTCTGAGTAGGCTGCAGAACTGAATCTTTGCAGTATTCTCTTTTTCTCTCTTTTATTTTTTACCTTACTTCAGTGAATAGACTATTAATTTAAACATATTATTTTGTGATGTGTTTTTGTCTGATCTCAAATGTAAACTTCTTACTGTCAAAATAGTAGGCTTCATTTTTGTTAAAGCCTTTTTCTGGTCTCAGTCATTGCCAAAATGCTTGTCAGTTTTGCTGCGATTTGGGTATCTCTTCAATCTGTGGTGTTTAGACAGCTGTTCAAAAATTAATTATCTAAATCAGTTAAATTCCAAGCTGTGTGCCACGAGAACTAAAATGTTATGCATTAGTAGAAAATCATACAACTAGGTTCCTATTTGGTTCCAGACGGAGGAACACAATGCGAGTGAACCCAAGAAGTTCCAGCAGGATAAAGGAGCATTTAGAGGGAACCACTGCCTATGTTGTGCACCTACACTCCTAAAGCAGTAGATCCCAGCTTTTCTAATCATGCCCCTTTTCCTGCAGTGATAAGCACATGCGTATTGGCTCAACCAGGATCTCAGCCCAACTGGGGAACTATCATAAATCCATATGGAAGATTTAACTGCACTTTTTAGGTTTTTGACAATTTTCTCTGAGGCAATATTTGCAACCTGAAAGGCTGACTGTTGAATTCTGAGTTTGGCATGCTATTCCACTGGAATTTACATACAAAAAATAATTAAATTTATATTAATGTAGTAAAATGGCTACAATTTTACATGCTACATTTGCAAGGCTTTGGGAATTTCATCATGATTCTCACAGCAGCATTAGCTCCTCTATCTTTCATGTCTATCCTTACACATAATGCCAGCTTTTATTCCTCAGTTCAATTCAAGGTGCATGTACAATGTTAAAGCTGCTGTGAAAATGAATAATATTAAATTTCCTGCATTTTCTTCACTAAAAAATGTGGGCTATAACATTGTTTGCCTTAAGCGGTGTGTTCTGAATTTCATTTTCTCAACAAGCAGGCAAAAGAAAAATGTGTTAGATAGTTGTGTGAACTTCTGCCCAGAGCGCAGAAGCTGTTTGATTGTTAGCATTTTGAAGTAACATACTCATGCTGGAATGAAGAGTAGTCCTTGATTAATTTTACTGAGGTATAATATTAAATATTTTGATAAGTATGTGCATTTTGTAGAGTGCCTTTAGCATATATTAAAATTCCAAGACTTCATGTAAATAAGCATTTATTCCTGTAGTAGACCCTGCAACCTAGGCAAGCATGTTTTGAACTGGGAGCCTCCGCATTCCTAACTGTAGCATTAATAAGGGAACAGTAACACAAGCTGCAAGCAGCAAGCACAGCTGAAGGGAAGTCTTTAAAGTAGGTGCTTTGCATGGACGAAGAAAGACAGATTTATGATTCCTCTCCATTAGCATCACTTAATACAGCTATGATTCCCCCCAAAATTTATCAGATCAGTGCTTTGTATGCACTCAGGTCCTTGCTGACAGCAATAGGCAGGGCATCTGCTCACTCAGGAGAAACGTCCAGAGGCACATACTGAACCATTATCCTCTCCCTCCCCCTCTCTCATACTTGTTCTCTTCTCCCCACGCAAACATACACATGGTTTCCTGTCATTTATCTTTACTAATTCCTGTTTTCTCTCTTCTACCCCCTCCTACATTCCTTTTATATACATATACATATATATATATACATACATACACACACACACACACACACACACATATATATATATATATGAGTACATGTGAGACCTGCAATGGATTGGCCCCTCTCCATATAGCTGACAGGACACTTTCAAAAAGCCTCACTTCCTAACAGATATATTTTCTTTCAGTGGTAATTGGGCTCAAGAGAAAAGAAATGGCCTAGAATTGAGTATAAAACAATATAAGTGATGTAAATGTGAATTCCTAAGGTGATGGTTGAATGGAGGAGTGTATACCAAAGTTAAATTTCAATTTATCATAGAGAAACCTCTGTGGAACAAAGTACTTACAATGAGCAATATGAAGCCAAAAAATAAGCGGAAAGAAGGAAAATAATTCTGTTTTTAACAAGTTATTTAAAACTCTTCAAGGTGAAATCTTAATCTTTTTTCTCTTGAATAAATAATGCAATATGGCAAGGACACCTGAAAGCTGAAATAGAACTGTAGCCAAGCACAAAACATATCTTTCTTCATGAAAGATAACCACCCACAGACGGTAGTAGCAACAACCAATAAAATAAAGCTGCATCTCATAAAACACATAATTTCAGTCACCATTAATTATAAAAATTGTAATAGGAGAATTGTTTGCAGCACAGTGAGGAGAACTTTCATTCCTTTTCAACATATTTGCCATAAAGGGTTCCCACACACTAATTAAATGCAGTATTTTTGTGGTTATTTTCCACACAGGAGGAATTAATTTTTCTGTAGGTTTGAAAAGGAAGCTCTGCCTGGGCATTTTGGTTCAGCAATGACATGAATGAACCAGGTCACCAGTTACCCTTTCACTGGCACAGTATTTTGTCATGAGGAGTATTATTTTATATTTTCATCTGGCAGCAGGATGGATAAGTCATGTAAAGACGTAATAAAGACATATCTAGAGAGGTTCAGGGCAATATACACTTAAATGGCAAGAACAGTTGCATTAAGTTTGTGAGCAGCATACATCGTAATAGTCTTTCCTCCTTTTTAATCCTGCACTGACTTTTATCTGATTTTTCGATTGCTCGGATTAAGCAACTGTAGCTACAGTTTGGAGACCAGGGCATGACGGGTAAGAACCCAGATCTTGTCCCTGTGCAACACTGGAACAAAGCATAAACCCGAAAATGCTGTGCTTTCAGATCTGGTTGTATGTACAAACAGTCATTTTCACCCATTTGCACATGGTACTAGTGAGTTTAACAAAGAACTTGTAGCTTTGTAGGACTTTGCACTGCAATATTTTCTTTTTGCTCCTGCAGTGTTCTCTGATACTAAGGACTGTACCTTTAAGCAATCTAGCCTCTTATGCATAAGTCTGTGAGGCAGGCTATGAAGGAGCAATTGTTTTTGTTAAGCAAAACCAATGGAATGATGTCACTGAATAAAGAAAGCTTATTTCAGGCACTGTGACGGATGAACCATCAAAAATAAATATCTCATCAAAATAAAAATAAATAGCTGGAATAGAAGAGTCTAACAGGTCAGAGAACAGTTAGAACTCAACATCTCTGCAAATGTGAAAGATAGCAAGAATATTAAAATAGTATTTTCTTCTGATCTTCAAAGACTGGCTTACAGTGAAAAGAAAAACGGGGACACAACATGCCATGATGCACTTAATTGAATTAACTGCTTTTCCAAAACTTGGAAACTACATAATAAAATGTTGATAATGACTACATCTCATGTGAAATTGAAATATGAGAGATATGTTTTTGACTGTGGATATACAAAAGGGAAATGAAACTATAGAGAAGTCTGATTTGTTTCAGCTTGAAAAGCCAGGCTTGCAGTTTGGGTAGGGGCATCTCTGTAAAAGATCAACTAGAGATTAACATGTTGTAGGACTGGATATCTACATGTCTTCAAAGATCCATGCTTCCAGAAACTCCACTTTCTGGGGTTGTGGGGTCTATCATGAGCTTTTATTTTAGATTCCAGGGACAGAGACTCCTGAGGGATCCAGAATTAATCCCTACCAAGACTTTTCCCAGCAACAGAAGTCTCCTAGTTGAGGATGAAGTTTGTACAGATGTACAGATGATGTACATGGTAAACCTAATTAAATATTGCCAATACCTCAAAATAAGAGAGTTGAGGCAAAAAGGCTGTGTGCTCAACATCATATTTAGTAGTGCACTTAACATGCATGATGTGACAACCAGACAGATGAGGACAAAGCCTGTCATGTTGGAAAGGAGAAAAAAATACAGTGATTGCCTGACCTCACATGAGTTTGCAAGTGCAAAGCCACTTTTGCAAAACAGAGAAATTGGGCAGAAGAAATCCATTTAGTGATGGATAGATATAGAGTAGGCAAACAAAGCACTGCAAACCAAAAAACAAGTGAGGTATTTATTAATTCTAATTTATATACTAGAGGTTGAATTCAGGTGTCCTAACACATGTGCTTAGCAAGACTAGATTATCTGAAACATTAACACATGCCTGGCAGACATGATGCGGATACCCATGGGAGACTCGCATCTTTCTAAAACTGCAGGTAGATGCCAAGCACGTATCCTAGAGAATCACAAATGGCATCTAAGTTTATCAATGTGTAACATGCCAAAATAACATCATTAGCATTATAAGAAACATTATGGTTGATGTCCAATCTGTAGGTTTTTTTAGATGTAAATGAACAGGAAATGGTACATTTTGCAGTAGTGTTGGTGATAAGCACACACTGAGGATTGAGCATCAAACACTTAATTTTTTCAAGGATCGAATTAATTGGAAAAATACGATGTCAAAGTGAGAAAGAGTCTGAAAGCCTTAAGACATAAGGGGTTAAATACAACACCTCAGAGAACAGGAAGAGCTTGCTGCCCCATAGTTATGCTTCTAAGAAAGCTTTTCATGCCCCAAAAGAAAGATCATCGAAGGAACTGATTAGTCCTACTATGCTGGGAACCAGAAATAGAAGGGGAACCTGAAGTTAGACACTCTTACCTGATCACTTCAGGGAAAAAAGGAAGAATCTCTGGTTTATTGCAAGTCCGAAAGAATGTAGTTCACATGTAGAATAAAAATATTTTTACTGCATATAAGAGGAAGCATTTTAAAAGATATGGGTGATACTAAGTATCTTCCTATGCAAAATATTTCAGCACAGCAAGTTCTGTGAACAAAAACAAAAAAAAAACCAAAATAAACAAAAACTAACAATATAATTCTGGCAAATGTAACTTCAGACTGTTGGAACAGAGGATTTGGATATAGTCCTTCAGTGTAATAGTTTTAAGGACTTTATTTACAGAAAGCCAACATTAGCTGAAAACAGTCCCAGGCCATTTATTGCTACTTCCTAAAGAAATCAATAAAATCCTTCACTGAGTCTTCCTCGCAGTTCAGGCTAGAACTTAGTATCCTGTAGTGTACTGACAGAACTAAGACAAGGAGCCCTAAAGTACTGAAGAGAAAAATAAATACATAAAGTAGAAAGCATAGTTGTTATGCAGGTATTGAAAAATACCTAGAGATATGTGAGAAGGACAAGTTATATTTTATAATTGCCTCATAAACTGACACAAGGTTTATCAAGATTAGTCATAGATGTTAACCCATCAAGCTCCTAATAAAAAGCATTGAGGAAATAATATCTCACTAGAAAAGTATCTGTAATTTCATTCACAATATTTGAAATAGAAACAAGCATATTAACCTTAACAATGTTAACATATACTAGTTGATGCTATTGTTTTCCTGAGAGATAAACGCTACAATTAAACAGGAGGCCATCGATGCTCATCCATGGTACAGGGCTGCCAGACACACTACGGCTGGTGTAATAGTACCCTAGTTGACTGAGATGACAAAATGGTGTGCCAAAGTAACAGCAAAGATCTGTTGCAGCTTTCAGAAGAGGAAGGTGCCAGGGACATGGAGGTTTCTGGTTTGCCTGAGAAGATCCCATTAAACAGCACAGCAAGTCAAGTTATCTAACTCTAGAGCAGAGCACTGAAAAAACAGACCTTGTGACTGCAACAGTTGTGATATTTCAACAGTGATGCCCAAGTCCAAATGACAGCATAAGCCCCTTGAGGCATTGAGTATTGATTGCTAGAAAAATGTAATAGATCAAAGCTAACAGGTCAATTTCAAATATCAGGAATTATGTTTATTAAATGTTAGGATACTTTGTTTTTCAAAAAAGCTGTTTTTTGGGGAATTGTGTTATAAGGAATTTAGCTAGGCAGGAACAGGAATTTTGGAGGGGAGGCACTGCAAAAGCAGATTGCAGAGCGAAATGGGACTCTTGTCAGTAAATAAGGGCTAGCTCTTTGCAGCAACTGATTGCTGAGGCCCGCAGCACCACAGGCGCAAGTAAGTCAGTCTGGCCAGTACTTACATATACTGACATACATACTACTGACTCTTAGTTGCAGAATCAGAAGGTCTGTTTTTGCAGACCACTCCTCTGAAGGTATCTAAATTCTCTTATACTGCACTTACGTCTTAGCTTTGTTTTAGATCTTACCTTGAAGAATTCCAGACCACTACAAAGATTAATTACATGCTCTTTCTCAATCAGGGTAGGCTATATTTTCCAATGTCTGCAGACTTTATCATGCCTCTATTTGATTTTTGGTTCCAGCCTTTAATTTCCAAAGTTAATACATTGCAAACTCTTACCTATGGGACTTGTTACATTTCTATGAGAATGAAAGCCTGGTCATATTTTAGTATATTTACCCTACTGTAAATTTTAACTTGTGAATTAAAGAATATAGTTATTAAAATGCAGTTCATTATTCTGTTAAACTGCTAATAACTCATTTAGTATGGCTATTGAGAAAGATGTGATTTGAATCTAAAGAATATCTTCTAGTCTAATTAAGATCAAAACTATTCAAATATATAAAGGCAATTAAATACGCTTCTTACATTGTTTCTTCTCTGCTATTGAATTTCTAAAGGAAATCAGCAGGACTCAAGCAAATCCTAGGTTTTTGTGGTATTTAAATATAAGAATTTTCTTGCCTCTTCCAGAGCTAGCAAGATCGAGTGATAGGAATCAAAAGAATTTGATCCAGGTTTTACCTTCTAATATAGTTGTTGTAAAATCAAAAACACCTGAAATGTTCTTTTATACCAGTGAAACCTTTTACTTAAAAATATTGTTTCTAGACTAGTGTGTGAAGCTTACCCCATTTCTCTGAATATCAGCAAACGTTTCAGTTTTCCCACCAGTAAACCTGTAATTATGATATCATCATTAAACCTCTCTTACCCGGTAATTTAGTCAAAATGAAGAATGTTAGATAAATTAGTTAATCAGTAACTTAAGAACTGATATAGGTCCATGTAGTTCTGTAGTTTGTCTCTGATAGTATCCAGAGACAGATATTTCAGAAAAAGACACAAAGAAAGCCTTTAGTATAAATCTGTAGAATGCTTTGCTCATAGTGGGAATTTTTATTACACTCCATTAGGACTTGTCTTATGTACATAAACATATGGATTTATGTCTTATTTGATCAGACAAGGATTATCTGGAAGGACTGAGAAAGAGAAAGAGTTTGTGACTTCCTCTTTCTTTCAATTAATACCACAAAGCTCAACCTTTGTATTCCTATTATAGCTGCAGCCTGCCCTGATAGATGACATCAGATAAAACAAAAAGAGAAGATAGATGGATTCTGCAATTTAAAAAGTTTAGGGGAAAAATAGTGGTTCTTCAGAGTCATCTTTTCGTTGAAATAATTTTTCATTGCAAGGAAAATGGTTATAGTGCACGTAACCATGATGCACATACACATATGGTTACATATACTTATGCAACCATTATCATACATAGATATATGCCTTCATGAAGTACCATGCAGAAGTGCAAGCAAGAAATATGCAATGAGCCCATTTATGTTCCAAAACCATCTTTTAAAAATGGTGTTAGTTCCTTCTTGATATTACTTCTTTTTAAAGGCATCTAACAGAAAAGGTTCCTCTGAAAGGGAGGATGGAACAGATTTACTATCAACAAGACAGCAAAGAATGTGATCCCATTAAAGAAGCTGCAGTGGCACTTTTGTGGGTATCATTGCTATAGTGTAATCTTTCATAAAGAGAAAATGCTGCTAAACTACTTGAAAAAAATCAGCCAAATTAAAAAAAAAATGTTATTTTCAGAGAGTAAGGAGAGAGCTTTTTTCAAGACTATTTGCTGTAAAAAGTCATCTGTCTTTACAAAGATATAGAAGTGTCTCTTCTGTTATTTATAGCTTAATTTCCTCTACCTCTATGAAAACACGTCTCAGATGAAAAATGCAAGTCGAGCAAATGCAAACAAGATCATCCCTAGTCTTAAACTGATCTTTTCTTCTTATAAAATGTCAATTCTGAGGCACTCAGATTTTTAACTGAAGTGTCTTTAGCTTGAGAAGACTGATATGTGGAGGAACATATGGCAGAACTTAATCAGGACTGTAAAATTCTTTACTGTCATTGTTTTGTGTTAGAATCTAAACAATCTTTATTTATGTGGAATTTTTTTGCTGCATATGTGATAAGAAAAAGTTATTAAAACTTCTCCCCCCCCCCCCAAGCTGAAGGAAAAATAAAGAAAGGAAATTAAAAGACAGAGATGTTTAACTATAATCAGTCCAAGCATCATTTTTGTTCTTGTGTGGAACAAAATATATCATTTTAATTCTTAAAAAGTACTGGATAGCTCATGAGTTTCTGAATGGATTTTTTTTTACCAACTATATCAAACATTTTTTACTCTGGATTAATGGCTAAAAGTTGATACAATTTCACAGCTGTTAAACCAAGTATATGAAATGAATCATTTCATTTCATACCAGTGGAGTATTCACATCATTGCAGATGGCACAAGTTTGCAATTTCAGTACTCCATTTAAACAGCTTATTTTGACTGAATCACCTCTGTAATTCCCCAATAATTTTTTCTTCTTCTTTCTTAATCTTCTTCTTAATGTGCACAGATTCCTTTTGTCTATGAAAGCCAAATTTTTGGCTTTGTCTATGAAAACAGCCTAACAGAGCAAAACTGTCAATGCCTTTCTACAGAGCCAATACATCAATCAAGATGAATTCTTTTCAGTTTAAAGAGCCAGATCTCATTAAAAAAAAAAAAAAAAAAACTTGAGAAGCAAATGAGGGATAAATGACATATTACTTCACTAGAACTGCTTCCCAATTAATATCTAAACTCTATAAAGGGATCAGACATTTGCTTTTAAGTTCCTGTTTACAGATGTGCTTCTGAACGTGTCCAAAACTATTCTCTCTTCACAAGGCTGAGCAGCTCAGTGAAATGCATGATTTAGATCTAGCTATTAAAGGTTCAATTCGGTTGCTCACACCACATATATGTCTAGTGCCAATCAAGATGTTGTAGGATGCCATGACTTCCAGCCACTGCTACAGAATTGTACTGTGTGTGTGCTGTATCATATCTGCCAGCCTTATGCTGGTCTCTGAAACCCTATGGCTTCTCAAGTGTTGGTAGACACCTACCCTGCAGATGACTGAATCAAGCTCTGGGGATTCAGTTCATGCTTAGGACACCGAAATTCATCTATATATCTGCATGTGCTGCAGCGACCTGACTGAATCAAGCTCTAAGTGTCTAAACTTCCATTATAGTCAGATGTCCACCTGACAGTAGCAGATACCCACTGATCAGCTGAATACTTCTCTAGATAGCCTTGATTGTACTGAGCAGTGTTATAACATAGATATTTGATGTTTACTGAGCTATTCTAGGTTGTCCAAGGCATGTGCACAGGCCTACCAAATATGATACAGGACATACAGAAGACCTGTGTCCATCTAGTCTGCCAACAGGTAGTGAGATGGGATATCATAGTTTATCTAACATAATAACAGATGCTTATGTTAGGTAACTGACTCCAAAGTCATAGATTTCCATTGACTACAACAGAACCTTAAATACCTGGCTCACATTTAGACATCTACATTTAGACACCTGTGTTTAGTTATTTATATCTAGGGCTGAATCTCCTCCTAGAGGGGAGCCGTCTGCCTCAAGGGCTGATGGCAGTTGTCATTTAAAGGAGGATTAACACTTACCACTAGAAACAGTCCAGCCATAACAGCTGTGGAGACTGCCACATTCATTAACAATTTTTTTATATTAATGATGGTGCTTCCTTTTCTACTGTTATGCGGTGGTCAAAATACCTGATCAGAAATCAGAAGTTGTAGGTTATTTCCTTTCCTTTCCCGGAGAGATACTCTTTTGCTCCACCTTCTAAAGAAATGCCCAATAACCAAATTACAAATGTTATGGGCTGTGGCCGAGGGTCTGATGGACTTACTTAGGTTTCAATCAAAACGTTGCCAGCAAGCGGCAAAGATTCACTGGGTTAGAAACAGAATGCAGGAAGGGGCTCAGGGTGCGAGGGAGCCCAAGGCTCTGTGTTTTATCCAAAGGGTACATTCACCCCAACCGTGCATGCATTAGCGAGGCATAGGCAAAGCTGTAACAACATGGAAAGGAAACTCATTTAGTAGTCAGATCTTAAGGGTGAGGAAAAAAAAGTATCTTTAAATGTGAACTGTTTTTAAATGCTAAGTAGTTAGAAAGGAAAGAAAATACCTACCATGCTGAAAAGGATACCAAAGAACCTTCAATACAATTGCCTAAAAAAGGAGACATATTGGTTAAGGAATGTTTTAAAGCCCAGCTTTCTAGACTCTCCTGAAGTTTGGCCTGAAAGAAGCACATATTAACTATTTTTTGAAAACCTTCTATGCTTCTATCTCTCAAGCCCGAGGTCATTTTAAAAAGTGTAGTGGAGTTTTGAAATTGAAGTTAGAGCTCAGTCTACAGCCTTATGCAAGAAAGCCTGACTGTATGAAGATATTCTGGTTCAGTGGCTGAAGTAAAACACAGTTAATAGGGTGAAAAAGTAGCTGCATATGCAAAACAATGTAGCATTCAAGTAAATAGATAAAAGATAGCTGGTATATCTACCTGACCACCTGTGTCATCACAGCTTCCTCTTACTAATCAGTCACATCACTTCCAAGAACCTTGGGATATATATCAAAAGTAACTGATGAAATTAGGCTTAGAAGTCTAAAGTCTTATAAGGGCTAGGTGAATCTGATGAATGTTCTGTGCATGTGAGTATACATATTGCCCTTTCTAGCACAGACCGCTGAGTTTGCAATACTTTGAGAATCAGGAAATAAAAACACCTGGTTACAATTTACCACCATTTTCTTTGGCTGGCCTGAACAGCTAGTCTTGTGATCTTTTATTGCTCTTCAATTCCCTCATTAACTCTTTCAAACATACTTTTTATTGCATTTTTTAAATCCATGACAATATAAGATGTCTGATACTATCACTGATTTATAAGAGCACTGTTTATTATAAAGGACCAGACACCTCAGCTTTCCCATGACACTATTTTAACTTGTAATAATATTCCAAGTAAATTAGGCCCAGGCTGTGCATTGTTCAGTATTGCATCTTAGGGCTACCTAGAGGTCATATACAATGGGACTGTATGCTTTTTGTTTCTCTTGAATGCATTGCTGGGCTTGCAAATTCTTGACTGAAGGGCGAAATCTCTCCACCTATTGCTATCCTGCTTAGTTGACCAGAAAATCTAGTCGTTGCAGTACCACTTACCAGCACAATATTTCAAACTTAACCTTCCAAACCTAACATTTGCAATATTCCCATAAAAATGAACGGATATTCACTTCACGTAATTCCTGAAGTGAGATATTTTAGCTCTGATTCTCAGTTACACTATGAGAGCTTTATACTACGGGAGCAGTTCAGGGGCACAGAGCTCGGACCATTCATTCAGAGGCCATTGGAAGCTCTGAGAAACAGCACATCAGTTACAGAGATCCTGGTATTGCTAAAATTTTCCTTTAGGACAGAGGCAGGCTCCTTGCTCCTCTTTATTATATAGAATACTAAGGTAGTTTAATGCCATTTTGGTGTCATTTAGGTCCTAACTGCTTACACAGAAAGCCTCTAAACTTACATCTTCAGTGTGACAATGCCTACAGTAAGACAATCTCCTACAGAAGTAAGATGCAACAGTGTTTAAGGTCACAGTTATCTTTAAAGGAGTCAACAATATACCCTCCAACCCCTTCTGGGTTTTAGATAGGGTTTTTTTATTGTGCAAAAGAAACTACAGGAGGCTCTATGAAATCCTTTCAGCTAGATGTGAAGTAAACCGCAGTGACCTAATCCACTTATCTTAAATTGGGCTGATCAAAAAAGTCTGAGTTTCTTCTGTGGACTACCTCAATTGCTTCCACGAGCAAGAGGTCAAGAAGGAATCCTCTAGGAAGGCTAGACTGTCCTACCTTAAATATTTTTTATATATTTTTACATTTTTTAATCAACTATTCTGTGATTCTGTGATTTTCTTCTCAGCACAGAGTTGTCAACTCACTTCACAAACTCTCATGACATGCACAGCCAAGGAAGAAATCTGTACTTGTGTTTTCAGTCCTCGGCATGTTCAGACAGACAAGGACGAGGGACCTCCTACCAGGCTGGTGTCTTGTGCCGTGGTAGAAAAGGTTGGAGATATTTAGATCAGTGGAGACTATCTGTTCTCTCATGTTGCCAACACAGCCTCTAATTGGGCCAAAGGAAAATTGGTACCTTGTGCTTACAGACTGTAAGGGGGACCCGTTTTATATCTGCTCTATGTTTATATACAAGTAATTAGAAATAAAGTTGCAGTCTGCCTTTTAAACACATTTTTGTGTCCATGTTTGTTTACTGGCATGCCTGAATCACTGAGCTCTGCAATTTAAATACTCTGTGTAAAAATTTACTTGCACTGTCTCTTGTACATTTGATTAAATACTTATATTTTCTTGTACTATGTGAGGATAACCATAGGATACCTGGATTTCTTTTCTATATCATTCATTATTTCATACATATTCTCTCCTTTATTTTCTGAATAAACTGCCTTTCTTTTTGACATTTTCATTAGTTTTATTGACCATCTTTAGATTCCCCCTATTTCTCTTCCATCTTTTGGAAATGTGAGTATCAGAAATGAATACTGTATTCAAGTGAAACCTTTGACATTGCTTTGCCTAACACCCTGTACCTTCCCTAGTTTATCAAGAACCTCCAGGATTATGTCTAAAGAGACAGAGGAAGTAAACTAATTAAAAAACAGATTATCACTATGAATTCTTCTGTTAACCTAAAAATATTCTAGATTACAGAAGATATGCTAATACATGTCTCTTCAATCAGTTTCATCTATTTTAACAGTAACATTTGTAAATTGCAATAGACAAATGAAATGCACTGGCTTAATTATGTCACTGCTAAAATGTAAACCATTTAACTTCCCCCTACATATTTGTATGTGTTCATAATTTTTTTTTATGGGTGAGAAGAAAATACACCCTCCAGTAAGGATACTGAAAAAAGCTTATCAACATATCCTTAGAATTAATTTGTGAAAATGCACTAAGGCCATCCTGTATTTATTCAGTCTTCAGGGGACTCTTCAACTTCATGTTAGTTTGGTATATTTCTCCACAGTCGAAGCTTTGTCTCCCACTTTTGAGTCAATCTTGTAATTACTTCAGTATCATTTCAAGGCCTGTGAGCAACTCATTAAAGAGATGGAGAGTTCTCCTACCAATAATGATCCTCTGAGTGAGTTATCTGCAACATCATTAATGGAAAAAAATGGCTTTATTTTACAGAAATAATTGGAAACATTGGCCACATGTGATAAAGTTGCATTCCATAATTATTTTGCCACGTATGATGTACGTCCTTTCTCTCATGTTATGCTTGTGGAGGCATATTTTCCTGTATTTTATGGAGACTGTGCAGAGAGCCCCTAATTTATATTTAACAAATGATATTTACTGAGCCTAATTTGTTTTTGTCAATACAATGCCTACTTAATAGTGTTCAGCTTAGTTTAATGCTTACCTGATTTTCACAAGCGGAATTTATTCTGGATTTATGACAAAGGTTACAATTCACAGATATAGCTCCCTCGTCAGAACTCCAGCAAAAGCATCTGTATTTGAAGGTATCAGATTATCTCGTACTGCTTTTTTCTCTCTGTTGTTCTGCCCAAGACACTGTGGCCCAAATTACTACGTATTATTTTCTCCTCCTTTCACTACGAAATTTAAATCCTTTGTGTTAAAATGTATTCACTTGCACAAGACCAAGCCTTGGCCTTACTGGCATAAACATCCATCACAAAATTACATTTATTTTAAAAGGAGGATTGTTTTTATGTGCTTGCATATGAAATCAGGAATGGAATAGCACATATTCCTTTTTGTGTTTCTTGACTTCAATTACTTGATTGTTCAGTGTAGATCTAATCATATTTTAGCAAAACCAGATAAGCAGAAAGCAAAAAAAATTATTTATTCATATTCAAGAAGCAGTATAAATAAAGAAGCATAAGCTAAGATCTTCTGAACTTCAGTAAAAGAATATTCAAAACTAGAATATTTTCTGTTAGAAAACGATCCTGTGATCCCATGGACAGAAAGGCAACACTGCTGAAGAAACTGCTGAACAACAGGACAATTACCTGGATATTTGTGGTATTGGTTGGATAGAACTTATTCTTATTCTTTTAAGTAAACCTCTGCCTTGGCAGATGAGTTCTTATTTCCATGGAAGCAAAAGGGTTATTCCAAAAATCTAAAAGCTGTATATAGAGTTAAATACTCAACCTGAGCTATTGCTCCAAGTTAGTTCTATAGGCACTTCATGCAGGCATCTCATCCCCTTTTAAGTTAGATTTCTAAGACTACTGAGAGGAGTCTTATGTTTCTATGTTTCTGTATCAACAATAGAACTAAATACCTACTTGAACTAAAGCCTATCACATAGCTTTTAGCTGGATTATATTGGGTGAAATGAATTCTATCCCTCATGACTGGCCAGAACTGTTCCGCGATGAGACTTATTCTCCACTGTTATATACTACCCATTGCTGTTTGCATTAGAGTAAAATGGATAAAACTACTGTAACTGGTGGTGCTAAGTTGTGATAAAAGGATTTGGAGGAAAATAATACAGAGAACTCAGGAAAATTAAAATATTCTCCAGGCAGAACTAAGTTTATTACATTTTAATCCAAATGAAGATACTGATCACAGTGATAATACTGCTAGTATGGGCAGTCGGATGTGTGAGAACTCATGTGTGGAACAGAAGGAAATCTTTCTATTTTAATGGCATGGAGAAATAAAGCGGAAATATCCTTTCTGTGGGAAAAAAAGTGAAGGGTGTCAATTTAATTTCATAGTGTGTGGTCCTTTTGTTAAATGGTAGACAGTCCCACAAAATTGTTGATACAAAAATGGGTTTCATACTTATTCTCTGGAGGACCATAACAAGTACGAAGGTTATGCTGGCAGTTCAGCCCATGTAGTGTTGTGATTTCTTCCTAGTTCTGGGAAGAACAACTTGCTTCATCAACAAATGGATTTTCTGGTAATCACGTTCATGATCTGAGTACAGTACAGTACAGTATCCTCATGATGCTGAAAGGTTGATCAAACACAGCTAGTTAAACTCATTAAAAGTACACAGTGGAGGTTAGGAATCTGTCAATAGTTATATTAAGAGGATATACAGCAATGAGAGTTAAAATATTTTTAAAGATAAAATAAATTTCTAGTAGTTTAAAAGGGTAATTGTATTTAACTTTCACTAGACAACCACTTCGCATACGAATAAAGAACTGCAACAGTTATAAGTAAAAGAGGATATATTCTTATTATTTATACCCTTAACTGCTTCAGATTCGGTTAAGTGAGATATGCTTCTACACCTGAAGTCTTTGCTTTCCCTTTTTCCTTCCTTCTCCAGGTCCTAGTGCCCATGAGAAGGTAATCCAGATGAATGGGTGGGATATGAGCGTAGGCGTGCTCCAGATCTGCTCCAAGCCAGGCACTGTGCTCGGTGCTAAGACCATGGACTACACCAAGTTTTACCTCAGAAGGTAAATATGGATGCATCAGTGAGCTTATTAAGATAATATTCATGGTAATAATAAGACCCAGGAATCTTAGATTAGATTCTGAAACGTGCTTCTGTCTTCTGTATTACAGCTAATCATCTCAAACATCTCTCACTGCTGCTTCCTGCAGTCTCTGCCTCAGTCTTATTTAGCTACTCCCAGTCTCATCTTTTTCTCAATTTTTCTCAGCCAATTGATCTCTCATATCCCTGTCTACTTCCCCAGCTTGAAGTCTCAGTTTTCTGAGGTCTTCTGCACACTTGTTTTGATTCAATGCATTACCCTCATGGTTGTACCTCTCACGTATTTTGCATTTGAATTATGTAGCATCTTCTTTCTCCATGCGACAGACTGCTGTTGTCTCAGTAGAAGTCACTCAAAGCCACTCTTGGCAGAACCCTGCAAAACTGCCATTTCAGGGAAGCCTGTTTAATCCTTTGTGAACAGAATCCTATGGGAATTTAGCTGCTAAAATTAAATGTAGATTGAAGTTGCATGAACTGTAGTTTTGCAAAAGTTTATAACATGACCAAATGCGAGTAGATTTGTAAGCTCAAAGTAAATAAACAGTTCCTTCACTGACAAAAGTATTCGAAGTGAAGCATGTACCCATGATGGGCAATTTCGGTCCAAACGGTTAAAGTCTAGCAAAGTCATAAGCAACTGAAAACAAGGTCTTGCAATGCAATCAGTAGGGAAACTTAATAGTAGGTGGAATTACCAGGCCCTCTTTTATAAGAACACTTATGAGGGCAGATTGTCAGCTGGTATAAATCAGAGAATCTGCAATGACTGACTTGACAGTGCCTCTGATTCATAGCAGATGAAGATAGGGTTTGTTAAATAGAAATAAAATTCTGTGTTTAAAGCCTGTGTGAGAAAATGTCCCATATTGTTGCATTTTTTGTGTATTATTGAACTTATTAAGGTAAAATTCATAGCAAAAATCTTGGACTGTAATTAGGTTAAGTCTTGGAAATGGCATCATAATCTTTGCCATCATTATAGTGCTCATCTCCTGCAACATCATTAAAATATGATATAGTAGAGCATTACATTCTACATCCTACAAATGGGGAGAGTCTTTTAGAAGACTAAAGTAATTCTCCAGAACATTCTTCTGAAGTCTCTATGGTGCCGTTTTTAGGAAAAATGAAACTATAAAACCCTGAATACAAAAGCCAAGTTGAAAATATTTAGTTTCTAATTCTAAGCAAGAAAGTAAATGAGACTGTTACTTGTGGAAGCATGATTTCTTTCCTAAGTGATATACAAAAACAACATCCAGGATGACATGGAGAGCTAAAAAACCCTTAAAATGATTTCTTATTCATGCAGAACATCAGTCAGACATCTTGACCTAATCATTTCTGTACAAAGATGCCCAAAGGGTTAAATCTTTGAGCCCAGTTTTGCAGATGTCTGCTCCCAAGTAGAGCATTTGATTATGATCTTCAGTGTTCCTGGAGAAGTCTTTGGACTCAACAGAGAT
This sequence comes from Struthio camelus, assembly GCF_040807025.1. Taxonomy (NCBI): domain Eukaryota; kingdom Metazoa; phylum Chordata; class Aves; order Struthioniformes; family Struthionidae; genus Struthio; species Struthio camelus. The sequence goes on from NC_090943.1 coordinate 128,761,938, forward strand.
GAGGATGAGGAGGAGGAGGAGGAAGTTCACATAAAACATGGAAATAAAAAATGAACTGGTTGAGGCAGAATCCTTGTAAGAGCAGAGCATCCGTATCAATTTATCATTCACATTTCAAAGATATCTGTCAAAGTAGTAGCTAAATGCCATCCAGCTGCTGAGGAGAAAGCATTTAGGTTAAGAGTCAAAACCAGAATTTGATGGCTAATATCGCATAATACTACAGAGCTTTGTACTTCGAATTTTCTTCCTGGAAATCAATTTCTTTTTACCTTTACTCTGTTCTATCCTGTTATTCACAGATAGGTTCCCTGTGCAGTTCCCATCTCTTTTCACTGGTTGTATCTTTCCAATAATTGTGAACAAACTTTCTGACAATTCTACATTTTAAATCTTTCATTAGAGTCACTTTCTTTTATTTGTATTTACAGTAGCTCCTGAGGTAACTCCATTCCCAATGCACCAAGGACTTTACAAAGTGCAGCAAAAATGCGATGGACATTGTTCTGAATGGCTTGAGTTTCTAGAAGGCATTTTGCCTAGATGTGTGCTTAGCTAGATACTGTTATCATTTCCTGCTTTGTATTAAAAAGACATATCTACATGGAAAAAAGGTTTTTACAACTTTAGACTATTTTTGAAAATTCTAAGTGTAAGACATTTTTCTCAGAGGTCCAATATCCTTATTCTGCAAATGGCAGAATTTCTACTGCAGCTAAGGCCACCACCCTACCTGTGTTTCCTGACATACCCTGTCTGCTGGAATGCATGAAAGGAATACCAGAGAAAGTAATCTCAACCTAACTCCAACAAAATTCAATGAGAGGACTTATGGGAAGGGCAGATGATACTTATTTACAAAATCTCAACCTAAGCTAATTCAACCCGCTCACTCTCACTATCATGAAATTCATGCACTTGCACACTCAAACCTGCATACTCATAAGCATCAGGACGTGCATAGCCAGTGGTCTGGCCAGGATCACCTGTGTGCAACACAGAGGACAAGGAGCGCTGGCTGTCAAGGCCTTACCCATCTCTGGGGTTCTTCTTGATGGGCAAAATCCAACTAGTTTTGGACAGATCTTCTGCATCCTTTAGAATGCTTATTTTAGCCTCTGTAAATCTTAGATGCGGTTGCTGCCCATTGAGTCTGTTTTTCCTTGTTTGGAATATATGTTTGCAAAATTTAGATCTACGTACTGTTTTTTTTTTTTTTTAAGCTAACAGGAAAAATAATGGTATGTGTGACATGCTGCAGCCTTGTTGCCATACTCCTGATATAAAGATACAGGTCTTCCTCTGATGAGTCATCTGTTTCTTATCAGCATGCAGACCTTTTGGTCTTAACACAACCAATACATTCCTTAATTTTGCTTCGAGGAATAGCATCCTGGTAGCAGTTGCCTGGGGATGGTGTTCCTTGTAACCAATATAGGACAATATTTTTAAACCCTTTTCTGCCATTAGTTTTAGTGCTTACGCACACATGCATTTCTATTCATATTTCTTTCATGTCAACCTTAGTACTTCCCTAACAAACCTCTACAAGAGCAGAACAAAGCCTGTCTCCTGTAGCGAAAAGTCCCTTCAGATGATAAGTCTACTTACTACTATAACTACTAGTGTGGTTATCTCATATGGCTCAGGTCCCTTACTCCTCAGAATGTCACCAACAATAATGGACTTGCAGATCTTCAGACAATCTCTCTTTTTTGTGTCATTCTAATTGCCACAGTATTCTGATCTCTGCATACATTTACTGGGAACTATCAAACTCTTCTGACTATTCCCACAGATTTTTCAAACTCTCAGATTGTCATTGGACTATCAATTATTTTTTTTATCTTACTATACTGCTCTTCACATGAATTATCAATACAAGGTTAAAGGCCTGTGAATGAAAATCAATATTAACTTTTTAAAAATATATATTGGGAATAATTTTTAAAGTAGACTTCTAGGTCCAATAACAAAATCTCTTTCTATTCTCTCTTTGTTAATTTCGGTCTTATATCAGTTTTCTGTGACCTTTTATAGAAATAAGACAACATTATTAGCATTATTATTAATACGAAAAGGGTGAGATGTATTAATAAGGAAAATTTTGATCTTTTCTTCCAAGAGCATGTCCATCAACAACCTGACCAGAAGACTAATGGTCATTCACTTAGAAAAAAGATATCCAAAGATGTGTGCATTACCTAACCATAAGCCAACTCTTGACTCCTTTGCTGGTGTTTTTTTTTGATGTTGAGACCCTGCCTGGTAAAATACTACAGACTTTTGAGACATAGAACACCTGCAACAAATAATGAACAATTTCACTTACGCTTTACTGATGGAGATGAGGAGGGAATATTCAACACTTCTTCCTATAGAGTTTTCTGTTTGATTGTCTGTACCTCAGTAGGAAAAGTGATGCAATCCAGGTCAAAACTACCTGAAGTATATTTATTTTCCAAACATTTTGAGGTAAAAATTGAAATTTTATCGCAGAAGATTTTGATTTCACAGAAAGTACATCTAGGAAAATGATATGCCAGGAAACTTCAAGGCAGTGTAGGGAATTGTCTAGGCAATCCTTTGTACTTACCGAGATTTAATTCCATCTCTTTCCCAGAATAATTTCCACTGATAACTGATGCACTGCAATGTGCACAGGCATTGATTCATTGTGAGCAATATTTGGTAAGGAAGTTTCTTCTTTGTCTCAAGAACCCTGGCAGGACAGTTTTCCTGATACATCACTGTCCCTCTGAAGGTGTGAACCAGGTTTGTAAAGATAGAGGCTGGATGGTTAAGTTTCTACCACAGCTGCTGTGAAACAACATAACTAAAATTTTAAAGTAAAAGGATAAAACATAGCACATTAATAGAAAACAGCACGGACACCTCAAAAAATACATTTTTTTAAAAATATTGTGATTTATGTTCATGGATACTCCACAGAAGGATAAAAGTCAAAATGTAGCCCCCAGTAAGAATTGTTTGGAGTTCTCGCTGGCTCTAGAACATGAAGGAATCATTATGATATCTAGTCTGACCTCCCACTTAACACAAACTACGTTTTCAGTAGCTCCTGCATCAAACCCATGTTTTTTTTAAAAAGATATCCATTTTTCAGCTTAGAAAGTTTATCACATTCTTTGGCGAATTATTCCAATGTCTGGGGATCTTGCAGTAAAATACATGCTTCTAGCACTAACTTCAGGTTATCTAGTTTGTCTACAACCGTTAGTTATGCCTTTATTTACTAGATTAAAGTGCTACTATCAGAATCCTGATTCTTCCAGACACAGTCAAGTCACTTCTGCACTTATTGTGGATCTTTATTTTTCTGCTGTAAGGGAAGAATTCCAGACCTTAATTTTTTAACTGTTCTGATCTTTGTCAAATTTTCTACATTGTTCCCTAAGGTCTCGACACGAGAAAAAGAGGCTTCTGTGCAACATTACTGAGACCATTTAAATAGGGTATAACGGCTTCTGTTTTCTGCTACTCATTATTTCCCTTGCTTACAGACTCATAATCTCATTCTTCCGAGCTTACAACTGGGAGCTCACATTAATCAGCTATTCACCATGTGCTTAATATATTTTCACTACTTTTCAAACTGCAGCCAAAATATATATATTCCCTAGATGATTTTGCAAGAGATATACTTTGTTCCTGAAGGTTTAATCTTATTTTCATCGTTAATTACATGAACGTTGTTAGCCCATTTTCCAGTTGATAGAATTGAACGTTTTAACCATGATTTATTTATTTGTAGTTCCTTATTTACTGAGGCAAGAGTTAAGGAGACTTAGCCCTGCTTCTGCGCCTCATACTAGTCCCAACTCCACTCTTTTGCCACAAAATAGCAGAATCATATCCATAAAACCCCAGGCTTTTTCCATCTGCCTGACACTACATACAAGTTATTATGAAGTTGCAGATAGCATACAACAGGAGCAAACCCCGGTGTACATCATATCTTGGGACAATACCATGGGTGCTGGTGTCTGGGCCCTGACAGTATCATCACACATAAAGTATGTTTCTGTCATGTGATGAAACTAAAGGAAGGAATGCCTTTGTACCACTCTTTATTCAACATATGTATTTATAGTAGATAAATGAGTGATGTATGTAATATCTCACACACATATGTCCTGATAGTTCCATACTCAAGCTAAATCTATCCCTACAACTGTTTTTTATGTTACTTGCCAGTGCAACAACTTTTAACTTCTTTTCAAATTTTACATATATGTATCTGTCTTGATGTAACTCTTATCCCATGAAATTGTGTATATTCCTCCAAGTTACTGGTAAGAATACATGATACAGCAGCAAGCCAAGATCAGATCTGTATGGAAGTCTACTGGCAACGGTGTTCAGGTTGATTATTCACTATTGACTTTTTTTTTAATTGGTCGGCTGACCAGATTTTAACTTATTTTAATTTTCGCTTCGTTGTTTCTTTATAGTGGATATTATGTAATATGACTCTTAGAATTGCAAATATGTCAACATAATTACATTTATCAAGGGCATTTGTCATCTTATGAAAACTGTGTCTTGTATCTTGGCAATGTATTTTCACTTAAATCATTTAGGTCAGTATTCCTATTTAATAGTTATACTTGAGTATAAACTTTAGGAATATATTTGAATTCTAAGGATGAAGAATTGATGCCTGTGTTGTCTGAATCTGTATTTTATGACAGCATGAAGCTTGATCACTTTGACGTGCTGAATTTCAAGTTCATCCATCTGCATGGATAAATCTCTGTCAAGACAGGCTGATAGAGTCACATTTTAATACATTTGACAGAAGTGTGAGTGGGGCTATGCAAAGTGTTTGACAGAATGACACTGAACAAGGAGATGTAGAATCTTCCTCTGTACATTTAAGAGCAAGATAATGTGGCCAATGAATCTTCTTCCTGCTTACAGAATTGAACAGGGTAGATCTACTCTGAAAAAAAGATTCTTTTTCTTCAATATGTAGATTAGGAGAAGGTGAAAGGACTAAGAATAGCAGAGATAACATTAATAGAGGTTGTAGTGAATGTCTATACTGAAGAATTGCACCAAGATATCCAAAGTAACATTAGAGTATGGTTGTATACGGAAAGCAGTATTGTCATCGTAGCACAGATTTTCACTTGGACTAATTTACAACTGAAAGGAATATCTGTACACTCTCCCGCACTGTAACACACACTTTTAATCTTCCTCACCTTATCTACAGCACGTGGAAGAAGAAAATTCTTATGATGAGATGTCAGGTTGATAAGGATTATAGAATTTACTTTATTCTTCTAGGAAAGTAAAATCAGCTTAACTTAAATAGCTACTTTGGAATATCATTTTACTAGCTCATTTATTTCACATTTTCAGCACATTCATTTTGATATTATAATGTAATGTTTTACAAAAGAAGGTGCTAACAGGATAAGAGGAATGAAGGGATGTAAGAAAAAGCTGCAGAATGGTGTTCCACAATAGAACGTTGTTCTCTTATTACTCTGTCAGTTTAGCTAATAAAATGCCCTTCTTCAGTGACTAAGTATGAAGACTAAGTACGCATTTCCAGAAAGCAGAATTTGCTACTACACATGCACCAGGCTATTCCTTTGCATAAGTAAGTGCTTTACTCTCTAAAATTCTAAGCACTGTGTAGGGCTTTAAGTCTTTGCAAGCAGATTTCTCACTCTCTGATATATATAATCTGCTCTGGTTGAGATTCTTCAATGGGATGGAACAGCTGTAAGCACCTTGTGGAACTTCGTAATAGAATTTGCATATATTGTCCATTACATGAAAAATAAGATAGTTTGGCCAAATTCTCCTCTCAGTTGCTTCAGGATAAACCATCTGAAGGCTATCTTTTAAGAACATGAATATGTACAAAGAATTTGATCATGATATTTATATTTCTACTCTTAGAAGACCACTTGAGAACTTAGCCATGATTAACAGAATAGGTTGGAATGACAAAGCGTGAAGATAAATCTTTCTGTAACAAATCATAATATAATATAGAATATAGAATATACAATATATAATGTCATTTCACTCTATCTTAAATTTTCAGAGCTTTCAAAACTTTTCACTGATGAGGCATTTGGTGTCTAGTTCTTCTAGGGGAAAAGAAAGAAAAATAGACATGTCAGTTCTTTTCAGGGGTCTAATCATGGTTCCATGAACTTGACTTCAGAGAGATCATTAGGACATACAATTGTACCTGCTCTTAAAAACTGTTACAAATGTGTGCAAAAATACCTTAAAATGTCACAGAACTCCAAGAATATTGCTACAATACATTATTGAAAGGCCACAAAATAAGATTTCTATTTTAGAAGAAAAAATGATTAGATCCAATTAAAAACATAACACTGAGCTTATTAAAACTACTGTAAAAATCTTTTTATTGTGCATTGTTGTATTAATGTCAGCTATATCCTGCAGGCTCAGTTTTGGCTGCATAACAGTTTCTTTTTTTGAAATAAGAGTACCTTAAGAGTTACAATTTAGGAAGAAAAAACAAAAACAACACAAAACAAAAAAGTCCTGTGTTTTTTAAGTCTATCTTTGAGGTTTCGCCTTGGGGCAAGTCTGACGTTAATGTGTTTTTCATCCTCTTAGATGTCGCCTAACTGGGACCCATTTACATGAACTAAAATCACTTTTTGAAAGCCAGTATTGGCCAAAACGTTCACTTAATTTCATGCTATTTTAACATGTGCCTAGCAGAAATGATGAAGTCAGGAAAAAAAAATAGCCCCAAAACCATCAGTGAGGCCCCTTAAAGTACATTTGTTTGCATACTTTGGCTTTATGAGAGTAAGTTTTAAAATAAGATTTACAGAACAAAAGCAATCCGAGCTGCAGTTAAGCAAGATACACAGGGCTGCAGCTGATGTTTTCTTGTGCAATACATTTAATTCTCACATAGTAAGTGTTGTTGATGGATATGTCATAGATCAGCACTTCCTGGATATGTGAGTGGTCAGGGAAGTTTAGAAGTATTGAAATTGGAACATTCCTGTGCTTCTCCTGCCAGATCTGGTATTATATATAGAGGTGCTCATCATGCGCAGGGGAAAATTGCAAAAGTTCTGGAATTAATGGTCTTGCCTATTAGCCCCCTGCAATGTTGCATCTCTTTGTGATAAATGTAGGAGACTTGTTATAGAATAAATATTGATCATTTATTTCACATAGTATTTCTGCTTGTGAGGACTGACCACAAGCCAAACAACATAAAAGCAGTGGATTTTGGCACTCAGAAGCAGGAAGCATGACTGACACAAGATTGACAGGTCCAACTTCAAGAATTAAAAAAAGTTATTTTCAAGAAGAGCAGAAAATATTTTATTTCTAGATACTGACATGTAAAAGTTTCAACATAAATTCAACAAGTAAACAGGATCATGCTTTGTGTCCAAGTATACGTAAAAAAAGAATTTTCTCTGTTGTAACCTTTGGACAAAGCTATGGTGGCTAGTCCTTTGCCATTTAGGCAATATCTTTCATTTGCCTCCTAGAAAACCACAGAACATCTACAGATCTAATTTAATGAGGGTAAAGTTACTTCTTCAGCATCTTATGGGATCATGTTCTAAATGTAGTGTATGCAGAGGTACTTCAAAACAACTTTATAGTTTTTCAGGCTGCTGAGAACTGGAAAGAGCACACTAGACTCAATACTAAGGTAACTGTCAAACATGTTCTTGCACACAGGGAGAGTCTATACTACCCAAGCCACGCATTGCAAAAATTCTATCCCAGTAAGCAGTGGGACTTAATTATGGTTGGATGGATAGCCTGGCAGAAAAAATGTCTTTCCTGAGTCTTTCAAAATCTTAATACTGCTTAGCACCTTCTTGTGAAATATTGCCCTCAGTGCTCAGCTTAATGTTGTGAGGTCTTTGTGGATAGATAATCTGAGGCTATTTTTCCAATCCAAAATGTTTCAGTTTCTTAAGAAAAAGCCAAAATACACAGAATATTACCTTTCTAAAATAAAACATATATATTTTATGTGCATCAGACATCAGAAATCTATTTCTTACCTGCCCTGCGACAAAAAAACAAAGTCTCTTAGTATGCAGAATTCAGGACCATAACAGTCAGAATTTGTTCCAAGAAGATTTTAAATCCCCCTAATGTTTGCAGGGCATTTTGCAGGGCTAAGAGGAGACTATCTACTGATCTCTGAGTTACTTAAGTACGGGGAACAGGATGTATGCAGAAGTATAGCATATTTTTTCAGTAACAAGCTATAGTGTTGGAAGATGAGAAGTGGGGTGATTGCCGCACAGTGTCACATTATGCTTCATATATATGCCTACGATAGTGTTGAGTGGTTCTAAACGCTAGTCCCATTTTACAGATATGTAAATTAGAAATCATTTAAATAAGTAAATTGCTTGTACAGGTCAGAGACTAGAGTTCAAGAATACCTGTAGCTTAGGCAGATGCTAGATCAGATATTCTCTCCCAAATTGCAGTAACTGTTAGCAGGTTACAATTAATATCCGAGTCTTAACATTCTTATTGTTCAGTGCTTTATTAACTTAGCCTGGACAAAACAGTTCATCGCTATAAACATTTGTAGAATTTTGGAGTTCAAACTCCAAAGCACCATAGTTTCCCACCTTTTCTTTGGTTATGGATCCTTCTAAAAGCCATAACATGAAATTCCTTTGCTGAATCTTGCGTGATTCTCATTTCAGTGAGATAGGCTCTAGAATCCTAAGTCTAGAAAGGACTTATTCTTGATTTAAGACAGAGCAGTTAGCCTATATCAGTCCCAACAGATGTTTCTTTTGAATGTTTGAAAGGAATTGGTACTATAAAGCAATCTGTATCAGTGCTTCAGTATCGTAAGAATGCTTTTCCGCATATCTGAGCCCCCGTTCCCCTATTTATCACAAACTGATGACATTTCCCAATCTCCTTATAACTTTCAAGCTAACCAGTCCAGTTAATTCACAATTTCTTTGTGATTTTGAAAAGAATTTTTTTTTCACTCATTGAAATTGAATTTATTTTCATGCATTCCAGATTTATGGTCTTATTGCTCTTTCCCCACCCTCTCCAATTGATTTACATCTTTTTTGAAGGACAGCATGCAGAGTGGTGTCCTATCTTAAATTAACTTCAACTAAGGCTGTGTGTAAAGCATGGTCAGTTACCACAAGTCTGTGATTGGTTAATGCGAGTCTAGTTTTAAAAAAGTGTTTGATTTTAAAGAGAAGTGAAAAAGTAAGTATGTAAGCTCAAAATAGATTGTTATACAATCTGACCTTTTCTTCTTTCCTTCTTTCCTTCCTCCCTTCCTTCCTTTCTTCCTTCCTTTTTTTTTTTTAAAGATACTCTAAGGATACACTAAGGACCTAATTCACAGATTCATGTTTGGAGATTTATCTGATGTTTCTTTGGAATTTTAATGTATTTTTAGATATTTTTCAATCAATAAATATATAACACCAGGAGATTCATAAATAAATGTTTTTATGTGTAGTGTGTCATATCATTTTGTGAAGGAAATAAAATTATGCTAGGGCACTTAGTTTTCAGTAATGCAAGAGGGTTCTCTTTCATATATTCTGTCCATTTAAGATTGTTTACGGTCTAGTACCACTTTTCTTTTTTATTCTTTCAGCCATACAGCTCATACGCAAGATGCTAAGACTGGCTCAACTGCTTTTTTTCTATGATTCTCCCTAAAAAATACAAAATACAGGATCAAAGGAGGAGAAAAGACCACTTAGGTGATCACAGAATCACAGAATCAGAGAATGGCCAAGGTTGGAAGGGACCTTGGGAGATCATCTAGTTGAACTCCCTGCTCAGGCAGGGTCATCTACAGCATGTTTCCCAGGATTCTATCCAGGTGAGTTTTGAGTATCTCCAGGGAAGGAGACTCCACAACCTCTCTGGGCGACCTCTTCTGGTGCTCACTCACCCTCACAGGAAAGAACTTTTTCCTCATCTTCAGACGGAACTGCCTGTGGTTCAGTTTGTGCCCGTTGCCTCTCGTCCTGTCACTGGGCACCATGGAGAAGAATCTGGCCCCATCCTCTTGACACCCCCCCCCCTTCAGATACTTGTATATGTTCATCAGATCACCTCTCAGTCTTTTCTTCTTCAAGCTAAATAGGCCCAGCTCTCTCAGCCTTTCTTCAGAGGAGAGATGCTCCAGTCCCCTCATCATCTGTGTAGCCCTCCGCTGGACTCTCTCCAGTAGCGCCATGTCTCTCTTGTCCTGGGGAGCCCAGAACTGGACACAGTACTCCAGGAGAGGCCTCAGCAGGGCTGAGTGGAGGGGCAGGATCACCTCCCTCCACCTGCTGGCAACGCTCTGCCTAATGCACCCCAGGATGCTAGCTACAGGCCTCCAGCTAGACTCTGCGCCACTGACCACAACCCTCTGAGCTCGGCCATCCAGCCACTTCTCAATCCACCTCACCGTCTGCTCACCCAGCCTGCGCTTCCCGAGCTTGCCTACGAGGACGCTACGGGAGACAGTTTTGAAAGCCTTATGGAAGTCAAGGAGGACAACAAGGAGGCCAACAACCACTGCTCTCTCCCATCTACCCTGCCAGTCATTCCATCATAGAAGGCTATCAGGTTGGTTAAGCATGATTACTCCTTTCATGAATCCATGCTGACTCCTCCTGATCACCTTCTTGTCCTCCACAGGCATAGAGATGGCCTCCAGGATGAACCACTCCATCATGATCCTTGCGTGATCATGCAATACACTTCCCAGAAATCACAAAGGGGCAAAGTATTAGAATTTAAATCCAGATGATTACAGGAAGAGTCATTCCAAACAACCCTTACCCTAACACACAAGCCAGAATTTCCTTTCACCCATCCAATTCCCTGTAATAAATGAATAACCGCTCTTGTCTTCAACGGATTTTCATGGTATTGCCACAAATAAATAAAATTTCACAGAATTATGTGTATGTGGCTTTGTTGACCTATTAGCTCCTGGGATCTTGGCCAAATTACAAGTTTCCTCAGTCATTTCTTCTCAAGGTAAACAATCATTATGGAGGGGAGATTCAGTCTGAGATTAACACATCTAAATTTAGGTGACTAAATGTCTGCCAGAAGTGAGATTCAGTTGCCTAAGTATAAGTGTCATTTTAGGCACTGTGGAGTATCCTTCCTGCCACTCTGGAAGGACACAAGTATTTGGTCTCATATCTACCAGACTGCTTAGTTCCTTGACAATGTCTTTGGTAATATAAATTCTGTTCCCTGCATATACCTGTCTAATGCTATCTGAGCCACTCTAGCATGCCTGAAATATCTGCAAGGAGGCAGTAAATAAAACTTGGGACCAGTGGAAGACTTGATCCCTTCTGATACATCATCTCAAGGTCATGCAAGATACCTTAGCATATCTCAAATGGCAATTTGCTGTGTACATTTACGCAACTGAATAGCACTTTTAGTGTAGCTTCATGGTTTAGTTTTTACTGTTCCTATTTTCATTTATGGCTAAATTGCAGTTTTAGACACCTTCTGTCGACCCAGAAGGCTGCAGTTCCTTTCCACTCTTGAGGGAACTCCTTCCCTAAGTTCCCTGCCATTGTATGTTTACAGTGAAACAACAGAACAAACTACAGTGAAATATGAAGATATCTAAGCTGATTTTAATCAGCTGCCTAGCTGCCTGATTAGCTGCAATGCTCTCTGTTTGCAATCTGCTCCAAGTAATAGTTCCCCTCTGCAATCTCTTTGCTTCCCAAAGGTAGGAATTTACATTGTTTTACACCAACAGTATATCATTATCTCCTCTTCCTCCCGTTGTGCAAAGTAGATCAGAAAATGTGGCCAATCAGTAAGAGGTGATGGATCCTCGCCTATTCCCATCCAACAGCAAATTCCCACAAGGGATAAAAAGTACCATATAGAAGCTTTGCCAATTGTTGCATATCTAAACCCCGAATCCTGTTAACCTAATTATTAAGAACTGGGAAAGGAGAAGAGGTTTTTCTTAAGCCTTTGTCACTTTCTTGTTCAGTCTGAATTATGATTTAGTCATCTGTGGTTAGGTTTGCAAGAAAAATGATTTTTTGATTTTAAAGTACAGCATTTGCCAGCCTATTATGTAACAGGGATAAGGAATGTTTTGCTAGGTTATGTGTCCTCAGGATCATGGACGGCCTAGGTTACCTTTTTCATGCTTGCAGACAAAGTCTGCACACTGTGATGTGTGAAACACTGTAAGGACTCTGACCCCTCACTTACACAGGAGCACACTTACTGAGGAAATTGCTCAAGACCAGTCCACTTTGTGAACAATGTCACAGCCTCACAAACTGTATATAACACAGTTTCCCCTTGAAAAGGTTAATTTTGCTTACCTGAATTCTATGCAACACATGACAAAGCCAAAGTTTCACATATACCCATAGAAATACATATATATTTATGGATATGGATATTCTGCGTTCATATTCCATATAAGACAATAAAACTAACTGCACAATTTTAGACACCCACCATCCTATCAAAGAATGCATTGTGTAACAGAAAGTCTAAGCTGCTTCTACTGCTGAAGCAAATCTTCAAGTACTTTGGGTTTAAAGTGAGCTGGAGTTTAAATAAAATGGAGTCTGTTGCCTCTTGAGGAAATATCCTAAAATCATTTTGCAACTGAGAACCACTTGGCACAAGTGGTGATCTCAGATTCTTCCTTCTCTTTCTACATCTTCTTTACTCTGCCTATTTATTCTTACATATCCAGAATACAGGAATAAAATGTGTGTAATATATTTCCGGAGAGATAACAGAGCAAGATAAAAACATCTGCTGGCTTTTCCACAGCCAACGGACCACCTTCAGAATGAGACAGGAAGATGTATATATTCAAAGAATATAACTGCACTGTGCAATGGACTTATGTGGCTTCCTGATATCTGAAGTGCTATTTTAATGAAAAACCCTGCAGGTAGCTTGCTTTCAAGCTTAATCACCTCCTCCCCATTCCTAAAACAGATTTCTTTCATTTTTGAGTTTTTCCCATAAAATGATTTACTATGCATACAATTTTGCTTTTTGCCTAATGTAACTTATACTGCCAGCTATCCAAATACCAACTATCCTCCAGAACTTGGTCTTTTGGATGCAGTAAGCAATCCAGTCTGAATGCCTAACTGCTTTCTAAAACATAGGAGGTTTTTCTGAAGCTTTCTCGAGCAGCTACTGTATAATTTTAGAATTTAAATATTTAATTAATACCACATGTTGCTAATGAATTTGGTAGCTATTTATCCATTTTTCAGAAGGTAATTCATCCATTTTTCAGCAGGTACAGAGATTTTCAGTGTTAATCTTTTATGCTTTCTGGATGACTTAGTAATTTTCGCTAAACATTGCAGTTAGCAGCAATAGTTGGAATATTGCTAATACATAGCAGTAGACAACAGCTGTTAGAATAAAATTCCTTTCAGATATATGTGCACTATACCTCAGCTTAAGATGTATCCATAACAGCAAACAAATAAGTACCAGAAGTTATGCAAATAAAAGAAACAAACTAAGAACTTGGTACTGAATCAATACAATTATAAATGTACACATCTATCAGGCTGTTGCAAGAGAAAAAATAGCATTTCCCTAACTACAGAACATGGCTACAGAAATTGTGAATGACCTATCCAGTGCGGCTGACAGTTAGTACTGGGAAGGTTCTACTATTGATCCTGGCAGCCCTGTCACTATGAGAAGTAGTGCAGAAATTAACTTAGTGAGGCTCTCAACAAAAATTGATCATTTCTGCCCAGAATGAATAACTTTTTCTCAGATTAGTTCTTTACATGGGAAATATAGAATACAATGAAGAAGTACTCTCAGTTCTCTATAGCCCATAACATGCAAACATCCAGGACTTTCAAATCCACTGTCCTGGCCACTCACTACAGTTGGCCAGGTCCTCAGCTAATGAAGGCTTGTTCTCATGCTACTTAACACCAAGGTATCCTTCATTTCTGGAAAGAGAGGATGTATGGAAAGTGCCTAGAAGTAGAAGTGCTTTTCAGTCACATAGTCTGGTGTGTGTTGAAGGCTCAATGCTTGGTTGAAACTGCAAAATGAAGTACCACAGCACTCACTAGTCATTCACTGATTGCTAGAAAACCTAGGGGACAGATCACATCACATGCTATCAAGTGCTATTGAGTGTCTTTTAATGAATTTTCACCAGTTCCTTATCATGTTTTTCCTATTAACACCTAAGCGCTTTTAAAAAGCCAGCCTGTGACTGATGCAGAGGTTGCTCTGTCAAACACCACTGATATTGTTGGTGTCCATAGATGCTGCTAAAATTCAGACTGTAATAGAATTCAGATGGTAATAGAAATTATTAGAGAAAGATTTTTATTAAGGTAGCAATATTTCACCAAACCAAGTAATTATCTTCGATAACTTACTGGGGTTAACTTTGGCATGCCAGAGTTTCTGCTTTAAAATGGCTGTTACCACATCTCCTGGACTGGTTTTCATGAAAGGATTAAGTTTCGTTCACTAGACAGCCCAAATACAACTATTTCACTTATTTTCATTGTCCTATAAGCACAAATATAAGTGACTAGTTAGGAAAATATGTTCATCGTCGGTACAAATACTCTATGGCGATTATTTATGCTACTTTTTCCATTTGCCTGGCTTTAATTTCCTATTGGAAATGGCAAAGCTTGCTATATTCCAATCACAAAATTTATACTGTCAATGCAAATAACCGGATGCACTTCATACAGTGCTATTAAATTTAACCTTAGTAGAGTTTTAGAAGGAGGAAAGTAGTAAATACCATGGTAGTAGCCATCCTGGCAATTAAGAATATCAAATAATGTGGTAGAAAATATTGCCTCTTGTGCTACCCTTGAAATTCCAAATGAACATATCACATTAACTTTTGAAATATAAAGACATATTTAGGTGCAAATACTTTACTTTCTCAGCTAGTGAACAATACTCCCTTGGCAGAAGAAGCAAAATAGCGCATGTCTCTGATTAGGAGTCTGGGAGGGGTTGGTTATGGCAACTTCTTCGTTCAAAGAGCAGGACTCCGTTCAGTGTCAGATCTCCATGGAGATCAGAGGGATAGGTGAAAGTAAGATCTCAGATCTCTCAGAGTTTCTCTTACTGTTTGTCAGAGCTCTTCTCTGATACACTCTATGGTATCACTTAGTTTTAATCTTGAAATAATCAATGTCCATTGAAGTCTCCTCACAATAATGAGCATTGAAACTCAGGTTCTATGAGACTTTTCTGAGATTAGTGTAGATCCTGGGAAGTCAATAGGGGTTTTTTTGTTTTTTTGTTTGTTTGTTTTGTTTGTTTATTTTTTAATAACAAGTTGATTCAGAGCTCTCATACCAATAGATGACATCATTGCATAAGAACCTTTAATAGTTAAGAAATATTTTGGATGATAGATTAAGCATTCTATTTACTAAGCTAATAATAATATGTCTTCCTACAATAATCAACAGAAGTGGTGCCTTTCTGCTGCAGAGCAGAGGTGGTCATAATTCAATGACAAGTGTCGTCTGATTTAGCTGGGACTAACAACTATTAGGAGCAAAGAGCCCGTTTATCTTTATTGTTTCAACATGAGTCACACAAGCTTGATACATGATACATGTATCAAGCTTGATACATGGGAAGCTCAGTGTCACCTATCAGCACTATCAAGTGTCAGCTAAGAAGATGGTCTTGTTCTGCATTCTAGTTCGTAGTGTATTTCTTCTCGTTAGGCATCACGAACCCAGCAGGGTCTGACAACAGGACAAAGTTCCTTTGCTGTGGCCCAGGAATCCACTCATGCTGACATTTCTCTCTGAAGTGGAAGCTTTTTTGGGTGGATAGTATTCTCTTTCTCCATGTTCTATCACTGTCGCTGTCTGCTTCTTTCCTACTTTAGGCAAAGGCATTGTATAATCCTGGATATTCATCTTTTCTCTAAGTCTACTCAAGCCTGAACTTATCTTTCTGAAGATCAGTGATTACAACTGTACACAGCATTTCAGATGTCTCTCACCAATATACTATGAATACTGATATTACCTGGAATGTACTGGAATTATCTTAGTACCACATTTGACCTTTCCAGATACATTTCATTGATGGTTCAAAGCCATTTTTACAGTTTCTGTACTAACTCCAGTTTCTGTAGTTTCATAGATTCCCTAGAAATACTTCGCTTGAAGTCCAGAGGCTTGTTTGTATTGTCCTCTTATAAAAAGTAGTATTTTATCAAAGAACATTTTTTTCTCATTTAGCTTGGTATGACCTAGTTTTGGTAAACTTGCATTGCAAATACACCCATTTCACAGTTACTCTTCTCTCTCTAGACTACTTAAAAATGTCTTCAACTGAAACTGTTTTTTTATGTAGAAGGTTCTTTCAGTATTCCCCAAAAGAGATTATCTACTCCTCCAGATGCGAACGTGTTGATGTCTTTATGTTGTAAATGCCACCAAGGACGAAGTATTTAGAACTGGTTTAATTAGAACAATTAAGACATTGCTATTGATGCGTTTTGCCCTTGACTTGAGACGCACTCTGGGCAATCAATAGTTATTGGCACCAAGGCTACTTTATAACATAACCACAGCAGGAAACAAAGAGGCTCTGATAATAATAGAAGTTCTAATAAGTTTCAGACATCAGATTTCAGAGAAATCTTGCAATTCAGAAACAAGGCAAGAGATGCCCTCTTCATGGTAAATGAAAGAAAATTGGACAGGGAGAGAAATATTCCAAGGAACTTTAAATGAAAGTAAAATTCATTTGGATTTGTGATATTAAAATCTCTTGCCAGAAGCTCATTACATACATACATCAATTGATAAAACTGAATTACAAGTAATTGAAAGATTTTGGGATTTTATTTCCTGTTTTTTCCCCCATTGTACTGGGAAGCAGGGTCAAATATGGTATAGCCACCTTGAATTGCCTTAAGACAAAAAGATGTAACTGAAATAGATTATATTTTTGTTCTCTGAGATGGGAAAATTGTTAGTGAAGATGATGGATGCACTTTATTCGGAATAATGAATGAACATCTACTCACTGGAAATAGTAAGAGCCATTTCCCAAATATAGTCTGCATACAACCATGAAAAGCGGATGGAACTATCCTCTCTTAAAGGCTTTCATTCAGAGGCTGCAATTACATGGATGTGTGTGTAGTTATGGGTCCGGGTTATGAAACGTGATAGAGAAAGAATAGAAATGTAACTGGCATAATGTAAGTTGTCAGGAGAGAATAGCCTCTGAAAGCATTTCTAGTATGACTGAGAAAAAAAGCTAAGACAATGGGCTTCAGAGTAGGGTGCTAGCTGGAAGATGCTAGGAATCAACAGACAAAGATAATCCTTCAGGGAAACACAACTGCAGATCTTGGTAAATAAATAGATCTGAATCGGAGACATAAATCACTCAGCTGTCAGTACCTTGCTCTAAAAGTAACAGTGTTCAAGATCTTGAAGACTGGCTTATTGTTCATATCAAAAAAAAATCAAAAGCTTGGTAGTATTGTGAGTCCTAACCTCACAGTTTATTTTTATATGCTCAGTGGCCCTGACTGCATTTTTCTAAGTCTCTATCTTGTTCCCATCTTATCAAAGATAGTGATACCAGTTGATAGTTCTCAGCTTGAGTTGCCTCCAGTATTTAGCTACTGGAATAATCCAATTGATTTCAGGATCCTGAGAGGACACTGTTAATTGCTCACATCTCTAATTGCATATATTACAACCTATGAAAAGAAATGTAGGCTGACATTTTGCAAGGATTTTACCCAGAAAGCACAGCTGGCACAAACAGAAGCACATGGAAGAAAGGAGATGGGGTCAAAGCTATTGTTATGTTTGGGGGATTCCAGAATCTGAAGTTAATCACAGTGTAAATCAGTGTAGTTCTTAATTTCTTGTAATTTATAGTAAGCATTTGTAGATAAGAACATATCCCAGTCCGCTCTGATTTTTACTGGAGTTTGCATCAGTCTCTAGCATGATCTCCCACTGCTGAAAATGCCTACAAATTTCTTTTATAACACAGTGACTTATAAAAAGACTTCCTCCTCTCTCTAGCATAAGACCTTTGTGTTGGATCTGATGAAGAGAACAGAGTGGAACTTCTGCAATATCACAGAAAAAAAGAATCTCCCAGGTTCAGAGAAGTATGGGAAGGAGCAGAGATGGAACCTGGCGATGGAACCTGGCTTTTTATTCAACAGCTGCTTGGTGTTGTAGGCAAATTAATTCACAAGGACTTCCACAGAACTCTAGCTGTGATCTCGGTTGGCCTGCCTGTCACGTTACCAGTTTTGGCCATGTTTTATTATCATCTAGTGCATTAAAGTGAGCTCCACGTATGCATCCTTATTACAGAGTAGATTTAATTACTACTGCAATGATAATGATAATTATATTAATAATCATCTTAAATATCAATCTGTAAAATGTTTGACTGTTTCTACACTACCCTTACTTACCCAGTTTAATTTACAGTCCATTTCTTTCTATTAAAGCTCTATCCCACAAGTTTCTTGTATCTTATTGACTAGTTCAGATCTCAGTGATATTTCTTTCTTTTTTATTGTTATTGTTGCTTTTGTTTTAACCTTAGGAAAAAGCTCCGCTTAGCGTTATTGCCCTTTAAACAATTTACATCTTAGCAAGACAACTTTTGTGCTTCGACAGTGCTTTTTTAGAACTCCAGCTTCTGATGCTGTACCATGTCAGGTGCTTTCTGAATTTTAAGAATTACCTGTTTATCAATGATATTTTCATTGCTCATTGCAAAAATAGTTGCAAAGATTTCAATTTTATAAAGATATTCTCATTTTTTCTTACCTGCTAAATATTTTAGCTGTAAGAATCCCTCTAAGGCACTCATCTACTTGGTCCCATGAAATGACTTAGCAGAGGTTTTTTGTTTTGTTTTGTTTTGTTTTATTTTTCTGTATCTTAGGACTCTTTTTCAACAAGAGGCACTATATGAGCTAGACTGCAGTCCTCTAGGATCTCTCCAGAGACAAATGACTTTCAAAATGGGTCTGTAATTCTGCAATATAGATTCCCACTTTGTGTATAATTCTTCACTGCTGATTTTGAATCCTTAAAGTTTAAGCCTTTTAAAATATACTTAGCTCTGGGTGGATGTGGTATGTTAATTCCTCACTTTTGACTCACCATTCTAAACTGGGACAAATTCCACTGCCTTTCTTCTGCTTCATTATTATGCCACCTTCCTGTACATCTATTTGCAGTGTTTTTACTGCATGCAAGTGTTTTTAAATACTTCCCATCCAAATTCCTTATGAAAATAGTATGAAATCTCAAAATAATGGCATTCAATCATATATGCTCAATATTTTTTTAATTAAAATGGACCTCTCATTATAATCTCATATGTGTGAAAGACATACCCTTCCACAAGAAGCTTAAAATCTGCAAAAAAGACACAACAGCACAGAATCAATTACATAATGATTCCCTTACTAGTTTCCCAAAATTTCTCACTAATTCAGAGAATGAAATCAAGAGCATGCTGAGACCATTTTTTGACTTGTGTCTTTCTCTCATGGACACTTGAATATAGTCACTTTAAGAATATGTGAGCATGTTCTCCATCTCTTTTATTTTTTTTTATTTTTTATAACCTGAATGTTCAAGAATTTGAAGCCAAACAGATGTCTGTGAAGGGAAATGAAGAGATAGCAAAGTGAACCCCAGGGACCAAAGGCACAGGACTCATTACTCCTCAGAAAGTGCTCAGTGCTTCCAGCACCTGGAGCGTCACTACTGTGTAGTATTTATTGCATTCTGCAGGGCAGATAAAGCAGTTCATAGGGAACTATCCTGGACACCTTTATATAGTGTTGCAACCAACAGTGAAGAGAGCACTCCAAGCCTTACAGTTATTGAAGACTATTCCCAGCAAGCCAATATTCTCAAAGTACTCTCATATTAGGTGAACATACCTTTTTCAAGTAATTCTTACATATTATCTCAAAAACCATTTTGCAGAGAGTGTTTGAAAATACAAGGTTCAAACTCTCAAAGAAAATTAAAACCTTTTCCCTGTAAATATTCTGCCGCTTATTTGAAAAAACAACTAAGCCTTAAATA
Organism: Struthio camelus; assembly: GCF_040807025.1. NCBI lineage: Eukaryota > Metazoa > Chordata > Aves > Struthioniformes > Struthionidae > Struthio > Struthio camelus. The sequence goes on from NC_090943.1 coordinate 128,782,103, forward strand.
TGGCTCCTAGAAAATTACCTCAAGTCTGTAGGTGTAACCTATATTAAAATTAAGATAGCTTTCTTTTAAGGTAAGTCAACCTATTCACAAAAATATGATTTTTAGGTTTAATGTTTTTAGCTTTTAGATCACAATATGAGATCTTTATGAAAACCTTTTATTTGTCAGTTTACTGCACATCACATAATTTCTGAGAACGTTCATTAAAAGATAGCGTGTTTTTGAAGCAGTGAGAAGAGAAAAACCTTTGTATTTGATGAGAATTGCATAGCCAAGACAGAGAAGTGCTAACTACCTAGGAGTTCCAAAACTGTTTCAATCCTCATGCTGTCAAAATGCTATATTATCTCTTTGAGTCTGGAGAGGGAACATTGAAGCCTAGATTATTTCTCTATCAGCCTGTCAAGCATTAACAGTTAGAGAGAACGGCTACATTTTCTGGCAAAGAAGTTTCCTAAAAAAAAAAATAGTAAAAGAAATTGCTTAAAAAGAGAAGTTATCTCTTCAGAAAAGAAGAGGGGAGGTGATTTTTACTGGGTTCCTGCTCTGGATTGCCTTGCCAAAGGAATGAGGAATCTACTTCCCTAATACATCCCATGCTCTTAAGATACATGCCTTGATTTAGAAACAAAAAATACCCATTTGTGCTTACATATTGCTGAGCATGAAGTTTTATAAGGACATAGTAATGAAACTCTGAATCTTCAGTGAACTTGGGAGAAGTTATGGCTGGAGGATGGACAGAAATCTGTCCTTCTTAGAAAACACAATATGTACAGCAAAGCTCAGAGTTTCTTAGGGTGGTATTGATTCCTTCAGACAGATGGGACTGCCAGCATTCCTAGTACAATGCATATTCCTTAAACAAAAACTTTACAGAAGTCTTATGGATGAACCTGAGAGATGGTGAGTAATTTCAAATCCTTCTGATGTCATACATCAGTTTAAGAGATCGAGCTTTCTGACTTGTTCTGCTGATGGTGTTCATCAGCAATTAAGGCACAGCGCCTAACAAGCTAGCACACCTTTCAACTGATAAACTTCTGCTAATATTTGAAGAAATGGTCTTAGTACTGTTGATTATAAATCCTAAGTATACTAGTAAGTGCTTCTTTCCTTTAAATAAAGCATATTATGGCTTATTTGTTAATGTTGTTATCTACAAGTGAAAAGAAGTTGAAGTTTTATTTATTAATTAACCCCTAATCTTTCTTCCAGAGATTTGAATCTATAGCCTTAGAAGAGTGAGAGCCCTTAAAGAACACTATTAACAAATAAAGAGAATAAACAATGACTAATATCAGGACGGGAATAATTCATCCTGGGTTATAACAACCTCTTAGATAACATTCAAAAAGAAGCTGGCTGGTTCATTTCAAGAGGATTAGATTAGGTATCAGTTTTCACATGCTTTTCAGAGACATTGTTTATTGCAAGGTCTTGCATCTTGTTAGCCAAATGAACTGAATTATCAACTCTGTAGCTCACAATTCACTTTCAATTGATGTGGTCTGACGCAAATTCTGTGTAATGTGTTAAATCTACTGAGAGACTAGCCCCTTCTACCTGCAGAGAATTTTTGAATGCAGTGGAAGATTAATCTTGTACTAGAATGCCAAGCCTTGGCATTGTTAGTGGGAAACAGCCATCGCTAGAGACTTGGGATTTTGCAGATACTTTATCCTGCAACTTTTAAAGGAAGAAAGAATATGAGAAGGTGCATTTGTTTCTTGTGCCTCAGCCACACATATTCCACAGGCACCCCACTCAGCTAGGAGTACAGCACTCTCACAGAGACTGAAACATCTGCAAAACCAGCTGAAACAAAAACAGAGTAAAACTTTGTTCCCGGTAGTTGACACTTGAAATGTCACTGGAAAATGAGATGGAGGAAGTACCAGAGGATGCCAGTACAGGAGGAGAGAGTGGGAGAGAGATGGATTGTTTGTTTTTTGCTTTCCCTCAAATTACTATGACTCACCTGGGAAAGTCTGGAAAAATGTCGTGCTCAGAGTTTATCCTTAGGAAAAATAGATCCAGTTAGTGCCTGCTTAAACTTAGGTTAACTGCTCATATCAATTAAACTAAAACTAGGGACCATGAAAACTTGTTTAATCGGACAGCGTGCTGTGTATCGTTCGACTCCTTGAGAAAAAAATTAATCTCCTAAAGCTTCTGAACAGAAGTTACATGGCAAAAAGGCTTGTTTACACTTAGAACACAAGAGACAACACAACAATGTTTTGCTTCCTTCAATCTTTTCTGCTATTAGGAGTTAATAATGCAAAAAACGCACAGGAAAAAAACAGTTTGATACACCTTTATTTTAGCGCATTATTTTAAATCACAAGATGTGAAACAAAACAAAAAGGAAAGTGCCAGAGGATAAGGCCTTACATTCTGGAACAAAAATATCTTGAGTTCAATCAACTAAGATACTATACTGTGTATGGGTAATATTACAAAGCAGACGTCCTCCACCTTGAATTGCACTTTGTCAGGAACCTTTATTTTCTCTACCCGGTAGAAGGAAATATCAGAATATATTCGCACATACAGATTTCAAATGCCACACTTCTAGCAGTGCTCAATGTACAGTTTCAGACTCAGCTGCGGCTTTCTCTGGCTTAAATTAATTTAAATGCTAAATGTTCTGTGACACTATGAAATAGCCTACAGGAAGTATAATATCAATATAAAAACTGCCAGAAATGTAGTGCCTGGAACAAGGGCTTGTAAAATATGATGGTTTTCATTATCAGTACATTTCAGTTTTACTTCACATGAACAAAATGTAAAGCTTTTTTTCTTTGAGTTTTCAGACAGAATGAGCTCAAACTCACTCCTACGCTAAGTTTCATATGCAGCCCCTCTAGGAGCAATTTTGCTCAGAATTACGCTCATTCTGCATCGTGAGCTTTAGTGAACCTCCTGTGAGTCTAGGCAGAGATAAAGTGCAAGTTTCTAATGATTTAAAAGTTCATTATGAGTTAATTCTAAACAAGAAGGATATCTGGAAGCTAGAGAAAGCCTTGGACCTTTTGGAGCCTGCAAAATCTGTAGAACATTGATTGTCTAACTATGGTTAGAGATCTCAGCAGCCTTCAGTACATCTCTAGTGGCCCAAAGGAATACCTTAACATTGTCTTTATGATGTTTTCAGTTACGATTCATAGATTGTTCTTTCCCACCTCACCCAGGTGAGGGTATGAAATTTCTTGCTCCTCTAGAAAGGGAGAAAGACAAGTAGATTTTCCCATCAGATCTTAGCTATAATTGTTTGGCAACATACGTTCCATGGGAGAGGTATATGGTTGACAGTGGTCTATGCTTCAGAGAATTTGAGAATCTCTGACCTAGATTTGGTATTAAGTCTTGGATTATTTAAATGTTTGAATGAGTTACAAGTTATATCATTTCTGCCCTTTGATGTGCATTGGACCTTCCTCATCTTTAGGTCTCTAGTGTGTACTTGAAGTCCTTTTATAAACTTTGTTTTGTCTGCCTTCAGAAAACTGGGGATAGATTTCCCACTGCCTTGTTATTTCAGTACTTATTTCCCTTGGATTCAGATTAGTTTCTGCTTCTGTATATCAGTCTATGTTTTATATGCTTGAAAGAGTATGCATGTCATACTATGCATCCCAGATTTTCAGCCTTCCTGTGGCACCTATTGAATCTTTCTGTGAAAAAGAAAAACTTATCTAGTGTCAGCACAGCAAAAACCTTAGTACTTTCCTACGAAAATAAGATGTTTCTTCCTCTATTTTTAGACAGCTTTACTACCAGCCAGCTCTGATTTAGTGAAGACATTATAGGTGATACCAAAGTCTTTGGTGATTCCAGTGGAGAAACTCTTTATGGAAAGTTTATGTGAAGTCAGTTCTACGTGTAGCTGTACCTCTCCCATTTATGTTCTCCTATGGGTGTCTTAGCTTCACAGAGCTCTGAGTACACAACAAGCAAGAAATTGACTTCTTCTGATACAGCTCTTCATAAAGATGAGAACAGAGAGCTTAATGTTTGTCTTTAGTTAGTTTTTAGTTTAGTTGCCCTTGCACTCCTGAATCAAAGTATTCAGTGAAAAATTGTCTCCTTTTTAATTTGCAGGACATTCTGTTCCAACTGCCTTCACTATAACACTGTCAGAACAGTTCCCAATATTCTCTTGGTCTCAGTCAACCAGTAATCTCCTAAACAATTTACAGCAAAGGTAGGGAGCTGTATGGGCAAAAAAGCACTAGTAATGGGACGTTTGAATGTGACCAGTGTCTTTCAAACCTTAAGAGTTTAATAGTATAGATACATAGTATTCTGTGCTTGTTGGCCATATTGCCAAGGAACAGTCCCTGAAGCATCTGATTTACTAATATAGATGTATCCAGATGATTCCAGTTCCTGAAATCTAGACAAAATAAAGTTACTATTCTAATAATCATTACTTAACTACATGATTGAAATCACTCATGATTTCATTTGCAGTTACAGCTTATTAAGAATAACATAACCATTGTTTTTTATGAGCTTTTTAAACCGTGACTTATAATACCTTTGAATACTGGAGAGGGGTATTCCTTTCCAGAGGGTTGCCTGGCTAACTACTTTCACATTCCTTTGCTATCTATCTATATTTCAGTAAAGCTGTGAGTGCTTTAGAATCACTCTCTTCCTCCAGTTACTTCCTCCCATTAAAAAACAATGACCTATGGCATCTGGGACTATTAGACGTAATAGGAGGGCCAAGTCTTTGCATGCTTTTTTGATGCAAAACTTTGTGTCAAATTCTTAAGTGCATATAAATACACACTAATGTGGTTTGCAGATATGTCAAAGGACCCTATTTGCAAAAAAAAATTCATGATTTGGGCTATTCTTACCATGAATTTAATGCTTATTAGGAATGATTACCTTAATGCAAACATATATGCACACAAATTGCTGGTATTTGTTTTATTGTGTGCTACAGTTTGGCCTGAGTATGGCACAAATTAGCCTCTGGCTAAGAGATCAAGTTAGGCTAGTGCAGCCTAGCCTGTAACCCTTGGGTATCTGAGTCTATCAGACAATATGAGTAGTGTTGTCCCCAGAATTAGACGGGAGGAAAGCCTACTGCATGCAATTACCTTGGTGGCATGACTGTGATGTCTGCTTTTACTACAGTTACTGCTATGTTTCACCAAATTGTCACAGCTAGGATCTTGATTGTGATCCAGTTTGTGCAGTCCAGAGTTTTGTAATTAAGACCCTAAAATATTGTCTTTGAACATTGTTCTATTGTCTTTGTTTTGCCTTGTCTCCATGGAGGCACAGGCAATCACGCTAAGTACTAAACAGCAAGCTACAGAACTTTCATGCTACACCATCTGACCAACAGTGGAGACAAAAAAGAGTAAAAGAAAGTTAATTCAAAGCCAATTGCTTTGAGAAAGAACATGCCCTGTGTGTTTTCAAGTCATAGTCAGTGACTGATCTGTAACTAATGTTCCAGACAGTTTTGCAACAGTCGATTTCCTAAAGCACCTTCAATTAGAGACTATTTGTTTTCATCTTGGAGTTGGCTATGTAAGCAGTAATTCTTTATAATAGTATTTACTCATGAAAAAATACAGCCAGGTCAAACAGTACATCTTTTCTTTTTTGTTTCACTTTGTTTCATAATTTAGTTTTGCTGGGCAAAGCTAATTTACAAACACAAATCAGATGCCAGGGAGGAAAACACCTCAAAGGTTCTGTACTTGGAAAATTTATATTATTTTATTATTAGCTGACATAAAATTAGCAACCTTTCAGTCTTTCAGGCTTCTCAGAAAAAAACAATTGCTTTTGGTAGCTGAAAAGTCAGCTGAAATATGGATATGAGAAAGAGAGTAAATGGAAATAATGTTACTTTTTGCAATAGCGTGAGGATATCCTAAAAACTTGGTTCAGTCATCATACAGAGAACTTCAATATTCAGATTCAATGATAGAAACTTGTACATTTTGGTCAGGTTCTTATTTTTAATATTGCGTTTAGAGTCTGAAAAATGGAACTGGAACATGATTTTGGACACTATGTCCAATTATTCCTTCCAAAAAGGGAAGACAGAGTGTCTTGAATATTGTTTTAAATAGGAAAATAAATTAAAAACATTCTCGTTCTCATTGCCATTCTTAACTTTGTCAAGCAGCTAAAAAGTATTGCTTGAATGGGTTAAAAAAAAAAAAATTGTTAATTGTGGTTACAGATTGCAGTTTTGTTCCCTAAGATAATTTCCAGGTTAACTTACTTCAAAGGGCATTTGCATTCCAAAGTCAATATTTTTACTTGTGCATTTCTTTAACAGTTTGCAAAAATGTCTAGACTTATATTTCAAATACACTTCTTATGTTCCAGCTACATGAATAAGCACATTTTTTGCTTAAACTTAACATTTTCTAGCAGATTAGGCATGCAGGAATGTAAAGTGTTCTACATTGTCAGTAAATATCTCATTCACAAGTTTATAAAACTGTAATAGCCCTAAAAAAATATAGCAACAATTGCTTGCTAATTATACAGCAAGCTAGTACAAGCAGGCAGGAGGGAAAGCCACAATAGGTCTGGTAACTTCAAACACCAGTAGGATATTCATGCCATCAAGCTGTCTGCATTTAGGGCATGTGTCTAAATTAGGAAATTTGGACTCCAGCCATAGTCCCTGGAAAGAGCTATGTTCCTCCAGAGGCCAACTCTCAGCTCCTGAGAAAGTCCACATCTTTGTGGACTATATAAGGGGCCTATAGTTAGCTGTCTGAAGTGCAACATACAGACTAACCCCTTAATAATGGCCATGGCAGACAGCACAATGTCCTTCAGTCTGCACATGCACACTGCTATTCCTGTAGTGCATTCACAACTCAGTGCCATTTCACATATTTTCTGAATGAGATGTCAATACCTGCCCCAGGGTTGGGGCAATTTAAAGCATGACACTGAGAGTATAAAGTACTCTTAATATCTTAATATCTTGCATCCTCCAGGGCTTATTATTACCCTGTAGAGAAATACAGAAATAGACTGACAGGGGCAGGGAGCAAAGAGGTACTACAGTGTATCCCGGATCAGAGCGGCAAAGGTCGTACTCAGCTCTTCCAGCCTCAATAAGATTAGAGAGGAGTTTCATCAATGGATTTCAAAGGCAGAGCCAGCAATGCCTGGAGGAAGACACACACACATACCCACAGTTACAACGGTTACTCTCTGTGTCTGTTGGAAAAATTAAGTTACACTGAACAAAATCAGATAAAGAAATAAAGCAGTGCTGGACGTGTAGGAATGCTTGTGTAGGAAAGCTTCCATGGCAATTTCCAGTGTCATTCTCTAAGCCATAAAGGTGCTTTGATACTTACCAAGTCAATATTCAAAAAATCCTCTGTGATGCTATCAGGCATAAAGCAACATAAAATGGCCCTGACCAAACTGAGGTCTGCCAGTCTCACTGCCTGTGTTCTTCCCAGTTCTTTCACCTTATACCCCTTTTGCCTTCTTCTCCAGTTCCCACTTTGATTCTCCCTTTTACTCAGATAGAAGTATGTGTCACTGGTCAAGTCATGCACTGGACCCATCTCCAAATCCCTATGATCATCTCTATCTTCGCTAAGATCTGGCCTTCAGGAAGGAGCAGTTCTAGTAATTTTCCTTTCCTATCCACCTCATTCTTATTCCTCACACCACTCCCTATATAAATTGTTTTCCTGAGTCTGGTCTTCATTTAGTTTTTTCCTATCTTAGACTATAAACATTTCAGGGCAAGGAATGTATCTTATACCACATTTGTAAAATGATGTGTACATTTACAGCTCTCTATAAATGACTTTTTAACAACAGAAGCTAAATCTTTCAATCCCTAAACAGGCAGAAATCCCTCTACTCCACATAAGTTTTATCTAGGCGAAGCCAGAGAAAGGTAACTGTCACTAGTGTAGTAGTAACAATAATAATGGTTTACTGTATTGATACTTTTATTAAAACACAAATTTTGAAATCAGTCTTGTAAAAGTTAACAAAATGACAGCAATGCCTATATTACATGAAATGTAGTAATGGCAGGAAATTATTCTCAACATACCACTCCAGTAGGCTGAAGTAAAATATTCTTCATCGAGAATTTAAAACTCTTGAATAAGCCCTAGGTCTCATGGGAGTCACTCTGTAAGGGAAATATCAGTTTTCACCAAGATTATCTTTCAATTAAAGTTTTACTTACATATCAGTAGGGATGGAAAGGGACACACATTCTAGTGAAAAAAAATAAAAAGATCAAAGTACATTTCCTGTATGCATACATGTATGCACACACTCATTGTATCTTCCCTGTTTTTTCTAAAGTGTATTCAGTGAAATTCTAGACTTGTCATTTATTCTCTGAGGTTTCTGTGGTTATTGTTGTCAGATATACCACTACTGCAGTGAAGTGAAGGAACACATCTCTCATATTTTCTGTGTGGTACAAAAAATTCAGACTTGTGCAGATTTTTCAAGTATTGGTTACTTTATAATTTCCTTCCTTCTCCCCCGTTTCCAGCCTTTGTCTAGATTGTATGCATGCCAGACATAATTTTCCACAAAGAAATGTTGAAATAGGAAATACTCCACAGCATGTTCTTGATGTTGAGTCTGCAAATTCACTTCAAAGATGTACTCAAGCTGTAGAGTTACTAGGGAGAATAGATATTACGGATTGGACGTAGCATCTACATGATTCACTTTGCAAACTAGAACTATGACTACAATATATGCAAAAAATGTCAGCTGTGAGCAATTAAAAGATGCATGAAACTAACCCAAATAAGAATAACAGTTGATATTTGAAACCAGTATAAAAAGGGGCTAGTGTTGAAGAAATTTGAGTAATTCATTACCAGAAGGAGTTCACAAATTCTGGCCAGTAAAAAAGATTAGATGTCTGAACCACAAGAAAGATTAAAGGCCTAATCCCTCTGACATCAAAATGTGTTCTCTCCCAAACGCATTTTCATTGCTTCTGTGTTGTAAGACTTGATCTGATTCTCACTGATCACCATGAGAGTTAGATCACGCTATATTCAGGAAACATCTTCCTTTTGGGATGGAAAAAGAGGAGGAGCACCTATAATCTGTGAAATTAGAGTGAATGGTCGGAAGAGAAACACTTGTTCTGATCTTCCTACTTTTTTCTCCCCGTACTAAAAGGCCATGCTTACCTCAGTATGGATCTACTGAGGATCACTCTGTTTTGTTTTGTTTTGCCTTTCTTTAAAATAGTTCCCTTTAACACTCATTTTAAGATCTAATAAGTCTGAGCAGTATAACATCCTTATTTTCATAGCTTATCCTAGGCCTTCAATAAGTAAGATCCTCCAGTAACCTTCCTGGTACTGGTGCATAATGGGATGCACAAGCTGATCTCTGGGAAACTGCTGAAGGCCAGAGGACCACCAGAGGCAGAAGTGTATATGTGGGGCCTGATCGACATTCAGTTGTTTCTTGTGCAATAGTGCAATGAACAAAAAACAGGAAATTACTTCTATTTTTTTAAATGCCAAATCTACTATATAAAATTATCCAAGAGTGCAAAGGAAGTATATGTTCATGTTTCAAATCAGAAGTCATTTAAAGTCATTTTTCCTCCAGGCTCAAGGTGAATGCATCCCTTTGAGTAAGAAATCCAGCAAAGCGGGCAGGAGACCTGCATGGATGAGCAAGGAACTCCTGGCAAAACTCAAACAGAAGAAGGAAGTGTACAGAATGTGGAAAAGGGGACAGGCCACTCGGGAGGAATATAGGGACATTGTCAGAGTATGCCGGCATGCGACAAGGAAGGCTAAGGCCCAGTTGGAATTAAATCTGGCAAGGGATGTCAAGGACAACAAGAAAGGCTTCTTCCAATATATCAAAAGCAAAAGGAAGACCAGGGAAAATGTGGGCCCGCTGCTGAATGGGGCGGGTGCCCTGGTAACAAAGGATACAGAGAAGGCAGAATTATTGAATGCTGCCTTTGCTTCAGTCTTTCCTGCTAAGGCCAGTCCTCAGGAATCCCAGACTCTGGAGACCAGGGAGAAAGGCTGGAGAAAGGAAGATTCTCCCATGGTTGAGGAGGATCAGGTTAGAGATCTTTTGTCCAAACTTGACACCCACAAGTCCATGGGCCCTGATGGGATGCACCCACGAATGTTGAGGGAGCTGGCGGATGTTATCACTAGGCCACTCTCCATCACCTTGGAAAGGCCACGGCGATCAGGAGAGGTGCCTGAGGACTGGAAGAAAGCCAGCGTCACTCCAGTCTTCAAAAAGGGTAAGAAGGAGGAGCCAGGAAACTACAGGCCTGTCAGCCTCACCTCCATCCCTGGAAAGGTGTTGGAACAGCTCCTCCTGAAGGTCAACACTAAGCATCTGGAGGACAAGAAGGTGATCAGGAGGAGTCAGCATGGATTCATGAAAGGGGTAATCATGCTTAACCAACCTGATAGCCTTCTATGATGGAATGACTGGCAGGGTAGATGGGAGAGAGTAGTGGTTGTTGGCCTCCTTGTTGTCCCCCTTGACTTCCATAAGGCTTTCAAAACTGTCTCCTGTAGCGTCCTCGTAGGCAAGCTCGGGAAGCGCAGGCTGGGTGAGCAGACGGTGAGGTGGATTGAGAAGTGGCTGGATGGCCGAGCTCAGAGGGTTGTGGTCAGTGGCGCAGAGTCATGTTGGAAGCCTGTAGCTAGCAGGCTCCCCCAGGGGTCAGTACTGGGTCCAGTCTTGGTCAACATATGCATCAATGACCTTGAGGAAGGCACAGAGGGCACCCTCAGCAATTTGCTGAGGATACTAAACTGGGGGGAGAGGCTGATACAGCAGAGGGCTGTGCTACCATTCAGAGGGACCTGGACAGGCTGGAGAGATGGGCAGAGAGGAACCTTCTGAAATTCCATATAGGCAAGGGCAGGGTCCTGCACCTGGGGAGGAATAACCCCATGCCCCAGTACAGGCTGGGGGCTGGCCTGCTGGAAAGCTGCTCTGCAGAGAAGGACCTGGGAGTCCTGGTGGACAACAAGTTGACCATGAGCCACCAATGCGCCCTTGTAGCCAAGAAGGCCAAAGGTCTCCCGGGGTGCATTAGGCAGAGTGTTGCCAGCAGGTGGAGGGAGGTGATTCTGCCCCTCCACTCAGCCCTGGGGAGGCCTCTCCTGGAGTACTGTGTCCAGTACTCCAGAGAGACCTGGCCCTGCTGGAGAGAGTCCAGCAGAGGGCTACACAGATGATGAGGGGACTGGAGCATCTCTCCTCTGAAGAAAGGCTGAGAGGGCTGGGCCTGTTCAGTCTGGAGAAGAGAAGACTGATAGGCAATCTCATCAATGTGTACAGGTACCTGAAGGGAGGGTGTCAAGAGGATGGGGCCAGATTCTTCTCCATGGTGCCCAGTGACAGGACGAGAGGCAACGGGCACAAACTGAACCACAGGCAGTTGCATCTGAAGATGAGGAAAAAGTTCTTTCCTGTGAGGGTGAGTGAGCACTGGAAGAGGTTGCCCAGCGAGGTTGTGGAGTCTCCTTCCCTGGAGATATTCAGAAGCCATCTGGACACAGTCATGGGCAACGTGCTCTAGATGACCCTGCCAGAGCAGGGGGGTTGGACTAGATGATCTCCAGAAGTCCCTTCCAACCTCAGCCGTTCTGTGATTCTGTGATTCTGTGATTATAATTTCTATCTAGACACTCCTCTCATATCATTACATTAATACATATTTAGAAATAAATAACAAGCCTGACTCTAAAGGCCAACAATATTTATGAGATATGTATAACCAGAACTAAGATACTCTTCGTAAGTTTTTAGTGGAATAACACAGCTAATTTTAAACAGAAAATTCTATTCAGTGATGAGTCTACTACACAAAAGTATCTTAGACTGCAAAGAAAGGATGTCCAATATGATATGAAATAATTAAAAATGTAATGGCAAAGTATGAAATTATTTTTTATTTGCTGTAAGTAGCTGTTAATGGGACTAGCGTTCGGAAAGAACACTGATCTGGTCTTAGGTTTTGATAATTTTTTAGAGATGTGTAGTTCTGGCGGGCTGAAGTGAGATCTGACCTTCATAGGGACTCCACAAAAGATAAATAGTTATTTGACATTTTATGACAAGGTAAGAGTAAATTTTTTTTCTAATAGAAATAACTTAAATAATGTATCCCAGAATTATATTTTCTTTCTGCAAGATTGCATCACACTGATGTCTTATGGCCATTGCATTATCAGCTGTTGCATCCAAGCCTTTTTCCTCTTCTACTGTTTCTGAGAAGATCCTACTTTATAGCATAAATTCCTGTAAGCAGCCCTAAATGCATGACCACGATTTTGTATTATTACATTTTATTCCTTTTTTGCTACCTCAGTCCTTAAGGTATTTAGCAACATAAAAAAATTAAGGGGAAAAATTCTGTGACTTATGGAATGAATGAGATGTGTTTACCAGAATTTCTCCAGCATTTGGATTCCCTGATGTCTTATTAGGTTTTCCCTCATAACAGTTATTAATAGTGTTCCTTTTCTTCTGTGTAGCTGCACTCTTTTCACAATGCCTGTAGTGAGTCTTGAGCTTCTAAACCCCTAACCCTCTCTCAGGTAGGATTCAAGCTGATTGGTCGCTGAGTTCCAAACAAACATGCACACAAGTGCATCAGGCAGACTATATTTATTTACTTTAGACTTTCTTAGGAAAATTAGCTGAAATGGAGTAAGTAGCCAGAAGCAGGAGCTCTTTCGAATTACAGGAACTGGAGAGAGGTCAAATCTATTAAGTAATCTATTAAGTAAGTTTCTCCCTAGTCTAGTCTTTCTTCAAGGCTAGTTTAAAATGTCTAAATCTATAGGTGTTCCACTACTTCCCTTGATATACTGATCTCTGGCATAATATATCTAAGTGATAGGATTTTATTCCATCTTAATTTCATCAAATTATTCATAGTTATATTCCCTTGTGCCACTATAAATCTCTTCCTCCTTGCAGTGACATCCCAGCCCCTCAGAAATGATAAGAGCTTTGCTATTGTGGGTCCAGAATTTCACCCTTGGTTTTACATGCTTGAGATACTTTAGAATGTTATAATAAGTTATCGCCTACCTAGGCTATAAATATATATCTGTTACAATCAATCATTGAAGAGAGCTTACAAGAGAGATGAAGATTGAAATATAATGTCAGAGCAACTCATTGGAAAGGCAAAAACATCCATCCAATAAGCTGCCATACATGATTACACAGGTTAGAAAAGAAAGACCACCTGGCAGGAAGAGGCTAAAGAAAATGCTGAACAGTGATTAAAAAATATACATATCACAGGAGTCTGATCTCTCAGAGCATGAAAGCCTTCCCTTTGCTCAAATGTCTTTTTTCTTCTGCATGAAGCTTTTAAAATAGAGGAGAGAATAAAGAAATGCTTGGGGGAAAAAATCAAGTAGCAGAATGGAAGGACAAATAATTTTCAGTCCTTTCTAAGGGAAAGGAAAAGGGAAGGGGAAGGGAAAGGGGAGATATTTTTCTTAATTCCTTTCCATGTCTTTCTCAAAGTTCCTGGACTTATGATTATCTTTCCGTCATCTTTTGCCTTTTATCTTCTCCCTACCACAACATTGAGAAGCAATAATTGTTGCTACAGGACTGAAAAATGCAGCAATAAAATGAAGCAGGAAATAGAAGCTGGAAAACAAAGAAAGAATAACCTGGGCGATATCACTTCTTTTATTTATTTTTCTCATTTTTATTTTCCAGATTTCTCCTTTGACATCTCTGATATTGTTGAACTTTATCTCAAAGTCAGGCTTGTTTGACTAGCCTTCTATTGTTGCAGGTAGGTAAGATCTAGTTGGAGCAATATAAAATGGAAAAATTGAAGTCACTGGTTATTACTCAGTGTCACACATTCACCCTTTCAAAGAACTTTCAATTTATTGAAAAGAACATACATACAACTGCCAAGGAAATCTTATAGAGGGCAAACTTTTCTATATTGAAATCCCTGTTGTTAAGGACTAAGCAATTCATAAGTCTTTTTTGTACTTTACCTATTGTTTCCTTTTTTATATTCTTGGCTTTCAAACAACAGGTACAACTATTACAAAGTGATCTACAGCATGGATGAATACTGCATTGGTATCTGACAGTGGAATGCTTTCCTATATGATAATGATGACGTGATGTTAAAGTTTTATCTTTAAAATAGATTGAATTAAATCTCAGTAAAAAAGATCCATGGCACGATCTTGAGTCTGTATTTCTGAAGAGGAACCTAGAGTGAATATTTATATAAAGTGATATTCTGAGTTTTTCACTCAAAAGTGAAATGTGAGTGAAAGTGAGTGAATCAAGTTTTTCTAAGAGACTCATGGAAAACAGATATATCTAATCTCTTTGCTTGGAGTGTTTCCCAGTTGCTGCATCAGAACAGCTTAGAAATTGTTTATCATTGAAAACATTTGACAGCAAAATGCTAAATATACCATTATTCAATATTAAACGATGTAAACAACTGAAGTTACACTAACCTTAGCAAGCTAGCCTGCCAATCTATAGTCACTGCCAACAATAATAATAAAAATGTAACTCTATGCCACTATACAGATGAAACTGCTACAAAGTTTCCATTCAATAATTTGCACTAGTTTCCTCTATCCTTTCCATATGTAAAAAAAAAAAAAACTTTTTCAAAACATGCAAATGTTAAAATTCATGACTGAATTGACTCATTGGTTTAGGGATGCAAGCCCATCCACTTTGTTTTTTGTACATGGACATGTTAAAATTCCAGGAACCCTGTTCAGGACCCAGGCCAGCATTATTCACTGGGATCCTTTTACAGGGCAGACACCTTTGAACAGTTGAATCCTTGCAAATTTAAGCTATGGCCTATGAATCCTATGACCTATGACTTAAGAAACCTACAAAACCTATGAATCAAGCCTCTGACATTTTATACTCCATAGCCTTTTATCCCCTTGTGGCCTGTGCTTACTGTGTAGTGGTGATATGGGCACCAGCAGGGGATGCCAGCCGGAGGGCAACATTCATCTCCCTGCTCAGCCACACTCAGATTTTGATGCTAGTCAGTGTGAAATTTGTCCAAACAGGTGACTAATGTGGAGTTTAGGTGGACCTAGCGTCCAAAATCTGATTAGAAAAATCTCTCTTCAGCACCACTGAACCTTTAGGATTTTTTTTCTTTGTTCTTTGTTCTTTTTTTCCTTTTTCTAACTCAACAGTGTCCTCCATGCTAGATCTGTGCAGCCCACCCTCTCTGCAGAGAGTGGGGCAGTTCTATGCTTCGCTCAGACGCCTAAGCCTAGCTGGGCTCCAGAAATGAGACTTTCCTCAGTCTGAGTACCCTGAGTAGTTTGCGTGTCTTCTTGACACACTTTAAAAAATAAGGTGAAAGTCCTTGCTTGGTGAAATACTTTCTCCTACTTGTTTAAAACACAAGTAAAAGAAATATTATCAACATTTTTGATTTCCTTCATATAAGTCTGCCTCAGGATATATGTAAAATAATATTCAGTTCTTGCCTTGGTGTGAGGAAAACACAATCCCTTTACCATTGCCCAGAAAAGCAATGACACCATGGACCTTATGTAGGATGTTCAAGGAGAGACTAATGCTCCACTGTTCCTAGTAAAATTAGGCTGCTGCAAAAAGAAATTTAAGTGAGAGAGAATAACTGAATTACACAGTGAGTGGGACGTTCATTTCAGAAGTAGGGAGTCTGGAGATCCACATCTTCTTCCAAGCAGTGGTTCTATATTCTAACCAATGAACAGAATTTCAAGGGTAGGCACACTTTTGGGAGGACTACATTTACAGATGTAGTTAAAATACTCACGTCTGCAGTTAAATCAACTCTTTATATGTATCCTAAAATAAAAAATAAAAAATAAATCTAATTTAAAGTTTCAATTGAATTTCAATTTCTCTGTGCTCCAAAACTCTGAATAAGTTTGTGCTATCCCCATATTACATGTCTGACTCAGTGGTCCTATTGCAAATTCCATTATCCCTCTAGCCATGAAAATTTGATCTCAGATGCACCAATAGGAAACACAGAGGTGAATTTAACAGAGCTTTAGCATTAATCTTCAGGTATTAAAACTTTCCTCAGGTAGAGAAGAAAATATTTTTTAGCTTCTTAATTCACACTGAATATTGGTAAGCATTTGAAAGTTTTATTTTATTTTATTTTTCATTTTTTGCTTTATTTTCAACAATAGCCATTAGGCATTCTCTAAAGAATCAAATCAGAAGTCACTTGATGTATTTCCATTGACTTAGCAAAAAAACTCTCTCAAGTCCTGAAATGTCATTTTAGCTAAGAATTTCTTACTACAAATGATGGAAATGCCGTTTAAAATAAATGAGGTTTCCATAGTGGGCTGAGTTTTTCATAACCGAGATCTTTTCTGGAAGTATTTTTTGTTTTTTTTTTTTAAGTTAAAATATATATAAATAAACATACCACCGAGTTTCATTGTCTTTTCATGTGACTTTTTCAGAAAAGAAACAGACATAGATGAATAAAAAATGAAGACTAATCAATGAGATTAAAATCAAAGTATACCAAAGAACTGGCATTTGTTTTTACTAGACCACTTCTCTAACATCCTTCAAAACAAAAAAAAGCCATCAAACCTGATTTAATTTCCTGGGATAAAGAATTAAGTTGATGTTAGGAATTAAGATGCAAGCTACCACTCTGCCAGAGGTATAGCACAACATACTTTTTGTGATGGAAAAAAGGAAAGAGAAAATTGAGCTGCCAAATGCAGAATATTTCTACAGATAACATTGTTTTGATGAGTCACTTGTCACTAGACAAAAATAAAAAAGGAGTATCCACAAGAAATCAAACCCAGTTTTTATGCCATCTTCCCAGAGTACTTATTACATATTCTTAGTCATGCCCATCTCCAACCATAGCTGCAAGCTGACTTGCTAAGCATAGGTTGTCAGCATGCCATGTTATTATTATTTACTCTGTTCAAAGGGTTTGGATGGAGCAGATAACTAGCCGTCTTTTTCACAGTGAAATATATGGTAAAATGAACTTTAATATTTCCAAGAATAAAAAGCTACAAATCCAAATTTCCAACTTGTTTAGCATATAACAATTCATTTTGAAAGTTAGGTATCCAAGTTCTAACCGAGATCTTGGGAAAAAAATGTCTTTTTTTTGTTAATGATTTCTCAGTTTTCTTCTGAGATTTTGCCAGAACCTTCTCCCAGCTTAATTTTTAGTAACTCAGAGGGAGAGTTAGGATACAGGAACTAGTTCAATGTAAAACAGATTATAGAGAACTGGCTGTGTAAAGTTGAAAGGACGTGTCCCAGAAAACCAAAGGCAAGAAGCAAGAGCTTCAAATGATGGACAGAAAAACAAGGAAACCAGCAGGACTGGGGCTCACAGAGAAGGATTCTGGGGTAGGAGCCTGAAGGGTGTTGAACGCTTATTACCACAGCACCTTGCTCTTTATTCGTAGTCGCATAGATTAAGCACCTCCATAGGATATAGTATTTTTTATATGACCTATTTGTTTAGAGACTTCATACCCCCATTATTGTGGAATGTAATGAATGGAACTATTGTATAGACTTACTGTGCTCATTTAAGCAGTTCTTAGGTTTCAACCTACTGGCCCTTCTTCAGAAATGAGTAAAGAGATAACCCTGTATCAAATTCCTCAAAGCCCTTTGTTTGATATTTTATAAAAGTAAAATACTATATTCTTTTAAAACATGCTAGCACTGGAACCGAGAGGTATAAATACATTTTTCTTTTTAATTTCAGTGGAAAAGAAACTGAAGCTGAAAATAAAGTATGGTTCCTGGATAGTCAGCCTACTGTATACAGAGGATAGGGAAACTAAATGAAATCCATTCACAGTAGGCTAAAGTTGGCCACAAGAGCAGCTGACATTGGAACACTACTAGAGAGACTATGTTGTTGTGAGTTTATTGAGGACTTCATGAACAGCAGAAATAAACAGAACACTGGGTTTTAATTTTAGGGTATATTTGCACCCTACTAAACTAGAGACCCCAATGACGTCTGTCTCAAGTAACAGGCACCACATGCTTTTTTTTTAATGGACAGTGATAAAAGATGATTCAGCACTGAAGAGGCACACTATACAGCATATGTGTTATCTTTCTTTTATTTATCAACAAGCAATACTTTCAGAGGCTGTTATAATTCTGTTTTTACCTACTTTCATTGCATTTAAGATGATTCAGCTTTGAGACGCAGCGGTACTCTACTACGATAACGGTCTAGAGAATTTTTGGCTGCACTCTTCCTCAGCATAGTAGCCCTGGAAAGAGATAACCTAGCTCCAATGAGAACTAAATGCACAGTTAATGCACTTTGAACCTCTAACAACGCAAAGGATAAGTGCTGAGGGCACATAACCTGTGCTAGATGGCTAGCCGTATTTAAGCAATTTCAGTTAGTTTCTTGAAAGTGTTGCCTTTCCTCGGATACTACGAGGAATCGGGACTAAGACTTTGGTAATAAGTTTGGCAGCATTCCAGAGTCAGATTCAAGCAAATCCCAATCCCAAGTGTTTGCAAGCTCTAAATATATTTTAATCTTTCATTTGAAAATTAATTCTTAAGTAGTTACTCTCAGGTAGTTTTTTTTTTTCATGTAAAAAAAATCATCGCATATTGATTTCTACTCCTGCACCTTTTGGATGCTAGGCATCTAAGAAAGTAGATCTAAGTGATCTGCCTTTATCCAGAGGCAGATAGTAGTAGACTGTCTCATGCAAACTGTGTGAGATTTTTTTTCACTTTTACAGAGTAAATCACAGAACTCAGATTTTTAATGGTATGGGCTTTATTTTGCCCTGAGCATATGACCTGGAATACAGATAATTCAGGTAGTGCTTGGGTGTTTGGTTATATATATATGTGTATATATACATATATGTGTGTGTGTGTGTGTGTATGTCAGTCTGTCTATCTGTCTGTCTGTATGTATGTATATACAAAAGAAGTTATGCTTCCACAGTGGAACAGCAGATGATCTCATTCATTCACCATCTCTGTTCTGCTCCAATACAAAATTAAAAAAAGACCCAAAGGGCAGGTCTGCACATCTCATAGAAGATATGTAAGTCTGTCTGTGCTCACTATAACTGTCCTTGTCTTGATAGTATAACTTTATCAGTTGTGACACACTTCTTTGCTTGAGGAGTGTTGAAGCTTATTTTTAAGTAAAACTTCTGGGCAGAGTATTGAGGCTATTTGGTTTGGTTTGGTTTGGTTTGGTTTGGTTTTAAACTCAAAAGACTGCTGAAAATACTTGTGAGGAGTTCATGTCCTGCAAATAAGAAGTGTATGTTTAGCAAAAGTCAGTAGTGATAATGTTCATAAATTGCTGGCAATGACACGAGCAAAATTTCTCTTCCAAGTTGGATCCTTAGTGTTATGAACTCAGAAGATAAACAAATGCTGTTCAGAACAGTGACCTGAAGCCAAAGTGGCCTTTTTTTGAATGTGGAAACCATATGAACATCTGAGAGAAGTTGAGGTGCACTATTTGTTGCTATCCTAATGGGAGAGCTAGAAAACATACCCAGAAAATATAAATAACTCAATATATGCAGGAGGGTAAAATATTATTACTGTATAAAATGCCTTTTCTGCTATAGGCTGCCCTCAGCTGAATTTCTCTAGAGTCTTTGAGAGTGCTATCTTGCTATTCCACATTTGCCACATTTTCCAAGGACAAGAGAATAGCTTATATCTACTGTATCAAATCCTCTAATAGGACAAGAGTATTTTTGTCTCAAATAGCCAAAATTAGTTGTTTGCCTGACAAATCTCCTCTCCGTAATTCATAGTGTTCATTAGTTAGGTGAAATTTCCTTGACTTTTTCATTAGTCAGCCATAATTCATACTTATTTGATGAGAATTCCCCCACCAGGGATTGAACATGAATGGTTAATTCAGTATTTCAGTCTCAGATAGTGCAAATTAAAGCTGTGCTGGTTATGTATGTCACATGTTATTTTTCTTGACTGAATGAATTTAGTGATTATAATCTGAACAAAGGCTCAAAGAGGTCAGTAGAGTTTAAGTTTCCCAGGAACAGGCATTCATTTAGTGAGCAGTTAGAGACAAATACAGCATCATGAGGATGCTGACAGACGGCTATCTCTTTTTCTGAAAGCTAAACAAGATGTTCAGAACCTTGCAAGAGTAACCAGAATTGTCAGCAGTTACGTCACAGCTGCAACCATTTTCTGTACCTGTTATAATCTTATTAGAAACCCACAAACAGCAGGATAGAAAAAAGTGTGGAAGAGTGACCACACGCTCAACACCCCACCACCACCACCACCACCATCTTTCTCTGACACTTTCAGAATATTAATCATATTGGCAGATGATCTCTATTCAACGTTTATCAGAGAAAAGAAAGTATTTCATTTTTTTCTCCCTTTTGTTCCTAATAAAAAAGTGTAGACTCCTGAACCTTTACCTGTGCACAATTGCTATTCAGCTAATGCCTGAAGTCCCCTCTACATCAAAAACAATTTAATACTTAGCACACTCTTAACTCTCCAAATATATGTCATTCTTACTAACACAGACACAGAAAAATTCTTTAATAAACTGATGTTGTTGTCTTTCCAAAACCAGTTGCTCAACCTCTCTAGGAATGAGAATGATCTGGGAAGAGAGGTACTATAGACAAGTCAGGATACAGTGATTTACTGTATAGTTAGTGCAGCTGAAGAACATTCTCTTTTGCTTTCACTCTTTACCACAAATCTAAGTGATAGCACGGGCAACTCTGTAAAAGATTGTGTGTGGGGTTTTTTTGAAGAGTTTAGGCAGTCCTTCAAACAAAGAGGTTTTAGATAACATGCCCTGGACATACTTAGGATGAGAAGAAACCTACCAGTCATTCCTAGGAGACAGACTTTTTTCTGGAACAATTCATTGGAGCTGCTGAAGACATCAGTTATCTTCCAGAAGTTTTCTCTTGTGCCTTTGCAAAGCCTTTGATCTCTGAATTTTCCTGAGTAAAAGTCATTCCCCCACAGGAAAGAATATTTTACAGTATATTCCCAGAATATTTTACAGTAATACTTAAAGTTTCCAAAATCTCTGTTAGTTATCTATCTCAGAGCTATTCTATTTCCAGAAAACATTGATGAAATATTTTTACTAATTTAAAAAAAGAAAATAAATCAGCATTTCTATAACATTTTTGCTTCCATTTTTCCAATAGCTATAACCTTTATACCCGGTAAAAGCTGGGTAAACAGTGAAATTGAGATGTTAAATTATTTGCCTGAGATCCACATGTGTGATATTTTTCCCATTTCTAAGTTTTTTTCCTGGAACTCCAGTTGTTTTCTACTATTCAGATTCTAATTTCTTTTTATCTGCTTATACTCAGAATATTCTATAGTTAAAAAAATAAAACAACAATAAATGAAACACAAAATAAAAATTAAATTGAAAATAAAACAACAATAAAACAACAAATACAATTTTCTAAACGTAAGCCATCAGTGCTCAGTCCCAGATATGAAGAAGTTTGATGCTTGTGCAACATATTTTTGTCCATAACAGAGAATATTTCCAAACAGAGCAGTCCTTCCTTCTCTTTCTTCCCATGTAAAAGCAGGATGTTCTTCCTCCAGAAGACTAATACTATCCTGTCAAAGCCTTCTTTTAAAGTTCTTGAGTGGCACAAACTCTCTGCTTCTAAAATAAGTGGTTTTCAAACTATAGCCTAGTATTCTTGGGGAAATCCCCTGGACCACAAGCAGTCCACAAAAGGTAACTGTGAAAAATATACCTAATGAAAGCTTACATTCACTATGCCCAGACCTGCTCCCTCCATGGAAAATAATCAAGAGTGGTGCTTGTAAAAGTCAAAATCCACATCTATGCAACCTAAACTGTTTGTGAACACTTATGACATGAAAACTTTATGTATTTTATTTGTTTTACAATGTATTAATGTAACTATCATGATTCTAAGTACATACTTAGCACTGAAAACACACATATTAAAACAAAGGAAAAATCCGTCCAACCTTTGATTAAAGGTGGAATGAGCCTCACAGATCAGTGTTCATAGTGCTGATCTATGAAGGTAACGAATTCCAAGATGGTCCCTGGAAATGCTCTGTCTAACAAGGTGAAAAGTGTGAGGTCATTTGCCAAAATATCTGGCTAAGGTTAAATAGCAGTTTAGATCTGGGAGAGAGAATCCATATCAAGGACCAAATCTGGATATTAAAGCCATATTACAAAAACTCTAAATTGCAAAAAGTAAATCCATCCCTTTTTATAGCCAGTATCATTGAGAAGCCAACTGCTTGCCCTCTGGATTTTTGTAGTCATGATGCCTCCAGGAGTTCATCTGAGTGCCTCTAGAAGCTCTATGTTCAAAACTGGCTGAATTTTAATCACAGATAACTTAACTTTGGTCATCCCTTGGCATGGATCCACTACCACAGAGAAAATCAATTTGTCTATATCAATGCAGTTTGAACAATGAAATAAATGGAAAACTTTTCACAGCAAGAAACATCCAATTTCATTCCTAAGCGAAGACAACGCAGATTGTCTATTCTGCCTGCCAGGCAAGACAATTCCATTGTTCAGGACTTACTTAACAGGCACTGTGGCAAAGGACATGAAAACTCTCTTTGTTTCCAACAATGTTAAGGCACAGTATTCCGAATCATAAATCTCAATGAATATTTTATATTTGATCTTGTCAAACTTAGAACATAATATCTGCCATCATGATCTGGTCACATCTTTTCACTCTTCCACTGTCATAGGCCACTTTATCATATCCTTATTCTGGTATTTGTTTGCAAAAAAGCAAAAGAGTAAAAGAGCAAAGGAGCAAAAAAAGCAAAAAAGCAAAGAGAATAGAAAGTAAGGTATTAATAGCCTTGAATAAAAGATGATAATAAGTTTCCTCACGGCATCACTTGGGGAACTCAGGGCCTGCTCAGTATTCTGCCTTTGGCACCCTATGAGCACTCTATTTTTCAGCTTCTTCCCCCTTCTAATTTTATCCTCTCACCTACTTCCAAGAGTCACCATAGTTAGATCAGGAGCTATTTATTCCGTCATTAACAATATTTAAGTGGTAAATTTATTCCAAGTAATAAAGAAAATACATATAGATAAGCAAGGATTGCATTTTTCCCTCAATAAAAATGAGTTTCTCTATTTATAAAATATGTAGCAGTCATCCATTCTGAATAACTCAAAGACTTAGACTCTATCATGTAAATTTTACTGTCTGCAGTACAGTATGCAACAGTACATTTTTTTTAATTTCAAAATCAAAGGAAGAAATAAAAGGACTTTGTAGTATTACAGAAAAAAACTGTGACAAAAACTCTCTGTTACGTGAGGTTTAGACTCTGCAATATGTCTCCCTCTATAGAGACCTAGAAAATTAAGGAAGGATTTTTCTGTAGAAGCAAAAATAAATTTTGTACTGTTGTGTTGCTGAAAACACACAGCAAACTTTTTTTACGTATCAGTTAAAATACATTCTACAGTTTCTGCTCAGGCAGAGTTTGCCTTATCTTTGAAGAAAGATTTCCCTAAGGAAGCACTATCCCGTTTGGCTCTAATGGTGACACAGGTATCTGAAATATATTTAGCTGATCTTAACTTTTTGAAAGATATTAGTATGATTCCAATATAGTTCAACCAACAGGAGCTATATGATACAATATTCACTATAGTTATTAAAAGCAAAAAGTACTGAAAGACATGAGCTTTACCAGAGCAACATTTTTGTGGGGAGGAAATCTTTTAGTTTTGAAAAATAAATATTTCTTTAATCACATATTACAGACATTTTAACCACAGTATTCTGAACAGCACATCTGTTCCTATGTCCACAGTGACGCATTGTGTGGTGACATGTCCCATCTATTTATGTTAAGTAGGCCATGTTACATCAGTAGGACACCATGCTTAACAGAATAGGGAATTCTTACACATATAATAGACACATAGAATAACATATACAAAACTGGATATATGCATGTTTGTATGTGTGTGCCAAAAAGAAATGGATGCCTTCATATTGGAAAAAAAAGGTCTTGGATCCCGTTCTGATGTCACTGGCAGTTAAATTCAGGATGTGGCCTTGTCAAGGAAAAGATGTGCATATGTGGTATGAATGCAGGGGGCTTACTTTATTTTTTAATGGCAATACCGCAAGTAAAAACATATAAATATGGAAGGGTATTGATGTCTTCCTGGTTACACTTAAAACTACCTTCCCATTATACATCTGATTCTGATATCCAAATCCTTCTAGTTTTTCCAGGAGTATAATAGTTTCCAAGGTGTTTCTTTAAATGCAATCTACTGTTACTTGTTTTCTATTTGAGATATGGGAATTTTAAGATTCTGGAATTTCAGATTTCTTGGAGTGTTTCCAGGTGTTTCTGGCTCAGAATCAACTGTCTTGGCCTAAAAACATCACATTCTTTTGAGTTCAGTCTGTAATACTGAATGCTGGTATCATTAGAAGGTTTATAACTGTGTTGTTTTGTTCATTCAAGGCTAGAAACCAAAATAGTCAAAATTCAGACTTAAATTACAATAACAGACAGAAATTTTAATAATTTAGAAGAGCAAAACTAATGTCAGTTATGCAGCTTTAATTCTAGTCCTATAATATTAACAATACACTGCCCAAAACTGGAATCAACTCAGCGCTTAGGTAAAGCAATCCCAGTTCAGACTTCAGCTGAAAGATCACACCACAACTATAAACATACTGCAGAGAAAATTCCACAAATCGAAAGTAGGTAAAACATTTCTCATTTAACCAATAAATGGGTGATCAAGAAAAGAGAAAAAGCTTTACATCCTCTTAAAAATTCACCGCTCATTGTTTTGTACAGGAGCAAATTTTGCAAATATGCATATAGTAACTTAAGTACATAGAATGTGCCATTTAAATAGTTTGCATGCAAGTTTGCCAGCTTGAACAAGATTGGCTGCCCTTAGCAAATTCTCTCTTTTCTTTTCCACAGTCTTCACTCTCTGCTGCATACTTCCTTTTGATACTCCTACATACTTACCTCATTGCAAAATGACCATAAAAAGCAATTTTTCTTTTAGTAATGTTCAGGTAGTGACAAGATTATCTGGATGACCCTAAGAATGCATTTTGAGATTTACATCCTTTTTCTTCTTAAAGTACAAACTCATTTGGTAAAGTAAAATACAATGATCTTTAGCACTTTCCTGAGAGTTACGGATGTGTAAAGCACAAGCTCAGTCTTGACTAAATCTTTCATTTAAAATTTACCAGTAAGTCGGCAAGTTGGCCCTATATTTAGAGCTTCTCATTTTATCACAAACAGTTTAGCAGATGTCAAAAGAAAACCCTCTACTCTCTCATTTCCTAACTCCTCAAGCTACCTTTTGGATACTCTATTATTTTCAAAATTTTAAACAGGTGGAAAGCTGACTTTGGAGACTAGCCAGCCAGCAAGAAAAGACTCATTCCCAGCTATAATCACAGGGATCTGTAGTATACCACAAAACCCTGAAAGTTAAGTATTCATTTCAAACTTTTAGGACTTGGCATCTATTCCACAACTGGGACCCAGTTATTTCTGCTTTTACTAAACAATCCTCAAGGCTCTGTTTAAATATACCTCAGCACTTGCTTCTTCTCTCCGCCACATATGCTAAATGAAACCAGCTGAGTCATCAGTGTCCTACCTGAGTATATAGTCAATGAACTTTGAAAATTCCAGCATATATCAAAATGTGCCACAAGTACCGAGAAAGTATATCAGAATTATTTTCTGCTGTGAAACAACAACATGGAGGAAAGAACGAAGGCACTTTAGAGACAAGAGACCGCTACTCTTCACCAGATCAGGAAAATAAAGCAAGAAGGGCTCATTTATTTAGTAAGTAGAATCACCCAAAGCACAGGACTTTGTAGTAACAAGTGACATAGGTATCCTAACAGTTAGCGGGACAGATCCATTTTGTATCCATGGCCATTTTGGGACATTTGGAACAATATTTCTAATAGGAAATGAAGAAAGCAATTGTTGGATAAAAAGAAGCATTATTCCCCGAACTGAAACTCAACAAGAGTCCTACAAAATGGAAATTCAGTTTAACGGCCAAGGATGAGTGTCAGAGTATAGCATGACCACGAATGTAAACAACTCATTGAAAAAAATTTATTGACAGTTTGTTATCAAGCTACAGGGCTATAGCCAGTATCATCACATAGCTGCCTGTCCTGGGTGTGGTCTCTTTTCCATTAGGGATACGGACGATGAAATAGCACATTTGTTCAATTTACAAAAAATGCCATGTAGGCATAAGCCGCAAATACTTGGCAAGGCAGGATTAGAATTCAGAAGACTCTCGACAGAACTGCCCTCAAAAAAGCAGGATTCAGTTCAATAAGAGAACCCAATGTTACCTTTATGTCAGAATAATCAGCTAAATAAGTTTACACTGAGAAACTGGTGTGATAAATTTTGTCATCTATATTCTATAAGAAATACAATATTTTAGGCATTAGATCATTAAATTTAAGAAGTAATTCCCAGAGAGTTTTGGAGCACCGGTAGTGAAGCTCTAGAAGAGTGATCAATTTCCTAGAAAATATGGCAAATGAGCAAAGTTTTAGCTAAAGAATAAAAGGCATAGGAGACATATGAGAAATATCTTCAAATAAATATGTAGTTACCACAGAAAGGAAAGCAATAAGTTGTTTTCTATGTTCTTCAGAAATAAACAGTGCTAGATTTAAACTTTAACAAGGGAGAATGGACACAAAAAACAGTCTGAGAGTCTGGATAGTTAAGCATAAGCATATACAGTGCAGAAATTTGACAATATCTCCTCCACAGGAGGATGTTTAGGTCTGGTTTAGGTATAAACTATGCTGCATTAATGAGGAAATATGGACTAGACAAGGACTCACATTGCTATTAGGGGTTTCTGTCTGTTTTCAAAATACTTGCCCAAAAATTACTGAAATCTTGTGCGTACTGCTATACGGAGAATTTCATATTCATAATGGTAGATGTAAAACCATCCAAGTAATTCTGCAAAAACTACAGCAGCGTAGGCCAAAACCTAGAAAAAGCATCCTTCAAGTTTTTCAGATGAAAAAAATCCAGAGTCTAAATTCTAATCTAACCAAGACTTCTGGTATATTTGTTGTGTGAGTGAATTAAAGTTAAGGGATTAGTAGCACCTCTCTGCTGTCAGAATGATGATGTTTACTAACAAAGAATTCTAGCACTGAGAGAACCAAGTTCTTCAAGCCCTTGATGGCTGCACTTGTACTTGACTGTAGTGCAGGTAGCATCTGAATTCTGTCTTCTGCCTAGATCAGCTGTATTTGCAGTAGCCGTTACACTGAAATTCTTCAACATTCTTAAAAGGTCTAACTCAAATAGTTGACTATACATGGAAGAGGACACTGACAAACAGGATAACATAGAACAAAACTTGTAAAAAGAAAGTCATTTATACTATAGATTGTAAATATTTCCTGCAAACAAGAATGAATGGATACAGCATAGGTGCAAATATATAAATTACATTATTTTTATCAAAGTATGCTAGTATTTACATGATTTTAAAGACAGAAGAAATACATTCGTGATACTGCTTTCTTCTTATAGCAGTCTTTCCACTGTTCTTCACTAAAACTCAGACTAACTGTAAGCAGACTAACTGTACTTTCTCCTCACTTTGAAGTCATTGTGTCATCAAACTGTGAACCCAAAGCTATTATATATGTAACCCCTTTCTGTGTTTTAATAAATCTTCTCTCACACACACATCAGCCACTGCTATTCCCTCCAGTAAGCTCTCTCTTCCTATTATCTGTGAGTGGTCAAGAATAGTGTGAAGAGAAACATACACTGAAAATCATCTGTATCTGTGTTCTGCATTCCTATTTATTTGACTTGTGATAAACCTTCTGCCTTAAGAGTGTTTACTTTAATATAAATTACCATAAAAAGTTTCCTACTTTAAATATTTTCCGTTTTAATTTGGTATTTTAAAGCTTTCACAATCAGAATCTCACTTAGTTTGTGGATGGAAATTACATTCAAAATTAGTCTGTAGCCACACCATAATTAAAGTGTTTTAGCTAATGATGATAGCTAAACAGTCAAATCTAGCTTTAGTTAGTAAATGAATGGAAAACTCCAGAGAATGCTCAGTGCTACTGGAGAAAGCCAAGAAGTGTTTATTGGACCCATGATAAGTATTTAAACCACAAACACTGAACGGGTTAAAAGATTTTCATCCCTATTGTTGCTGATAAACTGAGAGATGGAAACTAGAAAAAAAACAGCAATAACTGCAGACAGGAATCCTATTTAGTACCATTTAGAAAATTCCTGTAGGGAAGAAATAATACAGAGTGATCATCTTTAATATGTTTTTACTCCTTGATCATAGTCAACTAACTAACATTTGGATAAGTAGAACTTCCTTCTTACTCCACCAAATCCACTCCATCTATAGACCTCTTCAAAACAAACTTTAAATTACTGCTAACCACTTAAACAGAGATGGTTCCTGAATGGAGACCACTCCACCTAAGTGAGAGTTAATCACAGGCTCATTTGAGTGACATATAAAGCCCTAAATGCATTAGAATCTCAGAAAATTTGTCAATTTACTTTCTCCTTCAGTCTATGTTCCTTCTTAAACCAGCAATTACTGTTACCGTTCTTTCCTTCAGAGTCAGTTAGCATAAATGTGTGGGAACAGAAATACTGGAAATATAGAGAGCGTTATTCTAAAACATTATCTTAATATCCTAAATTTTCTTTAATGAGGCATTTAAATTGTGCTTCATTTTTATGTGCTGCTTTATATGATGAATACCTAGAGGTTTAGCCTTTATTTGGAAGTCCCTCTTCTCTGAATATTGCAGAATTTTTAATTGTTGCAAAATACCCATAACAATGAAGTAGAAGATTTTCCAGAGTAAATTATTATTAATCATCAATTGATGAAACTATCAAAAAGTATTTTTATATAAATTTGCAATATATAATAACTTGGGAAAAAGTCTGCATTATGTGCAGTACTGTGACAATGTAAGCAGACAGAAATCACATATTTCAGTATGACAGTTCCCAAAGTAGCTGTAACTAATCCAAGATAAGTTATAGATGCTTCAGGACCTGTAACTTTAAATAAGTCATCATCTTTTTTATATGTAGTATTGTATATCTCTATGAACTGTACCTTCTTTTATTTATGTCACAAATGCATGTATAATGTGCTAACTTAATGTTGCTGTAGGAATCATAATTCGATTGATGAGGTTCTGACTTGTGCTGCTTAAGTTCTCAGCACATCTTATGACTAATGTTGCATTAACATATTATTTGCACTAAATTTTCTTGCACTTAAAAAATGTGGTGAGTAATTGCACATAAAATGTAAATGTATTCTGTTTCTCTTCTGAGTGTGTGCAATATTCAGATTTTAAAAGAGAGATAAATCCTGCTTGGTAAAAAAAAGAAAAAGCTTTATTGCAAATTGATATAAATGTGTGGAGTCATTTGTTTCAATGTGCAATGTGAGATTCAAGTGTGATAATATGCATCCATCTGACATGCTGCAGAATGCTTTCTGAAATGACTGCACATTGATATAAACATGATAAATTTCAATCTAAAGAATAACCTTTTCAGAAAGTTATAAGAGCTTGAAAATTGCTGTTTAGAAATATACCTTCTGAACCATAACTATAGACATCTAAAGTCTCCGTTTTTTTTTCACATTCCTACAGTGCTAGGAAGTGCTAGAAGAAAAAAATATTCTAAGTGCTGGTTAAAAAAATAAATAAATCCTTTAAGGTTTTTATGGTTGTGGAAATGAATAAAAGAAGAAAAAAAAGATCTAAAGTGAGCACTAGGAAGTTATCTCATAAAGCTTGAAGTGTCAGACAATTAAGTTGAAAACCTTTTGAAAAAATTATTTTCAGTATTGAAATAAAGTGTTAAACTCTCCAATAGCCAAGAGCTTTTCTTCCGTACACTGATCTTGCTAGCACTGTCAGTACAAATCCTAAATCAGATCCTCAATGATAATTATGAGATTTTCTTGAAATTTATGCCACGTGTACATAGTTTTCTGTATAGACCTGGTCTTAGCTTTGGTTCTCTGCTAATGCAGATCTCATACTTCAAACCTCTTTGGTCATGACATAGCTCCATATTGAAATATGCATGATCCAAAACCAGTGTCAGCTCTGACCCTTCCACTTTCCTTCCTCCCCTTTATCTTATGCCATTCTTGCTACAAGCGTATAGTTGTCTCTTTCTTTCTTTTGCTCCAGTCTTCTGAGGGGAGTTTATCTATTCCAACTCCTCATACAGAGAACAAATTCTCTGTATCTATTTTTTTTTTCTAGCTACTTATCTTCCGTAGCATAAATCAATAGGTGCAATGGTTGTTGATTCTTGCCCATGTAGTTTCCATAAGTACGTCTGAGTTAATCGTTACACATTCTGGATTGTGGTTGCATAGGATCCATAGTTAATGATAGCTATATTAAGAGGGCCCTTTACTTGATCATATCAGCTGACCTTGCATGCTTTGCCCCAGTATAGTTTAGCTACATTAATTTTGTTGCTCTTCTGGAAGTTTACTTCTGATGATGACTTTTATGAAGGAAGTAGATAGTGGGATGATAAGAAGAGAAAATTTCTACAGATGAACTCTCCAAATCATTATTACTATACTACAGAATTTAGAGTTACATCCCCTTGCAGAATTCTGTGAGCCCCAGTTTCTATGTTCCCCAGACTTCAGGCTTTTTTCCTCTCATAGTCTTCTAAAGTAGTAGTTCTGAAAGAAATCTCTTAGTTGCATGCTGGTTAAATGCTATATGAGCCTTCTGAATTTCTCAGTAAAAAATTGCAAACTTCTACATTGATAGCACAAATGTAAGGGTAGTTCCAAGGGGGGAAAAAAAGAAGAAAGAATATATCAAACTAAGATGATCTTCTGCTTCCTATCAAAACCAGCAGATCACATTAACTGAATGAATGGAGCTATACTAAAGGCTTTATAATTACATTTCTGTTTCAGTAGACATGCTCTGCAGTAGAACGTCTTTATTGAAAGTCTGTAAGAGACAAACTCACTAATATTCATTCATGTGGCACCTGGTCAGCAAAGTACCTTTGAACCTAATGGTTTAAGATTGTATGTTGAAGTCCAGCGTATTAAAAGTCAAGTATGCGCTTAAATGAATTACAGACCGAAACATTTATGCCCCTGCTCAAAGGCAAGTATGCGCATAAACACTTAAACACTGCTGAACTGATATTTTTATGATTGCTCATTGTCTAGAATAATTACTCGTTGAGAGTGCAAAATTCTTACATAACTCCCATTCACTTCAATGGGAGTCTTTTATTAGCTTCACAGAAATGGGAAAGGATTTGGTATTTCTATGCAGAGTTAGATGCTGCCACTTCCTTCATCATCTGATGCCCAGCGTTGCTAATGAGGAGAAGAGGTGGGATGGAGGGAGAGAAGAGGGTAAAGCCCATTAGCTTCCCTGTTAAATCCGTGCCGGGGATTTTATGAAAGAACTCAAAGAAATTGTAATGCAATAGGATCCGGTCCTCATAGCTATTTGCTCAACAGCCAGTGACAAGTTCAGATGATGTAATGCTTCCAGCATGTACATTGTTACTTAAGTCAGTTGCTAATTAATACCGTGCTGAAAGAGCTTCAATTGGGTGTCAACACACTCAGAGCTGGCCTCTGCAGCTTAGGGAATGTTTCTGCTTCAGCTCCCTCTGTTCTTACTGTGTGTGCAGAGTCCTCTCTAAGCAAATCTTTTTTCTTTTTTTCCTTTTTTTTTTCCTAAATTGCCTCTGGGCTCTTAATTGCTACATACACAGCACATTACAAATGCTGCTGCTAAAGGATTTTAGCAGAACAAAATTTCTTGTGTCCTGGCAAATTACTGTTAATTTATTGACAGTAGAAAATCATCCCGGCAGTACTTTTCTGGAACAAGACCCGGACTGTAAGAGTATTTTAAAATGGAATTGAAACGCTATTTGAGAATGTTCCTCTCAAAATGCATGTGAGAAAGCATGATGTACATACTATATGCTCTAGGGATGCACATGATTTCTTTATATGCAGCTGTTTTTCAGTATTTGATGTGTAAAGCAGTTCTGTCTAGTGTTTAATTCATATGCTAGAAATAAAATCTATGTCAAAAGTCTGAAGATATTTTGCTAGACAAACTATAAAAGGCCTTCAACCTCAGTGATGCTTAGAGATCTAATATAGGATGCCTATTTCCAACTGAAACAATAGAAGTTAAGCATTTACCTAAGAATAAGTCATCTGAATACTTTTGAGAATCTAGTCCTTAGCAGCTCCTTGCACCATAGTTTCTCCCTTAAAGTAGTAATACTTACTTTTCTCAGTTGTTTCCTGATATGTAATCAGGTATATTAATGAATATACAGAGCAAAGAAACTGGGAAATGAATGTCTAATGTATATTACTGGAATCTCTTATTTCCTTATAAAGAAAGTGATTATTCTCTAATATGATGGAGAACAAACTCTGACCCTCAGCCTTTGATTATGTATGTATCTATCCTATGTATTTACTTTTATTTACAAATCAGAGACATTATATTTATATCTGCCTGATTCAGGTAGGAGTTTTACAAACTTCAGCAAGTTTTCATTTTTTCTTAAATAAAGACAAAACAAGAAAGAATGAGCACTGAATTACTCACATACTTCCCATTGCTGAAGTCACTGACCAGAGTTAATACGAAATAAATCCTTATTAAAATTATTCACAGAGTTAGAGCTGTCTCAGTCTGGGACTAACTGCTCTCATAGGTATACAAACACATCAGCATGCCTGCATCATGAATACACTTCCATGCCAAGGCCTGGCACTATATCACGAGTTAGAAAACAAAGCTGATAACTTCCAGCAAACAGACAAACATTTCATATGGTTCAGCTCCAGACACTAATATACCTAGCTCAGCCATTGAATTAATAATTAGATGTGACCTATTTGCAATACTGGAATTTTATTCAGGATGTCTACTTTTTTTTTGAAGAGTACAGAGGAACTGGCTAAAACTGTATGTGTTGTAGCTGAATTCCTATTGTATTGGAAAACTACCTTGACCCAGGACACGTTCCAATTATTTGTTAAGAACTGTAATATTTCATCCTAAATACTTTAAAGTGATTGGCAGCTATCTCATTCATTTCCCTAGGAGAGATGATCTTAGTTCTGCTAAAAGCCAGCTTCTCTGTAAAAGCTCTTATATATTCCCAAATGCCAACTGGATCTTCTACCACAGGTACAGCACATCAATGCCCTTAGTGCCATGCCTACAAAATGATAACAGAAAAGCACCTTCATCCTAAATGTGGTTAATCTATGAAGGCTGCAAAGGCTAATCTAAAGCTGTATGACATATGCCAGCCACTAGATAACTATTTCACTGCCCATGTTACCTTTATAATATTTTCAGTTAGAAGTTTGCTTATATGATGATGCATCAGAAATATGATGACTCATATGAAGGGTGGACTGGGGATGGATAGAAGTCTTTGGTCAAAATTCTTGTACGTCTTAACTAGTTTGACGTCAGGGTGATTTGTTAAATGCAGATTCAACAGGGACTGTGTAGAATTTATCTTGCAAAAGCTCAGGT
The DNA here is from genome assembly GCF_040807025.1 of Struthio camelus. Classification (NCBI taxonomy): domain Eukaryota; kingdom Metazoa; phylum Chordata; class Aves; order Struthioniformes; family Struthionidae; genus Struthio; species Struthio camelus. Next base: position 128,815,894 of record NC_090943.1, read on the forward strand.
AAAGGTCTTTGTCTTCTATGTAATAATGCCTCAGTCAATGGAAATAAGATAAATTACTTAGATGAATTTTGCTTGTGTTAGGACTTGCAAAACCAGAAGTAATGTGTAGAGGATTTGGAGAGTGATAGTAGCTAGTAACTGTGAAATTAATCATCAAGATACCAAAATGTGATGTTAGCATGCTACTTCTCGATACTTAAAAAAAAGAACTTCAGGTAAATAACGCTAGAAATTTATCCTGTCATCCTTGTTCAGGCCACTTCAGAAAGAATAGGGCACCTAAACTCCCAGGGAGGTTTTCTTGTGGAATATAGCAATGGAGCAGAATTTCTGTTCAGGTGTTTGAGTATAGCAATGGCTATCATTACACACGACTAAATTGTGTTCCAAAATCCTCTAACTGGGTAATTGACCCTTCCTCGGAGCAACAGTGTAGATATAGAGAGATTACAAGATTCTTGCCCTTACAAACGCGTTTTTCCTCCGTGTCAACTCATTGTGATTTATTTAATAACCCAAAATATCTAGAAGAAAATGAGAAGATAAGATTAGATAACCACTGATTGTCTAATTCCAGCTTCAAAGAGATGAGACACTTTTCTATTAATAAACAGGTCCAGGGTCTGTTCTCTGGCTTTGAGAAAACATGGTACAGCACAGACTGAGTACAAATAGTTTTGTGTTTTCCAAATTTATACCTCTTCACTCTCAAAAGAAAGGGTAAACTTACTGGGAATACTCCCTTGCCAATATTACTTCCAGTTTGCCCAGGCAGTCTCTGGAAAAGTCCTAACAATTGAACAGAACAACACTGCTTGAGCCCACGCTCTGGCCCCATATTAGCTGCACAACTACAAGTAGACTAAAAATAGACTTATAATAGCTTGTATTATTCGAGATATAATAGTACATATAGTTTATATGTAACAATATAATATATTATGGGTAAATTAGACACAGGACCTACGGGAAACCCTCTACCTCCTGCTCAGGAAGCCCAAGGTATCACAAATGTCACCAGATGCCTTTGGCATTCCCTCAGGAATGGGACAACAGGTGTGTGCTTAGGATGAACTAAACTGCTTTTTTTGCTCTGTTAAACACAATGACTAGTTCTACATTGACTGTAATGGAGCTAGTATGTATGGAGAGGTCTACATGCAAACACTTAAATATGGGTAAGCTGAACTCACCTAATATGTCATTATTATGAGGATTGTTTCTTTTGTGGATCAGACACAAGGCAGTTCCTCTCAAGGTAAGGATAAACAGAATGATGTAGACACTGACTGCTGTTTCATGGCTTTCTTAATGAAGATAATGAATTATTTGCTTTCCCCTGCTCCTCATAGCCAGTTGAAAAGATGTGAGCAGGAAAACAATATGCAATCTCCAAAAATGCAACTAATATTTATTTTCAAGAAAGCATCTGTATTTTATTCACCAGCTATCGTTCTGTCCCTAACTTTGTTTCTTTGTTTAATAATGACTTGAAAATTGGTTGAAATTTGCATGTAACACAATAAAAATACAATATTTTTATCCTAGATCAGTTAGACTAGGACCCTGATATGACCTGGAGTAACACTGATCTAAATGATCCCTGGTCTTTCTAACGAGGCTAATGGGGCCACATCCTCAGTGAGTGTAAATTACCATAACTCTACTGACTTATGGAATGACTTTGAATTGTACAGGTAGTGGGTTTCACATAGTTTTCCTAACATAGAGGTGCTAAAAACTTTACATGTAACTGCAAATTCCTGTGTAGAATAATTATATCATGCCCACCCAAACATGACGGAGTGTACAGTTTTAATCTGGCATTATTGTGTGCTGTTAAACACTTTCACATATCTGGCTGGATCATGACATTAAGCAGTTAAAGCCTTTGGTTTTCTTCTGGGATTGAAGATCATCTGAAATTGCAGGTTTTTACTATTGATGATTATTCTCTGAATGGACATAGAATGACTAATGGAAGGCATCTAGTTGTGTAGAGATAACAGCACACAGCTTGCCTGCGACCTTATGTATGGTTGGCAGCTCACAATAAGATTATTGTTCATAATAGAGCCTGAATGATTATTAAATGGTGTCATAAGTTAGAGGAGATCCTGAATGGAAAAACACAGACAATGGGAGAGACAGAAGCCACCGTATCAACTCAATTTAGGAGGGGATTTGCCAGATGACTGAAAAAGACAAACATCAGCTTGAAATGGCAAAACAGTTTCTTCTCCCTGCATGCACGGAAGTGAAAAGCAGTTGTTTTAAGTTGGCTAATCTCCTGATCAGCTGAGAGTAAAGACCTTCTGAAATAGTAAAAGTTCTATTTTTTAAAAAATATAATTAATGTAAACCAAATCGATTTTCTTTCTGTTAGTGAAGAGCTTATTGAATACATAGGTCAAAGGACAGTTTTTAAATGCTTCTTTGTATGAGAACATTGCTTGATTCACTTCCATTTCCATTTTATTGCCTTTTGTTTCTGCTGCTTTTTGTAAAAAGGGTGGCATTATGCTGTGAAAAATGAATAGGAAAGAACTAGCAAAGTCTTATTTTGTTTCTCAGATTCAGAAAAAAGTTCTGTGTGTTCTAATCTTGAAATGTACTTAACTCCGATACAGGATGCTTCTTAGGATGTAGTCTAGTAATTAACAGGACCTCTATCAGTATGACAATAAATGCATGTTGCTAAGGCTCATGCCTTAGCATTCTTGAGCAATTCCAGGTGTAATTATATATTAATTTTTTGAGAGTGCTGTGCCAGCTTTGGGAAGTTTCTGTCTCTGTTCTATCTTCTTCTCAAATCTGGGCCCTTTTCTTTCCACTAGAATTAAATGGGACTCTCCTTTATGTCAAAAAAAAAAAATTTGTGAGACCATGGTGTAAACACAATCTCTATAATGAGCTAGATTTTTAAAAGATGGTACTCTGGGGAAAGGAAGCTAGAAAGAAGACTAAAGAAAGCATAAAACGTAACTATTCTCTGAAGTATAGCAGAGAATAAACTGTAAATACCATAGTCAAGGTAATACAAATTTTGCAATACCTTTACATTTAAAATACAAAAAGAGGTCTTATCAGTCACATGCTGTGTAGAATGTAAAGAATTCCAAGTCCCTTTACATGAAAAACAGGAGATATTTCCATGAAGTAAAACAAGCAGGAATATACTTGGATAGAATAAACTGAGAATTGCTAACGCATTCTTCTGAAGAGGGGAAAAATTGGGCAGATTGCCCATCCAGGGAAATTTCTGCCTGAACTGTTCTGTGAGACCAAGTAAGGAACTGGGTGGAATTTGTGCCTCTCTCAGTCATGTGTCTTTGCCACTCCTTACATAGAGGATTAAGTAAGCAAATATGTGTAAAAATAATGAGTTACGTTGCTTTAACGCTATGCTAACAACAGCATCTAAGTCACTATCAAAGTGAAAGATCATCATTTATGCTTGAAAACATAAACAACTTTAAAAAAATAAATTAAAACTTTTTCTAAAAAGAAAATTTTAACAAAATATTCCAACATTATTAGCTAATAAAATGAAGAATTAAGCAACAATAATTTCTTATTACACATTTTCACAGAGATTAAATATGGAAAAAAACATGGGTTAGCAGGAAACATTTCACTATCCTGCCACTTTTCTGGTCCTTGAGACTGCTAGTTGGAAAACACGACACTCAGGCAAGTGTGAATAGCATGGGGTATCAAGAGTCATAATAGCAAGTAAAATCAGACAAACTTTGTCTAATAAGTAATAGACTCAGTGGTACTCACTCCAGAAGGGTGGTTCTAGTTCTAACTGCACTGTGTTGTATTTTAATATGGACATATTGGTAATAACCTTTTTTTTGCAGAATATGTTGAGATCCCCTGAGCTCAAAGAAGTCACATAAAAAGATAAGTATGACTATTGATATTCTCAGGTATGATTATTAAAATACTTCAGTGAAGTACAGCCATTAAACCTTTTCAACAGGTTTGAAATTACACATGAAGTAAAATATGAATCACATATGAAGTAATATGTCCTTTCAAATAACAATGTTAATTGAGATACATACGGAATTTCAGCAGTTATTAATATCCGAATTTGTAAAACCGCAGACTATGGTAACCTTTTCTTACTCTTAATCCAGGGTCCTCTTTCCTCCTCTTTACTTTATTTTTTGCACCCCAAACATAAGCAGGCAACTGAATCATCTCCTAAAGCTAAGTCACATTTAATTTTACAAGATAGTAAATTATTTAGTTTTGTAGATTTTGAAGTTATTGATTCTATGTGGTATGTTTCATATATATGTATACTATGAACAGCACATGGGCATTGTACTTTGTATTCTGGCAACTTAGAAAAAGGAGAGGAAAGGAAAGAATAAGAGAAAAAAACAAAAGAAAACTGTTCTTCTAAAGGTTAAAGTTGTGGGCTAGGTATACAAGGACACATATAAAAGTGACTGAGCTTGATCTCTAATATGCTTTCAGGTGCATACCCAAATTGCATTGTGTCTTAAGCCAGTCTAAATAGCAGATGATAATCTTTAACAATCACTTTTTTGCTCTCTCTATCCTTTCCCCTAGCTTGGTCTTTTAAATAATAAAGAGATTAGGTGTACTTTAATTTGTGCAAGGCATTTCAAAATAGCTAGGCTCATCTGGACACAGTCACGGGCAACATGCTCTAAATGACCCTGCCTGAGCAGCGGGGGTTGGACTAGATGATCTCCAGAGGTCCCTTCCAACCTCAACCATTCTATGATCCTGTGATTCTGTAAGACTGAATCCAATGAACATCAGTCTCAAGCCAACTGAATATTGATGCATAACTTGTCATTTGGCTAACTGATTGCAAAAGTTTAACAGATAAGATAAACATTTCTATTATTGATGTTATCTGAGCATATTTCCAAAGTTAATATGAAACCTACAGCTTGACCTAAGGGTTTTTTCATTATTATTTTATGGCGCAGAAAACAAAGAACTATTTTGAGGAACTCAAAAGAGAAACCATAATGTGTAAACAAGTGCTCAGAATGAATTGCAGTTCTGTGAATTAGTTCTCCATTACCTGTATTTGCAGACAGTTGTGATATTAAGATAACAATATCCATATCAAAGATCAGATTTTAAGAACAGTCCTTTTAATTTCAAACCATATTTTAAATCTTCACATGTTCAAAAACATGTAATGGGGATATTCTTCATATAAAATTAGTTAAGAATCAAATTTAAGTCAATACTATTATCTACTTGTATAGAGAATTTGTATGAGGATGTGGATATACAAAATGAACTGATTGCTTAGACACAGATAAACATTCATCACTATGTGAAGGGAATTAGTCTAAGGCCCAAGAAACACTTAAGTTCCTACCTAAGAACTGACCAGTGGCTCAGAATCCTCACCCTGGTAGATGGGGGTGAATTTCTTCCAGAAACAGGAGAATGCATTGATTTTGCAACATACTCATTTAAAATATGCAATAAATCTTTCTTAGAGAATGCAGAAAAGAAAACAACTACTTTGTTTTAAGAAGTGAACTTATCAGTCTTTGCTAGTAAAACAAAATAAGATGCAACAGCATTCTCTCTAGGAACATACATTATAAAAATGTCAGAAACAAGCAGATGAAATAATAACTGAAGCTGAAGGATTTCTTCCTCTGTCTCCCATTCACAAATAAGAGAAAATGTTTTGATATAAAAACTGGATTTTAGTTTTTTTGTATTTATATAATAGCATAGAAATAGGAATGCAAGCAAAAACAGTAATATAAGAAAGACTCTCAAGTGGCACTTAAATAAATAGGTTTTAAAAATATATATTTCTTATAACTTCTCTTTGCTCTCCTAGAATCTATTCACTCACAGTCAAATAAATACATAAAACAGGGTGGAAGACTGCCTTTGCAAAATCATCAGTGCTGCATATGGAATCTTAATATTTGGTATATCTTTTAACACTAGCCAGTTCATGCAAAGGGGCAAAGTAGCTTCATAAGATGGTTCTGTATGTGAGTCCATTCATTTCTCTGATGGAATGAATAGATGTATTAGATCATATTTCATGGTTATAAAAGAAGACAAGAGGCAAAGTTTCACGGTCTGACTATCCTTTGCGATCTACAATGTTCTTTAACTGCAACAGAATGAATTCTGCTAACGCTGCTCACCTTTGTTCAACTGACAACAAAAAAATTGTAGATAATTGTATTGTTTTTTAAGCCCAGCATTGCAAGCAAAAGTCTTTTGCTCAGTGTCCAAACAAAGGTGAATTTCATCTGCAGGCACCTTGCCTGCCTCCAAATCTGGCCTTTTACATTAGCTTAAAATATTAAGTTTCACAGAAGAACTAAATCCCATCTAGAGTCTTCACCCAGCAAAATCATACCAGCACTGCTGCCCCTTGTGCAGAATTTTTTATTCCAGACCTGACATCCAAAACTTGAAAAACATCTTTAAGTTTACTTCTACAATAAGCATGACACAACTTAAAAATATAGATGCCACAGAGCTTAACTTAGAAACTGCTGCTTTTATTAAATATAGTTATTTTCCCCTGTAGCTTTACATCAATCTTGACTTCAAAGTACTGGTAGCTGTCATTAAATTGAATTACTTTCTCCTGTAATTTGAAAAGTAATGAGGCAGATGATAGTAAATGAAGCTGTTGACAAAACAAGAGCAGAAGCTATTAAAAATTACATGGCAAAGGATAAGTCATAAACAACGGCTTTCAGTGTTTGAGGTGGTTTCAGAACAAAACTTCACAAAGAACACAAAAAAATCAACTTGCCTCTGTCATCTTGAGCGTGCATCTAGCAAATGTGAATTCTAGCTGTTTAATTCTTTTATTTCTGTTCTGTTCCAAGCAGGATCTATGATGATCTCAATGTCATCCTCATTGCATCTAAGCATCTTCCAGTTGTGCATTAAGTGATACAATTAACATCTGCTACAATTAACATTTGCTTTGTATCATTTGTTCTCTCCTTCTCCCCAAAGAAAGAAAAGGGGGGAGAGGGTTCAGTAGCTTTCGGTTTTTTTAAAATGTGCTTTAGGAGTGCTTTTACAGAGGTTTTTTGTCTTGGAATCATAAGTAAACAAATATATATATATATAAGGTTCTGCAAAACTATTTCAAAATTCTTCAACCAGTACAGAAAGCAGAGGGTAAGTATGATGTACCTTCTGTATTCTTCATTGCTGTGGTGATATGCAGCAGTATTCACAATTAGTGCGAGTTTTCGAAAGGCCAGAGGTTTTACACTTGAAGCTGATTTTGCTGAACTTTTGTAATCCTTTGCAGAGATGTAGAAATGGATTAACTGCAGCCCGGTCCTCTTTTGTCACATTTCTAAAAGAACTGCACACCCAAATGAAAATGATACAGGTGTTCTTTCCTTCGACCATCACCTTCTCTTCCGTCTCATCCTTGCAAGTGGTCATTTGATGGCAGTATAGCAAGCCAATATGATGGTGGATGAATACAACTGTGTGCTGCATGTCAGCAACACACCATCTATTAATCTATTGGCCATATAAAATTATTGAAAAGTCTTCAAAGGAGAAAACAGATGCACATATAAGGTGAGGAATGACAGAAGAGAAATTACCCATTGGCACTCTGGGTATATCTGTTCTTCCAAATGATGCAGGACAAGCAGCAGATCTGATTTTCTGTGATCTGATACAGTCCCAGGACCACATGTGTATACCACATTTGTGCCAACAATGCATTTCATGTCATTGGCCAGTTCTAGATTCACACCATGCATTGATTGCAAGGAAACTGCTGAAAGACTTTATGTCCACCTTTCAAGTAAGGCATTCTAGATAGCATCTAGGTGCATGGTTTCAACCGGGGTTCCACTGGATGAGGCATTTTATCAGCACCAGTAACGCACTTGAGTCACTACAGAAAGACTCCAAGTATTTTGTAAGCCAATTCACAGCAAAAATAACCGCTTCTGTGCATTCTGTCACTAATGTAGACGTACTCCTTGTGCACGTTCCTTTTATAAAAACTCAGACTATTATGGCATAATTGTCTAAATATTGCTTTCTGGAGAGCCAGCATTCTTTTATAACCAACTGTATAATCAACTGCGACAAAGAAGTCTGGGAGAATAAGAATAAATATTTGTCCTCTACCCATAGACAGAAAATGTCTATTGTTGTGATCAAGTTCTAATGTCTTTTGGGCAAGAATTTTGGTTTTGTGAAATTTTGACATAATGCCTGCTAGTTGGGTGGCCAGCACCTAATAGGCACATTTTCAATACAAAATAATAATAAATTACAAAAATCACAGAAAAATAAATATTTACTTAGATTTCATTTAGTCTTTATAATGTTCTCATTAAAATTAAAATTCACAAGAAACCTCTGGTGCGCTGTACCTGTGAATGTTGATTTAACCATTCAGTTGCCTATGTAAGAATTCAAATTCCTTTTTGGACATTTCCTTTACAAATGTAAGATGTTTTATCTGTCCATAAGATTTTAAAATTGATATCTAAAAGTCTTTATCAAAAGCAGGGATCAGCTTCTCAGCTGCTGTATTTCCATTCACTAGCACTAAGTCACCATTAAAACCTCTCAGGGCAAGCAACTTCCCCACCCACACCCCACCCAAACCCAAGTATTCACATCATTGTTTAAAGGACCGATTCAGTAATGTGATTACCAGCCTAGACTGTTCAAAAATATTTGAACTGAATGCAGTAACTGTTGTTCTATTAACTAATTCTCAAAGATCTTGCCCATTAAAGGAGATGCCTGTTTATGACTTCTACATAAACTTATATCACAAATAGATGTTAGTAAAAGATACTGTATGCTCAGCATATCCCTCTAAAAGTTCTCTGAAATAGGCACGAAACACAGTAATCCGTAGGTATACCTCCTTGCTGGACTGCCAGATTTACTCATGAAAAATGGTTCTTAATTATGCATTTCATGGGCGATAGCCAATCTTACTATAACAAAATGAATGTATGTGACAATATTATTGACTTTTCTTTCCAAAAGAACATGTTAAATGCTTAGTGTACCGTCCTGTGTCTTTATATGTCTATGGATTTGACAGGAATTTCAATGATTTTTCTGTAGCTGGCTTTTTAGGGAGTACAAAGCAATATAGCCGAACACAACTCTGTGTCTGTTTAATAGACATTTTCCAACCTTAGATCTATATAGGGTACATTATAGATAAAGTACCAAAGAGAGGAAAAGAATATCTATTAGCTAAGTGTCTAATTTGTCTCCTGTTTACATTAGAGGCACTGAGAGCTCCTTTTATGGAAATTGCATTGGGATTAGAGGAGTTTGTTTTGTTTTTTTTTTTAAAACCAGAGTAAAGGATAAAATAATTTCTGGAGCAACTTTAATAAGCACCCTGAGGGGTGCTTAATTAATGAGCATTTTAAAAATAAAAAACTACTAGCTGAACACGACGATGACAGTAAATCATTCTGCTGAAGAGCAACATAATGTAATACTTAACATATTTTTACTTTCAAACAAATAATTGTATATTTCATGGCAGAACACGTTCTTCAAAACATGACTACAGAATTTTTGTCATGATATGCATCCTACTTATTTTTATGTAGTAAGTCATATGATGCTGGAGTGAAGACAGTCCTAGATTTATAGATAGAATGAAGAGACATAGGAAGGGGAGAACGAAGAAGGAAGGAAGGAAGGAAGGAAGGAAGGAAGGAAAGAAAGAAGGAAGGAAGGAAGGAAGGAAGGGGAGCTTTATATGTAGAATAATGTTCTTAACTTTACATAAAGTGTATGTATTTTTAATAACATTCTCAGTTCAATTTCAGAACTAAAAGACTCCTTAAGTGAATTCATCATTGTAAAATAATGCTCTGCAGCAGCCATAGAAGATACTGTCCCTCTAATTGAGTTCCAGGTAATTTTGAGAAAAAGTATGTTTCACTGAAGTTTCCCATTTTTATTGAGCATCTTTTATTAAAAATTATTTTGGAGTGGAAAAAGTTCATTGCACTTTAAAACTAATACATTCTGAAACCGCTGCAGGTACCCATCAGCCTGTTGTCTTTTCTTCGTCCTCCATCAGGTCATAGCTTTCAAGGCATCATTACAAAGCTACGTCACCCTTTTATACATAGGTTTGAGATCATTGCACTTGTGCATTGATCTGATTAGATGACAGCTGGTGTGGGACAAGATGCTCTGTAACCACATTGCTACCATGTACAACCTCAGAAGGTCTGATGAGCAGTCACACGTTAGTTCATGCTCAGGCTCGCCCCACGCCTGCAGTGGTGCTCAACGCCCCCGCGGCCCTGCTCCCTTGGGACAGGGTGACAGGCTCGAGCAGCCAGGTCCGGTCCTGCCCTGCCCCAGTGGCAGCCTCCCGGCACCCCAGCGAGCCACCAGCCGTGCAGCACCTGCCGCTCTAAAAGACCATATAGATAAACTCCCACTGGTTTGATAAAATGAAGTGGTAAATACTCATGACAACGTTTTTATCCACTACCAGTTTATGATGCATTTTCTAACTAACTAGGGGAGTTATGGTAATGCAAGAGAAAGTATGTCTTTAAATGATAATTGCTTTAATTCCTAATGGGTGCACTTATTCCTTCCAAACATCTTTTCCAGTGTGGCTTTTAAAGTTTTTTGGAAGTGATTTGAGTTAAGCCAAAATCACCCATCTCATTGGAGGAGATTTCAAACTCACCAAGTCCATCATTTGGCTCAAAATACCACCACTCCTTGAAGAAAACTGCTAAACTGCTTTAATTCATCCCTCCAAGTTTTGACAGCTTAAAAAAAAAAAAAAAAGGAAACAAAGTCAAGTAGGAAGAGGGAATTTTTGCAGCATCTCTACCGACTTCTATTTTTCTCTTCAGGAATCAGTAAAAAGCTACCTATTAAATTGTTTCTCAAATCTAATAAGAAAAAGCCAGTTAGAAGAAGAAAACATGATATCCTGCTTTATATGTCCGTTGAGAGACTTCAGCAGCAGGAAATCAATTTACAGGAAGTTGTAACTATGTAGTTTACTAAATTGTGGATGAAAGAATCCTGGGAATTATTCAAAAATATGTGCTGGAAAGCATCCAAGAAAAAAAAAGCAACAACAACAACAAAAACAAACAAACAATAAAAGCAGTTTAATTAAAAGTCAGTTAAGGGAGTGGATGAACAGAACATAATTTTCTGAAGAGGTCACCACCAGTAGAGTCAGGAAAGTTCAGTGGGTTAATGTTTATGTATATTTTACACATTAAAAAAGGCTCTACATCTCATTAGGGCAGTATTGGTAAAGTAAGAACAATAAATGAAACAAGCAATAAAACATTGAGCAATGGTGGGAAAGAAAATGATTTTAATATAAATGGACAATTTGTAAACATATAGGGTTATTTTTCAAGTTACAAATGTGTGAGCCAAATTTTTGGTCATACCAGGAATATAGAGAGAGTGAGTCATAAATTGGACACAAGTACCATAAATCTTATTTTTGCTTTGTCTTCATCTTTGAGAGTCTTGCCTTTAGTCTGGCTTATGTCAACTGAATGGCAACCTTGTACAAAGTAGGTGCAACCTACTTTCGTACAGTTAGGCAAAAAGGAATATCTTGCAATTTCTTCTTTAATGCTTGGAAGATATAAAAATTCATAGGTGAGTTGGAAAAGATCAGATTTTAAAATACTATTCAAACCTTAAAACATGTAGCAATTAAATTATTTAAAATATATTTGGTATTGAATTCAATCTATTCCCATGTTTATAAAGCTGTCACACTATCGTTCAGACTAGGTTTGGGGGTGGTTCATCAAAACCGAAGTAGCCCCTCAGAGTGTTTTGGAAACTGTAATGCCTTTATCTCTTGAAAAGAGTGTCCTGCATACATTGTTTCCTCCTGGTTCCCAGCTGCTTAAGGCTGCAATCAGGAAATGCAATGCCCAGAGGAAAAGTTTTGCATAAAAACAAAATCCACCTGTAAGATCCACATAAGCAGGCTGACAGCTTCACGAAATTCGTGGAAAGCCTGTAGAACATACCAAAAGCACAAAAGTACAGAAGTACAGGGAGCTATACTTTCTTTTTTATTATTATTTCTGCATATCTGTCCCTAAACTACTTTGTTCATCTTTGGATTGCAGCATGCATATTTCCTTTTACGTTCACTTCTGCCTGGTGTTAAGAGTGATTCAGGGTGACTGGCATAACCATAGACACGCTGTCCCTGGTGAAGAGTCCTATAACATAGGCTTATTGGCTCTTTTGCAGTGCTACCCTTGCACTGTTCCATATGGAGCTGAGGAACTCCCCCTAAGCCACACAAGCCAGCTTAAGGTGTTAGTAATGCAGTGTGAGATAAATCCTCATGGCAAATGTTAGCCTGATTTTCACTTGCACCCTGCTTTTTCCTATCCGCCCCAGTTTTGTAACTTGAACAAAAACAAAGATTCATCTTTCAAAATCATGATCAACCTCCTATGATGGGTATTCACATATATACAAGGGTATTCAGTACTATTTGCTATTCCCCTTTTCTGTCATCTCAGCTGCAGAATAAAAATACAGTGCCTGGACTGCAGTTACCGGAAAGACTGAAATTTGTTCATGAAGTATGTGGAGAATTCTTGAGAGTAACAACCACAGTTATATAAAATCATGATCAGTGTACGGTCAATTCACAGAAATAGAAAGTGGTGCACATGCCACACAGTTTTAATATAGAAATAATGGTAATAGTATAGAAAAGATTTTCTTTGTTTCTCTTTTTCTCTCATACTCCCCCTTTCCTTACCCCTAAATGTTTCCTGCCTATTTATATACTGGTTCGCTATAACCAATAGAACTTGTATAATTAAGAAAAGCTGCTGGAAGTGAATCCAAAAAAAATATGACTATCAATCACATTGTTAGTTTAATTACTGTAATATGAACACGTTCCTGATTTGGTGCAGCTACTTTTTCCCAGAAGGCTGTAGTATATTCACCAAAAGACCTCTGATCTCACCTAGTGCATGAACAAGGACAGATTTCCCAAAGGACTAAACACATTAGGTGTTGTTCTATTCTGATATTATCTCCTCATCTGTAGTTTATATAGTCTGTAGTCTATGAATCTGTAGTCTAGAAATCAGGTTTTTAGAAACTCTGTCCCTAAATGTACAGGTTTACGATATACCAACAACCACATATGGGGATCTCTTAAATAGCATTATTTTTGTTTGATTAAGGATCCCTTTGGCTCCTTTGTATCTTTGGACTTGTGTCCTGATTAATAGGAAACAAAAGGTGTATATATTTTTGCCCTCTGAATGTTTCTGAAATAGTGCTATGGATACGGAGTTTAAAGTTTCACGCATAATCATAGGATGTAATCTGTATTCCACCTAATAATAGCAGAGAGTAAATCCACACAACTAATTTAAAGAAGCCCTTGTTCAGTCCCCATAAATATTCATAGGAAAGTAGAGGAAAAATCAGATCACTCCCAAGGGATCTGGGATGCTTTTGGGGCCAGGCAAAATACCATTCAGAACCAACTCAACATCATTCCCTTATGTCTATAAAAACAAGTACCCATTAGTTTGTGTGAGACTGCTCTAAACAGCTGGCCTTTTACATTACCCATTATTTTTACTGTGCTTAGGTTGAATTCTGGCTCTATGTGCAGCCCACATAAGTAAGCTGTGTGCTGGGGGCTCTGCAGGGGTTGCTGAAAGAGCTCCTCTCTCACAGGCAAAGAAAATTAATGGTAGTAAAATTGCTTCATAGTGTATCCTACAGTTTTTGTTCCCTATATGCAACAAATCCCATTCCCTCCTGCTTTCTCTCTTGAAATCCCCATCATTGACAAGATATGCTCCACGGTATAACCATATATTTATGATACAATTGTTTCATTAGTAGATAATTTTTAAAAATACTTATACTATCAATTTAAAGAGGATTTCTTTCTTTGATACTATCAATTTAAAGGGAAACGAGCCTGGGAACAGGAAGTCATGCAGGCTATTTTATAAGTTTATGGAGGTTAGAGGCTATCGATTCAAATTAGAGGTCCTTTTAAGAGGCTTTGCCAATATCTATTTTCCGTTTGTTTCTGAAGAATGTAGGCTATACTATCAGTTTGTGTAAAGGAACAAATTTCCCTTAAAGTCAAGAGAGCTAGTCTGATTGAAATCAGCTGAAAATCTGGCTTGAGCTTTTTAAAAATCACTGTGATTAGATGTTGATATTTTTCTTGAGTAATATGCTGGCCAAAGTGGAAAATGAAGCAAAACGTTGAGGAATGGAATAGTTTCGTATATGCACCTAAGGTGGCTGGGACAATGAGCCGTTACAGTGAGAAGCTTCTTCCAGAGGGTGGTAAATTTAGCACTTTTTTTTTTCTTTTTTTTTCTTTTTTTTTTCTTTTTTTTTCATCAAAGCCCTGGCCCTTAAATCAGACAATCAAGACACTGATCATTATGTGACCTTGGCAAAAAAAAAAAAAAAATCAAAGAAGCATCTGTAAGCAGCTGCATGAAGCACAGAGATTCACTGAAAGTCGAGGAGACATCTCGGACAGATTCAGGACTGTGAAGATTAAGTCCAGCCTACATAAGGGAAGGAAGAAAATGACAGGCTCCAGTAAAATCTTAGGCAGGGAGGTCTTTTACAATAAATTCACCCCTCTATCTGCACTGCTTCTTTTGGTGAAATAAATTCTGTCTTGTCAGAAAGATATTCCTGTGTCATGGTGTACTAACCCTGTTCACAGAAGTAAGAGGTGCCAACTGGCTTGCCAAGTAAAACTACCAGTAACCAGGGGAATATACCCTACTGGATCATAGCATAATGCCCCAAAGAGATGTGGAGGGATAAAACAGTTGTTAAAAAGCATGTAGTGGAGGGAATGGAGCAAGATCTGAGAAGACTAAGCCTGCTCGTGGGACTATAAACAGTTTTATTCAGGCTGTTCAAAGTGAAATGAGAGCCCGTCTTTCTTTATGCGATAGGGAAGCAAGTGGTCTGCCTCCAAGAGAGGTACTTTGAATAATTCGTATGCCTCTTTGTTAGTCTTTTTTTCTCTGAAATAATCTCCCATTGTTTTGAATGTTCTATAATTCATGCCACTTCCTCAAACATTTCTAACCATGAATGCCTCGCTTCCTTTGTTCCGCACAGAGCTGTTCCAGGGAAACCAGACAAAGGACGTTCATTCATCACACTCAGATCTCTCTGTCTTGTTGAGAGAGCTAATGCAGAAAAGATTTGCTTTTCACAGAGTGGTATCTCATCTTGTGGTATTTCAAGGCTTCCCACTTTAACATTAAATCTTGTGTGTCAGGCCTTCAGCGGATGTAAATTGGCATGAATATATTGACAGAATACTTTAGGTCTGAAGAGGACTGTCAGTAATTACAAGACTTACCTGCACCTATCAGCATCAACTGATCATCACTTTCACCAGACTGTTCCATTTTGCAAAGGATATGTTCTCAGTTTTTTGGGGCTGCTGGCAGTGGAAATTGGGGACATCCCTGTTTACAGCTAGATAAAGGTCAATGGCTTCTAGAGTCATATGATGAGATTCAAATCTGTTTTTTTTCTTTATGGAGAATAATATGGAAATACGACTGCAGCATAACATCAAGAACGGTTTTTGTCAGTATCCATACATTTCCTCCACCTAAGGAATGAGAAACAGCAACTAATCCCAGCATGAAGCTTCCTGGGCCTGCAGCTGCTGTTTGCACAGACAGCTTGCAGACTAGTAGGAGACACTGGAAGCAAGGCATAAAAAACACACTCTCTGTCTACAGACCATCCTAGACTTGAATGTCCCAGTGAAATGGATTAGCTACCTTTTTGTAAAGATCTCTCCTTGTTAATGCACTTAGCACCGAGGTAAGACATTATTTAGAATATGCAGTCATGATGATTGTTCTCGTCTCACCAGACACCTTCAGATCACTGACATAGCTAAAATATTATGATGATGCAATACTTAATTTGATGAGCAACTGGTTTCTTTCAGAAGTATTATTATAAGTAGCAAAAGCAGAGCTATTCTTGCCCCAGTTTCTTTGAGGAATATCACAGATAGTAGTGGGGTTTTTCTGGTGATTTACACCAGTTTAACTGAAAAGATAACCTGTCCTTTTGTTTATCAAGTTTTCAGTATGTTACGTAACGATGAACAGCACGGCTGCTGCATAACATGGTATGCTAAATTGCACATGGCACAAAAAGTGTCAGCTGTCAGTTTTGATACTGTGCTGAAGAAGCTTTTGTTATCACACTTTCTCATACCTGCTTATGGTATGACAGGACTCTTTGTCTCCTGCTCTTCTCTGCGAGTGCACATGCACATTTCCAGTGACAGAGCCCAGCACGGAGTCTGCCATCCCTCTTGGCCCGCTGTGCAGCGCAGTATCACCACACACATCCTCTCAAGATTTTCTCTTTCTTTGTAACTCCCACCTTTGACTAGGAGGGAAAAGAGGCATTTATGCTCTTGCTGAGATTCAAAGCAGCTGGGTTAGGTGGGAGGAGAGACACTTCCTCTATTTCACAGTCACATCTGTCACTAGGCATGAGTTATGAGAGTGAGAGTTGGGTAGCAGCTTCAACTGTGCAGATACCTTTACTAACTCCCGGGTCAAACCCAGAAGTTGTACCACATCATAAGCTTTTCAGCTAACACACTATCTAACCCGTAGGTCGAAAGAAACTATTTCCTTTACATTGGCTTTCTCGTGACACAAACTGGATTTCCCATGAGCAGACTTCCCTGCACTGAAAGGCCGACCCACATTTTATAATACCTCTTGTAACTCTTGCTACCAATGCAAAATCTAGGATTTTCACACCTAACACATCGGTGTCTGGAATTTGTATGGCTGGAGAATATAATGGGATTTTACTGATCAATGAACTTGCAGAAACACACAGTGAACTACAGATTAGACGGAACAGGCAAAGGGAAGAGTTTTTTGAGTTGAGAAGACTACAGAAATTTAAATTCATTTTTAACAATCATTCAAAATAAAGTGATAAGTAGGCACCTTTACCTCTTCACACTTAAATTAATGAACTATTTAGTTCTAGAAGTTAAGAGAAACCTGGCACTTGTCTAGTTTAGAAGACCTCATAAGACATACTTGTCTACTAATGTAAGCAATTTTGGAAGCCTTCTGTGACAAAATTACAAAACAACTCACTCTTCATTCTGTCTTCTGTTTATCAGGTATTTTGTCCTGTGTGCTGAAGAATTTGGCCATTGTGATCCATCACCTCCTGACTTAGCTACACTTCAGCAGCTCTTAATCCCAGGGCTCAAAGCAGCTCTAAAAGGTGTCAGTTCTGCAGTAACTTTGATTTCTTTAAAGGGTGCTGGGAGGTGCAGCTGTGTATTATAGGTAGATCTAAGGTATAACGATGTATTTCTGAAATACAATGGGGCATGAGTCTCCTCAATCATCAAATAATATCTGTTATTTCACCCCATTGCTGTCACTAATAAACTGTAGGGTCACAGTTGCAAAAACTAATTGCAAGCCAACTTCCTGTGCCAGTCTACAAAAGGGGTCAAATGGACACTCATTTAAGTGACTTGTTTGCACAGAGAATCTTAATGGAAAACTATTCATAGGGAGTTTGGGTGCCTGCGAATGAATCTTAGATTTTTCATAAGATTAACATTTGTGTAATAGTATACCTCAGCGAACTTTTATCCACCTATTAGGCAAACTACAGATACATTCTCCTTTAAGCCTCATTGTCCTGAATACTTCCCTAATTTGCAGTCCCTAAGGAAAGAAAAGGAGCTTTCAAGTGTTATTTGAATGTTATTAGCCAGTTTTAAACTACCATGACCAATCTTCACTAAGATTTATTCTTTTTAGTGTAGCAGCACCTACCAATCCTAGCCACGGATCATGTGTTAGATATAGACACAAAAGTTTGTCTTCTAACACAACACAGTGCCCTGCTTTTCAGTAGGTAAGAGGCATTTCTCATGTTTTCTTGAGGCCTCAGGTATTCTAGCCTTTAGTTGCACATTAGTTTCACCTTTCTTGTTAAAGGCCAAATTCTGTGACAGACTGTGGACATTAAGCCATTCAGTATATTACCGGAGAAGTTAAGTATTTTGCCTACCCTTTTGGCTAGTGGTAAATGTGAAGCTGGGTTGAAATCTTAGCTTTCTAGGGAGTCACAGATGGCAATTGCATGGATTGGTTCTGAGTTGTTGTTTCTGTGCTGTACTGACATACGATAACTCAAAGAACAGCTGAATGTCTTCTGAGAGACTATGGTGGAGATGGTGGTCTTCCTCCCTTGATAATACTATTTTAACTGTTTTGATTGGACTGTACTTCTCTGGGCATCAAAGCATAAAACTGCAAATTGAATTGAAGCATTAGCAGAAAAGAAGTCCTAAATCACAGAGAAATATTTTTCATTGTGTAGTAGAAGGCCACAGCACCTCTCATTCTAGGTGCAATTTTCTCATTCCCAGCACAAATCTTTACATACAGTCAAAATAATTGCCATGTAACTTACAGAAAACCGCCTTAAAATGATGTGACCTTTGAAGTGGCTGGATGAGAAGCTTCAAAGTATAAATTGATTTAACATTAGCATCAAGTAAAAATGAACTGAATGACAATCTGGAAATCATTGAATACGTTTGACATAACATGCCAAAACCCTGACCCAGTGGCAAAAGAGCAAGTGTTTATCAGGAAGTCACCAAACACTCCTATTTAGTGATTTCTTTAGTTAAAAATCCAAACTGATCTAATTTACCTCACAATTTTTACTAGGCAAGTGAGAAGGTATCAGAGCATTTCACAAAATCATTTGTTGGATTAGTTATAGCTGTGCCAGAGCTGTCACCTCCACTGCAGTAAGCACTAAATCAACTCATACAATGTACTTCTTTGTGTGTAGAACTGGGATAAATCCAAAATCTGAGACTAAGTCCTTTTGCATAAAGCAATTGCTCTGTTTCTGTGCTTAGCACAGCCTGAAGCCCAAAAGATCTTGGAGTTGTTCTAACACAATAAAAGAAACGCTTATTCAGAAGACAAGATCTTTCACTAGAAAAAAATCAACCACCAACAATAAGAAATAAATGGATTTTAACAGATAAATAAGGAATGAAGACTGAACTGACTACAGGGTGATTTATTTAGTAAATGTTTCCAATTTATCTTCGGGATGTACAGTAGCAGCAATTCATGACAAGTCAGAGCCAACTTGCTATTTACATTGGGTATAAACAAGCCTAAGTGAATAATTAAGCAACCAAAGTACTTGTTTTTCAAACTGCAAGTTAAGTTTGGAAGGCTTAGTTCTTCTTAGCACTTTTTGTTTCTTGAGAATGTTTGCAAACTACTCTACTAAAAATAAGAGTATTACTATAAATTCTGAGGAGTCTCTCAATCTTTGGAAGTAATTCTGAAAAGATATACGAGCAGATCTAATGCAACTTGAGAATTTTTTAATCTTTCCTTGCACGTATTCTCAGACGATGTGCCTAATAAGGCTATTTTTTTCATAAACAATATTCATTCAAAGATAACTACAAACACACTGCATAGTCTGCTAAATGCTATCTATACGCCAATCGAGAAGTAATGATCAGCTTTAGCAGCCATTATATTAAATAAAAATTTCAAAGGAAATCAGTGCTAGTATTGCTAGTATTATTTATAGTAATTTCTAGACAGCTGAAATAAATGTGAACTTTTTGAACAACTGAATTTATTACTAAAAAGTCAGCATGTGCTGACATTTTCATTTTATTTTAATACTTATCCTTTAAATGAAACTAGTGAATTTAAACACCCAAGAGTTACTGGCATTGGCAACTAAAGTCTTTTGTGTGTCTGTCAAAAAATATACAACAGCATTGCAAACTTAATCATGTTTTTTCGGCCAGCATATCACAGTTCTTAACCAATAACTTCACTGTCAGCCTTCAGACATTCACTCCATTGTTCATAAAGACAAAAACAATACTGGAAGCAGCACTGGGGGCAGATACGCAATTGAGTAACTAGGGGAATTACTGTAGGAATCAATGTGAACAGGAAGACACAGGAGTTACTATGACTGAACATTTTGTTCGCATGTTCTTTTCTTTCCTCTCTTGGTCTCTCCTGTTTTTGTGTGCCTTATGATATTGGGCTGGTCCGACTGGGGGCTTTTGGGTAGCGCTAGAAAATGTAGGACTCAGAACTAACACTTTTTACAAAGTGCTTTGATGGGTTTTGTGATGTAGATATCTGTCTCCTAGCAACCGGACTAAGACGAACAAGACATTTAACATAGATCATTGAACAGCTGATGGCAAATTTCAGGTGTCATATTGTCATCTTGTGTTAATTTAGAGCAGGAATCACATTTTATTGTTTTTGTACAGCCCTTGGAACATGATAACGGCTTCCCATTTAATAATAATAATAACAAGAACAAGAACAACAATCAACAATCAACAATAATGACCATATTAAAAATACTATTTTAATAATTTATTCCTGTCATCAAAGTCAGGCTAAAGCTAAGGCTGATTGATAGCATGACTTCTTTTCCCATATGCACAATGTATGTCTTTATATAACCATAGGCAATTTTCTGAATAATAAAGTATGTTATCCTCTGTATTTCTAAAGCCCTTTCAGATGCATGTTGTGCCCTAAATGAAACAAAACCCTTCAGGCTGTCCTCTCCCTGTACAGTTCCCCAGAGTTCCACAGATGCTATAAAAAGCCTTAAGACATTAAATACAAGCGTATGACAGTACAGTATTTCATACAGTATTTATATAAATTTCCAAATAGAATATTCCACTATGTGAATAATCTTTATAACTTCCAAATATTTACATTTCTAAATCTGACCCTTTGTATGACTACAGAAATTGCAGGAAGCAAACTTTCCCTTGTGCATTTGCAGGAAGCTGGGTTATCTGAGTCTTAAGCAAAATTTAAAACTTACTTCAAAAGCAATTGTCACACAGAAGATAACTGTTTATGTAACTTGGTTACATCTCTGCCATATGAAGTCAAGTCCCATACATATTTCTGAGTGGATGTATCAATATAGGTAAAAAAAGCTTGAGTTATTTTTATGCTTTTAAATCATCTGATACTCCATACACAGCTAAAGTCTGACATTTACATAAAACCTGAAACTGAGTATATCTTATAGACTTACTTACACAAACTTACACACGAGTTATCCTAAGCTGCATTTTGGGCTTATTCTGAAAAATACTTTATGTATAATTTCTAGGTCAGACTGTCCCTTACACAGAAATCAGACACAGAGAAGTCTGTAAACACTCTAAAATTCCCCATCCTCCACAAAGTTTAGGAAATTTTTCTTAGTTTCCTTAGTTTATGTCCAGCTAGTACTATGAGCTGTCTGCTAGCATGAGTATGGGTCCCAAGCTCCCTAAAGGTAAAGTATCTTCATGTTGATATCAAAATAGTGGAAGAGGACCGTTCAAGAGCTATCTGCTTGAGTCTTACTTTCATGCTAACTCTTGTTTAGTTATGAAATTAGCTAATCCAGAAGGGAGTGATGGAGATGACAGCAGAGAAATGCCCCAATTAATGTGTACTGAGAAGGTCATCAGGTGAGCGAATCATACTTGGCAAATGCCTGACCTCTTTCTAAATGTTTCCTTTGCTCTGCTTTTGGAAAGATTCCTCATGGAGCACATTTAATGGGAAATACCGCAGGATCATGGGAAAAGCTCCAGATGTATTTTTCCCTGTTTTACTCATGCTTTAAGGGCTTGCTGCATCTAATGGGTTTACATTCCTTATTATTTTAGGCACTTTTGAATTATAAATGGCAGATGTCAAAGTACTAAAGCCGTTCGATTTCTTTTTTTTTTTTTGGTAGAGGATTGCTATGGATGAGTTGTGATATTTCTTGATTCTAGATACTTCCTGAGAGGCAAACCAAATATTATGAATAGTATGAATATTTACTTTCTCAACAGTATGAATAGTTACTTTCCTATTGATTATCCTATGCTTTTTTAATTCCAAGTTAAGACTGCGATTTTGCAATTGTTCGGTTAAACAATTTTTCAGCATTTAAAAGCTGGCTTTCTTCTATATTTTCTCACTATGCTATACCATGTGCTCCAATCCTGTGAATTACTTGTGACCACCCAGCATATATTTGCTTCCCTGGTGTACAAAAAAAAAAAAATGTGTAGCTCTCATTCTATAACTGCTTAGGAGCGTCTACTCATTAACTGTTACTATGTACAGTTCACACAGAAGAGAGTTTCTTAACAAGTAGAAGTTAGCTGGAGTATTCAGGTTATAAAAGGGCAGAATAGTAGCGCTCCAAACTTTTGCAGCAGCAAATGTAAGGAAAGAATTATTCACCTCCATTTCCTATTGCTTTTATATCGATTAATACAGCTGCTCAAAGCAACTGTTTACATGCGAAGGACATAAGCCCCATCTCTCTTCCCGTCAAGCATTAACTACGGCGGCATGGCACCGCTGGACTGCCCTTGCTCTCTTGCACAGAAACTGCTAGCAAATACGGTGGACTTCATGGCTAAAGAGGACAGAAAGCAAAAACCACGCAGAAGAATAAAAAAGACACCAAGAACAAAAGAGACAGAAAAATAATGAAGGAAATGGGCAAAAATTTGGTGTGGGAGCAATGTTTCCACGTGTGACCCTGTCTGCCCATCTACCCAAGGTGAGGATGTTTTGGTTGCAACTGCAGGTGTTTTTGTTTTGTTCCTGTTAAGGCATGATGGTGCAAGGCCATTACAAACCTTCAGGTGACTTGGAGGTTAGTCACAGTCAAAATCTACTGACACTAATGGTGTAAATGGTTAACGACAGTATCGCAGAAACTATATAGAACTTTCAATGGCTCCCTCCCCATTCCTGCAAAAAAAGGGTTACCCATCAAAGACATCTTGTCTCCTTCATCAATTACATAGATTCCACAACTGGAACTTAAAAGTTTATCCTTAGTTTTATGAGGCTAGAAAGAACCAGTAATATAAAAAAACAGTTTGTCCTCAACAAATGTAACTAGGAACATTTCTCACTAGAAACATTTACCAACAACACCAAAGAGCTGGACTGAATAAAATGGTGGCTTTTTTACAGTCACTTTCTGACACAGCGTTCTGGATTAAAATGAGAAAACAATCTGTTCCCAAATATCCTGGTCAAAACTTGAAAAAACAACTAGAAGATTTATTCATAAAACTCCCAATGTAATTAATGGATGCTGTGTGCCTAAATTGCCTTTTCAGCTTTTAAAAACCTCAGCCTAGCCTACTGCTAGGTCCTACAAGACATTTGTAATGCTTAGGTCAGCAAAAACAGTAAATACTGTGTGGCTGCTATCTTAGTTCTTGAGGTAAGACATACAATCCAAAAATAAAGGTTGTCAAATGTGCTTTATGTAAATTAATTTTATTCAAAAGAGATTAAAAAAACTATCAAAGCTTGCCTAACTACATGAGGTAGTACATGTAGCGAAACAGAAGGCAGAATATAGTACTCTGAAACATGAAGAATATCAATAAGTTTACATGTTGGAAAGAAATAAAGTCAACAACAGAAACAAAATTACCAAAAATAGTTTAACAGCTTTTCAGTCTTAAAGCACAATACACTTTTCATAGAAAGAAACATCATATCACCATTACATGTTCTTCATATACCATAATATGGTAAAATTAATGCACAAGGCTGTTCACCATAAATGAATTGTAAAAAATGGTGAAGCAACAAATGACTTAATCATCACTGGGCTCCGTACCACTATACTTCCCGGCCTGCAGGAGTATTTGCCAGGTTATGAGGAGCAAGGTTAGCCTTTGTCACCATTTTCTT
Source organism: Struthio camelus (assembly GCF_040807025.1). NCBI lineage: Eukaryota > Metazoa > Chordata > Aves > Struthioniformes > Struthionidae > Struthio > Struthio camelus. The sequence goes on from NC_090943.1 coordinate 128,839,797, forward strand.
TAAGTTTTTCTTGAACATTTACCCTCATATCTACGTATAGCATACAGACACCATCTACAGTTCAAGGCCTCCAACTTGCAAACTTTGATGTATGCGTACAATTCTACGCCTTTGCTGAAGCCCATTTAAGTAAAGAGAGTGAGTCACATGGTCAAAGTAAAGCAGAGATTGCGGAACTGATGGTTTATTCCTTAATTTCCTCATGTGTTCCGCTTCTCAATATGAAAGAATTATCTTTTACGTTCAGCTTTTCAAAGACTATGTAAATTACTCTCTCTCTCTCGCAGGTAGGCAAATATGTGAAGAACTGGGCCTTAATGTACTGGTTATTTATTTGAACTAAAAAGCTTAGCAGCATCCAATAAACATTTTATTTATTAATATATTTAAGGAATAAAACAGTGAACGGCCCATTCTCTCAGAAAGATTTCTGTGAAGAACACATGCTAATATGACCCAAGACTTCTCTATATTTTCCATTTTATTCAAAAATAGGCATTTGTACTTGTTATGATTAGTGAAATTGAAAACAGTCTAGCTCTTCTTTTATGTTTGCATGGCTAATGCTACCGTAAATCATCACAAAGTTAATATATATATTTTTTTCACTTTAAGGCATGATTTATTATATTGAATTACGGGGATGGCTTCTTTTATGTACACTGAAAATAAAAATCAGGCCTCCCCATGGTATAGTTTTAAGGTTATTCCTAGTGGCATATATAAAGCACCATACAATAATATGATCAGATGAAGAAAATAAAGAACCTTTATGCGCTTTGAATTAATCATATAGGAGTAACTGCTAAGAAAATATAGCAATATTTAACACAGGATTCAAAATATAGATACATATCATTATAGATTTTCAAATGAATTTTTCTCCCATGTTTACTTTTACAGATTTTTTTGTAAAGATATATATGTAATTTAAATTTTTTGGTGGATAGCAGTATGTATCTTCTGTACAATAATGTTACACCTTTATACAAATTTTAGGAATTATAGGACATGACCTTTATTATTCTCTTCTATGCGCTCTGGTTTTGCTTGCCTGTTAAACATTTTACTTACTAGACTCAAACAACAGCAAATACTCTGAATGCCTTGCTTCCTGGAGGATTCTGTAAACTGAAACACAAAAACATTCCTGATGTTATTTTTAAGACTGCAACACTCCAGTGACAGCTTTTCTGAATTGTTAAATACAATTCTAGAGTCCGGTGACTCTTCTCATGAGACTACTCATAACTTTACCTAAGAAATTTTAAAAAGCTGTAACAAACAAAAACTAACAAAAAGTTAATTTTTTCTTCCAAGCAGCTTATCACAAAAATAATCATAACATATAAAGTTCCAAACAATGCTACATTTTTGACTGTGATGAGGGATTCTAGTTTAAATAATAAAGCTCTACCGGGGCAAAAAACACTGAAAAAAGGAAAACAAAAAACATACAATACATACATTCTATGGTCACCATTTTAATAACTATATTGAATAACATCTAACTTGCAGACCTAGGAGATTGCTTGTTCATAGTTGTCTATGTGCTGAAGGACAGACTGAAGGACAGACTTTTTACAGAGAAATAGTATTTTACAAAAACAAATGGAATGCAGTTAAAATACTGATAACTTTCTAAACTGATAAATATCTAACTTCAAAACAAAATAAAAAGGAAAAGCATCTGCAATGAAGCATCACGAAAAGAACGTTGTCATGAGCTGAACTAGCATGTCACATTTAACAGTCTCATGGTTTTTCCCTCTTCCCCTTCACAAACCCTGCATGAGGCATATCGGACAAGGACAGGGAAATGCAGGGGAGTGTAAGACAGGATGTAACGAAAAAGAGTAAGTCTGCAACTGTATTACAATCCACTGCCTTCAGCCTCACGGAAAACTTGCATGGGACTGCTCTCCGAACCACTGATCTTCTAAACCTCACCGAGACTGTAAAGGGCAAATACTGACTCAATCTGCGAAGCCTTTTCTGGCTACTTCTCTGCTCAGTGAGGAGATTTAGATGGAGAACAAAAGTATCAGTAAGGAAGAACTCTTTCTGTGGGAACTGGATGGTCACGGGGAAAAGGCCAAAAATATGTAAATGAAGTAATGCTAAGCAAATAAAATCTGTATTTTACAAGTTTCTAGCTTTTTTTCTAAGCTTTGTGAGGAAAAGAGGGAAAGACCCCCCCACACACTGTTACTAAAAACAAGAAAAAAACTCTATTCTTTTCCCACTTCCAAGTTCTCTAAATAAACTTTCAGAGATTTTGTCCCCGCACAACTTTCTCAGAAAGCCTACAACTCAAGAGGTTGCAATTATTATTAGCTTTAGTCACATATGAGCTTTCTCAAGGTCATTTCTTCTTCTTCTAGTAAAAACCTCGAGCAGCTCATTCGGGGCTTAATTTAATCTGCAGTATGCAGCCTTGTGCTATCATCACAGACTGTATTAATAAACTGAGTATAATTCCAGTGAACTTTCACAGCATCTCCATGTGTTTCAGAAAAAAATGTTACTAAAAACAAACTATTTAAAAAACAAACAGAAGTGAAAAAATGTGTTTAAATGTTTTGCTAACATCATATATGAATCAGGCTTAAGGCTTCAATACTATGTAAACTGGTAATGAACATTTCATCATGAACTGATGTACCTGGAACCAGCTAAAAAGTATCTCTCTGTTGTGGATCCTCCAACTCAGGTAAAATAAATCACTAATGCTAATTAAAAAAAAATCCCAAAGAAAGCAAAGGCAACTTTCTTATCAAATATTTTGTTTGTTACAACAGAATCAGCAAAATAAACAAAGGGGTTATTTTATTTCATAAGCAGCTTTTTAAGAGTAATGATTTATGAGCTTAGAGGAGACAGGCAGCTCTGTTACCACCATTCCCCCAAGTCACTGCAGCTGTTACACAAGCTCTGTAAATCACCTATGCTGGCCTATCTGCTTGGTTTCTAGTACTGCTCAGGTACAAACAGACATAATACAAGACCTTGTAAAGGTGGCATTATTATTGAGATGAAGGGTAATCAGTAGTCTTTTAAAATGGGCTCTGTACCTTTCTGAAAATATTCCATTTTGAAAGGAAGCAATGTACACCTTTCTTTTGTCTACTGGCATAACATCCACATAGCCACCTTGGTTGCGGACTACACCAGCATGCACTGCTGCCCGGCAGATACTGGACATCTAAGAAAGAATGAGGAGAGATTTAGTTTACATTCACCTTTTTTTTCAAAAACTAGAAAGAAAAATCAACAGAGATGTTTAACCTCGGTTCTAGAAACTTTATAAAATTAAACATACAATAAATATAATATTTTACAGCATTTAAATCAGTTTCATAGGAATTAGGTCAGTACATAGGAAATACAGCCAGTGCTTCTTCAAATATCTTTTGCAGCATAAACCAAACATCATTTATTCCAGGCAATTTTAGTTTAAGTATCAGAGGAAAGTTCTAACTTTTGAATCTTTCAAAACAAAAGGCTCTATCAAGCATTCACTTCTTCAATGGCAGAGAGGCAGTGGAAGCCAAACCATAGTCCTATGATTTATTATACAACAGGAAATATAGTTTATTCTCCACCCAGAGTCAAATAGTAGAACAGCAAAGGCATGCTGCAATCATACTTTTCTAGGAAGATGTCCTATGCCAAAGTAAGCTGCCCCACTCTACAGGGATATTTCCTTGCAGAACAGACTGCAATAATTCCATTCCCATGCAAAAAAACCCTCAAACAGCAGTCAAATGATCCATATTTGAAGCAAGGCACAGGCAAATATCAAACAGTAACGAGGTTAAATGTATAAATGTGCACATCAAACAGAAGATGGGTGTCTAAAATAATTCCTTAGCTGTGACAGAAGATTAATGGCAGACTAACAGCTTTAGCTCCTTAACTCAGAGTGAGGAAAGAGTCAGAGGAGGTGAAGATTCCCTAATTGCTTCAAAAGAAGAACTTTTATAATATCAGGGCTAATTCCACAAACTTTGCAAATGCTAAATTCTCTGTGGGGCTAACGGGAGTTTTGTCTGAATGAAAGAGATTGGCTTTTGACACTGTCCGGCCTTTGACACTGTCTCCCATCACATCCTTATAGGCAAGCTCAGGAAGTGCAGGCTGGGTGAGCAGACGGTGAGGTGGATTGAGAAATGGCTGGATGGCCGAGCTCAGAGGGTTGTGGTCAGTGGCGCAGAGTCATGTTGGAAGCCTGTAGCTAGCAGGCTCCCCCAGGGGTCAGTCCTGGGTCCAGTCTTGGTCAACATATGCATCAATGACCTGGAAGAAGGCACAGAGGGCACCCTCAGCAAGTTTGCTGAGGATACTAAACTGGGAGGAGTGGCTGACACAGCAGAGGGCTGTGCTGCCATTCAGAGGGACCTCAACAGGTTGGAGAGATGGACGGAGAGGAACCTCCTGAATTTCAACAAAGGCAAGGGCAGGGTCCTGCACCTGGGGAGGAATAACCCCATGCCCCAGTACAGGCTGGGGGCTGGCCTGCTGGAAAGCTGCTCTGCAGAGAAGGACCTGAGAGTCCTGGTGGACAAGTTGACCATGAGCCACCAATGTGCCCTTGCGGCCAAGAAGGCCAATGGCATCCTGGGGTGCATTAGGCAGAGTGTTGCCAGCAGGTGGAGGGAGGTGATCCTGCCCCTCCACTCAGCCCTGGGGAGGCCACACCTGGAGTCCTGTGTCCAATTCTGGGCTCCCCAGGACAAGAGAGACCTGGCCCTGCTGGAGAGAGTCCAGCAGAGGGCTACACAGATGATGAGGGGACTGGAGCATCTCTCCTCTGAAGAAAGGCTGAGAGGGCTGGGCCTATTTAGCTTGAAGAAGAAAAGACTGAGAGGCGATCTCATCAATGTGTCCAAGTATCTGAAGGGGGGGTGTCAAGAGGATGGGGCCAGATTCTTCTCCATGGTGCCCAGTGTGCAACGGGCACAAACTGAACCACAGGCAGTTGCATCTGAAGATGAGGAAAAAGTTCTTTCCTGTGAGGGTGAGTGAGCACTGGAAGAGGTTGCCCAGCGAGGTTGTGGAGTCTCCTTCCCTGGAGATATTCAGAAGCCATCTGGACACAGTCATGGGCAACGTGCTCTAGATGACCCTGCCTGAGCAGTGGCTGGACTAGATGATCTCCCAAGGTCCCTTCCAACCTTGGCCATTCTGTGATTCTGTGAAACCTACATTCTCCAGTCATTCATTTCTCATGAAACTAAGAAGTAGCACAAATAACATGAACAGAAGAATAGCTCCGTGACAATCTCGATAATGTTGACTTAAATAACCGATTTAAGCTTGTGACTCCCACCACACTTTTAGCACAGTAAAACTTGCCAGAAGAATGAAACTTCTCAGATACTGCAGAATGTAGGTCCCAGTCTGCCTCACTACCCAGCTCTGTAAATTGTAGCTGCAGCTACAGTGCATCTCCACTTATAACCAAGTTGTTTTGTGGGAAAAAAAAAAGAGTCTTCACTGCAATAGGTCTCTCCTCGACCAACCTTAAAAATTTAGCCAATATAAATATCAATAGCTGGTCGCACAGACCACTATTTAAACAGGAGTTGCATTTCTTCCAGTTATAATTGGAATAATTTATATCTGTAACTGTAGCTATTTTGTAATCTCAATGCTATATAAAATCAGGAATTTAAAATAGCAATTATTTTCCTACTTTTATTCCAACCACAGAAGTTGTCAGTTTCACTGTTACTGTTACATAGTCTGCATTTTAATGTTACAGTATTTCTAAGAGTAAAGATTGAAAATGCTTATGCAAAGACTCTTTAGCAAAGGCCCTTTTGAGTTTTTCCCTTCACATTGCTGGCTTCAGTTTTTGAACGTGCCAGAAAGGATGCAGTTTATGTTCCTCAGTACTCTTCTCTTCCTCCTCCCAAGGCTGCAAGATTTTTGCTATATTCTTAACACCAGTAGTCTCCCTATTTTTAGGCTTACAGTGATTTTTATGTTGCCATACTATGGGAGTGCTTAAAGACCAGACTGTGTGCAATTTTAAATACACAAGGGAAAAAAAGATGGCATTTGTAACACAGAATGTACATCCTGAAGAGACAAAAGAGAAGAGGTGGTGATTAATATATTTAAAGCAATTAATTACAGTGAAGAACACCAGAAGACCACTATTAATTACTTATATTATAATATGGTAGCAACTCTGTTTTCCAAAGACATTGGATATATGAAAAAAAAGCTGAGAGCCACAATTCAGAAAAAAGGAGGATCATAATTTGTAACCTCTGTAATTGCAACCCTCAGGGTACATTTTCTATATATGATTACACAGGCAGATACCTTCCTAACTACAGCTCAGGGCAACTAAGATACTGGCTGTTCCAATGTCATTAGGAAGCTTTTGGTAAAGTAAAAAAGAAAGCAGAAGGCTGGAGTTTTTGACAGAAGAGGCTGACTACTTGTTGGAAACCACTTCCAATAGAAGATGGAATATTTGGTAAGGTTGGTACCACAGCTGGCCACTAGACCTCCAAAGTACGGTGGTAAGGCTATTGTGCGACATCTTAAACCTAAAGGCAAGAAGATCACACAGAATGAAAAGTTAGAAGTCACAGAGGAATTGGGTTGATAAGGTCAACTCAGAGATTGCTTTCAGATGAAAAATAAACTGGCGTTCTAATGCTGCTTTGTGGATAAGCATGGAGTGTAAACGTGCACACTTTACGCACACGTGAACAATTAAACATGAGTGTAAAATAATAAATATTAAGTCATATGAATACAGACAAATAAATGTATATAGTTTTACCAATATGAACAAGTATATGAATATAGTCTTCTGGAGAACGCATTATCTGTTTTGAGTGTTCATAAACTTCTCTTAGCTCAGAGTTCTTCATCTAAATGGAATCAGAACGCAAATAACATTTGCTGTTCTTAATTATCTTAGAGCAACCTGATCACATTGCCTTGAATAAAGTGTTAAGGTGAAACTCCCATTAATTTAAGCAGAACCAGAATTTCATACCTATGTCTACCTTAAATTTCAGCATGGTATTGGTAAGTTGATTTTGTATCAGCAGTCTTTTATAATAGTCTCTGGAAGTCTTTTTCAGAGATCTGTGTTTGTTTCTTTAGTTTTCATAAACTCACTCTGAAGGACACACAAAGCATTATTTTTTAAGTTAACATAAACATTTCATGCAGCATTATATGACCCTGCTTTATTGCTGTGCTGTGAACCCTTTGAAATTTGTTAGTATTTAACAGGTCAGAGCTTCTGAACACCAAGCTGTTTAATTATTTTCCTTCTTCAGCTACTCAGCAAAATACCAAATATCTACCACAGCATAGCATTATCTGCAAAGGCATTTTAACCACAAGCCTCTCTCCCCCAACATGACTGGACTATAGAACTACTTTATAGTTTTGTTTCTATCATAATGTGTGTATTTTACTGCAGCAGAGAATTATGAATTAGGAGAATACTTCCATATATGGTTATTAAAACAAAAACGAGTATGGCCAAAATCCTCAGATAGTATGAACTCCTTCAAATTCCATAGACAAACGACCTAGGCTGATCTGTACCAGCCAAAAGGAGAGCTTCAATTCTTTACGTAATTATTCAATCAGTACCATAATTTATATTTACTATTAATAAGAGATTGTCTTTGGTAAAATGCTTCCTACTGTGAAAACAATAGAATAAATATATAACTTAAATTCTTTACAAATTCCTATAAGCAAACTGGAATGTGGTTAAGAACTTGTACCATAGTCACATCTAAGGTGTGTCCTTTTTTTTTTTTTAACAAAAAATTCTGTAAGTGAAATAATTTGGAACCTATTAACTTCGCTACTGAAAAATGCTCCCTTTGTTATGTAAATACGTTTATTTTGGTACCTCAACAATCCAGGGACTAAGAGCAACAACAAAGGACAACCTCCATATAGGCAGGTGCTGCAAGATCATCTACAAGAGCGTTCTAACAGTCACACCAAATCTGATCTGATTCAATTCTTCACTTTTTTTTTTACTTTATTTCAATAACGAGGTGATGTTGAAAAGTGTTTTAAAAATATAAATACTATTAAAATACTCGTTGGCATGACACAATGTTGAAATTCCAGAAATAACACTCAGAAGGTTTTAGACAAAGTGGATTAACCAAAGTTGAAAAGTGGAACCAACTCCTCAGCACAGGAAAGCAGGATATCTTTTTTTTCCTGGTCTCCCAACAGGACAAAGCATTGCCATGTGGAAACTACCAGCAGCCAGGCCAGTAGGGACACAAAGCACAGAGATGGCAATGTCTTTGGACCGTAAGAAGAATGAGTAATTTGTACTTCTGCCTTCCAAGAGTGACAGTTACTATAGTTCTTATTTATATCCTAAGAATGTTATTCAGGAAAGGATCTCCTTGTACTATGCACACAGAACAGAGCTGTATTTTTGCTTTAAAGAGCTTGCAATCTACCTCAAGACAAGAGAAACAAAAGGGGCTCAACAAAAAAAACAGAATCTGTGGAGGGGGGAGGATGGGTGTTACATGAAAACTTCGCACACACATGCATTTATAGATGCCAGCTATACGAACTATGGCTCTGATTTATCTGTCACAGACAAAGAGATAATAGCTAACAGACTGCAAGAATGGAGGATGAAATAATGGGGTTTTTGATTCAATTGAGTTAGGGATACTTGTGGCAATGTCAAAGCGAAAAAAAAGAAGAGGATAAAAAAAGCAAAAATTCTGTGATGAATCAAAGGATATTACTTTTCAGTAACACAGAGAAAGGAAGTAGCAGTAAAATATTAAATGACTTTAAGAATACAATGACTGATCAGGCAAATAGCTAGAAAAGAAAATGTTCAACTAGAATCTCATGAATACTGTATGAATGGTTTTGTTAACATATCTTTTTGCATTAGTGACATTTTAAAATTTGTTAATGCTTATTTTATGAATATTTGTGCAAGCAAACTCTTGTTCATAAAAACATGAATGGATGTGGCCTACATACTTGTGCAAGTAGTCATATGCATATACATACATACATCTGCATACATAGATATGCATATTTGAGCCAAAAGAATTTGCATAGACATCACAAAAAGCTATCTGCTTTGTGGAATTATCCAATCAGGACACCAAAACAAGAGTATCCTCTTCATAGAGAGATGACAAAAGAGAGGTATAAAATAAGATCATTTAGTTCTTTCTGTCCACTTCAGAACTAAACATGATGTAGAAAAGACAGTACTGCAGAAAAAAAAGTTGACTAAAAAACAGAATGACATAAAAAAGCAGTATTAGTCAATACCAAATAGGAAGACATCATCAGATAATTTAAATAAACATTTCAAAATTCTGCTACAAATATATAGTTCTCTACACAGATAAGAAATTTGCAAAATAATGATACTATGGACATCTATCTTCAGAATAATTTTTTTGGTTAGTTTAATCCTCAGGTAAGTTATGGTTGCATCAGGAAAGGTAAAGCAACAGTTTAAATTAGTATACATTGCCAATGCTGAACAGATCAGTAGGAACTCTGATCAAAAATTGAAAATTTGGGTCCAGAGACTACTGAAGTTTCCAAAGACCTTGAGTTTCCAAATAAGTTTCCATATCTTCAGCAGCTGAGTACTACTAACTTAAATGGGAGCCTCTGAAAATGAAGAACTTTATATAAAGACTGTTAGTATATCTCTGTTTGATATTTGGTTTGAAAAATTAGTGTATGGAAGAAGACTAGCGATTTATGTTATATCTTACTATATTTTATAGCTTTTCATAGGATTTCACATTTCATTATATGACGTAACATAAATCACATTACTTACATCAGAATAAATTCGTGTTCCAATTACACGAGCATAGTGTGGATTTGCCTGCATACAGTTGCGAGGACAATACACTCTGTAATATTGAAAATAAAGCACAGGCAGTTATGAACAATGATATACTATTACCATATCATATTCAACTTCAGCATTACTAAGTATAAATCAAATTGATGACGCATACAGGAGGACCCTACCTATCAGCTTTGGAGTCTTTGATATCATAGGACAAAAAATATCGCTGATATAACTTGAGATTCATTTTTAAAAGTGCATGAGAACACATTTCAGTGGGTCTAGTTGTCTTCTTTCCCTTGGAATACCAGGTGGTCACCTTGTTCAACATATGTGAGGGTCAGTAGAAAAGTCCGTGGGAAAAGACACTGGTCATAGTTTTGTATTATTAGATGTTTGTACCGCATCCTATCCAACCTGTAGAGACGAAAACCTTTCTTAGGAAAAATATATCTGGATGAGGCCTGGTCCTGTTATGATGCTGATGACCAAACCAATGCTGACGTAAGATGCTGAGGCAAGGCAAGTTAGTAATAGTGAGGAGGAATAGCTGATATTTGTGGCTAAAATGAAAACGTTAGGAATGAGATTCCTAAAAGTGATTCTAGCAGATCAAAGAGCTACTGAGAGAAATGGCATCTTTATTTCGGTCCTTTTTGTTAACCTTCTTTGAGAAAAACTCTCTGATTCATGCCTGCCTTAGCTCTAAATGCACGGGAACACAGTCTGGAAGCAAACACTAGAATAGGTGGCAAGCATCTTGTTTGGTAATTACGGTATGCTACAATAAGGAAATGCCACTAAAGTACCAAATTTACTCTGAGGTTGTGTTGTTTCATTTAAAAAATGGTCATGTTTTAATGGCTTTGAAACAATCCTACATGTGACTGCCCTGGGCAAGCATTCTCCCCCGGGATGCTATCCACTTTCCGGTCTGATATTCAGCATGTCATAGCCCTCGGGCATGCAACAGTGTTATCAGATGGGCAACCGAAACAGGCTGATGCAGCTGAGGGAGATTTTTTTCCAAAGGAACTATGACGTCAGATAGTGCTTTGAAGACCTGCTGATTTATGATTTGGACGTAAGAGGGAAAGATGAGGTTGTACAATCAGTATCATGGCAGACAACTGCTTGTACAACTTGAGACTACACTTCTAGAATTATGTTAAGAGCATGCACAGTCATGCTGTCACTGCTGCTGTGAAGTTCTTTAAACTGATGCATCAGAATTAGTCAGCCTTTTTAATGTGAGGGGTTTTTTTCAATTTTCTTAAAAACAGATTTTATTTTTCTCTTAATGAAGCTAGTTTTAGTTTTTAATAACAAAAGAAAAAAAAAATAAAGTATAGAAGCACGAGATTTTATCTATCCATTCCTGTATTCCACTCCTACACTTATTTCTACACATCTTCCATGCAGAAAAGCAGGAGTCATAGCCAAACACCAAACAAGTCCATGGACCCAAGTGCTACATGAAGGGATGTTTTCCTAGCAGTTCTGGCTTTGTGCTTGCTTCCTGTATTGGCTGTAGGATTGCTATGAAAGTACTCCTGTGGATATCTCCAGCTTAGCTTGCGGTAAATCATGCTACAGTGTATTTACCTTTGACTCATCTATTGCTTTAAGAACTGTTACTGATTTCCTTCCTCAAAATATTGAGGCACAGGCTTCTTTCAATGAGTGAAAATGTAGGCTTCAAAGTAACGGCACACATATTTAACTGAAAGTTGTTTACTGACCTGTAGACCATGCCCTATTTTAACAATCTATTTCTTTTTTCTTTTCTTGTCTTTTTCTTTTTTTTTTGCAAAAACAAAATACTCAAACAATCTGGTAACTTCTGTGACAAATATCTGCATCAACTCTTTTTAATACATCCGTTTTACGGATGGATAAACTGAAGTCAAGTGTATTGTGCCCAAGGTACATCGATTTAGTAGTACCCAATGACACAGAAAAATGCATCTTTCTTTGCAGTCTTCAGTCTAACCAATGACTATTTCACTATGATATGTCAAAGATCTTTATAGGCAGATCACCTTTACCTACCTGGCCTTCTGCTTACACCAAAGACTTAAATATCAGTAAAACGTTTCTGGCCTCATTTTCAAAGGTCTGCACAGCTACTGCTGTCACCTTTGTCAATGACAGCTGTAGTTAATTAGTAACTCTGACAGAAAATATGGCAGCACTTCAAATTAATAAAATATTTAAAGAATTTTACCTTGGACAGTGTGAGGCTGGTTTTTGAAATGGGCATAATTGTTCCACTGTTGTTTCACAGGTGACAGCTTGAACTGAAGAAAGTAAAACAGAAACCAATAAATGTGTGCTATTTGAGAAAAAAATCAAAGTAATATTATGACTGTAAGAAATAAATTCTAACCTGTTACTTTAGAGACTGTGAAGGAATTAGCAGACTGGTATTTTCTGAGAAGAAATAACAGAAATAGTCAGTTAACAGCATCACTCATGGATTTCCTTTTAGCTAGGAGAATTTTTATTATTGAATCTAGGAATAAATTCAAGACATTACCCCCAAACATGTTTACTCACTGCAAAACTCCCCTGTTTATGAATCTACTGCAAGTGATACCTTTACTTTATATTCCCGATGAATCTGTGTTTGAAAATGAGGAATGTATGTTAAGCTATTTGTGTAATTTAGTTTGCTAAGAGAATAAATCTGCTAGCAACAACTTACGCATCAATTTGTCTCTCAAACTATAGCAACCAAAACCTGTGATTGAGAATTGATCGGAAGCACCCATCTAGCAGAAAAGAGACCGCTCACTTCCTCCCTATTGGTTCATCCCTTCAAACAGCTTCGTGCCTGAAATAAATTTATCCTAACAAACCTTTTCAGAAAATTTTGAATCAATTTTACTTTTGGAACTTGCTCTATGTTAGCTTATCACCATTATCATTATAAACCCAGTATAACACATAACAGTCTGGTTCTTTAGTAGTTATACGATACCCAGATGCATCAGTTCCTTGTTGTTATATAAGGTCAGTTATCTATGTTCAGCTATTACACAGCAATTGGTGAACACTTCTATTTGATTTCTCCTTTTATGTCAGCGGATAAGCCCTCGATTCTAATATTTTCACTTGCAAAGAAAAAGAAGGTGATGATGTTTTTTGATGTCTATAAAGATATTTACTAAATAATCATGAAGGATATGATTCCCTGTTCACCTTTCGAGCAAATTATTCCTGGGTTACCCATAGCACTGCAACCTGTGTTTGCAAACTGTTTGTTTGCCTTGGTTTATTTAGTTGTATGATCCACCAATTTCACAGTTCCTTTTTATTGCATTCCAACTTGTTTTCACCAGCTTAGCTCATACCTATGTTGCCCTAGGTCCATATCATGAAAAAAACTGTACTGTTAGCATTTTAAAGCAGTAATATGAGAATAGTTCGCATATTCTAAAGTTGATTAGCTAGTTGAGATAATGTTAAGAGGAAGCAGAAAACATAGTAGTCAATCTCACACGCTAACATCATCTAGCACTTAACGTGCTTAAAATGGTATCTTCTATTATTGATGATGCAACATTTGAAAAATAGCTGTATTAGCAATCCTGCATTTAAGTCTGAAGATTAGGTATTTGCTGTTATCTTGCACTGAAATTCACCTTTCTGTCTTTCTACTTACTGATTTCTTTCTTCTGCCCTACAAAAGTCTAGAAGAACAAATAAGTTTTGCAATATAAAGCAGAGGTGAGATTCACTTCACCTAGCCATTAAATAGCCATCTGGTTTATGCTAGGAATTTCGGCTCCCTCTAGGGACACTGGTGAGAACCAGGTACCTGCAGGTGTCACCTGTCTTATGATGGGCCTTTTCCAGGTCTCTTCTCTTGACTACAGAGAGCCTTGTAAATTAGCATCTGCATTCTGTAGCAAACAGGTACTTTAAGTAAGTCTAAATAATGAGGTAATACAGAATTCACAGTACAGGCTTGAAGGACAGATTATTAGAGTTATGAAAACTCTGGGGATTATCTTTGTTTACTGCAAAGACTACAATTTATGCACTTACAATGGTGATGCCTGATCACAGTATTTTTTAAGTTTACTCTAAAGAGTGGAATCATAAATACTGTAGGAGATTAATGAAGAATTGTGCCATGTGTGCACACACACAGTGGCAGGAACTCACTGAAATATACTCATAGATAGGAGGTACAGACTTGGTCCTTCAAACAGTTCATAAAGCATCTAAAACATTATTTTGCAACATCCGAATATCAAAACCAAAATGGCCACAACTGTTCAGCAGTGATATAACAGGTCTATTATCCATATGCACAACAAACAAAACTGACTGTTGGCAAGTCACTCTGAGTTCTGAGTCTCAGGGAATAGGTGCTAAACACGCACTCTAGACTAGACACTCTCATGGTTTTGTCACAACAGCACCAAAAGATGAGATTTCAAGTGATGGGAAATTAATTCATTCCATCCAGAATATTTTCTAAAGTTTAAGTATCACTATGTTTGTAAGTAAATTGGCTCATAGTACCTCATTATCTATACAGTCAAGATGTATTTCATAGTCAATGCCAGCACTGCTATTCAGGTAGCCCAAATGCTAAGCCACTGAACTTTGGCTATCTGGCCAGTCTTTCTCTCTACCCTGGATTAGGTGAATCCATTGAAAAGAGAAATTAGATAAATGTCATAGCATTGTTATAAGATGAACAGCAAGCCACTTGTGACTGCAGTATTGGTTTCAAATTTCCAAGAGTTTTTCCTTTCTTTAGGCTCACAGGCACGGAAACTGTACTTCCTGGGCACAAAGGTACTTTCTTAAAACAGGAAGACCTTTAAAGTACGTGCCTTCACTTCCTCAAAATTCTGGCATTGGTTGGCCTAGTGCGGAACGAGAGCACAGCCCCTAACGATTACCCACCTCCTCCTGTACGCTTGCGTTCTCACCTCAACCAAATACATTGCTCAGTAAAGTTCTGTTTTCATTGAGGTTGATATTAAACATACATTAACTACATAAGACAGGCAGAAATAAGTATGGTGGTGCACAGTTCTCCAGCATACATTAGCATATAGCGAAACGTAGTTTGTAGATACTAGTAATATCTTAGATTTGTGCATACTACTACTGTTGTTGTCCTATCAATGGATAATTTTGATTCGCAATAGTGGAGCAGATATTCTCCATTTTTATGCACTGCTTTTCTTGTTTTTCTTTTACCCTGTCAAAAAGTATTTGCATCAATTTTTGCATACAATAGTTTTGACCAGACCTTGGGCAAGCACCCAAACACTCTGATACACCTCCAAATAAAGCTTCCAGAGTGTTTGATATTATTCCATCATTGGCAAATGCAGAAGTTATCCAAAACACTTGAGCAAGATATCATGTGTAACTTGTGTCTTCTAATGAAATTATCAAACACTTACATGAAGAGATGTATTTTATCCTTTGCTCATATTGCTTGTAGGCACAGTACAAGTGAGTCATTTCTAAAAATAACTTTGTAAGATTATTGCCTTGTCAATTTATCGTCATAGATTACTGTGTACATGGGCTAACCCTGAAAATATTACCCAGTTTTTGACCAAATTAATTAAAACTCTGATTTAATGTCAGCATGTACTAGTTCTTATATATCTATGCTTTTTTAATTAATTGAATTAACTGAATACTCCAAATATTGACATTATTTAACTATAAATACTAATTTACTGACCAAGGAACTTAGTAAATTATTTTACCTCCTTTTGCCTAACTATAACGTCACTTTTCTGTATGCCATTAAATAGTGGCTAAACCTGCAAGATGGATACAGTAACTGTATTTCAAAATGCCTTTTCATAATATTTTCATATTATTTGTGATAAAAGAAATAAGGCCAAAGCGTTATTATTGTGATGTATTTTATAAGAAATAAAAAAGAAGCAGGTGCAAAACTTTTCATATATTGCAATTTTAAGGAAACTTACCCAATTGATTGAATGCCATTTCTATAAGATTTGATAAAGTAATTTTTCCTTCCTTGCCTAGTGACATCAACCCAACCACCTTCATTGTCTAGGATGCCATAATGGATGGCAGATTTACAAATACTGGATTGCTGAAAAACAGAGGGGGAAAAAACAGTTCCATATCAGGCAAAATACTATTTTCCATTGTAATTTAATTTGAAAAGTTCATTTTTTTATTACAGTCATAAGTTTCTGTCATTAAACCTAGGTAGATAGTCCCTTAAGTTTTATACCTGTTTTATACCTGACCTGTGGTCAGGACAGGTACTATCCCAAATGAAAAAAAAACATCACTTTGCCTTTTTCAGAGACAAAATACATTCATTCACTGCAGCTGTTATTTCCTATACTTTCTTTCAGTTCTACATAGTGATACAACATAATATAGGTATAGAACTGTACATTTTGAGCTTGGCAGTAAGTTCATAAAAGCAGATCCATCTTACTAAAGGACTTCATATGATTATACCTACAGCTTGCTGTATTTTTCCTTAAGCTGCACTTCACATATTGACACTGTGGACATCTGGACATACAAATTCTATTTATGTACAACTATAAGACGTATGAAGTACATCCAGACAGTATATGCAGAACAGCAGAGGCAAACTTAGATAGTCTGGTGCAACCTTAAACATTTCGTGTAGGATTTTATTTTTGGTGGACATTGGTTCCTTCAAATTCATTCTTTGGACATTGGTTTCTTCAAATTCATTCTTAATGCTATGTTAGCTACTAATGCAATGAAAAATACATTTATTTAAACATTCTATTGGTAAAATTCAATTAAAAATGTTTACCATTTCATAATGTACACTTCCAATAACTTTAGCCTTGCTATCCAAACAGCCAGCAGGACATTCATATCTGCGAAAATAAAATATGACCTGGTCTTACAAAAACATAGCTCTGGATTACAAAAATGGAAAATATTTCACATACAGGTATAGACTTTTAAAATAATCTCAAGATGACAACCGTAAAATTAACCATACCTATTGCAAGTTGTTCCTTTGCACTGATCTCTTAGCCTTACTTCACATGAAACAATCTGAGCTAAAACAAACAAAAAGCAATTTCACTGTAATGAATTTGATACTACATAATTCAAATTTGTTGACTACTTGTAAATCAGGCAAATTCCTTACACATTTGCTGTGTGCTTATTACTTCATTTTTCTCACTGTCATCACTGCCTGTGGAGCCTGAAGGTGAATGAGTCCTCGGTCGGCCTTGTGCTGTTGCATCCTGGGCTTTGGATCGCTGCCGTTCAACCTCATTGGTTTCCTCTTCTGGTTCATGGGGAGAATAAGGTCCTTCTGAACCCTCTGTTTCAGAAAATGGGCCAAAGAGTAATTTCTCAGGCAAAAAATATCCTGATTTTTGTGGAATGTAAATCCTTTGCCATGTTTTGGTATCACGGCTTTGTTCTCATAAAATGGTGGTTGAATATGCACAAGAATGCAAGGAACTGCTTCATGAGGGGAAGCGCTCAAGCTTAATAATACCTCTCAGGTATCTTTCTGATGCTGACCAAACAAGGAATTTTTCTGGCACAGATAGCACATCTCAGGTATGAAAATGTTCTTAACACTCTTGTTTTAGCACCTTCTCTATGCCATCAGAAAAATCCACAGATCAAAGGTGATATTTCTATTAGTAGTTGAAAAGAGTTTTATCAAGCTCCTAGTTAACTTGTAATTAAAGGAGCGAATTTCCTAAAAATGTACATCTGAAAATTAGGCCCTTTTATTCATATATAATGTAACTGATTTTGAAATGCTCATCATTAAATCTACAGTTCTTACTTAACTAAGAAACCTAAGGAAGCTACAAGGGCACACCGGTGGGGCTATTATGGTCTGTAAGAATAGATAAAGATATATTAAAAAATAATCCTGTTTTTCCAAAATATTAACAGAAATGACTAAGTTACTTGTATGAAAAATAGTAAGAAATAGCAGCTTCACAGTACGGAACTTTTCAATGCTATGAAGGAAGAAAGACTAAAACCATGAAAACTGTAGGGAATTAACCATCCTAGTTGATATTTTGTTTAATTAATAATGTCTTATCTTGTTCTTGACTTTTGGTTATAGTAATGCATGTGGCTATGTCATTAAGCTAACATGTTTCCCTATAAACAAATCACTGCATAGACGTCAACTATTTATAGAAAGGGATATAAATAGCATACTGCCAAAGTCTGTGTCTTTGTGTACTAAAGGCTCTCAATGACCACTGAAGTCAGCAGGAGTTTAGTACGCTCCACTTCTTTCAGGGAGGCTCAGTCTCACACGCGACAGTACATAAACTCATGCATCATAGCAATGTAGGCCCCTGCCAGCTCTTTGGGCACACAGATAATACATTCTATTCCACTGTCTTAAAGCATAATGAAGAATGCAAAAGGTTACGTTTTTCTGACCACTTATAGCTGTACTGTTGTAAGAGTACATACCCCTGTAACAAAGGTTTTCTCTGCAACCTCCTCCAAAACTAGGCGGACAAGCAGAACAGGGGCGGCCAGGCTTATAAGGAGCATGACCCCACCAGTTACCCCTAAAAAAAAAAATCAATTAGCAAGCATATTAGCAAGCAATGTATACATTAATATTAAATAGTATTTAATATGTGAACAAATAAATGGTGAAAACCAGTGGGCACCTAGGGCATGATGTTGTTTTGATAAACCAAACACACAAATCCGCAAAGCTGTTGAAAAATCCTTGAGGAAGAAACTAAAATACTGCTGCTGTGAGACCTTTTTAGATCAGCATTGCACCGTAAGACTAAATTCCTCAACTACATGAGAATAGGGTTCACTCTCTTAAATGAAATACCCTATAGAATTTGATCTTAACTATAGGCTTCACGTTACACATTCCTTACAGTTACAATGGGCAAATTCATTTATTATCCACACAAATATCACACTACAATGAAGATCGCTGATGGTGAATGCTAATACACAGTCAAGCCAGAAAACTGAAGCTCTAGAAAATCACAAGAGTATTTGTGCAGCTGAGGCTGCCTTCCGAACAATACTTTACATTGTAGCAGTACAAAAAATAGAAAACTCAGACTGATTTCCTCTAGGATTATTTCCTGGATTATAAAGTACTTTACGCCCTCAAGATATTTTTGGGTGTCAGCCTACTTACTTAGGAGAATAATTGCACACAAGATAGACTGCTTTTGGCCAAATCTGTCCCCAGATGTTCATGTTATGACATAAATTAATCGCACAACCTATTCTGCTACTTGTAGCCCAAACAACCTACGGGAAAGAAAAGAGAAAGACACGTGAAAATCAAAGCTGATTAACACAAAACCAAAATTGTCTAAAAACTTCAATTTATAAACTCAAATCACAAAAGAGATGTTATATTCCCCTCTGTTATAAACATAACCGGCGTAGAAGTAACATTACTACAAATGACAAGGGGCCATTCAGTTATATCCTTACTGGAAAGAAAAGCTTTATGTTGACAGAAAAGATACGGCTCTCATTTACAACAACTGATCTAAGCATGTATCGGAACGTGCAACAGACTGCAAGTATTTACAAAATATCAGCCGAAGAGCAGATTTTTGGAATTAAAACGAACGCAAAATCTTGATTTGCAAGAAGTTAGGTTCCTGTGCCCTGAAGTTCTTAGCACAGTCCAGGAACCCAGAGAGATTTAGGTTGTTTAGAGTGACATAATATATAGGTGTTAGTGAAAGAAAGTAACATAAAAATCCATAAAGAAACTTCATACATCAAAAAGAATTGATTCTATGATAGGTAACAGGGTTTAAAATTAATATGATGTCACATGATTGCAGTCTAAGGTGGCTGTGTTCCTTTAATCATCCGTTGAAACAATTTTTATTGCAGAAATCTCAAAATGATCTGAAAGACACAGGCTAGGATGGTCATAGTAGACCAAAATTGACAGGTGGCAAACATATTAATTCAAGAGAAGTGAACTGTTTAGTTCACTCAGGACTTTAAAGGGGTAGGTACTGTACAGAATCACTAACACAAAGCAGTATATATACCGCATGTGAATACATATATATGTATATGACGCATATGATGGAAAAGTGCAATTATATAGGTATTTTTATCAAAACGGTGAACAAGAACATGGAGTTAACTGTGTCTTAAAATTAGGTACAATGGTAAAATATACAAGTAAACAAACATAGAAAATAAAAAAGTAAAAAAATAATAATTCTGAAGTTTTCTAGTAATATACAAAAAATTGTGCATGGATTTTAGTATCATTTGAGGATCATGTGCTTCCCATCTCTGAAAAAATCTGGACTACATACATTAGATTTCAGGAGTACCAAATAAAGAAATTCTTACACAATTTCAAAAACTTCCTGAAGTTAAAGTAACATGTTATAACTGTTGTATGTTCTCATGAACTCATGTAAGGAAACTTTGTTTTTATGCGCTGTAACTTCTTCCGCATATTCCAAAATGGAAGACCACAAACTTACCAGCCAGCTCTGAGAGTAGACTGTGCAAAGGGCACGGAGTACTACCATTTAGTACTGGGTTTTGTGGGCTTTTTCATTAAACCCTTTTAAGGAAGTGATATTCATGAGGCAGAAATCTAAAGATTTCTATGACAACCTTACTCCATGTCACCCACGTCCAATGCCTGTAATTATGAAATGTAATAAACCACAAGCCCCTTTTGTGTTTTTGCACTAAGGAATATACTATAAGATTAATGCTGTGATATTAATAAGTTCTGTGCATCATTCGCTGACCTAACTGGAGATCTTGATTACTCAGCATACAAAAACCAAACCCACCCACATACCTGTGTGTAATGTGTACAAACAGGACCAGAACATTTGTAAGGACAATATGGGTTGCATTCATGAGGATGTGGATAGGTGAAATCTCTCACTTCATCATACCACGCTTGGACATGAAACGTTGGAGGCCTATACCTATGAAAACCAGGAACAGTCTGTTAGATCACTAAAAAGCTATAACTTCTATTACTTTTCCTTTAAGTAATAAGCAAATTTTGTGAAATTTCAAAAAGCATATATAATATAAAACAGTATCTTCAGCTACCTTCCCCAGTGTGCCCCCAAATTTTGTCCAATTGATGGAAGAAGGCTTGCAGGCCCATGTTCCCACAGACAGGCTTCAGCCCAGGATGCTGCAGATCTCTCCAGGTCTGTATCCCATGTCTGAAGTTTAAAAGAAAAGAAAGAGTGCATCTTCTTAGAAATATTTGATGGGTATTTCATGTATTAAAAAGAACAAACAAACAACAGCACACAAGCCTGTCTATTTTTTAAGTTTCTGCAGCTGGGGCAAAAGATAAAATAAAAAAAAAAAAGAGAGACTTTACAATTGCATGCCCCATTCGTTTTGCATAAGAAATAGAAATGCTTTTACCAAGATAGAAAGTTTTAATCCCCTCACAGCACTCTCTCCGGAAAACACATGCAGACATGCTGAAGTGAATAAAAGACAAATCTGAAACCGAAAGGCTTAGTTCAACTTCCCAAGCTAAATCAAGTGCATTTTCCGTCTTGTGAGGTTTCTTTTTAGTAAAAGGCACTTTGCTTAGCCAAAAGGGTATTATCCAACACACTTTCAACATAAGGCTTTATTTCCTCTAAACCAATACTTTATTTGAAATGAAAGTGATTTTCTCTCCCTTTTCTATAAGCAGCTGGTGTTGAAATAACACACAGTGCAAACAAAAAATGTGAAGACTACAGTAAGATTGTCTGTTATTGCTTTTATGGCTAGGCTGGTAAAAAGGGAGGCACTGACGACATCAGTAAGAGGAAGGAACTTCTGTCTATAAAGGCATGCTTACAACAAGTTAAATACACAGATTATGAATTATTGTTTATTGCAATATCTTTTAAGGGATATGGAAGAACGGGCAGGGCAAAGGCAAATGCAAGTTTCTCTCCTCTTTCAAAAGCATACTTTTGCACCACTTCTCCTGTGAAAACTATACCACGTTGTACTTGCGTTGTTCTTTCTATTTTAAGCTAGGGTTTATTCGAAGTGGTCCTTTCTTTGGCCAAGCATCCATACTGCTGATTGACTTGTTAAATCTCTTAACTGCTAGCTGCAGAAATATTTTCCAGCTATCTGACTGACTTATACCAGTCCTCGCTGGTTTTCCTAACACAGGTTAGGAAACTGAAATATTTCCAGAGAATATACCCATCTCTTGATAGAAGCTCAATTATTTTATCATATGGTCAAACTAACAGTTTCTTAGAGTGAGACTGTGTTATTTAAATAAATCGATATTTCCAAACCCAAATTCCCATGTAGACACTCGAGATGATGTCCACAATTTTCTGACATGGATTGTAGGAAAAAATTCACTACTACAACCAAAGAGTACAGAGATAAACCAGATAATTTTCATGTGCTATAATTTATTTTTCTAAGTTTTTGACATGTCATTTTCACTTATTTGAACGGATTACTGATTAACAGCCCCATATGCCCTTGGTTATGCAAAATTATAATTATATAAAGACTTCAGTATCACTCAGTTTAATTCTAGAATATCTATTTTCAGTCCTGTTCTTCTATTTTGTCCATTATTATCAGTATCATTAACTAGTAAGATATTTGAAGTGTGAATTTTGACTTCAACACTACAACATTTTTTATGGCAGAATTATTCTAACAATACAGTCATGACAAAAATAAAAGTTTTAATCAACTATGTATGGATCCAAAACCCACTGACATTACAAAACAGTAGGAATTTTCTATTCACCTTACTGGGCCAATAATTCAATGCCATAAGCAATAGGATTCCTTAATTTCCAAAAGACAATATTCTAATCTTAAATCAGGAAGTTTTATATGACACTTTTTGCCTACTCCACATTCATTCCTGACAATAGATCCAGAAATAGGATCGTACATGAGCTATGGAGGCAACTCCACTCTCCTTGAGAATCTGCGTATGTGCGTGAGATTGTCTCACATAGGAAACATGCAGAATTAATTAAGAAGAAGAGGTCATAGCTTAAAGCTCATTATGAGGTAATAACCCCATGTTTTACTATGTTATAGAGATTAAATATGTCCCACTGGTAGATATAATCCCCAAAGTCTATTTTTATATGAATTCCTGGTGCCTCTAACCACAAATCCCCTAGGAAAACAAACACATTGCTTAATATGGAAGTAACTGTAGAGCTAACAAAACTCTGGAATCAGACTGAAATTTTGAAGTTGTCAAATAGTATTTTTCAAGGTAGAATATTTATTAGCTAAGCACAAAGAAAATGAGAAACCCAAATTTGAAGCCGAAGATAAGTCTCTGCAAATACAAGTTTCATGGCAACACCAGTGACCTCTAATTCATTTTAAAAATGGGCAGCTTCTCAGAGCTATTTCACTTTGATGCTTGGTTTCTCTTTTTCTCAAGGTTTTCATTTACTGTTGCTTACAAAGAACTCAGTCTCATCATAACACACGTTTCTTGGAGCAATTTCATTTATGATTCTGCTCTAGAGTCATCCAAGACAGTGACATCATCAGCCTTCCTTGGTCACTGCCCTTCCACGTCAATCGTAATGACGAGTCTAATGTCAGAAACTCTAGAGTCTTTGGTGCAGGTCAAATATCAAAGAGGAAGGGTGGAAATGAAGTAATGTGACAGTTAGAACTGAGGTCATCACAACTTAGGGAGGGCAGACGGGGGTCAGGAAAATAAGACCCTTCATATACGAAGAATTTTATGTTGATAGCACCTGCTTTCCTTAAGCAGCCTGAACTTTGTATAATAAACTCAGTAATTAGAGGATTAAAAATAAGTTTTGTTTCAAGTGAAATTTTTCAAATTTCGTATCTATAATGAAAAATGTAAATTAAAAAAAATATCCTAACTAGCCCTAACTACAGGTTAGACAATTTTCATTTATTACTGTATCAAAGAAATTTTCCAAAAGAACAATCTTTTAACTGTATTAAGAAACTCATTATTTAGCCTAATGAGATGCACTGTTTTAATTAGCATGGCATTTTTTTATACATAAATACTGAATTTTGCATTACTTATTTAGTTTTCAACTGTTTTTTATAAACAGTTTGACAATTTTATAACACTGCAGAAAGAATATGGCCCTTAAAACTTCACTAATTCATATTTTAACGCCTTTGTGAAACATCTGAGATACGATTTCACGTGTACTGTCTCAGAAATCAGAATTTAAATACAAATATATATATTTTATCAAAAATATGCTATGAAATGTCATAGCATAGATTTCATATACTCAATTTTTATTTACGTTGAATCACTAAAATTTTGATGAAAAGCAATTAGAACATTTTATGAAAAAAATCATCAGAAATCTGGCAGTAAGTAGCTGCTGCTGCATAAGGATTGAATTTAGCAGGAAAAGATGCCACGTCTTGTTTTTCTCTCTTATACATGTACCACTCAGCAAAGTTACTTCAGAACAGTCAGCTGCTCAGGAAATTCTGTGTGTGTCATAGAAGAAAGGGCTCATTCATTTGTTTCTCAGACCTTTAAAACCTAAATCCTTTATTTCTAAAACCAGATATAAAAACTACCAGTCATGGATATACCACATGTATAGTTAGCACAGTTTATTGCCAGAGAAGGCTGTCTATTATTCTGTCAGCCAAAGTTTGGTTAGACCCATTGTTTCTTTGGAGGAGGAGGCGGTCGTAAATAAATATCTACCTGCAACAGTACAACAAAACAGTGGTTCTTCATCAAGACTATGTTTGAGTTTAAATATGCTCAAATATGTAGTAATGACTACTGCTGTTACTGGATCTAGGTATTTCAAAGTTACTTTAAAGTAAGTAACAACGTATCTTCGTGTCGCAGTCCACAGTATGCAGCTACACCAAAAAGATTAAGGATATATTTTAATTTCTTCTTCATTTTAATTACTTAATCATTCAGTTTTTGGTGCTATGGAATAAGTATCAAAACTATTCCATGTTCAGATGTTAAAAAAAAAAAAAAAAAACCTGTCAATGTAAATTACATGTAGGACACAAAGTCCTTAATTGCAGTATTTGTTGTTCAGCTGTCTCATTTTCTCATCAAAGCTACTGCTTCCTGAAGTATCTATAACAGAAGTTAGAAGAGAAATAAAACCTCTCTTAAATTACATTAGAATGTAGGAAGTATTATGCAAGAAATAAAAAAAGATGCCAGTTCCAAAGAACTTCCAAGAGATCCAAGTCACTTTCTTGATTGCTAAAGACTTTTAACAAAAAATAAAATAAAATAAAATAAAATAAAATAAAATAAA
Organism: Struthio camelus; assembly: GCF_040807025.1. Lineage (NCBI taxonomy): Eukaryota > Metazoa > Chordata > Aves > Struthioniformes > Struthionidae > Struthio > Struthio camelus. Next base: position 128,864,988 of record NC_090943.1, read on the forward strand.
ATAAAATAAAATAAAATAAAATAAAATGGGATAAAATGCCAATTATCTCTTACAGACAGTAGAAAAAAGGCAGAAGGAATGAGATTTCCAAATTCTATCATGAGAGAAACAATCCAATACAACCCTAAATCACACTGTACACATGTAAAAGTTTTTCTGAATCTCCAGAATCATTCCCACATTTTTTTAATAAAAAAGAAGTTGATGTCATAACTTCTGATGCAATTCTCAGTAAAACTTTATCTTAAATTTACATTAGACAACTCCAGTGATGCAAAAATTTTACACAAGTTTTAATGACATTATGTACAGATAATCAATTTCTCAAAACAAATGTAAAACTTATAAAACAAATCTGACAGATTGCAATCCCTTCTCACTACTAACATAGAAGAAATTAGCTTAAAGGTATTCTTTACAAGGCCGCTTCTGTAGTCACACGTATCTGAAACTTAAATACTTCAAAAGACTTTCCATTCATTTGCCAGTGCACCTGATCATTCCATTAGTAATGGATCAAGAACAGCAGTGAGCTACTTTATATGAGTGATTTTTCTTGAAATGTTTTCCTTTTTTTCCAGCATTTAAAATAGGATATCCTCATTTCCTTCCCAAGTTAATTACTAAGATTTAAGTTATATGAAGAAAAATTGAGAATGTTAATTCTAAGAAATTAAAACATCGATAGTTTTAAAGTGTTTGTATTCCAATCTAGCTGGATTAGCTTTAAATGGAATGCATTTATTTAATAGTATTTCTTCTGTGCTAGCTCACACAGTGGGCTGAAACAAACACAAACAAATCAACTGTATCGATACATAAAACCTGCCTCCTCACTGGAATAGCAAGTATTGTGGTCTTAATAGCATTTCCTTGTTTTGGTTTACATGATGTCAAACTTTTGGCTTCAAACAATGAAAGCACCTCCTTATGCAAAAAAAGATATACATATACGTTTTCATGTTTCCTTTCATTAAAATTAAAGGGCTTTTGTTTTCCCAGTGCTCCCTTCATCCTTAAAGCATAGTGAAGAAAAAAAGGTAAAGGATGGAAAGCAAATATATACGGAAAGCTTTCCAAAAACACAAAAGTCCATTCAGAGCAAGGAATACAATGAAGACCTTCAAACAAACAGTATACACTTGATTAGTGAATATTTACATAACAAGAAGCTTGGCATTTAAAAAAAAAATCAGAAGAAGAATGGCGGATTACAAAGAGTCATAGCAACATAGGTATTTTCCATCCTACGAGAAGTGGTCATTTCTTATGGTTTAACCATAATGTCATTAGTAATAGTAAATCTAGCCACTGAAATATATAATGCGTCAACATAGTTCTCATGTTTTAAAGCTCATTCAAAGAATTCTTCCATAACATTCTTCATTATAAGCTAGTATTTTACAGATTTATACTAAGGCCTATTCTGAAACAAATTAATGCTTTGACATAGTTGGTACAGAAAAAGATTTTTAAAAGAAACCTCCACATAGCTATAGACAGGGATTCTTACACTTGAGGAAGGATGAATAAGACTTCCAAACACAACTGCATAAAAAAACAGAAAGTTGGGGTTTTTGCCCCTAAAAAGATGACTGTGGTCTGCCTGAATATATGTGTATGCTGTACCTGGTTCCTCAACCACTATTTCCTCACTCATGCCCTAACTTGATGAAGTTTTAATAAATTTGGACTATAAGATTTCTTCGGTAAAGACGATACTGATGGGAGCACAAGAAGACAGAAATGCGACTAGGCAGCTGATTTTCAGATCTGACAAGCGTATTGACAGCAAAATCCTTTGATGCTACATGCAAGGTAATTCAATCTCTTGTATCATGAAAAAATATTTCTCGCATTGTAGGAAATCTATACGTGGTCTATCTTTCGGACAATAGATCATCATCAGGGTTGCCTTTCTATATTGAGATAGGCAAACAAACAGATAGATACTGAACGTATCATCAGCTGCTCAGCAACACAAACCTACTTGAAGCTATTCCTTTTGCTTCACAGAAAACTCTGTTATGGTAGTAACAAATATACATGGAGTTGCTAACACATCTTAAATGGACAAATGTGTTTCTACTTACCAAATGCTTCTTGAATTTTTTATTTTCAAGAGAAGATCATTTAGTAATGCTAGTTAGGAGATCAAAGAGATGCAGCAACGGGAGTATACTGCAGAGATGGGGAGAAACTAAACATTTTTTAGGCCTCTTGTGCCTCAGTACTCATGATGTTGCACAAAGTGGTTGTAGCTACCAAGCTATATACCTCTCTCCACCTCCTTCTCATGTAGACCATGCATTTGCACCCAACCTGAGATATGCATGTTTTACTTATCTGCCTCAGTCACAAGAGCAAGACAGTTGCACCCCAACATATACTCCAGTCTAAGATAATGGTTTATACTGTATCATTTCATGCTCTACAATCTTTCCAATGCCATAGTTCCTGCTACAAAATGATTGAACACAGGTTTCTCATGACAAATACAGCTATCTAGGCCATAATGTACATTTTTCCAGGCCTATACAGAGTAACATTTCCAGGACGGCCTTTCTTTCTCCTTTGTGTCAGAGGGCCTTTTTGTTTCTCCTGTCCTTTCTAACCTTCTGCATACACAAGTAATTGTGCACCAAAACTCCAGGAAACAATGAGTAGCAAACACTTAAAAATGTGAAAAATCAGTCTGCAAAATTCCACTTCTTACCTATCTTCTAAATAGTACTTAGGCATTGAACTCTTACTGGTTTTGATTTTCACACATAACTGCTTGCATCTAATAACAAATTAACTTCTTTAAAACTGCAGTCCTGCTGACTGTGATTTTATCAGCTTTTATAACTCATGCACAGGTTTTACAAGTTCATGGACCTGGCCTCAAATGGAATACATTTCCTTTAACAAAAGAAATAGAACATGTAAGATATTAATCTTCTGCGTTCCAGGCTGTATGTGATGTTTTACCTCTCTCAAACTTTTCTTCCATTTGAAGATGGAATACATCATTAATGACATGCTATTGTAGTTTAGCTACAGACAATGGTATCACCATAAGGTTGCATCTGCTTTGTGAGCATGTAGGGATTATACATTCCTCTTGCTTCACAGAGCTCATTTAGATATTTGATACCTTAGATGGTGCTAACAGCCAAAGGGCTTTGGGTACTGTTATGCTCACAGCTGGAGCACAGCCTGCTCCTGAAGTCAGTACACACACATTCATGAAGACTGCAGGTGCACACGACATCTAGGTTCTTATGCAGGCAAAGGAAGATGTTCTTCCCTTCCCCCATATGGGCATGAAATTATTGCCTACTGGTCTAGCTCCAAGGGGTTGACAAATTTAAGAATCTAGACTTTCCTCCACAGAATTAGAGCCTGTTATTCTTCTTACTTATTCTCATTCTAATGATTTTCCTTTTTTTTTTTTTTGATGGCATAATAGACTGGACTGAGTTTAGTTTGTTCATGAGAGCACGCCTGTGCTTCATCAAATAAACTGAAAAACTGAAATATTTGGCAGACATTTCTAAGTGGCAGGACAGTGATGTTAATCATAACCTTAGAGATGCTCTATATGCTTTAATTTTTCATACAAAAATTGTAAGATTCAGAATTGGGGCTGGGGGAGGTGGACACAATAAAACAGGCATAGCTAATACTGAGTTTTCTGATATTCAAGACCAACATCATGGAAGGCAGACTCCATCAAGCAAGCACTTATCCAACACTTGATCAAGATGCTATCTCTTACCCTTCAACCTTGCCAAATATACACTTCCTAAAACCCCTAAGTCATTCAGAGATGACTTAAGTTCAAAAGCAAAACCCTTCCTTATGACAAACGATCTGTTCTTTTCTAATGAAACATATATTCAGAACAGGAGATCCCAAATGCTGGAAATCAGCTTCTTAGCCATCCAGGAGGACATGTCTTCCTCAGAGGAAGTCACCAGCACAGCCACTTCCCTTCTACTCTTATATCCGCCTGTGTGACAGAAAAGGTCTAGATTAACTTTTTATGTACTATTGCTCTGAAGCATCTTCCTTCCATTGTTTAGCCACACACAAACATCTCCAGTTCGAGGTAAATGATGCTGTAGACTTGATTTCAACAGCTGTTCAGAATAGTCTTCTACTTCCAAATGGCATGGTCTATAGCTCAGATGCTTCTGCTGTCCAAACCAGTAAATACACCACAGAGAATGACTATCCTAAACTTACAATTGAGCTAGTATGTATGGCAGGGACATTGGCTAAATCTCCAGGCCTAGGATGTTTACATCTGCTTTTCAGTGAGAGGAGAAAATATTCCACCCTACATATTTCAGCCTTACAGTTTCATTTGGACTGCATATTTTAACTAGTGTCCCTCTCTTCCAGCTTTGGAAAACATCTTGCATATCATCTTGAATCCCATGATGTGTGCCATTTTGCTGCATTTCTTAGCGTTCACACCCATCTACTATCCAAAACGTTCCCTTCCACGAAGCCAGTAGTAAGGAAATTATGCTGATCATTTAGACTGGGGTTGCAATACCATTGCACACCAAAACTGAATTTAGAGTGGATTACGGTTCATCTACGGCAGTCGTTTTTCTTATACCAGGCACGTGCTTTGAAATGAAACTCCTAATCATTCCCACTTACTGTACTTTGGTTCACATCACAGAGCATTCTTGGAGTGTCCAAACTGGACTCCTTTCAGATGAAACTATGCCAGGAGCTGTGGTCCTGGAATGCACCTCATGCTAATAGGTGTGTAGTCCATGGGACCACATTAAAACTAGTTTAAAATAAAACCATCAAAATGCATGCAGCACGAATGTCAGGTCCTCAGCACCAAATCTTTTGCTCTACAGATCTTCTATTGCACCACAACACTTGCCAACACAGGCACTGTCTTTGTTCATATTCTGTTAAAACCTATATAGCATACCATTAAAAGGTATTCACACAGAAATGGCACATTAGGGCTTTACAAAACTTCCACATGTCAGGCTAGCTGAGGCTACACCAAGGTGACAGATTAAACTGAAAGAATAATAGCAGTTACTGACTCCAGCTGCCTACTTTTCTTTCCCAGAGGTTACAAGTTTCGCAGCAGGAATGTTGCATGAAATATAGGTCTTCTTCTGAACACCCATAGTTTACAGCATATCACATTAAATGAACCACAACTAACAACAGTTTAACTTTACCAACTGGACTACAAATTGTGGTATTTAACCTCTGTCAATATAGGGTTCAAGCAGGGTATAGGCTGAAACCAGTGTAGTGTTGATGAAGGAGCTGATGTTTCACTGAGGATACTGCAGCTCAAATTACAGCTCATCAACAGCTAAACTATGGGGATCAACCTCCCCTGAATTTAGATAGCCTCGAAGCAGATATCTACATCTCAGCTAATTATCTAAATTGCCTCTGTAGTTAATATAGGCAAATAAGCATCTGCAAAGGGAGATGCATCACACTTATCTACCCACCTTTAATTGAGATAAACCGTCTCTTGGAAATCCTCATTTCTCTCCACTGGTTATAAAGGAGACCATTCTCAAAAGCAGACATAGGACATCATAGCACATCGAAAGCTTGACGAGATGAATCCCGCCATCTGTGTTGTGTGAGTGTTTAAATCAAAGAGTTAATTCTCAACTAAGGCAGGGCAGCATAAGTGAGTGTCCCAATCACACCAACTGCTGTTGTAACAGAACTACCAAGCCCAGTAACTCAAAAAGCATTTTCCAGTAGAATGTAAGAAATATAGTGATAACATTTGAACTGGAGAGATTTTCATACACACAGGAAAATGGAAAAAATCATATGGAAGGGGACTATATGGAAAGAAAAAAAGAAGCTAAAATTTAAGCTCAGTAAAGATGGAAAAGTAAGTACAGTGGGCAACACTGAAAGTAAACATTTACCATGGCATAGTATAAATACCTCATTGCTGTATACATTCTAAATATAGGGAGAAAGTGGTAAAGTAAATACCTCAGTACAGTATGGGTATTTATTTGCTTTTTAATAGGATTCACTGTATTCTTTAAGACCAATGACACTGAGAGGGAAAAAAGGAAAGATGAAATATTCGACAAGAAATGCCATGATCAAATAAACCAGAATTGCACTTAAGAAACAGAAATTAGCTACATGGTGCCAGCACAGAATCACAAAGAGTTTATAAAGCTGGAAATGACTTCAAGAGGCTGATCTTGACTGTAGTCTAGCTTCCTCCACTGAGCCAGAATAAAACCCGTATTATACACATTTTTTAATTAATAAATTAGTATAGTTTCACAATTTTTTTGGAGTTTCATCACTGTAGGAGTAAAGAGGATTTCCTTGGTATGCAACCTAAATCTCCTTCCCCGCAACGCTAGCTGATGTGTCTTTTTGCCAAGAAGGAAAAACAAATCACTCTCTGTAACAATTTTTTTTTATTTCCCAGATTAACCAAATTCAGCTGCTTAACTCTTTCAGTTTGGTTCATAAATCATATACTCTGAACTTATAATCAATTCTACTAATCTGCTTCATTCTCACTATTGTGACTAGACCATGCCTAAAACATGACCATAACTGGGCATCACATTTCAGCCAAGATCTCATCAGTTTCACAGAGAAGTCATGCATGGTTTACCTTTTTGAAACACTGTTGCTCCATATTATCTTGTAATTCGGTATAACCCCTGCATCATTTTTTCTGTAGTATTACGCACACATTTTATTCCTTGTGTTCTACTTGTGTGAATTCCTCCTTTTTCTGTACCTTGCAATAAACGTACTGCATTTCATCATGTTGATTCAAGGCCATTACTTCCATTTGCCAAGCTGTTCTTCTAGTTTTCACTGTATTCTCTAAAACAATCACAACCTATACCCAAGCTAAATGCATTCTGCAGTTTTTAAGCATGTGCCATACTTATTCAAGTTAACCAAAATACTGAACTAAAAAGGAAAAGACTCCAACAGCACATCACCACTTTCAATGTTCTACCATCCTGACAGTGAGAATACCCTTATACACTGTGCTAGTTAATTTCTGGGTCAAAAAAATAGAATAGATTAGTTTGGCATGATCTGTTCTTGACAAACATCAGCAGTTTTCAGCTTGGCTTTCTAAGAAAATTAGGCTTCGGTAATGCATTTTCATCCATACCAAGGCTTCAGAGGGAAGCCCATGGGAATTAAGGATTATTAGCACATCTGAAAAGAAAGTCACCTACAGACAATTGAGATGCTTAGCTTCCGTCATCTAAGTTTGAAAATACTGGACCCAATGCTCACCTAAGGTCACCTAGATAGTATAAAGTGGAGTGAGCACAAAAACTCAAGAGTACTGAAATACTGGATAAATCTCACTGAAAATATGAAAGCAATCATGCTAACAAATACTAATATATCCTTTAAACACAAAGAAAGAGGATATGTAAAATTATTAAACTTTTCACTACCGAGAAAGTTAGGTATCCATTTTCTGATGGAGGAATATGGTTTGTCTAGAAATAAATGGTAAGGACCTTATGCACTACCATGTGGTAGACTGGAGTTTATAGAGCTTTAACCTGGGCAGAAATCCCTGAATAGACCTTGAGGTTTCAGCTACTCTTTTGGAAAAGATTAAAAAGCAGGAAAAACTGTGGCTTTTGCCTGGAAACAGGAAAGTAGCATGAGGCCAAAAATATTGTTCCCAAACACTGAATAAATTGAACCAATTTTTGAAGCATCTCTCTATTACAGTTTCATGTGTTTGAGGTTTTTGTGTTCAAAAAGTGAAAAACAGGAATAGGAACAAGCAGACATGACTAATCACATTTAATTTGGTGTGTACTCTAAGGACATTAAAAAAACCTTGCTGGAATATTCAGGTTTCCAAGGTGTTCTGAAACAGTACATTTACTTTACTACTTTTTAAAAACAGTGCATAAAGACTTTCTATTAGAACATGACTAAAAGTCATCTATTCATTTGTATATTCTGACAGGAATGGAAAAGAAGCAAGAGGGGTGTGAAAACTAATCTCGATTTCTGCATTTTGTCCATTGTCAAAGTACAAATCACAGGCACTCGCTACAAAGAGTATTCATAAATATTTATAGCTAACTATAAATTTACCAGAGTACAGGTCCTTACCTCAAATCCTAATGGCAATTACTACTACAAAATTGCTGTACTACTTGCTTTCACACAGGAGTTTTAGAGATGCTACAGAATTTCCTGGACTTTGAACAGGAACTAGCTGCAACATCTCAAATATGCGGCAAAATGAATGCTTGCTTTTAAAAGGTGACCATTGCGATGTCACTTTAGCACAATACAAGTGAATTGAAATTACTGGAAGAGATTGCACACTGATTACATGTATGTCACTTGGCACTGCTGTTAGAAATACATTCAAATACAGTCTTAAAGAAAACACTCGGAAAATGTATTACTGCAAGAGTTCGTAACCATTCAGAAAGCCAACAGAGAGTTCAGCACAAATATACTATGCTATGTATCAGGCATCTTTCTTTCTTGAAACATAGCCAGAACACTGATTTAATGAGTGAAGTAACCTCATTTTATTTAACTGACATCTTCCTTCATAATAGAGTAAAAAATCGTCCTTCTCCATAAGGACAGAAGATAGTCTTCTTAACGAATCATGTTTTTCTGACTACAAAAGTCACTACACTTCATGCCAAATCTAAGCTTGAGGGCTAATTTTTATAGATAAGAGGTCAAATTCATATCTAGCATTTCAATGAAATTATATAAGAAATAAATATCAATTTTTATTTCTCAGTTTAAAAAATCTTATATTAAATAAGATTCCCAGTCAGATGTCATGAAAATGGCAGACTACTTGGAATTCCTTCTATAAATCTCTGATTTTTCCTGTGCTCAGCCTCAGTTTTGCACTTATTTCTGGTTCTGTTCCTCCTGATTAACACTCAACAATCTTTTTGATATGGGAGATGAAGTTTTCTGAGAGCAAAATAAGAGATGAACAGTGTCTGTCCTATGTAGTTACTTATTTTTATTTTGGGAAAGCTCCCATAAAGTTTGAGACAGTAAGCCTTTCTGCTACTTTCCACTTTCAGTTTCTTTACTTGGAGTTGCTTAGTTGTTTTTGGCATTGCCTCAATAAAAGTCATAACGTGGACTTATCCACTTGCTTTCTTGGCCACTTCTGCATTGCACAGTCCTTTGCTAACAGTGCCAGAGAGAATAAGAGGATAAGTCAACGTCACTGTACTCTTTGATGCAGTGTCAGTAGCCTTTGAGCACAGGCAAAGAAGCTGAAGCACTTCCGCCAACCTTTGAAGTGGAGCAGGGAAGTGGAAAACCAGAGGGAAAGCAGACAGGTTCACTCTGAAAGAGCTGCTATATTTTTGGCAACCTAAGTGCTCTCCAGCCACTTAAAGGATTCCACAAACCGAAGTTCTCTGCTCGAAAGGAACGGGAATTGTTTTTAACCAAGCGCCCCTGCAGAGTTTTGGCAAAACTGACAAGACAAACTAAACAGAGACATGCAACAGTTTTGTCAAAAAGGTCTAGGAATATAAAGAGGGCATTGCTGTTCAGTATAGAAAAATTCACCAAAATATGTAAGTCCACTACCAGGCCTTTACCATTCCTCGTGCAGTTCTAATTCTCTTCCACAGACTGGAGCACAGAGACCGACTCCAGTGCAGATTTCAGTTCTGTAGCCCAGTATGTATTCTGTATGTCTAGACAGAAATCTCAGCTGGGATCTAACATGTATGCACAGAGAAACTGCTAAATCCGGACTCAGGCAGATTGTATGATATAAGAGCAGCACACAATAGCTGAAAATGTATTTCAATCCCTATTCAGTCACTATCATCACATGAATAATGCTTTACTCTTGCCCATGCAATAGCTCTGTATGCCAGTGGGTTCATATGATCCGAAGTCCACTGATCTGCATTTAAATACAGGATGAATTTCCCTGAGGCAGAATTAAGAAAAATCTAAGTGAGAAACCGGACCAACACATAAGATTATTCAAGACCCCAAAATATTTCCAGTCATTCTTAATTTTCTTCTTCTGAAATCTTCATAAAGCTATTGAGAGGGGCAAGCCTTCTTGCGCCCAAAATGTGAGGACCCATGCAAGCCAAGAGTCAGTCACAGTTTTGAAATGAATAGCTGATATCAGATCTTCCAATTATCACTCATCAAAGTTTTCAGAAAGATAATGCCTTCAGAAGTAATATATCAACATAAAGTAAGAAGAAAGATAAGCATATTTCTTTTTTTACCCCTGTGAATAAAACATAGATGCAATACTGCTGTGAGATGCACATATATAACCATTCATAGGAACCATGCAGCTAAACCAAATAAATGATTCTAGCCTGAACTTTTAAAAAAAAAGTACTTTTATAAGATTTTATTCCTCTCATAAGGTTTGCAAAATAAATCTTCACAGAAGCAAGGCATAGACTTTGTGATGATATTCCTAGCACGTACAGGCAGGATCTGACCTCAAGAAGACTAAAAATAAATAAATAAAAAAGACTTGTCCTGGAGGACACTGATGTTCTCCAATTATGGCAATTACAAAATACAGTATGTGGCCACGTGCCAAGAAATACCAGGTTGAAATAGGTTGCTATTTATCAAGCTAGGAACTTAAGCACTTTTCAGTACAGCTAAGGCATATGCACGGAATGGGGATCTCATATGAACTATTTGACTTATTCATGTGCTTAGGAAAACATATCTACTTCTATGAATTCAAGGAAAAAATATCAAGGGAAGGCTTAAAAGAGAATTCATGATAAATTCATTAATCAAAATTGCAGATTTTATTCCAGGTGGATACTTTGTACTTTGCATAATACAGTTGTTTAGAATACAAAGGAACTAACATTTTCCATTTTTCATATAATTAAGAGTATTTTTAAAGTGTCAACCATGACAACTAGGAAAAAAAAATCTCAGTTTTCATGAACACATCCAAATTTGTTAAAGTGCAATGTTACCATTAAAATTATCAGAAAACATAATGATTTTGCAAAGTCAGTCCATGATATACAAATAATATTTACAAAAAATTAAATTAAAAAGAATAAAAGATCAGAAAGTTGTAGGATTACGGTGCCTAAAATAAGCATTTCGAGTTTTATTACCACTTTACATTTTAGTAATAATTCATTAATAATACAATAATAAATAACTCTTTCTAACTGAAAAAGGTAGAATAAGAGTTTCTATGTCTGAACAACAAACCAATGTACTTATTTCCTGATCTATCACGTTACCACTGTTTATTTGAGGTAAGAGTTTTTCTTCTATGACACTTCATGCCTTATTTAAGGGTGACATTGATGACAGTAGTGTGTACAAGACTCTAGGTAGTGTCTACAGTTGGTGATTTGACAAATGAGTATTTTAACCACAGAAGGAATATATTCCAAGACTATTACAACTTAAAGGGCAGGTCTTGCCATCATCAGCAGTGCAAGGAGAAAAAAAATGCTATCCTGAGATTAAGGAGAAGGTGATAAAGACAGAAAACAACTTAAGAATAGGCAACCAGTTTTCAAAGTTCCAGAAATATATGTTCTTTTTCTTCTGTTGTACATAATAGCAGTTTCCTCATAACATCTCAGCACAGGAGAGTGCAAGACACAGGAGGATGCAAGTTGGGCAATGATGCTTATTGATTAAGTTTAAGGTAGTTTAAAAAAGAGAGATGAAAATAAAGATTCTGCCACTGAGTGGTAGACAAAGTAGATAACATTTGATGTCAATACATACAAAGGAATGAGTACAGGAGATTACAGCCAACTATATGTATGCAATAGGGAGCCAGAAATGACCTCTCAGCACAGTGGAGTGGAAACATCTTGGAAAAACTGTTAAGAGCTCTTTGAAAATGTCACCTTAGTTTATTCAAGGTCAAAAAGTTCAAGAATGTTAAGAATTATTAGGAAGAGAATAAAAAACACAAAAAAAATCCAACTATATCAATCCACAGTACAACAAACTGTCAGTGTATGAGGTTACGCTCCCTTTGAACTAACAAGAATGCAGTAGAACCGCAGCAGATGGAGAAGGACAACAAAATGGAATAGCTTTTCAGAGGTAACCGTTTTCAAGTAAGAAGAGTCGGACTCTTCACGTAAAAAAGAGGTGACTACCGAGGGATATGCTAAAAGGTTACAAAACTGTGAAAGACAAAAGAAGATAAATGTGAGAATTTTGCATTGTTTCTCACAATAAAGAAAAAAAAGGTATCAAATAAATGAGCAGGTTTAAAGAAAAAAATAAGTACTTTTTCCACACAGTGCACATTTACAGAGCATGGCAACTTGATGTTGTATATGCAAAGAATATAAACTTGTAGAAGATTCAGAGCAGACAATGACATTTGGACTATAGGACACAAAAATACAACTTAGGAAGTCCTTGAACTGCTGTTTGTTGAAAGCTGGGAGGCTTCACTGCAGAAGTTTCTCTGTTTGCATGCTCTGATCTTATTCTCTTACCCTAGGAATGATCACCATCAGGGACAGAATACTTGGGAAGATGAACTTTTGATCCAGTAAATTCAGTTAGACAACCATAAGAAGGTTCAGTTGATTAGACATCTCTACAGTGAATCTTATTGCAGTTAGTAACTTCAGATTTCTCAGCTATGATAGGTTGGTATCTTTTCTTTTTCATGTTATAAGGAGGGAATCTATAGCAGTACAGAAAATTAGTAACTCAAATTTTTTCAACTTTTTTTTTTAATATAATCAAGATCTTAAATGCTGGAGGCCAACTTCAACTAAGGAAAAGCCACTGGCATGCCAAGGATCCACAGAATATCTGTACTAGACTATTATTGCATAGATATTATTTTGTACACATCTCCTTACGACTGAAGCCAATTCATAATTTTAACATACCATATGGCATGGAATATCATGCTATGGCTTATTCTTTTCAGTATCCATGTAGTGACATTTTTCTTCTGAATAATAATGTGTTCAGAAGATATGTATGCAGGCGTATGTTAGTAAAAAGCGTGTAAGAAGTTTTCCTCCTCCGCACAACTTAAATTGAGAATGCAGCCTTAGCCTTGTGATTCCCTCAAAGGTAAGGCTGGACATTACAAGTAAGGCAATATAACTAATAGCTCCAGTCCAAAGTGTGGTTCTTCTTCCCTCAGTCCTTAGCTATGTATTCCCACTCTTTTCCTTTTATCAGCTTTGGTGCTCAGAGTCAACTATGGTGGGAGCCACTCCCAGGACCTAAATTGGCAAAAAGTTTACCTTCCAAAAAAAAAAAACCCAAAGATCATTTTTCTGATTCTTTAAGTACTTGAACCAATGTCATCATCAACTCAGAGAAGTGCCCGTGGCAGGAGTGGGACAGAGGCATGCAGCCAGCAGTTGAGTCAGAGAGGTAGCGCCAGCCTTTTTAGCCAGAGCCAGCTGTCAGATTAGCTCAGTTGTAACATATAAATAGTGCAATGAGACATGCAGTCCCCAGATGTTTTCTCTCAGTTCCAAGCACTTGGAGATTTTAAACTTCTTCTTAACCTATATGACAGACTTCTAGAGAGATAAGTATAGCAGTCAGGTGCCTGAGCTTTGAACACTTGCATTCAGATCCAGAAAGATTTAATAAAATATAACTTTTACAAATAGACCTAGTTCTGTTTCCAAGGAATGGTTTTACCAGTACAAAGGACAGCTTATCCTGGCAGGACTGGGGCCAAGGCAGAAGCTTTTTGCCAGTGTTTCTGTACTATTAAAGTGCTCCAAAGTAGATGAAGTTTTGCATATTTACTTATCAGTTTCGCTAGATATCGAGGAAACATTCAGCAGGATTGTTGCCCTGTTCTGGAAGACTGGAACTTAGCCTTTAATAGGACCAGATGTATCCTAGTCAAAGTGTAAGGTTTATTTTTTTTAGTAGTATGGGTCTAGCTGATGAAACTTCAATGTATTTTTTTTGTAACACTCTGATCTAGCCCCATCCTTTATTTTTTCAATAAATAGTCAAGTACAGAATCACAGAACGGCTGAGGTTGGAAGGGACTTCTGGAGATCATCTAGTCCAACCCCCCTGCTCTGGCAGGGTCATCTAGAGCACGTTGCCCATGACTGTGTCCAGATGGCTTCTGAATATCTCCAGGGAAGGAGACTCCACAACCTCGCTGGGCAACCTCTTCCAGTGCTCACTCACCCTCACAGGAAAGAACTTTTTCCTCATCTTCAGATGCAACTGCCTGTGGTTCAGTTTGTGCCCGTTGCCTCTCGTCCTCTCACTGGGCACCATGGAGAAGAATCTGGCCCCATCCTCTTGACACCCCCCCTTCAGATACTTGGACACATTGATGAGATCGCCTTTCAGTCTTCTCCTCTCCAGGCTGAACAGGCCCAGCCCTCTCAGCCTTTCTTCAGAGGAGAGATGCTCCAGTCCCCTCATCATCTGTGTAGCCCTCCGCTGGACTCTCTCCAGCAGGGCCAGGTCTCTCTTGTCCTGGGGAGCCCAGAATTGGACACAGGGCTCCAGGTGTGGCCTCCCCAGGGCTGAGTGGAGGGGCAGGATCACCTCCCTCCACCTGCTGGCAACACTCTGCCTAATGCACCCCAGGATGCCATTGGCCTTCTTGGCCGCAAGGGCACATTGGTGGCTCATGGTCAACTTGTCCACCAGGACTCCCAGGTCCTTCTCTGCAGAGCAGCTTTCCAGCAGGCCAGCCCCCAGCCTGTACTGGGGCATGGGGTTATTCCTCCCCAGGTGCAGGACCCTGCCCTTGCCTTTGTTGAAATTCAGGAGGTTCCTCTCCGTCCATCTCTCCAACCTGTTGAGGTCCCTCTGAATGGCAGCACAGCCCTCTGCTGTATCAGCCTCTCCCCCCAGTTTAGTATCCTCAGCAAACTTGCTGAGGGTGCCCTCTGTGCCTTCTTCCAGGTCATTGATGCATATGTTGACCAAGACTGGACCCAGGACTGACCCCTGGGGGAGCCTGCTAGCTACAGGCTTCCAACATGACTCTGCGCCACTGACCACAACCCTCTGAGCTCGGCCATCCAGCCAGTTTTAATTCTATCAGTTCTTGGCTATTTGATCTTTCTAGCATTCATGAAACTGATTCAGAGGTCACAGAAATTTCTAAAACAAGATCTAAGAGCTTTTTTTCTTTTTAATCTGGAAAGTGATATTTGTCTATCCTATTATGAGTATGCATCTTGAAAAATAAAGTGTATAGTAAGTGTCACAACAGACATTTGTCTATATTGAATTACAAACAATAATTATATTGCTGCAAAAACAGTACATAGTTATGAAATTACCGAATGGAGTTTGCCTGTATAATTAACACATTTCTTGCATATACACACAATGGTAATGACCAGATTTTACTTTTTTCCCAAAGGAACGTGGTCTCATTGAGTGCACAAAACAAACCACGCTTCCTTAATGAACAATGCTATCATTTATTGCCTCTTCCTTGTTGTTCACTCTCTGGCCTCATGCCTCATTTATGGTTCCATATTTATATCTTGCTCATATTAAACCTATTAAATAGCCCAGATTCATTTATGCCACGTAATGTGGAAAAGAGAACGGACACTCACATAATTACGGACTTTATCGTAAAATATGTGTTCAAGGAATCATAAATTCTGGCATTTCCTTTGTTCAAGCACTGCAAAGCTCCCATTGTCTCCTCAACCATCCTCTCCCAGTTCCCAGTCCTGGTTCCCACTTATTTCCCTCAAGTTACAATCTCTCTTCCCACTTACTCCATGGCTTAGTCTTTTAAAATAGCCTCTTAGCAAATTCCTGTGCTCTTACTTCCTTCCATAATCTGCTACTCCCAATCTTTCTTTACCCAGAGAGCCTCAGTTCTTCCCTCAACCACATCTGTTCACACATCTTGCCTTCCATACCACCGATTCCCCTTTTACCAGACTCTCAATCTCCTTCCATTTCCTTCTCATGAATCCTGTGAACACCAGCATCCATCCCTCTGGACAGATCGTTTAAGGGATACGAATCCCAAACTCTTGCTCATGGCGGTCCCAGATCCTTTTGGATACTACTGCCAACGTTCAGTCCCACTCTCTTTTAAAAGCTGCCTGTCCCACTCTGCTCCTATTTCCCCACTCCTTCTCCCTAGGGAGAGCTCCTCTGCGCTAAAATCAGACAATCTCATTTGCATGCCACTTGTACTCTGGAGTATGCGTCATTGGGAAGGAGATGACCAAAAAAAAGGAGGGGTAGGGGGAAGAAAAAAGAAAATTGTTGCTCCACACACAAATCTAATACAATCTAGCCCAAAGTGCTTGCAGTGCAGAAGGAATCTTTGAAGAATACAGCTGCTAAAAATCTAAATCCAATGAGTACATCCAAATTCCTTCTTCCAAGACACATAACACAGGAATACATAGAATGGCATTAGGAAAGGAAAAAGGCGCATAACTAAAACCAAAGTTTCCCTTTTGTAGAATCTCGAGGAAAAAAAAGTGTAATATTACAGAAAGGTTTGAAAAAGTCACAACAAAAAATAAAGTTTGAGAATATGGCCATAATTGAAAGGGTTAAAGTGGTTTAAGATGTTATTGCCCCTGTGCTTGGAGATGAGATGGGGCAACTAATTCCCTGATCGCTCTTAGGCTAATATACTAACATTCATGTTGGTTAACTTAAGCTAAGCTGCCTTTCTTGATTTAAGCAAGTATGTCTCCAGGACACGCACGTGTTCTGTTTGATCACGTCTTCAAGCTGAGAGATAAACCACTCCAAGCTGGGATAGCTAGTCACATCTTCAAATGTGTTAGTATGATCCTCTGTCATAACCTTCCAATGGAAGGCATCAGGAAACCTGTGCAACATTTGGTGTTACCAGCCCTTCTTATAGGAATGATATTTCTCTGATACTTGGAGAGATAAACAAATAATACGTAGTATGAATACAGAAACTAGATTTAAGCTTTTCTGCAGAAGCAAGAATGAAGAAAAGAAACCATTCTTGTTAGATCTTCTTAAAAGCTCTAACAAAATGTTAGCATACCTGACTTGATCTAACTGCTGGAGAGAGCTATAGTTAGCCTTGAATTAGGGCATAAAATTGAAATTTAAAAACATGCAAGACTTAAGCCTCCAAACAACATACCAAAAACAGAGGTTTCTTAAAGGAAAAGCACAAACAGAAATTATATATCACACTATTAGAAACACACAGGATTCCAGGCTAGTAGCACATGCCAACTTAAATAGAAGACTTTCTTGTTATAGGAGCTTCTTTTTGCTCAGAAATTCCATTGAGTCTAGAAGCTTGGGAGAGAATCTATGTTATTTTGAAATTTCTTAAGACATAATCAACTATTTCGAATAATCCACTTTTGCAAATTGGCCCCTTACACTGAGGAAGACACCTTCCATTCAGGACAACTATACAACTATCAAAGATAAGTCCATTAATATCAATAGAATATGACACTTGAGCCACAAATGAGCAATTTTTATCTCAAAGTTTACCCCTGTGCTGTTAAAAAGTAAAAAAGAGAGTGAGAGAAAGAGGCAAACAATTAGCAAGTACTTTAAATGAGAAAACAAACATGCTAAGACTGAAAGTATGCTGATTTATAAAGCGACAGTAACTACTCTATGAACATTTCTTTCTGGATGTCACTATCAGTTTTCCTTACCATATATTCCATATTGGAAGCTGGTGGATACACCTGACCCCGTAATTTATTATGAAGATCCAAGATACTTTGCATATCACTGTCTGTGATAGCCCTTTTCCCTCTCTGCTTGGCGATCCACCACTCACCATCTTCATCCATGTACTTTTCCAAAAGTTCTTCTAAGAGCGTGGCATTGGGAAGAATCATTGCAGAAACTGCTTGAGCTATGAATAGCAAGGCAGTTACTCTGAGCCATTCCTGTACTACATACTTCATGATGAATGATCTCAAAATGCTCAGGAGTTAGCTCCAAGACAAAGTCTTTCTTCCAGGTCTGTCAGCTGCAAAGGCATGAGAGAAAGCAATGTAATTCTGAGGTTGAAGTACTAGCCTGCATGAATCTGCTGAATAACAAAAGTCAAACTGTAGTGAGTACAGAGTTTACTAGCGCTGTTTTAGGAAGACAGACTAGGATGCTACATGTCCTTTACAGCAATAGATGTACGCTGTGGTTTTGGAAAGATAGCTTATCTTCAACCTTATGAACTTAGGATCATTTAAGTGGCTTTATAAAGTACATTGGCATGCCCACTTCAGTGTCTGCCTACAAGAAAGCATGCTTTTCATATGTACTTAAAAGGAGCCAGGCATTAATGAAGATTAGACTTTAGATAAGGTCTTCCAATACTGGAATTTATGAACAAAAAACATTTCAAGCTAAAAGGCTTGCATTCAAGGCCTCAATGTGAACTGAAGAACTCAAGAAAGTTAATATAAAATATACACTCTTGCTGCATTCAAAAATATGATTTTGATTAAGAGCTTTTGTTTTATGATTTCCAAATACCTAGCAAAACTAGAAGCATTCAACTCTGTCACACAAACCGGGGGAGATGCGGTCATATTTTTACTGAACAAAGAAAAGCATAGATGACTCTTTGAAAAAGTAGTACTAGCAAGCAGAGAATATTCCAAGACCTACTACTACATGACTGAGTAACTTATCGGCAGGAAAGCCCGAGGGTTTCCTCACTCTGGGGCAAAATGCATTAACACCGCCACACCACCCGCGCTGCACCCAGCCGCTGAGGGGAAAACAAAAAGAGGGAAAAGGGGCAGAAAAGGGCTCTGTCGGCGGCGCCGCCGGCACCAGCCTGGAGGGGAGCGGGCGGGGGGGAGGAGGAGGGCGCGCCATGGCCCCGGCCCAGCCGCCTTTCGGCACGCCGGGAAGCGAGCGCTCGGCCACCTGAGCACCCGCGGGCCGCCCGCCGGGGCTGCGCCGCCGCGGGGATGCCGAGGGCGCGCCCGCGCGCCAGCGCCGCGAGAGCCCTTACCCTTCCGCCAGCGGCGGCCGCCGTGCCCGCGCAGCCCGCCGCCCTCCGTCCTCGGCCCGGCGCGGCGGGGCGGGGGGCGCGCAGCGCAGCCCGGCCGCGGCCGTGCGGGAGCGCCCAGGCGCGGGCGGGCGGGCGCGCAGGGCCGGCCGGCCGGGGCGAGGTGCGGTTGATGCGCGCTGCCGGCTGCCGTGCCGTGCCGTGCCGTGCCGTGCCGTGCCGTGCCGTGCCGTGCCGTGCCGCGCCGCCGCAAGTCTCCGTCCCTCCCCTCCTCCGTCCCTCCCCGCCGGGCATTTTATCGCGGGCGGGCGGCGGTGACGTGCGCGCACACCACTCCCCGGCACCCCGCCGGGGCGGGCCGCGCCGCGCCGCGCACAGCTCCGCGCCCCGCCGCCCCCCCCGCCCCGTCCTCACCTGGGCGAGGGGGCATTTCCCGCCCCCCCGGCGCCGTGTCGTCCGGCTTCAGACGGCGGAGCATCCCCGGGGCAGCAAACCTTGGCCGGCACTTCTGCATCCAGCGAGATTTTGGCCCCGAGCCTACAAAGGCTAATGCCCAAAATAGGACAAGACGGGGCCCTACGCCCGGCCACCTCCATCTTTTGATAGCTGGGAAGGCGATGCTAGATCAGTCTGCTTCTGCTGCAGCAAAGCAAAATGAACAGGCTGGTTGCTCACACGCAAGCCCTGCAAAAGCTGAGGGGACACGTGAATGTGGCTGGAGGTATCAGGACAGGAATTGTGCTGTGGATGCAGACCAGGTGCATGAGACTTCTCTTCATGGAGCAGAATTCAAGAACCTGTAACCACTCATTTCTGTTTCTAGCACCGCTGTATTTGCACCAACGTCTCCTAGTCTAAATCCTTTTATGCAAGCGGATAGGGACAGTGTTCCATTTCTTTAGTGTAATTTGGTAAAATGAACTAACAAATAGCACAATCAAGCAGATTCCAGCCTTCACAGGACTGCTATGCCAGTTTGCAAAGGTTTTCTATCTTTTCATTTTCAGAAACTGAGAGACTGAGATTAAAATTCATCAGAATACAGCTGACTCCAGATACCAGCTCTGTAAATGCTTCCAAATTTCATGGGGCCATGAGAAACAATGCCATGCAAGTAACTCACTGCGTCTTCTTGTACTCTTTCCTTCTCAGTTTTACTTACAAATTTCCTAACCACTAGGTTTCCTTAACCAACCCGCTGTTGCAGGGTGTATGGGTATTACCTATGTCCCGTGATGTGCAGAATTGTTACACTTCATGTGGCTTCCTCCCTATGACTTTTTCTTTGCAATGCTAAAGTATGGATTTCTGCACTGAAGTGCCATCAGCTAAACTTTTTTCCTAGCAAAACTGCGACATCTGAAGTTTAAGGCAAAATGCCATTGTGCAGCTTGATACGCAGACTAGGTATAAGTTCTTTGGGAGTTTATGCACCAGGATGCTTTAACATCTGTCATTTTTGGTACAGAAGGATGGGCTATACTTATAAGCTATTCATCTAAAAGAATTTGAGGGAAGGGGAAGGAAACGAAAAAATAGAAGAACTTGATAGACTCTACAAGTCAGATCTGAATTTTTGTGATATTCATATCCCTTTTATCTTACTGGATGTACTTGCAGTTTTGTTAGACCTCTGGAGGTCAAGATGTAGCCTCTATACACACAGAGCACAGCTTCATTATCACCACTTAATGAGGAGTATGTGTCATACCAAGCCATTTATTCTTTGCCCAAAGTGGTGTTTTATTAAAAAATAGCAGAAAAGGGAATTGCTTTTATAGTAGTTTATGTTTGCATGCTCTCACATCCAGCAAACTGAAAAAAAATTAAAGGAGTGAGGATATTTATGGGGTTCCCATCAATCACTGTAGAGGACTTTAGCTGCCCCCCCTTTACGTCAGTACTGGGCACCTGCTGAGCTTAATATAGAATATATAACAAACATCATCTTGAGTCTTTCATTTTGAGCATTCATCATACTTTTTACAACTCACTTGATCATACTTGGGCTTTGGCAAATTGAAGACCTTATCATATTATAATGCAGGTTTTTGATTCAATACTAAGACGAAGAGAGAGAGGCCTCTTGCCAACGGGTTTTTTTTTTTTTTTGGTCAGTTAATTTATCAGCAAATGAATAAACCCCTTACACTCTGTGACTGTGCCCTTTGTATCTGCTTTATAGCTGGATGATTTGTGACCGCACAGAAATGTTGTGACTTTGACAAATGAGATTTTGACCTATCCACTAATTTTGTGCATTTATAAATGTAATTGCCTGAATCTGTTGTCTTGATCAACTTGTAAGGAAGGGGAGACCATTTTCTCCTTTTGTGTTATTCTGGATTGGTTTAAACCTCTGGCACTGAGTTTGCAACTGCCGTCCTTAACTTAAAATTGTTTAGTATACTAAACAGTTGAGTGCTATTACATCTACTGAAACAAAAGCTAAATATCCTCCCTTCCCAAAGGCACATGCAGGGCATATGCAGACAGACAAATTCATTAGCTTTTTCTGAGTTAGTAGCAAAAACAAAAAAGAAACGACCTGAAAGAAATCAATAAAGGGGCATCATGTACCTGCTGGACAAGCACTGCCAATATGACACTGAAAAAATTCCAGAAAGGAAGATTTTTAGCCTAAACTTTAGCTAAAAAATGATTTAAAGTATAAAGGAAAGAAAATCTTCTGCAGTTTGAGTCTTCCTGGGTCTGAGGAGACAGGATTCCAGCAGTCATTGTAAATAAACAAAGGAAAGATATTTCACTTCATCATCAATTTGTTTTCCTAATAGAAATAATACATGGGGCCCCCAAGTGTGGAGAACTGGGTTAAGAAAGAATGACATCATCAAGTAAGAAAGACAAAGAGACAGTCTCTAATAAACACATATTTACCAAATCTGCAAAATTACAAAAGCTGTGACTTCAATTCAGAACAGGCAGAAGCAGCAAAATCCAGGCCATCTTTCTGCTGATTATAAAGATCCTTAGTTACTATACTTTCTGATTTGGTACTTGTCATTGCAGTATTACAGCACTGCATTCACTATTATAAAAAAGTCTGATTTGTGAAGGCACATGGGTGCTAACCGCCACTTTTTTCCAAAATTCAGGCAGTGAGACTCAAAAAAACAGTGTATTTTGCCTGGTCCTGTAGGGAGCTACGGTTCATAGGAACATCTTTTCTCACCAAAATCTGCCAAGCACCTAAAGCACCAGGCAGACACACATCACTGCCTATGTCACGAACCTGCTGCCAGGCACATAAGCTCCCATGAGTTTCCCAAATCAGGCTTCTCCTTTCTGTCTACCCCTACAACCCAGTAAACTGTTCCAGACTGCCGCAAAAAATGGCCAAGCATGAGATTTTCAGGAGACATGTCTGTACAAGGGGAGACCAATTTTCAAATTTTGATATCGGTCTGGCTCCTGAACGCTCCTTCGTTAGGACCTAGCAGAATACTTTGCCCACCATATTGTGGAGCAGGCTCATTTGATTTTGCTGTTGGAGACTCTTGTTGAATCTGCTTCATTTTGCAATTAAATATAAATAGGGCTAGAGAAAGCAAATATATTCTATGGACTGGTGGTTAAAATGGAGGAACTGTGCTCAAATCCTTATTTAAGCTTTTGCTCAAACTGCCTCTGCAGTTTCTGGATTTCCTGCCTGGTTAGGTTTTAAAAACTGTCACAAAGGGCTTCTGGCAAGAGCAATGAAAGAAGCGAGGAGAATCCTCTGGTGCTAGTATTTGTGCTTTTCTAGGTGTGGTGGGAAACCCTTGTCCAAAACAAAATTATTCCAGTGCTGCAAGATCTTTTGATAGCTGTATTTCTTCAGCTGAAAATGTCTTGGCCATGTCCATTGTCGAGGATTTTGGGAGCTGTTTTATTGCCAAGGAGCACAGCTATATTGGTGTTTCCGAGACAGAACTCAAGAAAAATTTAATGGGACATACTTTTCCTATGGCCAGTTTGCCAGGTTAAAAAGATATCTAAAGTTTGCACCACATGTCTGTCAGAAATCACACAAGTGCCTGGGCACTTTACCTGCCCCAGATAGCGTTTCAAAGCATTATGTTTTATCAGCAAGCCTCACCATGCGTTCCCTAGTCCAGTTTGCACAACCTGCTGTTCATCCAAACGTTGATCATCTTCAGACTGTGTAGCATCTAAAGGATAATTGCTATATTCATTGACTTTGGTGTTTCATCAGCAGAACTCACAAAGAGCATAGTGGTTTCTCATTGTCTCTCAGAGAAACTTGAAAAATATTTAGAAGACCAGCACTTAACAAAAATACTCAGAACACTTCACAGCTACTGGCCTTTGGTTAAAGGAGTCACTTTCCAATATCTTGTGTTATCCATCACCGTAATAGAGAGAAATATCGGCAGAAACATTGTTCTGCAGCAACTTCATCAGCTATTTCACACAAGTGACTGAAAAAGTACCCACAAATGTCTTTTAGGAAGTAAATGAACTAGTCAAATTTAAACTGGGTTATAAAGGTATGTGATATACCTGAAATAAAGAAACAAAGAGATTTCTAGAGCAATTATTTGAACATAACTTATTATACTTAAGCTATAAATAGTTGTCATGAAGATTTTCCTTTTATGAAACTTCTTAAAAAATTATTTTAGAATTGAATGCAATAATTACGTGAAGACAGAATTATAATTTTATTATCATTATATTACTATGAAAGAGTTACTCTTGCCTACTGACAGTGATTGAAAGCATGTATTGCTTCTTAGGGGAGCTTCTACTTTGGTTCTACATGAGATTAAAAACAGCTTGGTTTTTCATTTAATTTTGGCCAAGTTCAACAATAAATAAAAGTTAGCAGAAATTAACATTCTGCAGCTGTTATGAAATCTGAGAGAGATTTTAACCAATGGAGAAATGTCAGAGCTACAGGCCACTGGGGAGCTGGAGTATGCAGAAGGCAAACTATCATTAAGAAGAAAAATGTTGTGACTTAAATTACATTCAAGATACATGTTAGAAGAAAGATACAGGAAATTCTTCTGATTTCTGAACAGTTCTTTATTACAAAACTGGTTAATTTACTACCCTTACCTCTTAAATATATAAAGATTGAAAATTATTTTGTTTAGTAAACAGAAAACCTACTAAAATGAAGAACAACTGGGCTTTTGCAGAAAGTTTCTGACTACATAGTACTCACCATATCAACATGGTGGCTCATAAAATTTAGCTAAAGACAAAAACATACTCCTTCTCCTTTTACTCAGTATCGCAGGAGATAATGAGTCAAAATGTGAAATAGTTGGTTTCAGTTCTCACCCCTCTCTAAAAAGATTTGAGCCTGAGTGCGCCTGATTAACTCCTCCAACCTGTACATTACTGGCATTCTCTCTGTCATTTCTCTTTCAAAAAATAATTAAGTATTCTTTCAGCCAGGAAGATGTGTAGGAATGCTTTTGAACCCAGTGATAAGGACGCTTCTGGAAAAACGAAATCACGCTGAGAACCCCTATTTACAATTAATGTATTTGAAATAAAGTACTAATTGGGGCAGGTATGTGGTGCCTTTAATCTTCCTGGGGATTTAGCCTTCTGTCTTTGCTCACTCCCAAGCCCACAACCATCTGCTTCTCTCATTTTTCTGCTGGTCTTTGTTATAAGCATGCTCTGTTTTTTTCTGCCGCAACACATATAACCAGACAGCTCCAACCAATTAAAGTCTTAAGCACAGTGTTTGCAGTCCTGTCTCAGAAACACTTTGTTCCAAGTCCCTTTGTTGCCAATTGATTTGGCATAGGACTGAGAACTGAGTTGGTGGGGTTTTTTTTATCTTCAGCTATTTGCACCATAAAATAATTTAACTGAATAAAAAGTTGCTTTTGTGGTGGTGGAGTTTTACAGAGACAGGATTGGATTACTTTTCCACAAACCTACTTTTACTCCAAGATAAGTGGGTATTGTTATGATAACTTTTGAACAAAAGCTAATGATAAACTACCTGTATTTTTTTCTATATTTTTAATATAAAATGTGGCTGATAGTTTAATTAAAAATTTATTTGTATGAATCATATGAACTACAGGTTTGAGGGAGAAAACAAAAGTGTAAATCCCTTCTTGCCAGTCAGAATAGAGCATTTAACTTCACAGTGGCTTAAAAGTGTAATTGTAATGATTCTGTGCTTTTCAATTTGGTGTTGTGAGCGTCACTAATTCCTTGTTTACTCTCTGGAAAAAAATGTCTTGACTTAACTGTATCACATTTCTGAAGTGAGGTGGGTCATGTCAAAAAGTAGCATCTTTGTTAACATACAAATTACAGCAAGCAATAAGAAAAGGGAAAAAGATGTCTGAAGATGGTCATCTGTGGAGAAGTTATGTCCATAGACCAAGACCAAAATCCATTCCAGTGAAAATGATCTTTGGGATAAAGAGATTTTTTTTTCCCCCAGGGAGTAAATTTCCTCTGTCCAAGCATCCCAATGGCTTGTCTTAGTTGGATGTCACAGAAAATAGAATCACTGAGATGTTATAAAGTTTAGGTAGTTAAAAGTGTGATTTTATTTTATTTCAGAATGTCGAAATCTAAGCATAACAATTTATTTTAATCTTTGAATTGAAAGAACAAACTAAGAGCATAAGATTTGCCCTGCAGGGTTAGATCAATGGTCCATCTAGCTCGATGCTCTCTCTCCAACATCAGCAACAGAAAGGCTGTTTAGGGAGCATATGTGAGCCTAGCTGCTTTCTGCAGTCTGTTCCCCTTGCAGATTGACCTGTGTGCCAGCAGTGGCCAGCCAGGAGAGAAGGAGAGGCCCTGCCCCACCATCTGTGTTTGTGATGGGGCATGCTGGCCCCACAGGGCAGAAACTGGAGACCCCCACTCCCCCATATGCCACCCCTAGACTTTTCAGTTTACCCCCATTTGAAAGGGAAGAGACAGAGAAAAGTCCTTTTCATCGACTTCTGCCCTGTTCCCACTCCTCTTCCCCTTTTCCTTTGCCCTCCTGACTATTTAAATTTCTTTTAAAAAGGCACACAAGTTTTCTGCCCTATTGAACAGTTTTTCCCCAGCCTGAGACCAACATAGACTTTGCTGAGAAGGTAGAGCCCTTAGCTGTGGTGATATTCTCAAAGAGGTACAAGAAGATGATCTTCTCGGTATTGGGGGCTAATACCCTGACAGCAGCAGAGAAGATCATCTCAGTGGGTGGCATCACTGTCTCCTTTGGGTCCCTAAGATTAGGATATTCTTCACCTGCTTTCCTCTATTCCCTCCCCTGTGCTGCCCTTTCCTTCACTTGTCTGCTCTGATTAGGCCAGTTTCCCACCAGCCCTCGCCCATCAAGGTGCAATACCTTGCCTTCTACCACAAGCCCTCCTTTGCCCATCATCCAAATGCCAGTGGCAGTAAATGGTGTGGGGGTAGTGAACAAAAATGTTCTTTGTTAGGGACCTCTTTGTCAGTGGACCTCTATCAGGGGCATTGTTGTGCAAGAGCAATTTGCTGAACTTGGGTGCTATCCTTGTTGGATAGGAGTACCTCAAGAAGGACTGCCCTTTGATCCAGCAAGGAGGATCTCCAGTCTCCCAAGCAGCAGAAAGCTCTGACCACATCACTGCTGTTGACTCAGCTCAGCTGAATGTCACTCTTCCTTTGTAACACTACCCAAAGAGTCCACCCAGCTGCAGAATCAAACCCATACAACCTTCCCGTTACACCCAGCCAAGCAGATTGTAGCTGACAAAGCTACCCACAGTCCTTGAATGGGAGACTAGAGGAGAAATCAGGGGGAAATTGCTTCCTCCCCCACCATCCCTCTTCTGACTCTTTGTCTTTATACGTCGCCACCTGGCCCAAAGTCCAGATCTTCTTCTTCCAGACAGTTATCTGGGAAGAGAGACACAAACAGCAAGCTTAAATCATGAGCCTAGAACCTTCCTCGGTCTCATATGGGAAAACTAGCTAAACACCTAAGAAGGTAAACTGTGGCCTGGAAGGCAGAGCTGACTACATGAGCACAGACAGCCGTTGAGGAGCAACTCCGCTGCTGTTGCTCCACTTGTGGAGTTACTTCCTGGGGAGGCCTCAGAGGTGGTTTCCTCACCATCATGCTGTCGGTGCCCTAACTCATCACTGAAGCAGAGATCGCCTTATTAGCTACCAGGGATCTCTCTACTTTCAGAGGGAGATAGGGGCTCTTTTATCTGGGGGAAAGACAACTCCTTCCAATGGGCATCTACCTTAGCACCATCTCATCTTCCTAGGACATGGAGGTCATTTCAGTACCTGGGCATGATGCCAGCATGGGACCCTACCATCCCTACCCCTAATCCTCCAACCCCTTTGATGTGTTAGCAACATAGGTACCAAGATTTAGAGTCACCTGACCTACAGCTCCTTTAACTCCCTGCTGCTCTTTCATTTCACCCCACCATTCTTCAGGGAGTGATTCTAAGGAGGCAGTGCTCACTATCACCCCTTCCTGACCTCTGCAGAGAGGCGGCACCACTTACTTTCACGCATTTCTTGGGGCCAGAGGACAAGGCAAAACATAATTTGTGCATGCTGCTGCATTGGAAATCTTTTCCAAATAAAAATAGCAGAGAAGCGTCCCACTGTAAAGGTCACAAGGGCTCTGGGAAGGAGCAACCAGAAGATAACCAGGAATCCATGGGCTTACTCGAGTCTGCAAATTCCTCATCCCCCCATGGAGCCAAGGGAGGAGCTATGCCTCTTCCTGGAGAGGACTTGTGGCACTGAGAGGAATGTGCTTCTGGCTTTGGACAAGAATGTAGGAGGATTACAACTTCATTGCCTGGTATGGAAAGGCCTTATTTCCACTTATAAGGGGAAAGTAGAAAGGCCACCTTTCTCACTGAGAAGTGCTCAGAGTAGAACTCGACCTTCTAGTAGCAGCTTCAAAACTCTCTTGACTGCTGACGAAGTCCAGGTTGCCGCATTTGTACAGCTAGCATGAGCATCAGCCCTGCCCTGGCCAGAATCATCCTCAGGTCCACTCTTGAGTGAGGCACCTTAAGATATCGTCCTTAAAAATCAGGGGCAGTAGAGGAGTTTCTACAGGAGCTAGGTGCTTGCTTTCCATTCTGAAGGAGGGCACTCCACTGCATTCCTGCAGGACACTCACCTTGATCTAGTTGCCTAGCCTCGTTGCCGAGCTGCAGTGGGGGAGTACAGCCTACTTCCACCACCCGAACGCTTCTCTGGTGGACTGGAAATTCTGTTCCCTCCAGACCTATATCCTTACACACTCAGGCCTTGCTGGTTACCTGCCATATCACCAGGCCCACAGGGAGGGACTGATCCTTATTTTGGTGATAAGAGTTTTGTAAAACTTTGTAGATTTCTGGCATGACCATTGCTGCTTACAGTGGCACAGCTCAATCACATCCAGTCTGCAAGTATCAGCAAGTATCAATGTTTTACCAGTGAGAAAGTCTGCAGGGTATGCATCTCTATTCCCTATTGAAAGCATCTGGATACATAAGAGCAATGACTGGTGACAGTACATCTTCCTACAAAGATGATGTGCTCCTCACTTGGTGGGAAATGGTTCAAACATCTGTGCTGAGCTCTTGCTTCACTGAGTGTGAAGAAGATGCTTACTGTGGTCATTCAGAAGCCATCGACTATCACCAGAAAATTCCAGACTGGCAGGTGCTGTATGTGAAATGTGCATTTTGCTGTCTGGAAGGAAGGTGGAGACCAATTTATTTAAGATTTAATGCCATTAACTCCTATTAATGTTTTATTCTTCACTGCTACAGTAAGGCAAATGGTAGCAAAGTGAGATTTCAGGTGAAGCCCTCAATGCAGCAGCACTACCACTCCTCAAAACTGGAAAGTCCTTTCTCTGACAGAGGAAGCATGTGAGTCTTGGTGTGAGTTGCTAAGAAGTGGCATGACCAGTGCTGTGAGTAACATCAGGCTGGTGCTCCAAATCCCCCTAGTTCAGAGCTGTTGTAAGTGAGCTGAGGAGAAAAGTATGACTCCTCCTCAAGGGGAGGAGAAGTATAGGAAGCACCACTGCCATGGCCCCAGAGCTATAAAGGAGTAAGTGCAAAGCCATAATGTTTGACTGTCTTACTAACAGAAATGCCAGGGCCAGGTTGTGTCACCCTTATGTATGTATTTGTTTTGCAAACGAAATATATACCAAACAGGACCTATAGAACTGCTCCTATACAGGCTGCTCTTTTTATTCGCTCAGTTCCCTGCGGTATGTCGTAACAGAGAACTTCAGATGTCTTGCCTAGCCTCAGTGATCTGGCCCTAGGAAATCTGGTTTCACCCTGGGACATTCTCTGCCCTAACAGTAACCCTTGTCTTGGACTCAGGTTTTGGTTGATGCACATCATCCTGGGTCATAAAAGCTGTGTGTGCCGTGCTGAGGATTAGAGGTATAAGAGGAAGGGCCATTTCCTCACGCACATCAAGCTTCTCATGACTGGAACAGAATAACAAACCAACCTGCCAATGACACCAGTAGAGCATCTTCATCTGCAAAACGTATTCAGATGCCTATACTGAGCCATCTCCATCAGTATCTGCAGCATATCATACCATTTCATGCCACTATTACTGAGTAGCTCTCATAGCAAGCTTTTTTCTAGACATCTAGCTCTTCTGCCCAGGTACAGATGTTAAATATCAGAACCCACAGTGAAATACAGAATGATGTTGAGCAAAAAGCACTTAGCTGTCTTAGTCCTTGCTGTACCTGAACCCCATGTCATTTTAATTTGGGCAAGACCAGACAGAGATGTCATAATCCCACTGATCCTAGTGGCATTTTGCTAGAGGAATGGGAAGCTCAGCATCGAGGCTTTTAAGGGATATAGGTGGCAGGTGCACCCAGTAGCATCAGAAGCCAAAGGAACAACAGAGGCACTGGGAAAGTGCCTATGAAGCAGCTAGTAGGTCTAGGGCACAGACCAGTGTTAGATAATGCAGCATAATTTCTTGCAAAGTTAGTCTGAACAGGCACAGGGATATAGACCAGACAAGAAATTTGTATTATCTAGCTGTTGCAATTCTAATTTGGCTCTAGCAGTCCTTTAACATCTCATGAAACCACAACCTAAAGGTCAGGTTACGTTACCTTTCTCCACATACTGACAGCGCAACTGGAACACTCAGAACACAATACTATTCAAAGATCAATGAGAATATTTAATTCTAATTTTATGTTGGCTACATTCTATGACTGAGCATGCTAATTCTTCTATTATAGGTTGTTAGAAATTCTTTTTTCTTCTACAGAAATGACTCATATCCTGCTATGCAGGAACAGGGTCATTACGAATTATACTAGCATGGACAGTTGTGATCAATTTATTAAGAATCAATTTCTGTCATACTG
Source organism: Struthio camelus (assembly GCF_040807025.1). Classification (NCBI taxonomy): domain Eukaryota; kingdom Metazoa; phylum Chordata; class Aves; order Struthioniformes; family Struthionidae; genus Struthio; species Struthio camelus. The sequence goes on from NC_090943.1 coordinate 128,895,362, forward strand.
CATATCACTTCAGTTTTCAAATAGTAACTCATTCTAGATGACAAAAACCAACACAATGTTTAAAACAAAGATGTTAAGATTATTACTTTTATTATATTTCCTATGAATTCACAGATAAATTTAATTAAATGTGTGATTCAGCCACCTCATGAAAGGAATAAATGGTTTAAAATTTGATTTATAAAGGAAGATTTAATTAGAATTACAAAGGACAACTAAACCAATGAACTTTGTCAGTTGGAATATGGCCTTTTCATAAGTAGATCTTTGAAGAAGGTGCTCATTTGCATATTTCTATATTTTGCCCAGCAGCACTTTGGCCAGACTTATTCAAGTTTCATTAATATTTTAAAATTTGTGGTAAAAATGTAACTTTAATTATAGGGTTGGATTATTTGAAATTAAAATACTGCTTTTAGCTGTACTAAAAGAGCACTCAGAAGAGACCTTGTGAGAATCTTATTTCTCCTTAAACGCCACAAGATGGAACCAATTTCTGTTTTAATTAATAGCTTATTTGCCAGTCATTTCCAATTCAATGTGTAGCCTTGACTGTTAACACCTCTAAAGACTCATTCCTCACAGTGGGTAAATTGTCTTCCCGTATCAGGAAAAGGTCTCTGATGCAGTACCTTTTCTGAGGCAATGAAGGCTTTGCAAACCTTTCCATGTGGCACATTTGGCTCCATCAATGAGAGAAGAACATGATCACAAAACAGCAACACTGACAAAGTTGCCAGGTGCAGGGATATCAGGACAGGGATGGGCGGCTGCTGCTGCTGCGGCTGCGGCTGCTGCCGCCACCACCACCGCTGCTGCCACCACTACTAGCAGCTGCAGCTTCCGGCTCTGCACCTGGTTGCATGCAATGCAGAAAGTGTTCTTTACCCCTCATTTCTTTTGTAAACTTAAAGGTATCAAATGATTGAATGAGAGCAGCTGAGCACCATTTCTCCACCCCACATCCTCCTGTCCTAGTCCTAAGCTCCTCCCTTTCTCCACACTTCTGCCTTGTCTTTCCACAGACAAGCAACCCGACCCCACCATGTACCCCTCTCTCACAGCAAGAGCCACCCTTTATCTTAAACTGCTTCAACTTTGTTATTGCATGTACTTATCCGCCTCATATTGGGACCTCAAAGTCATCTCCTTCTCAGGAATAATCCCCTTTACAGTTCCCTAACTTACTACATCATTTCACAGAATAACTTGTTATTAAAGAGATATACAGTTTATATACCTTCTTTTTAGTTGCATCTCATGGGTTATGCTTGAAAAAACTCTTTTATTTGGCAGCAGTATGGCTATCCTGGTAGCTGGAAAAAATTAAGAGGATGTTTGTTAAAGAACTCCTTTTTACCAGGACTCTCCCGTTTTGCTAGGGTTCCACAGCCTGCTGCTCTGCACCTCTCTTTCCTCCGACCCACAGCAAAGCAGAGGTCATTTGCCAACAGTTGGGGGGTGCGCTGCATCCGTAGCTGCTATGGTGGATGACAAACCCACACAGCTAGAGCAACAGCAGCAGGGTATATGAGGAGTTGAGTTGCTGCTTTGAAGGAGTAACACCTTTGAAGGCGTGCAGGTTATACTCATCAAAACAGTGATCTGTTCTCTGAATACGTATATTATAAAACGTAATTAATTGCTTGCAGAATGTGGTGGCCCAGAAAAAGGAAGACCAAGCAAGCAATCTAGTAAATGTTTTGCAAAGAAGCTTTCAGATTTGCAGGGTCTAACGGCACTTTCTGAAACAGTGTTGCCAATGTCAGCCAGGTAGGTGCCATGGAAAACACCACCAGAGTAAATACTGAAAGGTCAGCTTCTCTTTTGTGCCAATTGTGTGTGCACATCCTTCAACTGTCTTGCTTTGAACAGATTAATATCTGTATGTGCACAAATATTAGAACATACATTCTTACACTGGTGCCAGTGTCTGTTTTTCCTAAAGAAGCAATATTTAAATATGCAAACAAGAGAGTTTCAGAAGTGTGGACTGCAATATTTTTGCACAACAGTTTGTTCTTGCCTGGTAAAAGGGGGGAAAGAGACAGATCTTTGCTAAGGGGTATGAGAGCTTTGGGATCTTGGTATCTTTCCAGCAATATGGTACCTGACCAATGTGAGGACAAGCCTAATGAGCTATATGTGACTAGCTTTTTGTGACTAGTCTTCCTGAATATGCTATGAAGTTTAGTCAAGAAAGGGAAGGCAATGAAATTTACTCAAAACTTGCTTCCTTTGGAAAAGGAATTGGATGTGAATTCATTTTAATTGGGTTGCATCTTGCGAGAAATACACTGACTACAAAGGAGCGGTGAAATGTCCAAAATGCAGCAGAGCTGCTGGAATTACAGTCTGGATCTTATGGGGGAGCAGGAGAGGGCAGACAATCAGAAGGTTTCTGCTTTTCTTTTTTTTTTTAAACATGCCAGAGAGGATGCAAAGGAGAGTGTGAAGATGTATTTGTTAGGGTCATTGAGATGAGCAATTATGTTCATAGGAATGATATCACTATCTACTTCTATTGTCACTAATGAAAGACCCGTAACTTCCCTGTATACCATTTCATGGTTAGAAAGGAGAGATTTTGATTCCATCCAGTTTCCTATGTGCAAATCATGTTGATTCAATACTCTGAAGGAAAAAGAACCTGTCCCTCAATTCTTACATAATGCTTCTATGGCCTTTGCAGTTACCAAACCAAAATATTGTTGTGTTTGTGTTCTCTGCTAGTGCTTGCCAATGATGTAATGAAATAGCACGTAATTTCTTGTCTCTTTAAAAGCTGATCTAGCATTAGGAAGGTAAATTTTTAACATCTGAATATTTGTTTTTTGTAATGTACTCTATAATAGATCTGATAAGCACATGTTAATTTAAATAAAAGATCTCACCATAGCACTCTGAAAAATAGTTAATAAAACAAGAATATACTGCCACTTATGCACAGTTACAGGGTGCATACTAGAGATGTTTTATTAAAAGGTGCTTATGCCTGGGGTAAAAATTTCTCACTCAGAAATTTTTCTGAGGTTAAAAGTTTTTTTCAGGAAGATTGTGAAATGCTATCCTTGTGGTTTTGGTGAAAACTTGTGGATGACACGTTATCCATGTATTGCGGCATTCTTCTACTAAGTGTTTCATATCACATGAATTTACAATAGAATTACTATGTACAAGTGATAGCATATCACATACTCAGAATAATATTATAACAATAAAAAGCCACACAACATTAATGTGGTGACCCATCTGACACTGGGCAAATTTTAACTCTACATACCTTTTCCCCTCAGCCACATTTCTTCTTTACAGTCACTTCCTGACATCGGGACCACCCATTCAGTGACATATGATAAGGTTTTGAAAAATGACCCGTCAGCAAGACTCACCTCTATCCTGAAATTTCTTAGGTTCCCAAAATATACATTAGAAAAAAATGCTCTAAGAAAACTATATAATGCATTATTTCCAGATGTATAATAAATAGTATGTATCTTTAAAAAATGCTAGCAAAGCAAATTCTTCCAACATTTAAGACAGCCTAAGTGATAATGGCACATAAAGGGAACAATATTAACTACAGAAAAGATGGCTTGGCCTCTGTAAGGTCAGTAATGATTGCCCCAAGGGAGCTAAAGGTCAAAGTCCTTAACGTTTTAAAGTTTCTTCTTTTTTATTTTCATAAGAAACTTAAACTATAATGAAATTTTTGCCTGTGAAGAAGAGTGATCTGGGACATCCAAGTGAAAATATTTCTGCTCTATTTCATAATTCCATTATTCAAATGATTATCCAAATTCCATACCTCACCAGGTTGCTGTTTTCAATACAATATTTTTGTTAGTTATTGTAAATGTCTCCATGCATTAGAAATATCTCCCAGGCCTTAGACCTGTGTCGATTCAGCATTTCCATAATCTAATGATAACATTTGGCAACACAAGCCAAGGCAAGAGGCACACACTTCTGCTGTCTAAATGGAAGGTATCCTGTTGTCCAGAAGAACTCTCAAGAAGGCCAACTGACATTTCAGATCTGGTAAACATTCATCTATTCTTGATTGCATCTAAAAAAATTCCTAACCAAGACGGCTACATTGTGAAGCAGTTCTAAAAGTCTCATTTAAATAATCCATGAACAGTTGCATACCATCTATTGAATATGATGAATCTACTAAGTTTACCTGGAATGTATTGGGGGTTCTGTGCAACATTTAATACTATGGTGTATATTTTTTGCACTAACAACCATCCTTTATCTAATTCATGGATTTTTTCCAGTTAGTCACTTAAAAAACTTTTTGCACAATTTGTTCACCACAAGATTGTTCCTGCCGTTCATTGCCTGCCAGAATGAATTTTCTCAGTCTCTTTTACATTTCGCAGGTTTCCCTTCCTCTTTCGATCCTGAACCCTTCTTCCCTGTTGTCTTTTTACCCACATTGCTCTTTTCCTTTCGTTCTTGGAACAGGGGCTGTATTTGCTTCAGTATCTCACTTTCTTCAACACTTCACTATTTTTCATAACTTTCCTTGCCTTTATCGTCTTCTCTCCACTATCTCTTTCCATCAGCCTGACATGGTAGTTAAACACTGCACTAGACTCAGGAAAACATGTCCTTTCTGGCCTTAAATGCCAAATATAGTTAAGGGCAGAACACAGTGAAGTCCTGTTACATGGATTTTTTTTTACAAAAAGTTAGATTTTTAAATGCTAAGTGTTAGTATTTTCTTTCTTTGATGTCTACTTCTCTCTTCACCCTTCAAAATGTGCTTATTATCAGTTAAATGTCAGTGTTCAAAATAATTAATAAAGCAGAAGTAAAAGTTTCATAGCATGCAGGGACGATAAAGAATTTTGCCGATAATACTGTATCTCACAACAGCAATCACTTCCTGATTTCATGACAATTCTCTTTGTCTTCTTTATTGAGTCCCTTCTCTTCAGTCTCTCATTTGGCTATAGAAAGAATAATATAAGCTGAACCCTCTGTTTGATGCTCTTGACCTTCTCTCCCTCTCTCTTTCTCTCACTCTCTCTCTCTCTCTCTTTCTTTTTTTTAAGGTTTGAAGGTGTCTGGGGTTAGCGGAGAGGAATTTTATTCTTAGATCTTTTATCCGGAATTACTCTCAAGCTATTATAATACCAAACCATTTTGTGAAACTTGCTCTAACTTGTATTTGGAAGCAGTAACAAGATGACAAAATTTCCTGTTATGACGCAAACTCATCCTATTATTTGAACATGTAATCATTACTGTGTGTTTTCCATGCACTTGTGATTATATTTCACATTCCTTTGCCAATCTGCTTTCTGAGAATTCATTGCAATTATCTGAAAACAATGTTTATAGATTCTGGCTGTGTATTTTAGCATTTTTAATCAATTTAACACAGAACTCTGATTCACATCATCATCTTCCCTTTCCACATAAAACAATAATATTGTCCTCCTCTTGTTGTTGGTAATTCTTTGTGATTTAAAATAAGGAGCACACTCTTGTGTCTGTGTGTCACTGCTCCTTCCTGGAGTGAAGGAATTATCAATTATTAGTTAGTGTTACTTGTCCATCTTTTTATTTTGTCCGTCTGTCTTCTTTTTAATTAAACTATTATATCCTTTCATTACTTATTAATGTTTTCATTGAGAAAGAATAGTTTTCACCATCCACATAAAAGTATGTTCAATTTCTTGTTATCAGTAATGCGACAAATAATCCATTTGTTAATTATGTAATTAAAATGACAACCTGAGAACACACGTTTCTAGCATAACGTCAAATGGTCAAATCTGGAATTTGGGTTCTGCTTCATGAATAAATGTTCTGAGTATTAATATGACAGGATTTCATAGAGGATATTCACAATTTCTAACTGTAATCATGTGAGATAGGTGGTTAAGTAAGGATGTTTTCCCTACATAATCAGTGATGACAAATATGTTCATTCTAAAGATGACTGAACATCAAAATTAACTTTCTCATCTTGGCCAGCCCTCTAAGGGACCCTACACTGACTATACAGGAGATCAGACTCCTAATCTAGGTGCCTGAAGCTAGGCAACGTGAATAACTCTTCTTTACATGTCTAAAAATAACCAGATCTCATTAAAAGAAGCATTTGCAGAGGTGCTTTAAATGCAGTTCTTGTTTTAGCCACATTCCCATGGAGCAGCTTCCTGGTGCCACCTGCAAACTTCTGTTACCTACAAACCACGTACCTCCAGCCACGCTTCCTCCTGGTTGCTATATTTCTTGTAAAGATGTCTTCACCAAGTAGTACTTTAAAGTGAACACCGGCTGTTTTTTTGTACTTCGGCAGCTGTTTGTCTCAGTTTCTCCTCATCTTTACACTACCAGTGGATTAACTTTTTGTGCTTTGGGGCCTGCAGTCATAAGCAATGGTAGAGGATTGTAATTTCTGCAATTTCCTCCAGACGATACATTACAAGTAAAACGTGAAAGCACCTCATTCCATATATTCCCTTCAGTTTTCTGATAGGTTCCTGTATGCTCTGAGCAATTCAAGCAACATAATTTCTTCCAGTGTTGACGAAGATTTAGTTTGCTTCTGATTCTTCATAAAGCCATAATACAAAAGAGCACTGGCAAGGGATTGCTACCTTTTAACTTGGCTTGAATCATATGACCTAGATCAAGGATACAGGAAGTTTTAACAGTAGGACATCTGTTGCATAACTACTGATAATCTACTGACTCCATTGGCTCCCAGATTCACTGTGGCTTACTGGCACATCAATCAGAAAGGAAAGAGCACACAAGATAATTTCCAAGTAAAAATCTCTTGTTTTCAGAAAGGCTGCAACATAACCTTTAGGAGCTGTATCTGGAACAGGGAGTATGCCTTTTTGCCATGAAGACATTGAACAAATTCTACCAGCAGGTTTGTAATTCTAATTCAAAACAAAACAGTTTGGAGAGTGAAATATAAAAGTAGCTCATGCTAGTGGAAAGTTGCTGAATATTGTTGAAATATGCCAGCAGATGGGCACAGACAGGAAGAAATGATTTACAAAATAGAAATTTTCAGTGCCTGCATGAAGGGAAAGGTGAACTTTTTCAGAAAGGTTATTGAAACTGTGAACTATCCTTTCCATCTGACTCAATGCTCTGTTTCAAGCTCTTCCTTAGCTTGTTGGCTCTTGACTAATTATAGGTTAATATGTTAAGAAGCAGTTGCACAGAATTGCCTTCTGTATGTTGGATTTTAAATGCTAGCCTTTGGCTGCTAGCCCCACTACAACATCAGGCTGCTTGTATAAGTGGTAAAAAAGACACACTGGGCAGTGAAGACAAACAGTAATCACCACTGCAGCCACAGTCCCACAGTGGCACAACCACAAAACTAGCATTCATAAAGTAAGGACCTACATACAAAAAGCTTCCTACATTGAAAAAATAGACTTTTCAGATGCTAAAGGTGTTAAATATAAGTGTGAGCATATTTTCACCAGGGTTCCACAAAAGGTAGCAGTGATATCTCAATGGCTAAAATACTGTTGTAATGTTGCATTATAAGACTACCCTTTTAATTTATTGGTGTTAGTTCAAAAAACTAGTGCCAAAACGTGAATATTAAGAAGACACGTTTCATTTAGTCGCAATGTCTAAGAAAAACAAAGTTTCCTGGCAGATAGCTGCACTTTACTTATTGATACTGTACCCCTCTCCTTGTCACAGAAGCCTTATGTTCAAGGCTGCACACATCGGGGCGCATATCAATCAATCAGGTGAACAGAGTCCCCCAGAGCAGTGAATCCGTTGGCTGTAGATAGCATCACACATGATATAGCATCACATCATCCCTTGTATTGAGGCACCATCCCTCAGATGAAATTATTGGTAGGTGGCAGAGCAGGCCAGACAGCCACATTTGGATGTGCTACAGTGGAGTACAAGAAAGGACTTGGTGATCTCTTACTGACACTAATTAAAGAGTCTGATGGGATACAGACATCATAGAAGACAAACATGAGGAGAAAAGCTAATAAATGAGTCTCACACAGCTTTGCAGTTGTTTAAGAGCATTCTTACTGGCCTCTCTGTCTAATGCAGCATATACATATTTTCTTTTTATTCAAGGGTTTTATTCAACGCTCTGTCTGTTGTCAAGTTTGCATTACCTTGTGTTGATACTCATACAGAGTAACAGTTTACTAGCCTAGGACCACCATGTTTTTGCTTTTTTCTCCACTGCAGCTTTCAGTATGTGACCGTACTGCATAAACAGATTTTGTTGAGTTTTTGTTCAGACATGATTTTATCCATTAACACTTTGTGATACACTTTTCAAGAAGGTACTATAAGCCACATTTTCAAGCACAGCCACTGATTTTCAAAATACAGTTTTTCTCAAGACTTAAATATGCTGTACAGTCATCATGAATATCAATAAAAATATACAGATAGATTTCTCACTACCATCTTCTCTTCTCTCTAGTACAGATGTTCAAATGAAGAACTTTGGGGCAAGGAGAAGAGGAAAGTGCCTTTGCGGAAGAGCTCACTAGCTTGGTGTAGGTTTAGGTCATTTTTTCTTTTCTTCTGTTGTTTTTATTTGTGGTTATAAAAAATATCTTTTTCTGGGAACAGTTTCCTGTATTATTTTGATGTTTAGTTCACTTATTCTGCTAATTTAAGAGATAGTTAACCTGAATTTGAAGAGCTATTTTGTGGATATAAAGGAAAATTGTGAAGGCACTAAAGAAATAATGTATAGGTAGGTGTTACATTTCACTTGTTAGTTCACATCAGCATCTATCACTGATAAAATGTAAGGGAAAATTTTAACTTTTTGTGACTTTGCAAGGAGGAAATGCATTACACTAAAATAAACTATTGAGCTATTATTTACAAGCAAGGTTCACTGATGCGAGACTATAACAGTTGCCAGTCAGCATCATATAGATTATATTCCTATTTGTTAGTTTCTCTAATAAAACTGCAATTACAAATACAAAATTCCATCAGTTTTGAAAATATTCTTTACTTACCTGTAGCAGAACTATCAGATAGTAGACTCAGTGATATTCCTTAAACAAATTTCCTAGCTGCTGCAGATAGGATTTTTTAATGTATATAAACAAGTTAGTTAATTTTTAATATTTTGTTGCATTCATAAAGACATACCTCACTCTGCTTTTACACAGATTCTTTTTCACAATCTTTAAGAGATCCCATTCAACCAGACTTTGTGCATATATACATTGATTCTCTCAAGCCAGAAGAAAATGGCAGACTCTACCCAGAGAAAAAAAAAAAAAAAAGTAGTTCAAAGACCATTATAACCAGAAGCAGTAACAGCACCCAGGCCAATAGTCAGATATTTTTGTATTTTCTAGCAACACCAAGGCTCTATAACATGTTTTTAAAGTGATATAGACATAGTATGCAGCCTACATGGCTATATATATCCCTTATTTGCATACTAGTCATCTTGGTCATCTACTAAATGAATAAGGTTGTTTCCATCTCTTTTTTTATTTGAGCTCTGTTTGAGTCATCATCACATGGTATAAATGCAGAGCCCAAACAGAAATCTTCCCCACTGCTTCAGATAGAGATAGTAAGCATGTCTTGTGAGCACCAACCATCACTTCTGCATGATCCTGAAATTTCTACCTGACCCAGCTTTTACTCAGTGTGCAGCAATTTAGGTATCAAAAGATCCTACTGCTTTTAACGCATTCTTAGACCTTTAAAAAAGTGCAAGCATAGACTTTCACTGCTGCGAATGAAGTCAATGAACTTATGAGAATGCTTCAGCTCTCTTACAACGCTTAAAGTTGTCAATTGACAAGTTAAAAACAAAAACGGGGTACTTATTAGCAAAGGGCATATTTAAACTATGAAACTCATCACCGCATGACTGTTTAGATAACAAGAGTTGTTAAGTGTTCAACAAGAGCGCTGACAAATTCACAAAAGAAAAAGTATCAAAAGATACCAAACACAAAGATATCTCCTATGCTTGCGAAAGCCCATGAGCCACAGACTGCTGAAAGCTGGGTACTTGGAAGTACCACAATGTCATTGCTTTGTTCATATGTTCTTCCTAAAGCATCCATGCTGGCTATTTACAGAGATGCAGTAATGAATTAGATATACATCTTTGTTCTTTATGTTCTATATGATACACTAAAGTTTAGATACACAAATATGAGATAAAAATAGAGAAAGTAATTGTATCATAAAAATATAATGTAATACTAATTTCTGGAAAGCACTCCAGAATTATACAAAGAGGCAATGAGGCATATGGCACTCACTGTTTGAGATCAAAACTCATTCCCTGAAAATGCTAAAATCATTTAGATTATTTACTGTTGGCTCTTGATGGTGATTTGGCATTTGACCAATGAGTAAATCACAGTTCAGAAGGAAGGTTTGCTTCCTGATTAGATGGATAACAAACATTTTAAGCAGATGTTCAACATAGATATAAAGCGATAATAATGCACTTCCACTGTGAACTTTTGCAATTTATGGACAGTTTCACAAATATTGTACAGCAGCCCAAACACTTACCAACAGTAACTAATTATACCTCATAGATAAAGTGAAATAGCCATTCTACTTTTAGTTTAAAGAGTATACATATGTCCTTTTCATTGACAGGGTCTGCTTTAGACTCTTCCTGCTCTGGAATTGTCTGGTAATCTTTAGCAGAAGGCATAGGCATAGACTTAGCACCTGACTTATTCTCACTATTTTCCCTAGGAAAAAATTCTAGTTTTCTAGGCAATCTTTGCAGTTTGTCTTCCAAAGAGTATAATTTGGTATCTGAAAAGGTTCTTAAAGAAATCCTGCCCAAATGGAGATAGTCAGTGCCAGCATTTTAGAACTTGTCTTGCATTATGAAATATTGTCCCTGAGGTTTAAGTGTGACTCATGAGCTTGTACCGGAAAAACCAAGCTACATAATCTAGGAATGAACTTTTTTTTTTTTTAAATCTACTTTAAAGCTCATTATTTCTCATATAATTAATATTTCTCTCATAATTAATTGGATCTGACTACAAAATTTCTAGAGTTCAGTGAAGACATTCAGTAAGGCAGCAAAAGTGTGAATGACACAAATTTCATAGGTAATATGAGTAGTGTTTCAGAAATTTAACATGTATGAGTAACCAGGCAATGCAGTGATAGGTTGATCTGTGAACAGAAAGTTGAGGGTCGGTAATACTGAACGAAATGGTTTCAAATAGTCAGAGATGTTGATGTCTTCTATATTGAATACAGTCATTCAAATGAAGTTCTATGAACCTTTTGGACAAGCATTGTAAACATATGCTCATTCTGCAGTGGCGTTCAGAGAAAGAAACATGATTCATTGCAAAGGTGAAACAGCTAATAATGTTGCAATTAAATAACTTTGATGTTTACTTATAAAATTGTGTTACTTTTGGTCACAAATCTTAAGAAGATATAGCAGAAGGCAGTTACAATGATTAGAGAGACTAGAGAAGATCTTTATGTGAAAGAATAAGCAAGATTTGACAAGACAAGCTTTTACAAAATTAATATTTTAGGAGGAAATTGTTCAAATGTGTATTAATTTTTTCACAGTGGAAAGGTAAAGGACCATCCAAAAGATTTTTTTAGATATTACATTTAAAAATAGCAGAGAAGAATGTGTTTATACTCGTAGTTTGGGACCATCAACTGAGGTTAAGCCTTTAGGAATTTTTCACAGATCACCCTACCGCTATATAATCACTTTTCATAGATCACAGACATGATTGCAGTGGGGTCTGTGAACATCAGTCTGGGAAACACTAGTTTACATAGTAAACACTTACACTGTGGAACGCACTGGCACAACATGCTACAGAGTAGAGGAGGGCTTTAAAAAGAATTCAGCATTTTTAGAACTGATAAGAATGTCTGCAATTCAGCCCAATAAAATACATTTTGTATGTACCAAAAAAGACATATACTTTCTTTTTTTAAGACATTTTCCATCACTAACTTTCTGCCTTGGAAAAAAATAACCCAATGGCATGTTATCACAAGTCATTATGTGGATTTTCTTTTTGCTTTTCTCTGAAAATCTTAGTTTTTTCTCCATTCAAAGAAAAGACTTTGGAAAAAATAGACCATTAATTTGATATACTATAGCAATTCATATTTTACTTAGTTGGTATTTTCTCAGATGAAAGAAATGCTAGTGTTTTGGCTGCCCCAGGCGTAACTATTGTAGTTAAGGTAAAAGAGGAAACACGCAGTGTTTGAAAAACATCATAAAATAAGGACTGGGAGAAAGAAAAGCATATATCATGGAGGATTAAAATCACTAAAACCACCTGGGAAACAATAGTAGACAAGGAAAATATTCAGGAAGCAAAAATAATGTTATTTCTTTCATGGACAGTCAGATCAGTTCATCGGCTATTCTAGACCTAATACCTTGTAATGTCAGCTATTGAATAGAAATTTGGATTTCTATTGAATAGAATTTTTATCAGCTATTCCAATAAATTTAAAATATTGATTTAAAAATGTGTAGGAAAGGCATCAGTACAGAACTACTGAACGTTCAAAACGGAAGCTTTGCATTTAACAAGATTGTTAAATACCAGCAAATGTAAAGGTATTCAGCAATGGAGGTAAAAAAGAAAATTCATTGGGAAAAAAAAAAGATTCGACTGAGATGAATATAGTTATTATACAGACATTGTGAAAATCTTTTTAAATAAAAATAAAATTAATGGAAATGTTGTAAAAGCCATAAAGAATAAAACTGAGAGGAACAAAGGCAAATCAAATTCTGAAAATATTTCAAATACTTTGTAGAAAAAAAACAGGAATAGCAAGGTACTAGTCAGGAAAGTTATTAGCATGGTGAACAAATGGTGTATTCACAGAGCAAGAAATCTCATCTACCTAAGCACTAGGAGAATGGGCCTCCTAGTATCAAGGATGAAACTATTGATAAAAAAAAATCTTTAAAAGAGGTTGGATACGTTTGGAAGAAAGTTGCATAAATTCACACCTTGGTTTAGTGTAGAGCTAGAGGAAGATCAGATGAATAGACATGTAGCAATAGATAAAGAAATACTGAAGAGTAAGAGGAGACACAGCATGGTGAAAGGATATCCTAATATTGATGAGAACAGGAGTAACCTATTTACTGAGTGAATTCTATCTTACTTAGCTAGACATACATGAGGTCAGGAAAAAAAACGCTGAAATATTTGTATAGTAATGCAGTCAGCCTAGCCTATGAAATGAATACTGTTGAAGTACTCATATAGGATACGAAACCGGATACGTGAAACTGGAAAGTGGAATAACAAACAACTCTGCTGCACACTGCTCTAAAGCCTTACCCTTTGTAATGCTAACAGCTTCGTGTATTTGCAGCTCTGTAGCCTGCCTTTCACTTGCAGCTCTGTAACCTTTCACTCTAGCTGCCTTGGCGGCATTTTCCAGGGCCTCCGCAGCAGTATTTTTCCCTCGCCCTTGTGCTGTTGTTCTTGTGATCTTACACCTGCAAACCCCAAACCTGTTGTTATGGCAGGATCACATGGGAAGTGACTGCTACCAGAGTGATAATCACTCCCTTCTTCCCTCCTCCCCCTTTCCTGCCACTTGGTTGTAGCTTTTAATTAACGTTAGGGGAAAACAAGAGATAGTTCATATTAAAGCAGGTAAATCATTTAAATATCTAATAAGCATTACTCAGTAATGCATGCACAATCTTAATAGTCAGTATGTGACAGCTGTCCTTGATCAGAGCATACTCCAGCCAGTGATGATGGTATCATAACCAGGGGGGAAAAAAAGGGTGGTGGTGGTGGGGGGGGGGGTACTGAGCTGGTCATGAGGAAAACTGTATAGTTACCATGACAAAAATGTTACTGGGGACAACCTGCTGCATGGGAGGGCACTCATCTGGGAGATCCTATTGCTTCTCTTCACAGTTAGCCACTGGGAGAGTTTTCTTTTCCCGTTTCCTTTCACTTTTATCTCTGTCTCTCCCTACTTCTCTTCTATACTTTCCCCAAACCCCTAAAAATAACATTTACTGTTAGAGTTGATGTAGGCCAGCTACAGGTCCCACAAACAAATCTTCATGCACATAATCATATTTCAATAGCCTGGACTATCATGACTCTCAATAAGGTCTGTCTAAATGTAGTAGTCAGGCTGCCATGGCTTTTTATCAGTGAGAGCCTGCTGAACTGAGAAGTGAAGGGAACTGAATGGTGTAAAGCACTCAAAGTCTTGTGCTTGACTGTATAAAAGCTCCCTGGAGGTTGCAGGGAAAGAAGAAAATTGAGGGAGGTCTCTAAGCTGTGTCTGAAAGGTCAAGATTTACTTAGACAAACAGAATTTCCCCAAGACAAACTAAGCTGGATCTTTGGAAAAAAAAAAATCCTGACATCAATATAAAAAGATTTGCCAGATATCTATCTATATGGGAAAAGAGGTCAAGGAAGAAAGAATCAATATGGCATGCAGTGATGACTGGGTGCAGTTTAAAGATAATCAGAACATAGACTCAGGCCAAATTAATATTTTGCCTTACTTCTTAATAAGAGTACTTATACTGAACATAAGGGCAAAGGCAGGACGGCTAACAGGAAATGAGACATTGGAAAAGAATAGGACTTCAACAAGGTATAATCAAAGTTCAGACCAGCTTACTGTGTTCCAGCCAGACGTGAGTGTAAAGATGATCACAACACTGAAGGGCTCTGTAATAATCAGCCTGTGAGAAATTGGGTCTGATAACAAGAGTTTTAAAAAATCCGTACAATTAGGTGGTGAGCCAAAGAACTGGGCATTGAGAAATGTAGTACTTACTCTTAAGGTCAGAAAAGTATCAGAGTCAACAAAGGTTCATTTATTTGACTTCAATCTAAATATCTAAAGCTAAAGAATACGTTTTGAAAGAAACAGAAATGGGATAAAACACATGTATTTACTGAAGTTAGATAATGCCAGACTAACTCAATATCTTTTTTGATAAGATAATGATCTAGATAAAGGAAATACGGTACATTTCTTCTATGCGAACTTCAACTAAAACATTTAATAAAGTGCCATGTGGGAAATTAGTATTTGAACTGGGTAAGGAGGGGGTTAGTACAAAAGTTGAATGACCTTGAGCACCCAAGTAATAGAAATGGAACGGAATTCAAGAGTGCAGAGTATAAGGTCATGCACTTAGGGACTGATAACAAGAATCTCTGCTATAAACTTGGGAGCTCATATGTTGAAAATAACAGAGGTGGAGGAAAACTTGGATGTGCTAGTCAGTCACACGAAAACTATGTGATATGTCTATGAAAAAGGCAAGGAAGGATGTCTCCACTAAAAGGGAAAGAAATAATAGTGCCATTGTATGAATCACTAGTAAAACCCCATGTACAAGAGTAGTTGTTAATGTCCAGAGAAGATGGATACACAAGTGGACAACGACAAAGTGAGTCTGCTAGGAAGATCTCAGAAGTAAATGCCTTTTATATGAAAAGTGACAGTAACTAGATTTTTTTTAACAAATCAAAGGTTGAGTTGTTCTCTATAAAAATGTTTTGAGGATGTTTTTTCTTCCAACACCAAGAAGATAATATAGCTATTTAAACAAAAGGACAATGGTGAACCAAGACAAAGCCATAAATTATCTATGACAATATTGTGGTTGGAAGTTAGAGGAAGGTTTTTAACACCAGAAATAAGACTGTCAAGTAGGCTTTTAGTAAAAGACCTAGGAGAAAAAGCCCAAGTACTTTAAGGCAGGGTTTCATCAATTTATAAAAGGGACTATATGACTTCATATTATTCCAGGGATTTGGCATATACCAGCCTGGAGGTCCCTTTCAGCCTTCTTTAGATAAGATGCCCATTATCTCCTCAAAGGGCAAGAATATCACCAACCCTTGTTATCTTCTGTGAAAGCTAACAGCTAATCCCTGTCATCAGAGAAATTCTGTGCAAACAGAAAATGTATATGCACAAATATTCTGCAAATTCTGATGATTAATTATTTCTTGATCAACTACTGTGGGGTACTCTTTGTTCCAGCTGCCTGAAGTGTGATGGGAAAGGGAAATGACAGACTTTCACTCAGGTTGGGCTGACAATTAAGGCATCTTATCTACAGCTGATTACAGTTACAACCTCATTTTAACCTGGCTTCTGCTCCCAGGTCTGAGTGCTGTTGTATTTGGCTTGGTTATGCAGACCAACATGCAGACTTTTACTGCAGTTCCTTAAATTCTCAAAGTACTGACTTGTCAAAGAATTTAAGCAGCTTCTAATTTTGCACAAGTGCCTAAAGTGACTTCATTGACGCTCCTGTAACCCAACCTGTGTGCAAGTACCTGGCTGAATCAGAGCCAAAGTTCCTATGCAAGTAATTCCTGTGAAGTAGGGCCATTTTCTCTGAGTCTGCCCAAACCTGTCCAATCCAAGATCAAAGGGAGCTTACAGATTTCTTATCTTTTGGCTTTGTTAATTCCTTTGAACCACTTTATTCCTTTGAGTCACCATGGCTATGACAAGTTCTCGATGATTTTTAAGGTAAGTAGCTGGCAAAGATATTCCTGAAAAGGTGTGTCTGGCCCAGCCAGGAACATTTCTTTCTAAAACAATGTCTGATATTCAGGAACATCTGGCACGCAAATGATGTGGACTGCAGGTAGCAATCAGCTATTCCAGGTCACACTTCGACAATTAGATTTTTAAATCAAAAAAAGAAAAAAGGGTCAATGCAGAGAGTGTTTTCCTGGGAGATAACAGATCTCCTGGGAGAAGAGGAACAGGAAACAAAGCTTACCCTCTCTTAATATATGTCTCCTGAAGGAGCACTGTAGGGGAAAAAGTTACTTACCCTGTTATAGTACCTTTTCCCAAATTTCAGGTGCTCTCTCCTACAACATGTGTAACACTCCCCAGTTAATTCATTAACTAACCTTATTTGTTTGTGTAGTATTCTGGGCTCAGCTTTTTGTCTTTGTGATTCACCCATCACTGTCTGGTTTTACGCTCCCCTTTCCAGTACCTAACTTTGCCTCCTCCATATTCAGCTGTTGCTATCTCTGAAAAAAACACACGGGGAGTGGTTGGGGAGGATGTGTGCTGAGTGCTAGACTTTGTTTCCAGGGAACAAAACTAATTCGGCAGAAGCTAGCATTCCCTGCTGCTTGTGGTCTATGTTGTCCAGCGCTTTCCGGGCCGTTTGAGAAGCTCTCTGACAGCGCTCGGCACCAGCGCACACTGGGCACTTAGCACGTTCGACCCTTCTGGCAGCACAGAAATCCATTAGCTGTTGTGGTAGCAGCCTGAGATAAAGCTGTAGAATAAGGGGGACTTATTGCTATCCTGATTTGAGTATCATAGTGTTTTCTCTTTATGGGGACAGTTCTCTAGTGCAGCAAGGTTCTAGTTCTGGTTAACCAGTTCTGGTTCGTAGTCCATCACCTTTAAGTAGCTATTTCCAGATAAGACGCTGATTATGCACAGTGCTGAGTTCCTTCAGCTCCCAGTGATGAGAAAGGATCGTTCAACACCTCAGAGGTCCTATCTTATGAAAATGTCAGCTATCGCATGTGCACTGATTAAGATTAATTAAGATCCATTGAGAATAAAATCTAAACGCTCTTACTTTTCAAAATACTCACTCTGCTGAGTAATGACTATTTTCCTGGATAAAGTTTGCCAAGACTGGAACCGTAGTAAAGCATTTAGGGTTCTAAAAGGCAGCATTTGCTCATATGAATTATGCCATTTTACAGCAAAATTTCCAGAGTGCTACTCACATGGGTAAGAACTGCTGTCCGTTGATCATTGGGAAAGGCATCAATAACAAAATGTTAAAGTATAAATACATAGACATATTCTTAGTACTACAAAGCAGAAATGTTTTTTAAAGGGTGCTAATAATTTAGCCTGCTAATAAATGTGCTTAATGAAAGCCTTCAGACTAGTGTTGGAAGAATTTTACTTGAAATGAATGGAAAAGTTGTGCATGTTAACCTGATGGGGGGGGGGGGTCACTCAAGGCAATGTGCTTGCATATCCTTTTGAGACACTCTTTATGTAAAGGAGAAATATTCAACAATAGTAAAATGCAAATATCACTTACAACATGAAGAACTACAAATAAGGACAAATGTTGAAAGGTTTCATGAGGAAATTTAATAAATTATGTTTACATTATTATTTTTAAGCATTTCTTCTTTTGATTGAAGAGTGATTTTTGTATTAGGAGAACATAGAGTCTGTATGGCAGAGTGAATACATTTAAAATACTTTTGCATTTTATATCCAGATGTATTAAACACATCTAAATGCAAAGTAAAAGGCCCATTTTTTTCTCATGCTCTTAAATTTTAACATGGTGCTACCTTGATCCATGTGAAGGTAGTTTTTCTACTCACGTGGATAAAAACCTAATGATATAGGCAAGAAATACTTGCCCCCTGAAAGATACTCTTTTGTTATGTTTAGAATAACTTCATAACTTGGACTGTTAAATATTTAGAGAAGTCCCTACAAAGAACCAAGAGGCTCTGCTCCCACTGATTTCAGCTTTCACTGCTGAGTCTCCCATCTTTCAAGACTTTAGCTGCTGCAACCTTTTCTTCAGAATATAATTAAAGTAGAAGATTACTTTAGGAACTGTTTTCTTCACCTACTTAAATATTTTCCCTTTCCCTTCCCTCTGTTTTGCTGTTCTTAGACATAAAAGATTTTGACAAATGCCAGATTTCTAAAGGAAAGGCTAGAATTCCCATTCTTTCCTCAGTTGTTTAAATTTGGTTTTTTTTTTTTTTTAAGTAAGCAAGACTTTTGAAACAATGTGAGTCTGTAGGTAGATTGCTCCCTCTTCTGGCAAATCTGCATTTTGCAAGACTATTTTGTAAATAGCAAATTTGAAGTATATTAATAATGTATTGAACTACCAACTATTACTTATTGGATCCCTTATTATAAAAAAATCTATAAATATTTCAAAATGCAGTCTATTTTGTGGGAATGCACTATACTGGCTACAAAAAAGGGAAAAAAAAGCATGTCTACATGAAAAGAACATCTCTAAACACCCATAGTAAACAGGTACAGTGACGTAACTGTTTTTTCAAGATTGGGCTCCTCCTGAATCTTCCATTTTTTGTTAAGAAGGTTGTGAAGCAAGTACATAAAAGCATTACCATAACTGCATGGAAAAGAAGATAGAAAGCATATCTGGTCTCTATATATACTGACGCATCGCTTCCCCAGGACATCTATAACTATGTACTACATTTTATAGTTTTGATCAATTCGAGGCCATCTTTAGGTCTGAAAGTTTGCTGTGTCCTGTGTCCAGTTGAGTTTGAGAGTTGTCTCAGCCTTAGCTGTGACTGTAAAGTAGCCGAAGCCTATATGTCTGCAAATCTTCCTGTTAGTAATGCCTTGACACATAGTGGTCACAAAATGGATACAGACACTATTATCAGTGTTGTCAGTGCTCAAAGATTTTATTGTGAAGCTCAAAGATTTTTTTTTTTTTTCCCTAAAACTATAGCTTATGGAGTCAAGTGTTCATCAATAACCTAAATCTTCATTTTGAGCCATTTTGGAAGTTACCAGAATAAAATATCAGAAATAAAAACTCTAAGAGCTCAAAAACTGGGAATTAAGATTTCAAATGTATGCTTAGTTTTTAAGTTAATACTCACGTTTGGAGGTTTGATTTCTGCAGGGTTTTTTGTTTTTTTTCCAAAGGCTGGGACCGACATTATTACTTGAAGTCTTTTACTATTGATAGTAGCTATTTTTTGGCCAGGTGTGAAAATATAATAATGCCAACCAAGAAACAACAATAAATCGTGAGCCAGGCTCATGATTTCAGTTTGCCCCTCAAGAACTATTTGAGCTAGAGATGTTCTTTTCATTGTAGATAAAAAGCTGAGATCATATTGTACAACTTAACATTCCAGTTTTAGGAGCATGAGTAAAAAATGATGACTATTATGAGAGGGTCATGGAAACCAACTTTTAGTGTTAGCTAAATATAGGGCATATCTGTGCCACTCAAAGATACAGATGTTAGCAAAGTGGGAAAAAGAGGTGCTCGCTTTCTACTTATCTGGAGAGGGTGCTTCAAACAGAGGATACTCAAGAAGAAAGTAAGGACAGGTCTTCTGAGCACAGTGAATTCAGGAGTGGGTTGGAGCCCTCCACCATCAGGCCTGAACCTTATCCCTGTGAGAAGAGCCAAGTGACCACGGAGGGAAGGGACAGATGCAGACAGAAACATGCCAAAATGCATCTTCTGCTGCCAAAATGTGATGATGGATAGCTGGATCAGCCCAGTGGTGACCCCAGACTCGTGCAGCTTCACTGCAGCAAAGAGGCTCTGCCGCTTTCAAGGCCTGAGCACTTACCTTTGCACTATGGCCCAGGGCATCACGTAGCTATTCCTGCTTGACTGGCTCTCCAGTCCTGCCCTCCACAGCCTAATGTGAACATGCCTGTAGACATAAGGTATTGTTATGAATTTGCTCGTTAACAAAGGTCATAGGGAAATTTCTATTAATTTTAATGGTAGAAATGTCTTGTAGAAAAAAAAAAAAAAGATAGTTAGTTTATTTGTCTTAACAGTTAAATAGATCCTGAACAGACAGTTTCTGTCTTCAATTCAATGCTGGTAATCACAATTCATGTGGCAGTCAGTTCTCCCAAGTAAATCAACATGGCTGAATCTTAGGCCTCCTCTGTTTCGTTAGACTCCTCCCCTACCCCCAGCACTTTGACTCCTTTTCCAGAGGAGACCAGCAGTATCTGCGGTAATATCATTAGTGCTGATATCATGGGGGAAAATCATCACGATTTGTTAGAAAATATGACAGTGTTTCCTACAATAATTGCATGACTCACTACCACCAAATTGGATGCTCCTCTACAGAGCCTCCATCCTCCAATAGCCTGGCTTAAACAGACTCCAATCAATAGACATTTCCTTTGAATAATGGAAAAGATTCCTACAAATATTTTCGTAACTGTTAGTAATGCTGCATAAAAATACAAAGTCTCCTTTTCTTCAGAGCTTGGAAGTGAGGAGCAGTCTCAGAAGGTCCAAGACAGAGAGAGAGCTTGAGCCAAGAAAGTTGGTTCTGGCACATGGTCTCTGGTCTCCTCCCTCCCTCCAGTTACACAGTTAGAGTCAATCTTTTCTGGTACAGAACTAAACATCCCTTAGCATGGCCAGTTAGATTTGAAGAAGAGTAAGCATTCAGAGAAGAGAAACTAAAAGATAGAATTTAGTGTGAAAAAAAAGGAACAATAGCAAAAAATGAAGCAATCAAAAATTCTTGGAAATGTGATATACATTGTGAATAGGTCTTGGAAATTCTGATTCAGATAAGAATTTGCATTTCACATATACATATATATATATATACAAGCTTCTGGTCTTAGGAAAGTATCTCACCTGAATAAGGCAGGAAACTATCTTTAAAAGTATGCAACCAAATCAGGCTAAGAAAACAAGCTATGAAGGTGCAGTTCAGAAGTTTGAGGAGAATTTTGCTCTCAAGAAAAGTAAAGCCTGAATGATTCAGGTTTCATAACACTTGCAACGGCTTGCACCAACTGAGGATTTTTTTTCCAAATTGTCTTGAACAAATAAGTCACCCCTGATTACAGATCAGGTCTTTCAGCCAGTTTTGTTGTATGAGATTAGAAAGTGGTTAGAGTATGGGATTCAAAGATAAACAAAAACCTATTGTAAGATGCAAATTTGGCTTTAGGGAAGGATCTGTCAAGTTGCCTATCTCTCTCAAGACAGAATGAAAGAAAGCAAGAAGGAAAGATGGCAAGAGGCAGCCACACCCAACAGGCTAACAGGAAAGAAAACTGGAAAGAAAAGGATACAATAAAGAGTTCAGAAGAATCTCTAGAGAGGAAAATATTGCAAAGCACCCGTTTGCTTGAGATAACACCACAAGGTAATGTGCAGCATCTGGAAGAACACTGCAGCATCTGAGAGGCGCTTCTCAGAATAGCCAGAACATGCAGAGTTTCTGAATGCCTTGCTGAAAACTGCTATGTAATTATATGTAATCTCTGTAAGCACTATAATAAAAGTTCCAGTATTAGATACTTTTCTTTTGTAAAAAAAGGGAGAGATAAGGAATCTGACACAAAATAAGAGGAGGAATAGGATAAGGAATCTGACTAGCAGAACCACTCTGTGATGAAAATCTAACATACATCTTGTTGAAGGACTCCTTCTTATGAAAACTACGTATGACAAGATGGAAGAGTCAAAATTCAACACATCCTCACTGAGAGGAAAACTCTGGCTTCTTTTTACTGCAAATATTGCTTCTAGGGTACCATAGGGAAAGCCAGTAGAGTTTCTTTGTTTCAAAAATATTCGAGTGAGTAGTGTTGCAGAGCTGGAACTTACGTCTGCAAGATGTTGGCACTTTCTGCCAGGAATTAACAGGCAACTCCCATGGGCTCCGATGGAAACTCAGAGCAGTATCTTAGGGAAAGAAATTCAGCATCTTGCATCTCACATCCCTTTCTGTTGAACAGTGAAAAGCTTTGCTAAAGGGAAATATTTACATTTGACATAAAATGCCTAAAGAGAGCATCAAAGTTAATAACTTTTAAAATGAGGTGAAATGTTAAAGGCAGAAGTACTTCAGATAAACATATACTTCTTTTTAGTACCTGAATCTAGCTGTTATGAGATATTGGGCTCAGATTTATTTCATTTTTGTGGTTTTAAAGGTTTTTTCTTTCACTCTCAG
Organism: Struthio camelus; assembly: GCF_040807025.1. Lineage (NCBI taxonomy): Eukaryota > Metazoa > Chordata > Aves > Struthioniformes > Struthionidae > Struthio > Struthio camelus. Next base: position 128,918,140 of record NC_090943.1, read on the forward strand.
GAGTCCTCTGAATTAAAAACAAAGTAGATCTTGCTGTCTTTTATAATTAGATTGAAGCAGTTTAAACTCAATATTTATTTTGTGCACGTTGTTTAAAATAATTAGCATCAAAATGATCAGAGGTAGTCTTTGAAGTTCACACCACTTAAGATGAAGATGAAATTTCACACTGGTATTGGTACTACTGGTTCTTTGTGCAGATCATCAACTGCAGAATGTGCAGAATACGATCTCTGGCAGATTTAGCTTAATACTGATTAAGACAGGGAGCACTACAAAGTAAGAGGCTCAAAATACATTCAAATAAAAACTTAACACCTGATGGACACAAAGAAATCTGGGCCACCAGTGTTTTTGATGTACTAACACATTTAGGGTATCTTTTTTCTTAGAAGTATCTAAAGGAAAAACCTAGTGATTTTCCTTTTATCCATTTATTTTCCTACTTTGTGTTTTTTTTTCTTTCCTTCTTTTCATATTTCTTTCCTTCCTTTTTCCTTTCTTTCTTTTCCTTTCCTTTATTTCTTTCCTATGAATGTATTCCACTGCCAGTTAGCTTTAATGAAGAAGGTATTAAAAGCAGGAATACAGGGATCACACATTAAATACGACTCCCAAATGTCTTGAAATTGGCAGGGAATGTCAAATTGTTGTGAAAGACACCCTTGTCTATAAATAAGTCAGATTATGCCAGTGTTTTTAGTATGTGTATTTAGAAGAAGACTTCTTAGAAGATAGGCTGGCTTGCTGATCATTTACTCCACTGTCTTTAGTTTTCTTAGCTAAATAGCCATCCATTACTACTGGAAGTAGGGAAGACTGCCAGGAGGGCTTGCCCCCTCATTACCTATGGAAAAGAGCTATGCACAGCTTTGGAAGTATGGTTCTGATTTTGCAAGGATCTTAAGGTTTCTTAGCACGGTCTCCATCATCACAATTCCTGTTGGCTTTAGGTTTGCAATATCTTTGAAGTTGTTCAGAGGCACCACAATACAGGACAGAGCATAACAGTTGCATCTTCATTGCTTATGCAAGTGTAGGTCTCCTTTTTAAAATTTAGAAAATATATTCAGTTCCTGTAAAGAAGGAATGGCAGAAGACAGGAATACAAACAGCTGTTTCCTACAAAAATTGTATGACTCACTATCAATAATTTTGGTTCCCCCCTCCCAGTAGAGCTTTCATTCTCCTTTGGCCTAGCTCAGACAGACTCAAATCAATAGACACTTCCTTTGAGTAATGGAAAAGATTGCTACAAATATTTTCACAACTGTTCGTAATGCTGTGTAAAAATAGACAGTTTCTTTTATAAGCATCTAACTTGTTTTTTGTGCATAACCATTTAGCAAAACAATTCAGCATCTGCATGTAGAAAATTTATCAAAGGGGTCTCAACTATTCCTTTACAGAAAAGATAAGCTATTCCAGAAAAGTAACTGAAAACAGTGAATGTCCAACATGAAAATTTACCAGATTATTTCTCAGGTTTATTTATTTGATAAACAGTTAGTTCCTGTCAGGGATTACATAAACAGTAATTTGAATTTTCTTTAGTTTGTTTGTGTTCTTGTACCACATCAATTTTTTCCAGCTGTTCTTGATTTCCAGATCATTTTTCAGAGTTTTTCCTATTACCATCTGTAATAGTTCCTGCTCTTTTAGTCTCCTCCCACTTCTTTTGTTTCTGAGTATATAACGTATGGAGCATATAATGCATAAATCACTTGGCAAAGCACTCCCATCAGTAGCCATGAGCCTGATCTGTCTCACACAGCTGTCAGTGATCTAGCTTTCACCGCTGTCAATGCTGAGCACTCTTGCTCCTAGTCCTCAGTATATAAATATTGTTCATCAAAATAAAGAAGCAGTCAGTCTTGTAGGAAATCTTTGTGGTAACTGTTCTAATTCCATTCAACAAAGTTTTTACACAATTCCTTTTTTTTCCCCTCTCTTTAGCGCACTAGCTGTGCTATTTCTTCAAATGCTTGAAACCAAATAACTCTCCTCCTCAAACATGCGAAGTAAGTGTCGTTAGAACACAATTACACTCTTTTGAGTAAACTATAATACTTCTTTCTCAATTAAGTTTTGTTACATGATCATGAGAGTGACCTGCAACCACTGAAAATGAACAACAGCATAGATTGTAAATGCTTCCTCATATGGAGATGAAAAGGCTATCAGATTATTCCATATGTGGAAGAATTAAGTTCATATGAAGATCTGATACATACATTAAAAATTAGCTCAGAGTCAAAAATCTCGCTGGAGCAGAGATTCCAAACCTTTGGAAGACATGAAAAACACAATCTAGAGTGAATTCTAGGAAAACATCTCTTCTTGCTGATCCTGTCCATTTAGTCTTCTCTAGGCACATGCGGCCACATGTAAGATCTTGGAATAAACATGCATTGTTATGATCATTCTTATGCTATTTTTGTTTATCTTTCCTCGAAGAGATTATCATAATATCATTAAGGATGTCTAACATTTTGCTGTGAAGCCACCAGCATTTCACTATTTATTTTATTACCTGACTTTATGGCATGAAATTTTTCCTTGCTTTGCTTCTGCCTCAGGTTATTTTATGTTATTGTGAAGAGAGAACTAGCTTCAGCAAAAAGGGTAAGTATTTTGACAGCAACAACAGGAGTGTATACATTGTTGCAGAAATGTTAACCAGGTTTCTGCAGATGATTGAGGAAAACTCCAGCGCCTTGATAACTCAGTTTACCCATTAGGCTCAGACTAAAAAGGTGTTTAGATTTCACATTGATAAGCCACAGAAACTGCCATTTGTAGGAGGCAGACCTGTCATGGGCTTCCAGGATAATTGTATGCATGTCCTTTTTCATTTCACTGTTAATGCATGGGGAAAACGATAAAGGTGTTCAGGATCATGAGAGTCACAGAAAGGGTAGGTATGGATCAGCTGGTCAAGGTATGGATCAGCTGGTCACTGTATCTTCCAGTACAAGACCTGAGGAGGGGGTGAGTGTCAGATAGAGCGAGTAAGAACCAAAACTGAAAAAGGAAACCTACCATTGTTTTGGCTCTCCAAGACAGCTAGCTGATCATTGTCTGATACGCTCCTTCCTAAAGGCAATTCTGGATACTGGATGTTTCATGGGCTGAAGTGGAAAAGGGCTAATTCATAAGAAAAACTTTAGAATGTTACTAAAAACACAGAGGTACCAAAAAACACTCCAGAAGTCTTTGAGCTAAAAATAGTAGGAGGGTGAGATAGTATTAAGAAGTATTATGCATGCTTGTCCAGATTTTTTCCTTCTCTTGGTCTACACTTAGTGTCACTGTTAGACAAAGGACTCCAGGCTAGAAAGGACTCTAGACCTGTCAGCTGCCCCACTATTGCCTTTCTTACCTTCTCATGAAGTAGTTAAATGGGACAGAAGGTACCAACGGACACAGATACAAAACAAAACCTGAAATATATTTTATATATGTATATTTTTTAATTAGGCTTTCTCAACCCTTCTTCAAATTTTCTGAGTTCTTTGGAAAGACATCTATCCAGAGATAAAGAGCTTGATTTACTCTGCTGACCTTCACTCTTTTATAAATGGCTGACTTAGGTAGTTGAACCAGCTAGTCTGACTACCTAGAGATGTTTCTATGGAAAAAATGCAAATTCATCAGCTTTATCAAGCTCTTAAGTAGTTTGTGACCTGTGGGTTTCAACTTCCTCATTATCTGTATATCTGAGGTAGCTATCTGAATCAAGATCAGATCTGATGGAACAGTCTACACATACTATTGTGTAGATATAACATAAGAACCTCTTTTTATTTTCCTGAATGAGTTGAAATCAGCCATGTTATAAAAACAACAGGATACACATCTCCTGCATATATACGTTATGTATATACATATATATACATATTGCCTTTATTTACACAGTTTTTAAGTACATCTGTACTCATATGTTAATGTGATCTTCATTCTGCCAGCCTTATTCTTACTCTATCGATATGTTATTCATCACGAGTTAGGATGTCGAGATGTAGTCCTGAACTTGAATATAAAGGCATTAATTCACTGTGTGAGACTAATAAAGCAGAAGATTAAGTGCGCATCAGTCCTGTGCTGCTTCTTTCCTTCTGAAAAGATAGAGACTATAAAACATCGTGAGACTCCTTTGAGTAGTGGAGTCATTCCAGGAGAAATTTTGCAGGAAGCGACAGGAAACTTCCTGTGAGAGACCAGCATTGGTCACGTTCCAGGCTCCAGCACACATAAATAGGCATAACCTCACTCTTAGCAGAACACAGGCAATAAGGCTGTAATGTTTAATTCTATTTGAATAAGCTATTTAAAGAGGGCCAAGCTACAGTAAAAACAATTAGAAGCTGTTCACTCCTTGGCTAGTGAAATCTTTGGCTGTGTGGCATGTGTTGTGGTGGGAGAGAAGGAAGTGGCCATTTCTATTATCAGGGACTGATGCTTCTATTTACGATGTAAAGATTTGGGTTTTTTTAATTTATTTTCCAGATCTGAAAATTGTCTGAGCAAAAAGTTTTCTTTGGAAATTTTGAAAACATATGATCCAAAGTAGTTATTTAAAAATTACATTTGCTGCTCAATGGCGTAGATGCACCTATGAATATGATACTTTTGAAGGCTTACATTTCTACTGGGAGTGAATCTATTGACTCCAGAGTAATGTGTGGGGGAGAGGTGTTGGATTCTCACAAGTGAACCATGAGAAAGCAATCTTTCACTTTCTTAGTGTATGAAAGATAGCCCTATTGTATGAGATTCTTACTCAGTTCATGGGACTTGATATCTGTCCAGGCTTTAACAGCATCTAGTTCAGTCACTATGGTTGCAATATCCCAATAAAGTACTGATGATATCTTTTCTGCAAGTACCGTGCTCTTTGTGTAATCCATTTCAGTGGTTCTAAAGACCGTGGGGTGCCCTCCAGCTCTGTGGAGTGTGGGAGGTCCCAGACCCTCACCTCACAGTCATGCCGTGGGGATTTACACTAGCTCCTGCTCTGCTGCAATTCAGGATGAGCATGCACAGGATGACTGATACTAGTGAAATCCTGAGCACCAGTGCAGGAGCCAATAACTAGAGGAAGGAGTGTATCTGATATATGCTTGCTGCCGTTCGGTGCTATGGCAGAGCTGATTGTAAAGATGGCTGTATGGCCTCACACTTGTATGTCTTTCTACCAGGCTCTGTCCCAGTCATTCTGACCCCCTCATTGCTCCCACTTCTAACTGCATCCTGTGTCGAGGACGCAGCAAATCATCAGATTGTAAAAAGGAGACTGTGGGCAGACTCTGAAACTAAGGAATAATTTCATGCCCTATATGTACAATGCACTTTCTACTTTTATGAGACTGATTTCTCATTTACTAGTCTGTAGGGTAAAAAGGGAACTGCATTTTTCCTGCATGATAAATTCTAAGAGTGTGAAATTTTTTTCTCTTTAAAGTAGAACAAAATGGGAAATGTTGCAATATCTCGCCATATGAAATGAGAAAAAAAAAAAGCCATAGATTTTTGGGGTTGATCAAAATGTAAAAATTCAGTAAAAAATCAAAACATTTCTTATACAAATATTTCAAATTAAAAGTTTTTTTAATTTAAAATAAAAAATCCCAAATGCATAATATTTCAACAATTGTTGAAATTTTCAATTACTTTTTAACAATATCAGAACAAATCCTCTTAGGTGTTTGTTCCCTCAAATGAAATTCCAGTTACTTTGACTGCCTCACTTAACATTTTATTGAAATTACTTGTCATTTTCAAATTGCAAGTTGCTGCCCTGGAAAATTTACAGCTAATTCTTCTACATGGTAAATTAAGAAAATACTTTTCTTGTGTTTTGAGGAGAATGCTTAGCACAGAAATTGGCTGTTGAACATTTTTAGTCTGTAGACTTCCCCAAAATCCAAGGAAGCTCTTCAGCGAGAGACAAACTAATGAATAGCCTAATATCCGTTTTTCAGGTTAATCCTACCTGCAGCACCAGAAAATATTTGATAAAATTGATAGTCATATTGAGTGTGTTTCTCTGAATTTCATTATGCTCTGTATAACCATAACTCTCTAAATTGGTAGGTTTCTTATATGTACAAATACAATGGAGATAAAGTTGTGCAGAATACAATGGAAACATACCTTTGTTAGGAAGCAGAGTAAATTTAGTTTATTTTTTATGCTAGCCTGTTCTGGATTACAATTTCTAATCTAGTTTTTTATGCAACAGAGCTATCACTATTGTCTACTATGTTACTCTCTGGTCTTACAACGTAGTGTGTACCTCGTCTTCCTCTGCAGACTGAAACCTTGGTAAGCTGAAGGTTAGTATCTTTTACATAGCTTGTATTGATTTCTTTTATGTTTTTGATAGCAGTACTCATGTAAATACTAGGTAAGTGGATTTTCTCATTTGTCATCCACTCTTTTTCATCTCTACTTCCTATTCCTTTCTATGTCTGAAAATGAATAATATTATTTGAAATAAGGATCACGTTAAATTATTTATGTTTTGTTCAGGAAAATGGTGAAATATGTATTTGAAAATTCATTTAAGATTCTGAAAAAAAAAGGTTTGGGATTCTTCTTGTTTGCCTTTTGGTTTGCTTCCAAAACAGAAGGAATTACCTCACAATTTTCTTCCTTGGCCTGTGAGGTACTGGGGTAGCTCAGGGACTCCTCTAATTTTTTTCCCAGGAGAGTTTAACCATTTGGCAAATGAGTTCACTAAAAATAATATTCAAATATCTGCCTGGTATTCTTTCCTCAAAATGTGTCTAAAGGCATCTTTAGGACAAATGCAATAATCTCTAGGCTAGAAAAGAAAACCTTTCAATTATTGCCTCTATTCTTTTCTATTCTGAACTGTCTTCTGCAACTGGGCCGCTAACTTCAAGAGCTAGATCCTGGAGACCACAGTAAATCTCTCTCAACAATGTACAAATACTGAATGGGACTCTCCTTTTTCCAGAATTCCTTCCAGTTTCCTTATTCCACCAGATAATTTATCTGTCTTCTACTTATGCGAGCTGGGGTTACCTATCTTAAAAGGCAGTCTTATTTACTGTTAATAAAATGCAAAGAGAAATTTTAAGAAGAACATTTTAAGATTGTTTATGGTATTTTAGTATTTTGGGGTGTTTTTTCTATGATATTAATAGCTCCGTCCCTAATCAGCAGATGAATTTGATAGCAGAAACATCCACAGAGATCCAGAATGCAGTAGAGGTTGTTATGAAGTTCTAAGTTGGTTTAATTTCTTGGAAAGTGAGGAAGCCATGTCTTACCTGCCTTCTCACAGAGAAAGAATATCTAGGGATGCCCCATTTTTATATTCTCCTAGGGCTTTATGAGCTGCCCCTAACAGCAGAAGACATCTATTCTAGACTTCCTAACACACCAGTTTCATATCAGAGCATGTGTAAAGGCTTTCACTTGCATTTCCTGCAAGATAATCACAGATTTTTTCCCACTTTGTGGAGAGATCAGTTTCTTTTGGAGATGGAGTTTCAGCCTTTCTTCTTAGTACAGACACACTGGTTTTAAGTTGCTTGCTCTTGTCATTAATTAGCTTTTATTCTTCAAGTTATGAAAACACTCAATGCACTTTATGTCCAATAGATGGCATTGAAATACTGAAAATTCACCAACTTTGTCTTTTATTTTTATTTTGTAATGCATCTTGCAGTGAAAATGATAACACTGCTGCATGTTCCTTCTCAGTAGCAGGAAAATTTGCACTTTTCCACCAGAATCTCACCAGAGCTGCTGTTTCACAGGACTCTGAACATTTTCATATGCATTAGAATAGTCTTTGCTTTCTGACCTTTTAGGGGGATTGTTTTCTCTACTTCTGTGGGGGTTTCTTTTGGGGGGCAGGTTAGCTCTTGCTTTTCACCAAAAGTGTGCCTCGTTTTTCATTAGATGTTGATCACTCAAAGGCAAAGTGATGAGAAATTCCTCCCAGCACAAATCTCCTCATCAAAGTACCATAATCATCTACTTAGTATCTACAGGATAGTGGCCAATTGACCTTCTCATGTGTATACAGAAGATCATTCTGTGTTGGCTCTTCTGAGAAATACAGGAGCCTGTGTTTGGTTACCTTGAGCTCTGTATCACCTACATAAAAAGTGTACCCTTTGCAGCAATCAAGAGATGGAGTTGCATTTGGAGTTTGGGGGAGGAAGGATATATTTTACTATATGTAAAATTCCACAATGCACTTGGTAGCTCCAGGAGTTTTCAGAAGATCTCAGAACAAATACAATGCATGTTGTTGACTGATTGTCCACAAGGGCCTTGGTGTTGCCTTTTCACCGTGAGACTTCATATCAAAACTATGAATTGCTTTGCTCTTCAGTAAAATATTAGCTACAGAAACTGGTAATGTTGTATTTTAATTATCATGCTTTTGGTTTAGGGACATCTTCAAGGAAAAGTACCATCAAAGCAATACTTACTAACAATTGAAGAAGTATTTGAAAGTGTATAAGATGTGAAATACTTCTAAAAGGGTATACACATGATGTCTGATAGCCCAGAGAAATGAGGCACCTACTTCATAAATACATTTATGATATGTGCTATACAACTCAAATTGTCTTTTTCTCTTCCAGTGGAACATACGCAACCTTAATAAAGAACTTGTATTTATAGTTCCAGTTATTAACAGAGTTGTTTTATGGCTGCTTGCAGGAGTCTACAGCTTTTTCTGGAAAGGTTTTGTCCTCTCTTTTTTCAGATGGCTGGCTAAACTTTATAAGAATATATTTAAGTATAGAGCTGCCCTTGAGAAGAAAATTAGTATGAGAGAGGAGGAGAAAAGAGGACAGTTGAAATATAGTGGTAGAGAAGGTTCCTAAGTAATGATTTCACCTTTTACAAGCTGAAATCCTCTGCAAAAGAAGTTTCTATTCATCGATTTCGTCGGTAGACCTCTGTTGTTTCCATAAAGACTAAATTTAACATGTAGTCTTGTAATATGGATTGCTTAAGGGACAAATTGTTCTCTGTGTACTCAAAGATGTAGAAGACATACCACTGGCAGCATGTACCATTGTTGCCATTTTAGCAGCAAAAGGCCAAAATACGTCTGCTATTTCATGGTCTCCTCAGTGCAGCAGCTTTTCCACCATTGCTCCAATCCCTAAAGATTATAGTTTGCAATAGCAATTCAGCTCTTTTGCTTTAGTAGTAAAAAAATTAATAAAATTGACCATGTCTTTGTTTGAAAATCAGCTACCATGCAGTAATTTTTTCCTAACTCAAATATTCATATCTTTTTGGCCCACACCTCTTTCCTATAACAACATTATAATAGCTCAGTGGTTTGGATGGAGATGATACATCTCTGAATATCATGTCAAAGATCAGCATAAAGAGTTCAAAGAACTATTTTGGCATTGGATCAAAATTCACTTGAAAAAATATGAACTTATATTTATACAATACACTCTGCTAAACAATGTAATTATGATTCATCATGTCAACTTGAATAAACTTGAAAGGTTTTGCTATTTTTAATACCATTGTAAAAATGTACCAAAAGCTAAAACTGCATACTGTATATTTTCTATTGAACCACAAAAGAAGTGTAAGTCCAGATAATACTAAAGGTCTCATTTAAAACCACAAACTCCTGAGAATTTAGAGTTAAGGATAAAAATATAGTCTTAACTTATCTTGTTGTGTTTAAGTATTGAAGAGGTGGAACTGCAATACCTACACCGAATGGGGTTAGTTAAGGACCTGAAACAGAGTTTGAATATATCCACAGACACAGCATTATATGTCGCCAGTCCCATTTATGGATACTGCTATATTAATGACACAATATTTGTTTTAGAGGCCACCAAATCTCTTTGCCAGATTAAACATTTGGAATCTGGATCCAACTTTAATATACTCTTTCAAATGGGAAAGCCACAAACAGCTATAGGCAATATCAACACAGTCTCCCTCAATCTGTTAGTCTGTCAGAATTACAGACAAGGTAGAGCCAATAATAATAAGCACCTTCCATGAGAACATTAATTAGAATGTTAAAGTAATGAGACTCCTTGCTATGAACAAATCTGAGTTTAGCACGTTGCAAGAAAATCCCACGCTATTTCAACAAAAGACTAGCTGTAAACTGAAATTGCTCCAATGAGACTAGAGCAAAGTATAAGCTTGCTTCTCTCTTTTTACCCCAAGATGCCCATGATCCATAGCTCTTGAATACGCCTGACTGTTTTCTTCTCTTTTTATCCTCCAGTCCTTGCTTATCAATTTAAGGATGTCTATACATTGAATCTATTCACTTAAATATAGGATTTAACTATGTTAAAAGAGTCCACTCCATTTTCTTAGGTGCAACTAAGGTGATTCTGTTGTATTTATTTCAAGCTCTGTAATCACTGAATTTGACTTTGTGATTCCATGGACTTCTGATGACATGGCAATAAGGCAAATGGAAAATGAGCAGGGATGTTAAATAGAGCATTTATCTGAAGCAACTTAACTAGTGAGAGGCTCTTCTGCCTTCTCTGTTTACCTTTGAAAGGAATACATTTGCCTCATGATGCTTTTTTGTTTTGTTTTGTTTTTTTACACAGATACATCTTGATCTTCATAAGCAATTGGAGACAGCTAGAGAGGGTAAAAGGGGTAGGAGGATGTGATGGGCTAAGATGATTGGAAGGAAAGGAGACTAAGCAGGAAATGGGTTGAGGAAGGGGGCTGTTGGATCAAATGCTATGAGAATTGATTACGCAGCAAAATAAAACTTGAAGTTTTTGACATATGCAGCATTTTTAGCATGCTGAGAAAAGGCAGAGAAGTGGAGAATGGGGAGAAGAAAGCTACCTGTGGAGTACCATGAGAGAAGCTTTTAGCTCTGCCTGGCATGGGTATAGGCAGCCCGTATCCAGAAAACTGTGATTTAAATCTTTTATGTTTGTGGAATGCTCTATAAAATACCTACAAGCATAATATAGAAATTTCAGGTTTGCTGAGGAGAAAGCTATTGAAGGTAGCAGTGGCAGTCTGGCTGTCTCCATGATTGCGTAAAGCAATGTCTACATCTGCAAAGTCACAGAGGATTGGGTTGCTCTGATTAAATCCTTTGCTGTTGTAATCCGTGATATACAAGAAGAGCTCTTAGTGGGTTGGGGAGAGGGAAGTGGTTATGTTACGCTAAGGGCTTCCTATATCACCTTGAGTGTTTTTATCAAAATTTACAGTAATGAAAATTTCTCCTAATCTGGTGATGGAAAAAACTTGCAGTAATGTAGTGCATTTTTCCATAATTTGGACAGTATAAGCTCCATAAATATTGCTTGTTCTACTTTAGTCAGGCAATATCTGTATCGAGATGCATCCTTTCAGTTCTCCAGCTGGTACTGAACATACTCCAACACTGAACACACTCCAACCAGAGCAATAAAGTCAAGAAAATGGGAGATGGTAGACATAGATGTAGGGGTATTCTGAGTGATGTTGCAGTTTTCTGCCTCTGTATTTTTAGACTACAATTTCCTGAGCCTCTCTGGGCTACATGGTGAAGGGGAAACATCTGGAAGAGCTGAGCACGACCAGTCAAAATACAAAGCAATGAGGAATAACTGTTAAGGACATTCAGAAGTTAAGAGTGGCTTTAGACAGAAGTAGATGGATAGACACAGGGCCTAATAATACTTAAAAGTGATTTATTTCCTTCTGAGACTTACCAAAGAATCTTGTACACAGAGTGACATAGCAAATGATTAGCACATCACACAGCAGCAAAAGGACTAGGCTAATACTTGTTTTCCAAAATTAAAAAAGATATAAACGCTAGCAAGCCTCTTTAGAGCATGGGAGTCAGTGCTGCTAAATTGATCACTCCTGCCTAAAATTTCTGCTGTTTTAAACAGAAGTGTTATAAATACAACTCCTTAACCTTAAAGTGAATAAACCTACTGCAAAATGGAATGTCTTCTATTTGAAAGAAGGTTAGAGCCCTTATTTATTTGCTTTATTTGTGAAAAAGCAGTTAAGTTTAAAAAAAGTTTGTGTTCATCTTATAGTGAACTAATTATAATTATGCATTAATAGATAAGCTTTAGATGTGACTTTTGGGAGTTGAGATACATTTTTACGGTGTATAATACTCTGAAAACACTGCAGTATTGTGCAGTCCAAAATATGTTGCTGCTAAAGTACATGGGTTTTTTGTTTGGTTACTCAGATGGCTGGTTGTTTTAATGTGGTTACTTTATTAATAGATCCATACCGTGTATAACATATGTCCCTTGAAAGATGATAGCTGGAGGGAGTGGTGTTGATTTATAAAATTTTAGTTTAAAGGATAGCACTCTGACAATCCTGACAGATCTGTAAATCTGTAAGTAAATCATCTTGTTTATAACTTTCTCTCATGTTCTTTCAACTTTCTGAGCAACTGTGAAAACCAAAGATTAGCAGAAATAAATTCTAAGTGTTTTCAGCTCAGATACATACATTTGCATGCAGTGGTCAACAGGGAATTTTAAAAACATTGGTATGAATTTTAGAAGCATCTATATAAAAAACATTCTTTTATTTCTTCATTCATAAGGGACGATGGATAGCAAACTGGCATATGTCAACCCATTTTAACCACTTCTCCATTTGAATATATCTAACCAGCAATTACAGAAAGTTGCAGGACGTCCAGAAACTCGTAAGAAAGCCTCTGCCTCTTCTGGTAAAAGAGAAATGCATTCCAATATACTAATGTTTACTCAGATCTCTGAGTGGCAGATGCTGTAGCCTCAGGTTACAGCTTGCTCTTCAGGTTTGCAAAGCGTATCCAGCCCACATTTACCAAATACAAGAGTTTGCTGCATGTGCTCTTTTGTTTTACTCTAAAAGTAGGAGCTCTGTGACTTGGTTTTGCCTCTTTTAGGTATAGACATAGGAATCAGTTATGTAGAGCTCTTTGAGGGTGTATATTTATGAAATTCATTAACTTTTCTAATATTTGGTATTAATAAAAGGAGCAAGATTTGGCCCATAGTTATCTTTTTGCATGATCGGAATTTGACATCGTGTTGTGCTCAGCTCCAACAACTCTTGGAGTTAGTAGAAGCACTGCGTTCTTTTTCCATAAGATGGAGTTTGAGATGCTCTCAAACTACTTTATTTCTCATGTGTTACTATAAAATACTAACTTTCTCTGCTATTCATAATCAAACTTGAGAAAATAATGTATGTAAAAATACAAAATTCATAAAATGTGTAAAAAAGTCAATCTTCATAAACTGTATTTTCCAAGACAATTAGCAGGCACGGTCTTCATAAGAGTAATAATTTAAATTACTCAGATGGTTCAGAAGACACAACTCTGTTCACAGGGTATAATTTTGGGTGATGTGCTGTGAGAGTTGCTGTCTGCAGGGAGTAATGATCTGTGACCACAGACATACTGACCCCGGGATCATCAGCCAGCCACAAACATAGCACTGGGATTTAAATGTGGCTTCCAAAACCACAAACCTCCACCCAGTGAGCTAAAACAGCAGCTTTAGTAGATCAGCTAATAGAGGGAACTGATGAACAAACACATAAGGAGGAGCATCATGTTTTTATTGCAGCACATGTGTACTTCAGTGATCACATCATTAGCAGGTACCAGAAGGTTAAGCAAAATAAAAGCTCCTCATATGCAGACAGAGGCAGTACAGAGCGTGAGCTATATTTGACAGCAGCCTTGGGACATTCGTGATCCCTTTTTAAATAGACCAGCGTTCTCCCTGGCTAGCGTCCCCTTTGGAGCCTCTTCTCCTGCCTAATTTATAGTGATTCAGTATTTTCTATCTTTATAACTAGAGGTGGAGTGCTGGTGGCTAGCGCCAAATAAAGAGGAAAGTGATGGACTGACTGGAAAAAAGTAAAGGTTCAAAAGGTAAAGAAGTAAAGTTGCTAAAAGTATGACTCTTATCTGGAAGAAAGAAAGAGCAAAACCTAAAGATGGAGGGAGGGTATAATTTTCATGAACCAAGTAATGTCACTCAACACTATCAACTTCAACAGTGAACTCCTTCCTTGCCAAGGTTCCATAAAAACTTATTAAAACTGGAGATAATAAAAATGCTTCATCTGACTAGCTTTCATCAGGACCCTGTGCCACATTCTTCAGTTTATTTGTGCTGATATTATAATAAACTTTCCCAGGGACAAAAGTTACACCAGAGGCTGTAAAAGAACATCATGGATATAAATGAAGAGAGAAGAATGATAAAAAACAAGTCATCTTTGGTGTAAATTCTGAGATATCAAAAAAGTCCTGTTACCTAAAAGGAATTTTGCAAACTAGCTTTCATGTAGTTAAATGTTTCATCTGATGAAACGCATATAGGATTCTCTCTGTGATAATTCCTTGCATTCACAAATGATATATTTTATAAAAGCAGGTGGAAAACTTTTGAATGATGTTATATTGCAGAAATGTGACAAGCTGGAAATAACTGGGTTAAAAACAATTGGAAATAAAAGCCATCAAAAAATGTACTGACATTCTCTCTCTCCATTAAAATCTATAATTCCAAAGTATTCAGAATGAATCTGTTCATGCTGCTTAATTAGTTCTGTGTTTGGCTGAGATTTATTAAGAGAGATCTGTGTTCATCCAAGATATTTTCTGTAAAGCTTTCAAGTAAGACTTAATAAAGTTAACAAGTAAAAGCTGAATCTTCAACTAGTTTAAAAATATCAGAATTTTATTAGACCTCTTATTCCAGTTCAGGAGTATTGGGTTAACTCAGTAGGAACTACTTAAAAAAATAAAAATAAAAACATTCTTACTGTTTATTTCTTTCTCCTGTCTCAATCTTTTGACTGCCTGCTAACTTGTTATCTGAGCATTAAATATACAAGGGCTGCTCAGTCGCCTAAAATCCAGCAATACGCTGTTTCAAATCAACACTGACTGTCCCAAAACTACCATATAACACTATCAGAGCTGAACTTCTTCAGATCCTGTATTTCCAGTTCTAATGTCACTATGGCACCAAAAACTTTTTGCTAGATATGCACACGTCTGCTTATCATCTAACAGCAGTATAATGCAGAGTACCTTTCTCACAGCTCACCTCTTTCAGGGTTCATAAAATATGCATTCCTCCACTTCTCTCAAAATATGATCTGATCTGGTACGTGATCGTGTCTATCAACACCTCTCCATGTCTCCCCTTCCCACACACATTCCTTATCTAGCTGAAAGAAGAATAACTCCTACTTTACTTGATAGGCCGGTGATTAAAGTTCTGGATGCTTTCAGCATTTTTGATCCCTCCGTCACCACAAGTCTTCTCTTACTCCCAGAAGAGAAAATAAACAAGCAGGCTGTGGTATATTCCAGGATGGTCTCCTTGTTCTTGTCCTTTTTGCTGTATTTCACACAGGATATTTACTTTTATATTGAAGCAGAAAAAGCATGAGAAGTTGAGGATGATTCTCTATGAATTAAGGTACTCCCTGAAAAAGGTAGGCTGGGATCCTTTACTTACTCAACTAAATACTACTCGTAAACCAGAGCAGCTTCACCAAGGGCTATTGATAGAGCCTTAAGCTAAACCATAGCTTGAAAGCAGCATCTTAGAGCTCTGGGTTTATGCTCTCTTCAGGCAGAGAGAGGAACTAGACTTTGAATCCAATCTTCATACACTCCAAAAAGCACACTGAGAAGAGAAGTAAATATCTATTACTAAAATCATACCCTCCTCTGGTGTTTAGGAAATAACTGATCCACATCACTAGATTTTAAAAGAAGTACTCAGGTGTTCAAGGTCAGAAGAGAGCAGAGGTCACATCATGCTTCCCTTTTGAACAGTTCTTACTGGTAAACAGAAACCTCATTGTTAGATATTGAACTCTCTTCCTGTATTTTGGAAGAAACCTAGGCACCTCTCAGAACGACCTCTTGTAGGACCCCAAAGGATAAATGCTGTAATGATGAGCCTTGTGCTACCTTTGTCTCCTTGTGAATCCTGTTCACCTATGAAGGTCCTGAGTTCCTTCTGAGACTCAGGTGTCAAAAGCCTTCAGTCCTCCAACAACAGCATTATCTTATGACTGATGAAAGCAGTTTCCTAAGTACAGTATCTATTTGTTTTCCTTAAAGTCAGAGAATTTCCTTTTCCATTTCTTCCATCATCGCACCTGGGACTTCTCATTCCTTTTGTGTTTTTCGGCCTAGAGACAAACAGATAACCAAAAGTAGAAATTGATGAATCAACCTGCTCAGACCAGTGTTCACTGTGCAAAAAAAAAATTACTTTAACCTCTTGCCCTTGCTCCTGTTTGTCATTCACCTTCTGCTTTCCATAAACCTGAATGTGAGGTTACTGGGGCAGCCTCAAGGTCTTCATGGGTATATTATCTAGCCCAGGGTAATCCTGATGTTGGTTAGGGCCCTGTAATTCTGCTATCCCAGTACTAAAATGAGGACTTCAGTTCTTCTGCTATCCTTAGTAATCCAGAGTATGGATAACATTTTAGCAATAATATTCTCTGTGCATATTATCCATTCAGATTGAATACCAACCAGAAAAGTCTTGGTAGTCTGTTTTTGCCTCCAGCTTATATTTAGCAGTCAAGTTTTTTTTTCAGTAATAATAACATCTTTTTTTTGACTTAAGGAGTTAAAAAAGCCTTCTTTTGCTGTTTTGTACCATTATAAAAACAGTTAATATATTCATTTTTAGATGTGGTTTTTGAATAAAAGTCTGAAAATCACCTACTGAAAAAATATGTAGCAACGTTTTGTATATATAGAGTAGTATACACAAATGTGTTTATACTGTAATAAAATAGTCCCTCAAAACACTGGACACAGGAACAAAAGCAGAACTATTTTTTTTGAAGTAACTTATAAGTTTTAATAGTGAAATAGTTTGGGTCATACTTTACTTCTAGGTTAGCAGAGGAAATAAAAGCAAAAACATTCCTTTGGAAGTTTTGAATGATATCCGAGAGGCTTCAGGAATTTGCTATCAAACACATTCAAAATCTTATGCAAGAAGTTAGTAATACAAATCTGAGATCAAAAGTGTTTAACATTCAGGACTGGTCACTGTCAATTCCCAAGAGGCAATTAATTGCATTAAATGCTGCTTTTCTACCTGTTTAACTGTAAAAACCTGATTATGCAGCTCATCACTAATGCCTCTATAATGAGGTGCAGTTAGCTCAACGCCAAGGGAGGTTTGATTTCATTTGTGGTTTCCTGTCCCTACATGAGGTATAGAGGGTTTTTTTAGCTGATGGAGAGTTTTTTTTCCTTTAATCAGTGGTATATTTATGATGTCCTTCTGCCAGCCCCAGGGGAATGTAACAGCTACAAATGGCATGATCTCAAAAAGAGGTGCTGGAGTATTATTAAAAGAGCTGACTTCTATTCAGCACTACAGATGGAGTCATGCAGTGGAACTGCTGGGCCTTTCCATCTCCCGACCGCCTGGAGCCCCCTTCAAGCTTGTAGTGAGGGGACAGGGCGATCGTCAAGGAGCTAATCTTCTTGGACACAAGGGGAGGGGCCAGCCAAAAAGGAAATGTCCAATTAACACCCATTTAGCTTTTATTTAGCTTTTATAATAATACTTGCACATAATTCTATAGACATAATGATGTCTTATTAACAGCATTATATATATTTATGTATGTTTTGGCAAGGGAGACTGAATCCTAGAATACTTGATAATGACAACCTAGCTGTTGTACAAATGTTAACTTCAGCCTACGTTCTTGCGATTGCACTTCATTCCAATATTTTGATTTAATTTTTTCTTGCAAATAACTCTGTTGGAAATACAATATTGTTTTGAAACCAACTGTTATTTTCCTTTGAAAATAAACATCTCTTTGCATTTCACAGTAGGGAACTTGCTTTGAGCTCACTCATGGTTTTTGAGCTATTCCTGCACAATAGTTCAGGTTCAAGCTTTCGCTGTGTCTGCAGCTCATCCACAAAACAACAGAAAGATTTAGGCTTGGCCTAGCTGCCCTTTAAGAGACTACATCAAAATATGGAGCCTCAAACTCCTGTTCCCCCTCTCCCTATGGATACTGCAAATTTTCCCTAGAAATCCGAGTGTACTTAGAAGCACTTGCATCTTGATAGCGCTGAGCATATGTTTAAGGACCACTGTGATGCTCTTACTCTGATTTCCTATTTCTATCTACTGTGAAGGACTTAATCAAGGTGCTCAATGAGGAGCTATGAGGCGCACTTCCAGGACAAGGTTTAACACAAAATACTGATGTCACAGATAGAAAAATCCTTGCTTCCATTTTGTCCCATCAGCCCCATATTTAAAGTGTCAGTCGGAATGTGAGAGGTAAGGATTCAGTTTACTCCACTTTCTCGGGTGAATTTGAACCTTGAATAAGCACCTTCATTCTTGAATAGTTTCAGATGGCCCTTTTCCCTCCTATCTCAACATTTCCTAATGGATACTTCAGATAGATAGTTTCTTAGCCAAGCGCTAGCTGCTTAATACTACCCATGTGCTCAACAGATTGACATTAAAGCCATAAATTCCTGTAGGCAGGCAATTATCTAAAAACAGTGCAAAGCCCATCCTCACTGTAGTTAAGCCCTTCTGCTCAATCCTTTTTAGGAGGTTCTCAACAAGTAGGAGCACTGGGCCGACACTCCGCAGACCTGAAGTATGCCAGCAGCAATTCCCAGACTCTGAGTAGAGAGAAAAGAAGCAACCAGAAAGGCTCTTGCCGCACCAGTGCAAAGGTAAGCATAGGAGGCAGCAGGAAATGTGACACTTCTCGTATTTCTCACTACTAACCTCCATTTCCTTCCACAGTGCAGAAGGGAGATGGCTCCAAAGCCCTGATCCTCTAGGGAAGGTCACACTATCCTCTTTGAGAAGGTCACGATTTCATGTCTTTCATAGATACACACTCCTGTGACCACTTTCCCTTTTTTGCCCCTCTTGCAAGTCATGGTCACTTTGGGCAAAAGATACATTTTTGCAGGTGTTAGCTAACATGCTAACTAGTAGTGTTAAAATTGTAAGATAGGCATGGGAAGCTACAGTTCCTACATGCTAACAGGTTGCGGCAGTTCTCATGAAGTTCAACAAAGGCAAGTGCAAGGTCCTGCACCTAGGCAGGAATAATCCCATGCACCAATACAGGCTGGGGGTTGACCTGTTGGAAAGTAGCTCTGCAGAGAAGGACCTGGGAGTGCTGGTGGACAACAAGTTAAACATGAGCCAGCAGTGTGCCCTTGTGGCCAAGAAGGCCAATGGTCTCCTGGGGTGCATGAGGCAGAGTGTTGCCAGCAGGTGGAGGGAGGTGATCCTGCCCCTCTACTCAGCCCTGGTGAGGCCTCCCCTGGAGTACTGTGTCCAGTTCTGGGCTCCCCAGTACAGGAGAGACATGGCACTCCTGGAGAGAGTCCAGCGGAGGGCTACCAAGATGATTAGAGGGCTGGAGCATCTCTCCTATGAAGAAAGACTGCAAGAGCTGGGCCTGTTCAGCCTGGAGAAGAGAAGATTGAGAGGCGATCTCATCAACGTGTACAAGTATCTGAAGGGGGAGTGTCAAGAGGATGAGGCCAGCCTCTTCTCCGTGGTGCCCAGCAACAGGACAAGAGGCAATGGGCAGAAACTGAACCACAGGAAGTTCCATCTGAACCTGAGAAAAAACTTCTTCACTGTGAGGGTGACAGAGCATTGGAACAGGTTGCCCAGAGAGGTGGTGGAGTCTCCTTCGCTGGAGATATTCAAAACCTGTCTGGATGTGATCCTGGGCAATATGCTCTAGGTGACCCTGCTTGAACAGGGAGGTTGGACTAGATGATCTCCAGAGGTCCCTTCCAACCTAAACGATTCTGTGATTCTGTGATTCTGTGATTCTCTCCTTTCCAGAGTTGATGTGTACCAGCTGACCAACATACAGATAAAATTATACGCCTACACCATGTCACAGATATTGGTAAGCTGATAACTGTTCCTATCACCTTTTATCCAAGTAAAGTAACACTGTAGAAGTAGAAACTGAAAAAAGTCCTAGTTTTAATATTCTCTTCTACTGAGCATTTTCAAGATGACAATTTAGGTTAAAACAAACTCAGTGTCACCTATCATTTCGAACAGAATGGCATTTCATCCATGCTGCAAGTAAACATTATAAACTTATATATACTGATAGAGGTTAAACTGGAAATATGAAACTGATATTTTACAACTTGTAATGGAATAAAAACATTTTAAAAAGAAAAGTAATGTTTAAAAAAATCGTTTTGAATCAACCAAAATACTTTGTTCTGATTTTGACTTCATATATTAAAACATTATGTTTGTATTACAAAATAACACCATAAGTAAAAGCTTATATTGAATTCCTGAAAATTCCTTTTATTTTTCAAATGGAGGAAAAAAAATTAGATTAAGATGCTCCCACAGAAAGATATATTTCACTAGTATGGAACTTATGGATGCAACAAACTTTGTGGATGGTTTAGCTCTGACAATTTTTCTATACTTTATGAGACCTCTTATGCTCAGTGCATTTATCAGAAGGATCACCTTGGCTTTCATAGAAAGGATTAGGCAAATTGTTCTTATAAGATTTGGTGGGGGAGCTTCAAGCTGGAATCCTAAGGCTCCTATCACATCTCGTTACTCTGCTACCATACTAATATAATTCCTAGGTTTATTTTGTAAGAAATGACATTCTACTTATAGGTGAAGCACTAGGTTTTTTATAATCTGTTCCTTTATAGGATTTTGTAATATCCGATTATAAGATATGTTAATAAATAATGAGGGGCAATGTACATTGGTGAAATTTGAAGATTACACAAGGATGACATAATTGGGAGAAATGCATCATTAACACTCCAACAGTAGCATAAAATAAGCTGCATTGCACAATGTGAACACTTCATAGTATTAGTCCAACACAAATATTGCACAATTAAGCAAAGAGCAGCAATAATAACCATGTAATATATATTTTGGCTAATATAACTTTTGAAGTGATGATTCTTATACTGTCTGACTTGCTGTGATGACAGCTGTAGTACTGCATCCCATGGATTTACACACAGTTGCCTAGAACACTTTGTTTTAAGGAAAAAGAGTGGGAGGTGAAATTACCTTTGGCTAGTCATGTTGATTTTCAGACGTTCTTTAAGATATTTTCTTACTTACATCTCATCCAGTAGGTAGAGAACAAGAAGGCTTATTATGTAGAGGACTCTTAGTTTAGACCCTTTGAGGATTTTGTTCCTCACATTTTCAAGTCTCATGGATATGATATGCTCTATCTGCTAAAGGTGCACCATTAAAGCTTTCACAGATGGACTGATGTTTGTAAGAGACTATGCGATCAGAGACAAAACATAAAAAATCAGTTTGAATAAACTTTTAAATTTAAGCCATTAAATAAATAGCTCTTCTATTTAAAGGCAGAGTATACAGAAAATAAGATGTTATCGTGAGCTACAGAGACTTTACTGGCATTTGTTTCCAATGTGATCATATTCCCTTCTCCAACATCATGGCTCTCTATTTTTCATCTTCATAGTTCACCAATGGGTAAAAAGCTTTTTTTTTTCACTCACTGACTGAATTCAGACTACTGTGGTCTATAGGGACTAACTCTCCATATTCTAAATGTAACTCCTGTCTATAGGAAATGCCTCTCATCACTTTCAGCTTTCCATACCAAAAGCAGACAGTGGATGGAGGCTACGTGTGGCAGGCTATGGCTGGACGTCACAATAGCAGTAATGGCAAAGCTGGCAGTTTCTTCCCTGTGCTTAGAACAGAGCAGATGAACATCAAATGGTGAAATGGGAGGACCACAGTACTCTTTCCCCTTCCCTGAAAATCTACCCTGGTAGGCTAATCACAATAAAGACATTATTAGAAAAAGTGCATGCAGGTTTGACCCTTTTTTTTTTTTTCCAAAATAATGACTGACTAATTGAATTAGTGGTTGAGTGAGTGCATGGTTCATCTCTTGAACAAAACTCCATTAGCAGCAAATTGCAATAACTGATACACAAGCTGATGGTTCATTAATAATTTATTCCTGTTTGTCATTCTTATTTCCTGAAGTTTGGCCATGGGGAGGCTCTTTGTCCCACTAAAGCCAGTGACAAATCACCACTCTAGTCAGACTTCCAGTCCTTGAGGCTTCATGGAGACACTGAACCCTCTCAGCTACCAGAAAAGGGACTGGCTGCAAATTCTGCAATAGGACCACAAGGAGCTGAGCAACCTGAGAGGGAGACAAAATATCTCGATCCCCATGTGTTTCTCTCCTACAGGTACGCTAACCAAGAGCCTCTGTGCTGAAAGGAATGGAATAGAGCTCAGCAGTATAAAATTGGTGTGAGATGGTGAAGAAATCAGTGGGCCAGCCTAACAAGTGTGCAACTAATATCAAAACCTTAAAGAATGCTAAAATTCATTTTAAGATGAGGTGGTTTCAGGGGCATGGAAGCAAGCCAACTGCCCAGGAAAGAGATGAAATGTCTAAAGACTAAATTAGGTGGCAATGCACCTGATTCAACATGCATATCAAAGTGAGGAGCCGTGACTTAGCCTTTGCATCTCTGGGGGACATATTTCAGTTTAATGCTGACTCCATTTTTGCCCGTAGTTTTTTTCTTTACTTACTCACTGTCAGAAGAGCTATTTTACAGTAGAAGTTAGAAATGGCAAAGACCCATTAGATCATTAAACTACCTCCTTGCCAAGGCAAGATCACTCTTGACAGTATATCACTTCTTTTCTTTTGTTCAGTCCTGCCTTGTGCTTTATGTGATTGACTTATCTTGTACCTTCACAGCATTTGGAAAAAATGGTGTGTATTGGAACTACTCTGCTGCACTTTTCTTCTGTAAAGTTTGGCTTCCAGGATCATTTTCTTTTAAAACAGGGATAAAATAAATCATCTGTCCCTGACTGGCTATTAGAGGGCTGAATGTTTTTCAAAACGAAAAGTTGAAATAACAGTCCTAATGATAGAGTGATACAGAATGTGGGATAAAGTTTATTTTGGTATGTAAAAGGGACCATAGAATTACCAGTTACAAGGATTAAAAATGATTTTACCAAAAATGGTTTATCTTTGCCAGCAGATAATTTAAGCTAGGGGTTTCTTATAACTGTCACTTCAGTTAAATCTAATGGGCATGTTTCTATCATCTTTATGATTATTCTGCCTCTGCCTTTTATGTAATTCCTCTTTCTCTCACCTTCTCTGATTTCTTCCTTCTCTTGGCTTCCAGGGCTCTCTGCCTGCTCGATTCTCATCTTGCTTTGTTGATCAAACCCTGCAGTTGTATCCTTTAATGACTCCTTACTCTTACTGATCCACTAGATTCATTTTTTATACAAAATCTATCATAAAGCTTATCTATATGTTAACAAATCTCTAACTGTATTTTTGATTTCTTCCTCAAGATCTAAGTGCTACATCTGGTCAGATTTACATCTTGTCCTATGTCTTTAACATTGTCCTCTGGTTCCAGGAGCAAGGGACAGAAAAAAGTCAGTAGGACCTTGCTTTCCCCTTTTTGGTATGTATGGCCTAGGTACATACTTCAGCTGTATGCAAATCTTAAACTTTT
Source organism: Struthio camelus (assembly GCF_040807025.1). Classification (NCBI taxonomy): domain Eukaryota; kingdom Metazoa; phylum Chordata; class Aves; order Struthioniformes; family Struthionidae; genus Struthio; species Struthio camelus. The sequence continues at coordinate 128,941,766 of NC_090943.1, forward strand.
GAAACACAAGAGAAAGCTACATGCTGAAGGAAGTGACAGATGTTTTCTTTAAAACTTACCTAAGCTTGTACATGTGCACTCTTAGAGGTGATTCAAGAAAATATGAAAGATAACCTTCCTTCTAACAGTGGAAAGGTTTCTCTTCTCAAAAAAATGTAAGAATCTCGAAAGATATTTCTGTCCTGCTGAAGAGGCAGGAAGCTATTCAGGAAAAAAGGGCCTGCAGGCTATTTGGTATAAATTTGTCTATTTAACTTTCAGTGGACCATGTCAAGAATGAGACTGGCCAGATGCTAGGATCTGTAATCTCTTTCCTCTTTAGCTACGTAACCTATTTATCCAGCTGTATTTAAGCAAGTTCTTGCTGATGCTTTCTTTATGGATGTACAGCTTTCCTAAGTAGTTCAGCTGCTAGTATCACCATGATACTGTTGACTATACTCACAGTCTGGATAGATGCAGTTTTACCTCCTAATTCAACATGAAATGACTGCTACAGACTTGATTTTTACGTGGAAAAATTATACCCTCCCAGGGCTATGTCTAAAAGGAACAGAGAGAGCATACGATGGACAACTTTGCCTGGATCCCTTCTCTTCCAGCATATCTCGACATCTCACGGTTCAGTCAGAGAGCAACTGTTTCTTTCTTCATTCTCCCATACAATAAAAGTGTTTCTTCAGGGTATAGACTCTGACCGCTTGTAGCTGCCATGTCCCTCATTGCACCTGTATGGCAGGTACTGTATATTTTTAAGACATTCTGATTGTGACTACTGGTTCATTTTGTTGACCAGGATTATTTTTCGATTTTGTTGTTGAAGTTAAACTGGTAGAGTCCTGGTAGATTTTGTACCTTCACAATGTCAGGAAAGGCCAAATTAGTGGAGGCCTTAGATCTGAATGTTGGTCTTCTCTGTAGGAATGTTTTATTTAGGTTATTCCAAGCTGGAGCTTGTACAGAAAAATATCAAAGGGTCAGGTGCTGGGAGTGAAAGAGAACTGGGATTTGGCTGGTAGACCTAAAGAAGCAAGAGTGCTGAAGTATTGCCTTGTGAAGTCCCTCTTCCATTAGATGTTCTACAGAATAGGAGTGGAATCAGGGAAAGGGACTATGGAAAAGCTACCCTGTGATTACACAGTAGAAGCACTGCAGCCTTGCTCTAGACCTCCACAAATATCACAAATATTTTATTAATGAAGTTATGGCATTCTGCACCTGTTTTCCTTCTTCTAATCGCAGCCCCTAGTAATGGTGATGCAGCATGTGGAAGGAAGAGGAGAAAACCTGCAATGCTACTCCTGCTACATTCATAGCTGAACAGACCTGAACCAGCTTCCATTGAAGTCACTGGCAAGGTTTGCTGTCTGGACTACTGCCTGATCAGATCAATGGAGTTTTGCCTAACTGAAAGGGTGGGGATTTTTGATAATTTAAGGGATAGGATAGAACAAGAAAGAACACCTCTGATTATTATAACATCTGCAGAAACAGGAGAAAACTCAGCTGGTGTTATAAAACTAGTGACAAATAATGAGAATTAGTCTTTTAACTGCAGGAAAACTAAAATCATCCTGTTACAATAGTTGTTTTACCAACAACATTGACAGCATTTTCACTTGGATTTTCTGACAGTGGTTCTTTTTGCTTTAAACACTCTTTATGGACCTGCAGCCTTCATAAGCCTAGGTGCCAAGAGTAACAGCAGAACGAGCAGCAGTGCTTTCATTGCACAACTTAGGGGTATGTAGAGACACATAGAACAATTTTCTTTGGTTTTGTCAGACCATGCACTCATTTCAGACCATGGCATCATTCACAGAAATGATTCACAAAAGGTGTCTTGCAAAGCACTCACTGGTGGTCTACAAAGAATTAGCTCATCCCACAGTGCAGATTTCACCTCCTTTCTCATCTTCTCTAAAGACAGCTACAACTGCGTTGAGTGCTTTCCTAGTGATCAAATGCTGTTCTACTTGCAGGAATGTAATAGGGTTCTGAATGCATTGGTTAAAAAAACCTCTGTCCTTCCGCTGGTATGTCCTCAGAGCTAGCAGCTGTCCCTCCTTAACTATCTGGCAAGCACCTGGTACACAGCAATAAGAAATTATAATACTTGTGTTCTTTTTTTAAAACATGACAAGGAGTCAATACACAAACAAATCACAGTAATGCAGGATTATTGCAACCTTAGTTTGTGCACAGTCAGCATGCTGAGACATTCCAAGCCAAGGGTTTTTTTCCTTGCTTTTAAAGAAAGATTTATTCATAAGGGTGAAGAGGGCAAATTCCCAACATTTCAGCCCTCAGCTGGCTTTTGTCAGGGGTTTCTAATGCACACACATGGTGAGGCTTGGCTAAAGCACTGGGGAAAAAAGTTATGAAGTAAATTCTATGGATTGATATATATTCTTTGAGGTAATGGTAAGATTTGCCAAACTTCTCATGGATAAGGAATGTGAAAGCCTAGGAATATATGCAGATCTCCGTATATATTAACACACAGAGATAAATACCAGATCCTTTGTTTTGCCACCATGCCTTTTTCATTGTATCATGTTATTCTGCTATTAAATCCATCAAATTCAAGCAGTAATACTTCAGCTGCACAACTGGAATAAGAGTGACAAAATCTGAACTTCAGATATCCTAGCACGAGAAAGCCCACTTTTTCTTTTGATCCTACCATTCTAGCAGAAATATTAAAATATGAAATATAAGACTCATGCTTCCCTGATGAGGAGTTCATTCATCTGAATTTAAAAATGCTTAAGAAAGTATACTCATCAAGTTAAGTGTTTCAGCTAATTTCCAAAAATTCCTTTTGGAAGTTTTGTGCATAACTGAATAAGGTAAAAAACACCTCACAGCCAGCTCCTACCTAGCTCTTTTGGGGGTTCACCTAGCCTGTGTAAGAGACAGAAAGTGAAACCCCTCCTCACAGATGAGACATCTATTGTTAGTTAGAATAAACTCAGCGGTTTGTGAGGCCTAGTCTGTGTTCCCAGGATTGTCATATTTTACATTATATGTGCAAAAAGAAGTGCTCAATGTAATACATATTACATGCTAAAATCATTGTCTGCAGCAGCCATAGTCCTAACAGTAGGGGCTGGCATTCATAACTCTTCTAGTGAAGTGTCCAAATCACAGTAGGAGACTGCTTTCCTTTTTCTTTGGTCTTGTAGTTGCATGACTCTTTTGTACTTGGCTGCTCAACTGTGGCCTCTCCTTGCTTGCCTACCTGCCTCTGAACAGGGCTAACGACAAAGCACCTCTGAGCGTGAGATGGGGCTTGACTCTCCTCAGGGTGAAGAAGAAACTAATTCTAAGACACCTACTTCTCTTCTGAGTTGTCTAAAATATCTGCATAAATTTTTACAGAAGCAGTGTTACCTATCAGCATTTTACTCTCCCTTCTCCTTCCCTGGCAGTGAAGCAGCAAGCTCAGTTTGCTAGAGGTTCCCCCTGTTTCTTCCTGTGCCGGAAGATGCCAGGCTCCAGCCTTTCATGCTCGGGATGGCAAAACTGAGCTTTCCTTTCATCTTTGGAAAGAGGTGAACAGACTGCGTATACAGCAGCGTATGCAGAAATTGTTGGGAGGGAGAGAGGGTTATTTATCACTTTGCTGGATTTAGGCACTTATATACTGCCTAAGCAGCCCTTTAAATATTCAAGTGATTTTTTTTTTTGGATCCTGCCTTTACTACCCAGCTGCTTTGCCACTGTGGTGTATGACACTGTGGCCATGTTAATACCTCTCATAAAGAGAGGAGAAATATGATATTCATGAACGTAATTGTGAGCAATTCTGAAAAGATATAGCAATATAATTTTAAACTAAGAGTTGAAACTAATTTAATTTATATTATTTTGAAAAAAAAACCAGCATTTATGTTATAATAAATAGTAAATTGTCTGCTGCAATTTTAAGAACAAGTACTTTCTCATTGGCCAGGACTCAAAAAGACTATTTTAACATTGACAAGGATACCAGGTGATATAGCATCAGTTGAGATGGAGGCAAATATTTTGAAATAGTGATAAAACTTAATATGTATTTGTGGAAAATATGCAGCATAAATACAATACGATTGTAGGAATTTAGAGCAGGAATTTAGGATGTCTTGATGAACTCATTTCTGATTCCACCAGTCAGGAGTAAAAAGTAGTCAGTACACAAACAGAAAGCATCTATCTGTCAGAAAATAAGGAGACTTAATGGAGTTAAGTTTTTGACCCAGATCTAATATTTTACTTATTTTGTACTGTTCAGTTTAAATACTTCTAATAACTCTGTTGCTTTTGTAAACCCAGCTACCAGAAATACAGAAGTGTTTTTACACCTAAAACCAACTCCACACTATGATGTCTTCATTACATAAAACTTGAATAAACAGCATGTACCAAAGAAGAAGCTTCCAAAAACTCAAAGTTAAAATTATATTTTCCATTTGCTTAGTTTGATTCAGCAGGCACTTTGTTCCTTCTGATATATTTTCTTCATTTCCTAACCCCTGTTTCTCTGGTATCTGCTTATATACCTTTTGGAGAAGCGGATAGAAGTGGAGTTTAGGTATCTTTAAAATTTCTTCTCTCTTTAACTGAGGTAAAGTAATATTACTTAGAAAGGACTGGAAAAGCAGAAGTCCTCAGCTTAGCATAGGTGAAATTCTAGCTCCACTGGAATAAACAACAAAACTTTCATAGACTGCAAAGGCTGCAGTTTGACTCCATCTTGCTTTCCTTAGCTATGTGTTTATAAAGCAGTATATATAGCTAAATAGCAGCATTTAACAGGAGAGTTTCCCAGAAAATACTACTACATAGGGCTCTATGAAGCTGTTATTATTACGCACAGCCAGTAAGACTTAGGGAGAAAGAAAAAAGTTGATGTCTTGCAAGCAGCAGTCACAAAGTTATCAAATACGAAGATGATTCAATGACATCAATATCCCCTGAGCATTAGGGATACGCTGTAAAGTTGACAAAAAAGAGAAATGATAACTGAAGTCGGGTAGATAAACTGGTTGGGAGGGAGAGGAATCATTTGTACCAAAGGCTATGTGAACCACCATAAGTGTCTAAGAAAAATTTGAAGAAAATAGTGGCTTTAAGGCAAAAAGAAATGAAAATACCTTGTGTGTAAGAATAAAAAACCTGAAAATAATCAGCAAAGGTGAAAATCTCTGTATTAATGTTTGTAGACAGCAATTAAACTATCAATTTTTTGACATGAAAAGGCACTAATAAAAGGAAATATAGTCAAGAATAGCTTTATTTTTACCTGAAATACTCCTCAAAACTTTGCAAGAGAAGCTATTAGTACAACAAGGTATATGGATAAAATTCAGGGTGATTCCTACATAATAATAGATGAATTAAATGCCTAGGTGAATAAATAATGAAAATAATAGAAACTGCAGTTGAACTTAGATAAAGGGCATGTATTTAAGGATTAAAAGCATGTCAGGCCCTTGGTCTTATGAAAGAAGTTCATTCTTTGGAGAAAAGAGAGCCAAAACAGTTGAGGAATTTGAGGCTCTTTTCAAGGAGTAGAGGCCTTCCACTGCAGGGCATCATACAGCCAGGTTGTTCCACAGTCCATGTACCCATGATAAGTCTCTTCACCAATAAGCTGCTTCTCCAAAGGAACTAGAGAGGGTCACAGCTCTAAGAATCAGAAAGCAATAGAAAAGGTGTTTCCCACCTGACTCTTGCGTTGCAGTATAGTCTGAAAGGTGTTTAGATTTAGATCTTTTGCTGCAGCTTTGTCATACAACCAGGAAGGCTATTTTGGTGTGATGGTTTGTGGGAGGAAGTGAGATAGAGCCTGGAGATGTAAATGTTGCTACACCATCATGCAGTCCAGCTGGAAAGACCAGCAGCATTCTTCAGTAAGGGACAAAGGCACCTTGGGACTGTCAAAGAAATCCACCTGTGAGCCACTCTTGGAGCATCCCTTCCCCTCAGCCCTCAGAGCTCTGTTGCATGGCCTTTTAATACACAGCCCTGAGTGGCCACACTAAGGTTAAAAAAATGGATAGAATAGATACATTCACTGGTCATTGTAGAAAAACAGGATGCTTGCTTTTGCTTATGGATGGACCCAAAATAATCACACACATTTGTGGAAAAGGAATTTCCAATACCTACGGTGGAAAAATCCTTCAGTAGATGGCTAATGCCAAATATTTTCCCACGTCTGATATATCTGCAGGGTTCTGTCATTGTCCATAGGAAAATAGACCACATGTCTGTGCACATTCAACACACCCTTAGGAAGACACTTTTTTTGCAGACTGCTATCTCAGTTATGTTTTTATGTTTGGCATCTATGTATTTCACTGGAAAACAGAAAATTTTGGTAGTATAGAGCATGTTAAACAGATAGGACATTTTCTAATGGGGAGCACTGAAGAAGATGACAAGAAGCTCATTCAGCTGTGGAAAGAAAAGGAAATTTTGAGAAAAGTTAAAAAAAGGGAAAATGCCACTTCTGTGTAATGGAAACAGCAAACGTAGGTAGAATTTAACATTGCAAGATCTGCAGGGAGGTTACTGTAAGTCTGAAGCATTTATCAAGGCAACCGATCCAGAAAACAAGGAAGAGATACAAAGACTCTTAGAATAATGATCAGGAAAAAAAATTGTGCCAAGATTGAATCCAACCAAAAACTGCGAGCCAAGGGTTCTACAGTGCTTAAATGGGTATAGACACATTAAAGGTTTAGAGGTACTCGAAGTATACCACTGAATACAAACACACGTCAGTTCCTACAGGGATATTAGCGTAGCCCTCTCTGTGTTATGTTTTATGTGCTAGTACAAATGTATGGTCAAAACTGTAGACTCATCTGCCAAAGCTGCTAATAAACATGAATTTCAATACATTCAGTTTCAGAGGGGTCTTTAGATATGATCTAGGTGGAAAAATCTCCTATCATTATGCAAGGTCTGCGTTGGTTGAAATTAACCATTACTCACTGTTGCCAATGTCTACAGAAGACTGCAAAACAGCACTCAAAGGCGGCAGCTATAGACGTGTTGACTGCAAATTGAGCAAGACCTGAGAGAGTCTTGGGCTTACAGACATACCTTCAAGCTTTTTTTTGAAAAAAAAAAAAAAAACACAGTGGAGCAAATCCAGTGCTATATTTCACAGAACGTTCAGATAAACCTGATTTGTCTCAGATAAAACGTGGATTCAAACTGATGGAGCTAGAGCTCAGGATGAAGTCTCACAGCAAGTAAAAAAACGTTGTAAAGACTATTGACTTACAAAAGTGTATTCTCAATCCCCATTATCAATTAAGGAGAAATCTTCATATTCTTTTCTATTACATTTTCAGGAAGATGCTCTAAAGACCTGTCATTTACATAAAGACTGCAACAATTACTAAGATGGTTGCCTGGTGAAACAAAAGGTGTCATATTGATGACTCAGGAAAAATTAGTCTGATTGACCAAGTAATCATCAATTTTTTGTATTAATAACTGGAAATAAAGCAAACAGAACCAAAAAAGAAGATCTTTCTGATGGTAAAGTCAATGAATGGGGACTTGGAGATTTATAAAGGGGCAGCTAAGACAAACCAAACAAATTGCTATGACTGGAATTCCAGGCACCATGTGATTTCATGAGAATGAAGCTCTCTGCCTCTCTCCTAAGTTGTAAGCAGCAGAGATGCCACTCTGGCATACCTGAGGATATACGAAGTTGTTACCAAGATGTACACATGCCGTGTTGGCATTTCTCAAGAAAGAAACATTTTCTCAAGAAAGAGAAGGAGAACTGAACCTGCTAGTTTACATGAGAGGATCTCAGGCTGGCAACAGCGCAGTGATGTAAAGGCAGCCTAGATCATTATACAATTGCAATAAGTGGATTTGCTGCCTCCTGACAACAGTGGTGTTGTTCTCCCATCTGAATAAAATGGGATGCAACTAGAACACAAGCTCTTAAGTTTGAACTGTGGACTCAGAGAGTGATTCTAAGTTCCCACACTCGAGATCACACTCTTTGACCAGATCTAGCGCTCTTAGTCAGGTGAAAGTCACAAACATATCAGCTGCTCCATGTTCTGGTTTCTGTAGATGGAGAATTAAGGTACGGAGGCCTTGAAACCATGCTTAGAAAGCTGGGAGAACCAGACAGAGCACCAATGGCAATGTTCAGTGGTCAGTTCAAATTCAGTCTCAGAACTAACTCTCTCTAATTAGTTACTGTTCTGGATATATGTATTTGTAAGTTTATTTTATGTTAATAGTGCTCATTTTTTTAATTGCATTTCATTATTAGCCATAAGCATATCTCATTATTAGCCATAAGCATATCTGTCATTCTGATGATGGCTGAATATACTATAGATGATTTAAACATGATACAGCTTACTCTTATTACTTAGTTTGTATGCTGAAATCCAAAGTGGAAGGAAGACGCAGAGAAAAGGACAATAGGGAGAAAATGGAGAAAAAATATAATGGATTAATTTGCCCTAGGGTTATCTCTCCAAAAACTGCAGATAGTTCACAGTTCAAAGAAAAAGATAGGAAAGAAGTAAGACAGGAGAGGAGAACACGGAACCAAATCGCGTTCATCCAGAGGTAACCAGCTAAGCAAAACTACCATTCTTTCAATTGGAGTTCAAATACTGCTGGGAACAGATCAAGCAGAGCTGAGCAACAGCGCTGAATATTGCTGGCCATCTGCTTGCATTTGACATAATCATGCTACAATTAACAACAGTGGGCCAACAGCTTGGTCTATGTTTATTCACACATACACATAATATTAATCTCAAATTTCAGTCCACTTCTACACCACAGGCAGGTGTGATGAATGCACAATGTCAGTAAACAAAAAAGAACATACTAGAGAAAATGCATTTTGGCTTTCTCAAAGAATCTGCTCTTCCTTCTATTATTCCCCAATTTCTGTGACATAGTGTCATCCCAGATGAATCTCTAAATTTCTCTTCAGACTTTTCCCCTATATCCAAGGAGAAAATGTTTAGAAATTATTGTAATATTGCCTTCTCTTCCTCCCTCTTTTCTCCTTTGTTCTCATGATATAGCTTCCTTCTTTCCTCTGAATATGTATTTCTGATGTTTTGTTTTCAACAATAGTTTTTATAGCCTTGGTTCCACCTCAAAAGTCAGGTGGAATAATTGCTAAGGTGCTGAAGAATTATTCTTTTTTTGACCACAGCATAGCCTCTGCTGAGTGATTTTTAGGCACAATTTCTGAACTCTCCAAAGGGTTTCTAAAATGCTCATTAAGAGCATACAGTTTTATGTTAGGCATAATGTAAATACCACTGTTTTACGCTACAATAATTAAGGTGGAAGAGAACTTGGCCAAGTAGACAATGCTACTTTTTGATACCTAAATTGGCATTTCAGATTTGTCTTCCTGGCCAGAGGCACATCACCGACCACTAATTCTGTTGAAGAGTTCAAGCTCTTGATATTAAAAGATGGAAGCCGTCTTAGCATATGTCAACATAGAGACAAAAAGACAGATTTCAAGGATATGATGGATCTCAGGTTTAAAGCAAAATCAGTTATGTAAATATATTAAAACTGAATTTAAATTGGGAGTTAGATATGCCCTTTACTAGGTCCCTGAAAACTTGCCTTTTTCTATTAAGATAGAAAAAAATAAAGCAAATCAACAAATAAAATAACAAAAGTTTTCTCAAAGGAACATCAAGTGTAAATATCGATCATTTTAATTATTTATTTAAATGCATACATGTTACAAAATAGATCAAAATGATGTACATTTCTTTATAATTTCATAACATTAGAAGTTGAAACAGGGATACAAATTTATATCTCAGGTATAACGTGTATAGCATCATATGACAATACGAAAGAAATGTTATATTGCTAAGTTCACTGCAAGACGTGTTACACAACAAACTTTCTTCTCTGAAAAACCAGAAACAACTCCGTCCACACAATTATCAAAAAAATAAGCAAAAAATCATGAAAATATATAATGAAAGGGGAAAAGGACATTTCATTGCATAAATACTTAACATTGCTTTGGCTTGGGTTCAGATAGAAAGAGTAGAAATGTCATCATTTTCCAATCCTCAACATTTTTCAGTCCTCAGAAAAATCTTATTTCCTTATTGCATATGAAAATAGAAAAGCAGCTGCAAATGGTTTGCTTCTTAAGTGAAGCCTGCCTTTAAGCACCTTTTCAATTACATAAGAGCACCCTACATGAAGCAAAGATGTTTAACTCCTCAGAGTCATTAGAATCCAATATTACCATTTACTCTCAAGGAATAAGTTTATCATTAGAACTGTTGTTTCTAAGATACTTCCTGACTTACATGATGATGTATTGAAGATCTAATGAGTTTGCAGTATGATGTACAGCCCAATGATCTGAAGAACTGACTCTTATGAACTAAACATATAACCTGAGGGACATTCCCTCTCTTTTCCTGCTGGCCAAAAAAAAAAACCCAACACATAATTTATATGGATTGACAGTAAGAGGGATTTTTAAAGAATTTGCCACCTGATTGCCAAATGATAAAGTGCCAAAAGCTAGAGGAATTATAAAATCTTTTTCACTTTGAATTTTGTCTTTTGGCAGAAGACGAGAAGATAGTATTGAATTGCACCATTTCAGTCTGTTTTTCTCTGCAATACTTCACAAAGCAGAGCTCAGCAGAGTGTGAGTAGCTATCAACAGTTCCATATGCCTGTTCCATTAACTTGTGCGATTTAAAAATGCGTAGCCTCACGATGTGAGCAAAAGCTCTCCTGTAGCAGAAAATAATTTTATCCTAAGACCGACTCAGTACTGAAGGTGAACCAGTAGAGAGTCTTTACATTATGATCAGTGATGATAAATTAAAATTCTGATCTTCAATTAAGTAGATGAATATTTGTTGTTGATAATTTTTCTTGCTTTTTAAATTTATTTTCTATTGAAACAAAGTACTTTGAGAAGATTGTGTTATATCAGGTTGCTACTGAAAGAAAATTAATGTTCCCCTTATGAACCCAAATGCGAAGGTTTATATACTTTAAGATAATCAGACCAATTATGAGCTAGCAATCAGAACATAACAATTTTTTATTATGCACAGTTTTTATAAAACATCATGTGCTCAGATTCTGTGAGATCATTGTATTCTAGAAGAAAGCAACAGTTTTGTCTTGAAAACTTAGCTGTCATAGGCAAATTTCAATTGTAATTTGGTCTTTGAAAAACCTTTTTTTTATTAGGCATTATTATGGTTTAGTATCTGAGTAATTAGGCTTCCTATCCCCTGCTTTTTAAGATCTATATATAATTTACTCCCTCTAAAAATTCTTTGGACATCTGACTAGCTCTGTTTTACCTCATACTCCGAAAACTTTGTATGTTAGGTAATAGCAACCGCAAATGCGATTGTTATTGAGTTCTGTACACAAAACTGAGAAATGGAGGAGGTGTGTGATAGGCCTTATAACTCAATGAAATGGAAAGGACTAGTCTGCAATGCCAATAACTTTAAAGAAAGTAAACAGAACACTAGTATGTGTTTGTTTTTAAAAAATTCTAAAACCTGTTGGATTTATAGAAAATCAGGCTTAACTATATTAGCATTCTCAACCACAAGAGGGCACCCATGCTTGCAACCTGAGCTTTGAAGACTATACACACACACACCCCCACACCCACACACACCCCCACACCCACCCACCCACCCACACCCACACACACCCCCCCCCACACACACACCCCCACATGAAGTCTAATTTTGCTGTCTATGCAGCTCTAGTGGAATCCAACTTTCTCACTCCTACGAAAGATATGTCAAACCTGTAATAGTTTTCAGTGAGGCCTGATCCAACTCATCTTGATTTCAGAGAGGAACAAACTGATCTCAGAGAAAGGGAACATACAGCTTCCTAAGACTAAGTGTGCAAGGTCAAGCTCAGGTTTTCTGAAGTCATTTATTACCCCCGGGGGGAGAACGTGGGATTGCTAAAATCTGCTTAACATCAGTCTGAAATCATTACTGTCAGAGGTCTTACTCTGCCCTTAATTTTTTCCACAGGCTGTTGTGATGAGAGGAGGTTCCTGTTTGTTTTGGTTTTGAGTAGGAATACATTTTCCTCTCTGATGCACGTAAAATTCTGATTAGAGCCTGAAACAACTATAAAAAAGGACTTTGTAAGCCAGTCTGACTTAGTGGTAAATTATATACTTAAATGGAAAAAATCTCACAAGCACTGGAGTGTATATGGTAATATCAGAAGTAAACCTCGTCTTTCACGAAAATAACGTATAACTTCAGCACCAGAACATATAGGTTAGCACCAAAAGGCATCAATTGCTACCCATCATCTTAGAAGTTTAAATGAGCCAAAAAATCACAAGCAGTTATTATGGTATAAACAGCTGCACTCAATGATTAACGATATCAATTACTTCCTTTTTCCTCTTATACCTTTCATAATATTTTGACCACAAATATTTCAACCTTATTTTAGCACATGTAAACTTTTATAGTTTTATATTTAGAACAGAATGAAAGCCTGAGCTAATTTCTCCAACAGCCAGGCTATCTTTAAAGGCACGCTATTCTGCTCAGAAGGAATTGGTTCAAATCTTTAACACTATCAGAACAGCAACTGGGAGCAATTTGCCTCATTGTAACCTTGAACTCACCAAGAATTTCCCTCAGTGTGTAGCAGGGCACATGTACGGCAAAAGACATATGAAGTCTTCAGCACATTTCAGTACTTTTGTTGTTGCAGTGTTTTGTGTCATATAACCAATCAAGCAGCACTGATACTGGCAGTCAAAGTAGATGTTTGCGGGCATTGTCATTATCCAACCCAAGAAAAAACGATCGTAGAAATTAAACGGATTCAGATAGATAATATAGAAAGGCGTACTGTAAACTACTTGTTAAAAAAGAGGAAGGGCAAATTTCTTGTGGTAATCAAATGTCTGATTAGCTGTAATCCTCTCTGTTGAATGAAAAATATTCAGCTGAACGCTTGAGTGCTTGTGGTTGGTTTTATCAGGAGCTGCTCTTATGAAATAGTTTATACCTAGATTATTTTTACTGCTGTCAACTACATTGCGATTACAACAGATAATCCCTAGCACCATTATGGGATGTTGTGAAAAACCTGCGTGCCTGTTTGTTAAAAGCTAAGTTTCCTATGCCCACAGAAAACAAAACATTCCACAAAATCAAGGTATTTGTAGAAACTTAAAAAGTAACAGATACAACAACATATATACCCGTTATAATAATTTCAGCTGAATTACAGAATTATAAATTAATTTACAATGTCTAGTCATGTTCAGAAGGTGTACCATATAGCATATAAGTTGCAAGTTCCAAAGTGCATAGTTACTTATCAAACCTACTGGTGTAGGTTCTACAGCTGCTTAACCTGAACTCTTACTTATGCTCTGCTTCCTACGTTTGTTTTTGTTTTTTTTTTTTAAGAAAATACAGTAAATACAAGGAATTGTAAAGGTGCACTGTTCTAACTGTGCTGTCTTTACCTCTAAAAAAGACCTGTTATGCAGAACAAAAACACGTCTGTCCCATGCGTCTTTGTCCACAACTACTCTGGCTGAGGGCTGGTGTCCCACTCAGCAGTTTTGTCTCACTGAACTCTTTAAATGTGTACATAAATGATGCAAAGAGGTTGTGTTTCACTCCCAGAACAGGACTGGATTTTACTCAGCCAAAGCACTTCACTGAGTGAGCAATGTCTGAGCACTGGCCCTTTTCAAACTGTTCGGAAAGCCATTTACATTGTATTTGTTAGGATAAAAGTTAGCAGAATATCACAAGTGTTGTTCTTCTAGAGCATGGGCACATTTTAAGACAATATACTTCTCTAATTATTGTCCTGTCAGATATGGGAGTGTCACTAACCAGAAGAGCTACAGATCAACTGCTGACATTCTCTGAGTGATCAGCTTATGGACAGATGGAGAGGGGCTGCTACATTTTGTACACTGTAGAGCCCATTCCACTCATTAAGGTCTTTTTAGAAAAAAGAACTAATGTGAAAAATTTCCACTTTGTTTTTTGGGTTTTTTTTAAATCAACAGTATGATTCTTCATATTCTGGTGACAGACTGCCTTAAACACCCTTGTAAGCACTGAGCTAGTAACTTTAAGAAACATGTATGTGTACTACTTGAGAAACTATGCTCTATTGTTGTGTTTGTTCTAGTCGACATTGCTTTTCAAAGTTCACGAATTTCAGCGGTCTAAACTTAGCAGTGCAAGCAGAGTCAACATGTGTATTTAATGTGGAGTACATTCTGCCAAATAATCTAAAGCCAAAACTCGAGGCTATTTCAATGACAGTTGTACATAGTAGTTGTGGCAGTTGTTAGATTTCGTCTTTTTTATGATCTGCTTTTCAAAAAAACTACTTTTACAATGTTCCAGCTTAAAGCGTAGGCCCTCTTTATAAATGTTCTAGTAAGCACCCATAAGACACTCAGTTTTTGGCAGGAAGAGTGTGAATAAATACATTTGCTTTTTATAAATTCATACAAATATTTTAGGGAAATAGCACAATATATTTTAAAGGATACTGGAAATTGCTTTAGAAATTTGGAATTTTTGTCACAAGCTGGTATTAAGTTTTAATTAAGACTGATGAATTTGTAGTGTTTTATTTGGAAAATGGTCTTATCTACTTTTAGGTCTGAACTATCCTTGAAAGTTTCACCTGGCTGAGCTTCAGCCAGGGAGACAGCACATATACTGGTATACATATGGTGGTAAAACACTTAGTGCAGATGTCATGTATTGACTTAAAGTTGCCTGGTAACAATATATTTCTTTGCCTTCCTATACAGAAGTAAGTGTACTGCTACAAAGCACCTTTGATATCATATGATTGTGTTCTGATAGGCAAGGGGACAGGAAGAAGAACCAAACATTTGACTGTGTTGATTATACCAGTATATTTAAAGTGATGTAGCTGTCTAGCTAGATAAGACTTCAGCATGTGCGTTAACTGCCACTGCATATTGACCAGTGTGGTTCTTTATTCTCTCTATTTTTCCCATCAGCACACAGGCATTATCGATGATAGCAGCAGCCGTGTGCTGAACTCTTGAAAAATGTCATAAATTAATTACTCTTGTGCATGAGGTAGGTAACATCCTGCAGTTTCTCTTGCACGTATGTTTTCCTCTTCTCAGAGCCCCATTGACATTGCAGATGTGTAAACGGGAGTAACCATTGATAGTGTGAGGACAATTTGTTGCTTTTGCATGCTACACTCCATTTTAAAGCACAGTGTTGAAACAATGACCTTTCTCTTTCTAGACCTATCTTTTTAAAAGGGAAGTCATTTTTTAGATATAAGCTGACAGTATCTGTTAATGTGCTCTTAACAGAACCTAATCTTCAGAAAGCTACACTTGCTAAGGTGAAAATTAGTTTTCTCTTCTTTACACTATGTTCATCTAAAATGGTTAATGTGAGTCATAAATTCCAAAGTGTTAAAAACAAATTCATACTATACTTTGAAAGCTAATCATACAAAAGCATACAAAAAGAAAACGTCAGGGTATTATTACAATATCTCTCTATATATAATATGTGCAAAATTCAATATACAAGCTTCTTATTATTCAGCCATTTTGGTAAAAAAAAAAATGTAAACATGTTAACTTATTTAAACCAATATAAGTAGTTTGATGTTACTCCTGGGAAACAAAGATTGTCGGCACAAGAGCCTCCATAACTTGGAGGGCAAGCAGAACACGGGACTCCTACTTTATATGGTGCTTCTCCAATCCAGTTCCCCCTGAAAACGAAAAAGAAACAAGAATGCTTAGTCATTTGAGAAAAAAATCTATTTTCTTTTGAGGAGAAAAATCTATTCATTCACTCATGGTACCTGTTTTGAGTGATTAAAGTTACTGTTTTGAGTGACGTCCTATAAATGCCAAGTTACACAAAACGTGTGAATGTACTTCTGTAGCTGATTACTGACAAATATGGATCTACTGATTCAAAAAACAAACAAACAAACAGCATGGGAATGACCATGCCATCCCACGCCAGTGGTCCATTCCATATCCTTTATGGGTCTGTAGGTCTGTAGTAAAGTAAAAGTTCCAATCCTCTTGCTTTTACTGTAGTTAAATGATTTTTGAATCACTGCTCCGGGGCCATAATAATCAACCAGCAGGCTCTCTTTCATGAGAAATCAGCAACATAAACATTGATGCAAGGTTTTCCTCAAACATTTTTGTCCTGCCAATTATCTTAAAAGCTTGTGTTTAGAAGGTGGAAAGACCAACTGAGTGAAATCTTATTATCAGGTTGTGCTGGCCTGGGTCCACCTTGTAAAGCTCTGAGGCTGAATTTTTGGTTAAGGAAAAAGGGAAGATGAAAACTATTCACAACTGCACTGTCTTAAAAAGAATAGTATTTGAGAGTTTACAGGGGTCTCATAGGTATTAATGGGAGGAGGAGGGGCATGGGCTCCCATCTGCTAAATGGAGCTGTGCAGTTTCTAATAGTGCTCTGGGGAAAAAGGGTTTAAGTCTGGAGAGCGCTCACATGAAATGAGGTAACTCTGGAAGATTTGGGAACATCTGAAAAAAGCGTTGAGACTTTTAGATGCTGATATAAACCCCCAGACTTTTAGAGATTTGTGTATCACTCATGATGCAGGCAGAAAGTAAGTTAAAATTAGATTTGTATTTAAATGTTATGTCTCATTGAGCAGAGAAGTTTCCTCTAGTTTGCATGTGACGTGGTATGGCAGTGAGTAATGCAATTATTTATGAAACATTTTCTCATCCCCCACCTCCTAGCCAATAGCATTGGATCAAAAGCTTTGGTCTGGGTTGTGCCTTGGAAGAAAGTAGGAATCTCTCAAATAATTTCCTCGTTCCTACTTCTCTTCCAAATGGGTACAGCAGACTGAGTGCTCACGAAATATATTTAGTTTGATAACAGATATGGAAATTCAGAAAGAGTGTGCTGAAAGTTGATTTTTGCTTTATTCACTATACAACATGTGGCTGATTTGTGTGAGTCCATGTTAGTTAACCATATACAGGGCCTTGGTAGACCTTTTAACTCTCCTCCTTAATGGTTTTTTTTCCTGATTTCAGAAATATAATTGTTTTTCAGCATTAGAGCACGGCATCAGTTAAAATTATTGGAGATCTAATCCCCACATCTTTACCAAATTCCATTTTTAATAACCCAGGGGATGCAATATTCTTGTATTCTGGTGTTCCTGCATGCTGATTACTCAGAGGGACATAGCCTTTATTCAGTGGCAAAGACATGTCTGGATGTGTGCCCAAGAGCCCTGAATTTCATATACTTAACCCAACTTTATTGATTCTTTGGAATATGATCTTAAGCCAGGAAAGTCCACTCAGTACCCTTCTGTGACTGTGCAAGAAATCTATGTGAAAACCCTTATTCAGCTTTAATCTTTATTCATACCTATTGATCAAAGTTCTACCCAAAATCTCCTCTAGAGAAGCTTATAACTCCAGAGAAGCATACTAGGATTTTTAGGCAGAGAAAATATAAAATGTTACTAGTACGCTGTTTACTGTTAACTAGTAGATTGTTAATCTATTTTCAGTAACGCCTAATATATGACACCATTCCCTTGCTATTTCTGAATACAATGAGAGAAGTATCCTAGGATGTTTGTAATTTTTTCATAGTTTTTTTTTTTTACAAATAGAGATACATAAAAAATAGTATTTATCTTATAAACTTTGTTTCTCCCTTGTCCTGATTGTGGAGCTAAAAGTCAGATACAGTTTTTGCTGCCTGATACCCCTCACATTCTTTTCTTACTTTTCTTTTCTAGTAGATGTTAAAGAGAAAAGAACATAGAAATCCTTGTGATTTCCAAACGAAAATAAAATTTTTAAAGTCTGTTTTTTTATCAGATCCTGTCTATTTTTAAGTTGCAAAACCTTTAAAAATTCTCATACACATGGAGCAGCTAGAATAATGACATGACTCAAATTCACTCTCTTGCATTTTCTTTACCACAGATGGACCTATGCCACCGAGAGTTTATGGAAAACATGTTCAAATAATTATATGTAGTTTCCTATGCAGAACTATAGCTTTGCCTAATATTATACAGCCAGAGAAACCAGCAGCCTTTTACGCTGTCCGTGCTATTTTTGAAACACTAGTCCAAACTAAATCTCAAACCAAGCTCCATACTATCCATACTTTACTGATTCATTCTGCAGCTATACGTGAGCTTGAAATGATGCCTAGGAAACACTGGGAGAAACTTCAGTTCTTCAGTTCAACTTAACACAGATCTCTGCAAGGCCACATGAAACAGGGCCATTAATGTGCAATGCTTTGAAGGACCCTAACATCGCAAGATGAGATGAGATTTGTAGATGCTGAGCTTAGATAGATGGACTTTACAGGAAGCCTATGTTAGGGCTGCCCTTATGCAATATAGTTATTAGAAAAGCTATCCTCTGGGCAACAGTGTGAGTTCACAGAGAATCAAGATGCACAATAAAGATGTTCCCTAAGGCCTGATCTACAAAATGATAATGTACATGAGGAAGTTTAACTCACCATGAGAATCTGTAACAGAGTAAGGAAATGAAGAATTGAAAGTACAGTGGAGTCTAGCACAAAGGACGAGAATTACAGTAAAAATAATAATAACGATAAAAGAAGACAAGTTTTTGTTCCATACATCTCAAGTTATTCCTTTTTCTTCCGAAGTATACCCAAGTTATGCATTTGTTAAATGTTCAGGTGTAATGTTAGGATGAATGAGCAGCCCACAGAAAAAAGCGTAAATATAGGTCCAGCAGCAGAAAAAGGAGTAAGCAGTTCTATGAGAGGACCCAAACATGCGTAAAATATAAAAATAAACAATATTAAAAGAGAATAACTCACTTTGGGGCATAGTTGCATACCAAGTAAACAGCTCGTCGCCAAACAGATCCCCAGACGTTCATATTGTGGCATGTGTGGATTGCGCAGCCTATACGATTGGAAGTGGCCCAAACCATCTGAATAAATATTTGTTATTGGTGAAGTCCAAATTGAAAAGAAATATATACATATACACATATATATACACATTTATATGAGAGAAAGTTATAAACACATCACAGAAAAGTTCAGCTTTGGATAGTAGACATTGAATAGAACGGAATTTATAGAACCTGTGTGTAATGTGTGCACATGGGTCCATAGCATCGCAGGGGGCATCTGGGGTTGCAGTCCTGAGGATAAGGGAAAGCATAATCCTTTACTTCATCGTACCATGGCTTTACCAGCTGGAGAATGGATCGATACCTGGATTTGTTTAAAAGACAGAAAGGAAAATATGCCTTCTCAGATCTAGAAATTTTGGAACTTTCTGCTGCTAATCCCTATGACGCAAGTCACATAAAACCACATTTCTCTAGACATCACTAGGGTTAATAATAAGAAGAAATAATACTCTTAAGCGAAATGAAAATCTTTATACATTGTAGATGCATATCAATTATTGCTAGAATACTGGAAGAAGCTTGCATCAGCCTAAGATCTGGACCTCAAAGACGGATAAAATAACTGTTTTGTAAGATATCTGCCTACCTTCCAGTTCTTACAGACAGGTTTTGGCCCAAGAATCTCAGTAAGTAGGAAGGTCCATGGTCCCAAATGCATGTAGCAGCCCAAGCCTCTGCAGACTTGGCAAGAGTTTCATCCCAAACCTGACAAAATAAAAAATCCTTACAGTACAGTAGTACAGACAAAACAAACACACATAACAGTGCAAGAATATAAGAAACAGTTATTTTAAGTCCTATGTGTACTAACATAGCACATCAGATTTGTAACCTAGAAAGAGACCTCTTGAATTCCCAAAATCATGGGCCAGTATGTGCAGGACCTAACTGCATCTTTCCTAAATCACCTACGTCATCAGAAGAATCCAAGCATTCAGATCTCTCTATTCTTGGCTAGAAAGGCCTGCTGTTCTCCTACCATTTTCCTTCTGTGTTGATGAGATCCATGTGTGGAGAGGAGCAAAACATTGGGTGGGATTCAGATGGAAGGTTAAAGTGAAGGAGACACACACGCGGTGGAACAATTCAGCACAGGTATTACACACCCCACAAAACCCCAACATATTTGAAATGGGATCTCAGGAGTATCTATGGCTAGAAAGAGCTTTTGGCAGCTTTTCATATTTGAGGCCACAAGGTCAAGAAAAAGGGTTCCACAAGGCAAAAACTACGAATGGTTTTCAGATGCAGTATGAGTTGCATCACTTTCTTTTGCATGGGAGCTAACACTTCTCCCTGATTGGAATAAAAAGAAAACAGCTCTGTAAGGAGAGCTTTTAACCAGATCTAATACCTAAGTCATTCCCTATGGTAGGAACATGACAAGCGACCTTAAACAGTATTTCTTTTTCATATGTTTCCTGCTCATTTACATGCTTGGTTTGTAACTCCACTGTTTTCTCCACAGCAAATAGGGTTGTCTTAGCAATAGTAAAGATATCAGCAGTGGAACCTACTGCAATTCTGGAGCTTTAGGTAAGGAATATCTTGCTGTTATATTACAATTCTGCATAAATCCTCATATATCTTAGTGTTCAAGTGATGCTCAAGTAGATTCTAGATCCTGGAATTAGATGTACATTTTGAATACCCCAAGTGGAGTGTTTTCAGAAATTGCAAGCAGAATGACAGAAGCAGAATGTGGTAAAATTGTTTACCCAGCCTGTTGCATCTCTTTAAATGCAAAGAAAATCTCACAAATCTTGAGTAGCTACTAAATAAAGAGTAAGTCCTGTGAGGTATGAAATAAGAGGCAAAGTCAGAAATAAACTGAAAAGGATAAGGTGGCTCACGACACAATTTTTTTCTGTATTATAAGCAAGTACAGATTTCTAAAAACAGTGAATTCATAGTTTTAAGTTTCCAAATCTGGCTGACCGCAGATCATGGAACAGGGCAATAATTCGTGTCCCTGACTCTCTATGGTTGTTTGAAAAATTTCTCTAAGTGAAAAGTATGGAATTTACTAAACTTTATGAACTTGTTATATCACTGAACGAGGCTTTTGCTAATATGGAGCAGATGAGGTAGATCCTAGATTGAAACTGAAGAAATATAACAGAGATCATGACTAATCCTTAACACAAATGATCTTCCATTCAAGTGGAATCACCTTAGGAGAAATATGAGGGATAGTGCTCAAAGCAGAACAGACTTATTTTACACCTGTTCTGAACAGGTGACAGAATGAAGTAAAAGCAAATCATCAGTAAAAGGACAAAAGAGAGAAGTGTTAGGAAGAAGCATACTAAGAGAGAATATGGTCCTTGAGCCAGGGAATATTTTGACTTCAGCTCTCAAAAAAAGAAGGGAGTTTCTTGTAGGATTTAGAGGTAAGGCTATAACTTAGGAAGAGAAGACTAGGCAGCAGTACTAAGGTACAAGAGAAGCAACCTGGAACTGTTAAGACACTGTCCAAAATCCAGAAAATGCTCCAGGGTCCAAGAGGAAGAGAATGGTGTACAGACATTTCTCTTGATCTGTATCTCTGCTGTTTAGCCAGTTAGCAGAATGTGACCAACATCCAAATAACTTTTTACTCTGTGATATTTCAGTATTCTCAAAAGCAGGGCTTGTTGCCTTAAAGAGGGGACAACAGTAGGTACAAATGTAGAAGTGTACCTGGGAAGCATGCCTGAGAGGCCAGAGCCACAAACTGACTGTGTTTGGAGCCTGCCCAGACCCAGGGGAACTTAAAAGTACATGTATCCAGCATATAGGTCCAAACACAGCTGGCTAGTGTGCATCTATAAGGGGCAGTTCAGCCAGTACTGCGACACCCCATAAACACCCTTCTTTGCTGGGATTAATCATGCTTCTGGCATGAATGCTTTCTGCCAGGAGGCTGAACATGAGGTCTGCATACTTGCTCCCAAGTGACCTGGCAGCAGTCCCACAATAATCTGAATGCATTTGTATTTGCACAAATAGCACCGAGCTCCTGATTTTGACCCATCATGTTTTCACATGCTAAATTGCTTTGCAAAATAGTATGTCAGTTGATTAAAACCACTGTGAAGATTGGATTAGGTTTTCACCATTAATGCCACCTGTAATCTAGGCGCTCCCCCTGCCTTGGATAGTAAAAGAATTGTTTGTCCACTTTCATTTGTCTTCAAGTTATTTTTCTAGTTCTCAGGCATCATCTGTAGCATTTGCTTGTGAAAGCCTCAGGGAGCTGTTTCAAACTCAGTTAAAAATTTGTGGGTATGGTAGGTAAGCATTACTGTGATATATGGTATCATATATGGTATGCTTTCCATTATCTGTTCACTCTTGACCACTCTCTGGACATACAAAGTTTTTGGCAAATACAAAAAGAGAGAGAGAGAGAGAGAGAGAGAGAGAAATGACTGAATTAGAAATAAAAGCTGTGGAGGGGGATATCTGAAACTTCTTTCCCTCCACTCCTCCATCAGCAAGCTGGTGAAACACCCTTGCACAGAGTCCCTGCTGCTTTGTAAATCATTTGTATTTCTTTGGAGAAGATGAAGTGCTTCACTAGGATGTTCCCTGAGTTCTTTCCAGTAGAAAAGTGATGGTTTCATTTCCTCTAGGATGAGCACTAGATCTCCACAAGACAAGGCAAGTAATTAATATAGGCTGAAGCAGAAAAATGATTATCTCATAATGACCTAAAATCTTCTCCGTCATAAGAAATTATACCGTTAGTTCACCCCCTTCAAAAGAAGACTGACCATGGGCCCACACGTGTATTCATTTTTTTTATCTCAGTTCAGTCTCCTGTATTGGGTACATAGAAGAAGAGAACAAGGAGATTTAGGGCTTTTTGAATTCATAAGGCTTCGTTGCTGTACATAAAGAAATAGGACATAAAGAAATAGAAAAAAATCTTAAAGCAAGAAACGGAAAAAACTTGAAAGCCTGAGGGGTAGTTTCTGTACAAGGAGAGATTAAAAGACTCAAGGTAATTAGCAAGGGAGTAAAAAAAAAGGAAAAAGTGATAAAATAATGAACTATGTAATGACAGCTTATCAGCCTTTCTATGAAGCATGTTAATGAAAGCTGCCTGTAAAAGGGAAGAAGGAAAACAATTTGCACTCGCAGTGGGTCAACATCTGAGGAGATGACTCATTCTCATGTATTAATCATGCAAACTCCCACTTGCCAAACAGTGCTCATTCTCTCCCTGGGGATAACATATCTTTGTTTACTAGGTCATAAGTGTTTGGGGAAGCAGCCATCTTCATTCCACTCAAAATAAGGATCCCCTTGAACTCTCTAGACCACTGATTTGGTCTGTGGTGGAAATCCTCCACACCCCTTAACCAGGACTAACTGAGCTGTGATAGAGTTAAAGCGTTTCTCACCACAGTTCCACTGGCAACTTGAAGTGCACATCTTTGGGCCAATTTATTTTTGTTTCCTCAGTCAAAAAGTATTTTCCTAGAAAGCTGTATGACTGTGGTGTCGGCGCTGTTCTCTGCTAAACTACACTTAAGAAAAGCTTTAATGTGAGTATTGTCAAGTGGGCTGAAAACAGAGAACAAGTATTGATAAAGGTCAGTGTTTCCATATGGGGAGTTTCAAAGTCAGAGAGCACAGGCTTTATCACCTGGCTCTGGGGTGTTCTGTGCGCTCACATAATGATGCTGGTTGAGTGTCAGGAATAAAATCTTAGCCTTAATGAAGTCAGTGGGAGTTTTGCCAGTGAGGCCAGAATTTTACCCAAAGGTTTTTTGTCTTCGCTCTCTTAACAAATAGGAAGATAAAGTCTGTATTTTCCATGAAGCATAATAAACAATGGAGTGTAAAAAGAAATCTCTTTAATGCTGAATGGAATTTCTTGAAGCCCACAAAGCCTTTTAATGTTGTTTCACAGTCCCCTCATGCCTTCTGCCTGGCTATAGCCATTTTCTCTCTCTCAGTTATTCTTAGATAATTTATATGTAAATTTATTTGCTCTTTGTTGAAATAGCTTTTAATACTATGAGGTCCTAACAACTATGCTGTTAGTTACTAAAAGGATGATGAAATTGAAGAATCAGTATGATGACAAAAAAGAAAAAGAGAATCAGCTACAATTCTACAAAGATCTTCCCACAGCACTTGCTAAATGATATCTGGTTGTTCTCTTCCTACACTGATAGCCATGCCTTAATTTGAAAAATGCTCTCCATAACCATTAAAATATAATCTGAATTTAGAAATAAAGTTCTTCCACTCATTCTCATTACGGTCAGAACTGTACTCCTAATATCAACCATTTAAATGGAGTGACTTTCTCTTGCCACCCTGTGCAATACAAGTCTTTGGGGATAGATGCTGGTGCAGAATAGGAACGAAAGCTGAAATACGAAGGTACCTCAGACAGCAACTTCACTATTTTATCTGTAAGTAGAACACATTAAGCAAATATATCTGAAAGAAATTTATGGAGCCCTCTTAATCTGAATCACTTGTTCTTACTGTAAACTTTAGTCTAAAGGATGGCTGAATTACTACAAACATATTGCTGCTCTGGGTACATGTACCCTCTGGTAATTTTTCAAGAATAAACATCAAGCTTTGTTGATTATTTCAATTTTTCTTGAAAAGCAGAATGTGTCATATTCAGTTTTAGATGCATTACTGCAACATCTAATAGCGCTGCTTGAACATGAAAACTTTGCTGAGACATACATGAATGATGGATTTATGAGGTCATGGTTAAACGATACTGACCAAAACAGAGCAGGAACTCTCTTGGAGTCTGAAGCACAGTGCTGGTGTTAAGTCAAACATCAGGCCTCAGGATTTTGATGACATTAAGGGCCTATGTGCCATTTTGCTTCTGTACCTTTAGTAATGCAAGGAGGTCTTGTATTCACTATAGATATTCAGTGTGACTACCTATAGGTACGATAATTAATGTCAGAGCCTCCCTAAAGACTTTGTCTTTTGGTGGAGCACCTCTTAGTTTCCTTATACAACAGGCTAGAGTCCTTGCAGTCCAGTTTCATATTACTTATACTGTATAATAAGTATTAATTACACTGTATAACAAGTACATACAGATTAGGAAAATAAGTCTTCCTTTTGTGCAAGGTCTGATTCAGGACCTCTGACTACCAGTGGAGCTTATGACTATATTTTTTTCTTAAATTTAGCTGTCTCAGTAAGATGATAGAAGCACCGCAACATTTCTGCTTGGAACCAATATTAAACCACTGAGGTTTAAGCTGCCATTTTGAGATGCCAGACTTTGCAGTCCAGCAAGCTACAGGAAGCAGTCCATATCTCTCTTAAAATGCAGTTTGACCGTTCAAAGGACTGTCGACACCTGGAGAAATGATTCCATCAGGTCATATCCTGATAGGTTTTTCCACAGTTGGAAGAGCTAGAAACATAAAACATTTACGCAAGTCTATTTAATGAGAGATGATAATTTCATGAAATACGCTGGACAGCTGTATCAGAAAAGTAGCCACGTGTGCCTGTTAGTTTAGTTTCTTGATCACATGCCCATAGGTTTTCCATTGTTATAGAGAGAACTTTTTAAATATTTTGCTAAAAAGAGAAGAAAGAGAGGTTTTCCTTACTCTCTGTCAAGGCTTTCCCTTATATTTTGAGTGATGCTAATGAGTTCTGGTGTGATCACCCAAAGCATTGCTAACTAAATCAAGAAAGAAAATGATGAATATCTTGGAACATTGACCTTTGATGGACACTTTTCTTAAAATAAAAACATAATCTCCACCCCTGCAAGCTTTATTCTTAAATTGATTTTAGATATACTAGAGTACAAGCGACTTGTTTCCCTCTTCTTCAAAAGAACATCTCCTCCCTATTTGGAAAATAAGCAGAATTTCAACATTATGTAATCTTGTACCAGAAGAAAAAATCCACAGTCACTCAGTAAATACATCAAAATGGAGATCCTTTTCTATTACATCTCTTCAACACATTGTCAAAGAAAAAAAAAAGAAAGAAGATTCATAATTTTCACTTTCCATGTTGCTGATACCTATCCTGAGATTTATGATCTGACTCTTAAATTCTGCAAAACATGTCCTTTTTTTTGTTGTTTTTTTCTTTTTTCTCAGAAAGCAACTGCTGGCTTTTTCCAGACTCATCAGTAAGATCTGTCAACACTTTACTGTATTTATTTCCCTTCGGAATGATGTTACAATTGTTCTATTTTTTGGTTTTGTTTTTTCTAATGACTTACTACTCCGAAGGTAAAGATAAAAGTACATGCAGTTAAAAACGTTTATTACACCTTTCTTATGGGCAGACAAAAAAGGACTGATTTCAAGCAGTGCAACACATCTCAAGTAAAACACACATTTAAACTAAAAACATTTTCACAGATAAAAAGGTGAATTTAAAATCACTTTTAAATTGCCCCATTAGAGATGCCACAGCTGAGGAAGAATGACTGACATTGTTATCTGAAATTCCATTCCTGTCTAAGTTGCTCTTAAAGTGCAGACTTTGGAAGAAGTTAGACTCAAGATCCATTACACTTGCCAAATTTGGGGAATGAGATAAAAGTATCAGCCTACCCTTTGGTAGTTAAGTTCTTCATCTTACAGTGTTTGAAAAAAGAAGAAAAATTATTCAGAGGGGAAGATTATTTAGCAAAAGAAGACTTTCTATGAGAAAACTGAAACATTTTTCATTTACATTTTTCCTAATTTCCTGATTTTCACAGCCAAAAATAAATTGGTTTTCTTTATAGGGTAAGCAGGTAGCTTCCCCGCAGTCCAGAACCATGAATTTCCATGGACAAAGAAAATATGAGGGAAGACGTCTTGATCTGACTTAGTATTGTTATATCTCTGTACATGCCTTGTTATGCAAGAGAGGAATGTCATTATCAAAGCAAAGAGCTCTCTTCTTGTCTGCAAAGATTCTGAAACAGTTATTAATGGCAATAGGTAGCAAAAACTTGTGTTCTACAACCAAACTAAGCAGAAATAGCATTTAAGTTTACAGCCCTCATTGTCATGAGGAAAATTTTAAAAACATGAAAAAGAGGAGCGCTGTTTCCCTGAGATTGCAAACAGATTCTGTAGCTAGATGAGATGAGCTAACTGGGGAACTCATAAAAATGTGCTTTTAAACTGGGAACCTAACGGGTTTAGGGCAGACAACAACATGATGCTAATGATGTTATTAAAACATGCAAGCAATACAGAAGTGTGCTTCTATTCTTCTGTTGCCATCACAATCCTTAATCCTTCCTGGCGCAGTTTGACTGCCAGTAGCAACGAAGCTCCCCTCACTTGCACAAGGGTACAAGAAAACCCCAGGAGAGCATTGCTCTGAACATTAAATATTAGCAGCAGCCCTCAGCAGTTCAACCTAAAACATTGTGGGCTTTTTAAAAATACAGGGTATCGACTAGGACAAGATGCTACATGTTTCTCAGTGGCAAATCCAGTACTTTAAGTGCTGCATAAACCAGAGAGCAAAATACGTACCTCCCAGTCGCTCAGAACCCTCCTAAGAGTACCCCAGAGCGCCCATCAGGTGTAGGCTGTCACGTGTGCCTGCTGCTGCCCATGATGCCAACAGAGCTGTGACGTAATCAGTCCCATAGCTGACTGTCAACAACCGCCCAGCTGGACTGTCAGGCACCCAGTACAAGTTTTAACACAAATTGAGACTGAACAGCTGAGGAAAGCTGAATCAACCACTCTGCTCTTCAAAACCTGATTTGCACGACTATAATTGCATGATGAGATTGAAAATGAAATCTTGGGATACGCAGCTTGAATATAGTTGCATGGCAACAAGTGGTATTTTGGAAGAGTAATAATAGAAGATATCAATTTGTTTTTCAGTTTTGTGATCTTATTTGTCATTAATATGCTTACTGTGGTCTCATATTAGTGTCTTCAGTTTGTTATTTGATACCATCAGCACAAATAAAACCACAACGGTTCCTTTGGCCCTCAGAAAGATGGCTAGCAGGACCTTCTTTTACCAGTGATCAGTCAAAAGTTCAACCTTTTAACCTCAGATTCCTGATTTTATTCTCCATTAGCCCTGTCCTTTTGCTTGTTTGTTTTGCTTGTTTGGAGATCAGAAGCACTTATTTCCAAAACACCAACAAGTAGGAATGAAAAAAGGCTGGAGTCAAGAGATTGCTTCTTGTGAGAAAAACTTTGGGAGGCTGAGGGATGAAATCCTAAGTGTCCAGCCCATCTGTGCAGCTGGACTCCACAGCTGCTAGTGTAAGTCTCAGAGCGGATTAGCAAATGTAGGCTGCTACTCCCCCAGTATGCAGGTCTTGTCCTTTGGGGTCATTCAGCGTGCAGCCTTGCACCAGCCTTATTGCTTGCACGTGCACTAGCCATTTCTCTGAAATCCCACAGCAATATGCAACATAGGCAGAAGTCCCCTGTATAGCTTCTCTCCTGGTCTTTTGTATAGCGGAACCCATAGGTTTTTAATGCTCATAGAATTTCAGTAGGACACCACCACTCCCCTCAACTCCAAATATGGCACAAAGCTTAATAAAACAACCACCAGCCCTTCTTCCCTCATGCTTTTTCAGCAGAGTGACTGAAAGAGCCTCATCTCCTTGCCTTCACTTTTTTCAATACATCCTGTGTGATGAAAACATATGAGCTCACTGGAATTTATAGACAGATTTGGCAAACTTTATATATTTATCTGGGCTGTGAGATCATCTGGATTCTAGGCCGTCTCTCTCTCTCTCTCTCTCTCTCTCTAAGAATTTTTTTTTTGTTCTGAACTGCCACCTGTTAGAAATCTTACTGTGCATACTGTGATCCATGCCTACTGCATGTGCAAATCCTTTCCTTAATGCATTAGGTACTAATTAGAAAATTCACACAGCAAATTCCCGAAGTCTATCCTCTAGAGAAAAAATTCTTGATGAGAACTTTTTCTGTACTCTACTTCTTTGCAAATAAATATGGGTTTAATATATCAAACAGCTTGCCTGATACTGTACTGCAACTCAAAGTAAAATTGAGCAATGTTTTACAGTCAATTTACTCTCATATAATCAAACCTCCAAACATCTGATCTGCACCTCTGAAGTGCTGAACATTAGAAGGTCTGCTTTATACTCTGGATATCACCAGACAGATGTCCAAAAAAAATTCATTGTCAAAAATTTTCTTATAAAAATTCAAGTTAATTTTTAGTCTACATTTTATATTTATGGGCATCTATTTTGTCCAAATTTAAACTCCTACCATTTGAAGCTTGACCGATGCTAATAAGTCAATTTGTTTCTTCCAAGGATTGTCTGCTTTTCTTTTCATCTTTGGCACCAAGCTTTTAAACAATAAGAAACAAAGAAAATTGGTAGGCTGTCAAATTTAATAACAATAAGCTTCCATGATATGCTATTATTTGTTTATCTTGTGGAAAAGTTAAATATCAGAGCTACATATCTTAAAGTATTCAGTGCTTTCCTAACCTACTGCAAGGCATATTTTAGTTGGCAAGAGCTTATCTCAGAAGTGGTAACAAAAAGGACCCAACTTTGTCCAGCTCCATGTCACCCTGACAATTTGTTATCAGTCTGATGATGAAGGTGGCTGACCTCTTTCATTTTAAATATGATCAGTGCAAATTGCCTTTTCCCAGAAACAAAAAATGTGAATGGAAAATGTGTTTCTCGTGTAGCGTTTTGTATCTCTTCTAGGAGGAAGTCCACATTCTTTACATTTTTATTATTAATCACTGACTTTTTCATTAAAAGAAAAATATTTCTTAATTTAAAAATTTTCAAAGAAAATACTTATTTTCTAAGTAGCTCTACCTGAAAGATATGGCAGCGTGACACAAACAAAAACACATTGCAGCTTCTTCTTTCTGCAGGATAAAGAATAACAACAATTCTTTATTCTCAGAATAAGAAGGCTCAATATAAGATGCCCTATCTTGATACAAATTAGTAGATATGCCTGAACAGATGGAGATGAAAGGACAGTAATGTCATTTGAATTAAAATAGACCTTGGACCCCATCGCAGAGTGCTTAGGGAAGCATTTGCACATGGAAGTGCCTGCAGTGATGACAGTAGTCTTTGTCCAAAAGGCAAACAAGTGATTCTTCTGGGGCGGTTCCATCTTTTACTGTCTTTAGAATATGTATTTCCATAGACTTGGATAGCCTATTCTCCTTCTGAGATATGGAAAGAGGACAAAAATGTTGAGAGGTTTAGGGTTACTATCATTTCCATTCATGTATGAAACTAAGTACTGTGTACTTTGGATCACAATTCTTGTGAAAAATGCCCTGTCTCTGTTTTTAGCCAAGAAGTTCAAGAGGTGCTACATTTAATAATAAAGGAATGTCTAATTCCGAGGGCTCTAGGCAGGCGGCTTTTCTATCAGAGACTTTACTAGGTTGTTTTTTGTTTGCTTAAACTCCTAGAAGGCTTTCTGCTAATACTAAATTTAAATAATGTAAATATTCTCTTTTAAAACACCATCAAAATGGATGTTTAAAAATACTTATTCCTAAAACAAGGGAGAGGAACTCTAATACCAAAGCAAGTTTAACACAATCATTCCCGACAATATCACTTTTGGGGAAGTTCTCCAGATTTTTCAAAGGTTGCTCTCCAGGAAAGGTCTTTTCTGTTCATTTCTTAAACCAGTCTTCCATCACTCTGAACTTATGGCTTTCGTACTTGACATAACCACTTTGATTTGAACCTAGCTGAACACCAGATCCATTTCTGAGATTGAACAGTGGCTCCTAACCTTGTGTAGCTGAAATTCTTTTAGAAAAATTGGCAGCATTCTGCACCTCGCTAATGACCAATGATTAGTACTATATTGCACTATTGGCAGCAGTGCAGTGGGAAATAGTTAACTGGATAAACTCACCTGTTAGGCAGAAGAGAACTGGTTAACTTTATCATCTGAACTCCAGCTATTTGGGCTTACTTTCAGCTACTCTATCAGCTACCATGTTTTTTATCTGCCATTGGCAAAGGCTGAGCATGCTGTCAAATGACTGCTTCCTTTAATTCCACAATGTTGTCATGCAGAAGGAAACTCCTAACTGTACTCATGTAAACCCACTTCAGTTCTTTCTATTTCCTTCTAATTTTCTGAAAGGAATAATATTCCAGAACTCACTATCATATGATCTTCAAACATGGTGGTTGGTGGGCTATGGCAATAGACAGAAAGGGCATGACTCACTTGTCTAAACATAGACACAAGGGGTAGGAGGGAGACACTGGAGCCAGTAAACACATCCTATCATTAAACCCCTTCTCGTTTGTTCTCACTTTACTTCCCCAATGTAGAAAACTAAAAAACTAAAAGTTATGGCAAATTGAGATAGGTAAATTACACTGAGGGAGCTCTGAGCTGCTCGATATTCGTCTTCCCAGAAGACTGGATGGGCTATACTTAGATTTGCTTTGTGCTCTGGCATGATGAAAAGCATATTATGATTTTTGTACCTGCGCTCACCTTCTGATTATTTCAACCTTCACCATGTATTAAGAGAACACTGCAATTCAGTGGGCTTGTAGGCTGCCAGTACCTTCTAGAGTAAATCCTCCATTGCATTATGGCTCCTGTGTCTTTAAACATGTATAGTTAAAATGATGGGCCTAATTTTCTTTGACTCTTAAGGATGCTCTTTGCTGATACAGTAAAGGAGCTGCAAATGGAGTATAACTGTAATTTGCCCCAACATACAGAAGTACTGGAAGACATATATATTGGAATTAAGGAAACATTATATACATACATATATCTTAATTAATGCCAAGAAAACTGCCAGAAAATATGTAAAGGGTAATGTGTGAAATGAAACAAGGAGAGAAATTCTATTCGGCCATTAAACAGTGCATATAAAGATCAATTATCTGAGTTTTAGAGAGAAATATTTAGGCTAGACATTTGGAAATCATTTCTATTCCTAAGGTAAAATATTTGCCAAGAGATGTGACTGAGACAGCATCACTATATGTTTTCAGAAGGAGACAAGATGAAAACCATATGTATTTAATGTAGAAGGAAGTCCTGCAATAGGGCGTTCATAAACTATATGAATTAAGAGATCCTATCCAACTCATTAGACATAAATCTTGAAGGAACTAGTTCTGCAGTCCTTACTCACAGACATACATGATTTCAGTGGGACATGCAGATGAAGGCAACAACTCAAGGAACAAAACGTCCTCTAAGATTTAGAAAGTTTTGCAAGAAATATATATATGACAACAGCAAAAGGATGCAAACCACTTGAGAAGCTTATTATTTATCAGAAATTCTTGAACTGGAGAGCAAAACAAACTAACCCATTTTTGCCATGTCCCTATGAAAGGCTTTCAGGTATTAAGTAAGACTCTGGAAAATTTGAAATTGCTAGAAAACACTTTTTTGCCATTTGTCTTACCTATCACCTATCGCACATTCACAGAGATTTTTAAGATCACGTGGACAGCCAGAAACTTTTATCGAGACTTTCACATTTAGGACTGTAATTGTAACACATCAAATAGCATTGTGAGGACTAAGTGGGTTATTTTCTTGTTTCTCTGAATGGATTTGGTAAGCTGTTTTCAGGTTTTTGTGGACAGGAATTAACCTCTCCAGACTTGTTACCTCCAAAGTCATCTTTGAACTCACCTCAGCAAAGCAGCTCAAAGTGGCTTTCAGGCTTTATAAAGTGCACAGATTTTCCCTATGACTTTTCCAAGCTCATGGGGCTACAGGCATTACTTTTGTTCGTTTTATCACAGTCTCTCATGCAGGATTTACTAGTGCAGATGAATAGGCTCAACGTGTCCACTCCCTTCTACCTCCTCTGCTACCAGCTCATGGTAAACTATCTTAAGCTATGTTGCCATGAAAAATTCTTGGGTATCCAATCTATTTCAGGCTAGTTTGGGAATATTTCACTACTTTGAGTTCTAAAAATTGACATATTCCAAGGGTCAAATTGTTGCAAATGTAAAAGTGTATTTATGCAATCACTGAACAAAAAAAAGACGTGTAATCCTGCCGCATCTTTACACTTGCTACTGCCAGTCTGCTATTGACTATATTGTTCAGTACTGGGCTCTGCGTTCATCTTTGCAGAACCCCAAATGATAAGCTCTGCAAGTGGGCAGTGAAACACTCACAGCTCCTCTTTCAGTATGGCTCTTTAACAAGTTATGAAAATCCCCTTAGAATGCTACCATATAGACCATATTTTCCTAGTCTGCCTATGGGAATCCCATGCTGGACTGTGTGCAATGCCTATTTAGGTCCAGCTATATCAGATTCATTGCTTCTGCTTGGCACATGCAAAACTGTGATCAGCATGCATGTATGTAAACACTTGTACGTGTACACAAACTAGGTTTTGCATGCACACAGTAACATGGGTTATGGGAAAAGAGCACATGGACTTTTAAGAAATCAGCCTCACGTGAGGATGCTTGTAGAGAAACTAAAAATAACAGTTGTTTCTCACTAGAAAAGGTATTTCTTTAAAGAATGTTTTGGGATCCTACAGATATTACCAATGGGTACTGAAGGATATGTTTTCAGAGACCCAAATTTTAGCCAGCAGGATGCTGCAAGTCTTTACTGGACTATCAAGTAGCTGAGATGTTCCAGAAAGGCAATACAGGCTTCTACAGTATAGAATTAGCATTCAAAGACAGGGATTTGTTTGTTTATAGACTTCCTCTGGATTTGAAGATTTACATACCTTTCACACTAGACAGCTGCAGGAAATTTTACACCTCACTTTTTCTTAGTCATGAATTTTATTGAACCTTGGTGCTTTCTGCAAGAAAAAGTATGCAAAGCTAAGTGGATGATTTTAACCCAGCCTCTGCCAGATCAAAAGGATGGTGTCCTCTTTCTTTCTGTGTGTATGGCATCAGCTTTTGGAGCAAGAGCAAAGACTTGAGAATGATGGTCTTAGGCTGCGAAGGCATAAAGGATACATAATAAGAAGACTTTTACTAAAAGCAAAAGTCATTACTGATACTATATAGGCCTGAAAGTTCTCGCTTCCCTTTTCCTTCACTTGCCATACTCAGTAACTTTAGATTTGCCCTTTCAGTCAAACTTCAAATTGAAGGCATCAG
The DNA here is from genome assembly GCF_040807025.1 of Struthio camelus. NCBI lineage: Eukaryota > Metazoa > Chordata > Aves > Struthioniformes > Struthionidae > Struthio > Struthio camelus. Next base: position 128,975,914 of record NC_090943.1, read on the forward strand.
CAATATCAGCACCAGCACCAAAAAGAGGACTACTTTGAAGTGTGACTCATAGGGTGCTAACATCCTAAGAGAAAGATTAGTCAAAGTCTCATTGACCCATTGTGCATAAGATGGGCCTGTTTCTTTCACTAAGGATTCACAACAGAACGATGCCTCACATAATTGCTTTTGATATCTGCTTAGCATCAGGGACTGTTTGTAACAGAAGGTTGGAACAGCACTGCGTCCACTTCTCTGGAACTGAGGTAAGACACCGTTCCAGTTCTGTTACTGCAGTGCTCATCTGAACACCTTCTGCCACTCAAAACCATTGTTTGGGACCTCTCATCAGAAGTCCTAGAGCACACAACTTTAAGGCAATAGATGTCTCCACAGAGCAGAGAAAATAATGTCCAAGGAATTCAAAATATCTATAAATGCACTGAGTGTGTAAGAAGCAGGCTGCTTCCAGGGAAGGAAAAGAACATGTCAAGAGGAAAAGGAAAAATAAGGTCAGTTGTGGAGAACTGTAATCAAAAGAACCAAACCACATTGTTAATTTCTAAGCTCTTATCATTGAAAGAGAAAAAGAAAATGGAAATATACAGAGGTGAGAACGAGATACAGTCATTTATGAGAAAAATATAGTGGAATTAGGAAAACAGAGCAAAACATAACTTAGCCTGATGGTGGATAGAGAAAGGAAGGTAAGATATCTTTTTCTTGTGTTTCCAAATTGCTTAGTCCTCTATTTCAATATACTCACAAGCAGTTTCCAAAATCTACTGCATCAATAGCTATTTCCAGCTTCTCTAACTTGTGATATTCTTTCTAATCATTGTTAGGTGAATGGGTAAGGTCACTATCGTCACTGCAAGTGCATTTTTTGACAATCTTCAAGACAGGAGCCACATGTTCTGTAACACTCTTTCAGCACAGGGTGCGTTGTCTTCTGGTGATGACAATATGCTTGTTATCTTATTTATGGAAATGAATATTGAATGACATATCAACTTTTACATATAACAGCAGAGATCTTATGTCCCCATAAGATACAATAGATGCAGTGTCAGACACTGAAATTATACAGAGACAAAAGAATCGATTCAGCATCCAGCCAAGTTCAAATGGTCATTGCTTATAGCAGGGGTCTCCAGTCTGTGGTTTACCAACACTATGTCATCTTCAAAACAAAACCTTTCCGTAGTCACACAACTGAAAAGTTAAAGAGAGGATGCCATCACTACAAACCAGATGGCAGAGAAAGCTATGTGTGATGTTGCCTACTGGGTTTTCTTTGCTCCATAAAGTTTCACGAGGAAACACTGACTGACTAAATTCTGCAGCAAGGCTTGTGGCTACTGACTTAACTGCCACTTGAAGATCCAAGTTTAAGTTGTAAACTGGATCATTTCCTGAAGTCTCTTCAGGTGGTGCTCCAAACTTTGCAGTAAGAATAAAGTACTTTAGAGCCAGGAAGCCAAACTTGAAAGAAAGCTGTAGACCTTATCATTGTGATTACTGATGGGGCTAATGCTGTCAGGAACACAGGGACATCCTGTGTTGGTTCTGGTAAAAGTAACAGTGAGAATGGGAAGGAAAAAATAGCACACAAGCTGTAAAGAGTGTGGCTCCAGTCTTGATTTTTGTATGAAACCTTGCATGGTAGTAGCACTGCAGAGCAAAGCTGCAGCAGAATACCCAACCAATGTGGATGAAATTGTGAAAGTTTATGCATATGAGTATATTAAAAAAAGATTTAATTAGGGAAGGTTTTCTTCTTTTCAAAGTCTTTTTACTGAACTGGCTAAGAGCATTGCACTTACAAAACTCTAGGGAATATGACAGGGTGTCGGCTTCACTTAAGCAAACTACAGGAGTACATTTCTAAAAGACGCAAGCCAAAGGAAGGGCATGGTAGGCTGCCATTCCCTCAGACATTACAACAAAGTTTATTTATGCAGAATCAAAGGAAACGTCAGGACAGAGCTCAGCACTGAAAATGATGACTGAGCTTGACTTCTGACCTCCCTGTTTTTTCTGTCTCTGACCTTTCCACTTAACCAAACTTCAGACTCAGATTACAGTATGGCTATAGGCCTTCATCCTGCAAAGCTGTGAGCAAACTCAGCTCTTTGAGGTGCTGCTGGGATGTGCTAAGCAGATTGTATGATCAGATCCAGATTAAGGTAACACCTGTGACAGAAAGATGTCCAAACTGCTGGTGTTTAGCTGCTAAAGAGGAGGAGTTGTTATTACTATTATCCCCTTTTTATGTTAACTGTTAACTATCTGTTGTTATCTGAGATGCTCTGTGACTTTAAGCAGATATTATGCTGCTAACACAACTTGTCTGTGCTTTTAAAAGATTGTGAATGCCTTACTTAGAAGGTACAAAAATTTTTGCTTAGCCAACCTATTTTTAACATTAGAGCTCCACAGTATGCATGCATTCAAAGTTGGAACATAAAATAGCAAACACACTGGCTTAGCTATTATTTTAGTGCCAAGTATGAAATCACACTGAGCGAATAACATTTATCATACCTGCAGGAACAGATAATTCACATAAAAAGCATTTGCCAATAAGGGGAAAAGGTACTGACCACAAACTTAGCATGTTAAGCAGACTGAAATCCCATATGGAGAAGAAATACTCAAAATAAGTCTTCTATCTGACCAGGAATTAAAATCATTAGGTGCACACAAACAATATGCAGTAAACATAAACATTTGAATATGAGGCAAACCATCCATTTGACAAACTTCCTTCTAAACACAGTTTTACCAGATTCTCTCTGAAAATCCTATGTGTGAAAGAATTTAGCAAGGTTCTTTAGTTCTGGGTACATCAAGGCAATGACTGTCAGCATACTCTGTAACAGTTTTGCAGTGAGACTACTAATGATTAGCACCTTTTTAATTAGCACATATCATAATCACATACCCTTCCTCACGTCAACAAGTAGTTAGCTCTCAACTTCATTTACCTGGGCCCCAGCAGCTCATTGGGACTACTCATGGAAATAAAAATTCAACAGAGCGAATAAAAAGTTGAGAGTCTAGCATTTAGCTTTTGCTTGCTTAAGTTAATTCTGTTTAAAAAATGAAAGAACATTTTAATACGAAGCCATAGCTAAAAATGATTTGTGCACTTAACTGAAATCCCCAAATCCACAGTTTGTTCAACTTAAGAAAATGAAATCACTGATTTATACTTTGTTATGTATTCCAGCAGTTCTAAAATATTACCCTTCTCTGAAGTAAACAAGTTCACTTACCATGTATTCCATGTTGGAAGCAGGTGGGAAGACTTTGCCTCTAACTTGGTTATGATAATCAAGAATGGCAATCATGTCATTCTGTGAAATGTATCGCTTCCGCCTGGGTTTGGGAATTTTTGCAGAGTCCAGATGAGCTGCCAAAGCCGTCTCAATGTCAGTGAAATTACTGTTTGACAGGAGTAGGTCAGTGGAGTTGGGTAATGCTATTGCACTTGTTTCACAGAGAATGGAAAATAAGAAAGCACAACTGATTGCAGAGATTGCTGTCATTTTGGGGCCAAAGGAGAAAGGCCACAGAGGTGTTCTGCTTTAAGTCGGGACAGTAGAGAACAGATCTGTAGAAAAGAAGATGTCAGAGGTGTGATTCTGTACATCTGAGTAGCAAGAGTGAGTGAACTGGCAAACTGCAATCAGGCAAATGATTTCTGTCTATCAGCTCACTCTTAAAAACAGTCCAGTCAGAACACGTGTTACTGAGCAATTTTCACTCTCTATATTACGATTAAATGATAGCATGCTCTTACGCAAACATATCAAATGAAGTATCATTGTACCATGAATGCCATGATAAAAGCTAGTATTGCTGAAAGAGTGACAGCACCATCACACAAGATAACTCAATAAACTACACGGTATATTGTAAATGGGGAGACTGCTAGAAACTTCACAGAATGTTGTGTGCTGAAAATGAAAAATACATCCCAGGTTATGCCATTCCTATACACATGGATTGCTTTGATAATGCCACACAGATAAACTAGAAGGCAAAAAACATATAAAGCATAAAAGTAAGACATCTTAGAAGTAATATTCAGACCTTAAGTTCAGCAAAATGTGATGAGCATTGATAAAACTGCATGCAAAGCAAGCTTATTGAGCTGAATGGCTTACCTCTGGATAATACCAAAAAAGAATAGAGTCTATTGTTCTCCCAGTATGTATAGCGCTCTCCTATGTGGTGATATGAACCTTTGTGAAGGAGTGTCTCTTATCACAAACCCCCAAAGAACAACTCTCTGCTGGTTTTGAAGCTTCTGGCCACAGGAGCTGCTAACAGCTTTTATATGTTACAGTCTGTACGATCCAGAACAGGCAGTTTCTCTGAAGGACTCTGCCTAGCCAAAATGAGAGGGGAGGAGTTCTGCAAAGCAGAACTGCGATTGGGTGGCATCTCTGCAGTGTAGGTGGTTTGAATGTTCGGTCACACCCTCAGTTTCTATAGTACAAAGAGGCAACATGCAGGACACTCTTTCAGGACTTTTTACCTTATTCTTCTTGTTTGTTTTTCCTCATTTCATGAACGTCAGGTTGGCTTTGCTAATGCTATTTTATATTGCTTTTTGGACACACAGGGAGCGGCATGAAATACAGAGAGTTTAAAAAACAGTCATTCAAGTCACAGGAAAGGGAACCTATGCAACGCTGTCGATAACATAGGGCAGTGTAGCAAGTGAGCGCTCATAGCAGCCTGCGGGAATTAGTTAAGAGAGTGATTTCCCACTGAGCTGTATCTGGCAGTTACAGGATACCCTAGAGGCAGCGCAGAAGAGCAGCGTTCACTTCATTCATTGCTGAGAGCAGCAGATGCACAGAGTACTGCTATTCTCTCTCCTCAATGGTCTGCTACCCACTCTCTGACTTCCTCCCTCTTCCTCCCTCACTTGTTCACATGCACATGAGCACATATACACAAAAGTTGCAGCACAAAAGTCAAAGGAAGGTTGTGACTAGCAAATATGTCAGTTACCTGAACATCTGCTTGTGTAAACTACAGGAACAGCAGGAATGAAGGCTTTTGCCAGTGCCTGGGAAACATCTGTTTCACGTTAACTAGCATATAGCTGGAATTATTTAGGCACAGATTACTCCAGCCACTCACACAACAGAGCTAAGGGCATAACACTGAAGCCATAAAGAAAGCTAGCAGAGCAAAGCAGCAACAGCAGCCAGCAGTTCTATAGTGGGGACAGGGGATGGGAGCAACACGATGTCAGGCTGCTCCCCCACCAGAGCTAGGCAACCTGAGGCAATTCATAAGATCAGGCCCCTAAAAATGCAATAAAAGTATTTTGTGATGCTGTAAAGGAGACAGGAGAGAGAAACAGGACCGGTCTGATTTCACACTATATCAAGTGCTCAATAGTTTCAGTAGTTCTATTAGAGAAGCAATATGGGAATTAAGTATCAAGGAAGAGAAGTCCAGTAGTTAGAGCAAGGGGCTTAAAGCCAATACTCACGCTCTCCTTTTGGCTCTGCTACTCACTCGCTGTGTGGCCTAACCCAAGCCATTTAATCTTTGTGTACAATCTGTACAATGGTATAACAGTCTTTTAGACATGTTCTAAGGCTCAAATAATTAAGTGTTTGGTAATGTACTTTGTGACGAAAGGCGTTAAAAAGTATGAAGTGTCATCGCTAGTTTTGTTGCTACATATATATATACCCAGTTTGTCCAAAACTGGTGCCTATACTGTTGCTACAGGTATTCTTTTACATGTTTATGCAAGAAATTTTAAAATATCATTTGTCTTTGCAGGAGTTTATGTTGGATGATTCATTTCATCCAATTTTCTTTCTTCTGAAATGAAGCACGTATTTGTTTATGTTAATGTTAAGAACTGTCCTCCCATTGTTTGAATACAATGGGAAGAATTCTCAGCTCCTTTGAATTGCCACAGGTCCTTGATTTCATCTGAGCAGCAATAACTTATCAAAGGGAAGAGTCCAATTTAACATCTCAGCAAGTTCAAAGGGCAAATTTTACTAGTTAGTCACATTTTAGATTGCTATCATTATTTCCTCAGAGTCATCCTGTGCCAGTACTTAAAGGCTGTTATGACACAGGACTCTACGCTGTTAGCCACAGAACAATCAGGATATATGAGTAAATGCTGTAAAATAGCCATAATGTTCACAGCTGTAAAATTGAGCTGTACTTCCCTAAGAGCAAGCCAACTGATGAGATTTCTTTTATTTCCGTTACTTGTAGTTATTGCCTAATTATTTGTTTACATGTCCAACAGGCAGTCAGTGTAACTACTCATCTAAATGTAGAAAAAAAAGATTATGAGCAATCAATCCTAGTGAGTACAGTAGCAAAAAGCATATTGCAAATATGCAAGGTCTTAGGGCGTGAGAGTGCCTTATAGGGCGTGAGAGTGCCTTGACCCGCTCCCGTTGTAGTAATAAGTTCTGAAACAAGAAGAAGTGGCAAATAATGAAGGAGCAATGGTAACTAAGGGACCTTAGACAACCATACTCGTGTGCATTCAGTTTTGTTCTGAAGGAAATGAGTCAATGACTCGAAATACAGTCAAAATTACCAAGAAGGGCCAGAGAAGCCACACTAAGTAAAGCCCTTGTTAAAGTCCACACCAAGGAAAGGAGTGGATAAAATAAGGAAGAATGAAGGAAAAATCATCAATTATGTTTGCAAGCATATAAGGAGAAAAATGAAAAATGACTGGAACCATCTGCAATATACGAAAAAAAATATTTCTAGACTCTTCAACACTCTTAGGAAAGTTAAAGAGAGAACCACACTCAGACCAGTGACAAAATATCATTACAGGCCTGAAAGAAGCATTAGTGAGACCATGGAATGAGTCAAAATATCTGTAAACCTAATTAAGAACAGAATGTGTCAGCAGAGATGGCCACAACATGGTTAGTGAGCAGCCTGAAAGAAGATGGGGAAATCTTCCTGAACTTAAGGATGGCAAATGTTACCAATGAAAAAAGTTATACAACCAAGACTGAGAAAGAATTTAGAAGAAACAAAGAAAAAACAAACCTCAATTTACCTTCTGAAAGACTCTTTCAGTTCTAGGAAATGAAATAGATTTAAAGGGCTGACTGGAACATATCTACCTTTTCACTGAGACAGCGTTCACATGTATCAAAAAAGCAGAAATGACAATATGCTATATTAGCATAAGAGCTAGATTTTACCAGGGAGATAGGCTGTACAGATGCACATGTCAAAGAGAATAGGATAGAAGTTTATGAAATTCACCATCTTTATCCTTCATTGCACAACAGAATTGATGACACTCAGTGCTCATGGTTCTTCTGCAGTGTATAGATTTGATTAAGAAGATAAGTTCCAATTTGATTGCTACAAGTCTGTTACTCAGTGAAAGGGTGCTCCATGCATTGCTCAACAAAGTAGTAGAACTTTACTGTTTATTTTAGTAAATAAATCAAAGAATGACAGTGTATAGAAGCTGAACCATCATCATACACATTTACACCATTGTAATGTTATGTTGATTCCTAACATTAGATAGCTAAGCTTGAAACATTTATTATAACTTATTTATTCCTAACTACTATTTCAAATGCCTGCCTGGGATACCAGATACTTTTGATGTAATAATTTTAATGCCAGATAATTCATTCATTAACAATGAAAAACAGTGTACCTTTTTCCTGTTGCATATCTCCATCAATAGTAAAGAGCAAAAAGTCTCATCTCTGCTTCCAGATCAGTCTCCAAATCTCTGCCTTTTATTGCTGATAATTCATCACGCTGGTATCCATCATACAGAGCCAATGAAGCATTCGGAAGATAAGTAACATATCTACAGTCACCCAGGAATTATTTGGAGAGCAGTAACTTGAGTTGAGCTCTGCCAGGTCCTAGACTCCAGATCTACTTCTGCCTCTGAATCATCCTGAGAAAGCAGAAGAGTTTCATACTCTATTCCAGCAACGAAAAGGAATGGCCTTCTTATCACAGGGTGAGGGGAGAGTAGGAAATTCAAGGTCTTCACTCAAGAATGCTTTGGTAATAGCTACCTCCCTGTGGCACTGTGGTGACAGAAATGTTATCAAATACAGCCCTGTAAAACAGAGATATGAATCCCTCAGTCTGAAATCACCAGCCAGTCATGTCAATAGGTGTAGTTTTCAGTTTAAGATTATAGCACTTAATTATATGTATCCAGAGAGCTATCTAAGCTCCTGAGAAATTAATGACAGTTGAGGGTCAAGGTAACCTAGGAAGTGATTCTGCTCACCAAGGCTGACTACTTTCTGTTCCCAAACATAGACTTCTAGCTTCATTTCAGATGCCCTGGTTATCTGAGATATCTGTATGGCAGATGTGACACAAAACTCAAAGGAGATATGTGACCTTCTGGAGTACAGTAGGTGGCCAGATCAGGACATCTCAAATAGCAGCAGACACCCACCCTTAGTGGCTGGTTACCTGAAAAAGTCTTTCAGCCTCTCTGACTGTATTGACCATACCTCCCTTGACTACACAGATGCCTTAAACACACGTGCCTTAAGACGCCTTATATGTAGTCACTACTTTTGCTATCTTCCTCTTGAACTAAATCCTGTCCATTATATCAATGTGTAATAGGTCAAAATTCCATCCAGAAATCAAAGCTTTATCCAAAGAAGATATGAGCACAATATGGACAACCATATTCACAGCATTACATATTTTTCCAGTCAGCCTAACTGCCACATTTATGCACCAAATAATATGCACCAATTTGAATTTCCAAACAGTTTTAATATCTAACGTCCATTACGTTCAAGCCTTAATATACTGTGGAGCCTGTGGCAGAGGGTTGGGTGGGTGGCAGCAATAACAAAGTTGACATATGGAAGGATCATGAAAGATTTGTTCAGTTTGCCTATGGTTACTGTAAATACATCAACGGCCTAGAAAGGATTAGTAGAAATACGAAACAATTATTTATTATGGGAAGAAATGTTAATTACATGTAGCAAGAATTCTGCTTTGCCAAAAAATTTCTGCTGAGCAGAGCGGATGCAGAAGTGCAGTGCTAGGCACAATATAACATTTCTTAGAAATGAGGTAGTTAGCACACATTGAGGCACTGATAAAATCAGAATTCTTCTAACAAACACATCAGCAGGAGCCATTGCCATAGAAAAGAGAAGACAAAGAGTTAAGAATTTACTCAGCTAAGTGTACTTGTCATATTAAGCATACATTTTCCAGATGTGCTTTTGGTTATTGTGTCACATTTCACTACTCTGGGCATTGCTATGATGTTCTTTTAGGAGTCTTATCATAACCAGCATAATGAAAACAAATGAATGCATCTGTGCTTAACTTCTTTGGATAGATAAATTATAAAACAAAACCTCCCAAACTATTAATGTAGTGTCTACAGTGCTTGTCTTGAGGACTTATCATGACCAAACATAAGCCTTTTTTCTGTGTTCTCTCACAGCCCTTTGGTAATGTAGTCCCTTTATATGGTCCTTTAAGTATCTTTATAATTGAAGATGCTGTTGAAAAATCCAGTGTATAGCAATACCAACAAAAGCACCATTTATCATACCAAGCACATAGGTTTATGTTTCATTTCTGCTGGTCTGACAAATCCTTTTTAGCACTGTAAAGAACACTGAAGTGAAAAGGAATATTTGGATAGATGTACTACGTCTGTCAACTGCAAATGAGGTTCTGATGCTAGTGCTATTTCATTACTCAACACTCTTAATATTTCTTTTTTTTTATGAAAAGATGTACAGCAACTTGGCCTCGGCTTTGCAGAATGGGTGTGTATGTTCTTTAGTATTTTTCCTGACCTTTAAAGGATTCGTCTTTCTGCATGTGCAACTTCTGTGAGTAAAAGAACCTGCAAAATGATGTTTGACCTGAAAATACCCCGAAATTAGTTTAGCTTAAGGAAACCATATTTAAACCTGAAAAAGTGTCTAAATATTTACTTTGAAGGCAATATGATCTAGTGACCAGGTCACTGTACTGGAAGTAGAAAATATAACATCACTTTCTGGATCTGTTACTGACTTGCTCTGTGACTCTCGGCAGTGTAGTTCATTGCTTTGCAACTTCAGGCACAAGTCTAAATCTGTGACTCTGCCTGTCCTTATGCCTTTTTTCTGTCTCATCTAATTGTACTAAGCAGGCAACCTTTTAAGCCTAGGGCAAAATATAGGATTATTGGAGTACTGTGATTTTTACTAATTTTTTGTTGTGGTAGAGGTCTACTAAGATTGTTCTCTCTCTCTTTCTCTCCTTCATAACCTCTTTGATTTTAAGTTTGCTAGCTTTCTCAGCATTATAAAGATGATATTCTGATGCAAGCTTCCCACAGTTCATTATCTAAGAACTGTCATGGTACCAGAAATGGAGGAAGAAACAGCTTCTCAAAATAAGAAAGATGAAGTGGTGAGTTATTAAATTGCTAATAGCTAATAAGCTATACATTTCAATGCAGTAAAAATTCCGCAGAAATGCCACAGAAAACTTGAGCAAGAATTTTGTCTCTTCATAAGGATGAACAGATCAACTTAAAAATATAAAATGAGTAAGCAAAAAGGTTTAGGGGTTTCTTTTTTGATACTGCTGTGTCAGAGACATGAGAAGCATTTATTAGTCCAGAAAAGTGAAATGATGTAAGGCAGTTATCAGACTGCGCTACTGTTATTTTAGGAAAACAGATCTCCTAGAGAAAGGGTGAGCCTTTTGAAAGATATCAATTTCCTATGAAAACTCTAAGAGAGGATGAAACTTTTGAAACATTGCAACCGATTTGAGACTGTTGAGTTAAACATGCAATTTTGAGGTTTTATGGAATCCCTAATTCAAGACTAAATTGTAACAAGAATCAGAGACCTAAAGTAGCGAATGAAATTGCTGAGGGAACGTGACTCTAACTTAAATAAAAACAACTTAAATATGCCAGATTGCAGCTAATGAGCAGAGTAGTTTCCAGGCTGTTCTTCGAGGTCTTCTGGGAACTACTTCTGGGATCTTTGGGCACTTCTGGGAACTCTTCTAGAAACTTAAGGGTGCCAGATGCTTCTAGGAGAGGGATAGCTTTTCAAAGCTTTTTCTTCCATCAGCTCTAGCAATTTCTAAGGCTTTCTGTCAACTATTCTTGATCAATAGGTGCTTACATCTATATCTACAGCTGCCTCTTGGTTAGGAGGTGTCAGGCAGCCTTTTAGCCACTTATAAGAAGAGACCTACATAGCTGCCAGGCCCAGAGTGCAGGTCCCAGAAGCAGCAATCTATGCAGAAGGGTGTGTGGAAGGGGGCTGGTAACTGAAGACAGTGCAGGACTGATAACAACCACAGAGCATGGTCCCCAGCATCTTCTGGAGAGGCTGTGCCTGACGCAGCAGGGGCTTTGACTAGGGCAGAGGTCTAGAGAGAGGAAGTGGTCATCCAGGTCCCAGGCTACTGGCAGTGGCTGCCGCCTCTTGCTGGGTGGGGAGTCCATTTCTTTGCCTTCATGAGCCATGTGCTAGTTGAGGACCAGGGTCATCACATTCAGGAGCTGTGGGAAGAAGTGTGCGGACTGCACGGCGTCAGGGAAGATGAAAAAAAGATTAATGGGATCTTCACAGAGACCCTGCAGATACGACAGCCTGCACCCCAGCTACACAGAAGAAGCACCTTTGAGACTGCCTTGACTGAGTGGTAAATGGAGAAGATGGAGAATACTAGAAGAATAATGGAGAGGCTGGAGGAACAGGCTACAAAGACTCAACAAGGACAAAGACCAAATCCTGCATCTAGGAAGGATCCCTGGCAATTATACAAGTTGGGCCTACAAGGATACTAGCAGGGAGCAGTTGTGCCAGAAAGGACCTGGGAGTCTCGGTAGAAAAAATGAACACAAACCAGTGATGTGCCTTGGCATCAAAAAAAGCACCTATAAAGAAATAAGATTAGAAATGCTCTAAACATGAAGATAACATTTGCAATACTGGAGGCAGCTGAATGCAGCAACCAGCATCTCTTCTGCAACAGCCAAGGTTTAATATGGAGGTAGTTACCTCCTGAGACTAGAATAAAACTTAGATTATGAGCTGAAACCTTTATTCGTTATAAGTGAGACCCTGAGACGCAGATCACTGCCATATATGAAATTAAAATAAGAGTTTGAAAAAAAAAAAAATCAGACCCTGCGACACAGGTAAAATTTAACCATTTTTGAGGAAGATAATTCCTACTAACTAAATGTGAGGGCAAAAAAAATCTCAAAATGAGAAAGCTCAAAATTGTTTTAGGTCTAACTGAAAGAGATCACAATAAAAAGTTATGAAGGCAGAGAGAAAACTGCAGTTAAAGTAAAACTGAATGAAAGTAGCAAATGAAAAGCCAAATGGACAAAAGCCATAAAATAAATTTAAAAAAAAATCAATATTTCTAAACTTTTGTATAAATTAGGAAGAGGTTTCACAACAAAGTAACGTTTAAGCACATAGTAAAGAAAAGGTAGGCTAAGCATCAGTGTCTAATTATAGCTTCTCCGAAGATTCTCTTCCTTCACTTTGTATAAGCATAAGACAAGAACTGACTTTCATGTTCAGCAGCTACAAGACTGATGGCATCTAGATCCTTCTTTCTTTCATCTTTTATATCTCACCACAATATTACACTGACATCCTTCAATTTCTGAGCTGCTTTTGCAGTCTTCCAGCAATGGAACAGGCTCACCCTCAGAAAAGAAGGGAGAGCAGGGTCCCTAACTCTACTCTATCCTTTAAGAAAAACATTCATTGCTATTGAGCTGTTACTGACACTCACCATTAGTGTTTGTTTTGCTAAGGGAAGGTCAGAGATATTGACTTTGCCTGACTTTGAACTTCATCTCAACCCTATGATATATGACGCTAGAACTCAGGGGAAAGAACAGTCTATCTGCAACAGGCTTCTTCCCATTTTAGGAAGAACATGTTAACTCTCTTTGGACTTAGTTCAAGTTACTCTGATTTCTAATATGATTTCATGTGTTAGTTCCCAAAACTTTTTGAAGAGTCTGTTTCAGTGCTATACTTTAGACAGAGTAAAATGATTTGTTACCAATACGATATAGTTTAACTATGTCTATAAGTTAAATTATAGTAAAAACCATTCTACGTTCTACATTAAATTATGATAAACTTAAAACATCAGTCCCATTTACTTTAGTCATTCTCACATAACGATAAGACATACCTAAGGCCAAAATACCCCCGCAATCACAGGCGTTTCAGATAGGGCATCCTCCTTTGTAGATGTCTGAAATATAGACATCTGCAGCTTGTGCTCTAAGTTTTTTCCCCGGCTTTGCATCTGCTTCCCTATGGTTCAGCAGTAACTGTGAAGAGAAAAATACAGCTTTCAGCAAGATATCACTTTTACATCAGAAGAAACATAGGTCTCATTATCTTTTCCTTGTTTCTGGTTACATCTGGTCTTCTGCTCAGAAAAGCAAGCTCAGAAACAAGTCCAAACTTTATGACATGAATAGACAGAGAAGCCCAGTAGCATCAGACATATGTTTGGTATTGAGTTACCCCTGGAATTTTTGCTTTACTTTACTTCATTCCTGAATATTGACATTTTTGGTGCAGAAATCCCAATCACTTTGGCTGCTTGGTAAATCCACTTTTCTCATTTGGTTTATATTTTCTATATAAACTGAAACATACAGCCCCATGACCAAATGTGGTACACAAAGTGTTTTCCTAAGCACTATATAAAAGCCCTTACTTTCAACAGAAAGGTGAAAAGAACATGCAATGTGTAATATTGCAGCTGAGCTAAGAGTGCTTTCATCTTAGGCAAGGTATGTGGGACAGCTGATTCTTAGAAGGTTTGCAGGACCTTGATATAAACATTCATTAGGGAAGAAGAGGTAAATGACACTTTTCAGTTGTCAGCGAGCCAAAACCTGGAAGGACACTGGGGAAACCATACATTGTGAGGCAGACAGGACGGGTAAAAGGCACTTCCTACTGCTGAACTGAAATATGACAGTGGTTTTATTAAGCCTGTTCCTAATTCAGAATCTACATTGAACTTGAGCAGAGGTATATTTTTTACTGTTCATTTGTTAAGACTGATTTTGTAGCACTTATTCCTTGGGGCTAGAAGATTTGGAAAAAAATGCATGTCAATTATTTATATCATCTGAATTAAAAATATTATAACTGGAAATGTAACTCTTTTGCTGCTTCATTTTGAGATCTCTCCTGTCATCAGTAGCTTTCCTGTAAACACATCTGCATTCAATTTCGGAAAAACTGGCGAAGACTAAAGGAGACACCTTAAACACATGTCAATCTTCTGTGGCCTGTTAGATTATTTACACTTTTATGAATACAGGCAATACAATGGCCTCTTTGACCTCAAGCAAGGATCTCTAACAAAGATCTCTGGTAATACAACTAGACAAAATATTTTAAAAAAGGGGAATGGTGGTGTTGAGTTTGTTTTTACAGCGGGTTTGCCAAGTGATGCAAATGCAAATTGGAATTCCACATTCTGTATTAACATGAGACAGAGCACAATATTATTCTTTGATGCTCCTCTAAAAGTTTTTTTCCAGCTGCATACAACAATGCTGATCTTTTGGTAAGAAAATGGCATTCTTTTTTTGATCAAAGTTCAAGTTCATAAATCTAATCAATTCTGATGTTAAAATCCTTTAATTTAGTAAAATAAAGTCAAACATTTTGATATTGTGCTAATCAGACTGATTTCACAGAATCATTTTAAGCAGTCACATAAATAAGTTCAGCTATAGGAGAGGCCCACCTCCACTGCCCATATGAAATCAATTAAGTTCCACTAATTATACTAGGGTTTTATTTTGTCTTTGTGTTTGCATGGTCACTGTGTGTATTCTTTTAATTAATTTGCTAATAACTATTTTATACTGCATAATGACCCTAATCTAGGAAAACTATAAAGTGTTTTACAAGTTATATGCAGGAATAGCTTTTCTCAGCACTGAAATGCTGCCATTGTTGTCTCAGTCATCCTCCTGTTGGGATTTTTGGCCCCTGAAATCAGGCACTGTGAAACTCCAGGCTTTTAATAGCCAACACTGCACGTGTTAAAGTAAACAGTGGTATAAAGAGACATGAAAGCCACACATAGTCTAGCATCTAAGTAATGCCAAAAAAACAGACATTTCTTGTCATATTAAATCCCTATAGTAGTTCAGTCACCATATAATAACAGCTTTCATTTGTACCTTGGGCTACTCCTTGAGCCTCCTTGATTACACCAGCCATAATGCTTTAACAAGTGACTCTTACGCATTTGCTGCATCTTACAGAACATCTTTTCCCTGATGAGAAAAAAGTTAGAGCAACTATTTCCTGAACTCTTCCAAAAATAACGGATAGTTACTGGTGCAGAAGTTAAAGAATCAGTGATCTGTGACCTGTTGAGACAGCTCTTGCTCCTCTTGTGCTCCTGAAGAAAGCTAAAGCCACAGGGACCATTTACGATCTCAGTGTGTTCTAACACCGCGCCATGGCTAGCTGAAGTTATAATTTGTACCTATAATGCAAAGTTATTGGCTTCTCATCTACTTTCACCCTCAAGAGATGTTTAAGACTATAAAGGAACAGTGAAGTTAGGATGATATGATCTATCCCAACATATGTTAAAACTACAAGCTTTATTTCAACAGAAGTCTTTGGGAAGAGTATCAGATCAGAAAACTCCAATTTAAACATGTTTTACAACTTGCATGGAACAACTCAACCAATTCTGTAAAATATATAAAGCTGATGGACCACAATCTGTGTCAATATGCTAGAAAAAAGACAGAGGCTTTATTTAAGCAAGCGCCATGCTGTATGTCAATTCAGAGTGATTTTCCGTAATACAAGATATATTGCAAGCTCAACTGTGTTGCCTTAACCTAACAGTGCAAAAAAGTTCTGACCAACAGGAATGAGGGAAAGTTTTCAGAGGAACAAGGATAAAGCCTCTTCTTCAGTATTACAGAGTCATCCCAATGGGTATGTTACAAATATTTTAGTCCTTCAGAGAAATTATTTTGTCTACAATTTTGTTTGCAACTCAATTAATTGGCAATTAAAAGTGTCTAAATCACCTGAGTTGCACTGAAAATTAGTTAGACCTAAAACTCCTAACTCAAGTACCAGTACAAATCATAGCACTTAGATGTGCTAGAAAACCAGCTGTTGGCTAGCAGTCACTTGCATGTGCAAATTCCAGATACAAATAGGAAGATGAGCATTTTATTTTCATTAGATCGCTAACTTCAGCTTCAAATCTGACAAAGACACTGCACCACCATTGTCTTGAAATGATTTTTGTCTCTTTGTGTCAAAGCCAGCTGTGCCCCTGTCAGCACAAAATACTTCCAACAGAACACAACAGAAAAAAACAAAAGATGAAAAATTACAACATTTCCTGTCAATCAGCAGGGGAAACATAAGAAGGCTGAATATAAGCATCCAAATTAGAATGCAGCCAAGACACGCAGGAAAATACCCCTACTCTTCTGCAAAGCTCGGTGTGATTTTTAATGACTGTACTCAGTCAAGCCCCCGGTTTCAATTTTTTTAGGAAAATCAGTCCAAAATGGTGCTAGGTCAGTGATTCGTTACTGAGTTGTAAGGATGAACGCCACTAGCTAAATCACCATTTCATGTACTCCTTAATCTTACTTTGAAGCTTTTTTCATGCCTACGCACCTGCTCTGGCAGTGAAAAAGCGTAATGGTAGCACATATAAGGTGATCAAGCAGATTCCTTTAGCTATTTTAAAGTCTATGGTTACAAGGTGCTGAGCAACCCCTTTTTAGATGCTCTTGTTTAGTAATGAATAGGCACAGCACTGGTAGGTTATGGTGGTTCAGCTCAAAGACGATCCATCTAAGAAGGTCTGAGGATGGATGAAATCACTGCTGATAGGAATGATTAAGCTCTTACTGCTGTGTTTATAAACACTACTGTACCCATTAGTGAACTGCAGTGCAATAAGTGCAATGACATAGAAAACGAGATTTTTATGGGCATTTTTCGTAACCTTTTCCACTTCACAGCATAATTTGAAATGATGATCATATTTAAAAAGCATTTCTAAATTTTCAGCATGATTCTAAAAGGCTATACAAATAAATATGCTGCAGTATAAGTTGCGAGCATGATGGACTGGCAACTAGGGAAATCTGGGTTCCTATCTTTTCTCTTTGCAGGTTTAGTTTTCTTCATTAAGCAAATAATCTGTACATGCACACACTACTCCAGTATATTCTGTAACATATTAGCTTCCAAGACTTGGCAAGGATCCAATTCTCATAGATTAGTTAATTCAAAGGTTAAAAACAGAGAGTGGAAACATGGTATTCAAACCCACATAAAAACAGTGTTTTCCTGGTATAGGCCTGAATCTTTATCAGCCAGGATCAGATCTTACTGTCCTCCTGCATTGTGGAGCAGATCCTCAGCCAAGGTAAATTATCAGTTTCAAATGATTTTCCACATAATATACGACTGCTGTCCCCTAGCGCTACTCACAAATCATTCTCCTGAAATTAGTTACTCACTCAGTGAAACAAATGATAGCAGCATGTTGCTTTAAGCACAGAGAAATCTGTGTAGTAATGACATAACCTTGGACACACTGAAGTCAGAGGATTTTGGCATAATTTCATTCCAGATATTTATGGTATATATAGATAAGGTAAAGGGCAGAGGAGAAGGAAGACTATTCGTTCCCTTATTCACTCTCAAATTACCTTTGTTTCTCTCTCTCAAAATTTCAGAGTGGCAATTTTTAAAGATATTTATCAGTTTTGACAAAATGGAAGCAACAATCACTGCAGAATCATGTTAGAGTCCTGCAACAGAAGATTTGTTAGGTAAATCTCTCAAACGAGTCACCCTTAACTTCTAAGACCATCTAACACAATGCAGTAAGTGCTGGTGCATAGAATGGCGTACTTGTCCATAAAGTAAATGCACATAACTGTCCAGAAATCCTTGCCAGCCTTACATTTTGCCAAGAGAGATGCGCTTCAACAGATCATCATTTATATTAGCAGCTGGACAAATGAAAGCGGTATGACGCATGAACTGGCTTAAGGAAAAGCACCAGTCTCTTACTAAGTTTAACTGGAAATACCACTTGTCATAGCGTCCTGAAATGTTTCTAAATAGGCAACTTAAAATACTAAGGGGATATTAGCAAGCTGAAGAAGAGATAAATATAATTTATATCACACTAAATTTTGCACTGAAAATGTTTTCTTCTGTTCTTTCATGTTTTTATCATGTCTTTGAACAGGATGAAACTTAAGTCTTTCACTAAGCTCATTAAATTTACCTTAATTAGTTCAGTGCTGGTGCTATCACACTTAGGTTAGAAAGGGCAAGTGAGAAACAGGTCTTCTTAGACAGTTCAAACACACTCTGTAATGAGCTTGACACGTGCTAAATTTCTTATTTTCACTAAAATCTGAAAAAAGCGGTTATCCCAAACTGATACCAGCACTCAGGGCCATGTTCAGATGTATATTACCTCAGCTTAAATTGTGGGCATCTTTTGGAAACAATAGTACTACATTAACATTACTCAGTGACAACTGGAAGGAGGTTGTCCTGACTTTACTCCACCCATAAGAAGAAATCAAGTGGCAAAAGTGAAACCTGAAGTGAAGATTTCCAAAACTGGATATCACTGTGGCATAAATGACATTCACTTTTCTTTTCAAATGCTAAGTTCCTTATTTTAAATGACCTACTTAAAATCAGGCCATTACTATGGAAGAAGCATTTCCAGTCAACATCTGTGCTTTTTCAGCTCATCCATTTATTTAGTTGTTTATTTCCTTAAGCAAGCTCTGTACAAAATTGCGAAGTTCTAATGAAGTAATATCAGCTTTGTACAGCAGAAACTATGGGATGCTTCTGCCACTTTGAGAATTCACACTTCAAATGAATTTTTTCACTATTCTACTACTCAGAGCGTGTAGGTAATAGGTGATTAATAGTAGGAGCTAAGAAAAAGCATCATTCCAAAATCTCTGACCTTTAGGTAATACATCCTTTAAAATTATTCTGTCAGACACTTAAAACTTAGATCATAATTACCAAACAGTACATGAATCCTTTGAATGAACTTGGGTCCTCTTTCTGGGAATCTTTCTGTAACATGCGTTTTCATTTCAAATGTGGTTTTCACCAAAGTTTGCTGCTTTCACTGATTTTCAGTGAAGTTCTGGCATTATCACATCCTGAAACTGTAAGGACAATTCAGACTTTGTGAAACCTTTCGAACAACAACTAAGACGAGGTCCACAAATTCTGGGAATAATGTTAGTAGTGTTCATTTCTTAATATTTCTCTTTAGAGGAAAATCTACTTATGCAGGATCTAATGGTTTCTCTTTTAAACTCAGGAAAGAAATATATAGCATTAGGAAAGAGGTCATATTTGTAATGAATTACTTCTATGTATCAGAAATGTTACATGATAATGTTACATGTTAAAGGTTGCGTTTATACAGCATAGCAGGAAATATTATACTTAAAACGCTACCAACCCCAACTTTTAAGGTATAGCTTTACTGCAAAAGACATTATGAGATTTGATGCTTATTAAATATCTATGATTTCAGGAGCAAGTACACTACTTTCCTAAGCAGAAGTATTGTTTCTAACTGGCACTATACTCAGCCTAGACTCTTCATTTAGTGCTGGCTTTCTTCCAGCATCATCACTTGTAATGAGTTTTCGTTAGGTGAAATCAAATGACCAGAGGCACTTGTGTACCACTGCATTTTGTTTGTCTGTAGGAAACCTACAGCTTAGCATTAGACTTGCTTTCAAAAATGCCCAAAGTGATGCTTAGGGTACTGATACAAAAGAGGGTTCTCAAGATCTCAAATTTGGGAAGGAAAAGATAGAACTGAATGTGCAACTCCATCTTTCATATTACCCTGGCTCTGGAGAAAGTAGAATAAAATGTAGCAAAATGCTATTTTTGTCAATAAACCAAGCGGAAATGATTCAAATTGCAAACACAGGAATCAGACCTGTGAGTAAGGCACCATTTTTAAACTCAAAGAAAGATAATATTTTAAGTGAAACACTATTATTTGTTTGCTATTTGTCATCTGCACTGGAAGGAAAGCTTTCCTGGGAACTGATCCAAAAACATGGAGTGAAATCACCCCAGAACCACCCTCACCATCACTATCTTTTACAAACCTCACTCAGTTCTAATAGGAAAACAAGGCATATTGTTGACCTTGCCTCTTCCAGTACACATAGAAAAAATAATACCCTAAATAGCATGAGGGAAGGATGAATGAGAAAGAATATCACATATCATGCCAATGTAGGGTAGTTATATCAACTAATTTCAGTGCTTATTTTTTATACCTATACAGAAGGAGATTCATGTCAGTCAATGAATAGAGAGAGGAGCTCTTCAGAATAGGGAGCTAATTTATTACCACTGATTTTAGAGGGAACCTTTTAAAATTCTCCCATTTCCTCACTTTCCTGAGACTCCCAATGTATTCAGTAATGAAAGAGAGATTTTTCTCCAGAAGGTAATTCAAACTACATCTACTGGGCCTTTCATCAGCAGCCAGGTTCTCACCAGGTCCCAGGTAAGGGCAAGACTCAGAAGCCCCATAGCCCTCCTTGTGCTTGGCACCTCTGTTTCCATAAGAACACCAGGCAGGTGGTCTGGAAGCAACATGCAGCACCCTATGTTCAAGTCTCTGACCTGTATGACTGAGGAACGAGGACCCTAGCGTGAGCCATGACAAATACTCACACTCCTCATCACAACTCCCGATGAAGACTCTCTGAGAAAATGAACAGAACAGAATCCTGCTTGGCATTTTTTTTTGCTTTTGCAGTCTCCTTTGCACTGGCAAATTCCTGCTATTTTTCTTTTCCTCATTCTTGTTACTGTAGATTAATCCAAAAGAGCCTCCTTCAAGACCAGTTTTCATTGGACTCTTACCTGATGGCTTCTTTTAGTCAGTGCTGGACAGGATACGTTAATTGCATATACAAACAAAATGTAGCTTTAAACACTGTTTCTCTGTATTTAATAACTATACCTTAATCTCCTTACATTTTCTTTGCATAAGAACTTAGGCATAGGTTTTTTGGTACATCAGATTACGTTCTGAATTATTGCTGTTTCTTAATAACTCTTTGGCACCTAGCATGCTAAATAACATAAAATTAATTGACCTGAGATGATAGCACTTGGAATATCAAGTTAAGTCAGGCAAAAAAGTATGAATGAGTAGAGGTCAGCAGCAGAATTTGATTTTTCTTTTTATCTAGGACATTTTGTGGAAAGATTATGTCCATATTAAAGATATACAGTTCTTTGTTGACATTTTTGACCTCACTGTTTTTAGACTGTATCATTATTTAAATCCTAAGTGCTAGAAGCATGAAAAAAGACTTGTACCATACCCTAGGTCATAAGAAATCCTATGAAACAGAGCTCATATGGCAACTTCTACCCTGCCTCTCACTCTTGAGAGCACTTTGGAGAATTGTATCTAGAAAGCACTTGAATATTTTGGCCATCTGGTGGCAATCTTATGGAATTATAGACTAAGCAGTAGAAAAGTAGGAAGCAAAACAGGTCCAAGTGTTTTACCATTTTAATCACCAATGTTCCTGACAAATCCTTGCTTTAAAAAGAAAGAAATATATTTTTTTTTTAAAAAAAGAACAGTTCTGTTGCAAGCTGCAGCCTAGCACAAGCTGGAAAGATAATTTCATCCAAGTTTGGCATCTTCTGCCAAACACAAAAGGCAATTGAAAATATTTGGAATATATTTCTGGGTCTTCAAAGGTAGAATTCGGGTTTTGATCTGTATTTACATGAACTAGACTTGTGGATAAAGAAGATAAAGGAATCAGCTATCCAGTCCAAGATTGTCTCAAGGTCTGACTGATTTCCAGATGTCTAAGGGACCATGCAACATTTTCTATTCACTTAGAATTTTTCCCTCTCTATTCTAAAAAGTCCATTCATTTTTTTGAAAAAGTAAGGAAAAAGGAATTTGTAACATTTTGATTTGTACTTGGAAGTTTGGTAGTAAGATCAGCTCTAGGGTAACCCAGGCTTATGCATGCTTGGTTTGGATCCATGTTGGCAGGGGTTCAGGCATTTTCATCATACTCTACACTAGAGACTCCAGAACCACTCTCTCTCTTAGATTCTAGTGTAGCCATCACCAAACAGTGTGGTCCACCGAGACGCAGCAACTACAGAGTGAACATAGGAACTGCCACTGGACCTGATCTCCTTTGTTTCCGCTTTAAGTCAACCTCTGTGAAACTTCTTTGCAGAGCTCTAAGAAAAGCCTGACTTCATAAAATAAAACTATGACATTGTCTCATTTGCTTTGAAGTGGGCCATTTCTTTCTTTTTCAGTTCTAGGCCTTTATGCTATCACCCTTCACACCACAGTTGGAGCTCAACAGCACAGACAGAGCACATGTGCTGCATGGCAGGGTCTTCTGAAATGAAATAAAAACAGTAGGTACTTGCATGGTTAATCTTTCACTTATTTATCAGCATTTTAATGACCAAATGTAAGATGGGATTTTATAGACTACCCCTTACTGACCTTGCTTTTCTGAGAAACTTAACTCTTCCGTACTCCTCTGTGCCATGGGTCAGCCTGAATATTCTGCCAAATCTTTTATCACTTTTAGTACATAGCGCATGACCAACAAGGGCATCGTGTTTGCTGCCCAGAATAAGGGCTTCTGCATGCTGCTGACTGGCAGTCCTGTAGCAATAAGGGCTGGAGCCAGTGGGGAATTGTTATCTCTCTCCGTTTAGCATGACTTTGGCCAGGGCACATTTTCTTCCACCTGTTTAA
Organism: Struthio camelus; assembly: GCF_040807025.1. Lineage (NCBI taxonomy): Eukaryota > Metazoa > Chordata > Aves > Struthioniformes > Struthionidae > Struthio > Struthio camelus. The sequence goes on from NC_090943.1 coordinate 128,998,828, forward strand.
CAGACGCCCAGCAGCAGCATCCATCCAACCTCGCCTCTAAAATCCTTAAATGTAATCACCTGCACTTTTGTCCTCTGTGAGAAAAACTTTTCTAATGCACACAGTGTAATGTTCCCCATCTCTAATTCACCACTGCACGGGACGTTCCCCACACTGATTTTCCATCTTGTAGCTTCTCATTCTTCTCATTAAGTGGTGCTTTTAGCAAAGAAGGGGATCTCTCATTGGCATGCAACTTTAGCTGTTAGCACGGTATAGGAGAGATTTAGAAGCTGATATAAAATCCGATCCAGCAAAGTGCTCCGTGTTCTCAGCAATCAGGGGCCCTGTTGGATCAGGTTATTTGCATGGTAGCTAAGAAGTCAAACTCAAAAGGAACTTAATAAATTAATATTTAGCTGCCTTAGACACTTTTGAAACTCCTAGTCTTAAAGCCAGACTAGTTATTAAGTATATATATGTATATCGCTTTAAACGTTTGTAGATTAGCTGTTTGTACAAGCTGTAGTCAACAAGCCTATTACAACTCATTGAACAGCATCTTAGAGCAGACTCTGTAAGGGATCTTTCATCTTTCTTGCTTTTCTTTCTACAAATTTTCTGTACTGCTTCAAAATGAGAACACACATTAGATATTTTCTCTCTAACATTTGGCTGTCTGTCAGAGTGAGAGCAATGTTAGGTGTAAATCACAAGAGTGCTTGTTCCAACTTAAATATTATTTTTGTACTGGGTCTTAGACTATTCCCTCATATATCAGCTGTTCCCAGGCAGACCAGTACAAGAACATCTGTTTAAAAAACAATCTGTTTATTTTATTATATCTCCCAACGTTGTGCTTATGAAAGCATGCGACAATACTGGGAAAGGGAGAAGCTTTCTCATTTCTTTGAGTTCACACACATGACTTCTTATTTTGATGAAACAAAGTCTGTTTAATCAGCACCTACTGCCATTTCGTTCATCTGTGGTTGCAAAGCATAGGAAATAGAATCTAGGGATGAGAACATGCCGTTTCTAAATATTATCAGTCCCAGGAACAATAGGCAGCTAACTGAACACTCTATTTAATGAAGTCGTGTGAGTGTCAGGTTTTATATTTTGAAATTATTAGTATATAAGGAAGCAGGTTGGTTGTACTTTTTTTTGAGTAGCTACACTTAGATTTTATTTGAAAAGTCAAATAAAAGCCTATATAAATTCAACTCAAGATGCGTTTTAAGAAATCCTGGCTTCAATGTTCAACTTACTGCTGACCTATCCATGGTTTAATGACTGGTAAATTGTATAAGTAGTCAGTGCAGTAATGTAACAGATAGATAGAATTCAGTAGCTACTTACTGCTGCTCTGTAAAACAAACTGTTTCACAAATCCATGAGTCTTTTTATGTGACAATTTAAAAAAGCTTTATTTAGTAAATCATGCAATAGTCCATCAGGTAAATCTGTTTCCACTTTGCAGGAAAGGGAACCAGAGAACAGGTAAGTTAGTACCTAAACAGCAGACATGTAGTGCCCTCCACATGTGAGACTGTTCAGGTCTCGATTACCGAACAACAACAGCTTTCTGCAGCCAGAATTTAGATCTCTGATTTCTTGGTCAAAATAAACATTGCATGAAATCAAGTATCATCACCCTTTGCATTACTCTATAAAGTATTTCCAAAATGCTCAGGCTGAGTCAACAGAGCAGGGAATGTTAGACAGTTTTGCCTGTTTCTCCTGTGTCTACAAGGATAAAAATAGATTATAGAAATATGGCTGCTATAACAAAGCTGAATTTACTTTTCAGGAAATACTTTGGAACTAAATCAATTCTCTTTTAATATAAGACCAAATATTTTGTCTTCTGTATGTATTTATTTGCTATTCCAACCACATTCTTATTTCCTCATAGTGAAAATGGTATTACTGTGTCCAAACTGGTTACCATAGCTGCCCTTTCAGATCACAGATTATCAAGCTGTGGTACAGATACCACAAAGGAAACACACACCATTTCAAAGTACTAGGTATGTGCTGCAGCAGCAGCAACTTTCATTACTCTTATATGAGGTCTCAAATGTGCTAAATTGCTTACACTTGCTGGTCCATGTGTCAGTGACTCTTCCTGCTCTCCAGGGCCTGCACTAAGCTGGCCATTGACCAACTTTTAGCTTAGGACTGGAAAAGTGCGCCATAGGGGGCTGAGCAAGGGAAGACGAAGCCAGGGCTTATCGGATTGGCAAGTACATAGACCCAGGGTGCTGGTTTGAAGAGGGCAAAGAAATTGGAGTTGGGAGAGGGAATAAAGGCATGGAAGTGACTTTCTTTTAACCACATTCAGATCACTTGAAAGCCTTTTCTTAATGGTCTTGTCTTAATATGTTCTCTAGCAATGGAAAAAAAACAACAACAGTTGGATGCCCAAAGACTCAGAAATACTAGATCACTTTGTTAATAGCCAAAAAACATGAATCCCATATCAATCCAAAATAAACTATTTTTCCTGAAAATGTATTTTCAGAACACATCTTTTGGTTTAAGTTTATAAAAATACACATCACCCCCCTTTGTGGAAGAAATATTTTTCAAGAAGGAATCCTCCCTAAACAAACAAGGATTGTTTGAGGCAACTCCTGTGACTCAGGGCCACATGTTACACGCTGTTTCTTGGGACAGAGAACTAAATGGTTTCTTTTGGAAGACACCTGCAAATGTGGCACAAAACGTGACTTGAGAGTTCTTACTAGTAGTGCATAGACTGCTCATGAGGCTGTACTTGCAGGTTTTGATCCTTGTTATGTTAAAACTAGACAACTTCTATAGCTAAGGATTATGTATATGCATATATGCACACTCTATCATCTGCTTGTTTTTCCTTTTTGGGTGAACCATTGCAGTGAACTAGCATAAGGATCAAGTACTTCCAGGCCTGTCAGCATATGTCTTCTGACAGAACATGCACAGGCAAGGTTTTGAATGTTTTGACTGTTCAGTTACTGCCTTGAAAGGACAAAGTCACCAGGAAAAAACAGCTCATCCTGCCTTCTAGCTCTGGAAAGTCAGATGAGTAGCTCTGTGGGCTGTATTGGCCTCTAAGTTTTATATACACTTGCCTGCTCTAACACCTTGGAGGAGGTCCAAAGCCAAGCGGCATCTTTGCTTTGGTACCCAGTTAAGTACCATCAGTGGTACTAATGCCAGGACCTACAACAAGGACATCAGCATGACAAAAATCAGAAAACCTGCCAAAATGACATAAGTTGCCACATTGATGCCTGACAACTAGAATTTTTTTTCAAAGAGACAGTAAAGAGAATTAAGCAGCTTTAGGTGGTTGTACTTGGTTCAGGTCCACAGCTAAGGCAGAATCATTTCCATATGTTTGAGAAAAGGAATGACGGATTTGGAGAAACGGACTGTGGGGCATGAAATATGGATCATGAAATAAGTAAGAATGGATAGAGTAGACCAGAAAGGTGCTTAGCAGAAGGGAACAAGGGAAAAAAAGAAAGAAAAGCTGGAGGAAGGAAAAGGAAATTTCCAAGGATATACGGATAGAGCCTTTTTTAGGTAGAAATTGTGACAACAAAAAGATCTTTAATTTAAGATGAGGGTGGATGTATTGAGAGATTTATGAAATCTATACACAAAGTTTTATTAAAGATATACAACTTTGGAAACAAAATAAAGGGAGCAGAATTATAGGATGCAACTGAAAAGTAGATATTATGGGACTAACAGAAACATATCAGTTATACATACATATACTAAGTTGTTCAGAAAAGATAAGAACAAAGATGAAAGAGGTGACCCATCACTGGGAATTACTGATATGATGGATTGCAAAAAGAAAAAAAAAAAGAATAGGAGAAGGAGTTTTACTAACGTCATCCTAACAGAATTTTAGAAGACAACACTAAGTGTGGATATGGAGAGGAATCACTACAATATTATTACGAAGAAATGGCTTTATGTGCTGTATGAATGTGAGAGGCTTCCAGATAGATATAGATATTAATAATGATGAGACCTTAAAAATGCAATAGTTTACACATAGACACTGAAACAACTAAGAATCATGTTGCTGACCTAGCCTGAAGACGCTATAGAGAGTTGATTAGGTAAGGAGGGTTCATTAAATTATTCGGTTTAAATTAAATTAAATGATGAACAAAAAATCTCAGAGAGTCTCTATTTCAATGGCAGAAACCCGATAAACAAAGGGAAATTCTAGTTAATGAAATCATCTGGACTGAACTCAAGACTTGTATACAAAGGAAGGCCTTTAAGCAGAGATTCAAAAACTATCTAGAACACACTTCCATTAAAAAAAAAAAGTACGAGGAAGGGCTTCAGATCTAACTGGATGAATAAACAAAAAGAGTATTAGGAGTAAGCAAAGAGCTGCAAGGAATGGAAAAAAAGAACTGATCAGCCAAGAAATCACCTCTTAGAGGTCAAGAAGTCTAGGGATAAAATGAGAATAGCCAAAAGTCAAGCTGAGTTAGTCCTTTAAAGGATATTAAAACAAACAGGAAAGAAAGGCACGTCAGGAAAATAAATAAAAACAAAATAAATTAAAAAAACGTGGTCCGGGGTAGAGATTAAAGATAGTCTAGGTATGGCCTCCATACTAAATGAATAATTTGCCTCAGCTTTAAATAAGGACAAAGATTTCTCAGGTTAGAGATCTTTTGTCCAAACTTGACACCCATAAATCCGTGGGCCCCAATGGGATGCACCCACGAGTGCTGAGGGAGCTGGCGGATGTTATCGCTAGGCCACTCTCCATCATCTTGGAAAGGTCCTGGAGATCAGGAGAGGTGCCTGAGGACTGGAAGAAAGCCAATGTCACGCCAGTCTTCAAAAAGGGCAAGAAGGAGGAGCCAGGAAACTCCAGGCCTGTCAGCCTCACCTCCAGCCCTGGAAAGGTGATGGAACAGCTCCTCCTGGAGGTCATCACTAAGCATGTGGAGGACAAGAAGGTGATCAGGAGTAGTCAGCATGGATTCACCAAGGGGAAATCATGCTTGACCAATCTGATAGCCTTCTATGATGGAATGACTGGCTGGGTAGATGAGGGCAGAGCAGTGGATGTTGTCTCCCTGGACTTCAGCAAGGCTTTTGACACTGTCTCCCATCACATCCTTGTAGGTAAGCTCAGGAAGTGTGGGCTAGACGAGTGGACGGTGAGGTGGCTTGAGAACTGGCTGGATGGCCGAGCTCAGAGGGTTGTGGTCAGTGGCGCAGAGTCAAGTTGGAGGCCTGTAGCTAGTGGTGTCCCCCAGGGGTCAGTCCTGGGTCCAGTCTTGTTCAATGTATTCATCAATGACCTGGAGGAAGGGACAGAGTGCACCCTCAGCAAGTTTGCTGATGATACTAAACTGGGAGGAGTGGCTGACACACCAGAAGATGCACTGTGCTGCCATTCAGAGGGACCTGGACAGGCTGGAGAGCTGGGCTGAGAGGAACCTCATGAAGTTCAACAAAGGCAAGTGCAAGGTCCTGCACCTAGGCAGGAATAATCCCATGCACCAGTACAGGCTGGGGGTTGACCTGTTGGAAAGTAGCTCTGCCGAGAAGGACCTGGGAGTGCTGGTGGACAACAAGTTAAACATGAGCCAGCAGTGTGCCCTTGTGGCCAAGAAGGCCAATGGTCTCCTGGGGTGCATTAGGCAGAGTGTTGCCAGCAGGTGGAGGGAGGTGATCCTGCCCCTCTCCTCAGCCCTGGTGAGGCTTCACCTGGAGTACTGTGTCCAGTTCTGGGCTCCCCAGGACAAGAGAGACATGGCACTCCTGGAGAGAGTCCAGCGGAGGGCTACCAAGATGATTAGAGGGCTGGAGCATCTCTCCTATGAAGAAAGACTGCAAGAGCTGGGCCTGTTCAGCCTGGAGAAGAGAAGATTGAGAGGCGATCTCATCAACGTGTACAAGTATCTGAAGGGGGAGTGTCAAGAGGATGAGGCCAGCCTCTTCTCCGTGGTGCCCAGCAACAGGACAAGAGGCAATGGGCAGAAACTGAACCACAGGAAGTTCCATCTGAACCTGAGAAAAAACTTCTTCCCTGTGAGGGTGACAGAGCATTGGAACAGGTTGCCCAGAGAGGTAGTGGAGTCTCCTTCGCTGGAGATATTCAAAAGCCATCTGGATGTGATCCTGGGCAATATGCTCTAGGGGACCCTGCTTGAACAGGGAGGTTGGACTAGATGATCTCCAGAGGTCCCTTCCAACCTAAACGATTCTGTGATTCTGTGATTCTGTGATTTCAATTTGAAAAGGGAAAGGTAAGCTGAATAGCAGAAATTAAGATGCAAAAATTATTAAAATAGAACCTGACACAGAATTCAAACATCTTAATGGAGTCAAGATTAGATAATTGAATGATTATTCATTCCAAAATTCTGAGATAATTAGCGGGAGGATTAGGAATAGAATAGGTTTATGTATGGAAGCATAAGATTGTCAAATAGGAGATGTTGCAGCTATATGAAAGATAGGAGAAAGGAAGTTATCCAGGCAACTACAGATCAGTCGGATCTTAGTATTATGTAATGAATTAGATACGTCATTTAGAGGAAAGCAAAATGAAATAAAATAATGGAGTCAAGAACTAAATCTGAGCTTATGAAAGTTATATTTTGACAAGCCATCCTACTGTCTTCCTTTGCTGATGTAAGTGATGTACTGAATGAATCAAATGTGGTGTTGAAACATACCTATGTTCTCATAAGGCAGATAATATAAAGTCCTATGGGAAATAGTGAGCTAAAATGAAATTGCTGAACCACTGGAGAAGGTAAGGACGTGGTTAAAGGGAAGACAACATGCGTATTACTGAGGGTTGTAAATAGTTACTGAAAATACATACTGAAAACATTTAATAGTATTTAAAGTATCTATATTAGATCATGAAGAATGTGTACAGACTTTCTCAAAGAATGCTTTTGGGACAAGACTGCTTCATTCATGCTCTTAACAGAAAAAAAAAAAAAAGCGTGTGGTAATGCATTGCTATTCCTGATCTCAAATTGGATGGCTTTGAGGACAGGAGAAAGTGAAAAGAAGATGAAATTCAATAGTCCAAAGTGAGAGCATTTCAGGATTAATAACAACACTTCTAGCAATAAGTTATTGAAAAGAGTGGAAAGGAGGAACTCCATTCAGACATGGCTATGAGAAAGATATATGAAATAAGTACTCAACAGACAGCAGGAAAACACTAATGATATGTACAGTGGTCTTTTATGGAATGACACAAACAATTTTAGTCATCTACATCCACAAAAAATGAATTAAATTCAGAAGCAAGGCAAAAAGTGGATGGAATAAAAAGCTTATCCTGAGAAAGGAGAATAAAATAATTTGGCTTGTTTATGCCTAGCAAAATTAGTGGTAGAAACTTTGATTATCAGTTATAGACTCATAAAATAATTTGTTATCTATTTCAGCCTGTCGTCTGGTTGTCATGTGAGTTTATGAGTGAAAATCTCTGATTTTTTTCTTTCCTGAGTCCCACCCTCATGTTTGAACCCACTGAAGAAGTATTTTATCTTAAATGCAATCAGTTTTTGTTTTAGGTAGGATTTACTGAATGAACAAGTAACTTTGGGTCATTTCTGCTGAACTGCAAAGACTTTGCTCTTAAATCATGAAGATGCTTCTGGAAATCCCATCATTACTCCTATATTGCCTAATTTCAGTACAGCGGTTGACTGTTCGTTTCTGGTTTTGAGGGTGGCTGTTGTCTTGGAAAGCCAAAATCTTAGGCAGAAATGGGATTCCTTGCCTCATCTATGGAGTGTTTTTACTATCAGGTTTCAACTCCAGACTTTGAGCGTAGTGGTGTATTCAGTAGCAACAGAAAGCCAGTAGAGAGAATAGAAGATGGAATCTTTCCAAAACTGGATATGACTAATCTGGACTGACTGAAAGCACACTATGAAGGGGAAGTTTTTTAGTGCCGATGAGAAGCTGTCTTTTTAAAAAGATTTCTATACAGAATAGAAGAGAATTATGAAGAACATTCATTGATTTTATAAGAATTTTTCTTAATCAATACATTTACATTAGTTTTACGATAAGGCTCTAACTGGTCTTTTTTCCTGTTTAGACTAATAGAAATTCTGTCTGCTTCTAAAATCACTGCTAGATTAATTCCACATCTAAGGTATTTTTGTGACGCTCCCCTCTCTACTCACAAAAGCTTCTGGATTAGCCATCTGCTGCAAACGCAATTTATAGGCTCCACGATTCCATAGTTCTTGCTTATTTTATAAAGAAATTAAATATGCAAGTATTAAAAACTATTATCAGGATACCATACACAAAATCTGCAAACTTCTGACCCCAAAGCGTTGAGCTGTTGAGTGAGAGCAACTTACACTAAACTAAGCCTAGCTCCTTTTCTGCCAAAATAAAGAGAGAAAAAAGCTTTCCTGTAGCCTTCATAGTTTTGCTGAAGACTTTAAAAAGTCTTATAACCATTTACGCTTCTGTCTTAGTAATTCTTACTATGCATGTGAAAAAAAGCTTCAAAATAAATTAAGATGAAGTAATATTCCCTGTAAATGATTGATAATCATCTGGCAGCGAAAGAAACCTTATATAAATAAGCACGATGTTAAAGATTTCTACAACCTGTCCTCTTAGTAGCAAGAAGTGTACAAAGCCTATATTCATAAGCCAGAAATAATGAAAAAAGTACAAATGAGAGGATGAGAAATTCCATAACTGTTTCCTTCCAATCTGTCTTTTTTGACACAAGCTATCCAGACTCTTGTTGATTTTTGTGATAATTATTCAGCTGAGAAGGTGGTAAAAATTATGCAAAGCCATCAGACCAAAGCTAAACCTTTCACTACTCCTCAAAGGATCAAACTATAAGTCTACATTTGGGTGTGTCTTAAACCTAAAAGTGATATTTCAAAACCCATAGCCAAGTTCTGCCACATCTTAGCTACCAATTTATACAAAGTTCTGCAAAAATGCAGTATTGTATAAATCTCTTATGTTATCATACTTTAAGACTTTAATGTTAAGAATCATTGAAGCTAAGAGCATTACACAGCTAGGTAAGTGTTACCCAGAGAAACTTAGCATAACCACAGTTGAAGTGAACCTGCTAAGGCCTCATCTGCATTTCTTTTAATCTCCCACTCTTGCATAAGAGCTTGACTGTTTGAATATCCTGTTAATAGCAAGGGTAAAGTCACTTGTGCAAAGTGGTTGCCAGTAATTATTATAAATTGATATTAATTTAATAAATGCTATATTATTCACATTGGTTGTGACCACAACTGTAATAATCATGTAGTTTACCATTAAGATGCTGCAGACTACTGCATTTAGCTTTTTGTCATTATCCCCTGCATTGAACTTTACTATTGCCATTGCAGTAGTACAAAAAAGGGTGTAGACCTAGCTAGTTGTCTTGATTTGAGAATAGTTCGTTTCTGTTGCCCCCAGCCTTTCTAACTGGCATGAAGTTAAAAGATTCATATTAAAAATTGACTGGCTGGTTTTCTTACCAACTATATTACCTCTTATGGGGTACCTATTCTTCTTAGGCTCTTCCATACTAGTTCTACAGATCTTTTTCTTCTGCTGCTTCCTACTTTATGCAGAATTTGCTGGCAGCATCTGTGGTAGCTAACTAGAGACAGACAGTCATATTCAGACAAAACAACAAATGACTTGGACTTTCACCCCAAGGCTGTAGTAGAGGGAATTTGAGCTGGATCTTTCCTAGGGTAGAACTACATGCAACAAAGCTTTCTGTTTATGTTTTTAAATGTCTGCTGCACTGAGCTTGTAGAGAAAAATAAAATGAGCTGTAATAACCATAACGTTTCACAGTTCTTAGTCACCCTTTACCTAGCAATCTCAAAGATTGAATCAGCATTAATTATTTACACTTTCCCTGTAAGAAATAAATATCCACGTAGAAATGAAGTACTTAGAAAAAAGACAATGAACAATATCATGGTACAGATTGTATTAAATGTTCTTTAGTATAACTCATTCAAAATGATAAATGTCATCCCCAGTGTCTGGAGGTCTTGGAGGTTTTTTGTTTGGTTGGTTTTGGTTTTCATATTTGATGGAGTTTATTACATAGCACTTGATTTAAATAAGATTGAAATAACAATAAACTGATGGGAAGAATCTACCAGAAGATATGATGATATTCAATTTTGAATAATTAGGGTCCAATTCTGTTCCCAACTGTTTTAGGGAATCAGGGAGCAACTATATCCAAGAGGACTGCATTTTTTCGTCTTTTATAACCAGAATGCTAAAAACACTTCTTTTGAATCTAGACTTCATGTATGCATTTGTCAGTTTGTTTTCAGAACCATGCCTTCTTTGGTGCTACATCTTAAACATATCAAAGACTGGAGTAGAATTCAGCTGTCTCTAATTGAGTTACATTCTCACCTAAAATACATTATAGCAGTGCAATTGGCTTCTAAATCTACAATTCTGTAAATGACATTGGGGTATTGCAGTAAATAACCATAACTAAACAAGCTATATGTGATTGATGGAGCCTTAAGGTCTGGATTCTCTTGTGTCCTGTTCTTATTTTAGTGGTAGGTTATCACTTCCTCTACAAACCATATCTAATCACTGGAGTGAGTATAATTGCTCTCCCCAAAATTATATATTTTAAAAGTGGATTGTTTGATATGGATTTGTATCAAGTATTAACATACTTTTCCTCTTTTCTTATATGGAAGATCCTTCTGTTAAAAAATCTGAATTATGGATCATATCTTTAGGGAATGGTGATTTTATGTTAGGTATTGATATACCTTCGTGGTATGTGTTCTAATTCTCACTTTAGATTATAGCAGTTGAACTTCCCTCACTTCTTGTTCAGTGTGCCACAAGATACAGTGTTTTCATGCTACGTCTTTCGGAAGTACCTTTCATGCATGGTGTTCCATTGACTATGATATTGAGCTTGCAGTCTCACAACCAGAAACCTGGGCAGGAATGTGATTAAACGAGTGAGAGCTTACGTTTTCCCATGACTGCAAATAACATTGAATTGTTTCAGCCACAGGACTTCATTAATCATGCAGAGAAATAAATAAATAAATAATAGGAAAAGTGTTGGCTGAAACAAATTGAAAGCACTAATGAAACTGATACATCTTTTACTTCTGTTTTGTCGTCATGTATTTAATCCTACAAAGTTTATTAAACTCATAAAACCAGAGTTCAGCAAAGAGTAAGGCCAGATCCTGGCAGGTGCTTATTCCTCCCAAAAATGTTTACACTTTGTAGGACTGAGCCCTATGACTTTACTTTCATTATTTATTAGTGCTGATCGATGATTAATTTAATTTTCCATGACTGGCTTCAAGATTTTTTTTTTTATCTGGAATTCATAACAATCTATCCCACGCTTGTAATCTAAGTAACAGAGCTTTTTCCCCACATGAATATCTGGTGCCTATTTCCAGATTACATAAATGCACTGACCATCAGTCTTAGTAACAGTATCTGTCTAATCATTAATATCCTGCAGCTGTAAAGTCGGTCTGATTACATCTATACTAATATATTAAAGAAGACTAGGGCACAGACTTGATTACTGACCAACATCCATCCACACAGTTTAGCTGTTTGTATACTCCCTGGCACAGTTTGGCTTGTGTCAAGTAGATCTCAAGCAGACAAAGCACAGACATGATTTAGCAGGCAGCACAAACCCAGGACTGCTGCCAACTGCAGCACAGATGAGGCCACCCTCTTTTCAGGGAAAAGAGGTTAGGCACATGGATGGAAGCTGTGCGGTGCTGCTTGTCTTTTGCACCAGAGAATGGACTTTGGCTCATTTTATTGTCTGCTATAGAGGTAGTCTGTTAAGCACTTACATCTCCCCCACTTGGACTACATAACTCTTCAAAATTTGCTTTTAGAAGCACATGTGAGAAACTTTTTTAAAAGCCCAAAATACTGAGTATTTTTCCAGCTCCTTCTTAATAACTCCAGAAGATTAGAGAATCACAGCTTAATGTTACAAAAGTCATTCTCACACAGCAAAATAAAAGGGCTCAGAGTAATTCAGAATCCAGGACTTTATTCTCTCATTCAGCCTGAGGTATTAAACCTGTTTTTTGCAGCTAAAAGGCAAGTGATAAGAGCAGGGATTTATTATGCTAACTAGGAAGCAACAAGGAAATTACAAAATTAGTCAGACTGTCTTAGTGGAACTAAAGGGTGGAGCTACTAGTGATTAAAAAGACAGATGTATCTTGTTGAGAGAAATCAAATGTTACTGCATGTGAAAAAGAGGAGAGGGAGTGGAGCTGAAAACCATTAATTGGTCTTACTTTTTTTCAGCCTAGAAACTTCTGGGAAATAAGCAGGCTATCTGCTAACATAGTTCTACATAAAGCTGGAGAGCTTATTATTTTTCAGTTTTCACAGTGCTGAAGTTACTATTTGGTTGTTAGTCATTTTAACTGCAATTAATGTGAAAACTTCTATCCAGTACTGAAAAAGGAACATTATTGCATATTCATCACCAGATATTGGCATATGGTTTTATCCAGTGCAACATATATAAAGTTGAAGGAGATAGCAGTGGAAAAGCAAAGGAATGGACTGCAGTAGTGAAAGCACATAATTTTCTTTAAAATAAAATGTAAACATTTTCAGGAGAATTCATGTTCATCGCCTAAAGTGCAACAAATCAATTTCTTCAGTTCCCTCAAGATAAAATATATCCTTAGGTTTTGCCTGTCCTCCTGAAAAGGAAATGAGTAGATTACAGATGCACTGGAGAGCAAGGCCTCTAGTAAGGCTTTTAACATTACCTCCCACACCAATCTCATCCAGAAGCTAAGGAGGTGTAGGACAGAAGAGCATATTGTTGTGTGGACTGAAAATTCACTGGAGCAATGCCTCAACATCCAACTGGCCAGCAACAAGCACAGAGCCTGGCAGGTGATATAAGGTCCCATATCATTCAACTTATTCATCGGCAACCTGGAGCCTGCGATCCTGAGAGGCTGAGAGCTGGGCTTGTTTAGTCTAGAGAAAAGAAGGCTACAGGCTGATCTAATAACAGCTGACAACTACTTGAAGTGCAGTTACAGAGACGAAGAAACCAAATTATCCTCATTATGGCCAGCTAGAGCAAGACACAGCGGCCACAAACTGCACCTTAGAAGGTTCAGGTTGGACATTTGGAAAATGTCCAATGTCCAATGTCCAATATCCAAAATGTCCAGGAAAAATATTCACCGGGGGTAGTGCAGCAATGGAACAGGTTGCTCAGGGAGGTTATGGAGGACTTATTATTGGAGGTTTTCTAGACACAAAGGATATGGCAGCTCTGGTCTAATGTCGGCAACAGTCCTGTTTCAAGCAGAGGTTTGGGCTAGATCACTTCCTACAAATGTTTCTGTCATTCTATGAGTCTATAATTTGACTGTTCTCCAAGCAGTTCGTTTGATGACAGCTTCATTATCAACATTATGATGATCTGAATCCCTTTTAGTCCTCTGTATCCAGAGATAAATATGGTAAAATGTTCACTAATCAAAAGAAAGATCTTGATCAAAACAGTTGATGCTTTTTAATTAACTAAGGACTCTTAGAGTGGCCCTAAACTCACAAAATCATTTGAAGAAGGTTTTGAAGCAGATTTCAGGCTGATGACGCTGTCCCTCATTTTCACTAGAAGTACGCATTGATCTTACTAACCAGAGACCTGGAACCATACCAAGTTAAAGTAGAAGAGGTTAAGAACTATGACTCACCTAATGTGACCAATTCCAGATACAAATGGTGAGACGAGGACAGGAAGAAAAAGAGGGCTGTGGTTTTATGTAAAGAACTGTGAGACTTGCATTTAGGACTATCTGAGTCTTCTTAGTTTTGAAGAATTAATACTCCTTTCCTGTTTTATTGTTTAAAAAAGTCCTTTTTTTTTCTTCAGGCAGTTCTTTACATGGATTTCTTAATAAAACTAACTCAGAGCAGAGGATTTGGGGTTTTTTTTCTTTTCCAGATATTGTAATACTCCTACCAGTAATTTCATCTTTCTGCATCTCCATTTTTCATGGTGTTGTGTGAAAGGAGAGAAGTTCCACAATAGCATCTCAGCTCAGAAAAAATTAAGAAAAGAGCACAAGGGGAAAACAAAAAAAAGTATGTGGCAAGATTTCTTTTCAGCCCAATCTCTAGGAACAATGAATTCAGACCAGCTATTCATTCACTATTCAGCTCTCGGTGCTAGATAGTTGGTCTCTAAATCAGTAAGGGGTACCCAATCTAAAATAAAACATTTATTATGCAAGAATACTTGAAATATTTTAAGTTTTTTAAAAGTACTTAAAGAGAAAATACGTTCTAATAAAATTTGCTAGGAGCTTCTGATTTGGCTACCCTCTATCAGACTTGAAATGGTACATGAATGGAAGTTGTAGAAGGAAAGAAACCTGCAGAATTCCCAAAAGGCATTGCCAAATGAAACCACATACCTCATGTGTTCTCTGTTCTGATTTTCAGGGCTGGAAAGTACAAGAGTTTACAAATTCTGAAACCGAAAATTTGAATTTGTGTCAGATTCAAGGTGTAACTAGAAAGTTTCCCAGACAGGAAATGTAAAGTTTTTTGTTTTTTTTAATTCATTTGAAAACATTCTGATAGTTATACATCAGGTCTTTAGTGCCAAAAGAGTGTTTATGTTACAGTTGTGTCTTACCCTTGGCTAACTTGAACGGAACCAATTTTGATTAGCCTTGAAAGTCAGCCTTTCTGTCTAGGATGGCCACACGGCTGCTGTAACAATGGTGTTATACTAGATGCTTGGATTAACTACTGTAGTTTCAGAACAAATATTCAGGTCAAATGTTCTCAAGAATTCGATATCAAATTCGGATATTCTCAAGAAAAGAGTTTACTATAAATAAAAATGATTTCCACCTATATCATCAGCTGTATGCCATTGGGGTGGATCAATACATATATATGCAAATACAAAAAAAAAATCTAATTAATTCTAGTGTAGAAGCATTTAGGGATCCAGCGGCAAGAGGAAAATCAATAAACAAGAAATAGATTGCTAAGTATTGAAGACACAGTACTCCACACAAAGCTATGTGAAAATCAAAAAGATTGTCGGGAACAATAATACTTTTTTCCCCCTTTTCCTTCATAGAAATATGAAAAAACTGAACACAGATGCTTCTGAAAAAAAAAATAAAAGGCTCCATTTCTGCTGTTATTTAACATTTGAGAAAGATAAACTCCAAGACTGAATGGCTGTCAACTGGATGTACTTCCTTCTATTGTGCATGTTTAGTTTGAAGTGTTTTGCTCTAATTAACCAAGGTTTAGTTTGTTCTTTGATAGCAAAAATCAATCCTAAACCTAGGTTAACACATCATTCATTTGGGCTGTAGGGGTACTGGATAAGATGCAGACTCAATGCCTTTTTGGCACCTAATATGTTCTAATGTAGCCACCTAAGCCTAGGAACCACTAGAGCACAGAGCTGAATGCCTCATAGTATCTCTTAGTACCAGGTTGTATACAACTGAATTTAGATGTCTAAATGTAGGAAAAAAACTAAAATGCCTAAACGTATACAAGTAGAGCCTTTTTAGATGTCCTAGCATGCCTGAGACAGCCACACAGAGTTGGCATATATGACACAGGATCAATGAGACCTGTCAAGTGGCATCTTGAGATCAGGCAGGATACCCTAGAATATCTAAGATGCCACTAGACACCTAACTCTAAGCACTTCAATTACTCCGAATAGAGCACTTTCAGACATCTACGGATGAACACCCAGTGTCATTTGAAAGTTCGTGGGGTATCTGAGCCATCCAGGCACAGGAGAAAGGCACAGCACAGCATTTCTGTGAGGCCTGCACCACTCTGGCC
Source organism: Struthio camelus (assembly GCF_040807025.1). NCBI lineage: Eukaryota > Metazoa > Chordata > Aves > Struthioniformes > Struthionidae > Struthio > Struthio camelus. The sequence goes on from NC_090943.1 coordinate 129,014,725, forward strand.
TAGCAGCTACAGGTCAGGGGAAACCCTGAGGTGGCAGAGCAGAGCCTGCTTTCAGATATCGGGGTCCAGCTCTGCGCATCAACATGTTCCAGCCCTCACAAATGCCCAGTCACAGGCTCTGTAAGTCCAGCAACCCCTGCCCTGGCCCCTGCCAGCAAGGAGGAGTTGGAGGCAAGGGAACAGGGCTGGGGGTGAGGGGCTGCAGAGCCAGCAGCCCCCAGCAGGGGCTTTCCCTGCACAAGGGGGAGCCAGGGCTTGCTCCCACGGGCAGGAGCAACGGGACCTGTTCACCTGCTGTGCTAGAGCAAGTCTCAGGGGCAGCAGCCCTGCTTAATGGGCAGCAAGGAGTGGGTTCCACGTTAGCTTCTGGCACCAGCCGTGGGATGTGGTGGCCATGCCACAGTGGACACCAAGGCTTTCGATGCTGCCCTCACACAGACCTTGGCAGTGGTGGTGTGTCACAGTGGTCGTCTGTGACACCCTGGCAGCAGCGTTGTGTCACAGTGACAGTCTGTGACACAGCTGGCCTAGACAGGTATAAAATGGGCTGCAGGGCTTGTGCAGGCAGTAGTTTGGAGGCAGCGCCTCCAAGGGAGGGAGGGGGTGCCACTGCTCTGCAGAGGGCTGGGCACCTGGACATCACTTTAGCCCTGCTGAGCTCAAGGGCCATCAACTCCCTCCGCTCACCTGACCTACCTGTGAGGGAGATATGGAGACCAACAGCCTTTGTCTGAGGCTTGGAGAGCCCCAGGGTAAGGGAGGAAAGGGCTTACCTGGGGCAGCTGAGGGAGGAGTGGGTCCCCATGCCTCAGGGGTCTTGGTCCTGGGCTGGAAGCTCACTCTTACCCCACTTCTCTTACCCCACTTCTCTCTAGGAATGCCTAGAGGATAAACCAGGAAGATAATACAGTAGGGCAGGGGTTTTCCGGAGGGCTCACGGTTGACCTTCATGGTGTCCACAATGAAGCAGAAGGAGCCTGACTCAAAGGAGGAAGGTGAGAGCAAAGTGACCTTTTACAAAATGGTGATCCCCAGGGGCAAAAAGACTTGGAGTCCCCAGACCGAGTAACTGGAGAAGGGGTGGGATTTCCAGAACAAGCGGGACATGTTATGGCCATTAGGGGCAGAGCTTCCATTGGAAGTTTGGGAGTGGCACCTGTCACTTCTTATCTTGGATATAAGTTGTCCTTATATCTCTACCTTAAATTAAGGAGGTAGACATTGACATCCAGGCAGGTTCTGGTTTGATGCAAAGATTCACAAGTAAAACATCTCGGGTGGGGGTTTCATCTCATCTTGCTTTAGGTACCTATAGCTGTCTACATCTGAATGAGAGCCAATATTAGGCTTCCTAATCATCAATCAATGTCTACTTCTAAATACTGTAAATGGAGTCGAGACAGCAATTCCTCTCATTCTGAATTGGATGCCTACTGTTAGTCAGAGGAGTTGTTCTTTAGATCCCATTATCTGTTCTCCAGTCACTATAATGGAAACTAAGACAACTACCTCACAGGCTGATGCCTACATGATAGACAGCTGAAGATGGATGAACTTAAACCACTTCTAAACTCTACCTAAGGCTTCTGAGAAGGAAACTCACTCCGTTAGCTATGCTGTGAGCACATCTGATAGCCAAAGACAGTACCTAGGTCACGACATCTTCCATCCAGAAATACAGCAGGACCACGGCAGTTCCTTGTGCCCACACCTTTGGCTGCAGAAGTTGCACTTAAAACAGAGACTTGGATTCTACAACCTAATTGGCCTAACTGGATTCAATATCATATTCGTTACATCTAAAGAACATGTTATAGCCATGAAGCTATAAAGCCATTTGGTTGACTTGAGGCAGAGTGGCAATATCCTGTTATAGACTGCTGGGCATCTGATTGTGCGTATAATCCTTAGACATAAACTGTTGACCAAGCCTGGGATTAAGATTGGATCCTTTGGGTCCATTCAGAACCTCATGACTCAATGGCAGGGTCTTCTTGCTGATTGATTGCGTAACCTTAGACATAAACTGTTGACCAAGTCTGGGACTAGAACTGGATCCATTGGGTCCATTCTGAACCTCGTGACTCAGCAGGAGGGTCTACTTGACACTATCGCCTGACCCTGTCCCCCACGCAGTAAATAACCTGGGTGAACCTTGACATTCGATCCTTGTTAAATCACTGTCTTATTTACGATTGTACTCTGTTCAATCACTATCTTACCTCAATAAAACATATTGCTGCTTCTCTCTAATGAGTGAAGTGCATCACTCCTCCTCACTCATCCACTACAGCACCTAGGAGTTCAAGAGTTAAGAGGTCAGCATGATGTCAGGTATGAGGTCCTGGTTAGAGTATTCAGGTGGGAGAAGCGAGATCTAATACAAAGCAGTTTCTACCTGAATTGTTCCTGGGTTTTTTTCAGCAATGCAAAAACTGATAAATTGACATGAGAGGCTGGAGTGGGTAGAATTACTCATATTTAGCAATACCTATCCAAAGTTAGGCAACACATGTACTCAGAATTCAAGTTCTTCTACAGGTGCAGAGAGAAGCATGTTCATTACAAAGTGGGTAGGCTCTTAAAGTGAGTAGGATGAACTGTGCTATGGGTCACCTGTTTTTATATCTCCTTTCTCTTTTTTTCTCTCCCTAGAATATAAACAAAATCTAGATAATTTTAGTATACTAGACACAGCTTCTAGATTGCTAACGTTAGACCCCTCAGTGTCAAGCTTCTATTTTGACTCTGGTGATTGTGAAAATCCTAGCAATAACCAGAATGTTCCAGATATTGTCCCTTCAACATTACAGGGAAGAGACCTTTTGCATTGACCGCTCCAAATCCTGTGCACTCTTTTATGTTTTACTGTAAGTTCTTGCATTATCTCACTTATCTTCCCGTATCACCTTAGGTATACTTCTACATCACTGCTTTCCAGATTTATCCTTCTTGTTGTGTGTTTAGTTTGAATTAATTTTCCCCAGATGTATTTGCAGTTTTCCAAGTTGACTGTCATTTTGTTATTCTCGGCCCACATTTCTTTTTTTTTCAAGGACCCTCTATTATTTCTCTGTCCTCATTGCTGTTGGCATAGCCTGCAGTTTAGCATCTGTGAATTTCATTAGCTTGATTGTTTTACAATAATATATCGTTTATGTGGTTTTTAAAGAAGACAACACCTTAAACTGAGCCCTGTGGCACCCTAATAGTTAGCTCATACAGCTCAATATGTTCCTGTTTATCATTATCTTTTATTTGTGGTCCATCTGCCAATTTTCAGTCCAAGCCAATTTGAACTCATTTTGAGAACAAGATTTCTTCAGATATTGTATTTAATGCTATACCAAAACCCCAGATGATACTCTCATTCCTTTCTTACTTGCTTTTGTAACTCTTCTGCAAAAAATAATCAGCATTCATACCGCATCATTTTAACTTCATAAATCCAGACTGCTAATAGATCATGGGTCTATAATCTTCTTGTCTGTTTTATGCCAGCTCAGGATCAAGCCTTGTATATAACTATATATACCTTGGGATCCAGCTGCAGGTAAGTAGTAAGATCTCTCTGGAACTCACTGAAGTGCTGAGACTGATTCCATTGATCTCCGTGGGGGAGCACCGCTTTGTTACGAGAGCTCTCTCTAGTGGTCCCAGCTCCTTCACACATGGTGCAACTCAAATGCTGAAAGCTTGAAAGGCTCACTGTGATACACATTTCATTTCTGCATCTCTTGTAAAAACCTTGCTAAACCTTGCAGTTTCAGCATCAAATTACAGTAAAATATATTGAGAAGGAAAAGAGAGAAAAAAAGGCAAACTCCTGAAAAAAGAGTAGTGCATGGTAAGGTTATAGAGGAAGCCTTTCAAAAGCAATTAGCATAGGAGCTTTACCACCTTCAGTGCTGGAACAGAGTGAAGCCAACGCATAATAATTGAAAATGTTATGTACTTGAAGACCAGAAACAGACATCCAAATCATTTCCCCCATAAATATAGAACAACAGATACTTGCTAGGGTTGATAGATTATTGAGGTCCCATTTTAAAAGCCTATTAAAAGAGCACAGATGGTAAATCAATAGTCCATTTATCGTATTTAAACCAAGGATAACTTGCTGAATCATATGTGAAATGGGAATATTTATTGCTTTCCCTTATTGCACCCCTGGATTAGTGAGAACAAGGTCAGAGCTAGGACCAGAACACTCATAAGTTCAAAAGAAGACTCCATGGGTTATACTATTCACTGGCAACAATCACTGATAGATCCATGCACATGTGAGGTTCCAGATGATAGAATATGCAATAAAAAGTGTGTTTACACTTTACAGTGACCTTGGAGTAAGTGCATATTATTGCATTGCATAGCAAATCACAGCCAAAAATAAAAATCAAATAAACCAGGCTTTTTTTTCTCCATGATTCTAAATTGGAAAGATCATAAATTAATGTACTTCTATTTGTTCTATTACTAATTTCTTGATTAGACATTAAGTGTATCATTTTGATACATTTGCCTAAAACGTATCTGTTTGGCTATTGAATTTTTTAATATTTTTCCAATTATATTTGCCTTATTCTTAAAAATGCAATTTGTTGGCATCTCCTCAATAGATCCAGGTTTATTAGATCCCTGCTTTGAAAAAATTCTGTACTGCAAAATAAACAAAATGTACTGCATTTAGAAGAAGGTATTTTCTTCAGAAGAAAGCATTTTCTTCAGAAGAATTTGACTCTGTTGGGGGGCTAATAATTCTCTAAAAAGAAATCCACGTGCCATGTATACACAGCACTCCCACCTCAGTCTCGAAGGACATGTAAGTACTTTCCAAATCCTCTAGAAGGCTCTTGATCATGTTTAAATTAAGCACCTGAAGTAAGGGGAAGCTAAGCATCAATTTAAATGCCTCCATGAATTATTACTTAAATCACAGCATGGAATGTCCCTGAAGCTTTGGAGCTTAACAAAATACAGGCTAAGGCACTATGACAAAAATGAGACATACATAATTAGAGAACTATTTTGAGAAGACCAGTTATTTTCACCCCAATTAAATTCTTTTAAAAGCATTTTTTTACAGAGTTCCGGCATCCCATAAGCCCAAGTCCTTTCAGAGTCAAAGGAAGAATTGCATTAACTTCAGTAGGAGAGGGACTACTTCAGAAGCATTTGTGATTACTTTCCGCTGCAGCAAAAAGGAGCTAAGCATCTGGTCACAGCTAATCACATGCTTAAACATTGTCCAGGTCTAAGGCCACAGTTGCTGGGACATGATCTTGCGACACATATACATCTAATTGATTAATGATTTAGTGTGCCTGCTATATAAAACAGATCTAATAGAGAATATAGGTTTTTTGGTTTTACAATTCATTTCTCTGCCACTTCAAAAAAGAATAAATAGACATAAAATTTATTGTGAATAAATAGAGGTCAGCTGAGTTAGTGGAAATACTGATACAAATTACTGTATACACTGATTTATTCCTGCTTGGAAACAAAAGAATACTAGTGCAAGCGAGGTATAGTGAAGATAACTGTGTGAGGTATAGACGTACAGGAGAACAGCAACTATAGTCTGTCAAGGTAATATGAAATTACTTTTCAAAGGCACACTTGGTGTCCTATATATATAGCATAAGGTAGATAAAACATAGCTGAAGGCAATAAACACTCCACTATAAATATAACTTGATGAGCGGCAATGAATATAACAAGTTTTGAGCAGGGAGGAAGTTCAGTCATAGAAGAACAATTCATCACTTTAGTTACTGGAACTCACTTTCAGATACAAAATCAGGTTAAGATTACTGTTATTTTGACATAAATTAGAGGAAAGTGATGGAAAGGGGTAATTATAGGAAGCAAAGGGAATTAGGATGTAATGGAGAGAACTGAAGGGAAGATATGGAGGTGAGACTTAGAGAAGCATGAGGAAGGCTGTGCCAGCTGTCCCGTAGGGCCACTGTTTGCTGAAGGTAAACATGAGCTTGCCACTTGTAGCACAAGATAAAATATATTGTCAAAACCTGCCCTAAGAAGAGTGTAGCCCAGGCTTATCTGCAGGACTACTGAGGTTGATAAAGCTCCTTCTCCTGATTCTGTTTGCTGTAAATTCAAGCACAATGCTATGAAAGATGATAAGATCACTAAGATGATAAGCTGCCAAAAGGTTTTCCTTGAAGTCTAAAGCACACGACTAAACTACAGATTCAGATGACAGATCATCATTTCTATTAATAACCCACTAGAAATCTAACAAGCAAGACATATTCCAGCCCTTGCAATTAGTTTTTGAAAACCCTGCATTTCCATGCAAATTCCATGAGAATTTGGCATTTTCCTTTTTTTAACTGTGACTTACCCACCTCAAGGAAGTACCAAATGTTAAAAAAGACTATGATAGCTTTCAGTATGGCAAAGATAAGTGAAAAAAAATCCAAAATGTTCCTATTATGATCTCATTGTTTTAAGTCAGTCTCATAATATCTGGAGCCTACTACATTCCAAAGCTTAAAACTTTCATGTTGGATGCAGCAGTTCCTTGTGTAGGCAGTTTCCAGTTGCTTACTTAGGAAAAACAAGAAAGTAGGATCTGCTTCCACAGATCTTTCACTTAGGTCCTAAAGTTGCTCTTGCTAGTGTCCTGAATCTAGTGTCTAGAACGCTGAGGTATTAAGGAAGCCCCTTTCTGGTGCTATGGTAGAAACAGTAAAAATTTGTCTGAGACTATTCTTGCTGCAATTGAATCTGCCTCAGGGCAGGCTTTCAAGTGTTGAAACCCAAGCCAATAGCATCACTATTTGTAGGCACCTTCTGGAATCTCTCCATGAAGGTGTCTGATATATAGCAACCTTTCTCAGTGTAAAGTATTTCTGTTCCAGTGTGTATATATTTAGGCATTTTCACCTACATCATTTTCCCGTCTATCTAGCTCTTCCTATTTGTAATAGTTTGTTTTGCACCAGTTTTATTTGAGCTGGTTTCTCTGGGCATTAGGCCCAGTTTTTGTTTAACTTTGCTTTTAAAATCTGTACAACAGCCCAGATGTTCTTTCCCAAAAAAGAGGCGGGGGAGCTTTATACATCCATTTTTAAAAATGATCACGTTGTAAAGCAGTTGAAGGAGTAATTTGTAAACCCACCGAATGCATTTGTATAGTTTATAGAAAAATTAAACTCCATTTGTGTTTAGGGCTTCGGTTTCTAATAAGGCTGATAAAAATGCTGACTAGGTGGAAAAGAGAGCACGTGGACCATTGGCATTGAAGAAATTTTTTTATTGGAACATCTATTTAAAGTGATTATTAAACAAAAGTTAAAAAAATCTTTAGCAAAAATGGAGCTAGCTGAACTACATTGGAGTCATACTTTTGTCTTTGCTCCAAAAAGTAAACACTTTGGAACCATGGAATTGGACAATCCCTGCAGCTTTTACTGGAACTATAGTAAAACCTCGAACCAGAGCTATAGCTTTAAGAAGCAGAACAGTACAACTCTGTATAGCAACAGGCAAGCAGCTGTCAACAGAGCTGTTTCAAAAGAGATGTGAGGAAACATGAAATAGCAAAGCAGGGACTGTACCCAAAAGGGAGGGGCAAAGCAACAAAAGTCAAAGAAATAACTGACCCCACTAAATTATTATCAAAGAGTGGTTACTCGTGTATTTATCTAGTGCTGCAAGTGACATCATGGGCTGACATTACCAATAGGTTACCACTTTCCCAGTGAACAGAAGAAAAAGTTTGAAAACAGGCTTTATCAAAAGCTAGCTAGCTTACAGTTTTTTTGAGGCCAAATACTCAATGCTGAGATAACAAAGAAAAGCCAACATCTTCCGGTAACACAGGGAAAATGCCAGGAAGAGACAGAGGGAAAGGAATGGGTAATGCCAGGAGAGCAGGTAAATATGCAAGAATATAAGGCATTCAGGGCTGCTACAGTCATTCCAGTATAGAATAGCTCTTAGGTCCAACACCTAGCAATTAGTCCAAGACTCCCCGTGCACTCCTTAGCACACTTTGGAGTTGAGCACATAACAGAATGTAGTGCATCTCTACAGGGTGAAAAAAACCATCCCTCCTAAAGAGAATGAGGAGCATCCTAAGGAATGTTAAATACTAGAAATGCTTTAAATCTTCAAAGGAATACACCAGCCTAGTTTACAGACAGTTGCAGTTATTCCAAGTATTGAATTCATGTATTCCAAATATCTAATTCATCAGCTTACCAAAAGTGACTACAGCCAGTGGGCATAAAACCTGGGATTTCTGCTGATTCTATTGGAAATTTTCTTGGTTACATACACAATTTTGCTTCTTGGTTAATGAACACAATATAGTCACACTGTCCGTGTTTACCTGCGTTTGTAACTCACTCATGCCAAAACCCCACTACCTTTAGCGTTAAACAGCAGTCCTTACAACAGTAACCATGGTTAAAAACATGTTTCATCCACAAAACTGTAAAATATGCAATTATAGAAAGGTATATCTGCAGTAAAAAAAAGAAATATAATTTATAATTCTCAATATTATCTATTAGTAAAGTGTAGGGAGATATGAAAAATCTTCTCCCTTAGACAGCACATTGGAACCCTTCCCTTCCCAGGAAGAGACCCTGAATGCTAATGCCAAAGTCTCCTCTTCCCATGTGCATGACACCTTCTCATTGTTTTCCATCAGAAGAAACCTGTGATTTTCTAAACCAATTTCCAGTCTGCCTGTTACAGTTCACCTGGACGTCCCCATACCTATAGGCACAGCATTATTCATTCTCTGTAATTTCCCAGCTGAAGTTCTCCCGGGTGCTGAATAATAATCACATCCTGCTCCTAAATAGCTTAGAATGTAAAGTCTTGTTCTTGTATTTATCCACTTGCATTAGCTAACTGTAAGACAGAAGTCATTCCTAAGAAATTAGAGAAAAGATTAAGATTCAAGAGAAGATGGAGGGTTATAACAGTAATATCACAGAGACTGTTACAATAATAATATGTAGAACCACCAGGACTGAAGGTTTTGAAAGGGTTGTTCTTAACAAAAAACATAAGCAATGCTGATTGCTTCTCAGTCTAGTCATGGAACAAGTTCACATTTTCACTTTCCCACAGCCAATGTTAACAGTAACTGTTATTAAGATCAGTGACAAATAACTCAGCTGAAACCCTGTAGTTCCTGTTAACAGTTTAATCTTTGGTGTATGACCAAATGTCTATTTCACTTCTTTAAGTAAAATCAGCCAATACTTACATTGTAAAGAAAATTATTTACTAGAATAATTAATGAAAGGCAGACTCTAGACGTGAACAATGATTTTCTATACTAACTTTGTAAGTGATTTCTGCTGATTTTTTTTTTACTCACTTGGCTTGTTTACCAAGAAAAAAATAGTAGTCTCCATGCACCATTTCACCATAGGTAGTAACAAGTAATAAGCATTTTCTGACACTGATAGGCCTCTCCTTTAGAATCGGAGGCTCATCCTTATTTTCCACCACTGAGGATACAGGTATTCTTTAGCTTTTGTCTTTCTCTTTGGCTTTAATTCTTAAACCTGAACAAGAGCCTGTCACTCACTAGGTGCCTACTTCCATGTTACTTATCAGGTTGGTGGTCTCAAATACAGAGAAACTATAAGAACTACATCTCTTCTCTAGTTTGTCCTTCCAAAGGGACCTGAAATTCCCTGAAAGGCATTTGTGCTGCAAGGCTGGCAGCCTGCCTGGGATGAAAGTGAATATTTTCCTAAGCAGCCAGGGGGTCCATGCAACATATTTCATACTTCATTTAAAATACACTTATAATCTTAAAATTAACTCACAAAAGACAGAATCACAGGATTATGGTCTCTCAAGGGACCCCAGATCATATTTGCAAGCTTTAGAAATGAATAACAGCACAGGTGCCTGAGGACTGGAAGAAAGCCAATGTCACGCCAGTCTTCAAAAAGGGCAAGAAGGAGGAGCCAGGGAACTACAGGCCTGTCAGCCTCACCTCCAGCCCTGGAAAGGTGATGGAACAGCTCATCCTGGAGGTCATCAATAATCATATGGAGGACAAGAAGGTGATCAGGAGTAGTCAGCATGGATTCACCAAAGGGAAATCATGCTTGACCAACCTGATAGCCTTCTATGATGGAATGACTGGCTGGGTACATGAGAGAGAGCAGTGGATGTTGTCTGCTTTGACTTCAGCAAGGCTTTTGACACTGTCTCCCATCACATCCTCCTAGGCAAGCTCTGGAAGTGTGGGCTAGATGAATGGACAGTAAGGTAGATTGAGAACTGGCTGTATGGCAGAGCTCAGAGGGTTATGGTCAGTGATGCAGAGCTTAGTTGGAGGCCTGTAGCTAGTGGTGTCCCCCAGGGGTCAGTCCTAGGGCCAGTCTTGTACAATGCATTCATCAAGGACCTGGATCTCAGCAAGTTTGCTGATGATACTAAACTGGGAGGAGTGGCTGATACCTCAGAGGGCTGTGCTGCCATTCAGAGGGACCTGGACAGGCTGGAGAGTTGGGCAGAGAGGAACATCCTGAATTTCAACATAGGCAAGTGCAGGGTCCTGCACCTGGGGAGGAATAATGACATGCACCAGTACAGGCTGGGGGTTGGACTGCAGCTCTGCAGAGAAGGACCTGGGAGTCCTGGTGAACAACAAGTTAAGCACAAGCCAGCAATGCGCCCTTGTGGCCAAGAAGGCCAATGGGATCCTGCAGATGCTTGGAAATGGCATCCAGGATGAGCTGTTCCATCACCTTTCCAGGGATCGAGATGAGGCTAACTGACCTGTAGTTCCCTGGTCTTCCTTCTTGCCCTTTTTGAAGACTAAAGGGACACTGGCTTTCTTCCAGTCTGCAGGCACCTTTCTGTTCTCCATGTCCTTTCAAAGATGAAAAAAAGTGACCTAGCAGTGACATCCACCAGCAGCCTCAGCACTCATGGATGCATCCCATTAGGGTCCATTGACTTGTGGGTGTCAAGTCTGCCTAAATTATCTGTAACCGGATCCTCCTCAACCAAGGGAAAGTCTTCCTTTCTCCAAACTTTCTCCCTGGTCTCCAGAGTCCAGGATTCCTGAGGGCATATTGATCATTTTCACTTTGCATTAATTATATTCAGGATTTTCAGTCTTTAATTCTAGAAAAGAATTCCAGTGCCACACTTCCATTCAAAGTCCTTTCTTTTTCTTCCATAAACCCATTCTGTTTAATGTAAAGTGGTGACAGGTATTCTAAGCTGGAATAAATATAATGATTCTATGTGGGTTCCTGCAAAGTCTAAAGAAGGAAGACTTTTACCATTTCCTTATTATAATCATTAATGGGGTATTTTCTTTATCTAATACCTCTTTTCCCAAAAACCTTTGTAGGAACTTTTTGTTTTCTTTTTCAAAGTTGGTTGAAATTGTCTAGTGTGTTCAAATGTAACTGAGAAGGAGAGCTGGACAAACAGAAATGTAGAAAAAGTCTTTTCCCTTTGAAAATCAAGCTAAAAATGAAGCAATATTTATAAAAGTAAGTCCATGTAATGCATTTGGGTGTGATGTTGACAAAAAATATTCAACCTTGAAAAGTAAGGAAGTACAGAAAAAGGGCAGTGAATTTTTGCATTTGACTGTAATAAAATAATCTCTTTCATAATTATTTTACAATTTCCCTTACCGCTCCAATTGCCTTTAGGCTGAAGCACTGGAATTGAAATGTACAGTTTTAAAAATTTGGCTGTTTGAGAATTGCAGCTAGTCAAATCCTGGCAGGATCAAACAAACTTTTCACAAAAGAGACACGTGACCAGAGTTTATCCAGTTTGTTTACCTGATTCTATTGGATACATCTCTATAAAAAACCTTTGGAATCAATAGAATTATATTCCTACGCTGAAAGCCAGGCAGACTTACTTACAGGCAGAGGGTGTATTTGCATAAAGGTAGGCCTGTATTTCCCTTAAAGCCACTTTAAAGCTTGTACAGAACAGCCAGGATGCTGATTACTGAGGTTCAAGAGAAAGCACTCAACACAGTACTGAATTTTGTTGGCTAGACCCTTAACTGTCATAATCTGATGTAATTCCATTGAATTCAATGGAGATATACTGATTTACAGCAGCAGACCAGTGTATTTACCTCTGGATGATTGAGGATGGTTTTAAGGATCTAGAAGTCTAGGTGTTTCATTAAGCCAAGCTTTCTGCCATTAAATCAGTAGGTTGGAAGAATCTATTTTGTTTGATACCATCTATTAAAAATACATGACTTTAGGCACCATGGCTTGTATCTACAGTAAGAAATTAAAGTTATTAGAGAGCATATGCACGTAACATAAATATTCAGCATATCATGTATAAGTATTCAATAAGCATTAGCAAGAGATGGTAAAACCATATGTGAATAATAGCTGTCCAAAGTCATGAGTTTATAAATATCACAGACTCACAGAATCGTTTAGGTTGGAAGGGACCTCTGGAGATCATCTAGTCCAACCTCCCTGCTCAAGCAGGGACCTCTAGAGCATATTGCCCAGGATCACATCCAGGCGGGTTTTGAATATCTCCAGGCAAGGAGACTCCATCACCTCTCTGGGCAACCTGTTCCAATGCTCTGTCACCCTCACAGTGAAGAAGTTTTTTCTCAGGTTTAGGTGGAACTTCCTGTGGTTAAGTTTTTGCCCTTTGCCTCTTGTCCTGACAGAATCACAGTCATAATTATCATTCATAAGAAACCTATATGTAAGTATTACTCAGTAAACCAAGAACTGTACAATTCATATAATGTGAACCAGAAATTAAAGTACCTGAAAAGGAAGAGTAAAAAAGTATGTGACATACAAAGATAGTAGAGGAAACAGAATCATAAACATAAGAAATGACGAGGAAGTGATTTGAAGAGACAGGAGTAGAGAAAGAAGAGAAGAGGACATAGCAAATTATATAAAATAAAGGAAGTCATGTGAAATCATATGAATGAAGAGTCTGGTAGCTAGGGCAGAATATACAGACACTAGAAAAATAGGGCTGGCTAGTTCTACGATTCCAGGCCCCTGCTAGGACAGGAGCTATATTATATCGCCCTTTTAATAAGGTACTGAACTTCTGCGCATAAAGTTAGTTTTCTGTTTGATTGTTGCTCTTGACCTAATGACTGCTCTCAGCTTAGAAAATTTCTTCTTGTAAGATAAATATTTTATACATTTTTGACAATAACACTATTTTTGAGCTTAAATCACATTTTTGTCTGTCTGATACTCCCATAATATCCTGACAGTTCACATTCATACCCATTCTCTGCTCTTTTTTTCTTACTTTGTCACTCTCCTGTGGTGAGTTTTCCCATTTGGTTTAAATAATCTAATATCAGGTACCCTTATCCATACTTTTCCACCTTTTCTTTGTATTGGATCTAATGCTCATGCAGCCATGATGTGATCGTATGTTTAGCGTAGCTAGTGTGCAGGGTCCTAGGAGAAGAAACACAAAAGCCTGATCAAGGACTGGGGACTGCATGACTCCTTTACAGTAATAGCAAGGTTTTATATTTGCTCTGATGCACATGAAACTGTAGCTCCAGCATCTGTTCATATAACAAGCTTTCCATTCCCTTGGTCATACAAATATCTATTCTTTGTTCATGCTATAGTTTAAATTCAAAATGAAGTTTAGGAGACAAACAGCAACACAATAGAAAAATTTTGCAAACTTCATTTTAAATGCTTCCTTTGGCAAATTCTCATATCCCATTTGCCTTTTTCACAGCTTGCATCGTATATGTAGTTCATAGTCATCCTGGGATGTCCAGCTTTACCTGGATCCTTTTTTTCCCAATTATTTCCTACTGTTGAATGTAAAGTAAAAGTTTTTTTCCTTACTTCCCAAGAACAGGATCATGTATTTTGCACAGCAGAATTTCAAAATACTTCCATTACTCCAGTCTTCAAGGTCATCCAAATCTCTCAAGAACTCAGTGCTTGTTCACATAGGCAATGAATGTTTCCTAGCTTTGTTTGAGGAGCAAATTTATTTAGCGCGCTCTCACTATTTGTGCCAAGCACAGTAATGAAAATATATAGCAAAGTTCTTAAAGTTTTTTAACTAACATTTAAACTAAAATTTTAACTTTGTTTTTTAACTCATTTAGTGTATGTTGTTAGAGAATATAAATTCTTGAAGTTAAATTCTTAAAGAATTCTACTGGAACCAGTGAGATATGTTATCTTTTAATACTATTTCGTATTATTTCCCTTTTAGCAAGTTCATTACACACTTATGGCTCCTCTTCTAATCTTCAATTTCTCCAGCTTTGTTAATAATTTCCTATGTGATACTACATGCTTTTTTTTTTCACTGAAATCCAGGTAGATTGTCTCTGTTTTATTTCCTTTGCCTGGAAATTCTAATTTCTTACCTATTTGTTTAGTCTGGAACAATCTACATTTGCTAAATACATTGCCTGTTACCCCAATCCCTGTTTATCTGCATAATCATAATTACTTATACCTTTAAAATCCCTTCTGAAGCACTGCATACTACTGAAGTCATGTTAATAGAAATGGACTCACCCAGATCATTTTGCTTCCTTATAGCCTAGGAATCTCCTTTTCTATTTTCTAGTCACACTGTACCAATCCTTTGTTGATATATTTATTAGCCATTTTCATTACTGGACTTATGGTTTCATAAGCCTGATTTTAGAATTCTGGAAACAGACATTGTTCAGGCCTTGCAATTGGATTATACTAAGTGCTAAGCATTGTTTCTATCTCAGCTGAAGCAAAGAACTAATTCCATTTCTTGGATCATATTTAATTTACTTCCAATCTCAGGTTTTACTACAGTTGCACCAGGGTCAATTTCCCCCCCCCCCTTTTTTTTTTTTAAATTTCCGAACTGGAAGAACGCTTTTCTGCGAGGTTGAATAGCTCTCACAAGTGCTAACTCAGCTTGACTTTTGGCAGTTCTGCTTTATTCCTCCTGACCTTTTAGACAAACTGTCTTACCTGACCAGACATATTTTTCTCCCATTTTTGTAGAGTCTCTGCTTATTCCCAATATCCTTCTTGAGATGAATATTATGAAATTAAAACTGGAGGCCTTCCATACAAGTTTTTTTCCACCTCTCTCAGTGGTAAAGTGATAAGCAAAACTAGGGCTCAGCTTGCTAGGTTGGCCTGTGCAACTTAGTAAACGTTCAAGAGAAGAATCATTGAGAAGTCTTGTTTTTTATTAGCAGTTACATCCTTTTCCTTTCATTTGTTAGGCAAATGGCACTGAAGATCGTCTGTGCTCTCCTCTTCCTTCAGTCTCAGCTGGTCATTCTCGGTCCATTCTAGGAGTCTTGCAATGTTATTGTCCAAGCATAAAAGTTTATCCTTTGCAATCACTTTTAAACTTGCTCCTGAAAGGCAGAGCATCTTCTCATTCCTACTTTCACTCCAGTACTATCATATATCCAGCTTTAAGGGCAGATACATCAGGCAGCTCTTAAGAGCAAAGGCTATTGGAGCCAACAAAGTGGCAGCAGAAATGGAGGGGAGAGGGACCTTGACTTTTACTGACATTACCTATACCTTTTCAAGCAGTCTCTTCTCTGAACAAGCAGTCTCTTCCACCTATTTGCACACCCTGAGATGGAATGAGACTTGCTAGATGCCTTGCTGCTGAAGAAGACATGGGTGTGTGCAAGGGGGTGAGAAATGCTAGCTAGCCATTTCTCACAGATGAGGATGTCTTCTTTCCAGCAATGAAATGTAAATATAACAAATATTGAGTAACTAGGTAATAAGGATCTCTTGGTTAGTTATGATAATAGATAATGGATTGTTCAGTGAAAACCCTTACAATTAAGAATCCTTGATTTATGTTGCCTCCCTTTATTCCCCTTGTTTCTTTCCCAGGTCTACTCATGTTTCCAGCCACAAGACAGTAATTAGAAAGCACTACTTCATTTCTAAATTACTATCAAAATATTATCCTACAACTCACCTATACAAATTACTATTTTTGTTTAACTGTGTAACAAGGAAATAATTTGAATAGAAGTGGCATGCTTGTTTTTAGGGGCACCTTTGTGTTGCTCAGCTTAGAATTTCAAGCATAAACTCCTTTTTTAAGCAATAATTCAGGTTAGTGTAAGATATGCATTGAGACAGATTACAAAGGCAAAAGTAAACCAGACAACTTCTACCGAAAGTTTGTCCAGCTGCTACAGATTATTTAAATTGTACTGTCTTTAACTGAAAGGCAGGGCCATCACCAAACCAAAATATGAGCTTCTGATTAATCATAGAATCAGAAAATAATTCGGGTTGGAAGGGAGGTCATCTGGTCCAAAGCCCCACTCACAGCTGGGCCACTTCGAAGTTAAAGCCAACTTCAAAGTTACACCACATGGCTCAGGGTGATTCATATCCTGGCAAGTTTTGACATCCTCCAAGGATCACACAGCCTCTCTGGACAACCTGTTGCAGTGTTTGATCATTCCTATAATGATTTTTTTTTCCTTCTTTTTCTTTAAAGAAAGCAAGTGTCACTGTAGTCTTCAAAAAGGGCAAGCAGGAAGACCAGGGAACTACAGGTCAGTCAGCCTCACCTCGATCCCTGGAAAGGTGATGGAGCAGCTCATCCTGCATACTATTTCCAAGCATCTGCAGGACAAGAAGGCGATCAGGAGGAGTCAGTGAATATATGGACTGTGAATATTTTTATCCTTGGAATTCTATACCAAAAAAAAGAAACTTGCCAAAGTTAAAAATGCATGTATAGCAGAAATCACCATGTTTTTCTGATAAAACTAAATAAAATAATGTTTTCACAGACATCCTGTTTGGGAGAAAGTGATCAACAAAATTCTGGACTGTTAAGACCAAAAAAAAATGACTTGTGCCCTCTGGCAGAGCTATCTTCCTTATGATTTTATGTAACACAAAGAAAAACATATATATTGGGCCAAATCCTCCTCTACCACAGTAAAACCCCTGAACCTGGAAAGCATCCACAGAAAACTAAGAGAATTCAGACAAGTGGCATATTTTCTTTCTCCATGAGTAAGCAAGAAATTCATCTAGTTAACAGGCAAGCTCAGGGGAACCATTTGTTGGGCAAAATTCACTCATTTGTAGCCTTGACAAATTTGTCCGCTCTTGGAATCCATCCAAAAAGTATTTTGTAAGGACACATTCCAGCCTATAGATGGAAAGCCTACTCACTGCCGCTGTTGTTTCTAGTAACTAATATTTACTATTTTGTTCCTGGGCTGTGTGTCTGTTCAAACAGACAGAGACTGTCTGGTTGGACGACCTAATATTTACTAGCTCTTAAAGCAGAAAATAACCCTGACTTTTGTTTAGGAATTAATTTTCACTATAAGCCACAATTCTGCAAAAAATCATCTTAAGCAATTTTTATTTGTTCAAACACAGATGGGAAAGACATGAAAAGCAGCGCAAAAATCAAGACCATGTACAGCTGCACTGTCTACAGTGGAGCTGTGCCGCCGCTACCACATCATGTGTCTGGTCAGGGTAGCAGCACACCAGCTCCCTTAACTTATGTTGAATACATCTAAATCCATCAGTAAATCCGGTCAGCCCAAAAGAATTTCCATAGCAAAATTAATGAACAGATTGAAATTAGTCCTGGTCTTGTATTCTGAGGAAATGCTCATTTGTAGTCACACAAAAGAAAAATTAACAGAGGGTTCTGGGATTTTTTTGAAAGAGAGATACTGTTAAAGCTTGACAGTAGAGAACATCCTTTAGGCAAGAATGCCGTGACTCTAAAGATATACCGAATAACTCTGAGGAGAATCAGATTGAATTAAGGTATCCGTGTGGAGTTTAGTGAGATATCCTGAGAGGTAATCTTCTGTTCCCTCAAGATATGCATTTTACAGGGGCCAGGTAAATACCAGGAGTTCACACAGTCAATGCACTCTAGTCTCAGTAGTTTGCTTCTCCCCAGAGAAGCATACACAGTTGTTAATGACAAAGCCATCCCTATCCTCCAGCCTTGACTGAACCTCTGCGCACTATTTATGCGGAGGAAAAAACTCCTAAAGCCTTTCCCTGAGCAGAGTAGGATCTCCTCCTTTATCTTAGGGTAATCCATGAAAATAAACAGCATGGATTCATGTGTACCACATCAGGTGCAAAGCAATCTTTAATGAAGTCTAACTGAACCAGCCGTTGGGAGGGGCAACATTTTTCTTGTGTGATCATGTGCTTAATGCCTAGAAAAAGGCATGTCAGCCTTTACTGCAGAGTTGGTCAGGAGCTTGTAACTGCATTGAACTGACTCAATGAGGCTTAGAGGGTTTTGTTTTTTTTTTACCTAAACCAGAAATTTGGAAGAGGAAATACGAAAGTGTGTGTAGCCTGGTAGCACAAAATCAGTTGGCACAAGATAAAATGTGTATCTGAGAAAGTGATGAACCTAAATCAGCCTGTAAGAAAATGCTTAGAGCTAAAAATGGATGAACTAAACATGGCAATAGTATCAGAAAAGCACTTTTTCTAAGGTACCAAAAAATAAAAGCGAAAGAGCATAATTCCAAAGGACAGTCACCATATGTCCGAACAACTGTAAAGCAGGGATATGTGCTTTCTGACAGCTCTACCTTTTAAAATAAGTAATAACTTAAGGATAGAGAACAAAAGAGTCAGTATTTTTCAGTGGGGTCTGTTTTACAGTGGATCTGGAATATGCTGTTTTAGCAGAAATAAATATGGGATTTTAACAGCATATTAGATTATATTAGGAGATGCCAGATGAAAGACAAACAAGTCTTTGGCACTGCTTCATACAGATATGGTCTAGGTAAATGCTTGGCAGGAGCAGTATATTTTTGAGAGACTTTTTTGTTTTCTTCAAATACAAAACACTATAGATTTTTGTCTTTAACGTTGTCCTAAAACTCAGAACATCATGTGGTTCATGTTTAGGTTTATGAGTAGAAAGCATGAACTCAAGTTTTGAATCATCTCTACTATCTCTGGCAGCTAAGTAAGCCCTATTTCATCAATTGTCGATTCCAAAAATCACAGTCATAATGGTCAGAGTATATTCACTACAACATAGTGTATGCTGACATCCCTGTATTGATTTCTGCCCCTTCCCCTGCTTGTGTCGTCTTTCCTCCTTCATTCCACTCTGCATGGTCTTACTTTCTTTGGATGAAATCTGTGAGAAGAGAATGAGCATGACAGACATACTGCATATATTACAGCTGTACCTTTGGGAAGCTTAGCAGCTGAGAGCAAAATGGAAAGCCAGCCTTGCATGTTTCACCGAGACCTCATTCAGCTGGAAGTAGTGTGCCACTGCAGTCAGTGTCACTGTAATCCTTAGGTTACACTATGCCAATGTAGTCCATGGGCTACAGAACTGGTGTAAAAAACAATATGAGGACAATAAAATCTCCACCAAAATCTCCATGATGGAACTAATCAATGATCCTCTAAAAAAGTCAAGAACATTAATATTTTAAAGGCTGTTTCATTCTAATAATGGGGGGGGGGGGGGAAGGAAGGAAGGTAGGCAAATTCTACTCCCTTTTCCTTCTGAAAGAAAGAAATGTTAAAAGACTTCTGGCCAGACTTTGCCATATGCTTTCTACTTGGAGATTTACTGAAAGAATAATAAATTGTTTCTTGATTAAACGTTGTTTCTTGAAACTACAGTAGACATTAGCTTGATACAAAAAATGTTGTAAGTTAAAACTAAAATAAATTACAAGCCTCTTGACTCTATATTTTCTTTAAAAATAGATAGGATATTATAAGCTCCAAAAGTTAATAATTATTTGCTCCAGTCAATCAGCAGATGACAAGGGTCTTTACACTAAATAGGAAAATGGATTACCTCTCCACTTGCAGCCAGTGGTTACAAAGGAGCAAAGTACAAATTTAGGTTGTGCTAATGGGGGTTGTATGTTTTGGACAGTTTTCTTTGTATCTTATGGCTGAGCAACACAAAAAAATATGGTGCATGTCAAATGAAAGCTCAAATCCTAAAAAATGTATCACAGTGTACTATTTCTCTATTTCAATCCAGCTTCATTTTTTCAGCTAAAATTTGAACAATTAAACTTGTGAACTTCAGTTCTGTAAGACAAGCAATCATTGATTTAAACCTTGCGTAACAATGGCTTCTCCTAGAACTCTACTGTTAGGTTTTGTATGGGATATAGCCTGGCATTTGTGTATTCTGCTGTTTGGGGAAATGGCAACAGTCTGACGCAAGCAATGCTTTCATTGTATTAAAATTGGCTTCAAGCATTTTTCAAGCTGCTTTCAAAGCTTATAGAAAGACTGGACAAAGACAGCATTTCTGATTTTATATGTAAATTTATATTTATATTTAAAAGATATATGACTCAATAGGACTGCACTGGAATAAGAGTGAACAGGTTTTAACAAAGAATAAAGTAGTAATAGCAAATGACAGGTTGTTTCTGGGAAGTGGGCTCAGAATATATGCAGATAGTGCTGCGTGCACACATGCAGGTATGCCTCAGTTGAGGCCTTTCCATGCCGTGGGGATGGCTTTAGTTTTGGGCCTGTAGCTGTCATGTCTTCTTTTCTAGGTGGTGCCTACTATCTTCAGAGAACTGCTATCTGTGTTAAGAGCATATTGAATCATCCTAAAAGGACAGCAGACTTGTTATATTGGAGTGCACATGCTGTCTTCGATACCTAGATTTCAAATGTTTGAACGCCATTGAGGTTAATATCATGTAATATATTTTCAAATAGAATTAAATGGAAGTAGAGCTTCACCATGAGAAGTAGTTACAAGAGTGCAATTTTCATAGTAATCTTCATAATTACAGGAGTGACTGGATAACTTTCTCAAAGGGAGAGGCCTAGAAAACCAGTGGCAATGTAAAACACTTTTCTTCACATCTGATCTAATGCTTCCTCTAGTGTGAATGACTCATTATAAATAATAATATACCATTTAGAATTGCTTTGATGTTCTTTTCTTTGAACAGGTTATTTAGTTTAAAGCATTTTTAATTTGGATTGGAAAATGTTAAGTCTTGAGTGTTTTGTCATATTCCTATATAAAAAAATACAAAAACTTATCACAGTTAAATTTCTCTTTTAAGTTTCAGTATAGTACAATTTCTTGGACTGTGCTTTTATTATTTCCAATCCAACCTATTGTGCTTCCGTGAAATCTGAAATAAGGTTTTGATTATAGTGTTTGGATAGCCAATTATAACATAAATCCAGACACGAAAGGCCACTGAAATTTAGAAAACAGATTTGACTTTCTCACCTTATAGTTTCTGCTTCAACATATCACCACTTTTATTGTTTCATATGATATAGAGCCAAAATAAGTGAAGTATATTACAGTGAGAGGGGATTCAAAATAGATTTGACCTTTTGAATCAAAAAAAGTCAGCTAGTTATATCTTGCTCTTAAATTTTGTGTGTCCTGTGATAGATTTGGATTGGCTTTGACTTGTTTGGATTACTTGTCCTTGAATCTTTCTAGACCTTTTTCTGTACATAAAATATAAGCTATGCCAAATAGGTTTCAAATGCTGAGTTTCTGATGATATTTTTATCACATCCTTACATGGTACATTCCCAGTGATGTCAATAGAGATTTAGAAATAGTAAGAAACTTAAAAATTAAAACTTACATAAGATATTTCATATCAAAAGGGAAATGATTTTAGAATAAAAATATCTTCCTATCTCCCTTTTAAATAACAGGTACTTACCTTGAAATTCTGTTCTTTTTATCTTCCATGATAGACTTCTTCATAGGCTAGTGGTTATCTGTGAGACGGAAAAGACATAAACCATAGTATCACAGGACATTAAAGCTGGAGAAGACTTCAACTACTTCTGCCTGCCATTGGCAGTTTGTGCTTCTTTTGAAGGCCTCCAACTATATATTTCACAATCTCCCTAGCAAATTTGAGCTTGATGAACTTCAACATTGGAAAGTGTTTCCTGATATGTAAGCTGCTTTTCTATAATGTAAGTTCTAACCTATCCAATGCAACCATGAAGAACAATGATTTCCCTTCTCTGCAGCTGTAATTTTGTCCACCTTCAGCCTTTTCTTCCCTAGGTTGACTAGCCTTGGTGCTTCATTTCTTTTTGACTTGTCATACCTTGTTGAATCCTTTCTTTCCTACTACATTCTCCTGCATTGCCTCCAGGTGAAGTGAACCTTTCCTAGGTTGCAGTACTCCAGACAAGGTACACAATCAGAGCTGAGTCTTTGCAAATCAGACCAGAACTCCAGGTTACTTTAGGTATCTGTCAGGCTCTGATTATGTTTATTATCTCAGTACTTTTTTGGAACAGCACGTCAGTGTAGACATATGGTCAGCTTGTGATCCACAGACTTTTTCCTGAAATCTTATTGTCCAGCCAGTTTCTTAATTCAGTATTCAAGTAATTCATTATTCCTGCCTAAGTGCAAGAGTTTTGAACTTATTTCTGTTGAACTGCACTCTGTTTTTCAGATCGTTTCTCCTATTTGTCAAGATTTTTTTTTAAATTTTAACCTAGTCTTATTTGTTTTCCTGTTTCCTGCATTCACATATTTGAAGAAAATACTCAATAGAACCAGATTTAGTGCAGATCCTGCAGAAACTTTTTCAGTCTGTCCTTTCATTTTGACAGTGGTTTACCAATAACTACACTACAAATATGGCTAACTTGTCTGATGCCCATCTTATATCATATTCTTACAACTATGTTTCTAACCTACTAAAAGCAACATATAATGCATACTATTTCTTCCCTATCCATGTTATTTATTTACCTAGAGTAAGGAAAAAAGAATTTTTGTGCCATGAGAATTTCATCAGGCATACATATTTGCTACTATCGATCTATTATCTTCCAGATACCACAAAAATCATTTGATTATTTCTTCCGGATACTTCCAGGAATTAATGATAAGTTACTTGTTCTATACTTGTTCAAGATAAGTACTTTGTCATTTTCTGGTCTTTGAGAACTTCATCTATCCTCCACAACTTTACTTTAAAGGAGTTCTTTCACTACCACAGGATGATATTAATCAGGCTATTCTGACTTACATATTCTGAATACAAGGCAGAACTTACATTAGATAAGCTAAGAATGTTTAGATAAGTAAGATATGTTCAAGTATTCTTTTTTCTGTTCTTTCTTATCCTAGATTAGAAAGTCATTCAAGTGATGCTGGTGCAAAAAGAGCTAGGCCTCAGTTCAAATGTTACTTTTTTAGCTTAGACAGATGCAAAAAATGCAATAAATCTTTGCCTTTGTTAGCATTATCTGTTGATCCATTTCCCTCTCCTTTAAGTTATAGGACAAATACACCACTTTTGTTGTTATTTTTCAGAAAGTTGTTGTTCTGAATGTCTGTTGGCACATACTATTTTGTCCCTTTGTCCTACTGCTAGCTTGGCATTGTCTTCCTTAATAATTTCAGCTATTCACCACTTTCTTCTTATGTTTCAGATCAGTTGAGAGCTTATGATTCAGATAATTAATATTTTAACACGCAAATTTCATCCTGGTAGAAACTGCACTCCAGAACCTAGATGCAAAGAGTATCCCCATCCCCACTGAATCATTCTGTATAACTTGCATTATTTCAGGTTGTTTAAGGAGTATGCATTACTGTGTGTATTGCAGCATCCAGTCTTGAGGTGAAGAGGGTATAAATCTCTAAAGGAAGATTTGCATATGAAAGAGAAGAGCTAGCCCAAAGTGCTTATAAACATCCTTTTTTATCTGGAGCTCCAGAAGCCCTGGGGAACTTCAGAGAACCGTTGCCAACCTTAAATGTAACTAACTAACTAACTGGCGTATTTGACAGTCACATAATGTGCCTTTTATTTTCAGTTTTCTTACAACCTTCAAGAAGAATTTTAATTTAATTAACAGTCATCGTAAATTTCATCCAAATTATTTTATCAATGTAAATATCAAACTGCCCTTGTGTTTTCTAGAACATTAGAAAAAAAGTAGTTCTCACAAATGGTTATACCCTCAGTTGAAGCGTGATGCAGTTAATCGAGCGAGGACATAAGGCTAAAATGCACTTGGCAGATGGAAAGACACAGTGACTCCATGTGCAATGAAAATGTGTGCCCAGATTCTGATGACCTGATCATGATGACTTTGTAGGTAAATGAGATCATTTGAGTAGGAGTATGAGAAATAGTTAAAAGTAATTCCCCGTAAAGATTCAGGTTCTTTGGTAAGCAGAGATGATCAAACTGAAAGCTCTACTACCCTTCCCTTTTCCCTTTCTTGAAGGAATTATTGATCCTGCACCAGTTTCTCACTTAAAAACATGGATAAACGTATGCACACACACACACACACACATGCACACTTACAATATTTGGGGCATTTTTCAAATAAAAGCACACCTCATTTAGTACGAATTTGGTCAGCTGATGAAGTGGATTTCAGATATTAAGGTAAATGTATTTCATAGGCAATTGCAATTAAATATTAAGGATATATATACCTAGATTCATTACTACTGAGGTGCTAGTTATTTCAGCAGAGTCAAAGTGGAAGTGCATGAAGTTCAAATGACCATTACAGATGTCTGAGACGATGAAAGCAGTTATTCAGATGAAGTTCTAAGCCAGGCTTGTTTGCCTTCTTTGAATCTCTAACGTTCAAGACAGCTTTTATGAAATGGTTTTGATTTATAAAATCTAAATTAAAACTAGTTAGGCTCATGGTTCGGATACTAATTTTGAGAAACCTCCAAGGCTTAGAAGAATTAAGTTTGTTTCTAATCAAAAACCATAATTGTGTTTCATCTGCTTTCCTGATAGCACGAAAATAACTCATCCAACACAAAAGCATATTGGGCAAAGCTTTCCAGAGCAATATCCATTTCAAGCCTGTTTTTATTAGGGCTTAATCAAATACCTCCAAGTATTATTCTTTATTTCTTTCTTTTATGCTGCCTATTGTTTCAAAAAATATATATCCAAAAAAATGTGTTCAATATTAACATTTTCCAGTATGTGTAGACAGTATTTGACCACATTTACATGACCCCTAAAATTTTGATTTCCTATGAAAGTTTGTACGGGGAATTCATAAATCTCTAATCTGCCCAGAGCACTCCAGCTACACTACTCCAAAGAAAATGTAATGCTATAACCTAATATGGGTTCCAAAGTGCAAGTACAAGGTAGGGCAGTTATTGCAGTTCGGAAGTAGTGAGCTGAGTGCGTCCAGAGTTTAAAAGGCGTGCATACAGAAGCCCTAGAAAAATCTTTACATGGTAGGAAATTTCACAACTTTGGCGAGCTAATAAGGGCACTTTGTAACTGATTTCACAGCTTGGATTGAGGTACTGTAAAAAGATTATCTGAACAGAACTAATGCCAAAAAAGGGATGTTACTGTGGCAGGAAAAGCAACGAAACAAAAGAAATGTCCTGAGATAGGTATGCATCTGTATCATATAATCCAAACAAAATATCATTACTGCTAAGCAATTTAAAAAATATATAGATTTTTTTGGATCAGAACACAGTCCTCAGAAAGGCAGAATTTACACAGACAGGTTGAAACAATGTCTTAAACATCAGACAAAATGTGAATTTGATTTCTTAGACAGAAGCAGACACTAATTATAGATGTCATTCTATCTAGCCTGTTCCAAATTGATATTCAAATTCAGTTAAAACTCTAGCCAGCATGTATGTCCCTCAGAAATCAACAACTTCCCAGTATTAACATAATTGCTGTTAAAATAGACTTTTTTTGAAGTGTGCAGGAATTTTTATTGTATTTGAATCATCAAGAGCACAGACTATTAAGCATATCCTTTAGAATTTTATCCTGGGAGAAAGTTTGAGAGATTTAAGTATGGATTTTTCTAAATTGTGCGGAAAGAAAGAAAACAGGAAGTGATAAAGCAGAAAGACAAATTTTTAAAACAAGTAATATTCATTAAAAAAAAAAACACCTTGAAGATCTTCTTGCTTCCATATGATTCAAAATCAAAACAAAAAATAATGGTCGTCTTATTGCAAAAAGTATGCCAAAAATTATAACCTATTTGAAAATCCCTTGCATTGGCAAAAAATCTAGGTTTTGTGTGACAACCACATCTCACGGTTTCCCTCTGCATTCCTGTTGCTTTCCAGGAAGATCTTGGCCAATACTTGCTACTAGAGACTTTTCTTCACAAATATATGGTACCAGTTCACTATGGGCTCTTGCAGTTTAGTGAAAGCACGGTTTTCAGACTCTTGAAGACTCCCAACCTGTGCCTGTACCTGCAGGAGCATTCAGAACAAGCTGGGTACCATATGTTCAATATTTCTTAAAAAGTGGACTGATACTCAGTCTACTCAAAGACAACTTTATTATTAGGCAAAATGTAAGGATAAAGAGCATTTATTACATCTTTTTCTAAGATTAATATACTTGTTAAAAGGCAAGAGGTACTAATGAAACAAAAAAGCATAAGGCAGTGAAAATCGAGACTGTACTTGTTAACCAAGGCCTCCTTAGCTGCATCACATCTAGGAAGACCTTCCACACCTAGTCTCCTGCACTTCACCCTACACTGTGGTTGGCATGCCCTAGGAACTCCTTAGAGTTGCTTGTCTGCTCCTTCTTTTGGCTCTTCCCTCTTTTTCCTTCTTCTCATCCCAGAAGGAGAAAATAAAAAGCTTTGTACATCCATAAATTTACTTAAGAGTCAGCATCCAGCTCAGAAACTTTACTTTTGTGTTTAACCACCCACTACAGACTTAGTCGCAATGACAGATTGGTAGGACATCTCACAGCAGCATGGACAATAGATCTTTTCTTCCCTTTTCCTCCTCAGGGTTTCTTCTTCAGCATTACATTTACATTTTAAATAGCATATCTCTTGCTATCTACCTTTACCTGTTATCCACCTCCTAAAGACACAGCAGTAACACTTCATCAATTTTGTATTTTGAGCAACATCTGTCTTGGCAGACTCATGACACTCGCTTCAGGTTGAACGTCATATAAAAAACCATAGTACAACAAGTTGTGAAGATGGGGATGGGTATCAGGTTGGATGAATTATACTAGCCTTCACACTGTTAATTTTAAGGGAATCAGTTCATTCTGGAGACTGCATGACAACAAATCCTATCTTAGATCTTTCACCTCCATTCTAATCCATTTTACAAAATGAAAACAGTCTAATTCTAAGAGATTTATCATTACCATTGATCATTTTAGTCAGCACTCATCCTAATGCTTGAAAAGAGTTATCTAGAAGCAAGTGTTGTCTAAAAATTTTATTTTCAAGTTCATATGAATTTCAGGACAATATAAATTTTCACTTTAATTACTAAAGTTTCATTATGTATGTGAAGTTTCATTGCTATGAGCTTTTGAGCATAGCAGTTAGCCCACCTTCAGGAAAGATTTGTTAGAGTTTGCGAACTAAAGTCTCTTGAGCTCTGTGTACTAAGTACACTCCAAAATCCATAGTTTTCCTATTTCCTTTTCTTGGAAAGGGAGACCCTCTGGTGATAGACAGAGGAACTGAAAACAGGGAAGTTTGCTCCTGAATTCGAATGTTCTCTCTATGGCCAGGAAGTAAATATAAGAGGAGGAATCATGCTGACCACGATTCTGGGGTTGTGAAAAGTTGACTCCCAATAGGCATAAAAAGGGGCAGGATTTAGAGAAAGCTAAACATGTGAAGCAATGATTCACCCCCCTTTTGCATATATATTAAAGTCATGCAGGCAGAGCCTTATTTCTTATATTTCTTAGATTTTTTTCCTTCTGGCCTTTGCAACTGTGATATCATCTTAGCATCTTCTCTTTGTATGTATTAAAAATATAGCACAACTGTTCTGAACTCATATTAGCCAGATAAAATTGACTGAGTGTGAGTGGATTGTGATTTTCCAGAAGCTCAGTGGCATGATATTTATACACGGACATAGGCTAATGAAAACATATACTGCATGAGACAGGAAAAGGATGAAAATGAGAAGGGGAGAACACTTAACTATGCTGTGAATTTTCTGCATCTGTTGAACTACTTCCCAACGGATACTAAGTAAATGAACCAGCATATTGCATGGATCAGCAGTGGCTCATCCACAGCTGTGTATATCTGGCATATGTCTGCTGGGGCTGCTGTTCCTGGCACTAGTGTTGCTACTATAGCTGTTGCCATTATTGTAGCTATGAGTGCTTCCTGTATCTCTTAGGCAGCTTGAGACGCTCCAGAAGTGTATACTGCTGCATAAAATGTATTAGAAACGGGTATCAGAGTTGGAGAAGGAGAAAAATTGAGGCAAAAGAAAGGGATGGAATTAATAGTTTGTAAATTTGTCAATTTGCAATGCAATATTTCAACTCCAGCCTCTCAATGTCATATGATATATCTTAGGTTTGGTAGCAGTTCAGTTCTGCTCCCAAAATACGCAGTAGACCACAATGACATCATGGCACAGTGATCCTTATTAATCATTCTTCGACTCTGATATCAGAAAAGCTCTCTAGTACTCTCCCTCTACGAGTGTCAAACACTATCTCCATGCATTTTAAAGTTCCTCTACATTCCTTCAGAGAAGAAGTACACTTACTAGCACTTAGGTTGCAATCTTTACTGTAGCTCTCTCTCCTCTCTTTGTAGGATTAGGTGGTGTAGGAGTGCCCCTGCTCACATAGTGAGGTGTCAAGCTCATCATTGCGGAGCTCTCCCATTCACATTGCACCTGCAGCTCTCTGAAGTATTGTTTTTTCCTGCTCATCTGAGTCATTCGTATAGGGCTGCCCACTAATAATGGGCTAAAATAAGCTAAAAGCACTTGATAGTAGTCTTGTCACAGGCAATCTAACCCAACTGTGCAGCCTAATTAATCTATGTATCTCATTTACCACATTTTTAACAAGATTTCCTTTATTCCATCTTACCGTTGTTGGCCATAGAACACTCATGCTTTATCTGCTGTCAGGGCAGATCATCTTTTTTCCCCCCAAAAAACCCTGCAAAAATGCAGAAAATGGGTTTACTTGGTGAGGATAAGCCAACACATAGCGTTCATATTTCCTCAGCAAAAATAAACTGAAGTGAATATTTACAGAAGCCATACTAGCATAAAATAAGGAGCATGAACAAGTGTTCTATAACGAGAAAGTTAAGTTATTCTTAGGAGAAGTTTGTGATTATCTGATTTTTAACAGAATGCACATTTTCAACATGGTTTGTTGCAATGTAGTAAGATGTTTAGTGAGAAGTATTACATATGCAGTTACTCCATCCTTTATGGCAGAGACTTAGTTGAGAACTGCATTGATAGAGAACTGATATTGATTCTTGATTCAATATCAGTCGAGAACTGATATTGATTCTTCATAGCTGAAAGACTGAAGGAACACTAATATCCAAGAATTACAAAAAGTGAGCTCTTTTCATAACATCTAACGAAGGCGACTACGTGTTTCCTGATACGTTCTGTAATGCAATCCTTTATGAAGTAATGAAAAGGAATTTTTAAAGAAATAACTTGTTTATCCCTGAATCGTTCTACTCCTTTCTTTTTCTGAGGATCATCATTTTTCTTTGCATTGTTTCAAAAAAAATGTTAAGAGTAACTAATAAGGAACATGTTTATACAAACGGATCAGTAACAGTTATGAATGTTAAAGCAGAAAAGATTTATGTAAACCACAAAAATGGTAATACAAATGTGCATCTCAGATACTCTGCATAAGTCTTAGACCAAACAGTTCAGTTATTCAGAGTGTATCGAGTTTATATTATTACTTCTTTCAGGTAGTAATGCAGACAGTTGAAACTTAAGGGGTATCTATGGCCAAATATAACTCATTTAATGAAAAAAAGAAATAAAGTAAAAAGTTCTTTAGGCTCCTAGAGGAACTTAGCAACAAGATGCAATGGGAAATCAGCCATGGCAATCAGTTTTGAATGCAATATTCCTGTGTATCAGGGACCAAAAGCTGGCTTTTGATCTCTGTCAGGTCATCTGACATTTTGAAAATTTAGGTCAAAAAAATGAGCCAGAATTCAGCATACATCAATTAGAATGCATAGCACGCTATGGCGAATTATACCTACAATATTGTTGGGACCTTGCTCCAAGTAGGCTCCCTCTGCAGCTAATAAAGAGAAGACGTTTCCTGTAAAGAGTGACTCAGAATAAAACTAACATAGCTCCTCTCCTGTCACAGACTACAGAGGAAGTGTAAAGAGTCTTACTAGACAAAAAGAAATCTTTGTGAATACCTCTAGAGATTACTATTTTACACTAGCAGGCTTATCTTTAGCTTTTACAGTCACTACCATGACGTTAACCTTTACTGTTGTGAATATACGTCTGGGTAACACTGTCACGCATTTATGGTAATTTCGGTTAATATTCCGAGTATCCTTATAATCCTTTAAGCGGTGTCCATCTATTTTTGTGAACCGCTTTTTGTAAAGTCTCTAGCACAATGGTTATTTCCCTGCCTTAGCTCTTATTGAGATCTTTAAGCACTACTGAAGTATTAACAAATAAAACAACAAAAGTACTACCAGTGTGTTTTCAATTACAGTCACCACTTTAATCTTAGAGTGGTTCCTCACAGCCAAATTCAGAATAAACAGAAACATACAACAGTTATAACAGGAGTATTTCTGTGGAAAGTTATTCCTCTTTATACCCAAACAAGCTGTGTCTTAGCTTTAGCTATTATCTTTAGTGACTAAATAGGACAATGTCTCCCAAAGTAACTAAGTATGGATCCCCCTCTTCAGAAAATGAATGGCTAATTTAACTTTCTCCAGCCTGGTTCAAGGGCTTCCTGTACCAGCTTTTTTTTTCCCCCGCCTTTATTGGTGTTGTATGCATAATGGAGGTTCTAGACTTCTTTGCTTGTGTTCTTATTTTCTTCATTCAATCTAAAAGTGGTTAGAAAGATAAGATCATAATTTACAACAGAAACAAGTATGTGACACATTAGAACGACAAAGTTTATTCAATTAGTTTAGAGCTCCAGTGTGGCCTCTGGCTAAACTATATCATGCTATGGTCCAGTACTCGCTCTAATCTACAGTGAATAGCTGCTGGAAAAAGTCACCACACCTACTTTCTGGACAAAAGGCTATGTCACAGTTGGGTATTACTGATGTCAGCATCAGGAAAGGATATGTGACAGCTGGGTATCATTGGAGCTTCTGAATTCCATTGTGAAAATAAATCATACTCGTTGTTTTCACTATATAGAAATAGGCCTGCCAAGATACTATCGTGATGCACATCCTCAAAGTATGATGCACATTTTGATAGCACTGTATGCTATGGGCAGCCAGCCTGCTTGTTAAAAGTCAGAAAGGGATCCAGAAATATTGTACCACACCCTAAAGTCAAGACAACATCACCACAAATATGCCCCAGAAGACCTTTAGTTAATTTGTTCCCTTTCCTCCCACTTCAAAATTAAACCCATCTTTCCCATCAGCCAGACCTTTTAGAATTTGTATGCAGAAATCAATTCTATATGCATTCATTTGTGACTCAAATAATTGTCATCAGTCAATTCACTTCTGTGTTTCAATGACATATCTGCAAAATAGGGATAGTGCCATTCCTCTGACTCAAAGCAGATACTATGACTGGTTATGGCACAAATTAATTTTCAGTGACAGGTGTAAAGACAGTAGAAAATACTACAAACTAACTGTACTTATAAAGAGGAAGTGTCAGACCCAAGCAGCCCTACCTCAAATCCCTACTCTTCAGACATGGGACGCATACAATAGTTTCTGTGTAAATCTGTACATAGAAAATAAAATTGAAATTACTAACATTTGAAATGACTTTCTTAGTAGACATTATATCTCTCATCCTTTGGCTCTGCTGTTTAACATGTCCATATGCACTGGCTATTTCCCAAGGGCTTGGAAACCAGCTGATGTAATGCTCAGTTAAACCTTGGCTTTTGAGCAATCCCAAAGCCAATTTCTTCCAGAAGTAAAGAAACTAATAAAAATATGTGATAAGCCAAGCACTCGAAAACATGCTGGACAGCTAGATAACCATGTTGTTTAACAGCTTGCAAATACCGAGGCAAAATATTCATTTATAGGTTTCTCAGGCTTACCTTCTCTTGCTTATATGGCCCACCATAAGCTTCAGAAGTTGTGTGTACCAGCACAGTTCCAGCTTTCCAAAACAAGCTTCTCCAACACATTTTGCGCGAAACTCTGAGTTTGAGGCCCTTTTTCTCTCTTTTTCCTCTGTACAAGACAACAGAAACTGGGTTCCAGACCAGAAGAATTCCAAGCAGCAAAAAAGATGGCAATGGCAGAACCCAGACAATAATCATGTCCAACAAGCCCTTTTTCTAGTCCAACAGGAAAAACAGGAAGGTTCTTGGCCAGAACTATAAAGTCTGACCTAGACAGCATCCCCCTTGCTTATTTTTCTTCATTTGAAGCATGGTGGGATATTCCATCATTTCCAAATCAAGATTCAGTACTTAGATTGTTATCTAAGTTATTTAAGTTATTTTGAATAGACATCAGGCTTTTGCTCTTGGTTTGTAAAACCTCTAATAAAATGAGGGTCAATCTGTGTGTGTGCTACCAGAAACTAGTACAGTCACAAAGAAATGAAACAAAATAACAGTTCCACATGGGTAAATGATATATGGAATTGATGATCCATTAGGGAGATGGAGTGAAACCAAAGATCCTTTTAAGACAGTGAGAACATTCCTGTCAAATGCAGTTGCATGGGGATATCATCCATAATGTTCGCTAACAAAGAAAACAGTTTCTACAATTACAGGATGAAAACAAAAGTTTTCCTGTAGCTTCAGTTCCAACAGTATCTCCTTATTTACCACAGATTATGTGACAAGTGCTATTTCGGGATATTATTGTGTTAAAATCTAACATACATTGTATCTTAAATAAATATGAAATAATACATATGAAACATTAGGATGAAATCACAGCTCTGAAAATATAGATGCAATGTCCATATTTAACTGTCAAATAGTAATATATCACAAACAGATTAGCCAGGTCTGACAGATCAATTTAAGACTCAACAATGCTCAATGATACAGATGTTTTTTATTTGTTGAGTATTAATCTTGTAGACATGAAACTACTTTTAACAAAATGTTTCTTGTGCCCTGTAGCTTTTGATAGATTCGTATTATCTGCTGCTTAAAAACTGTGGAGTCCATTGGAAAGGCCAAATTCAGTATTAAATCAAACCTAGTAATTATTCCTCCAAAATTTATACCTTTGTGCAGAATATGACTGTGTTTCCATCTCCTGCTCCATTAGTCTAAAATTTATTATCATTTGGGATTACTATCCTTATCATTATACTTATTATCCTGTGGGACTTTTAAGATATATTCTATTACACGGGCTTACTTTGCATGCCATCAATCACTGATTTTGTTCCTACTAATACCATTTTACACCCTATTTCATCACTATCTATCTCCTTCGAAGTTCATGTTCAAATCTTTGGTTACCAAAAACATGCCAACATCTGCCAAGACTTTATTAGCATTTTAGACAGAAGAATCCTTATTCCAGCTGTTGAATTCTACAGAGTCTGGGGTCAGAACCCTGTTAAATACTAACTTGCATAAGCAGGTGTGCAAATTCCCTGAAGAAGAACTGACCCATGAAAAAAGCAGCTCTGCAGATTTCTCCCTCCTACAATGTGAGATGAGCTCTGGGAAGCTCTTTGGCCCTTGAGACAAAGCCGTCTAACATCTATTTTCAGGCAAAGCAGCTTGCACAATTTCCCAAAGTCCAGGGACTCAGCAAACCAGTTGAGCCAGGCTTGCCCACTATGCTCCACAGCTGAACACAATGTTTACTGCAGATCACGTATACTTGGACTTGTGAGACGTCAGCACACTTCTGAGTATTTGTAGGTTTCATCTCAGAGACAAGCTGATAATTTTCTTCATGCTATGTATTAAGATATTGTATGTGACACATTGCCTTACTGAAGGCTTGATCTCCAGCCCAGTTTAGTCACATTTGCCCAAATGGAGTTGGAAAAGAAGGGAGTTTGCAACACACACTGGAGCTGTAGCTCCTTCCTTGCATAATGGAGGGAAGCAGGGCCATCAATCAGACATAAATCAGCCTGTTACCAAATGCTTTACCACTGTGTCTCCCAGCTACTTCTCATGTGAGATAAGGGATGGTTCCCACTGCCCAGTGAAACCTAGTGAAAATTGTCGTCTTGTCCTCAGGAACTAGAATCACACATACAGAAACTCTTCACTTTCCCCTGTAACTAGACATAAATTGAGAAAGCAGTGTTGTAAAGACTCTGCTTACGTGACCCATGGACTATTAAGGCCTATAAGGTAGTGTAGGGGGTGACTTTGGGATTCACATTTCTTCTCTTGGGCAGCTAAGTACAGACCTTTGCCCAGGCTTACTTATTTCCTTACAGAGCAGTAAAGAGTTCAGTTTTAAGGAGCCTCATGGCTTTAACTTGTGAGCACTTGACACACAGCCAGCACAGTTCTTCAAAAGTCATTACTTAAAAATAGTCTGTGGGAAAGCCCCAAACAAAATAAATATATTTTATTTGTAATATCTGTTGTTTGGAACAGGGAGACGAGCAGCTGGTACAGAAAGCGCCTCAGAGGATCTGACTTACAGATTAAGTCCTAATAACACAGCTTTGAAATCTCTGCTCCTTTGGGTTGGAAAACAAGCAGGTGAGGCAGCAATATTTATTTAGGGCCAGGTTCTGTCATTCTAACTCATGTTTATTAATACCTTTACATTTCCACTGGAACAAAGGCTTGCAAGCTGCACCAGTATCTTCGACAGTCTTGCAACAAATGAGGCTTGAGTTTCTGACTGCACCCTGCTAGGCAGGTTGGCTAATCCAACTGGGACCGCATGAAAGGCCTTTTTTCTTGTTGGCTTCAAGAAGGATATTGTTGCTGTTTTAGTACCAGTGCTGTGCAGTTTGCCTGTCCCTCTACTTCCAAGCTGTATGTTGGCAGGGGCAAAAAAAGGAGGGGAAATTTCTTGGCACACTTATTTCCAGTCCATCCCTGCAGCCCTCAATTAGTTAGCCATTCAGTCCCACACTGTTTTGTTAATGCTATACATCCTATGATCATTAGGCATGCCTATACAGTTGCTCTAAAAACAAAAAAAGTGAAATACTCCTCAAATCAAAAGCCTTCAAGTTTTCAGGTTGGCATTTAATAGTGATAAAAGGTTTCCTTATCTAGTCTTGCTCTCTGAAATATGCCATATAAGCCTCCAAATGAATTTAGTGAGTGCTGATGAGGAGCCCCAAAGCACTAACTCAGCCATTGTCTGAATGGACACAAGCAATGTTAGTAAAGAAATATTTTATACTTTTAGGCAAGCTAAAGCAGATATAACAGTTGGTTTACTCTGGTTTTAGAAGCAATAATCAAAGCAATAATGACCTCAGAACTTCTAAATTACATAAAAAGATAAGTAAAACATTTTTCCATTACAGGAAATGTCCCTGGGAAAAAGAGGATGAGCTGGGCAGGAGGAAAGAGGAAAGAGTCATTGAGAGCTGGTGACCTTCACCAGTCAAACAGTTCCTTACAGAGCTAGTTTACTCAAGCATGAAGACTGACATATTTTACTTTGAGAGTCTGGAAACCTCTAAAATCAAACAGTAGGAAGTGGCAGTGAACGAGCTATGCCATTGCAGTTCCTCTTTGCTGTAACTGGCTTTGGTCTGCTGCATGTGAGAAACTGGACTTAGATCTGCAGGCTCCTGTGGCTCAGCGGTGTTGTTTCTTTTCCCTGGAAAAATTACATGAAAACTAATCTTGAACCCAGCAATCTCTATGCTGAAACAATGAACTTCAAAACTGGGCTTGCACACATGCAGTGGATTGTGAGCTTATTAAAATGGAAAGCAGTAGCTGGTTTTGAAGACTCCCTCATTTTTTATGGCTCTATCTGTATACAACTATTTTGGTAAATAACCTGTGTTTAAATGTTCATTTTCTCCACTCAGTTTATGCTAGAACTTTTTTCTAACACTTAAAAATGACTTTAGCTTCAGTGGGGTTGTCAGAGGAAATCACATGGTAAAGCATCATGTTCCTTGGTTACGCATTGGATTACTGCAGTTTGTTTGATGTTTAGTTCTGCTTGTGGGGCATGTTTTTCATTTTTACTTTCTTTTCTTGTACAGCCTATTTTGCTTATATTTATACCTGGCTTTTGCCGTCAGCGAAAGAGGAGAAAGAGCACAGAGTTTTATAAAGTTGGTTTATATCACCCACAACTTTGAACCAAAGGATCATCATCATTGCCAAAACTGCTTTTCTTTGAATAGGATATGATATTTCGGTAAGTTTGTACTTGTCTGGCATCATATTCCATGACTCTATGTCATTAGCAGCAGGCATTATTTTTCTTGAGAGTAACATCAGGAGGTATTTGCTTATGACAGCCATATTTTCTAAAGCTAGATGCCCTACTTGCCTATTTGTGTCTTTAGTCACCATGACTGTAGAGGGAAAAAAATGTGAAAGCCTACTTAACGTATTTGACTGTAAGTAGGGTCCTAATTTCTGTATGTAACTAGTGCAAGCATTCAGAAAATGGCTATTCCTAATTGCTTTAACAATGTCAGCGTTCTATGGATGTTAGCCTGGCAGCAAATGTCTCAGAACTGTGCCTTCACATTACTGTGTAGAAAAGTGGAGAAAAGGACTAAAAGAAAAGATTCATATTCCAGGTGTGAAGAAAAACCTATTGAGAACTTATTTCTTGGAAGCAGCATTGAGAGAGGAAGCAACTTGCCTGAAAAACATAGGAAAAAATGGGCCTAACCAGTAGATATTGGAATATCCAAATATAGCCTGTTAGAAGAATATTTACACCAAATATTTTAGGATTCTTTGGGCATCTCCTTTAGGCATGATGCAGAGATGCACCTGGACTGGGTGTCAAAGGTCTCTACATGTTCAGCAGAGAGAGGTAAGCTGGTACAGGGGACAATGCAGAACACCTTAGAAGTTTTATCTGGGCAGTATTTCCTTCTCCGTCCTCCTTCCTCACTTTGGCTACTTACAACAGAGTTGTGAAAAGTATAC
Organism: Struthio camelus; assembly: GCF_040807025.1. NCBI lineage: Eukaryota > Metazoa > Chordata > Aves > Struthioniformes > Struthionidae > Struthio > Struthio camelus. The sequence continues at coordinate 129,051,833 of NC_090943.1, forward strand.
CACCATGAAGAAAGAATCTGGGATAAAAACTGTGCTGTTAGCAATTTTCCTTGCACATTTACTTTATATGACTGCTGACTTCCTCACTATTCTATCAGGCCTTAAAAACTTTTAACTCAAAAACAGTATTATTGGGGGAGACCAATAGTTCATCTCTTCCGCTATCTTATCTCCATCAACAGCCAGGAAAGAGAACAAGAATAGACCATGAATAGCATAAGACAGCATGCATAGACTGCTAGTTTCCAGAAATCAAGGGCTGAGACTTTCTGAACCAGACATATCGTGTTTACTAAATGTTTAAACACTTCTGCTAGAACAATCCCTCAACGAATCTGTCTAATACCTTTTTGAAGGGATACTCTTGAGCCCACAAACTATCCATTTCATAATTTATGTTCAATGTGAACATGCAGTTTAACTTGCACAAAGCCTTTTACATTTAATTTTATTGGATGCTCTCTAATCTATGAATTGTAGAACATAATGTATCCACCTTCTCCCCATCATTCAAGATTTTATAAACATGTCATACACCTCTCAGGTTTCCTTTCTCCAAGCTAAAGTAACCCTAACCCATCTACTCTTTCTTCATATGCAAACCACACCTCACCTCTGATCATTCTTGTAGCCCTTCTTCATGCCTTTTCTAGCTCAACTGTTTTTGTAGAAACCATATTAAATATCCAAGACTCGCTCTGATTATGATCGGAGCTAGCAACATTCCAACGTCCCCGAAAACCCTAGCTCTTTAATTATGGAAATTCATAAAACAATAATGGATGTGAAAAAGCTTTGCGTATGGTTCAGTTTCAGTTAAACCATTCTTTGATTTCCAGATCTTTCACAGATCCCTAAATTACATCTTTGTCGTTATTTTAAATAACCCCACAAATGGGACACTTTCTGAGTAATTACTGTGACAACTTCTCCCAAGAACCATGCAGTTTTCTGGCTGGTTTTATTGAGCTTTCCACCAGTTTCCAATATCCCACTAAAAAAGGGAATAAGAACTAGGATGAAATCATTTTGGTTGAAATTTAATCCAGTGGTAAGGCTGATGCACCTAAAAAAACAGAGAGAGAGAAAGAGGTGCAAGATAAATCTACATATCATTGAGAGAAAAGATTTAGGCCTTACTAGCAGAGTTTTGACCTGCATTTAGGTTGTTCCTGATATCTCTCTTTTTTTCAAATTTGTTTCCCAAAGTACATATGACATAGGGTACTTTTAATGATTACTTTGAAGCTGGGTCAGAATCCAACTTAAAGGCTTGGCTGTAGAGGCACCTACCAGGTCAAGCTTTTCATTTACAGATCATGATTCTCCAATGGTTCCAAAGAAACTTTTTGCAGAGAGTTTTTCTCCCTTAATCCAAAGGCATCAGCATCACACTGAGTTCTGATCAATAGTTCCTTTATGTGAATGCCTGCAAGATATTTCAGTGAAAGGCATTCATCTCTGGGAGTCACTATGTTCTCTATAACCACAAATAACAGATCACACGTGGTAAAAAGGAACTGGTTCTCTTAGTCATTTTGCATTGATTGAGTTGATGCAAGCAGAGGGCATTGAAGTTAAGATGCTTGTTAAATTCTGGTGAGATCTCTCTATTTTACATTTAGGATGCTGTTTTACAGAGAACTCAAAGGCAATTAGAAGACGAGCATTAGTCACCTCATGCCTCATGTTATGAAGAAACTTCTCCCACTGGCACATCATTATTAGGCTGTTCCTCCTTCTGGCTGCATGCTTTCTTCTAAAGCATCAAATCTTACACCATGTTGGAGGCAAAAAACTAGGCTTCTGATGCACTGTTCCAATTCTTATGAGGTGGTGTATTTTTTAAAGAGTAGTTCTGATTTCAGATGTTGTCTTCCTCTAGAGGGAGAAACCCTTTTTTGCTGTGGTACTATATCCCCAAAAGGAAAAAAAAATAAAAATAAAAACAAAACAAATTTTCTTTATTCTCATTCATCCTTTCAACTTCCTAGCATTTTCTAGCTTTTTATAAATGGGTAAATCCAACTATCCAGATACTATTAGTCTTATTAGTACTGTGAAATAAAGCAGAAGGACATACAGCTGACAGGTGAGCCAAAGGCCAGCAATTCCATTCCAGATGCATCTTGCAAATCTTTTGAGTGCCATCTCGGAAGCAGGAACAGACCCAGAGCTCTGTTGCTGGGAGAGACTGGCTGGAGACTTCCTGTTATTCAGCCCTACTTTTCCCAGAAGCTATTGTCCAGGGAACCATAAAAAATCCCTCCAAGAGGCTTTGCTTCTCTTAATTCTATCACATATTTTGGAGAGCCATCAGAGAAACTCTACAGTCACAAAGTGTTTTAGATCTTCTGAGATCTTGGTAGCATGCATTAGCTGTTGACTGAGCCTGGACTACCTTTTCCCAAGTATGACACAAAATCCATTCAGCAGTAGGAAATCTGATCCATGAGAAGAAATAGATGACTCCTTTCTGCATATGTATTTTTCAATTCAAACATAATGTTTGAGAGAAAAAACAGTACGACTTTAATCTGTGTCTCCAGCTAATTAAATAGATAGAACTTATATTCTATTTTATATTCTATTTTATTAAGTGACTAGAAAAGACTTGATTTTAACTGTTTTTACTGTATGCCAGTACAAAGTAATTATACTTACTAAGGCAAGGAAACTTGCAGTTATATCTTTTACTCCTTCACCTTTCTTTCTGTTTGAGAAGCCACAGTGACTACCGAGTGCACAGTAGCCTATGACTTTTTCAGCCACACTTTCCAAAGGTTTCTGTAAGGAATCCATCAACGTGGTTTCAAGCAGTAATTCAGTAGTAAAATGGTGCTCCCAGCTCATGACATCATTTCATCCAACTGCATTCTCTGGAGAATGTCTAGTGCTGGAACACATGATTTTCATATGTGTTCTTCAGATTTTTAAGATCAAGGCATGTGCTCGTTTCTGCTTCTGAAAATAGCACTGTATAAAGCTGAGTAGGCATACACATACATTCATGTCTCAGGTTTAACCATCTAAAGGATTAGCAGAGGCTTGATTGAACCACAGTGGAGCAATTAATGCTTTAGATTGCCAGCTTTGGAATGTCTGGGCTTCAAAGAAATTGGTAGAGTTTTCAGGATAAGAATAGTTTTGATGTTAAGGACTCAAAAAGAAGAAAATATAGGACTGATATTAGTGCTCATTTACATTTCCCAAATTAAGCTTTTTCCTTCTCCTTCTTCTTCTTTCCTAAACTGAGGAAACTTTTCCTAACTTTTTTTTCCAGACCTTTACTAAGCCTGAGCATTGCAATGAGATATACCTAGGAAATACATTTTTAAGAACAGGGTCCCCAAACTGGAAACCAATCTTCAGAGGTGTTATCAAACTTCCTAATAGCAAAGGATATGTCTGTGAGGAATCTCTGAATATCTGAAGGGGTTTTGTTTGTTTCTTTTTTGCTAGACACAAACAAACAGAAGATTATGAGAAGTGAGAGAATGCTTAAATTCTTGCTTTATCTAGGTCTCCAAATTATTAGGTAGGTTCTTCCTCAATAGCAGGCTAATTGATTTTTTTTTTTTTTTTGAGCTGGGCAGTACCAGCAACATCTTCCTTCCTCCTCATTTTTGGACTATATATTTCTGAGTGCTCTTCAAAAGATAATGTTCACAAAACATGGGATGTATTGGTAATAGTAATAGTGCCTTAAACATAAGTGCTGATTCTGAAAGTCTAACTCCCTGACAATAAACTGTAATTTTTGTTACACAGAAGAGAGAATCTGTCACCTCTAAACCTGTTACTGATATTTTTCATGCTGTGGCTGGGTAAAATGAAATATTCTTACCTCCTAAAGTTATAATAGCAATTTTAATTTTATTTCTTTACTAGCTTTTCACATCTTAGATAAATTTATGGAAAAAATAGAGATAGAAAACATCTTCGGCAGGCACTCACCCAAAAGAAAGTAATGCTGCTACTAGCTGCTCAGTATAACATTAATTCAAATCACCTGGAGTCAGTAATGCTGTTTGTCAGGTCTGCTAAGAAGCACAGTTGTCATTTTTGGTAGAGAAAGAACTATGGAAGGGCACCAGGTACTTTGGTGAAGCAGTGTCAAGTGTTGCTTCAAGAGCAATGAGATAGGTGTGAAGAAAGGGTTATGATGGGAGCACAGTTAAGGGCGTGGATATCTGGTCAATAACTGCCTCATACTGTGCTAGGAGTCCTGAGTAGTCAGAAGAATTACAGTGGGAGAGGAAACTGAGACCTTATCTAAAGCTTTGGTTGAATTTAGGCTTCTTTAGTAGTTTAGATCACCTATTTTTGCTTAAAAAATACAAAAGTCAAATAATTCTTAAAGGGAAGAGGCAGCGCTTACTCCTTTCCTGGCACTGACCTCTAATATAAAAACTGTAAATGTAATGCCAAAAGGGCACGGCTTGAAATAATAAGGGATGGCTTAACAGAAAAAGATCTTCAGCTAGCCACTGAGAAGTAAAGACTATCCTACAAATGTGGTTTTTATAGAGACAAGACAAAGCCATTAATATTGTAAAAGAGAAGTTAAGGCATCTCCAACTGGAAAATGTTCCTGGAAACTTAATGATTGTGGATTGAAAGTCTCAATAAGTACAGAACAAGAAGTGACTCAACAGTATAAAATGAAGAACGGATACAGAGGTTGAATGGATGTTTTTCTGGTAGGAACCTCTAAATTTGATGCTTCAAGATGTTACATAACGGTACTTAGTCAAGTTATTAAATAAAGTTATAAAACTATCAGAGACTTTAAAGGTAGGTTCTTTACAGAGAGGTCAGAAATCTCTTTTTGAGATACTGAACCACTGAAGTGAGCACAGCCATGCTGCATCATCCACAGGCTGTGTCACAGTTAAAAAAGCAAAAGGCAAAGTACAGGAGAAGTGCTAAGACCACTGTTGACCATGGGAAGACAAGATGCCTCCCTGAAGATAATATTTGTTCATTTGCTTTGAACCAGTGAGGTTTAGAAGCTAGTCTATCCAGAAAGATTGGCTCTGAGAATTTATTGCCTTTACATTTGGGAAAGAAATGCAGGCACTTGAAAAATAGTAGAAAACTATCACCCCCCTCCCCCCCCAAAAAAAAAGTTTTGGTCCTTGTTAAATCATAAATGGATATCCTATAAAGCACAACTTGACCTCATCTCTTCTTTTTATGAAGTGGATTGATGCCTTAACTAGTCTACATCTATTTCTGGAAAGTGCAACAAGCATTAGACAAAAGTAAAAGAAACTTGATGAGGCAGGGGAGAGAAACTGTGAAAGACCAGAGGAAAATTAGTGGGAAGTATGACAAACTGAAAACTAGATCCCTTGGCTGGGCACCAAGGGCTCCTTTGGACTGCTCTTTGAAGGTTGAACACAGCTCTAAGTTATTTTCCACTGATCTACTGCAACTGGTATTCTGTGAAACGTATATTTCTTTTGCTTCAGCTTGCAATGGAGATCTACAGATGAAAATAATTGGTTACTGCTTTAGTAAAACCTGTAAAAGTTGCCACGTGGTTTCAGTTAAGTCCTCTCCCTTGTTCCTATGAATATGCATGCAGTGACGTTTTTTAATTTACTGTAAACATAATGCCAGGTTAGTTAGGGCACTGGGACTACGCAATGACCCCTGAATGTATGAACTTTATTAGGTGACATAAGTGCATTGTATGTCATAATATTACAGTGTCAGATTTATAGGAGTTTGGCACAACTTAACCGTGTGTCGTAGCGTTCCATTTTTTGCACTTTTATTTCCTTTGTGGGAGAATTTAGTACTCATGTAGAATGTCAGAATTAGTTAAATGTACACAAATTCCTTTATCAACAAAAGGAACACAGCTCTTAGGCTTCCCCAAATCTCAGCTTTCACTTTATGTCTCAGTTCTCAGATTGACAGTGGTTTTGGTATCCTTGATATCCTCTGGTATCCTATCTACTATATTTCAACTACATTTGGGTTTTACAGTAACTGCTTGTGATTGCCTAGAGTAATAGTTATTTTCTAATAGGCCACTCTTCTGTTTGAATCCAATATGCTACTGGACAGTGCCTTAAAGTAATATTACAGCTGACATTTGTGTTTCAACAAATCATCATAGTCACCTTAATAAGATTACAACAGCTACAGAAATTTATGGTTGCACTATAAAATCGTTTCTTTTTTCCCTTTTTTTCTTTTTTTTTTTTTTTTTTGCTTTGGATTCAAAAATGCAGCTTCTAAGCATATCATTTTCCTTCTCCTAAACTGACCTGCCAGTAAGTAGCTTGGCAGTTTACTAAGGCTAGAAAAGCTGCATACATCTTGGTAGTTCATAAGTCTTGAACCAATGGTAACACTTCCGTCTCTGACCAGCAAATGCAGACAGCTGATATTGAAATAGGAATTACACTTCTGTAAGTTTCCACGTTAGATTTTCAGCATTTTTGTTCATTTTCTGGTCATTGCTTTGCTTGGGTTATAATTAATATTATAAGACCCTTCAATGGGAGGAGAACTCTTCAGGCTTTACTAACAGTCATATTTATCTTATTTGACAAAGAATAGAATGTTTTGTTAAAGTCTATGACATCTTACCTCCTGTTCACTATGTGGGTTTCTTGTTAGGTATGATGAGGTGAAAAAAGTGCATTGATTTACTTCATTGCAAAAAAAGGCATTTTTCTTGGTTTGCCAGCTCCTACCAGCCTGACCAGGTATGCAGAGGACCAACCTTCATCATACCTTCATAATTAAGGCATTAACTTTGTACCTGGGTCCTGATTAGCAGTACGGGCTCTGATGCTGCAGGATTCAAGAGGCCTTTTAAGCTGAACAGTAAATATTTAATAACACCTTTTCTTTCCCTTTTAAGATGGGGTGGAATTACTTGCTTTTTTCTCTCTCTTCCACCTTTTTTTAACACTGTTCTGGTAGGACTGTGACTATAAGTGATCCTGAATGGAAGTGTATATGGATGACACTACTCTAGGCAGCTGACCACTAAGTCATATCTGAATTATGAGAGTGTCATCTTTAGTTTTGTATAAAAACTTTGTCCCATAAGAGGAAATGAGAGTGACTGACTACTGTATTACCAATGCTGTTATTAGCCTGCAGAAAGAGCCAACATTTAGGTGTTTCTATATAACCTACAACAGCATGTAAATATGGTTCCAGGGAAAACTATTTTTTTTCTAAAATGTTTGAGCAATTGCATTCTCTTTCTTTGAACAAGATCTAGTAAACAATGTTATGCACCCCCAGCTTACCGCCTTAAGGTTAGTATTTTTAAGAATGAAGTCCAATAAGCTTTTAATTTGATTATTGGTGTATCTATCTATTTGATGTCTTGACTGAAATTGAGTTAATAAACCCACAATGATTTGAATAAATCTACCTTCATATACTGTTATGTTCTTGGATAATTGAAAAGGGTTTTTTTTTCTTTTAATTTACGGTGGGTTACAACCTTGTAAGGAAATATCTTGGCACTACTCCCAAATTACGGTCTTTGTTCCTTTCACCAGTTAATTTCATAGGGAACAGAAGGTTTTGCTTTCATGCTTAGATATGTAGATGTGTATATACCAATATGCATATTTCCATATATGCAATTACTAGACTATGTTGTGGTCAAAGGCCGTTTCTTTGGATCTTTGTAATAAATTGAAGTTTTATGTAATAATCCACAAATATCAAAAAGGGTTCTGCTAAAAAGCCAAAGTCTGAAGCAATCCAGCCCCAGGAGAATGCTGTACATTTTTGTGGATTCAGGCTAGCTTGTACGAGATGGGAGTTATTAGATTTTTTTTCTTTCTTTCTCTCTTTTTTTTTAATTGTTGGTAAAATAAGTAGTTTTAAAAAATTCTGAAATGCTGTTAGGCTGCAGAAAAGATTCAAAAACTTTATATTTGCTACTGAAATTCCTTCATAGGATGCTTGTAATATCATTCAGAATTCATGGCTAATAATTACCACGACTTTGCTGGTGATACTACTCCTTTCTCCTGCCTCCTTTTTCCCTTTATATGCTCGTTCTCCTTTTACTGATCCCCTTGATTTCTTTCAGAGATGTGTTATGGTTCTGCTGCCTACTCAAGCGTTTTACTCAGTACTCCTTAGTACGCTTCTTCCTACATAAATCTCTGATAGAAACAAACTGAAAGGCCACCCAGCTTCCACTTTACATCTCTATGTCAGCTGAGATATTTCATCTTTAAATTCCTTCTTTTTTCCAACCCATCTCTACCCCCACATTGCTCCTGGAAGTGAAATTATGTATTTTTCTGTGTAGTTTGGAAGTGGTGAGTTTTTCAGATGATTCTTACTTGTGTCATAAGTAGGTTTTTTAATACTGAGCTACCTGAAGAATTCTGCCTTCGTTACTTTTACCCTAATCAGCAACAGTCTGAGTACTTGAAAAGACGCAGCAGTTTAGACAGAGAGAGTCACTGTGCAATGCTCACCTCAATACCTAGGGCTACTTCAGTGGCTGACCTTGAAGGCCTTGAATTTGGAAACTGAGTGTATGACCAGCTGTAGAGGTTCCTCTGGAGTTCCTCTGCAGGCTGTATTCATACATACCCCAATGGAAAACAGATTCAGTGAGTCAAGGATAAGTTTTCTTCAGCACAAAGCTGTTTTGTTGGTGGTTTGAGGTTTTGTTGTGTGGTTTAAGATAGGGTGCATCTCAAACACAGAATCAGCTGCAGAACAAAGCAGGTGATTTTAGCTATCCTATTTCTCTAATTTGTTCATCAGAATGATGGACTCTTGATGCCAAATGAGTTAACACTTTGGGGTTAAGTCTGCCTACAGAAGGCAATGACCATAATTATATGTCCCTAATGCCACACAGCATCACTCCATATCACCCATTCTCACTTACCTCCTTTTCCCTAAACGTGGATGTCATCCCTAAATGTAGACATAGGGAAGCAACTAGAAACAAATCATAATGTTGCTTCCAGATACATATCCCCCCGCAGTGAGCTTCTCAAAGTTTGGATTTCCATGCCTGCCCTAACAAATACGAGAGTTACCAGGTTCCAAGGAAGGACAAAATGTCCCATATGGTTTCAGCCAGGATAAAAGCTGCTCAAATTACAAAGCCTTTAAAACATTATTGTACTCCAGTACCCCTCTTGCTGTGATGCAGCAGCTGAACCAATCTAGCTCTTATTCTACTTACTCCAGGCCAGTTTCCCAGCTTTCCTCCTGAAGGAGTATGTATCTGTGCATGATGCATATTCATACATCTCCCCTCTTTAATGCTTTTGGTAGTTTAATGCTCTAGGTCTTTGCTATAATGAGCCCTGAGTTAATATCTTCCCTGCCTATCAAAATGTTTTATGATAAGCTGATGTTATATATTTCTGATCCCCTTAGCTATCACCTGTCCCTGTTGTTTCAGCAAGTATCTGCTATAAGGATATCTTCATCAAACATAGTTGAAGTCTGTAGACAAAGCCATCTGGGAGATATAATGAGCCAAAGCGAATGAAGAAAATGTTCCAGCTGTAAGCAATAGAGTCATTGTTTCAGAGTTCAGACTCCTAGTTTTGGATGAGTGATGGACAATAACATTTCAAATTCTGCCTCTCTGACAGAGAAAAGAATCAAAAGAATTCGAAAGAAGATTCAAAAGAATCAGGCTTAATAATAGGAAAATGATTTCAATTTGCTTACATCATAGTGCTACCATATGCACAGAGATTTACATAGCACTGAGACACAATCCCTGCCCAGAGTAACTTCAAGTTCGTATAATGCAAACTGTCAGTTGGACAGATGTCTCAGGGGTGTGACAATAAAGCAGATAAGGCTTCTCACTCTGGCTCCAGACTCATGAGCTTTGATGCAAATGTGTTAAGTAATCATTTAAGAAGGTGCATCAAAGGTGGCTGGACATGAATATTTCCCCTGTCACTCACTTGTCTGCCATTGGCTTTAGAAGCTAGAGTGTTTGTGGATCACCCAGGCTCAGGCACTATTATGTAATTTCAGAGGTGTGATGTAACCAGGTACTATGAGTTTACACGGGAATAAATATCCCTCTGTTGGGCAAGTTTTAGATATCACCTGTGTTACATCTAGAAAGTAGTAGGATAACATTCAAAGCAAGTTCTCCCTACATGACTTCCTACAGCATTTTTAAAGACCACTGTTTTTTCTGCCTTCTTGTTAAATGGCATTTGCTACTGTGTGTTGTGAACTTCATCTCAGAGGAACAGTATTTATTTGTGGTCAGTACAGAGAGCGTGTTTTTCACGGAGCCACATATCTGTACTGCCTGGGTTGATTAATATCACTGCACCTTACCTGACGCCATCTAGCTCAGCGGTAAAAGGATAAGCTGACTACATGCTTCAAACGAGTTAGTTAACTAATAGAATATTTCACCACCACATATTTGGTGACAGGTCAAAAAATATTGATGGGATATCTAGGCTCTAATCTTGGCTAATAAGCTTAGCCCTATAAATCCTGGAAGTTTTTATATCATTTCCTTCTAGCCCTAAAGCTATTTTTCCAATTTTTCCACAATTATGGTGTTGTCACTTGTGGGTCACAGAGAGAAAATGGTACAAGGTCCCTGAATCTGTCAACCTCAAAGCTAAATATAATGTCAACATCGCTCATCTAAAATACAAAGACTGTTAAATAGAAGACAGACTAGTGTAACTATTCATCATCTTTTTCTCATTTCTAACATTTTCTTAGTTAACTCGGCATGTTATGAAAAACCATAAGAAAATCCCTACACAGTTACTACCTCCAATTCCTTCAGTCACGTGTTTTGGTATCCCATGCAGTCCTATAGCGGCCCATACACAAAATCTGAGGTACTATGTACGGACCTTTACTGCAAACTGTTGCAAGCTTTCCACATAGTAAAAAAAAAGAAAAAAAGAAAAAAAGTAAAAAAAAAGAAAAAAATCACTATACGGGATAGACCTATTCTGGGATTAATCAATTAAATAGTGAAAGACACCACTGTTCCTAGAGCCTTGCTTCGCTTTTGCAGAAGTTAAACTGCATGGAGATTGAAGCCAAGGCAAAGCAATGGAGAGAAGGAAAGAGGAGCCTGTGCAGGAGGAATAGGGTCCACTAAATGAGAGAGCAGACGACCAGATTCAGGGAAGAACTGAGACAGGCCAGACAAAGAGATTCCAGTAAGGCAAACAGATATGAGAGGTGTGGATTGGGTGAGGATGGGACAGTAGGGTTAATTCTGGAAAATAATAGGACAACTTCAAAGTCTTCTGAGATTAAGCCTGAAACAGAACCCCAAATCCCAGTGTTTCATTTCTTCTCTTGTCAAAAACTTCACTGTAAGAATGAATTACGCATAGGCTGGTCAGTGGGTATGAAGGAAGGGAACAGATGTACCCCTGTGAGGGCAAATGTCTGGGAAATTTTAGCTTCTCTAGCATATATCTATTGAGCTTGTGTAAACTATGAAAAAGCTGCACCAAATATGGGTGGATTTTCATAGCTAAACTAAAAAGCACAAGTTTGTCACAAAGACCAGCATTGTTCCAAAGCTCACATCTCTCCTTCAAAGCAAACCATGCAGGAGCTTTTCTAAGACAAGATGATAAAAATAATTTTAAAAGCTGAAAACATTTTTCCTTAACATAATCCTTGGAAATTGCTGGCCATTTTTGGCCAAAATTTTCCGAAAAAGATTCCAGCTGAGGCAAAAACCAGCACAGAAAATTTCAGCCCAAATGGTTAAAGTTTGACAAAGTCATCATCAAACAGCTGCTAGCTATTTATGAGAAAGTGTCAGACAACCTTAATAACAGGCACTGTTATCAGTTGGGCTATAATATACATAGCTGTGTGCACATACACTGCAATGGCTAACTATTGGAGATATTTCTATTTATAAAAGGATTTACTCTTCCCACATGGATCTTAAGTGAATACATGATGGTCTATGGTGGTAGGAAAGTTTTTATTGGCAAGTGTATTATATGACTGCATTACCTACATGTAGCAAAGACATGACTGATTTAAATACATTTTGCCAAGACAGACTCTAAGCCAGAAAATACCATTATGTCTTTTGTTCCTATCACATACTTTAGAGCTGGTTTAGAAAGTTTTATTTCTTTTGGTTTTTTTATGGGCACTATATTTTATATCTTTCCTTCTCTTAACTTTTTTAAATGAAGGAAAGACAGTTTTCGTCCTAAGACACATTAGCAGCAAATAAAATCTATATTTTTATCTGAATCAAAATATACCAGCTTTAAGTTCTGTCTTCTGTGACTTACTAGAGTGCAGAGTAAATGCTGTGTATCAGCTCTCAATGGGACGCTGAAGTCTGTATCTCTGGTAGTCCCTAAGCCTCTGACATATTTAAAAATAAAGACTTGATTCTATCTAACGTATAGGTAAAGGAAAATGAGAGTTTATGATTGAGGTAAGGAAACAAGAAAATTCTGTAGCCATTTATTATGTGATCGAAACAGTAAAATAATCTTAGTATCCTGTTCTTTCTCATATAGATAGTAGGAAGAGATAAATGGCTATGAATGTTTTGCTGAGGGAGATATACAAGGCATAGCAAAAAGCATAATGATACTTCCCTCTGCACTGCAACTTTCAGTGCAATTAGTCCCTGTGGCATCAAACCGGCAAAACTTTTAAAATTTTTGACTGAGAAAGAATTAATCTCTGAACGCAAGACTTCTCACATCTGACTCCACCTGATTTAGCAATACTGAAGAAGTCCACTGGAACCTAACATATGTGATCACACAGGAAAACTAGTCTCTTGCACAGGCAGATCAGTGGATGGGCCCAGAAGCAGAGTGTTTTTTAATGTATCTTCATTAATTAACAAGAGTTTTAAAAAAATGAAGAGAAACAGATTATTGTTCCAGTGCCGTCAGCTAGCTACAGTGAGATGTTTCCATTTTAGGTACTGTATTTCAATTTCAAATGTAACGGCCTGCCAAATGTTTATCTAAACATCTTAATTAGAGTAAAAACATTCAGATAATTAGAATGTCCTGTCCACGAATCTCTGAAATATCTTGCCTCCTCCCCTCATGCCATATTCTAATCTCCAAGGTAATTCACGCTCCAAAGTGCTGCTTGGCTTTTATATAACCCTCTCTACACATCCATTGCAACCTTTTAAACACAGCTGTAGACTTGGTCTTCATTGTCTATTTCAACTTAATTGAAGCTGTTCTTGGAAAAAATCATTTTCTTCCAAGATATTTTCTGTGTCCTATGATGCTTTAATTTATTTTTATCTATTTTATTTATTATTGTGATTTGTTTTCTTCAGTTTCGCCTTGAGCGCCTTGGAGGGGTTGGAAGTTGGTGGTTATGTAAATAAACTTATTATTGCTCCAGATGTTTGTTCCATTTGAGGGCCAAATTCTGCTCACAATTAGACAGGGGAAATCCTGCTGTCTTTAGTGTGATTGCCACAGAAAAAGGAAAGCGATCACTGGCCCTGAATCTCTGTTTTAGTCAGTTTTTGTCTTTCTCATAGCTTTATCATTTCTTTTGTGAGACAGTCCCTTAATTTGTCAACAGTTCCCTAAATTTTCTTTTAGCAAAAGGTATACAGAGAATGCTAGAAAATGCTGAAAGGATTTTGTAGACCTTTGTGAAGAATGCTTTACAAGTTAAATATAAACTACTTATACAATTCTTTCATATGATATCTGTATTGAATTATTTTCATTCATTTGCTGTATTCTGTGATTTGTATTTTCATTTAAATTATTTTTAAAACAGTTCTTTAAAATGTTTCTTCCTCCAAATAAGATCCTTAACCTTTGAGTTCCCAGGTCAGGTTTTGGGTGAACACCAACCGTTTGTCCTACTCTAAATTGGAGTTCTTATAACATGTCTGTGACAAGTCCTGAAACCACTCACCAAGCAAACGAATGTATTGCTCACCACACATTTTTGAAAGCTATAGAGCCCATGGAATAAACATTCAACCTCAATATTTATTCACATGACTTATGATACACCATTTTATCCTCTCACACACTGGTCTAAACCATTTTAAACTGTTCAGCATAGCAACCTTGACTTAATACCTTTACAGTAACTGCAGCGATGTTATTTCTGTCTACACAATAGTATCAGATATTCCCATCCAAAAAATACATGCTCTGAAATGGAAAATGTCTGTCACACAGGACTGCTGCCAAGAGGCAAATCCTCAAAAAAGATGGGAAACAAAATGCCTGATTTCTTGCGCACCATGTAAAATGATTCTGTATTAAATGATGACAACAGCAACAATCACCACTATGCATATTATGGCCTATGAAAAGGTAGTTTGCTGTTGTCAGCAGCTATAGTTACAGTAAACTACATACTATAGTTTTAATAAACTATGAAAATAATTCTAACATCAGTTTTAAAACTTATCATACTCTTTTTTGCATATCATTTCATTTTCTGAAGTTTTACATCATATCTACAAACAGTAAGGCCTTTACTCTGTTTTGGTAGAAGTATGCAGTAAAAGTGAAAGGAGTTGAGTCCCCAGAACGTTTGCCACAGACTTTGTGGATGCTAAAACTTTACCAGGGTTAAAAAAAAAAAAAGTGTTTAGAAAAAATTATGAAGGAAAAAAACACAAAAGCAGTTAAAAATAACACCACCGTACCTATCTCAATAGGTGCCTAACAGGAAGATTTTTAGAGGCTAGAAGATTGTGCCAAGTAAATATACTTTTGTAAGTTGGTCTTATGATCGTCCACCAGCTTCTTCCACCAGCCGTGGAGATGAGAGACACCAGGCTAGGCAGAACTTTGGTTTGATTCAGTAGGTCATTCTTATAACTGTTGCACCCCTAAAAACTCCTGATTTCAAAAAAATTAGGTAGATATAATTGAAACCTAAACTTGCAATCTGAAAAACATTTGGACTAAGTGCTTATCTGAGGTATGTTATCTTCCTTCATAACCTCCTCCTGATCCAGCCCTCAACCTTAACATGCACTTTAACGTGTAAAAGGAAAAATTCTTACGTTCCAAAGAAATGGTGCTTTATTTTGAATATCTGATGTGTTTTATCTATTTAGTACATCATCAAACCCCTGAAACATTTAAAATCTTGACTTTAAAATTCAAAAGCAAACCGTGTTTAAGACAACAAATCAAAGCTTTCAGGGAACTAACAACAGAGCATATTTACGTATCCTTCTGTAAAATCTTCTTAATAAATATATTCACTTTATTAGCCTTATTAGTAGTGCTTTCAGGATTCCAAAATTTACAATTTAGACATTTGAAGTAGTAATAAAATTTGGTAGCCTTCCTATTTTTCTCAATAAATTAAACTTAATCTTCAGTGTAGGAGAGATGAACTTATAAAGTAAAAGAAAAATGATAAAAGAGTACTTCTTTCTTCTAAACTGGAAAAAGTCCAATGTGAAAGGGATATTTTTAGTGAATATATACACATCTAATAAAATGAAAGTCCTAGGAAGTGTCTAGTAGAGAATATTGGCACCTGAAGTAAATGACTGCTTTGGTGGCACATATAAAAAGATTTGCAAAACAAAAGACCCGAACACTGCCATGAGTGCAGCCCAGTCAAGTCACACCATGTGGCTGAGAACAGGGGCTGCACAGTGGTCATGAGCGACTTAGACAATACTGTATCCTCATGTGCATACCCTTTAGCTAAGAAAATTTACACTCCTGTAATACCAGCATCAAGTACCAGTATCTGAAAGTAAATTCTCAGATAATCTGAAGATAGGGATCAGATAATTTCTTAGACATGAAGGGTCTGCAGAAACAGAGAGACTAAATTAAAGGCAAAACCAGGGTAGGAAGGTGACTCTGGGGTACACCTTCTTCACTGTACCCCTCACAAAATTCTTGCATTGCTCTTATAGTGTTTTTGGGAGAAGGGGATAATCAGCGGGTTATGCTTAGAAAAATACTAGTTTTATAGCTACACTGACAAGAGCTAGAATTTCCTGTCATCTTTAACAGAAGAACAAAACAGACAGCGGAGGAAGATATGGTAAAAGCAGGTTCAGAGAAGGAATAATTACGGGGGAATCTATGTCAGGAATGTGTGTTTATTTAGAGCATTCATTCAGGTCAGGTTATTTCTGGTCATTAGCACCTTTAAAAGCATTTTCTAAATAACAAAAAATAGAAAAAAATTAAGCGGGCCTTAAAAAAGAATTTAGAAACTTCAACACAACGTACCTCTTGCAAAGCTATTATCCCTTAAACTGTCCATCATTCTGCCAAAGCTTAGGAAGGTGTTTATGTTTCCCATTTGAGGTTAATTACACAAAATTAAAGTTGTTCCACAAGCATCATGCCTAATATTTGGTTTCCAGTGGATTTGCATCTTATGGATGGCTGAACTTTTTACTGAACTACAAAAAAGTTGTCCAGGAGAGATTTTGACTAATGAGTGCATTTATCTGATGTCTGATAAAGTTCAAACTCCAGTTCACACTTTCCCTGCAGGTAGGTCATTCAAACATCTGTCTCCATCTCTTCCTGACTCATCTTATTACTAGCATAAATAGAACCACTACTATGAATATTCTACCTTTTTAATTCAGCCCAAGTAAATGGCAGGTTTGCTAGCAACTGCTAATCACCGTACACGTAAGAAGCTCTAGCTGCAAGTCCTTCCCATGCATTCATGGAAAATATGATTAATTTACCTGCCTGACTCATTACAAGGTAAACGGCATCCACATCCAAGCAACATCACTTACTTACTTACTTGCAATGTCGTGACTAGCAAATATGGCAAATACTAAAAGTTCAGTCATCTTTGTGCATATATTGCACATTGTATGTAGAAAAAGAGAAAGACACCAAAGTGAGTTTCCATGGAAAAGATATCTGGCATGATACCAGTTCGAAAATCTGCCAAGGTATTGCTTTGTTTAAATTGGCCTAATGCTTTTCAGACTCTGATAACTTTGACTGATGTCCCTGCCAAGAAGATTATAAAGTGGTGAGTTGTTTAGGAACACTGTATCTTGATTTGCTGTGGTAGGTTTACCTTTCCAAATGTGGTAAAACTTTCTAATATTAGAAAAAGCACATAACTACAGTAAAGAGAATTCACGATTGTTCTTTGGGTCAATCATCAGAGAAGTTTGGACAGCCTTGGGATAGATTCTAGCGAGACAAGTCAAAGCAGGTTCATGCTTTTCTTCTTTTTGATAAGTATTTGGTCAAAAGTAAATTCCATACTTTCCACTTGTAAACATTATGACAATGTTTCCCTAGTTTAATGCAAAAAAAATCTGCTCTGTCAAGCTTGAAAATTGTTGCAGTCAGAAAGCCTTCAATGAATACAAATGCATAGGTTTTTAATCACGTCTAAACTCTATTTCTCTGGAATTTAAAGTCCAACCTGTAGTAATTTCTGGAGTTCAAACAAATAGCGGTGTTTTTTCTGTTAATTCATACAAACTAAGGAGCAAATATTAGTCTGTGTTCTCAAACTATCTAACACTCAGACCAAAATTATGTTAGTTTTAATGCATTTAACTCAAATTAAAACTCACATTTTATGTATGTTTACCAAAAATTAATTTTCTATTCTATTTTTAACCGAAAAACTTAATTTGTTAGTAAGTTTCATAAATCAACCAGTCAAGGAATAACAACAATAACACCTGGCTTACATAACCATTGAAACACATTAATTTGGAAATCTAGGATTTGAATATTATGTAAAATATGCTTCCAGTAACAGTTGTTTTGCAAAGAAAATGCAGAAAATGAGGAGCAAATGTGGTCACACTAATACGTGCAGAATTACACTGTGATTTTTGTGTTTTACCAGTTAAAAGTGGGATATTTTTCTGTGATTTAGTTACATGTAAAGGTTCAAATAAATGACATCAAATACATTTTGCAGTATGAGTATTTATCATATATATCCAAAAAGAAAGTTACTTAGCCATCTTATTCAGACCTGTTTCCCTATGCAATCAAAAGAAATAGGATCTGTGACAGCTAATAAAATTCCAAAAACATCTGCATTGAAAAGAGAGAGGAGCAATTTAGCGGACCTTACAGGTCTTCTCTTCTAATGGTGAAAGGAATCATTGCCATCATGAGGTTAACAATTAAATCTAAGTATTTTTTAATAATGAGTATTGGACGATCCCAGCATCTGCTGATGAGAAGTCTGCAAGTAGCATGAGGGCTGAATACAAACAGCTGATTGGGAAATTATTTTCTCAGATATAATCCATACTATAATTAATGATAATTATGTTAACTATATTGCCGTAAACATAAATAACTGCTTTAAATATATTTATATTAAAATTATTTAATATTATTTCAGATGTCAGAGTCCATTTCCATGGCTGAGTGTTCCAGCAACTTAAAATCTCAAGTATTAAATTTTTCTGGCTAATACCAATTTTGTTAATATTAATACAATTTCATTGTATTAATATATCAAGGGGCGTCTCTACTAAGCAGTGAAAAGCCACTTGAATCTCAAAGCGAAAAACTGGATTCATAATTTGCAGTGCTCAGTAAAACAGCTAATGTGGAGCTGCCATATTAGATTAGCAGTTGCAGAAGGAACACAGTTTAGCACAAAACAATGCAAGTAACCCTGATTTAGACAGTGGCGTAGGACTTCAGAGAATCATCACAATCAGAGCAGCTGCATCTAGAAAAAAAACGCCTGCTATAAAGCATAACAGACAAGCTGTGAAGTAGCCTTAGTAAGTACTAGGACTCTCCTAGAATGCAGAAAATCGAAGAAAAATCAAAGAGAAAGTTTTAGAATGGCAGCCAGGACATAGATGGGCAAAACGAGTTAAAAAGAATGGCTATATAATGAGAGGGAGCCTTTCTCATACGAGATGAGAGGTAAGCTTTCCAAAGGGAGGTATCTCCCTAACATGCATTGATAAGCAATAGGATATGTCTTCCTATCACATATATGTCTTCAAAACCTTTTCCAACTTAATTTAGACAGATTTTTCTAAAATTTTCTTAAATAATTGTCAAGAATTTTATAGTGTAAGTAAGTGAGATATTCTAAGATATTAGAGTCTCTTCCAAAACATATGCCTCCTACAGTGTACTTGGCCCATAAGAAAGAACAGGGGTAGCCACTGATAAATACGCATAGTTTTCAGTTAACCAAACAACAGATAGAGAAGCTGATATTTTCCGAGCTATCTTGAGGATTTAAATTTAACTAAAATTGCCACCAGACCCTGCCGAAGGAACGAGAGATTATTATTTTGGCTTGTCTGCTTTTAAATGGATATGGTTAAAATATGGCTTGAATAGAAATTTGGCTTCTTCCATGCTTTTGGCATCATAAGCCCCTAATTCAGCAATTATCATGAGCACATAATTACTTTGTCAGTAGTCCCACTACTCATGGGCTTAAACAGGTATTTAAACTCCTTTTTGGCTGATAGCCTAAATCAAAGCTAATTCCACTGAAGTGATTGAGGTTACACTGAGCTAATAAGAGCAGAGACAGACTCTTGTTTAAGCTTCCTGAGCCCGGTTGAGCTGAGGCTCTGATGTGTTTTAGTATTAGATTCAAAGCTGGCATGGAAAATCTAACTTAATTTTGCTTCTAGTTTCTAGTTCAGAGGCATCATTCTTTTGTCTCTTTTTGAAATACTTCAAGAACGTGTAGATTTCTTTTAATCAAATGAAAAAATGGCAGTGGCATGTAAAAGGCACTTTCTGAAAATTACTCCTGTCATCAAACACTAACACTGCAACAGTAGTATGGCACTCAATGTTATGCAGAGAAATGTGAGTCCTGAAGGGCCAAATTCTATTTGCGATCATATTTAACGTGGCACCTGAAGGAAAGGTAGCGGTCTGGGATCTTACAGAACAGCTAGGTAACAAGAATATTTGGGTTTTATTTTGTGGCACAGTTTGATATTTTGCACAGCCAGAAATTTGGTTCAAAGTGCTGCGTTCAGATTGTTCAGGCTTTTCTAACACTGATGTTTGAAGGAACTTGTAACTGCAATTTATCTCTAAGGAACTATAATATAGGAAGCTATACTTGCATTTAGATAACTAAGCTTTGACACTGGAAACGGCTATGGCAGCCTAACTATATATCTACATGCACAAATCCCTATTTTCAAGATGGAAACACAGTAGACAGCACATGTGAATGCAGTGCTGTGCATAGACCACCCACCTAAATTTCTCAAAATACAGCCTCAGAAGATAAATGAAGGGAAAGACTTTCAACCTATCTTTCTCAAGTTAAGGGTTCTGTTTCTCCAGCTGAAGACACAGCAGCCAAAAAAAGCAATTCACAGAGTTTTGTTTTAGCTGTTTGTCAGGGAATTCCATGTTTGCCTTACAACAGTTGATAATATTCACTATATTCAAACATCCTGTTTTAACTTTGGAAAAAAGTAGTAATGAATAATCACTTGGTTTGAGGGATTAATCCAAGATGCTGGCTGGTTTAAACTGCACCTTACAGGTCCTGGAAAACTTTTAGATTTTTCCCTCAAGTATCTGTCACCTTACTCAGCTCCAATTGTTCAGCTAGTTCTACTAGAAATGATCAATATTTTCATCTCAAATCAGGATGAAAGGTGAAGTAACAAATTTCTAGTAAACAAAAGATTTCAAAATTTTTGATTCAGAAATTGCTCTGTGATTTACTTTGATTTTGAGATCTAATATTTTCATAATGATTCATTTTCTGGAAGTTTCCTGCCATATTTTGTCAGTTCAACACTAAACTTGCAATGTCTATTTTATAATAAAGCTCATAAAATACAGTCCAGGGTGAACATTCCATCATGGTAGGAATTGCACAAATAAATAAGTAGACAGAACAGCATCTTCCCAAAAGGACTTACAATCAGTGTTCAATAGATAAGTAAAATATACACGCAGAAGGAAACTGAAGGGGGAGAAGGTGCATGGAGGCGGAGAGAGAGAGAGAGAGTTAGCAGGTTGTAATTGTAAAAATTTTAAACAAAATTCAGCAGGTCTTGACTTGTCATTTTAGAGCCCTCTCTTTGAGCTTAACAGAGTTCTTACACTGCAACCCTTACTGTGCCAACCTTGTAGTAAAGGTAATTGTTTCTTTTTAAACAAAAGCAAACACTAACAAAATGCAATATTTTTGCAGTGCAGCATCAGCTTATTTTAAAGCACAACAGATGTCTGGGCCTTGAAGGCCACAAAGAGCTAACTTTGCCCCCTCAAACACAATGCAAATCTCCTATACACTTACCCTTTAAGAAATAGCCTATGTAAATAACTCTTAAGATAACACACAAATCACTGTTAAACCAAGTAAATCCATAAAAATGTCATGAAAATGAGCCAAACCACATACATTGATCTCTTTGGTCTGCTGATAATATAATATTGTTCCCCTCCACACCTGTTCTCTATCTCCACCTTTAAGCTGCTCATCCTATTTGTACAAGCAGCATCCACTTGCCTCTAACTGCTTTATGCCAGCATGATTTAATAGTATTTGTTCCTCCATGCTTTTCCACTGGCTGCTGAAAGGTACTATTACATTGTTCTTTAAATGCCAGCAACTTGAGCTGTATGATCTACTACAACCATACCATAATAACAGCAGGCTTCTCATTTTTGTTATTTATTTCTATGTAATATTTTCTTTTTAATATCGTTTTGCAGTATGAATATTGGAAAGAAGCAAACAGAATCAAGCAGTCTTTTCTTTCCCCCAGCTTGGCAAAAGCTTTTATGGAGAAAATAGAAGCACATGATAAACATATTCCCGGTCACATACACCCCAAATATAGCCATTCTGCAAGTAGTTCAGCCAGTCCTAGACACTGTATTCATAAAGGACACTATAGTCATCAGCATTTGGGGGCGGGGGAGGGGGCATCAATGAATTATTTTGAACTGTAAGAGGCATCTGCCAGACTCAGTAGGCTAGCTTTCCAAGGCTTATTTATACATAAAATATATCCAAAGCATATTTCCAAATTTTTAAACCCACAGGATCAAATGTTCAGGCTCAAAAATACAGGTTTAGTTGTTGAGGTTTTTTCAATTGAATCATGTGAGGATTAAAAGAACAAGTTTGACAATATTTTCTCTCTTCCTGCCTCTCCTCTCTTCTTTCCTCCTCCCCTATCCTCTCCCTTTCCCTCTTCCCTCTCCCTTTTCCTTTTCTAACCATGTTGTTAAAAAAATAATAGAGGAATGGATTTATACCTTTCCCAGAATAAGAAAATAAAATTATATAAAGAGAAAGTAAAACTATTAAAAGAATGAGTGAGCAGTCCAGGATGATTCTACAAGCTAACTAAAACAGAAAAGGTAAACAATGTAAATCATAAAAAGCAATTTTAAAATGAATATCAACATTAATTAGCAAAGGCAGCAAATAATATTTTAATGAAATATATGATTTTCTACCACAGTTCTTTATATCTCAGTGATAGATTGCTAGAACGATAGGATTTATTGCAGAAACTAGGCTAAAAAGCTCCATATGTTGCAGAAACGTATTGCAACAATGCAAGCAGATTATATCAATGCTTTCCTACCCAAAATCAAAGAAAACAAATATTTGTGCACACATGGCCAAATATATAGCAATTGCATACCACTGGTTATATATTGTGGCTGTATGATTATCCTTTTGTCCTATCTTGTTCCACTTAGATTAGAAGCTGCTCAAAGCAAAGCCTCTCTCCCTGTTGGTTACAGCACCATATTTGACACAGTGGAGGCCCAATCTCATATATGTTAAGTTTAGACCTAGTAAAAGGTCCAAAAGGAGAGGAACCTGGGGTGCTACATGTGGCTGATGTGCCGATAAGACAGTTCAGCTTTTTCTGTCTATAATGTGAGGTGTATGCCAAGAAAGAAAGAGCTCATACCACATTGATGCAAAGCAAGGCAGCTTTATTTCAAGTTACATTATGTTGTTTTAGGATTGACGCATATAGTGTGTGTTGAATTCAGCACAAAACACAGCAAACGTGGTCACTTTACACTCAAAGACCTGAGAAGAGATTTACCTCACCTCAGAATTATTATTCCAGTGGTCAACCCACTCATCCAGAAGGACAGAAGCTGTGTTCTCACCAACTAGAAGGAGTTCAAATTTGCATCATGCTAGTCTGGGTTCTGTAATGCAGCACTTTAGGACCTACGCTGAAGTGATGTCTACCCCATGAATCCCAAAAGGCAAATGAAGATAGATGAGCTGTATGTACACTATAGACAAACTACAGTTTGCTATGAACAAAACTGCTCAGGCTCCCACAATGACAAAACCTCTGGACACTACGTATCTACAGGTACACAGTAAAGCTCTAGGTACCTCTAGGACATTATTCGTGGGAAGTATAGTCAGCTGGCACCTCAAGGTGCTCTTAAACTGAAAGCAGGTCCGCTCTGTGGCACACTTGAGACCAGGAGCGCTTGCATGCTCCCCTCTGAGAATGTTCTTGCCACAGCCAGCCTGAACGTACTTGCTGCTGCAGACACACAGGTGGACTACTCTTCTGTGCTGGGAGAGACTAATAATAAATAATAACAACAAATATGATACAAAACGTTGCAAGCCCAGGCGTCAACAGAGTCCTGTGTGGCAGTAGCTATGGAACTTCAGCGATCAGTGAGATATAAGGATAAAACTCAACTCTACCCTGCAATTGTAATTGTGGCATAGCTCAGCATCAGGGCTGAGCCTCTGGGTATACCTAGCATATTTACATCATTAATTCCCTGGGAGGTCCAGGGATTCCCCCATTTAGTCATCTGCATAGCTGAGACAATGAACTGATCTGAGACAATGGACCAACTTGAAACGAGGTGAATGGGGAATCCATCCCTTCTTTCCAAAGATTCACAGGTGCTCACTGCTGCAGAACTGATCAAATTGTACAAAGATAACACACCGTTCTTGTAGATACAGAACAATCTTTTGCAGGTAGCTAAGATAGTTAGGAGATGTTTTGTTTGTAGTTTAAGGTTAATCAATAGCAATGGATTGTGCGTGTGCTGGAGTGGTGACAGAGGACCACAAGGACCACAAACTACCTGAATATTAAACCTGAGCAAAACAGCTGTTTGCAAGTCCAATTCAAGAACCCTTGCAATGGAGACTCCCGTCACCATCCAGACATCCACTGATGATCCTGTTTGAGAGACTTGATTTCAAACATGAGAATTACTCTGTGTCAAGGTCCAAATAAATTAGAGTTTTTGGTAAACATTCTGTCCATGAGTCTCTGTGCAACACCTACATTTGGGAAAGTGGCAGCAGATACTGTGGCAGTGTCAGGCCCTAAGTGCAACCTCTTAACCCCACCCCACAGTTTAGGTGTCTGTGCTCAGGGCCAGCTATGATATGGTGCAGCTGTGAATCAGACTTCTATGAGAAAGAGTTGTGAGAAGCCACATCAAAGTCCTTTCCCTTCTCCTGAGAGCTTCTTTTAAGTTCAGGCCCTTGTCATTGGTTCATTAAACTACATTGCAGCTGTACTTGTGCCTGGCCTTGTATCTCGCTGATCTGAATGAGACTCTGTCCACGTAGCTTGACTACAGACTCCACTGTGTGGACTGGGTCCATGGTTTCTTCCTGGGTCTTGGCTACAGAAGTGAAACTATAAGCGTTTGCAACATCTGTTGAAAGGGGACCAAAGCTGGTTTTCTCCTTTCCGGTGTAGTTCTCCAGGCAGTCTGGATTGTCACTGACAAGAGCCTTAATGACACATTCAAGTCTGCAGGAACTATGTATATAATGGACCCACTCCACGTCACATAGATACGAAATGACTGATTTTCACCTTTGAACATAGGTCTTGCATAAAACATCAAGGATGCTTTTTCTTTTTGGTGGCCTCACTTTACCCTATTATTGACTGGAAAATGAAGTTAGTTAACAGGATCAGAATCCTGCACTATTAGGAACTGTACAGAAATCTCAGCCTGCAAGAACCATAGTTCTTTGAGTTTGGATGATTATTTGACTTTTAATAAGATATGTAATTCCTTTTGTGGTTCCAGGCTAACACTTTCTCGGGCTTTCACTGAATGAGAAATATCATGAACTTGTACTGGAGGAAATGCTATTGTAATTAAATGAGCTACAATTTAGAAACAGCTCTTTCTGTCATGGATCACTCTTGATTCTGTGTCAGTCCTCTTTAAATTTTGAAAAAGGTGGTTTAATCATTCTGACAGTGCATCAGAATAATGTGTAATCACATGAGCATATTGAAGGGGAAGTTTCTGACCAACCTCTCTTCACTCCAAGCAACCAAATCAGGGAAAGGCAGTTGCAGAGGCAGGAGTGATAGGAAAAAGGGGAAAGCTTGCAATGAAAAAGCTTTAAATTCTGCCAGAGATTCTGAGACTTCTCCGATTAATGCCAGGAAGTCTGAATATGTTCTCATCCAAGGTCTGCTCAGAGCTGTAATCTTTTAAGCAAAAGTCCCCAAGGAATCAGACTTGTAAGATAACTGGCAGAATAACAGCAAGAAAAACAACAATATATTCTCAAGTACTGGGGATGGAAACGTCATTCACTTTTGCCATCCCTTTAGAGTGTCAGGTTTGTACTTTCTTTCCTAAACTTAATAAGGAATCCATTAACAAGTTTGATACTTAGGGTTAAATGGTTTTATTTGATCTGTTGACTGTTGTGTAAGACTAAGATAAACAACAAACTATTCAAATTCCTAAGCTGCCTTTCCTTCTTTTCACTTTCGCATGTCTGCCCTCTGTGGTGTCTGTATATTTTGTGTTACAAAACAAGAAATTGAAAAAAGGTTACTAAAAGACAACAGCATTTAGAGCTGAATTGATGCTTAGTTCAAATTCAAGGCTTGTGGTGAAGTCACAGGTTACCACAAGCTGAAAGACTCAAGACATAGATGAAAATATTTTCAGCTGAAATCAGTGAAAGGTGTTCTCCTTTAACATCTAGGATAACGGGCTCAGTTGTAAGACACCCTGCTCAGGCTAGGTAGAAGAAGCCAACCTGATTACATGAATTCCTCCTCCCATAGGAAATCTAGGATCTTGCTCTCAAACCTTCCAGGACTAGGGTGTGGGTATATTTATTTTCCTATTTGATTGCTCCTTTCTTACTCCCCTTCCTTCTCTTTTTCTCATACGCTGGCTGACAGTACATCTTTTGTAACGCTGCTATAAACCCAGCAAAAGGCAGCTGAAAGCCAGCAGCCCAATCAGTGCTAGTATAACTGCCACATCTCTAAATGGCTGATCAGAACATATGTCAGGCTTGTGTTTCTTCAGCCATGAATGTCTGAGTCAGCACCTCAGGCAAAAGCTGTATTTTCTGTCCTGTTTCTCTTCCCTGACCCCTTCTTTGAACACTCGTCTTCTTTTGTCCTCCAGGAAACAGAATTAGTGTGAGCAGCAACAGAAAATGTAGGAACTCGAAATCAGCCCATCTTCTTTTTTTCTCCCAGAAGGACTGTTAATGCTGTCTTTAATATCATCTGAAAGACGGCCACTAAAGAGAAGTTCCCTATAGAAACTCCCTGCAGCTGAAATGGAAAGGAATAATGTTTACCTATAAGATTTACTCTGTATTTCAAGTGTTTTAACCATTTTTCCCTTTTCTGCCTCAGTAATAGAAGAATAAAGATTTGGAATGCTGGTTATTAAATGGGAGTTAGCCAGCAATAATTTGAAACAAAACCCGAGATCATGCTTAACTGTTCATGTTTTAGCTGTGAACAAGGGTTATATTAACATCTTATCTTTTGTTGGGCCTGAGACACCCTCCTTTTCCCATGACATCTCATCTCACTATGCAAAAGTGGAACTACTTTGTGTTTTCTGTAGTTTAATGTCACCATAAAGGAACACATTCCCAGCTGTTCATAGCTTTGTTAAGTTTTAACCATTTGCACATTTGAAGAATTCCCTGCTGGGTGTATGCCTCAGAGACGCTTGCTGGGGATAGTGTCAGCTAAAGCACTTCAGTCATTTCCAAGAATGAGATTTCCAAGAATTGTGATTATAAAGTTCTGAGGCAAGGGGTAAGGCAAGGAGATGGGATACTGGGACTGACTGGGCAAGAACCCATTGGGCACAGATCCTGTGCAAAGAACAGTAAGCAATTACATAATTTATCATAATACACACTCACAAGGAGAGGGAATTAAGGTGGCATAGAAAACTATAACTCTTGGACTTCATAATTCATAACTGCTTGACTTGCAATGTTAATACTGTTATTTTAATATGTTATATCAGTGTACATTACTTTCTAAGACAGTATTGTTACAGAAAGAAACAAAACACTTCTCTTTATAGTCAAAATGAATCGTTTAGCAGGATAGGAATATTTTAGAGTAGGCATTTATGCAGCCTTCCTTTTCCTCTGAAAATGCCATGACTCAAGTGCTGGTTCATTTTATCGAGAATCCATGCCCGCAGGGATGTTATCACAGCACAGGTGCCTGATTAGCAAGTAACTCAGGAATGTCGGGAAACCCGCAAGCAACTAGAGCAAGTCAATATTTCTGATTTACTCTTTCTAAAATAAGGGATTGCTCGTGTATATGTCTTTAAATAAAACAGCAGATGACGGTTTAGTTTTTGCATATATCCCCAGAATCTTGTGAAAGCTATTTGAAAATGATGCCATTACTTAAGTAAACTTTTGTCAGATCTAGGCAATTTGGCGTATCCTTTGCTTATAAAACAAAACCTTGAAAAGCTTTCTGTTTTTGTAATTACATGGTGAAACAAAAACAGGATTTCTTTTTCCAGAGTGTTGCATCTCTCATTTGGTTCCTAATCCACTACACTGCAGAGAATAAAAAGGGGTGCAATATCTTTACGCATAGAAACAGACAAGGAACTAGTCCTCATGAGACTTTGAGGAGGCATAGCACCTCAAAGAATCAAGCATAAAAAGAAGGTCAACAGAGCTGCACTCTGTTATGAAAGACAAATAGATGCAGGCTATTCTCTAATAAAGAAAATCAAATCTCTTAGAAGATGGTATTCAAAATGTAAATTGACAGTTTAAGGCAGAGGGTAAAAAATTAGCGCATTATTTTATATGACAAGAACACTAATACAAATTCATTTTCCATTCAACTACATGTGACATCCGTAAGTATTCAAGCGACTTCCCTCTATATGCAGTAACTTCCACAGCTATGAGATTTAAAATATACATATAATCATTCTTAATGAGTAAGTATTTTTAGTACACTTGGCCACAAAAAGGAGTTCAAGAAATTTAAAAAAATTAAATAACCCTCCAAGCCATTAAGCTTTTGGTAAAAAGCAGAATTCTAAGGATCTTGTAATGAAAGCAGGCCACCAGTCAAAAATCTCTGATCACTATGGACCACTCTTATTTTCCTACTCTAGTTCACTCCTACTGTATCAGATAGTTTGGTACTTTCGACAAGGACTGAGGAAGAGTGACTATTTTTCTATATAAACAACTTGGACATTGCATATGAAAGATATACATTTGCAAAAATACAGGCCCGGTGTAGCTATTTTAAGCTCCTGCCTATGGCAGAAAAGAAATTATGAAGAAGACCTGATGTAGGGTATTTTTTCTTTTCCTTAACTTTATGGGTGGTTTTATTGTCAGAATGCAGAAGTTGTTATCCTGTTGAGTCAACAACAGCAGCAACAGATATTCCTTGAGATGTACCTCTGTGAGGTGAACAGGAGTCCAATGTAACAGGTGTGTTACAAGCATAGGCTCCGTTTGTGCTGATTCTGTAAGTATTTATTACTTTTTATGCTGCTTTTTTTTTCTTTTTCTTTGTCTCAACTAGAATTCAAGAAGACTTGCCAGTCATCAAAGACCTGAGTCCATAAAATAGGCCACATGGATGGCTCAGCCTCACAAGCCAAGAAGGAAAAGTATAAGGTTCTCACGAGGACCTAGTTCAGGAACTTCTCCAGACTTCCCATGAAAGCGATGAGTTAAAGCAGTAATGGCCAAATGAATATAGGGTGATGAAAGATCAGTGAGCCAAATGCAATAAACAGCTGCCAGCAACATAAGAAATTGTGAAATGAGTAAAAAGAAAACTAAAAAGAAGTAAGTAAAGCTACTGTGGTTTCCAGTGGTTTCATAGTTCAAAATGCTACTGACAGAAAGAAGTGCTAGCTGTTTCCTTACCTTCTTAAAGACTCTGAGGCCTTGGAGTTGCCCTATCTCTTTCTATAAAAGTTACCTGAACTGATATAGTCTGCAGCTAAAGTGGCTGAACTAGAAATAGCATAAGCCTCATTCTCTTCCAAAATTACCTTGGTTTTCAGATCACTATGATTCTTGCTAGGCAACTGAAAAGCACTATCATCAGCTGATCATGGAACTCATATTATGTAAACAGTTAATATGACATATTATTTCACAGTATCCTCACGTAGCACATCTAAATACCACCTTCCAGACGCAGGCTATTCTCTAATAAAGAAAATCAAATCTCTTAGGAGAAGGTATACAAAAAGTAAATTGCCAGTTTAAGGCAGAGGGTAAAAAATTAGAGCATTATTTTATATGACAAGAACACTAACACAAATTCATTTTCCGTTCAACCACATGTCCACTGTGATTGCCCTCATTGTAGCTCTTGCTACACTGAGTGTTTCTTGTTATTTCATTGTTACATTGGCATAACTCTACTTTAAATTACTTTGGCTACAGACATTAAGAAATGCGAATGATATTGCATATGCACCTCTTGCAACCCTTAGTGTACAAATCATCTCAAAGGCAGGGGTTCCTACTTTTCTGATTCACTGCGGACTAAGAAATAAATTATATAGCTCTCTCAGGTATCTACTGTCATTCAAGATGTCCAGGCTATTCTATCCGGTTTCCAGCTTCATCTGGAAAGGAACACGATTCTCTTCTTGGTCCTATGTCATATTTTCCAGTCCTCTTTGGTTGTCTGAGATACCACAGGCTATCCCAAATATCCCTGAATGCCTGTGTATATGTTACTGAACCATCCCTAATTATCTTTTAAAGCAGTAACTTGACATGTTTGCTATTAACAAGATCTTTTTTTTTTCCTTTGGCAGCTTTTTTTCTTTTTTTCCTTCATTTTCACCTTACTTCTGAATTCTGCCTTCCCATTAGTCCTGCCTCTTCTCTGAATGACTTTTTTCTCTCCTTAGGTCAGCTCTTTCACAGTATCTGGTTACTACTTCAAATTAACCTTGATCACTGACCCAAACCGTGCGATTATGGCATGTGTCTCTCTTCAGTACCACTGAAATGTCAAACTAGATCTTGAAGAAGGCCAGTAGAAGGGTTGCTTACTTATGCTTCCTAATATGGTGTAGCACATGGCAAGACACAGACCCAAAGACTATGCCCATTCCATCTGGTGGAATATGGCTTAAAAGCAATCAAAAGTCAAGGACATTTATGTCCATATTGCCACCCATAAGACATATTGGGTAGGCTGGGCATGGCTTTGAGATGCTGACCCAAGGCCAGCCAGACCTCTGTCGTCTTACTTATCAGTCCTCTCTCTGTTTGAAACTGAAGTGCTCTTTGCTTGCTGAAAGTAGTAACCAGTCACATTTCTTGCCTAATATCACTAGAATAGTTAATTGTTCAGAAGTCTGCTTTTATTTCCTTTTACAAAATATCACGATTCTTTTTGATAACTGGGGCATGAGAACTCTGTGAGATTTAACTCCAGGTTTGGAAAGTAAAGATGATATCATAGCAAGTTTGTCTTATTACTCATACAAAAATATGAGTTTCTGTATTAGAGTGGGATTTTTTTTCTTTCAAAGTTAAAATTCCTTTGTTCCTCTTTAATTTTAAAGAATTTAAAGCTTCCTTGTTAAAGTTAAAAAGAATTCCATGATGATACGTATATTTTAAGTAAAGGTTAATTCACTTTGAAAAATAATGAGCGTGAATTTTGCTAGTTACCTATCATTCCTGTACACTGTTAACATCAATAAGTCATCCAGCAAACTGAGGAGAAGTAGTAGTCTCGAATATGTAGTAAAAGTAAACAGGAACAGTATCTTCAGCTGATGAAGAAAATGTTGTTCTTTGAAAATATATTTTCAATACAACATCATAAAGCTTTCTGAATTAACACGTATTTAGATTTGATTACTGAGGACCATATTTAAGAGGTGGTTTCAAGGCACTTGGCTGCAAAGCTATTCCAGATGTTGTCAGTTATACACAGACAGTGTATTTATTAAGCCTTTTCTTATTTTCCATTTCAGTGTGAGCTAAACTACTGTTTTGTTTTATCCTCTTATTTTCATGTCAAAAGGGCCCCAGTGACAACAAGTGGAGACAATGGAAACAAAAACAAATGATAAAGTCAACCACACATTCAACAAGGTTTTTAAATTTGTAGCAGCAGCAGCATCCATTCAGCCAACAATTCATAAACCCTACTGGACCACATCTTTAAAGACATGCATAGGTCTGTCTCCCCTGAAGCTATACGAATTTATAGTAGCTGATAGCCAGCTCTCTGTTTGTAGATGACCGCCTCATGGTCACTGACATGCAGCTCTGTCCTCACAGCCCAGCACACATGTAGGGCTCTTACTGAACTTGTTGGGTACGACATGCAGAGAGCCTGCTGGCCGTGAATGAACAGTTTGTGGAGTCAGTGTAAATTAGTGTAGCACCTCTGATGTCACAAAAGTTATGCATGGGATTGGATCCAATGTATCTCCTTTACATGTCGTCCTCTTTTAGAGCAAGTGGTTTTTTCTACAAAATCGTGAATGCATTCTCAATGGTTATATTTTGAAATACACCTCTACAAGTCTTAAACTAATAAGAAGGTATTAATTCTAATCTCAGCTAGATGCAGAGATAGGGAAACATGATATTTCCCTCTTGTAATAACACAAAGCCTATACTTTCCATATACTCAGGGAATCATTAATCTTTTTTTAGCAGCTGGCCAGTAGCATTCAGTCATTACTTTTTTGTTTTAAAAGTGATCATAAGCCATCTTTTAAAAAAGGGGCTTAAAATTCCTTTTTAAAGATTTAATAAATGGCACAGACTGCTAAAGCCAGGAAGCATTGCACTAACACTACACCCTTAAACACAGGCCATGAGTAAACAGAATGTATGAGATGGTGACCTTTACTGTCAGACATAGACCCTCCTGTGACTAAACTAAGTCAGCTGCTCCTTGTTTTCACATTTTAGGCAACTCATACACCACATTGCGTCATCTGTGCATTGTGCATCATTTCTTCTCTGCTGAATTAGGGTTCAAACAGTAAAATCCAGTTATGGACGTTTCATGTATGGGAAAGTTGACCTCCTGGGCTTTATCCTTTCTTAAAAGATAGAGCAAAGTAGTTGTAAAGTTTACTCTGGTTTTAGTGTCAGAACAACTCCATTTGAATCCTTTTGAAGCCAAACTTTTGGCTCAACTCAATACTTAATTCCCATATACTCTGCCCAGCTTTAAGCCCAGACCTTACCTATGGAAACAAATGACACATATTTAGGCATTTGACTCCCATTGAAAATCTTTGCTGCTTTGCACAACTAAATAGCCATTTTTCTATTTACTGCTAAAGATAGAAAAATAGGTCAATAGCCACAAAAATTTTGGTGCTGGAATGCTATTCTTGAACTTGTTCATTGTTCTGGAAAAATCAAGCATTTCCAGAACCTAAAAATATTATAGTCAATTAAATGGCAACTCATTGTAACATAATTTTTCCCTCTTCAGTCCAAATAGTTTTATGAAGTCTATTCACTGTTGACACATGAAGTAACAGGCCTCATATTCGTTTTCGCCCGTGTTCCCAGAAGAAATACCAGTTTTATTTTTCTGTCATGTTTGGTATTGAACAATAGAAGCTGTCAAGTGGATCAAGAGAAAAGACCAGCACAGAGAAGCTATTGACCACAGATATGGTCTTGCCTAAAGAAGTCAAGTAGCCGTAACAGCCAAGAAGAATGAAAAATACATGCAAATTTAGAGAAAACTAAAAAAATGTGATCACACAATAACCACAAGTAAATGTACCGTGTAAAGAAGCCTAGAGCTAAATAAGTTTGAATAAACTGCAGGAATAAGATATAGTTTCAGAGTAAAAGCAGTTTTTTTGGAGAGGTCATTTTAAGGTTTCTCTATGTGGTTTCACTCCCCTCCTTCATATTCTGCACTTCTCTGGGGCACGACCCTGCTAAGCGTTGTGTGTATTTAGCTATGAGCGTTAGCAGTGTCCAATACTCGGTTTCAGTATCAGATATTTCATAGACGAGCGTGTTTAGGGCTTTGCATTCTGCTCTGTTTAACCATCAGATTTTGTTCTTGCGTGTTTGAGTCACCTTGTGGAATCTGAATTTGTGATGATTATTCAATTCTCCTGCCAGAACTCTCAGCAGCTCTTAGTCTCTTGCAACAAAGAATCTTTGCAGCATTGCCATTACAAAGCCTTTACTAGCATGTACCTAAACATTTCTCAAAGCTCAAACAAGTTTTCTGTGAAGTCCAGAATTCATTGCATCCGCCCTGCCTTTCACGCTTCCCACCCCTGTTTTTATGATATTGCAGTCACAGAAAAATAAGGCTTAAAGAGAACTCAGGAAGTCATCTAGCCTATCCTGTTGATCACCTATCTTTCTTCCACTACTCAGAAAATTACAGGCAAAATCATCCCCTCTGTACACATATGAGAGGGAGCTGTCCTACGCCATCTTAACATCCCCAGGATCATAAACACCACGGACCCTGCCAAGGGTAGCCTTTGGAAAAGGGTAAGAGGAGAATCTGTCCATACTGTTTGGGATTTGAGACAGCCCATCAAGAAAGAGTAAGATATTTGCATTTGGCTCCTGGCAAGAATCTGCTGGTGAGGGGCCCCAATGCAGCAGTGAAAAAAAGTTTGCCCATGAAGATCCTGCCTTTAGAGGTGAGCCAGATTCTCTCTCCAGGATCCTGGGAATTCATATGCTTGAAGGGAGAGAGGGCCTTATCATCAGGAAATGTGTAGCTCTTAGAAATATCCCACAGAGAGAACGATTTACAGGAAACTAGAAAGTGAACCTCATGACACTTTCTTATCCCACTAACCCCGTCCTTTGGGCTTCTCTCCAAGAGGGAGTGATTTAGCTGTACATTCTGCAGCTAAAGGCTTCAACTTTCCCATCTAAATTGCTTACAATCTTGTCGAAGCACAGTCTTAGTGATAAAAATAGTCTTAAAAATCCCTCTTCAAATAGGTACTTCTTTCTCTCAAAACAGAATTCCTGTAAAGTCTCGTAAGTACCTCATTAGTGCTTCCTAGTTTTTCACAGTCAAGCTCTTCAATCATATTAGGTATTCGTGAAAATGACTTATTTTAAAGTACACTTTTAATCATTCTGATTCGTAATGTTCCTAAACTTTTTCTTTATCACTCTTCCATCAGTCCTCCTGCATCTCACTTCCTTTTCTACTTGACCTGCACTTGCACTATACTCAAAGCCTTTCCTTTTGCCATAGCAGAGTTATCTCCAAGAAGACAACATCTCACCCAGGCATTAGCAACAGAGCCCTGATAAATAGGAGGCTCAAAAACCCTGCTCATAATGTAAAACTAGGAAAGACACATATTTTAATGCTACATTTTGAAAATAATCCTTTTTCTTAGTGGCACTTTGAAGGTTTCTTGGTTTGTTTGTTTGCTTTTGTTGAAAGGGCATTTCTTTTTTCTACACCGAGAATATATTATTTTAATAGTAAGCAGCATAACTTCAAATTTAGCAAGTTATTTTTCATATAATTAGTTCACTTGAAAAAGAATCCAATTTTTAAATCTACAGTTCATTTTAGCAGGTCATGCATTTCACCAGAAGAGGTAGTCCACTAGAGAGCTCATCTGAAAATCTCACACTTACATTTAAGTACCCTTAATACCAAAATGGTGGCCTCACAAAAATTCTTTTAAAACACTGTTGAAGCTCTGAAATGGTCTGAAGTGAAATTAAATTCTGCGTAGTTCTGTGTGATGTGTTGTTCTTCCTTTTGCATCAATTCATGTCCTGCTCTAAAGTGTTTCCTTTTTTCCTTTACAGCCCCTAATCTTATTTTACATCTTTTACTTGTTAGAATCCTAAATTTAGGAAGTATCGACACAATATTTACTGTACATTGTGTTCTGAGGCTTTAATATGAGAGATTCATCTGTGGAAGACAGGATTCACAACTACGAACATATCTTTGAGTACACAAATGTCTTATAATTTAGAAATTTAGAATTAACTAAACAATCCCAAACTCCTTTCTATTAGTTCATGTCTATTTTATGTAACTTAATATAAAATGTGTATTTTTCACAGAGCTCTGTTTTATGCATAATAGAAGAATGATCTGCAGTGAAAAAAAGTTATTTCTCAACTATGGATCCCAGTCTTAGGGTTTTGAACTTTGTGGCATTGTACAAAGGTACATATCCTCTGAAAGCTTTGTCTTTGCCTGTCAAAATTCCACTGGCTACATGTTACTGAGGACACGGAATCATGGCCAAACGTTAATCTTTCAAAGTTAATCGATCACGTTACATAAATCTTTACGGCTTGCATCATCCTTATTAATAACACTTCTACCAACACTTGCATTTCAAAACCTGCAGAGAGGGCAGAAATGGCAAATCTCAAGAACGGTGTCCTGCTTTCTTTCATTCACCTAACACATCAGGATGTCGGAAAAGGGAATCACTTTACTTGCCTAAGGAAAACTGAGCCGTATTTAGTGCCAGTACAAATTGGAAAATAATCTCCATTAAAAACTAACTTAATGAGATAAACGGAATTTTATTAGCTAAGTCAAGCTAGGCTTAACAACCTGTCTATAAATAGCAAGCGTTACAGTGTAGCTGGCAGACTTACACTCCATGACTTCACTGTAAATGATTAGAGGATTATACTGAGTTAAAGCCCAAAGCTGGTGTGTCCTTTTTAAAATTGTATCATTTTAAAATTTAATCTGGCTTTGGAGCCTATCAGAGTCTATATACTCCTCATTCAGGAAGAAACATCCCCACTTTGGAGAGATTAGTACATTTGATGTCATAATTGAGGAAAAGTATACTTGCCACAAGGGAAGGATAGCTTTTATCCTAGGGAAGACATGGAGGATCTATTGAGGATCTGAAGCACAAGGACTAAGCAGCACTTTCTTCATCTGCCCAAATTCCTCAGTTCAGAAGGAAACTGCAAAAATTGCAGACACCACAAAAATCTCCAATCTGGGAGACCAGCCCTCCTTTCTCCTTGAAGATATATACTCATCTGACAGATCATCCCTGAAGTGTCAGTCTCAGGAGCTTTCAAACTATCCCCTCTGTCAGTTAGGGAGGAAAAAGAATACAGCGTCAGGCCTTCCAAGCCTTCTTTAGGACTCAGATAGAATTGGATTTGGCCATTTCCCAAGTTAATAACAAAAAGATATTTCAAAAGACATCAGTATGTGACCATTGTGGCCATACACAGCAGCAAATAATTAATTACAGTACGAGACAGATTCTACTTTGATTCTTCCAATTTTGCGGGTAGATTTGCAGCTTAGCACTCAAATGTCCTTTCAAGCACATTCAGTACCCTGTGAAGAAAAGGGAGCAAAACTGCAGACAAATATACAAATTTTCACTTTCTGGATTTTGGGCCAGAAAAAGTTTTGGAGTTTGGATCCATATCAGCAAAGTATACAAAAGTTTGGTTTCATGGTGTCTGCGTGATAATTAATGAAAAACCTCTGTTGGATTTACAGCTATGATCAGCCTTTAATAACGGGTACACTTACAAATATCAGAATGAAGAGGTTGTGAGGTGAGAAAAAGAAATACATTTCTTCCCCAGGCAAACTGCTGACCCCAATTTAGCCTGATAATAATTGCATTGAATCAGATTATTTCAGAAGGTTTACATCCTTGAAGTCTTTTGACTCTTCTACTTTTCATCTACAATAAATTAGAGGGTGGTGTCTTACTAGCTAAAAAGAGAGAAATGCAGTTAATAGTTTCCAAACAGATGGAAAATTTATTGGCATACACGGGTCACAAAATCCAAGCATATAAAGTAACTCGGACTATCACAGCACTGATTACTGTTGGGACTTCATGCAGACTCTTTCGGTTATATCAACAGAAACACCTCCTTTAGTCAAAGTCGGCTGCATATAACCTTCACTTTAGTTTACATTTGGAGAGCTAATTTATTTTTTCTAATTTCAAATCCTTATTTCAGAAGTTCTCCTTCTATAAATTCAGAGTTCAGGTAATTTCTACTAGGGACTGGAATTAACCCCCAAGCAAACTGTTTTCTACCCGCATAAACTCAGGCATAGGACTACCACCAGCAGAAAAGCCCTACAAGTGCAGTCAGGATTCTTATTGGCTGTTGGCTGTGCACTAATGCAACAAGATTTATCTACAGTTTTTTAGTTTTGGTTCAACACCACTGAAATAAAAGCAATGCTATACACATCAGGAAATAAATGGGAGACCTATTTTGTAAGGCTATTGTGCAGATTTTTGCATAATTAATTCTACAACTGTAAGAATGGATGTTTTTTATAGATATTTCTCTTCTTTAACTAAATGTATGGTACATGCCTTTGCATTTTATACTGTTGATTTCACTTTTCGATAA
The DNA here is from genome assembly GCF_040807025.1 of Struthio camelus. Lineage (NCBI taxonomy): Eukaryota > Metazoa > Chordata > Aves > Struthioniformes > Struthionidae > Struthio > Struthio camelus. Next base: position 129,089,480 of record NC_090943.1, read on the forward strand.
TTGAGTACAGTTCTGTCTTTAACCGCCATGCCAGAAAGGCAACAATAAAAGGGAAAAAATATATATACAAAAATCACTCTGTAAAAGAATGCAATTGCAAATTGTTTCCCTTGGAAATAGATACAAGTTCAGGACCTTTCCAGTTTTCTGTAGAATTTCTGTGGAATTTTAGAAGTTCAGCTACCAGGAATTTTAGTAAAAATTGCTTCCAACATTATGAGCACACAATAACTATGATAATAAATGTGATGTACACAAAGTTGTCCATTCGGGGAATATTACATTTCCAAGTTGTCATCAGAATGAAGTTCTACTCAAGATTTTCAAGTATTTCAAATGTGAGCTCAAGATGCTTTGCTAATTTTAAACTTTTTCCTGGAATTTGTATCTCTCTCTATATTTTTTACTGAAAGAGAATTGATTCTATTATTTCTTCTTTTTTCTTCTGAAATAAATACTTTTTATTTCACATGATTTTGTGTTAAATTCATTCATTATGTAATTCTTGTATAAAATCCCATTTGCAATGTAACTTCAGTAATTCCAATGGAGATCCTTATATTTGTAAACTGAATAAGCTCAGACCTTGGTCCTAAGCACAAGTACACAATTGTCCATAATACGTAACTGTTAACATTAAGTCCCTAACACAGTATTGGCTCGTGCTAGAAGTAATCTCCCAACTACTGTTTAGGTGCAGTTTGTGGACCAATATGAGCTAGGAAATGATCCCAGCAGGCAGCAGGGACCTCCACCTTCTTCTGTGGAGGAAAAGTACACAGACATCTGATGAGAGTCGTGTCCTGTCTCTCGTGCTCAGAGTCAGAGAACAGACCTTTTCCAATTTTATTTGCTAGAATAGCCAGTGAGTCACCCAAGCTTTTTAATTTAAGCAAGTGTAATAGTGTCTGCAGCATTAGGCACAGGGACCTTATTGGCTTTCTAGGAAGTTCACGTAGGCTGAAAAGAAACCTGCATTCTCTCAAGAGACAAACCTCCATGGACAAATCCTAAATACCACAGGTAAGAACGCAACTTAGGAGACCTCAGTCAACAATAAACATACCAGAGCAGCACAATATTTGTGTGCTTATATACCTCATATCTTGTGAAATGTGCTTTTTTAATTCATCTGGCTAGCTATCTCTTTGGTTTGTAGCACCTGTTCCGTAGTGTGAACATCACTTGAGCACCACAGTGATGCACCCCATAACAGCACATCGCACCCTGTGCCATGCCCTCCCTGGTCAGGCCTACAGGGGAAACCTCAGCCCATAGGAGGGAACTTTCTCTTCAGAAAGGCTTTGGAGTTTCACTTTATGCCTACACCTGTGCAAATACTTTTGCCTGTAACAACACGGCTAAAAAGGGCCAGTGAAGGTGCAAGCTGGGGCCTGTATTTAAAAGATAATGCTCATGTAGCTGTATATTCTTGAAATGGCATATGAGGCTTCCCTAATATTAGTCCTCAATCTTCTTCCAAAAAAAGAAAAATTACTGTCTTGTAGAACTGAAATCAATAGCCCTTACATCAAGCTCCCAGCGTTACACAATAATCACTTTCCAAGAGGCACAACAATGCCTCTCGGCTATTGGGGAAATGTGAGCGCCCATCTGGGACAAAACTAAAGGCTTTGTTTCATAAGGCAAGGGGGCAAAGAGCAGGATGGGAATGGAGCTCCCACTAAAAGTCAATGGGAGTTGAGAGTCTAAGTAGTTCTAAACCCTTTGAAATTCCCTGTTCAGTTCAGTAACCAAAACCTCTTAATGAATCACAAGACCAGGGAGGGAAAGGGAAGAAAGGGAAAACCTATCTTACGTTCAATGGTAACCTCTACTAACTTCTGTGCAGGAAAATTTACTCGTACTCATTTCTTCTACAAGAAAAAGAAATCTTCTATCAAAACAAAAAACAAACCCTTTTTTGGCATTTGCAGCAACCCCAGTTTCCACATTGTACATACAAACAACATATCTGCTCCAGAAAACAAAGTAAGGAAGGATCCTCACCAAATGCATTAGGATTAAAAGTATTCATCATAGAATAAAGGCAATGTGAGAGAACAGCTAATTCCCCATGAGGATTATAGCTAACATTCGCTTCCTAGTAGAGAGACAAAAATAAAAGTTAGACCACACTTTAAAGCTGCCTTGACCCATTTTACAAAAATTTCCAAATACAAAGGCCTGAGAATTTACAACCAGTTCCTACACCGTTACACTAGTCTTTGCAGCTACACCCAAGTATCATGCCCAGGAAAGAACATTTCGTATCTCAAAAGAGTGCGAAATCAGCCTCTGCTCCAGAAAACTTTATCGAGGTCTGCAGATAAACATCTTGTACAGCCAGCCCTATAAGGAACAAGGCAGTCTCTCCACGTCCCTAAAGCTAGTTACTACTGGAATAGCTGGCCCAAGCAACTAAAGGCATTTGGTAGCTGGTGAGCGCTCAGTTTTCCTCTGCTTGTTGGATTGTTCACGGGACAGATTATGGTATGACAGAATATTTGAGGCCCATCTTAATGTTCGAGTAGACAAGAAGCATCTTCCTTTGCCCCTCCGAACAAACCAAATATTGCTGCTGACTTTTTTTCCCTTCTCTCTCCTGCCGAGAGCTGTAATATTACATTCAGGTTCTGATCTTCAGATACAGAGCTCTTTCCCTGGCCTTTTACCCAGCCATGACCAAACTTCTTTTCCTCCTCCCTCACCCTTTTTTTTCAGAGGCTTTCCTGTCTGACTCCAACAGCTGTTTGTCCTTTAAAAGCTCTGTCTTCTCACAGCTGCACTAACAGGCTTTTCCAGCTATCTGCCCAGTCTCTGAGCCTTTCTTTTGGCTCTCCAGCAAATCCAGAATCACCACCTGTGTCTCCGGGTTATCCCCAACACTCAGAGTGGGATCTTACTTTAATTTTACTGGCTCCATTTCCTAATGGCAATACTTACTTTTTTTTAACTTCACTGGAACAAAAGAAGAAACTAAAACAAATATATGAGGAAACAGGGATGTTTTACTATCAAGTACATGATGAATAGAAGTTATAGAGTCATAGAAATTAAAACTGGAAAAGACCTATTTAGCTATTTGGTCATCTTGTCTGTCCCTGCCAGTGCAGGATGGTTCCCTATGGTATCTTTAAGGGCAATAAAGAAGGTAGAATTAATAATTATTTGACCTTTTAGCGTGGTTCACAATTACGTTATTGTGTTGCTTTCCAGACTATTTTCTTCTGTGCTCAGCTGGGTGTATATATACACCAAAGTAGCTTCATCACCTCCCTTTTCACTGCCACCCAGAAATGTTGTCTGCATTTGTAAGAACGTTTATCTGTAATGCCTGAACCCAGATCTTCGTAAGAATGTAAGATGCTGTTTTCTGATCTAAATAACCAGTTCTGTCTATTTAAAAGATAAACACAAACTTCAACTCTTATAGATTTTTCTGAAGCATTTCTAAAGAACAGGAGCTACAGTGCTCATATAAATGAAATCTCCTTATCCTGCTGTTACTGAGCTCTTCCTTTTCTTATAATCATGGATTCAGAGAATAATTTAGGTTGGAAGGGACCTCTGGAGATCATCTGATCCAACTCCCATGCAAGGCAGAGCCTATGTTGATGTTACATCACGTTGCTCGAGGCCTAGTCTAGTTGAGTGTTAAATATCTTCCAAGGATGGAGAGTCCACAAGCTTTCTGGGCAAGCAGTTCTAGTATTAAACAACCCTCATTCATTAGGAAGAATTTTTTCTTTCTACCTAATTGCAATTCCTGTCGAGGAGCAGCAAGAGCAGCTCTGTTCCCTAAGGGAAGGTGAACCAGCAGATGAGTCTGACCACAGCATAGACATGGATCAAGCCTGGTTACCCAGGCCTGAGCTTAAATGAAGTCCTTGGGCAGAGGTTGTAAGTATAAGTCACAGGTGAAGGTGGTCAAAGTCATGCCTATGATTCAGGACCCTGATATTTCCCTTGCTGCAGCTTATGTCCACTGGCTTTCATCTTTTCACTGTGAACATGTCAGCAGAGTCTGCTTTCATTTTCTCCATAAGCACTCGTTAGGGTTGGCAAGGATAGCTATTAGCCTTCTTTTCTTAGGCCAAACAAACACAGCTCCCTCAGTGTTTTGTAAATCATGTGCTCCAGATCTCAGCCATCCTTCTGACCTTCCACTGGACTCTCTCCAGTATGGCAGCATTTGTCTTGTCTTGGGGAGCACCAGCATGGACACAGTACTCTAGACATGATCTCACAAGTGACAAACAGGAGGAGACAATCACTTCCCTCAACCTGCCAGCTATGCCTTTGCTAATACAGCTGAGTATACAGTTAGCCTTCATCACTGAAAAGATACTTTCTTGACTCACGTTCCACTTGTCCATCAGGACCGCCAGGCCATTTTCTGCAAAGGTGCTTTCTATCTAGTGGGGAACCCAGCCTTTAACATGAAGTTATTGTATTCCAGGTGCAGTACTCTGTGCTTTCCTTTGTTGAACTTCATAGGGTTTCTTGTCAGCACGTTTCTCCAGCCCCTTAAGATCCTTCTGAATGGCAGCCCTGCCCTATATTGTGTTAATCACTCCCCTGAACTTGATGTTGTCAGTAAATTTGCTGGGGATGCATTGTACTCCGTCATCCAGATCATTGACAATAATGAAGACATTAAGTAGCATTGGCCCCAGTATTGAACGACGAAGAATGCCACTTATAATCATCCCTCAGGTGGATTTCAACATACTTACCTCTACCCTTTGAGCCCAGTAGTCCAACTGCCGTGTAGTCCACCTATCAAGTTCATATCTCTCAAATCTGGCTACAAGATACTACAGGAAATCAAGTTGAAGGCCTGGCTAAGGTCGAGGAGAACAACATCCACTGCTTTTTCTGCATCCTCCAAGCAGGGCAACTCATCGTAGAAGGCAGTCCTGTAAGGTCAGGCATGATTTGCCCCTGGGAAACCCATGCTGGCAGATCCCAAACTCCTTCTTGTCCTTCATGGGCTGAGAATCAGTGCCCGGGAGAATGCAGCCCATAACGTTCCCACAGACTGTGGTTATGCTGACCAAACCCTTCTTCTCTTTCTAAAAGATGGGCATGATACTGCCTTTTCCAGTCATCAGGAAGCTCTCGCAGTCCCTCCTTTCAAAGATGATGGGTGAACTGCATTACTACAACTGCCAGCTCTTTTTCATACCCTCAGGTAGACTCCATCTGGGTCCCTGCGGTTGTATATGTCCATTTTGCTTAAGTAGTTCCTATCTCAGTCTTCAGCTACCATGGGTGGTACTTTAATCAGTCAGACAGTGTTGCTAAATACAGGGACCTGTGGGGTGTAAGCAAGCTTTCACTCAGAGAGCTTTTCTCAATTCATTTTCCAGATTTTCTTCTCACAATACATGTTTTTCTACACGTTCTAATGAACCATACAGGAAATAGAAGCCTTTTGTGGGTGCACATAAAATTTGTGCCTGTGTGGGACCAGGTACCATGGGCCCTGGAAAGACTACAACCTTTATGTAAAACTGTAATGTAGATTCTCTCACACAAACCATGTCTGCACCTATTTGATTATTTTAGTTTCAACTGTTTTTCTAACCCACTGGCAGTTTCACAGCTAAATTAGATGGTTATAAGGGGCCTTCATTTGTGCAGAATTCTTAGGAGATAAAAAGGAAAGATATTTTTTCCTCTACCACTATTATTAAGATTATAATTCCCCTGAATAGTCTTAGAGATACGTAGATATTATTCATGATAATTTTCCTGCAATTGTTTAATAAAGAACTGACAAGCCACCATCTCACCCAAGTAAGCTTGCGCATGAAGCTGCGTTAAAATTTTTCTGTTCAATGTTCTGTTTTCTGGCATAACTCCATAACTGCTACCAATGGCTGATCTCTGTGAATTTTTTCTTGCTTGCATTCAGAAAGGATAACTCAGTGTAGTGGATTCCCTACCTGACTCAGTCCTGACACAGGTAGAACCATAGCTCCCATGGCAGTTCCTTATCAACATCACACATACTAAAACTCGTTGGCCTGCTTTACATGAAGTGCATAATTAAGTGCTTTGCTGGGCCGGGGCCTCAAATCATGGTGCACTGGCCATATTCCAGACTAAGTCATGGCCACCACGTTCTGCTTCTGCAGAATTCTGTTGTCGTTCCTCATTTCCCTTCCTCTGACACAATAACACATTAAGGCTGCAGCAGAGCAGTTCCTCTGCACAGTTGACTCTACAGAAGACAGAAATCGCAGAAATAAACTCAAGAATAATTTTTCTGGGCATAGTGTAATTAAGTGCATTTCTGACACAGAAAGAGAAAAAATATTGTCACTGCAGATAATCAGAATGGCAGATTAGAGTCATATTCATCTACTTCCTCTCAAGAATTTCCAATAACCTCAGCCTCAACCTCATTGTCACACACAACGTCTTTGTCTACAAGGAATCTCAGAGAACTGTTTGAACATAAAAAGGGCCACGCAAGGAATAAGGACTAAAAAAGAAAAGAGATACGAGAAATTGACTTAAATGCAAATTTAAAATCCACTGAAGCACAATTTTGAGGGCATATATCAGAAGGGCAAAAGGCCTATATCAGACTCAGAGAAAGTTTCAGCCTGGAGACTATTTGGTGTAGTGAAAGCACGAGGCCTAATTAGAGTAGGTTTTATAAACTTTGAACCTGGTCCTGCTTTCCCTAAAAACAGTGACAGTTTCATACTGAAATTAGTAGGCAGACAGCTGCCATCCTAATAAGCTACATTAAGCTTACGAACTTGAGAAGCTTGGTTTCAAACGTTAGATGTAGTAAATGTTACCTTTCTGAAATTATTTTGGAGAAACAGTTTCTACCAGCAAAAATAGATGTATTTGTTAACAACTTCTCCCCTAAAAAAAGTTTTACAAACCTTAAACATTTAATAGATAAATACAAGGTGAGAATTTACCTTCAGGTGCATGGCATTTTTATTCAGGGCTTGCTAAGACATTGTCTTTAGTGACAGTTTTGTCTGTGTACAAACTGAGGAGAAATTCAATATGGACCTCAAAATTGGGCCCTGCTGTTTTACTTTTTGCAGATCCACTGGAAACATGATGTTTTTCCACTAGTTTTGCCAGCAGTAGGAATTTTGTTTCATGCTCAAGCAGTGGAAAACTCTTCCTATCCCTGTTATGTCTGGTAGGCCTCAAAATTTTGACAAGTAAATCAAAATTTCCTATTCTAATAGGCTAGAAGCTCAAAACTTTCAGCTGATTTGTCCAGGAGCACTTTATTACAACTACTTGAAATATTCCTATGAAAGATGCTTCATATGTGTTTCTGCCTTGCCAAGACTTTTGTTTTTTTCTTCATTAAAAAGAGCCATATAACAGATATTTTTATGATCTACATTTATCTGGTTAAAAAAGGCTGAGCAAATGGCTCATGAATAATGACTAATCAAAACACCCAATTTAAAAAAAAAAAGAGCAGTGCTCATGCCAGACCTAAATTCGTTAGTACTTCCAAACCATAGCCTTACAGTTTTTAAATATGTCATTTGTTTGGTAATTTTTTCCATATGTTTGCTACCTTCTACGTTAAAAAATGTCCCCCCATACACATTCTTTCTTTCCTGCTCCCAGTTACTAAAATGCACCATCTAGTATAGCTTCCTTTCCCAGCTACTGAGAGTTGAGTAGATCCATTTATACAGTTTTGTAATAATAGCAGACATCCCAGACAAGATATTCAGATGGTTCTAATCAACATCACTCCAAAGAGTTCAAGAAACTGTATTAATACAGACCAGCTGAGGATCTAGCCCCCTTTACTTTCAAAGAGAAAGAAACCAATTTTTCTTGGTCTTTCTCTGGCTCTTTAATATGTGAAAGGAATATGATATTCCCTCTGTGTGAAACTGACCCCTACAAAAGCCACTCAGGTGAGCCTGTGCACCAATGGAGTATTACTTAAGGAAGTTATATTCTCATAGGTAAAGCTTATTTCATTCAATCTCTTAGTGAATCCCTTCACAAGTGTAGAAAGCGGACACCAAGAGGAAAAGCCAGAATTCCTATGAGTATTCATGAGAAGTTACACAAATTTTGATAGTGCTACTGACCTTTCCAAATTTGTGCTCTAAACCCACGTTAGTAAATATGGCATGCTTGGAAGGAGGTTCCTCCTTCAAACTGAATATAAAGCCAAAGCAGGGTGTGTCAGCAGGTTGTGTCTTGGGCAGGTAGCAGCAAGCGTTGTCCTTGCTTGGAGCCAGTCATCAGCCATGTGATAGCAGTGATGTGGCCCTGGGCCTAAGACCCACTGTAAAGTATGGAGTATTCAAGGTTTCATTAATAAAAGTCACCCTTTTTTGGATCAGAGCTAGTTCGCATCCCACCAATTTGGAGAGCAGGCAGAATGAAATTACATCTGCTCACCATATACCAGGATGCATGCTCAGTTATCCAGGATCCTACTGTGTTTTACGGAATGATGAGGTAAGGCCCAGCCCAATAAAGCACTCAAATCCTGGATTAGTTTTCAGAATATGAACACTCAGTGCAACTATATTCCTGCTCTACATGAAGAGCATAATTAAGTGCTTTGCCGGGGTGGGGTCTCAAATCAGGGTGAACCGGGCACATATTCCAGACTAAGTCATGGCCACCACATTCTGCCTGTGCAGAATTCTGTTGTCATTCCTTATTTCCTTTCCTCTGGCTCAATAACAGGTTAAGTGGCTGGGGCAGAGCAGTTTCTCTGCACAGCTGAAGAGCAGTTTCTCTGCACAGCTGACTCTATTCTGGTGACTGTCAAAGGATTTCTATGCACCTCAACTGGAAAGCTTTGCATGCATATGTTGCTATATTCGACTAGCAATGTAATGTAGTGAGCATATGTGCAAGGAAAGGGGAAGGACAAGTGTGTCTCCCAGATGGTGGAACAATTTTATTTCTTTTTCAGGAACTCAAAGAAGAGCTGCCAAGTTCCAGCCACAGAGCTGAAGTAGCTTTGTTCATTGCTGGAAAAAAAATTATATTGGATAGCTGAAAGTACAGTGGTTGCTTTCTCTGTCCTTTCCTGCCCATCCCTCCCTGTTCACAACTGCTCTTTTACTTTGTACAGTAAAAGAGTCTTTTTCTGTCTGTATAGCTCTTCTCTTCTGGTTCCTCAATACCCAAAGAGAGAACCTCTACTAATTGCCCCAACCCTGGTAAGATTGCTGTTTGTGTTCCTTCCCTAGCAGACCACGTCACATAGTGTCGATGAGTAAATGAAAGAGAGGAGCATAGCAACAAAGCAGTGCTCTTTCACTTCACTGCAATGATGCTAGATGCGAGTGAGACTGCTGTACATGGGACACAGAGCTTTGATCCACAATTCTTTATTCATCTCTATGCTGTCATTGGCATATTATATGATCAGCTTCTTGCTGCTCCTCTAACTTTCTACCTTCTCTCTATTATTATTTCTTCTCCATATTCTCCATCTGTACACTTTAAGCCTTCCAATGAAAATGAACAGGGTGTTGGTAAGATTCCCAGTCTGCAGCAGTGCTTGCAATCCACCTTCATCTGCTTTCTTCTGATTCAGAGCCATATGGACATTTACCACTGGGAATTGCTATGCAAGTTGAGCCAGCAGGTTTTGGTACTTAGGAAAATTCAGGGCTTGAGAGGAAGGAATGAGGAAGCAGATGGAGGATGTAGACCAGAGAGAGTGGCCATGAGATGATTCAAAAAAGAAGAAAGAAGGAAAGAATGAGGAGATGAGGAGAGGCAGTAATGAGGGAGAAGGAAGAAAGTGGGCTGAAAAACAAAGAACAGTGTACCACACTCAGCAGTTTTTAGAAGGATCATGCTGACCATCAGCACAGGAGAATAACACAGGAAAGGGGGAGATGTGGAGAGGCCAAAGGGATCTTCAGAACAGATGCATTATAATGGAAAGGCTGGAAAAATCCTGGTGCAACATCTCTGAAGAGCTCTTTTTATAGAGAATCTTCATCTCTGCTGATAGCAAAGAGAAAGATGCTCACCTTCCTTTTTCTGCTATCAAATACTGCTTCTCCTAGTTATGGTCTACAAATGGAAAATATTAGAAAGGCTATTGTAACTCTATTATTGCTGCAACTGGGACGAATTTGGCCAATTCAGAACGGAGCTGGCTGTGAGTCTCACAAATCAGCCTTCCTGGTGGTAGCTGAGTACTTTATTTCCTAGTCCCAGCTGAAATAAAGGGTAAAGAAGCATATGAACAGGAAAAGAAACAAAGCAAAAGTTTAACTAAACAACTTAGTACATCAGGGGGAAAAAAAAAAAGGAAAGAAAGAGAAAGATCCTGGTTTGAGTTCAGGATAAAAGTTCATGTCCTTCTTAGTGCATATGAGCCATTTCACACAAACCATCTGTAACTGTTCTAACTATCCCCTTATACTTTGTGATTAAAATATTTTTAAATGAGTCAAAATTTGAATTTTTCTTCAGGTAAATTTCATCCCTTTGGACAAAAAGCTGCTAAATCTCTTCCCCCACATCACTTCTGGGTTTTTTTGACAAGGGACTGGAAGCCCAACAGTCCAAGGGCTAGACTGACAAAGTAACTTAAGTGCTACAATGCACATGTCTCCTCTGGTGGGAAGGATCATCAATTAAAAGCTAAAAGTCTAAACTTCTTCTTCAGGAGGAGGACTTCAGTTCTTCCAGATAGGGTTGAACAGGCAGTACATGACGAAAAACATCTGATGCAGGCAGTAAGAAATGCCACCATGGTACACATACCATGTGTATAAATCAAGGAGAGAAAGGAAATGAACCTGTCTCCCACAGCACAGAAGAGAATGCTAACCAGTAAGCATTATAAAAAAAAAATGGCAATATTTAGTGGAGATCCTGATGACAGTTGGTGTGTTGAAAGCACACCCAGCATGTTAATTTTCTCAGGCTACCCAGGCTGAGAAACATCTAGTCTGTGGATCCTCACATTGCTTAACTATGAGACAGGCACCACACTACTCAGGATATTCAAAGTTAATATCTTCTTGAGTGTGCTTCATAGCAGCACTATAAATGTGTAAGGAATTTTAATATTGAAGATCAGTGCTTTGCGCTTAGGCATCTACCGTAGGGGTTAGATGGAATTATACTCCAGAACTCCGGTGGGGATTTTGCTCTAAGAGCGTTATTCAGAGGCATTCAGTGAAGCAGAAGACTGTAACTACCTTCTCACATCAACACTATCAGTTTCTCTCCCAACATTTTCTTAGCTGTCTGCTTTCTCCGGTCTTTCTCAGTATATGCAGCAAAGTCATACCCCGATGCAGGAATGCTGTCAGCTTCCGCACAAAGCTTCTGCTTTTTGGTACTGACAACACCAGAAGTCAAGCATGGAAAGAGTATGTTTTGCAAAGCTAGAAACAGCTGTTGCATGCAGACTATTACCCCACAACACCATTTCCATGCAAGTATCCTTGGAAGGTAATTTATCCCTTTCTTTGCTGATTCATTTGGTTTGATTGCCTGGAATGAAATGGAAAGTTTCGCATCTAATCCTATTTAATCTGATAATTACTAAAGTAGCCAGATAGCTTGCTATAATGCAAATAATTTGTTTCTAGATAGCCAGCATTAGAAACAATCTAATCCTATAGGCACCAAGGGCCCTCAGCTCCTACTGATGTAGGGTGTGAAGAGTCAAACCTTCCCTTTCTGGAGGCACTCTTTGTTTTGTCATTTTCATCTGCAAAGTCTGTGCATAGATTCAGTCAGAAACTTAAAAGAGCAAATATATAATGGTATGCTGAAGATGAGAAAGTGATTCAGAAGGAAAAGATTGATCGAAAGATAGCACAAGTTAGTAAAAAAAAACAAGTTATGGAAAGGATCCAGAGCAGAGACCCAGAGTCTGTGTGCTAGTGTTACCATGAATATGAAATTATTAGGCAGATCCAAATCTGTGGGTAGCTGTAAAACCTAGAGGGCCTGATTCTCTTTCTGTAAATGATAGTTAATACCAACAGAGCCAATGAGCTACTGAGGTCTAAAACTGTGATGAAGAGAGAATCAGCTCTCAGGAGTGTGATTTGGATCTGAATTTGATGATATAGAGGAACCCAAGGAAGATGACACAGGACAGAGGTGATATAATTCTTGAAGAAAAGAGCAGTCTGGCCACACCATTCTGGATGCCTTGTAGTTTAAACAGGCATTTAAATGCAGACAGGAAAAAAGGAACTGTGATAGTCAAGAGCAGAAGTGATTAAAGCTTCAGCAGAAATTTCAGCTGAGGAATCTGGCACTTAATCACAAGCTAGAGACTTATTATGAGCAAAGCGAGGCCCTTGCCATTTCCTGCACTAAATTTCAGTTTCATAACAATTTTCTTTGCGCAACTTGGCGCACAGGAAGGATGAGCATTTGCCTTCTGCTCATGGCCACAGCTGCAGTTCCATCACAACTCATGCCTTCAGCAAGATATTCACTTCTTTGTCTCCTCCTTCTCCATTTTCGCTTCATGCTTCAGGGCATCACTCACATACCAAGCCTGTCTGTACAGTCTCTCTCAGTACGGAAACTCCCACGGCAGAGGTAATTTGCTGGCTTACTCTGCGACCCGCTGCCCTGTGACACCAAGTGCCAGGACCCATGGAGCAAGGAAAGGACACAGCACCTGAATGCAGCTGTGGATTGTATTACAGACCTGAGGTCCTGCCAGAAGACATGCTCAATTCAACTTCAACCTAACACTGTGGTCCTTTCTGTTTAGTCAGAGAAGGCTTATAAAACATTCTGTCTACCCTCCCTCAGCATGAGTTAGCTACAACTGCATCTCAAATGGTCTTCCAGCTGTGTATAAAAATAAGCTTTTCTGAATATGTAATAATTTTAATCTTCTTTATGCAACCACCCCAACACAGCATTAACTGCTCTCACACCAGTACGTTGGGGTTTTTATGGTATTCCATACTCTACTTCAAAATATTTTTCTTGAAAGGATGCATTGCAGTCATGACACACTCAGCATCACGTTGTAGAAGTTACTTATTGGGAGATCACATGAGATTACAGGCAGCTTTTTATCATTAATAGTCAGACAAATGATCCAATTGTTTTCTTATTTCCTGTCATCACTGATACTATCAGTTTTCCTGTTAATTCCCTCATCCCTGTAACTGTCTCTTAGGGAAATTTTTGTCACCTTCTGAGAGCAAAGACCAAGGAAGTCCCAGAGCCCTTCTGAAATAAATACGAGAGCCTTCAGCAGGCTCTATTATCAACTGCCAGCAGCAGCAACATACTGTTGTGAAGTGTTTCAGGGGAAACTTTTTTTAAGCTGGCAGTCGTCTTTCAACGAGGAAAAATGTGAAGTTCCTTACTGAAATTCAGAACTCTAAACCATGGGAGCCACCACCTAAATGCAGCCCACTTGCAAGACCCGTGACACAATAAGCTAATGAATCAGAGGATGTTTCAGTGGGTGTTATTTAATGAAGTACATGAAATACAGAAACAGATTGAAGCAATTGTGAGAGGAACCAACAAAAAGGTCAAGCAAACAGCAAGAGATTTACTAAAAATTTGGCCTTGAGAAAAAAGGGAAGAGAGCATACATTTCTTGGGCAGGATGCTTTCAGGAAAGGGTGTTTGAAATTGTACTGCAAGAATCTGCCTTCTATTGTTTAACTTCATTTATATTCCAGGAGTGAGGTTATCATACACTTATGCCCCTGAAGATGTAGAATAACAGTGAAATGAACAGAAATGATAAAGCTTAACCCTCCTCAGCCCTGAGAGCACTGATTTTTCTGTGGATAAATATATTATTGTTAGCCACAGACTAACTGCCTTTGCTAGTGCATGCTGAAATTAAATATTCATTTTGTCAGAAGCACTTCAAAATACCTCCATGTTCAACAATGGGAGAGTTGGAGGATTTTCTGAGTGACCCTTTTTCTTTCAGTGAAAATTTTTTTCCAAGAGAGAGAATCTTCTGACTTTTCCCAGTCTGACTTTTCCCAGTCTGACTTTTCCCAAGCTGTTTCAACTTTTGTCGCTCTTTCAGATCAAAAATATTGGCAGTGCTTTTCAGCTAACAGAAATAAAATTTTGATTGGTAATTTTTTATATATTTTTTAAGAAATTGAAAATGATAGAACAAACCACACATACTTCTCACATAATTGCTCTATTCCAAGGTAGAAAAAAAAAGATGGAGGGTAATTCACCTATTCCTATAATTGAAAGTGCAACCAAAAATAGGTTGGCTGTTTCTTGCTGGCACATTTTACCACTCCTTATGCCCACATATCTCTGTGTTTGATAGAAAATGTGTTTGAATGATAAACATCAAAGACCAGCCAACTTCCTTTCTCTCTTATCACACAGTAAATCAGGAATTAGTTCATTCAGATTACTATATATGCCAGATTTGAACCACTGAAAATCTGAGCAGAATTTGGCAGTATGTTTCAGGTGTTGCTTGATTTATGGTTAAACTGGTAATATGGTAATGATGAGAAAAGCCAGATTAAGACTTTCTGGCAGGGAATTTTGCTGCTCTGACAGAGAAGGACAAAATAACTTATTTTTCTTCACAGCTGGCAGTAATAGCACTTTGTGGGAAGAGCAAAATGGGTCCTTAAGTGGAGCAGAGGGATAGGCTGGGAAAGATTAGTGGAGCATCTCTCGGAACAAGGCAGAGGGTAATGGTGACGTAGAGAGCCGGGGAGACATCTGCAGGGACCTAGAGGGTGAGGCTCTCTCTACACTCACTTGTTTCTTTAACACCCCTCCCAGCCAATCTGACCTCTCTTGGGTGGGAGAAGAGGTGAGAGGACCTGCTGCCATAAGGCTTCACCTCCCTGAAGAGCAGGAGGAAGGGTAGGGCTCTGGACCAAATGCTGGGAGTGCATTCGCTTATGCGCTACTTCACGCTCGCAAGATGCAGCACTCCTGTCTGCCCAGCCCTCGCAGCACTCCCAGAGCTGCTCTCTCTACCTTTGCCTCTGCCTCACCAGCAGGGAGAGTATAAGTCATTCCAACAAACAGAAGAAATGAAGAGAAGATAGGAAGCCTTTTTTTTTCTTTTGAGCCCCTTCCAAGTCTAGCAACATACAAGAGGAAAACGACCCAGCTACCCTATCTTCTTGGCACTGTCAGGTCAAAGGGCAGGAATAGGGCAGTGACGATCATGCAGGTAGAAGAGCTAAAGCTTTTAGATCAGGCACCAGAGATCTAGCTTAAGCAGTAGGTGCATGTAACGGTAAGGTGAGGACACCATCTGCACTCCCGGCAGGGACAGATACACAAACACAAGGGGCACTAGGGTCGATACTGAGTATTTGCTGCCTGTGTCTGAGTGGAGGTTCCCCAGCAACTTCCCTTTCTAGGCAATAATAGAGCAGAAGAGTCCCTGGCAGCGCTGAGCCATGACAAGGAATGCCGGGGGCGAGGGCACCATGTGACGTTTTTATGTACTATACATATGCGCAGTAAGCATATTAAGCTCATCGCTACTTCCGATTCAAAGCTCAGGTGTAGCACCACACTAACACGGGCTCAGCTGCGTGACTATGGGTCAACAAGCCATGTTGATACTCCTTTTCCCATGGAATGGTCTGGCTGGCTTGCCTCACCTATCTCCTTGACATTCTTCCGCATTTTCCCGTACAGTTTCCTCTTAGTTTTGCTAATATTTTGCCCTGGTGTCACATTATGCAGTGACATCAGTAAAGTGCATCTAGCATAGTTAGCCAGTATTGCACTCTGCAACATGCAACTTTATTACATAATCAGTGAGTAATAGCTATGTTCTCTGCAGATGTTCTCACACTATTAAAAAAATATAACCCCTTGACTGCTGCTGAATGTATTCCCATTTGCATGCCAAGCCAAGATGACACATAGCAAACACCACATTGACGCAAGGAAAGGTCTGGTACAGTGCTTCCTGTCTTAATGGCAGTAACAGAGGATTACCAAAGACAGAGAAAATTGTGTCCTTTCAGCTCCAAAACACTGACCTCCAGTGGCCAAACCAGATGTCAAAAACGTAACCTCAGCTTCTGGACAAATGTGTAATATATATGGGTGCTTGTTTTTCCAGTACTCCAAGTTGTGTGATGCAAATATTCTCGTAAAAGCATAAAGCGCAGGAATGATCTCCACACAGACGTCTTACCTTACACCACGGGCCTGCCCCAAAGCACAGTCCTGCCTGGAGCCCATGGGTGCAAGATAGCATGGGGGGGTTCTTTTGTTTACAGAGTGAATTCGCATAACCAACAGCTGGACAAAATTGTTCACAAATCTTGCAAAATACGCGGCAGCTAAAAAGAGCAGATTTTCAAAGCCACTAATGGCAGTTTTGGTCTAAATTCCCACTAACTTTTTTCTTCTGTCCTCAAGGCGCTTGCCCTTGTGTTTGAACTTCTCTGTCTCTAGAGTGCTTGATCGTTGCCAGACAAATGTAATTAAGATAGTCCTGATTTTCTGTAATTTGTCCTACTGTCCCAACAAAGTACTAAGAGTCCCTTAGCTCTGCAAAATCCCAGAAGCAACTATAATGCTCTGCACTGGGCACATGACAATGTTTAACAAGCGATTGTTTTAACAAGGACAACGAGGTAGAGCTTGGATAAAATCCCAGATATCCTCATGCCTCTTTAAGTGCACTCAGATTTGGTTCACCATATGCTTAAATGATGATTCCACATCAATAATGTGGTAACTCAGCTCAGCCAACACATGGAAAATCTAATGGACTCCTCCCATCACCTCATAAGCCAACAAAAGAGCTCACACACTAGCCTTTCAAAAGATGTGTAATGATTATCGTCCCTCTGCGCTTCTGCAAGCTAAGTGCTTCCAAGGGCTCAAGCTGGGACAATTAGCAGTGCTCTGGTATATATTTCTCATGGAGATATACTGAAAGCAGGAGTAAAGTTCTAAAAAGCAACTGAATGATTTAGGAGTCCAGACCTCCATTCTAGGCATCCAAATATAGCTGAAAAACAGGGAAATTTAAGATTTCATATGATTATGAACCTTCAAAAATGCAATCTAGGCACATTAAATATTTTCAAAATGTTAATTCTTTCATGAATTATAATCACAAGTGATGAATTGGGAGAGGAATGAAGCATTCCCAGGAGGCTGCACTAGTGTTTATCTCAGTAACAAAGTTTGGATACTTTGCATTTTAATGCCACAAGGTAGACAGGAAGTTATGGTTCTTAGCAAACCAAAAGAACCATGTTTTTAGTTCACCCTACATTTAAAGACTAGAAATTCTTTGAGTTTGGTCATAAGAGAGGAAACGGCAGAAATATACCTGGAGACACTGCAAGTGGCCTTCTCTTTTTCTAAATGGCAGACTGAATTGCAGCTCTCTATTTTGGAAATCATTTTCTATGCCCCCCTCTTCCTTGACTCTGTGATTTTTCACACCAGCACTTCAGAGGGAGAATGCTCAGAAACAGTAGAGTTTTACTACATGTAGTTGCAGCAGGTTGTTATTTTCAGGCCTAATAACATCTAGGCATTTAGGCTAGTGAGCTTTAAAAAGTAGTTCTGCGACACACACTAATGTCTCCACTTACTTCTCCAAGATATGTCTACACAATCCACAGTGCAAGATCCCCTGCATTGCCACTACAGTGAATACAGTGTAATAGAGGTGTATTACACAGTGTACAGTGAGATACAGAGAACAGGCCCCTGAGCTCAGAAGCCATTTGTAAAGAGTTACCTCTGGCAGAACCAGCAAAGTGGCAACACACAGCATCACTCACCTGGCAGCACTTGCGCTCAGTATCCCCAGAGGGACTGACCTTGCTCCTAGTTTCCAGCAGGCTCAGTGAGTGACTGTGCTGTCCTGAGAGGTGCTCTGCAGTAAAGTCTAAGTATGCCCAAAGGCTCATTGCCCTGCGGGGCTATGCTGGCAACACACTAGGAGAATAACAATATGCAGCAAGAGGAAAAATAGCATAGTGGAAAACATTGTCCTCCACACATGCAAACCCCAGGCACGAGAGGGCAAGTATTTTCTCTGGGAAAGTGTGTGTATGTGTGTGTTTACCTGTGTGAAAATATATGCAGGGATCCCACTTTGGCCATTGTTATTTCTCCGCCTAAACCCTAAGCATGATATTGGCAGGAATGCTGGATTTGCATCTGCAAAGAGAGGGTATGACCTAGTATGGCTGCAGCACTGAAACAAGCTGCCTTGCTAATCATAATTTGGCATAAGGAGTAACTGATTAGTTCAGACTGTGCATGCCAGTCCTGAGCAGCTTTTGAAAAAGAGCACATGCAAAGGCAATGTCCTAACCATCCTCACTCTTTCCTTCTGTATAGATACATAGATGACACAGTCACTAAATTTAGTAGTTGCTATAGTTGAAAGTATATTATTGTTTTAAAATCAGGAAGTAACACATTCTCTCCGTTCTTCAGTATTTACTTTTATGGATTCTAATGTACGTTCAAAAACCAGGTTTCAGACACAAGCACTGTCAATGATTACAGGTTTTTTCCCTTTTTCCTAGAATTATCTTTCGAGTAATGCTTTCCAGACTAGCTCAGCTTTTCATAAACAATGTAGTGTAACTGTAATAGCGTTGCTACAGGTTTGCTGAAAGTAAAGCCATATTAACACTGGCTGGCTGTTGACTTGGCAAAATTTGCCAGATGTATGATGCAAGGTAACTCTTTTTCTTTCTTTTCTTTTTTTTCCAGCACCATCCAAATCTTCTTCTCTTTTCCAGAGTATTATATCATTTGCCAATTTTTTTTTCCAGTGCACTTAGTGTAATATATCCTTGAAGCAGAGAAACAGCTATATTTTGACATTTGGCAAAAACAAAGCAAGGAGAATAATGATCCAAAACAAAGTAAGACAATCAGGCTTGTCTTCTGAAAGGTGCACAAAGAATGAATACTCATGACCGTAGGCCAAAATTTGTCAAATCTGGAGGCTTAAAACTGAGCACTGATTGAAGAGTGATCCCAGTCTGCATCACTGTATCAGACACTCCAGCACTTCCAAGAGTAAGACCATGTCCATGAGGAGGATCTAGAATGAGAGGCATTTAGTTTTACTATCTAATCCTTTTTTTTTTAAATAATTTAGTTAAAAATAAATGATCTCGTCATTAGGAGAGAGAGGGGATTGCTGGGTAAAGTATTTATTCTTCAAAGTCACATACAGTCTCACAAGAAAATAAACTTCTTGGCATTCTCACTAGTTTCTCAATGGATTCCAAGCACCATCATGGTCAACAGTAAGAGAAGACAGGAAGAAACACAAATAAGTTGTGGAAAGGAGAACAGAGGAACAAAAAAATAAGGCAAAGACTTCCAATTAAATTAAAGGCTAATATGCATTCTGCTGGTAAACTACTACTTGAATAAATGTGTTCATAAATAGAGCTGGCCAGAGAAATGAATTTCCATTCTGTGATAATTTCCAAGTTACCAGCATATTTTTCATCCTAATTTGGGAGGAAAAGACAAACACTTGAAAATTTTCACAGAACTGAAGTCCAACCATATTTAGTTTCAGAACCTCTTAAACATAAGGTGTTTCCAAAATGGAACGTGTTCCCTAAGATCCCTGGCAGTTACCAACTGAATCAGACACAATTATTGTTAGTTTTGCAGTTGCCCATCACTGAATAATAGCCTAAAACTAGTTGGTGGTGGGCTTCTGCATAAACAACATGTCATTATTGTGCCAATTGCAGTCAGCGATAGCCAGCATTCCTCAAGCTCCAGTTCCAGAGCGGCTCAAACAGCAAAGCTCTCGCGTGGTGCAACACAGAGGGCCTGGGATCTTCAGCTTGAGGTCATTCATGCAGTATGACTACGGCACTTGGAAACCCATCACAGGGTTCCCATCCCCAGGCACAGAGACCCCTGGGATCAGGGCAGATGATTTCCTCAGCTAGTCTGGAAACCCGAGGGCTCCTCAGTCCTCGATCCATCCTCTGGAAACCTGCCAAGGGAAGGGAATAACTAGGAAAGCTCGCAGGTTTTTAACCAGAGGCTGTCCAGCACATAAAGTTCAGATCGCACCTGTCTTCTACCAGCTGATTTTTCAACACACTCTCCAGAAAACATGTTATCTCGTCGGAATCAGAATTTTTTCAATAGAAAAAATGTTCAATCAGGAAAGGTCTGGCTAGCCACAGTTCCACATCCTTTGCAATTCATCCTACTAGAAACGCAATAATCACAGTACTACAAGGGTGTGCAGTATATTTGCTCTGACAGCCTGCTCTGGCTTCCTTAAAAAGGATACTTCTTTTGACCACCTGTTCATGTAATACTGTTCCACAGAAATAAAGCTTTACCTGACCCAACCATTTCAGAGTCTACAATGTAAAGCCAGAAGCATGGCACATCTCACTTTACAAAATAAGCAAAGGCAAATTCTGTTCTTAGTAAAGAACCTATTTTCTTTTCTTTTTTTTAACTTACCCTACCAGTGTGTCAGCTGACACCTCACCGTCATACTCCATAGCCTGGGATCTAAGACTTCTCTGCCAATATGACAGCTTCTTTGCTACTTGTAACATCCTACAACGAAAAAGAAGATGCTTCTGTATCCTGTCTCATCACCATGGTATTAGCGGGTCAATCAATCCCAGCCTGCTTGCTTTTCTTTATCCAGATGGGAAATTCTCTTGTTCTAGGGAAAGATAGACTCAGTGCTGAACCTAAAATACGAGTGACTGGTCATTTTGAGCAAGATCAGTTTCTGTGAAAGGCAGAGAAGATAATTTGTGTCAACTCCATTTTCATCTGTAAATGATGGAAATTTCCTAGGCTGACTTACACAGCATGATATAGGGGCAGACTGTGACTTTCCATACTAGGAGCCTTGAGTTTCCACAAAATACGGGCCTGACCACTTCTCTTTGTTTCTATTGTTCCAACCTCATGGCATGTAGCCAGGCAACATGCTGATTCCTTGGCTCCTTCAAAAGTCTGTGTCCCTGTTTCAGGCAGAGACTCACCTCCCTCACTGTTTCTTGTACTGCTCTCTCAGTAAGTTGTGCTTAACTCTTGGCCTTGCTATTTCTTACTACCTCTTGCATCTAGACTGAAAACAGTTTAATCCTCCATCTGGAGACCCCTCCAATGGACAAAAGTTGCCACAGAGATGGTATAAAGCTCCATTCCCAGCTATTTTTAAGAATGAATTAGGTGTACAACTTTTAGCCATGGAGCATCCTGGCAAGACTTTGTTGCCAAAAGAACCCCTTAGAGCCACAGTCAGCTAGGCATGACTGAGAAACTCAGGACATGAGACTGGAATAAGCATCAAATCCTGTTCCTTGTTAATTAAGAAAACGATGTACTGTAATTCCATTCCTACAATTACCATATAATCCAGTCCCAGCCTCAGCCTTCATTTTGGTAGGCTAAAGAAGCCAAACTCTACTAGAGATTGTCTATACCTGAATGTCAGTGCCAAGCTAGGAGGCTGCAAGCCAGATCTGCCCCAGAGCCACGTAGCAGCCTTCACACAGCTCTGTGCCAGAGTTAGTCTGCCCTGCTGAGAGGCCAGGTATATTGTCTTGGGCACAACACTGTGCTAATGCTGTGGCTCTGATGAACATTGCTGGAGAGATTTGTAATGACACTAATCCAGATGATGTCCTGCCAAGAGTTTCGGACCTGCTATACACATGCCCAGCGATAAGCAGGGGAGGAGCCAGCACATCCCAGAGAAGTCAGATGGGAGCTGGCTGCTGCCTCCACTGAAAAAACAGCCTGCTGTCTTGCATGTGCCTGACTTTCCTCCAGGAAAGGTAGTCTAGCAAGATCAGGATGCAGGCCAGGCCGATTGTCCTGACAGACTGTATGTGGCCCTTGACCACGGAGCATCAGTTCTGTGTCATCAACAGGTGTTCTTGGAACGTTGTTATATTTCTCAGTCAATATGTGGTGGTTTTTCTCAATTAATGCTTTATACTAAAAATGCTGAGCATGATTGGCCTCAAGGCAGCTCCTTTACGAATTCCTCTAAAAGTTTCCCTCTAGCCTCATATTTCCCTTTTAAGCAAACCCAGGAAGTTTTCTTTTTAGCCAGTTCCTTACTCACCTTGCAGTTATTCTTCTAATTCCCATTTATTTCAGTTTAACTAATAATTTCCTATGTGGCAACATATCAAACGCTTCACTGAAATCCAGATAGATCCACTGTATTTCTGTAGTCTAAAAATCCATTTTTATTAAAGAATAATATTGGGCTGGACTTCAAGATCTGGTTTTGGTAACTCTATATTTCATTTTATCTTAATTTTCTTTTACCTCCCTGGGCTTAATTATTTTTCCTTTAAAATTAGTCCTCAATCTTTTAATACAGTTCAGGCGATGCTAATATGTTTGACATTACCCCCTTTTCTGTTCTGCATTTCCACAGTACCACCAAGCAGCTCAACTTACTAAATATCCCTGTTCATCAGTTTTGAAAGGCCAGTACCTTCAAAGTTTGGGCTCACAATTAAGCTCACGGAGTTTTGCTTCCAACTCAAGTGCATTTGTTTCCATTTCTGCCCTTCCAGGCTCATTAGCCATCCTGCATTTGGGCCTTCACTCTACCTCACTGCACTTATTAAAAGCAGAGAGACTTTGTGCTAAATTGTGATGGAATCTGATTCAGTTCTTGGTTGGCTCCAGCAGTGCGCAACCGCAAAGGCAACGGAAAGCCATCTTATCTCCAGTTTAGGGTGATTTTGTTCTGTGTACCTGTACAGCTCACTACACAGGAGTTTACCTGCTGTTTATACATGCGTTACAGAGACTGTTTATTCAGAATATTATAAACCTCTGGTGCATAACACATGTTACGCTGGTTGCAAGCACTATGTTTCTCAGTATTTTAAAACCACAGATCACTCAGAGTTGTCTCATGAAAGTGTGGTATATAGGAAAAATTGACGTAGTTGTGTAGATCTTGGAATAACGCATAGTACTACAGTATTAATTTAGATATCTTCAATTATCAGACTGATAAAAAAGCTATAAAGAAAGCACAGTACCACAAATTTATGGCAGTCATATGACTAAATCACATGCGAATGGGTTGTTCTTCAAAAGGCCATAGAGCTCTTAAATTCTGGATTTCTTTCAGATTAAGAAACAAAAAGCAAAACAAACGTTCTTGTTCTTTCTTCATTATTGACTAGATAATAGGTTACTTTGAAATGACTTTGTACAGTTGTTATTATTGGAAGGCTGTTTTTTACAACAGAGACTTCAGAATCTGCAAAACAGCCTAGCAGTTCTCAACTGCTTACACTGGAAATAGGTTTTTTGAAAAAGAAAGCAAAGTGGATGCCAAGATCAAACAAGTCTAAACATTTGGTAACCCTTTGGCCCACGTCTTTCTAAAGCACCTGCAGAGATATGGGAAGAAATCAAAAAAAAAAAAAAAAACCCAGAAAAAAACTCTCCTTTGCAGGATTCCCAACACAGGCTGCTAGTGAGCCTTAGTGAGAAAGTGCATACACACACACACACACACACACACACACACACACACACACACACACACACACTTAAGCAGGAGGGGCCAAAGGAGCAGGTTACCCTGACAATAAACCAGAGTTAGCCAAATGTGATCTAATTTCTCCACAAAACAGTCCAGGAAGATTTGCTTCCAAGGGATTTGCTTATACAGAGAAAAAATCCTCCTTTTGGTGTCTTCTTAATGTTGACTTTTGTGGGAGGGGATTGTTTATTATTTAGGTTTTTTTTTTAAATTAGCACCCCAAATGTTAAACCCTTCTGCAATAATTTATCATGTGATCGTACTTTTTCAATATATTACTTTAACTGTAGAGATCTGTATTTAGTCAGCAAAAATGCCCTAAGGCTCTACTCAGATTTAAAGTTCTATTCTTCTAGGACTTATGCAAGCACATGTGAGAACATGGTCTTTTCCCTAAATCACTTGCAATAAGTAATAATTCCAGTGGTAATTCAGCGTCAAGATAAATCCAGACCAGAGCAGGCAAATAAATACTAAAGAAAGGGATTTATTTGTACATCTGTGTGCATTCAAATGATTTATTAGCCTATATTTTTGCTCTAAAATGTAGGAATAAAATAAATACACAGGAAATACACCTATGGTAACTTAACAGTCTCCTCAACCAGTTATCGTATTGGTTTGGCAAATGGTAGAAAGTAAAATCTTATGAAAAATTCTAAAATTGCAAGAGGTCATTGAGATTGTTCTAGAAGTGGTAGTTTCCTATTTGGATAAAATGTCCATTAGATATAGATTGGCTGAGGGCACTACACTGCTAGAAATGCTGCCTTTTGGGCACCATCTGTATGAAAAATGTGGATGTTTTTCTTTGCATAGGATTGTTTAATAAATGGAGAGAGGTTAGCAAGGATCAGGGTGGGTGTTGTCCACTCCTCAGGCTGCCCAGCTCTCCTCAGTTGACTATCAGGCTCTGCACAGGTGGTCTGTATTCAAAGAGTACTTGATAAGCTTCACTTCCTGTCTTAAACGGAAGTGCAACTTTTAAATATTAAACAATACCGTGCCAGATATAGCCATTATTGTGTCCTGTAAGAATTTTGTGCAGTACAGGGCAATTAAAGTCATGGCTATATTAAATAATGTGGAGAAATTATGACAACCTATCTACAAAGTCCAAACTCTAATTGAATGCCAAATGTAAAAAAAATAGTCAGATGTTACAGGGGTCATGAGCATGCATGACTTGCTTCTGTAGACTCTTCGTTGTCACGTCTTTAGAAATTCAGACTGCATCCATATAATAGCTATAACTATTACATCTTGCTTTTATGGCCAAAATTTAAGAGTTCTTACTAGTGACTTTAAAGCACACTGTATCAATACAAAGATATCTAAGCCATTTTACTGTATAAGCATTGAATAAACAAAGCATATAATTTTCTTGCATAATTCTATTGCAAGAATAGCTGAAAGTGTCTTACAAACTCTGAAATAACTTCTCTCTAAAATTAATTAAAAATGCCACTCATCCCTGAGAAAAATGGAATACAGTCAATTACAATATAGTTACTTTTTCAGTCACATGTTCTTGGAAAAACATTAGCAATAACTGAAGTTCAGCCTCTGTTTTCCTCCTACTCACAGTGTCTGCTAAACTGTCACTGAACACAACATACAACAGTTATGGCAGATAGCTCTGAAAGTGACATTTGGTTTACCTTACCTTCCTAATCATGTAAGGGGGAGATGTGAATTCTCAATTCTTCCAGGAATTTTTCATACTTTCCAGATCTTCTAGATTGCCAGGTTGAGAATAGTTGTTCATGGATTCCCTCAAGCAGAGCCTGCAAAAAGGATGAGCTGTTACCAGCTACATCTTCCTGCTCAAGCGTAAAGACTGGTCACATCTCCTAGCAATTCAGAGAGTGAATCAGCTAAAGTTCACAGCAGTGTTGTCCCCTGCTTCATGAGCCAGCATTTCGCTACCTGGTGGCCCGTACTGAAGTCCACCTAGCACAACTCCAGAAGGACTTCTGTAACTCTTTTCAGGAGAAAAGGAGAGTGCATGCAGCTTTCCACCACTTCAGAATTGGATAATGCTATGGTGAGTCACCAATGGATTTAGGAATAAATTTGGAGAAAACAGGAAAATTGTGAGGAGAAGGAAGAAGAGAGATCAGAAAGGCAGGATATGAGAACTCCCTAAAGAGTGAAAAAATGAAAAGAACAGACTGAAGCAAACATGGATTTTCAGAATGGAAAAAGAAAATCAAAAATCAAAGAAATCAAAAAGGAAGAAACACAACCATTTATGAACAGTAGTAGTTATTTCCTATTCTATCAGTTTTCTCATTACTTTCAGTATTTCATGTGAAGTAGAGTGAAATGAAGTGAAACATACATATTAGCAAAGGGTTATCACATGCAGGTTATTTTTGTTTGTATTATGTCATACAATGGCCGGGTAAGTATTTTCAGAGGCCCTAACAGCCCTCATATCCAGATAGAAAGCTAAAGCATGGAGCTCCAGTACAGCACTATTTCCTCGGTTGGGGGGAGGGAGGGGACAAGAGGGGGTATACATGCCCCAGTATGATTTGGCACAGTTCTTAGCATAGCTCGTAGCTGCTGTAAAGGAAATTTCCAGAATCACTGCTTAGGAGTTACTTTATTTTTTGAGAACTCCTTTATCAGCACTCTCTGTTGAGCACTACCATGGATGCAAACTGCCATAATTGCCACACTCACAATTTGTTTCAGAAGAAAATAGAAACAGGGTTACTAGGTGACACACAACCTCAGCACAACAATACTGGGTTACGGACTAATTATCGTCACTGGCAGGCTTTGTGGAAAAAGCACACTTGTGGATGGACACTGACAGTGCAACATACTGATGCCCACAGCCTGAGAGGACTTCTAAGAGTGCAGCACAGCAGCACGGAAGAGGTAACATCAAAAAAATAAAAATAAAATAAAGAAAGGAGACATTTAGGAATATATATTTCAGAATATAGGAAACACAGGCACCATTGCGCAATGTCAGCAAATAAGCCAAGTAAAGTTAACATGGAGGAGAATGTTAAGGAGAGACCCAAAAAAGTCCTGAAAGAGGTACAGTTTCCCTAAACAGTTATCTAATACAGTTTGAGACCCCCTAAAGAGTCTGAAACATCTATGTAAAACTGGCAAGTAAGACATGGACACACAGGAGACCCATCTGGAAAAATAGCTGGATGCCAGATGGCATAAGCCAGAGTATCTCCAACAGCACTAGACTACTCTGCTTAGACAACTGACCCCAGCCCAAAATGTTTAGCACACTGGGATTAAAATATGGTTTTGGAGAGCTGCAAGATTTTTATAAGTTTAAAATTTTGCATCATTAAGACGTCTTATTCTTTGAATAAAGTTAGAAGGTCATAAAACCAACAAGGATATATAAAATATTCTGGCCTAAAACTGTTCTGTCACCCCACCTCTTTCTGGCTCGGATACCTGCACTGTATTCTCAAATACTGACCAGGTCCAGCCAAGCTGTTCAGTCCAAAGCCCAAGATACGTAGGTAAATATCACCTTTTTGGCACTTTGGTTCTGTTACATGCCAGGAGCTGAATAGGATCCGAAGTACAAAAGCTAAGGTTTAGGGCTAATCCAATCTATGCCTCCGCTACCTGAAAATCAGCAACCAAGCAAGTGTAGCTACAGAGATCTTTCATTTCTTTTTCCACACTACCTCACACCAGGAGGTCTGTAAGCTCCTGCTCAATAGCACTCAAAGATTCTCTCTGTAATAAAAAAATTAACTAGGAGTGCAATGGATAATAGGGAACGTCCACTGGTATCTGTATCCATTGGTAATGAACCAGATCTCCTACTGGGTTAAGGGCAAAAGAGTTCACACTGCAAACATTGGACAGATAGGTCATTGATCCATTTGTTTTCCTGTGATTTTCCCAGGCTCAATGCCTTCACCAGTCTTCCTGACTACACCCATTGTCTGTTCCAGCAATTGGCCTACCACACAGAATTTTACATGATATAAGCCTTTGGTGAATCAGATATTTTCCTGTAAACATTCAGCTTTTCAATCTAGGATTTCTTAAGGGAAACTATTGCTATAAAGCAAAGAGACATTGAAATCATTATAGGCTCCACATTTCACAATGGCAAAACATTTACTTGTAAATAATTTGCTTTTACAGAATAAAACTGAGCCCCTTTTGTTTGCCTATCCTCATTTGTTTGAAATGAGATCTCCCTTTGACACCACATCTCACTTTAAATGTTTCATGCAGCTTGCTTCATTTTGGAATACTGGCACTCACCTCTGGTTTATGTTGGGATTTTTTGCCTTTTTTGGCGTTCATAGAACCGTGTATTGTGTCCAATTGCAAATGGACTAGCTCCAACACAGTTCAAGAGCTGTTGTCTTATTTTCAGGTATTTCTGAGATCTCTTAAAGTCCCTTTAGCCCCTCTCTAACACAGGAAGCATTCTAATACTGAGGCAGATTTTTTTTTTTTCAGAAGTGTTTTAAACAATGAAAGACAAGGGGGAAGAGACTGGCAAGCCAACAGGCTTCCTAAAAATAAATCTGAGAGTCAACTTGACTTTACATATATTTCAGAAGCGTGTTTTCAAATCTTGTCATTCTTTCTCCTTTCTAAATCTATGTTCTACAGACTCCAAAATCACGAATACGTGTCTATATTTAATGTTTTGAGAAGACAAGGTTGAAATTTAACAGAATTCTGTAATTAGCTGAATAGTCATTAGGGATTATTAGAAAACTGGCTATCTCGTTCAAATCAAGTGGCAGCATTTAGGAATCCCAAGAGGTTTCATTTTTCACAGAAAGCAGGTCTACAGATATCTGGCCAACAGAGCAGGAATGGAAAGATGAAAAGGAAACCTCCAAGTTGCTGCTGCTTAAATATTGATTGATGGCACTCTCATAGTGTTTGTTAAAGAAGAGAAAGCTCTTAGCCCTCAATTTTTTCATGCCATTCAACAGTCTGCTATAAACATTCCCGCAAGTAGGGCTATCACACGGGTACCTTGGCTGAACTGCCTTGCCGTGAATACTGTAACAGATACAATGGGCTCCAGTGAAGTGCCCTGGGGGAATATCCTATCACGCACATCAGTAATTTTTCTTAAATTGAAAACTTCATTCAATCCTTGTCGGTCATGGTCAATCTAGACTGGCAGGGCTGGTTTGTTTGAAGTTATTTAATATGCTAAGCAAGTAGGCTTTATGGATAAGATCAGGCAGTTTCATGGACTTTGGAAGAATTCTCACCACCTTGCTGACCTTTTGCTCAGAAGCTATGGTTACATTTCAAATATCTCACTCCAAATTATTTCTATTTTTTTTTAATTTGTTTATTCAAGCGTTGCATTCCAGAAATTCTAGCTCCTTGGCATTTAAGCCATGGGATAACTGGTTTAAAGCCCCTTAATTTGCTTTGGGAGAAAAAGTTTCTATAGATTGTAAACACCTTCGTTCATAAAAATCTCACATTAATCAGAGTGAGTGGAAAAATATTTTTGAAGATTTAAAGCCCACAGACTTGACAAAGCTCTCTCCCAGTTCTATAGCAATTTCTCTGTCTTAGTCATGATCATGAAAGGATTTATATGGTAGTGTTTTCTGTATTAACAAGTGACAAAACTTAACGACTCACAAGAACCCTTGCTAGCCTGTGCCATTGGTTACGCCACACTTCTTAGCCCAGAAAGAGTGGTACCATCACAATGGCTGCGGAAAGCCTTGTGGTTTTTTGCTAAGCTCTGCTAAGTCTGCTCCTAAAACATCTCATTCTCACTTCCAGCTTTTGACTTTTCCCCCCCGTATCGTTGTGCATGAATAATATGTGCATCATGAGGGTGTGTTTCAAAGGAAATGCACTACTTGGCAATCAAGGAGGAAGCACACACTGTGCTTAATGATTAGTTGGCATTTAACTACACATAAATCTATTATGGGATTAAAAACCTATCACAGTGCCAGCTTCAGGGAAAAAATACACAGCTGCAGAGACTACTTAGTATGTGTACACTCAGCCCCATCTGCCCTTGCTGTGATTACAGATGCGTGCTTACTTTCCTGATGCATTCTCTGAGAAAATAAGGTACAAATGTTTAATTCTGGATTATATTTGCTAACAGAGGTTAAGAAAACCCCAGAAGCAAAAGTTTAGGATAAGTAATAATAAACTACTTGGTCAGTAAGTAGACTGATGTATTAAAAGCAGCTTTACTTGCACCTCACACACAGAGAAAAATGGCTGACTGTCTACTTATTATGTGAGACTGAGCAATCCACAACTAACTTTCACTTTTACCCTCAGTTACACTTCTTCCTTAGTCTTTGTCTGAAGTTAAAACTTAGATTGGAATAATTTATTTTTAAATCTCAAGTCTGTGTTATTGCAGGAGCCCTTTAATCAAAGAAGGTAAAAACTGGCCCTTTCTGTAATAACATAGATCTGAAATGTCCCTTGTGCCACTACATCCCTCTACCTCTTAAACAAAAGGGTTACTTTCAATCTGGCATCCTTTCTCCAATGCTCCTTGCCACTGAGCACAACAGCTTTGGCTTCAGTGCCTGGACTCACATCTCAGAATATTCCGTACACAAAGTTATCATGGGAACTATCATTACTGCCATCACTACTTCGGGGAAAAACATGTCTTGCATACTTGCCGTTACTCTAAATAACCACGATGCTGTGGTGAAAATCAGACTACAGTATATTTTGCAAGAAGTCATCCTCAACTCTTTCACAGCATTTTAGACTAGGTGATGTCCAAGCATCAAGATTTATAAGGCCAGAAGCAGCAATAGAAAGCCTGGCTGTGCAGGCTTGATTAGGTAACTTGGGAGAGAGGTAGATTCTCAATTTCTAGGCCTTTCTCAAGGTAACATTTATAAACACTTCTAGGAACAGCAACATGAAGCAAAGCTACTCCGCAGAAGCAATATGCAGACAGTTTATCTTTATTAAATTCTAAGTAATTGAACAGAAAATATATGGTAAGCACCCATGCAAAGTTGTCTTTACGTAAAAGTCTCTCCAAAAACTGCATTCCACTGTTTAAAAATGGAAACAACGATTAAGAGAAATAGGACGGAGATGAAGATACAGAATTGAAATGGTTGTTGGTAAGCCAAAGATACAGTATTTTCTCAGATAAAAGTCCCAGTCAAACTTGACTTCAGTGGGACCCATGGTATAGGGCAGGGGTCCAGGACAATTCAGTCTATTAGTTATTCTTATTTTAAGGTAGATGTCAAGTAACTGTAAAAATATAGCATATTTCAAATTAAAAAGGTGTAATGGCAGTGCACGTATAATCTCATTAATGCTATATCTTCAACATTTGCACTAGGCAGCAAACTAGAGCAAAGAGCAACTGGTATTTTAAACTCTTAAGCAACCTTTTGATATGTGTGATACTTTATGGCTCTAAGTAGGACACAGCTACAGAGATACACCTTTCAAGTTCAGAACTTGCAAAACAGCTTTTAAAAACTGACATTTTCATAAGAAACAGATTGAGATTTCAGTTATCAGTGAAGAAACTGTTACTCGCTGCAAATACTATGTTAATGGTGAAGAAAAGAAATGTAATTGAGAACAGAACTACTCACAGCAGATTTATTGATGGCCACATAGTTACCATGTTAAATAGACACATATCTCTTTGCATGCTAGTGCCAATATTTGACTTGTTATCCCAGACTGAGGATTCAGACTGCACATTTTTCTGGTTCCAAGGATATAGTAAATGCCTTTTACAGATGATTGCAGTAGTAATACAGCAGAATTAACATGTTAATACATTTCTCTGATATGCTAATATACAGTTCTAGAACTGGAATTTGGGAGAAATTAGTGTAACATTTTAATGTCCTAAGTGGTGGGTGTATGGATGTACACATGTATATAATGCGCCCTTGCAGCAAAGAAGGCCAACAGCCTCCTGGGCTGCATTACGCAGAGCATCACCAGCAGCCAAGGGAAGAAATCCTTCACCTCTGCTCTGCACTGATGAGACACATCTGGAAGGCTAGGTCCGATTCTGGGTTCTTCAGTGTGAGAGCAACATGGACCTGCTGCAGAAAAAGCAGAGAAGGGCAACAAAGATGATTAAGGCACTGGAGCACGTGAGCACAGTCTGAGAGAGCTGGGGCTGTTGAGCATGGAGAAGAGAAGGCTCAGGGAGGTCTTATTAATGTGCAAAAATATCTGATCAGGTTGGGGGGAGGAGATAAAGCAGTCAGAGCCTGACTCTTCTCAGTGACCAGACAAGAGTCAATGGGCACCCACTGAGATGCCGGAGATTCCATTCAAACACAAGAAAAAGCTTTTTGTTACTGTGAGGGTGGTCAAACACAGGGTCAGATCGCCCAGAGAGGTTGTAGAGTCTCCACCTTTGGAGATATGCAAACCTGACCGGGCACGACCACGAGTGACCTACTTTAGCTGACTTTGCTTTGTGCAGGGGGTTGGACTAGGTGATCTCCAGAGGCCCCAGCCACCCAGTAATTCGTTCAGATGAGAGTATCAGGGCCCTAAGGGCACTTCCAGGCCTTACTGGCCCTACCCAGTGTTCCCTGGGGCCTTTTCCACCCTGTCCTTGGGCCCAGGAGCCCCAGTTCAGCTCAGCCTGGGGCCAGTAGCTCAGGATCTATGGGGCTGTACCCAGACTGGGACTTAATGCAACTTTCAGCAAAATTAATGGTGTTCAAAGCAGTCAGAAGCAATGGAGTGGCACAGTCCGCTTTCTCGAACATAGATATCTAAAATAGGTCAGAGGAATTATATTCTAAAAGCGCCCATTCACATAAAAATGAAATTGAAAATCATATGGGCAATAGGAAGGCGAACAAGATTTAGCAGAATAAGTTTGAAATGTTGTAAGATAGGTCACCATTCTGCGCAACAGATAACTCCATTAAGTTCTTGATGCCATTAAGTTCTTGCCACTATGCACAGGGAAGCTGTTACAACGATTTCAGTTATAACTCTCATTCTTCTCGACAACATTTGATAAAGAGAGATATGTTTCTTTTTTATAAGAACTTGAACCAAAAAGATTTGAAAGCCAAAAAACGTAGTATGACTGAAATGTAAGCACTATTCCATTGCTTTTTAAAGTTCCCATAATGAGCTTTATCCTATATATCAGTCGTTGCTTTACAGAATCTGAAATAGCTATTTAAGATAAACAGCATGAGAACTCTTCCTAGCCTTTCATAGAAGCCCAGACATAAGAAGAAGATTAACTGTGTTGCTTGTGTTTAATCTTAAGTAGAAACACTTTACTGAATATAATACAAAATGCCAGCCTAAAAAGTTACTGCAAGTCAGATGACTTGCCTTAGTTTACTATGTGTATGCTTCCATGCACCTAACTGCGAAGCAGAAATCTAGGAAGGAAGTCAAAAATTCCTATATGTAAAGAGAATGACCAATCAGTCATGGATGGATTTACAAGGGACCTGATCATTCCCAAATACTACGCACCTCGCAGGATAAGACTACTATTCTGTCAGTCACAAAACATTTATTTCCCACTTCCAAGCAAGCCTCTCAGAAACGTCCAACTTCGGCCTCCACGCCAGCTTCCATACGTCCCTCCCAGAGCAGCCTTGTACCCCTTCCAGCTCTAGCATCAGGGTTCACGATTTCTGCCAGCCGACATTTCCAGGCATGCTACTTCCTTTCCTCTCCAGTAAGAAGCCTTTCGGATTAGTTTTACTTTATTTTTTCTAACACCTTGTGCTGTGCTATGTATTCCCTGTTCAGCTGGCGAGACAGAAACACCGGAAGTCTACTTCCAACCAGCAGCTGAAGTCTACAAATGAAGGTACCTGGGCTGGCTCTGAAAAATGACTGTAAATAGTCTGCCCAGTGAGCTACCAGCCTCTCTGATGCAGAACGGAGCAAGAAGAACTGCATCTCAGCAGTGAAGTCCAGACATGAAAATGACTTTGAAGGCAAAGAGCTTTTTGTCTTCTCATAGCCCTTCTAACGGAGTGGAGTAGCCCTCTGCTCTGCCTGAACATGTGAGGAGACAGAAGTTTCCCCAGCTGTCTCTTGTGATAAATTCATTACACTTGTTTGGCCCACAGTTACACATAGCAGGAAAGGTTTTATATGGCTACTTCTTTGTTGAAATTCAGGCTGATCCAAATTGTATTACTTCCCCAATAATAATATGAGTTATGGCATGTCTTATAATTTCCCTCGCATACTTAATACTATAGCATAAGATTGCATTGCAAATACAATGTAGTTGCAGTGCATTTGGCTTAGTATTCGTAATAACTCACGTTGCAGTCAATTATCTCCAAATAGACCATTGCTTATTTAACTGAAATTTTGTAGGTGGGATCCAAACATATGGTCAGCACTCAGAAGGCTGTTGTTGAAGTGCAGAGCACTCAACAGACTGAAGTAAGTGCCCCATGCCGCAACCTGACAAGAAAATCTGCAGGTTCAAGCCGGCAAGAGAGTAATAAACTATAAACTGAAGTGCCAAGAATATTGTGCTCTTTCTTTTTTTTCTTTTCTCTTTTCCTTTTGTGCGCAGGTTTCACTGTTGTGCCTGAAGAATGCTAGAATGCTAGCAGAAAGAATTTGCTTGTTCAGATTCCTGGATAACAATTCACTTTGGTGAAAATTATTTACCTTGGCAAGAGGTTTTCGCTTGTCCAGCTGTCATTAACACGTGCAGCCAAAATCTGAACCAAAAGATACTTTCTGTTCAATATTGTTAATGAAAATAAACAAATAAATGAAAATGAGTTTTGTTCAAAATGTCAATTCACAGTATATAATCCCATTGACCTGAGACAACAGATACTCATACTCAAGTTCTTAGCACCATAACATATGGCAGAATTCTCTTTTTGTCCATCAAATAGCAGCATATTTGGCTGCAATAGCAGCAAATAAGCACCCTTTAACATCAAACTGGAGAAACTGGACAGTTTTCAAGAGACAAAAAACAAATAAAAAGCAAGCTACTGCAGTCTTTGTAGAAGTCTGCCCCGGTCTGTCAGAAAAATCAAATAATTTGGAACATTGCTAGAATGAAGATTATGGCACCTGAAGAAAAATCAATGGACACAAAAATGCCTAACTGAAGACCAATTGATCTCAGTTTACTACAGTTTGAAATATCTTGGTTGATCTCTTCATGCTGTGGGTCCTTACAGAGGATGGCTTTCAACTTGTCCCATAGCCGCAGATATCAAACTGCTCTTTTTAGGACTTGGCAGTTTTGCAGTATCAACAAAGTCCAAAAAGAGCACAAAGAGAAGAAACCTTGAAAGTAGAGCAAAGAATCCCTTTTATTTTTCTTATATATTTGCTCTCTTATCTTTTAACACAACTGAAAAGATGAATCAATGTCTTTATAACTATCACTGTCAAATAGGTCAAAGTTGGAGGTGTTTTATTACAGCTTCGGTTACCAGTGCTACAGTTTTCAAGGTGAACATGTTTCCTTGCTTTATCTGAAAATACCAGAAGCTTTTCAAACAAAAGAATAAAAGGTTATTTTTGTTTATTTTTAAATAGGAAGTCACTATATAACTTTCAGGTAAAATATCTGAGATCTGATGATGCATAATTGTTTTGATTGTTTTAGCTACCTCTATTTACTGAGTTTCAATCCAAAAGTACCTTTTCCTCTGGCTGTCTCCTTGTACTTTGAACATTAGTTGCGCTAGACCAGTCAAACACTAGAGGGAGCTCCAAGATAGACTCAAAGCCAGCTCTACTCAAAAAGTGGAGGCTTTGGTGGGTGACACTCAAAATTTTAAGAGCCCAAACCAATATGAACCGCAAGGTTTGTATTTGACTCTCACTGCAGTCTCATATCATAATCACCATTTCATCCTTCCGTATTTGATAATACAATACTTTGCAATAACCTATAGATTTTCTGGTGATAATACAGCTGCCCTGTGCTGCCTCTTTCAGATACTTTGGCAGAAGAGAGGTGAAAGCTGCTCTGTAATCAGGGTAGGAGTTGCTAGTGGGGACTTTATCAGAAAAATTGCTATTTGATCACGTAATTAAAGATTATTTTGCCAATATGAACAAAAGGCAAATTAAGGCTTCACAAACTGTCTTCATTCCTGTATTTTCCTTATTTCAAAAAGCTCGAATTTGCTATGTTAATTTATTGGTTTTACTTTTTGGATGCAATGCTTTGTTGCACCCCAAAGAGACTATTAAACTTATTTCACTTTAGATAACTAGCAGGCATTGTATGGACCAAAGCAGATGTCAAATGCCCAGAAGAGATATTACAAAACAGTGAAAACAGAGGGGTTATTTCAATAAC
This sequence comes from Struthio camelus, assembly GCF_040807025.1. Classification (NCBI taxonomy): domain Eukaryota; kingdom Metazoa; phylum Chordata; class Aves; order Struthioniformes; family Struthionidae; genus Struthio; species Struthio camelus. The sequence continues at coordinate 129,125,344 of NC_090943.1, forward strand.
AGATTACCTGAACAAAGTAAGGAGATCAACACAAAGGCTTATTTTGACTGCTTTGGAAATGGTGAGGCACAGCCGGTGAGTGAAGAGCCCCATCTTTGGAATCCAGTCTCTCTGGAGGTCCTCCTGGGAGCTTTCAGGATATGGATTCAGAATTATTTCTTTTGCTTTCTTGTTTGTGTTTTATGAGGTTCTTAGTATGAAGAGTTTGTCTAACTTGTACTGCAGATGAAAACATGTTAGCAGCCTATGGAGACATGCTCTAGAGCAAAGTGAAAGAAATAACTCACCTGCAGACGTAATACCTGAATGGGTTCCTCTTTAGAGATTATAGGATCAGTTGGTATGACTTCACAGAAAAGTGGCAGCTAACACATTTTTAAGGCCAAGAGAATTACTGTGAGTAGCCCTTAAAGCCTAGGGGTGGAATTCTGACACAGCTCTCGCAGACAGAAGCACTTTGGTCAAACCATATACTTTAAGGTAAAGTGTCCTAATGGATATTAATGAAATAAACTTCCTCCGGCGAAGCGGTTAGCAACTCTGGGTTGGCAACTGGTTCCTTAAGCCATGAGGATTTATAGCTTTTAGGGTTTTTCTTTGAGTAGTGAAAACAGGAATTAGCATTAACAGATTCTATATTTTTTTCTAATCTTTGATATCAAGAAAATTTCACCAACTCCATGAGGGAGGTTGTTTCTGGTTTTATTTGTTACCAATTTTAAATCAATTGTCTTTCAGTTCGTTAGAAACAGCTTACTGAGGGGGAAAAAACACTTAGAAGTCAGCAGAAGAAGAAGAACATAGAAGGAGTTCATATTGTTCTATTCTCTTACCCTTTCTAACGTCTCTCCTCCCTAAATTTAACAGTTCCAAATTTACTGCTGCTTCTTTCTAGGGAAAAGATATGAACTAGATTTTTAATATGCCTGGCTCTCTCTTATTTTCCTCAAGGTCTTTAGACTTCTTCAGAGAAGAAAGTCGCCTTTCAAAATACTCTCTGATCTTTTTGCTATGTGTTCAGCCTGAAAAGTTCCTCCTCATCTAAGCTTCTGTGTAAAACATTTTTCTGCTGTATAATGGCCAGGCACTGGATAATAATATTCTGCCAGTTTTATAAAAACACTTTCAACCAAGCCCCCACCACAAAATAGACTGCCTTCTCCAAATTTAAAGTTTCCATTTGAAATTGTATCCTCAAAATAAGGTGATATTCACTACTAGACAGACATCCCAGCTCAATAAGCTGTTTTCTCTTCTAATGTCTCCCAGGTGGTGTTACTTTTTTTCCTGCTCTCTTCCCCTCTCAGGCCTACCACAAAATTCTCCCATACCACTTCATTTATTTGTCATTCACTGCAGGAAGAATAGCAAGAGCCTATCAGCTCATCTTCCAGCCAAAGCACTGAGCATTCCAATGCCTTCTCTTTCCTTTAAACCACATTAAGCTCACAAAAGCAGTGATTTTAATAGGCACTAGAATCCTAACATAATGAAACAAATTATTTCTAATCTATTTGTTCTCAGATTGTCTATATCAGAGCTTTAAATGAAGCTTAAAAGCATCCCTTCAGAAACAACAACTCAAAAAATAAATCTATTAGTCTATACTCAATTTGTGGATACCATATTTGGGTTCTGCAATCCCAAAGGACTATTACTATTACAATATGACACTTGAAAATTCTTAATTCTTGCAGTGTCTAAGAATAAAAAATGGAATATTTTTCATATAAGAGTGTTTTCGATAGGAAAACCCAGGAATCCGTTACCTCCAAAAATAAAAAAAAATAAATAAATGATCATCACATTTCAAGATGAGTTAGAGTTGTTTGGAAGAAATTCTGATCCGTTGATTTTCCAGCAGTACAGCAAAAATATAGCAATCAAGGAATAATACAGTCCAGACAATGCATATTGGTATGATTACTGCATACCTCAGGTGGTATTATAAAACTTCAAGGCAGTGAACTTGAACCACCCAAGAAAAAGAAGAATTACTCCATCAGCACTGCCTGTGAAGTTAGTGTGCTATTATGGAGACATTAAAGCAGACCTGTGCAAGTACTCAGTTCTTGGCAGCTTGGGAAACATTACTTCCTTTTGTTTGGAGTTTTTTGATGAGACAATCATAAAGTGCATATTTGTATAAAACAGAAAGGTGAGACACACAGGTTTCAAATTATCCATTTATTCAAAAAAAAAAAAAATCAGGAAGTCATTGAATGTCCAAGATGGAATTTCTTATGCAAGAGAGCCGTTCCACCATACCGTAGCTGTGAGCTACTTGCAGTTTCCAGTCTAACAAGAAGTCTCAGTCTGATTCAGTTCAAAAAAGGATTTTAAATCTTAGGACCTCACCTCAACCCCTTCCTACTCTTGAGCAGAAGAAGTCTTCCCCACTGTTTTCAATAATAAATTTTAAAAATCATTTAATACTACACTTTAATTCTGTTATTCTTGTTTTCCAGTCACCCTTATTCAGTACTGCAGCAATACATTATCCACAGCAGAAAACTAAAAAGCTATATATGCATTCAGTTCCTTCTTTTATCAGCAGAGTATCACTTTTTTTAGGCAGATACAGCTACAGGCCATATGACTAAACTTATATCTATCTCACTATGCTGAAGACCACTTAAACTGTTAGAAACAAGAGCTCAAAAAGTCTTAGAAGTTCCCTAGAAAGACTCTTCTTCACTTGCTATGGTATGGTATAGGCCTCAGAAAGGTGCTGGAAAAACAGTGCTCTCCTCAGAAAAAAGTTCTAAACTTCATATTCCCTGGCTATGGCACCTCTCTCTGGACCTATGTATCAAAGCTGAGGATGCATTCTTGAAGGGTTAAAACTTGAGATCATCAAAGTTTCCATTCTGAGTTATTTTGCTCATTGATTTTCTTACTATTATCAACAGAGATGCTGTTGTTTATAGATACATGTCATATAGATATCTATTTACGATTAAAAGATGTATAAAAGATGTATATGTTAAAAGATGTGTACATTAGCTGAAGCATGTACACTAACGTGTTACTAATGGCTACTGACATCTTAACCATATTAGACTAAAGGCATTTTATCTACCACAGTCACAAAACTAGAGATTTGTGTTAGATGTTTGACCGAATGTTTGTACACTGGTTTCACTGTTTTATTTAAGTGCTTCATGCCTCAACACAAAGAACAAAAATGTCTTTTTAAAAACAGAGAAAGGTAGTTCTGTCAAGGAAACCTTGGCTGGAGGATGAAGAATCGATATAATAACTAAAATTATCACATTCTAAAATTCAAATGTAACACATTACTTACACCTCCAGACATAATTTCAGAGATGGAAGTTGTGGCCCTCTTTTTCAGGAGATACAGAGTGGGTGCCTGGTGCTGCTGAGGGTGCCCAAGGGTATCCAGCACGTCTGACATGTCCCTAAGGAACCGCAGGGCCTAGAGGAGACCCCTACCCTTCTGGGGCAGAAGGTGGACATGAGACGGATTGCCCAACAGTGTCTCAAGTAGCAAGAAATATTTGCATTTGTGGAACTAAGCCTTGCTTGCCTTCAGAATGTTTTACTCTCAGCTCTCTGCTTTGACCATTAGTCCTTATTTCATCCCATGCTCTGAGCACTCGCAACTACTCTCACTTGAGCTCAGTTCTCAATAGCTGTAGGGAACAGAGCAGATGGGACTTTAGGAGTAAATGTAGGAGCAAATAGGAAAGCAAACAAGTAATTTGCTTTAAAGTCAAAATAGCTTATGGAAATAGCTTACGGTAGTCTTGGGTACAACTATTCTGTATCAAAACAAGTGCAACAAATATAACTGAGGAAAAATGCAAAATCCTTATTTCTCACTTATCAATAACTGCTGATTTAATAAAATGACAGCAAAACTCAGTAGCTCCCACAAATCTATGAATTTATTATTAGCGAATTAAAGTTTAATAATGAGTTTGCTGAAGTAAAACTAACTGTCAGGTGGCAAATCTTATCCTGGCCTGGCCGGTATAGCCAGCACTGCTTGGCCTTTTATTTTGGCCCAAGTACCAGTTTTTTTCACTTCTATCTGGAGTAATTACCTAGCATATGAGGAGATACAAAAGAAGAAAGCAAAATAAATTGATTAGATGCCTGCGTAAAAATATGGTTTTCCTAATATTTAATAAGATGTGCACTTAATGTGAAGAGAAATAAGAATCAGCACTTTGCAGTGATCAGAAGCTGGTCATAAGTACATGACTAGGTAGACTACAAGCATCAAGGACTCTGGTCTTCATATTCCTGGAGCATAAATACGTATCAACACTACGAATTGTTTACTGAGAATCATTCACTAGAATTCAGATTTTTCCTCAAAATATATATGTAAATTAAAGGCAATATTTTTCAGAGATGTTCGTTTATTTCAGTGTGAGTGATACTTTCTCAGCTACCAACAAGGTAAGTCCGTATAGTGCAGTGCAAAAATAGTTGAGCTTGTTTTGGAGCCATCAATGAATGCAGCAACATCCGGGCTGTTAAACATCCCAACTGATTCATATGGGCATAGCTCAAGACTAACACAGCCCTATTGCCTCCAGACCCTGCCTCACATCCATGCACAACACAGTGCTGTGCTGAGTGGGAATACCACTTTGTTTGCACCTCTCTTGGGAATCTCTTAACGCAGCATTACATTACTTTAGTTAAGTGCTCACAAACTGAGTCATAAAACATTTAATGAAAATTTGGCCTAAAGTGTGTGGACAGTAGACAAATATCATTAAAGTAAACTGACTTTTGTGCGTTCTTTTTAAATTTATGCAGGTCTACCTTCTTAAATAAAGTCTCTAAGCAAACCAATCCTGCTTACAATAAGACAAGTAAAGGCTAACCTGCAAGCTGTTTGCCTATCACTAATACTGTGCTAATCTCAAACTGCGTCCTTAGGGCCACAGTAAAGGATGCAGAAATGGTTAGAGGGCTCGCCAGAGGCAACTAAAAGAGTAAGTTTGACAATAGTGGGAATGTGGAGCTGTCCTGGGATTCTCATATCCTGATGTTACACATCTGACCTCTCTTTTTCTATCTGGTGTATTTCCTGCCCCTCTATATCAAACTATAGATTGAAGCCTCTCCAGCTCTGTACAACCCCTTTAATTATTTTGGGGTTACATAGTTATGCATTATATTCATTGTATCCACATTCACACTCCCTTTCTTGCTGGACACTCTGTATCCCTCTGTTTCTCCCTGGAATAATAAACAGATAATGGATTTTACTCTCCAATGCTGCATACAGCGTACCAGCATAGCAAGACAGAGAATTCTGAGCACTTATTTCATTCAGGATTGCAGCACAAATTTTGGCCCCATTAAATCAACAAATACAAAACTGAGTCTTTTGCCTCTTACCATACTGAACTAACACTCAATGTTCTCGCACAAGACTCACTCATAAGAAAGAAGCAACAATATGTTTTATTGAGGTAAAATAGTGATTTAACAAAGTGCAATCATAAATAAGACAGTGCTTTAACAACAGCCACTGGCAAGGTTCATTCGATTATTTACTGTATGGAGGACAGCATCAGATGAAAGTGTCAAGGAGACCCTTCTGCTGAGTGACGAGGTTCAGAACGGACCCCCTTGCTTTCCAAACTCCTTCTCTGAGGAGTCTGGATGCAGCTGGACCCAGGCTTTGTCCCAGACTTGGTCAACAGTTTATATCTAAGGATTATGTGCACAACCAACCAGAGATGTAGCTTAGCAAAGTTTGCAAAGTTTCAGCGCACTGTTAGACACTTACTTACTGAAGATCTGTCATGGGCAAGGAATCTCTCAGCCTTGAGCAGTAACCCTCAGAGGTGTCACTGCTCAGGGGAGATATTCTGCTGTGTAGCCTACTGCCATGCAGGAGAGCTCAATGGGGTCTGAGCTGCCTCCTATTTATGGGGCAAGATGATTGACTCATAGTCATATTTGCATACTAGAAAGATTTTAGTTGGCACGTGCTCAGTTAGCCCCTGCCCATGTGCCATTTGTAGAGAGGTCAGGTTGGGGGCGGGGGAGGAACACACTATGTCATACGGATGATCTCAAACAATATTTGCACCTGTCCTGTAAAAAATGTTTGCTAGTACCATCCTAATGCATGAACCGCAAAGACTGATGTTGTCACTGCAGTGATGCTACATTGAAACTGTATTTCCTCCTAGGGGAGCTTCATCTGTCACTGATGATCAGTTGAGAAAATTTGCCTTTGCCAGCGTGATAGCTTTATCAGAAAGAAGAGCACAAAGGGATGTGCAGTACCACAGAGCCTTCCATTAAATGGTAAGAAAATAATGGAAGTTTCAAGAGGCTGCTGAGAAGGATGAACAAAAGGGAATTCTGATACAAATTAATGACTAGACAAATGCACTAGCTCACCCCCACATCATATGAGATAGCCTAGTTTGACAAGTAATAAAATTTGCTGGACTATTCTAACTCCATCTGACTCTTTCCCTGTCGTAAGATTCAGGCATGTGGTTGAGTTACTACAGTTTAGTGAGCTACAGGGCATAAACTGAGCTGCAGGAAGAGGCCAAGAACAACTCTCAAACTCTGACTGGTAAAAGGTAAAATGCATTCACGTGACTATCTTTCACCACACTTTGAGACCTTTTTTTTACTTTGCATTTGCAAAGAGCTAGGAGCACTCCCTTGTGTGGTTACCACAGTTTAGTTGACACATGAAGTAAGCAGCTCTAACTCCATCCATCTTGAGCCCTGTAAGCTCTAGGACACAGACTGTAACTCAACAGTTTGCAAAACAGAACGCTAAACTGTGGTTATTGAACTTGAAGGACATAGGGAAGGGAGAATAGAAAGATCAGATAGAACTAGAAGAAAACTCAATATGTATCTAAGGCAGGAGTAGGGCAAACAAAAAACATATTCAGACCATGGAAGAACATATATGTAGGTCTTGTACGATAACATTCCAAGAATATTCCACTCCCACACATCAGTTTAAGCATGCCATGCCACTAGCAATATCTTTGAACTTTGAGTGCAGAGGTGAGCTGCCTCTTAATAGAAAATGGACTTAGACAGAGATTAGAGCTTGTGGTGAAGGGCCAAGGCTCCTGGTGCTCTCCCCCACTCCCAGTCCCATCAGTGATTTGCTATCCATTGCTCACATTTGCTCATAATTGGAAAAAAATCAGAAGTAACACAATTTGCATTTCTGCAATTGGTGTGAGTCAGTTTATTTTCAGCTGGATATATCCCAAATCATGCCATCAGTTATATGATATAAATTGGGGTTTGTGATGACTTAATGGGGGGTGGTGCAGAGGAGGGCCAAGGTTCAGTCCCACTGAAGTCATTAGGACCAGATTTCAGTCCTGAATCTTATGAAAGAGGAATAAATTTTATACTAAAAGAGTAAAGGGCAGAGTAAACATTTGAAAAAAAAAAAAAAAGGAAGGAAGAAAAGAAATGGAAATGATATATATGTGAAATCTTTAGGCTTTTGCTGACTTCTCAGATTTTTAAGTTCATAGGCTACGTAACTACATTCAGCATGAGAGGCACCAGTCGGTTTGACCTAGTTCTTGCATTTCACCAAAGTTTCCTTCATTTTTAAGACTGAAATGCTGATAAATGAAAATAAGATCGTTCAATTTTATTTAGAAAATAAGTACAGAATGAGCTAGAGTAAGAAACAGAACAGTAAAAACAACACTGCTTTTGACAAGTCTCAAAATAATTACCAGAATAGAAATCTCCTTTAATATAAATGGTTTAAATTCTGCTTTCAATCAAGTGTCATAGTTAGAAATAAAAAGTAAAGAAAAAAAACTCAGGAAATCTGTAGGTTATCAAAATAAACAATAGGAATTGATTATCCAACTTGTGGTTCTAATGGGTGCTTCTGATTTGGGCCCTGAACTATTTAATATGTTATTAGTGACTTGGAAGGAAACAAAGTTTGGATTTACCACACAAAAAAAGGTAAATTCAGAGAGTGGCAAATCATGAAGTTGAACATTATCAGAACACACTGACCTGAATCACCTGCCAGCCTGAAGACAAGCCAATAACATTGCAGAGCAACTTGACAGCCAAAAAATATGGATGTAAATCTAGAAATCCTGAATGCTGCTCCTACTGTAATGAGGAGTCCATACTAGAAAACAGCAATTTTAAAAAGGATTTAGAGCTCACAGTAGCATATATAGCTCAGCAAGACCATGCGGCAAAAGGACTAAAGATATCCCTGGGTTTTAAAAAAGGCACAGGAATGTAAACTGTTGGTTGTTCCTGCACATTGCTTTAGTGTGCCAGCTACCGGAATAGTGTGTCCTGTTTTGGAGTCCTCATTTCAAGGAAAATGTTAATTAGCTGGTGGAGCTATGTTCTTACTTGTTTATCACATTCAGTCTAGAAATCTTTTTTCTCCCTTCCTCTGCCCCTTGTCCCTTCAGCCAAATTGCCAGAATAGCTTCTGTTCCTAGCGGCTCCCTCTAATTCTCCCTTCTGAGTCAAGAACTACCAAGTGTTGGCCACAGAGGGACTCTTTTACCTTTCTGGCAGCAAGCGCTCCCTCTCTCCACATCAGGATAAATACTTTGGCTCTGTGGCTGCAGCAGAAGTGCTTCTCTCTGAGCATATCAAAACCCAGAAAAGTCTACAGTCTCTGAACAAAGGTAACAGAACAAAGAACAATTCTTATTCCATTTTTTTTCCTTTAAAGTTGAGTTTACTTTCTGCAATTCAGAAAGTATTGTGGGGACCACAAGAGAGCATCGCAGAACTGTAGCTAGCACACTGAAGCCAGAGAGATGCTGTTCCTACAGCCGTGCTCCCTCTGCCCCTAGAGCAATGTCTCCCAACCAACCTTCCTCCCTTCACCGGCACCCCTTCCAGCTTCCTCCAGGAGCTCCCCGGAGCATATGGGTCAGGTGGAAGCCCACAACCTGGGAAGCAGGTTTGGGGAGATGGAGGAACGAAAGTGATAATCAAGGTCTTAGTTTTGCTCTCCCTTTTCACAGCTCCGTTCCTGCCAGTCACAGTTGCTCACCCTCCTCCCCGCTGCTAAGGCATAAAGTAGGGGCTCTGTCTTTACTGACACATAGAATTGCACTCAGACTGCAGCTCAGTTTCTAGACCAAATCCCAAGGCAGGTGCAGCTCAGATCTGCTTATTCCCTTCCACATAGAAATCTTTTAATCTACTCTGGCAGTGTTTTACACTAGAGTGTAATGCATGTACATTAAGCATGCAGAGATACTGCACTTTAAATTCACAACTTAGGTTATTTCAGTTTAGTTTCACTACACATAAAAATTATGGCTTAAGAAGGAAATGAATGTAGCCATGTAAAAATTATTGTAACTGCAGTGCAGAATTAGAGAGGAGTGCAAGTAACTATAGCTAACCAGAGCGCATGAGTTAAACCAGCAAGTCTGCAATATTCTTCACATCTTCTACCAAATTAGCCTCAGCTCTCTTTTGATTTTTAACTCTGCCCACTGCTCAAGGAGATTATGACTGTTTACATCCAGACAAGTTTCATGTATTACTAGTTTGATGTCACAGTTTTCTCTAAGATTTTTACTCAGTTGTTAAAATTCCACATAGAATTTCTGACAATTAAGAACAAATTTTAAGCAAGGTCTACTTAAGCCACTGGTGGCATATCCATTAAGATGCCTGCATGTCCAAAAGGCCGTTCTGAAAGTCTAGCCTTTAAGACTACATGCTATGGAGATATTTCTACAACTCTACAGCGCTAACCAGACCAGCTCTGGAGAATATTCTTTGACACATTCCTACCATAATAGGTATTATAAATATGACATTTACACTTTCTGGCATTGTCTTTAAAAAATAAATCACAATTGTTTCTGCATTACAAACACCAGAACACCCACATTTCTTGGCTGCCAAAAATGGAGACTAGAATGGAGAACAGAAAAGTAGAAAATAAAAAGAGAAACACTTTCCCTGTCTTTGCCCAAGGGTAAAGTTAAACTTTGTACATTAGTTACACATTTTAAATGAAACAAAAAATGAGCACATAGACAGGACTGTGGTGGCCTGGGTTTACAAATTGCTAATAGCTACGCATCAGTCCTTCCCATTGGGGAAAGAGAGTTTAAGGAACTGGTATGTCCAGCACACTGCCCTCTAATCAGCATGCGTGTAGACATAATCTTTATATGCATCAGTAACGAACCAAGAATTTAACTAAGAAAATCCTCATCAGTTGTTTCTTTCTTTTCCATCATTGGTGTTTTCTTACATGTTTCAAAATTAGAAAGTTGCAAGTCTTTTGTTGTAATGGATTTCATTAAAATGCTGGTTTGAAATCATTTAGCCATACTATCATCATCTTGCAATTATTCTGTTTAATTCTTACCATGTTAACTAACCACAGCTGTTTCCCTTGGCTCTCCAGTGACTCTTTATGAACTTGCGGTCCTCTTTGGAGAAGTTGATTCCTTCCTGGAAGGCAATCCAGAATTTTCATTTATCATTTTTCTCTCCAAGAAACTGTAGCTGTTGATAAGTATCAGAGAATTTGAGTGCTTTCAAACACCACATGTTCCTGCTCTCTGCTCTGAAATTATGTGTTTTCTAAGCTAAAACAAACTTTGTTTCATCAAAGATAACTTCAATTCAAAAACATGATCTAAGCTCTAGGCTGACAAAGATTGGACTGCAAAGATAAGGATTCTAGACCTTTTGTAGCACCTTTCAGATCAGGATCTCAAACCTTAACAATGTGTAAGTTTGCTTAAGCTTTCCCCTCTGATAGAGAAACCAATTCTTAAAGTTGCAGAAGTGGAGACACAAAACATTTACAGTCCAGAGGATACCTGAAGCTTGTAAGCAAACTCAATGAGACTATGTCAGTTTTGAAAAATCTTTTTTAAATACGTATTCATGCACTTCCAGTATTTAGCGAGACTATTTCATTCCCAAGACCATTCTTTCTTTTAATCACACACATTGGTTTCAGCTCAGAAACAGCGAATGCTTTGCTGGAGAGGAGGATTTCTTTGGCTGCCATAGCAGCAGCAATGGCAGCTAATATGGCTTTCAGGACAGAAATACAACATTTCTTTCACTCTCACTTGTTTGCCTCATTCTTTGCTGAAGAGAGGTAGGAAAGGGATTATTTTTTCAAACTGACAAGAAAGAAGCAGGAGAAAATAGATAACACAATTATTTGTGGTCACTCATGTCAACAGCAAGTTGACTTTTTCCCGTGTGGCCTTAGATTCATGATATGCATATAAATTTACATACCCACACAAAATGTACAGTATGTACAGGTGAAGTTATTTTTTAATCCACCAGCATGAGCTGAGCCTTAGTCAGCCTTGCCTGCACCTGTAGTTAAAGTCTATCGTTTGCTGTTTCCAAGGAAATAGAAGCACTTACTGGCTGAATATTTGCCTGTGACCAGCGTTTGGCCATGTGTTGCCTATTATTGATGACAGATGCTATCAAGATGACCACAGGGAATCAAGTCTTGATGAACTCACCCCAGAATGCTAAAAGGACAAGAACTGTACCTTTCTTTCCCTTTAATAAAGTGCTGAAAAAGATTATAGGCAATGAGACAAAGAAAACAAAATACAGGTCATCCATTTGAGAAGGTGAGAAATGGCATGAAGTGTAAGCTAGCAAGTGTTATTCTCACATGTCATGGCAGAAATAACTACTAAAGCACTGTGAACTTTTTTTTTGGTGCCAGAATAAGCTGGGAGCATAAGCTTCAGTGATTTTCAATATGATTTATATTCTTATATTTCTACTGAAAATCCAACTATCATTCAATTTATAAGCACTGGCAGAAAATAAGATAAAGACAACACATTCTCATAAAGGAATATCATGCCAAACTAGTATACTTTTTGAAGGAGGGAGGAAATTACACCGGATAAAGTGTATCTTGGCTTTTGTTAGTTATTTTTTAGGTACCACACAACATTCAAAAATGGAGACATGTTATTCAGTGGAACTATTATAGGTTGCATTGACATATTTAAGCTGTCACGGAAAAACAAAACATATGGAGATGTTTATAAGGACTAAAGGTATCACACAAAATAAGGGAGGAACCATTCACTTATATTCAGCATTGGACTGGATTGCTTCAGCTGGAATACTGTGCTCAGGGGGCATTCAACAGTTCAGGAACTGAGGTAAAGGTGCGATTCTTCGCAGTGGATTTTTATCAGAGCAAAACTAGTGTCATGGGATGTCAGACTTATACTGCAAACAGAAGTTGTAGTTGCTGCCTGAATACCTGAATAATCAGCCTGTTAAATGAATCTACAGTTTGAAAAGACGAGCTCTCGGAAAATCCTGTCTCTGATGAAAGATAACGATAAAGTGATGCCTTGACACTAGGACAAAACAGTATGAGAAAGGACAGCTGGCCGTACCTTTTTTACTTGTGAAAACCTGGACAAACTTCACGGACCTTTGTGAAGTTACACTTGCCAAGTGCCACCGGCTATCTACGTGTAAGTTGGAGGCCATGTCACAAGAAAGGAAGCAATCTATTATTTTTTTCAGTCATTGACACCATAAACCCCGGACTTAAACTGATACCAAAGCCTGGCTTAAAATTACACATTAGTAATAGAAATAAATTGCAAATAATAAGAATCTGTCCTCCTTTGCCAAAGTTAATGATAGATTTGGTATTTATCTATAGGTGACAGTATTGTGATGGGTGGTGCATTAAAGAACTCATTTTCAGCTTTCTCCATTCCTAACAGTTCTTAAAGATTCTTCATGCCTATGCTCCTGCAGTATCTCTCAGATGTTATCTCTTTATGCATCAAGTCTCAGGTCTTTACTGCTCCTGGAAAGGGATTTTACAGTTCTGCTATTAGTAGCCAAGAATTACATTATTTTATATGTCAATCAAGTTTAATCACTAGGTCTGACTGGGTCCAATACCAGCTATTCTGCCTTTCCAGCATCTGTGAACCTCCACAGTGCCTGGAAGCCCTCACAAGGAGACAAACACTTGTTTGAAGCTGTTTTCAATAATTCTTCAAATGGCTGTAAATCAATTTTGAAGCAATTTTTCACTGCTTTCCCCATGCAAGTGTGAAGGGAAATCAAATAAAGTCAACAAATGGGACATTCAAAAGAAACAAAGGGAGATAGTTTTTTACGTAATGTGTATTAAAGTTGTGAAACTCCTTGACACACGAGAGTAGGTGCTAAAAGTTTACATGGGTTTAAGAAGAAACTGGCAATAACAGTGAGAAGAAATAAACCCAGAGTTATTAAACACATAGAAACCATTTCTACCTCAGGACATTTTTGAGCCACAAACTTTTGGCAGCTGGAACATTTCTCAGGGGCAATGTCACTGTGTGCTTCCTCTAGTCTTATATTCTTTCCTAGGCATTTGCTTTAGGCCATTAGGGCTAGATAAACTTAACACAATCAAGCAACATAGGTTGTTTTCATATAGAAAGAACAAAATGGGATTTAAAACAATAAATGCTGGAAGAGATGCTTCTGTCATGGCCTGCTTCTTCCCCTCTCTCTCCCCAACTCTTGCCAGTCCTATAGATCAAGTGAGATGTTCCTTAAGTCCAGCCTGTTTTCAGTTTCCGGGCTTTTGTTTCTTTAGGAGAAGCTGAGCTGGAGGTCAAGCCAGCACTGTAAAGGCCCTGGCTCTGCCTTAGTTGCATGACTGCCTTTACATTTTTGACAAGACATGGCTTATCTCTATTTTTCTCCTCTTCTTGCTTTCCCTAAAGTCCACTATTTAGCCAAACAAATATCCCAACAAGCAATTGTCATATCAATAAAATATATCTATTAATTATTTTAATAGCTCATCTTCCACCACTATTAATATTAAAGCTTGACTTGGATGTGGAAGCCATTGTCTTCATGGACAAGCATCTATTTGGTTTAACGGTCGTTCAACTGAGTCAGCTTAAAGTGATGACAAAACACAGCCAGGCTTATTTAAATATGGGTACATATAATTTAAAACACACTCCAAATATGTAGATTCAAGTCTTCATCTTTAATAAGAAGTGTAATTAGCTACTGAAACAAACTAACAAAGGAAGTATGGGACTATCTCTTTCTTGGAACCTATATGTCAAAGTAGATAGGTATGTTTTAGTCAAACATGTTTTTCAGCCAAATCTAAGTGTGCCTTGGAGGAAAGGGAAGGGGAAGGAAGGAGAGGAGAGGAGAAAAGAAAATCCATCACTTGTGTTATATTAGAGGCAATGTTATAATGATCTTTTCTGGCCTGAGAAAAATGCCCTGCCACGTTCTGGTGGAATGTTCATCCCTTTAGTGATGCCACATAAAACGTAATGAAGTCAAGCCATTCACAGAACTTGATAAATCCCCCACTAGATTAAATAAATAGGTAAAATCAAATGTGAAATAAAAGAGAAGATATGGTTATCTTCCCCTAGATCTCCATTCTACTTTTTTTTTTTCCCTCCTATACAGTCATCTTCAGCTCCTGTTACATAAATAATCTGATAACAGATTCATCATTTACAAAGTAGTATCTGGTCTACATTTGACACATGACTCCAAATATTTTTCCTTTTCAACTGCCATATTTGTGTTTTAAAATATTTTCCAGTGATCTGACCTTTACTTGCCCTGCAGTTCTTGATTTGAACACTTCTACGTTCATGCATTTGTTTTCAAGCACCACCCATAACCATACTTGATCTCAGAAGCAATATATCTTATTATGGCTGTATTTTTTACATTAAATTCCTACTTTATTACCTGTCAAGTTTAATAAAATAATCACAATGCTGGAGATAATTCCTCGTGTAATGAAGAGTGTTCTTCAGTTGTTTGTATTTCCTTTGTGTTTGTGTAGTTGTTTGCAATTACAGTTGTCAAATGCAATTTTGAAACAGTAAAGATGAAAAGCCACGTTTTCTTAATTTTCCTTTAAGTGATTTTGCAGCTGCAACTCCTTTCAATATTTGTTCTTAAATTTGTATGTGTGTCATGAGGAGGCAGATATTCCTGCCTCAGCCAATGGAGTGCTCCGGATGCAGCAGAACTGGCACTAACATGCCACTAACTGGCACTGGAGTGGGAAAGCCCAAGGACACAGCTCCACACCTTAGGAGCTGATGTCATCAAGGTACTCAGAGCTCAGCAGAAAAGAGAAGTCATGTACCAGCTTGTGGAAAAACTTGCAGAGTAATGGCTAAAAATCACAAGCGATAAAAAAAACTTTTATCTCTAGATTGTAGGAGGAAGTATTTTGTTTTTTTCTTGTCCTCTTTTGGTCAGCTTTTTCTTCTGATGCTTATTTCAAATCCAACTCACTTCCATACAGGGAATAGAAGACCATGCAACTCAGCAGTTATTGGGCTGGTGGATTAACTCATCTCCAAACATTGTCCATATACCATACTCAACACCTGTTTGTAGATTTAACGGGCTGCTCAAGTGCAGAAGAACTGGAGCACTGTGTTTTATTATTTAGAACAGGAAGAGGTTTGTTATTGAAAAGAGAAGACTACTATTTTTCTAGTTCTGTTGTAAACTTCGGGGGTGAAGTTAAACCCTTAAGTCCTTGCTACTGTCATGCCACAACCTTTTGTAAACACTGAATTCACCTTCAAATACAGATAACTCCTTTTAAAATGATTTCAGTATGAAAACTAAACAAACGGAATTACCACTACACCCCACTTTTCTGTCTAATAATGTAATTATTTACAGACTGAAAACTTGCCTGGTAACATCCGTGTTTAAATTAAAATTTATGCTCCCTACTGACTCCTCAAGAAGAACTAGTAGATGGCAATAACTACTTTTGCATCTACCAGAATTTCAAAGGTCACGTCACCCCTGGGTTTAGACAGGTTTAAAGAGGGCTAGATATTTAATTAAAATGTGTATGTTTTAGACTTCTGCAGGTTCTTCTCATGCCCTTCCTGTTCATTAGATCAGATTTACAACACAACGATCACATGAGGTCTCTGAATCGACAGGATAAAAACAGAATCCATTAGGCATGTTCCACTCTCAGATTTTTCCTACTATCAAACTATCAGAGAACAAAAATAACATAATTTAGAACTTTGCTGGTCTCAGTGACAAATAAGTTTTAATACGCTGCTTATCTCCTTCAATAGCATTTCCATTGACAAAGCGTTAAAGATCTTGTAGGAGCTAACTATAAACAAACATTCATATTTGGGTTAAACGGTAGGATAGCTCCATACATCTAGTGAAGCCATTTCTCTGTAACAATTCCCTAACTCCATGCAGTTGCAATTGTCACATTACTTATCAATCTTGTAGCATAGTTTGCACCTCCAATATGCTTTCCAGCTTACTTTAGAAGGCTCAAATCAAAGCAAAACAATTCTTTCAAACAGCGAAAGATTTGTGTGTTGTCAGGGAAGTTTTCACAGTGAAAATCACCAGCAATTTACTGAACATGAAATGAAGGGAAAACGGTACCATAAGCAGTAATAAATAGTGTACAATGGAAATAAAAAACATAATTTAGGTTTTAATATCAGGTTGTGAGATTTAATTACATATCACTAAAATGAAATATTATTTTTCCTGTTGAAGAGAATTTCGAGGACTATACATATGGTTACAGTTTTAGGAACCAAAAAGGAAATGAAATTAAACACTTACTTACTTATCAATGCAAAATACCCAAAGGCATTCCAAAGCAGTAACTATTATCTCACCTTCTACTATAAAATATATCATATATTTTTCTGAAACAATGAGAATATAAATTTTTCCACACAACCTATTGCTCAAAATACTAAATTAGAATAAGCTTTAAAATAAAATCTAATTTAATGACATATATTCCAAAATGTTCATATAGTGAAGAAAATATGTATATTTACTCCATCATGCTGTTCACCTAAAAATGTTTTTATGACATATATATATAAATACAGAATATATGTGTATTTATGTATATTTATAATTATATATTTATTTATATTTATATCATATCTTTATGTGTGTGTATGTATGTATGTATTTGTATAAATGTATATATAAATATATATGTAACATATT
The DNA here is from genome assembly GCF_040807025.1 of Struthio camelus. Lineage (NCBI taxonomy): Eukaryota > Metazoa > Chordata > Aves > Struthioniformes > Struthionidae > Struthio > Struthio camelus. The sequence continues at coordinate 129,142,408 of NC_090943.1, forward strand.
TTGTGTTTTATATATTTATATAATAAATCTATTTATTATATTGCTTATTTTATTATGTATAATACCTGTTATATATTCCTTATAAAATATTGTTATTAATACAATACATTCTATATTATTTATGAAACATAAGTACTGTTAAAATTATGAAGGAAAACAGTTAAGACAGATAGATAGAAAAAATTACCAAAATACAGTTGAAAAGAAATCATGTGAAAAGTTTTATCAAGTGCAGTGTATACTATACGTGGACAAAGGAGCCCAGATTTGAAAGAGGAAGAGTATATACCCAGGGCCAGACGCTCAGCTGGTGTAAGCTAGCATTGCTACGCTGAAGTCAGTGGACCAAACACAGACAGAGAACATTGCCTCACAGATTATACAAGGTCTGCATCAAATTAAATTGGTCTGGATTAGTGACAGGAAAATTTAATTTAAAAAAATATCACAAAGACTTGTGATGGATGAACGAAGAAATAAAAGCAGGGGTGGGGGGAGTAAGGGTGAGGAAAGAAATGAGGGCCTGGAAGGAGAAGGAAGAGAGAGAGAATCACCTAGGGAGAATGGAGAAGGGTTGAGTGGCAAAGAATCAAAGGAAAAAATGGAATGGGAAGTAGGAGGCCGGAAATAGAGGAAAGCAAGATAGAGAGAAAGAATTGCATTCTGTAAGGTGGGAAAGGCTATTCAGCATCCACTGAATTCAGCAGAGTTTGGAGTTTGTTCAGCATCTTAAAGGAACGCTTAACAATTTCAAGAATAATCTAAGCGGCAGAGAAATGAAAAGAGTAACTAGACGTAAACGTGGAGGGACTGGGGCAAAGATATCAAATAATAAAGAAATAAACAAAGGATAACAGGAAAGAAGAGAGAAAGGGAAACAAGAGATGTGCACAGGTAGAAGAGAGAAGCAAGAAAATGATAACTAGAAAAATAATAATCAGAAAGCACCAAAAAAGAGGTGAACAGAGAGAGAAAGTATCTTGCTAAAGGAGTACAGGAAGAAATAAAATATAGTCAGAAGTTTGTGATCAAAAAGAGGAAAAAAACAAAAAAGGCTGGAAATGGAGGAGAGAAAATCTACACAAAATAGAAGAAAGCCAGTGTGAAGTAAAGTGCTGGTGAGGAAAAAACGGAAATTTAGAAAGATGGGTGGAGGCCTGGAGAAAAGCCCAGTTGTTTCAGCTGCAAAGGAAGAGAATAAGAATGGAAATTTAAAGAAAGAGTTAGCACAATAAGGGAGTAAAATTAGAGACAGAAGCATGGAATAGATCAGTGAAAGCATTCCTTTATTTCACAGATGAAGCTGTGCTATATAGATTTGTCACTCTGAAAATACTTTTCAGGGAAAGGCATTTCTCCCCTCTGGAGCCAAAAGGGGAACTGCTTGGCACAACAGAAGAAACAGAGCAACACTGCCTAATTTGCTATTCATCCGTACACTTAAAATTGACAACAGTTTTCTGACCACCAGCTCCTCACCAGCTGTCTCAGTCCTAGTGAGGATAACCTACATTTTTTGACTCAATGCGATAAATTCAATCCCGATGCCAGTCTATAGGCATGTGCACTTAGCATTTTGTGATTTGGTTTGTTTGCTTGTAAAGATCGTGTTTCGGACACGTTGGCCTAAATAGTGCTCTCTGCCCAAGAGCTCTGGTTACTTCCACTCTCCCCTGTCTGGAGACAGCGTCAGGGCAGAGATTGGGACGTGGAAAGGAAGGGGCAGAAAATTGCTGTAGACTTCTGCTGGCCCTTCAAGTGCACTGCTCCCTATTCTTCTTCCTCACAGAAGTCATAACAGCTTCTGCCTCTCCACATGTGACACAAATGCTCACAGATGAAAAATAATACGGAGGAGATGACAGAAGGACGGTTGGCACTGAAAAACAGAGGAAATTCCTTGTCATATTATGGTAAAGGGAAGCAGAAACAGCAGAAATATTACGGGTCGCCATCCTCAGCTGGTGTGTCAGTGGAGCCACAGGGCTGCCAGCTGCAGGGGATGCGTATCTATACCTTAATGCCTCTTTCCTCTGAACTTTTTTTTTTTTAAGTTTCTATTCAGAACTCAACATATAGCCTACAAAAACATCCTACATACTGCATTAGCTGTGCCTTGCTGTTACTTCCATATCTATTTCTTTTCCCTTTTTCATTTGTCTTTTGAGGAACATGTGTTTGCCCTGATGCATGTGAAGGCTCACTAGAATGATTCCTAGATGATTTTATTCCTAGAGCATCCAATGTCTCGGTTAATTAGCCAAACTCCCACCTATTTGTTGAGACAAGCCAAATGATAACCTGCAGTGAGGTATAGTTTTGCCTAATATAGCATTACAGTGGAAAAAAAGACACTTGTCAGACTTTGGTATTTTTTACTTTTCCATTATTATAAAACTTTCAGATTAATTACATGTGTATATTGTGCCCTCATGGCCTGAGGAAATTTAAACTTCTGTGGTGGGACCTCAGCTGGTGTAAGTCTGTGAGGTCTCCCTGTCATCAATCACACTTTGCTAACTGAAACAAGTTGAGGAGCAAGTTCTCGTTACTGTTCTTCGTTCTTACAAAAAAAGTAGTTTTCCTGGTTTTGGAAAGCTCTAATATATGGTGAAAAATAAAAAGTGTTGAATAAAGGCTGCATTTTTTAAAAAAGAAGAGTATGCATGCAAACTTTCCACTATGTCTGTTACTGGATATTCTTAAACATACTACAGTATGCATGGGGCCAGCACATTGCTGTTGAGGTAATGGAATTATTTAAGGAGGTGAACAAACTCAAACAAACCATTTGCAGTTATCCAGCTTTGATCTGTTTTTATTTCACTTTACCTTCTCTCTACATCTGTCATGCTTTTCTTTACTGTTTTCCGAGAGAGAAAGTTACTCAAGTAACCATCTTTCTAGCCTCTTCATGTTCCTTTGTCTACTCCCTTCACTTTGTTACCCAGTGCTCCCTGTCCTTGTGTTTTTCTACTCCTCTCCTCCATTCCTGGGCCTTTAAAATCATTCTCCATTCTTACAGGCTTAGGCTCCCTCTGCCCCCCATGAACTGCTCCTCTTTCAGCGTTTTGTTCCCCTTTCCTTTGTCACCTTTGTGCTTTGCCATGTTCCACCTTGCCTTACCCTCTCTCCTTAGCAGGTCCCAGTGCATTACTGGCTGCCAATACTAAGCAAGCAGCTAGATCAATAAAGACTACTCTGATTCTCTCTGCCTAAAAATTACCTTAGCTCCTATCACAAGCAAAATAGTCTCAGCTAAGGGAACTTTTACTTTATTTAATTTTTTGCCAATTAACATCAACTTCTGATCACTGATGCAGGTTTTCCAGGGGAAAAAAGGAGGCAAACAAATCAAACATCGCCTACAGTGAGGCGATGGGGCAGAATAAGAGGTTGGGGGTCATTCACTTATTAGTTTCTGTTTGCTGCTCTTTGCTTCTTACTGGTGTCCCTCCAACCCAGTTTTAGATGCCTATGGCCGCAATTCCTCCGGGTTGTCCCTCCTTGCGCATGGAGCACTTCCTGCCATGATCACAGCTTCAGCCCTGTGCTCAGCAGCCTCCTCAGCAGGACATCTCCAGCCACATGCCTCCAATCGCATCTCCTCTGCATATTCCGAAGAGCATCTGCCCACGTTTCCAGCCCCTCGTCGCTGCCTCTGCCTTTCTTACATATACCTGATCTGGGGCAGCATGTGTTCCTCTGACTAGCCAAAGTTTGTGAGCGTAATTAGGACCTCACACTGCTGTCAGAGCTTGCTGGAGCAGAGCAGTTCATGGCCTACTCCCATGCCAGTTACCAGCCTCCTGCTACTTAAAATCTGTGATTCATGTCCAATACATGTTTGGCAGCTTTCAAATGGCTTTCTACTGAATAAGGAAAGGGAAGGGAAGGGAAGGGAAGGGAAGGGAAGGGAAGGGAAGGGAAGGGAAGGGAAGGGAAGGAAAAAGGGAAGGGAAGGGAAGGAAAAAGGGAAGGGAAGGGAAGGGAAGGGAAGGGAAGGGAAGGGAAGGGAAGGGAAGGGAAGGGAAGGGAAGGGAAGGGAAGGGAAGGGAAGGGAAGGGAAGGAAAATCACGTTTCTCACTTTTAAAAAGTCTCGCTTCAGCGGCTGCCTGCTCTTCCAAATACCTCCACTTGCCCCTTCTCTCTTTACGCATTCCCCAAGGGAAGAAAGAAGACAACTGCACGTCCTTTTCTTTTGGCAGGTCTTGGCCTTTCATGCATAAGACCCTCTGCACCACTGAGGAATCAAGCAAAAGGATGTGAGAAGCAGCGTGACTCATGAACCCACACTCCTGGACTCCAGTGCCCAGCTCCTGCTGTATTTTTGGAGGGATGCTTCATAACATGCACTCGGGATGCATTGTTTCAATAGAAGGCATATAAATATGTCCTTTTTTTTAGCAATTTTGGTAATACTGGTAAACAGAAGACTGTTCTTCACTTTCACATAACACAAGGAATGCTTCTATGCAAATATTGCAAAGTCCTCAAACTGCTGCAACGTATAGTCGTCTTGAAGCTCCTGCATCGCAATCACAGTATCGTACTAGAGGAAAGGGAACTTTACTAGTTACTCTGTAGTTATTTTGGTTTTGAGAATGCTTGACTGGCCTGGATTTCTAGGACTTGTGCACCCAGCAACACAGAAAGCCTCACATTTTACGATAGCTCTGTCCACCCAGCTGCACCTATGTGCCATTTTCTGTTTGAGCCTTCCTCAAGCTCCTTAGCTCCTTTATAAACTTTCTCACGATTGGTTGTCTTCAGAAACTAATGATTGAGTGAGTGATATCTAACCACACTGGAGGGACAACTTCCCGTGTGCTCACAGTCCCTGTGAGAGGCTCTGCCTTATTGAGTGGTCTCAGCTGATTCCTGATGGCCTCAGACCGGCATAGGAGGGGAGGCAGCTTAGCTTAACTTACACAGTGTTTAGGGCTTTAGGGGGGAGGAAAAGTCGAATACCTCTTCCCTGAACTGAGCAGATGAGACGCTACACGGTTAAAGGGTAAAAATGTGATCTACTCTGTAGTGTGTGTCAGCACCTACTTTTTTCTGTATGAAAAACGGGGGTGTTGCTATGAGTATTTCTTAATGTTTTTTAATAATCTGAAAAATAGAAACTGAGTAATTAATTACATATTATTATTATTTATTCTTAATAAACTAGGATGGAAACTATTTTGTCATGGGTGATGTAGTACATTTGAAAGCTGCCAGTGTCATATATGATGTCAATTTCTTGGCGAGAAAGGAGCTTTCAAAAGTTGACTGTAGAACGACAATTCTTATTTTGGTCATTTATCATACTTTTCTTCATGGTCAAGAATGTCTTTTTTTTTGAATGATCCTGTTGTTGGGATAATTGAAGCAATAACAAATACATGGGATGAATAAATGTGTTTTTCTTACAAAAGTCAGCACTGAACAAGGAGTAGTCTTTTGTGATTGGATTTCTGCATACAGCAAGGGTGTTTATAGCAATACAGATGGCTTGTGACTTGACCCTAATTTAAGTTTCTGGCTGAATTGTGCTCTGTATCAACGGGAAATATAATTTTAATACCAGTACTGTGTTTAAGTCCAAAACTGTTGGAATTGTGTATTTGCTAACATATTTTGCTCCAAAATAAAATCTCAGTGACAGTAAATAAACACTGTCATGCAATCACTACTCATTTATCAGTTCTAACAGAATTCATTTGGACTGAACTGATTTTTGGAGAGGTTTTTTAAAGTGTTTTGTCTGGTCGCTTTTAGTTTGTTTTCTGCAAGCATTTTAACCTTATGAACATGTTGCTGAGAATGCTGGGTTTGCACTGAGTGGTGTTCTCTCTTATGGTGTCCTTCTGTGTAACAGACTCTTAGTTAGCAAATACACTTTGAAAGTGAGGTTCTGAGTATAGATACTCACTTATAACCTTACTTTTTGGGGAAATATTTATGGGGTAGAGCATCCTGTGGAACTTTCCTATTCTCTTTCTGTAAAATGCACCAGTTCAATTATTTTCCTCTGATATTGTATTGATCATTACAGTAATATAATTAAAAGAACAAAACTCCTCATTTTCTATAAAGTCCTTTGTGTAATGGGTTAGAAATGATAAATAAGATAAATAGTAAGGCAACAGTGGCTCTAATACTTTTTTAACTGGCAGCGATCTCAGCAGTAAATATTGTGGTAGATATCTGTGCATGTGTATGCATATTCATTTATAAATGTACAAATAACACAATACGGATTTAAGAGACTAGTTCATGTTACTCATTATCAGTACTATCAAGATGAGAGTATTTAGTTCTTACATGCTGGAGAACACAAAAAAGTGACCAGTACTTTGAAAAAGACCGTGTAACTTTCTGTTATACTCAGTTTTTTCTTTCAACCAAAGTCACCACATGCCTGTTCTGCAAGTTAGGGCTAGCCAGCAAAGTCCTCAGGGTGGGTTACTGCAGTGGCACCCTATCATTCCTGCTTTGGTAACTACTTCCCGCCATGATGTGCTGTGGAGCCAGGATGGTGCTTGTCTGTGCCTCATATGCGCTTAGCACAGGAGGAAATGAATCTGAAAAATTTCACTGAGGGTCATGAAGTTCTAGTGAGGAAGGACTCTGCTATCCCAAAGTAAGAGCCACCTCTATAATAAAAATAATACTAGGCTTGAGGTAGATTTCTAACCCCTTCTAACCATCCTCTTGTAGCAGGGGGCTTCGTATTACCTAGGTCACTAGAAAGTGTACCAGGCCTTGAGGAGGAGACAGATTTAACTTCCTTCAGACATAGGAGATTCAGTCATGATCAGCACCTACTTTCAGGAGGACTGTTGTTACCATTGATTTCATAGACTTGAGAGGATTGCGATCCTACAAGTGGCAGGGTTTAGGGCCATGCGGGGGTGCAATGGTAGTGGGATTGAAAAGGAGCTGCAAAAAGCACCAAAGTCTACGTAAGTTTGACGTAGAAATTCTAATCAAAGATATCTACCTAAACCTAGTCTACTCAAAGGGATTTAAAACCCAGGAAGAAGTGGAAGTGAAGAGACTGTGCTATTGGCTGGCTGAGGTGGCTTATCAGTTGGTTAATTTTTGTGCGTCCCTTCCTGAATCTCTCTCTCAGTCTAGGCAGCAGGGGATATAAGGTTTAGACATTCCCTCACATGTGGAGGTGTATGTCAAAAACCGTTCATCACACCTTACCCAAACAAGAATAAGTTCTTACTTCCTAATGTCCTCATTCTTTACATTGGTGAGGACCTAAGTTGTATAATATAACCGATCTCAGAATGACTCCAAAAAATCTGACTGAAGCTTTTATTATTAACTACCTAGTTAATCATGTAGTTCCTGGACCTCAAAGGGAACAACTTAGGTTTTATTTCACCAGCATGAACCAGAATACCACAGTCAGGTTCTATGTTAATACTGACTTTAAACCTCTGGATTATAGCAGGCTGTTGCTGCGGACTCAATGAATTTTCTATCTACTGACAGTTTTTTCAGCTATGTTATGTTATGTTATGCATACATTGTGCAATGTAGTTGCTTGACTAGGTTTGGCTTGTTTATCTGATTATGGTATATAGATACATCCTGCGGGTAAATACCGGGAAGATCGAAGTCCTGCATAAGCTTTAAGAACATTACCAGCACAAGAACAATTGGATATGACTGAGCTATGAAAGCTGGAAATAAGTTTAGGTTAGAGATTTTAACCATCAGAGAACTGAGTCTCTGCCCTAGCTTTGCAATAGACAGTACGGCACAAGAAACAAAGCTTGTTTAAGACACAGCCTGACAGGAAAGTCTGGCAAACAAACAATGTGTCTTGTAGGAGGAGGAAGTATGATTCTGGGTAGTGAATGAAACTGGCATTTTCCATGGCTGTGGTTTACAATTTAAAGCATGACTCATGTTGTGAAAAGGGCTAGGACTGTTGTTACTGAATATGAACTAGGAGGCTGTATCTTGTAGCCCTTTGATCTTTGATGACTGCTGCAGCCAGAAGAGGAGTCGGGAATAAACTAGGAAAGGATAGTTTAAAAGCACTCATTCAAAGGCTTGTGAAAAGCAGCTGGAAACAGAGGGTTTCAGGATAGATAGACGTAAAATGCAAATTAAAGAAGATGTGCTGGAACAGCATCAAAAAGACTTGATCAAATGGCCACTTGCTGTCAGTGATAAACCTGCTGCTAATTCTGTCCACCTTGCACTTGGTCTCAGGTAGGGAGGGGGAAAAGTCTTGTTGAAATTCTTGTGGTAATGATAAACAGGGAAAACAGTGGTCTCTTTATAGATCTCCAAACCCAGAGGTTCGAAATCGCTAAGCTTTTTGCAAATCGGCTGTGGCACGTACCTTCGGGAAGACATCTCAGATATGTCTTGAAGAAGCATAGCAGGACAAGTCTTGGCAAGTTCTTAGAATGCATCCATGGTATTTTTTAGGGTACAGGAAATGAAGAAAGCAACTAATAGGATGCTCTCCTACACTTAATTATAATCAACCACTAAATTGTGAGTGTGGACTAGCAATTTCAGTAGGGCTGATGAAAGCACATGTTTCTTAAGAAAAGATGGAAGGAAAACACAATAAAGATGGGAATTTAAGAAAGCACATTTCAGAATTTACATAGTGTATGTTATACTTACCTTGAAAATGAATATAGGCAAAAGAGGAGTTCAGGAGAGCTTACAGTTTCTTAGAGAGTTATACTAAGGGTATCAACTATTACTATGATGATGAAGAAATAAAGCGTATCAAGACAAAGTTCTCCAGTATTCTCAAAATCCAAATTAGGCCAAATTACTACCATAAAATTAATAGTCTATTAAATAATAGTGTAAGCATACAGGCCTAATTCACAGAATAAAATGTCATTTGCTCTTGTTAGTTATGTCACAGGCTATCAGAACATAGTGTAAGTTGAAATATAAAGCAGAAACTATTAATTCATCATTTTTTGGTTGGGATACCTCTACTACAGGTCTACAGAACAGTTTTTCAGAAATCAAACCTCCTCATTCTTCTTACACACATTGTGTAAGTCAGATTCCAGAGACTAACAGAAAAATGATTTATCAAATATAAATACTTTCTGTTTTAAACAAGACCATCAAGGTTCATGTTCAAATACAGGTACTATGTTTTGGAAAACTAAAGTTTTTTTTAAGTGTTTTTTAAAGCTACTTGAGCAGACAGTGTGGAGTCATTACCACTTGAGAAAATTACGCAAATGCCTTACCCAAACACTGCTGACCATAAACGGTGTACTTGTTCTGAGCTCCTTTTGGTGAAGTACAGTGGATGCACTTCATCAGCTAAAATTCAAGTGTAGGCATGTAAAGCCCATAAACATTTGGCATGGCTAAGCTAAAAAGGAAATTTCCACCGTTTGTGCTGATCTGAAATCTAGCTCTCTCCCATGTAGCGCAGAGAATAATATATGTATAGGCATATATATATATATATATATATATAGGCATATACTGGCCTTTTCTCCAGCTCGAGGAAAGAAGAAATTCATGTTCCTAAACAGCAAAGTTTTAATCCTTTTTAATCTATTCTGTGCTCAATATTTCTTTGCAAGCACAGAAGTGAAAAATCTTAATGTACAAACTACATAAATAAGAATTTGCACTTCTTTTGAACTTTCCATCTGATGCTATTGGAGAGTTTCTGGAACAGTGAGACCTAGATTAAACAACTACTACTTACTGTTTTGAAAACTTCTTAAGAAACCTTATTGAACCTAATTAGACCACTTCCATTGGGTAAGTAAAGTGAATAAGAGTCTTACAATTGATGCCTAGTGAATTAACCCTTACTATACATGTTTTCGTAGAGAAGGCTGTATTCTAATGCTCTTACTTGTCTTCAGAAATGCAGTAGTGCTCACACTGGCTCAGCTGAGACCATCATAGTGTACCTTGTAACCCTTGTGCAAAGATAAGGGAGCAGCAGAAGAGAAGAGATTGCACCCTTCACCCTAAAAAGGAGTGGGTAAGAAAAGAGAAAAACTCACCAAAATATAGGGATGGAGATAAAATTAAAATCTAATGACTTTTTTTTTAAATTCATGAGGTTAGCTTGAATTTCACAGAATCACAGAATGGCCAAGGTTGGAAGGGACCTCTGGAGATCATCTAGTCCAACCTCCCTGCTCAAGCAGGGACCTCTAGAGCATATTGCCCAGGATCACATCCAGACGGGTCCTGAATATCTCCAGCGAAGGAGACTCCACAACCTCTCTGGGCAACCTGTTCCAGTGCTCTGTCACCCTCACAGGAAAGAAGTTTCTCCTCAGATTCAGATGGAACTGCCTGTGGTTCAGTTTGTGCCCCTTGCCTCTCGTCCTGTCAATGGGCACCATGGAGAAGAGACTGGCCTCATCCTCTCGACACCCTCCCTTCAGATACTTGCACACATTAATGAGATCCCCTCTCAGTCTTTTCTTCTCCAGGCTCAACAGGCCCAGCCCTCTCAGCCTTTCTTCAGAGGAGACATGCTCCAGTCCCCTCATCATCTTTGTAGCCCTCCGCTGGACTCTCTCCAGTAGTGCCATGTCTCTCTTGCACTGGGGAGTCCAGAACTGGACACAGTACTCCAGGGGAGGCCTCAGCAGGGCTGACGAAAGGGGCAGGATCACCTCCCTCCACCTGCTGGCAACACTCTGCCTAATGTACCCCAGCATCCCATTGGCCTTCTTGGCCACAAGGGCACATTGCTGGCTCATGCTCAACTTGTCCACCAGCACTCCCAGGTCCTTCTCGGCAGAGCTGCTTTCCAGCAGGTCAACCCCCAGCCATTACTGGGGGATGGGGTTATTCCCCCCCAGGTGCAGGACCCTGCCCTTGCCTATGTGGAACTTCAGGAGGTTCCTCTTTCACGTGAAATTAACGTCTAGTTTAAAAATCCAGGAAATGACAAAGAAACTCAAAGTTAAATATTTGGTCTAACTTTTAGATTGTCTGAATATTAATCTCAAAAGATAAAACACAGAAGGTGATAGTGCAATTCTAAAAAGAAAGAAAAGTTTCCACAAACTTTTGTAAAGTGAAACTTCCACTTTTGAATAAACTATCAATTAATCATATTGATCACTATCACAGCATGATTTGTCAGTTTTCCACCATATGCAATTCATTTAAGGAATTTTACATGCAAAAATGACCTATTTCTGAACCATGCCTCTGTATGTTTCTCCTACATGAATTGCATTATGTGTAAGAATATGGACATCCACTGTGGGCCTGATTTTCAGAGGCTGCCTCCAGTCTTACTGAGCTAGATAGGAGCTCCAAGTTCTAAGCAGCTCTGAAAATTTGACTGATATATTCTCACAGGCTGTCATGGAAAGACCATTGCATTACAGATTAAGTATTCATGATATTAAATGGATCTCCTTCATTTAAGGTCTGGTGAACTGGCATTCTCCATAGCAGATTATTGCAAAAACCTTTCAGCTGTATTTATAAGCGATAGAATTTAAGGATAGAGTGTTGAAGAAAGGTAACATTAGAATTATGTATGTGTTTTCTTCATGGAAAAAAAAAAGCTAGGAAATGCCAAAGGTATCTGTCATATAAATTAAAGCCAATGCCAAGTACCTATTATTATGAAGAACCTTGCTTTAGAGCATATAAAACTTGATAAATTCCTTACTTGCTTATGCTCAGCAAGTAATTACTCTAAATTAGATCATTTTGGCAGCCAGACTCAGTCTGTGCAACTCTAAACTTCCTCACATAAAGCATTGTAAATAAAAATTATGGCAGTAGTGATAAAACATGCAGCATTAAAATCGAAAATCATGAAAAAAAAAACCTGAAGTCTGCCTAAGGTTTTGCCCCTTTTTCTTTTTTTCAAAGAGGCACCAAAACTCCAGAATTTCTCTATTTCCACAACCAAAGCTAGCAATCCACCAACTCCAGTAAAACTGTTAAAATAAGAAAACATTCTGTTTCTGTTTTTCCCATTTGTGACAGAAGTTACTAATACAACATTATTGTAATATTATAGTATTACTTTGTCAGGGGATATATTTACCTTACTTTCACTAACTTCCTTAAGACTCTCAGATATCCAGCGCTGTAGAAGTACAATATTATTGTGACATAGTAACTTAGACAATATCAGCCTCCTGCTCCAAATTTCAGTCCTGTGACTGAATTTCAACAAGATGCAACACTGCAAAGTGCCCACAGCCAGCAGGACCCTAGCGAACAGCAGGTTAGAGGGCAAACAGCCCAGATTAGAACCATTCCTGTACAAATACAAAATGAAGGACTGCAGTGTAGCAGAACAAAGCTACTTTTGAGGTAACGTCCTGCAGTGAAATTAATTATAGTACATGCAAAAACCTATAATTTGTTAATACCTAATACATCATAAATGATGGTAAGCAGCCCAGTTATTATCGCTACCTTGGTATAGTGCTTTAAACTGTGACTAAAATACAGAGTATATCATTAAACAGTATCATTTCTGAAGGAGTCAACAAACAGCGTAATAATCAGAATCACTATTTAAGGAGTCAATGAATGATGCAATAATAATACTTCTTCCTTTGCATGTACAGCCAGATAAAATGCACTTTCATATGCCATAAGCTAAGGCTCTACCTCTTCAGCAACAGACGACCTGCAGTGGTAATATCTCTCTCAGAAAACAGTGCTGCACACATTGCAGTGTAGCTCTCTATCAAGTATGGATTTATTGGTTATTCAAAAAAAAATAATAATAATACAAAGCATAAACCTTGGAGTAATCTCCCTGCTAATGTAATTTACCATGTTTTAGGTGCTCTTTCAGGGTCTCCATTATTATCTTCGTAGTTTCTTATCTCTCCTATAATAAAATGGGGTTGAAGTGTCAATATAAAGTGTCAAGCTAAAGCCTGACTCCTCAGAACTAATTATTGCTACACTAAGGGTTTTACTTCTCTTTTGCATCCTTTCCTCCAGAGGAAGCTCTCTTGGTGCTCTGCTTTATGTAATACACAGCTTCTGTAGGAACCAAAAGACCTTTTGCAGTTTGGAAGACTAAGGAAAGTTTTCTAGTCTTTCTTCAAGACAGTCTGAGAAGAGATACCTCTAGTCTTTAAATAATGCCCCTTTACTTAGAAAATATGTATGAAGACAGCTCCATAGATGAAGATCATCTAACTGGTGTCTTGCTTTAATGCCTGTGCTCTGAGGCGGCTGTGTTTGGACTGTCTTGTGCATTTCAAACACAAATTACTTAGCCTCATAACATTTGTTCTAAAATCATGAGCATCTTTTTTCCTTTTTCCTTCCGTGTCTTTAAGAGCAAGATATAAATGCATTTTTTTTCTTAAATACATCCTCAAACCTGTCTGCTTACAAATATATGTGTAAGATATAAATATACACAAATAAATAGGAGATTCTTTCCTGATTCCAGGTCTCCATATGTAAGGCTTAACGAAAATATTATCCCTGGACTGATAAGAGATATAAACAATGGCAATACAACCTAGAGAAACACCCAGGCATCCTCTCATTCTAATTTAGATAGAGGTGTTAGGGACATGTTAGGCATCTAGCTGTGCAACCAGCTTAAGGCATTTCTGAGTTTAAGTATTGCCGTTTCTTGTGTTGGGTTAGAAGCTTGGTTTACTTCTACCAAATTTCAGATCAGACTGGTGGGTTGCAATGAATTTCTTTCAGTCACTGTTGGACTTCTGCCTGCATTTGCTGCTACAGATGTAGAACTGCAATCTGAGCTCTTTTTGCCGGTGCTGCTCTCCTGCCAACCATTGTGGGAATGGTTCCATTTTTCCTGTTGCACAAAAAGCTTCCAAGAATTTCTGATACCAAGCAAGAATGAGCAGAACCCTTATCCAGTATGCTACTCCTCAGAAAATCAACTAAGCACCATTATTTTCACACTTTTTTATATAACAGAAATCCAGTATATTTTTAACTGATGGAGCTTCCTTGTATAACAATCAGCAGATAATAGCTGAAAACTAGTCAGCTATAGCTTTTTGGTATTCTTCTAAATACAGAGAATAAAAAATGTATGATGCTGTTCTGGAATCAATCCTAAACATACATTCTCAGACTTGCTGTAAAAGAATTATTTACTCTAAAAATAACTCCTTATTCCACAATTTTTGATTCAGTCCATGATGCCCATATTAAAGGCTTAAACCAAACAAATGCATGTCTAAGTTAAACTCTGCCTGTATCCTTTGTTTCAAAAAGCTATTGTGCTGCTTTCATAACACATAGGTTGACTAAAACAAAGCTTTTCAATGCAAAGTCTTGAAATGTGATTCACGGCATAATGACTCTAAAATCAAATTCAGACCTGATGTAAGTAGATGCAGCACTAAATTTTTTGTAACAATGACTCATACCAGATCTGAATTTGGCTCTTTGTTTGCAACTGAAATCTTGATACTTCCATTACCGCAACATTGGCCATTTTTGCTTCTATAGCTTTCAGTGCCTTCTACCTCTGTGTTTTAGACCTGTCTAAAAGTGAGCACAGAGGAAGAGTAGACAACTCATTAAGGCACCAGAGTTGGACAAAGGGTATCTGGCCTCATCTAGCACAGACTTCCTGTGAGATCCTATCTCTGGGGCTATTTCTATTACAAGACTTGAAAAACTAAGCAATAGATCCTTCTCCTCCTTTTACTGGCTTTGGCTCTGGGGTACAATCCAGAGCTCCAGTTTGTTGCCTAGGTTTGTGACAATGTGTCTGAAGACAGTTATGCTGTTCAAAATTGATGCATTCACACTAACTTTCTGAACAGGAGCCCAACTGAAACATCTGTATTAGGAAGCTGGCTTTACAATGTAGTCAACGCAGATGTTCCTTCATAGCGTCTTCTTCCACTGACTTCAGATAAATAGTTTAAGCACGAATATCTCCCACAAAGTGGCAATCCAAGAACTGTGCTCCACCAGCAGGAGAGCCACCAGAGCTGAGCAAGAAGAAATGATGATGATGAAGCTTCTCTGGTGCTCGATACTTTCTTCCCTGGTTCAGCTGGGCTTCCTCCCATTCAACAAACCTGTGTTATGCAACTAAAAATATTATTTCCAGGAAGTCAGCATTTGCTAACTGCTGGCTTTTTTAAACTTAGCTGCCAGAGGAGGCTATGTGGCAGTCCTTGTTCTCCATACAGTAGCCCAGTGACTGGCACTCTCAGCCCTCCATGTGTTCCAGCTATGTTTTGCTGCAGGAAACGGCTCTGACACCTGCAAAGACAGACATATTTTGTGTTGATAATGCAGGCAAAAGAGGGATCCTGACTCTGCGGCCTAGGGCACAAGGGGGAGGGAATGTTTTCTCTCTACTTCTATGTTTTAGCAAATTTAATAGAAAGTGGGGGAGAAGGATTTCACTTCCTGTAAGGTGAATGCCTCTGCCAGCAGGTTACTGAATTGTTCTTCTCCTTATTCATGCTCTGGCACTGTGAACGCTGTATTTTCTGCTGCACAGGGATATGCTTCATGAAGAGGACACTCCTTGGCTTTGTCCTGGTGCTCAGCAAATAATCCTCCCTCTCATGCTTATGTTGGTGATACCTGTGGCTTCTAGAAGGCAAGAGAGGTGTAGCTGGATATTCCTCAGGCTGAAGAAACAATTAAATTCAAGTCCCCCTTTCTGTGGGTATTGTCACTAAACATCAGAATCTTCAGTTTGGCTCCATCTGCCTGTGATAGATACTACCTGCTTAAATGCTTAAAGCAAAGTAATTTTTCAGAACCAAGCCCTAAAAGAGCGATTTTGAGGGTTACAATTGTTTCTCAACATGCAGAGCTTTCTGTTCAGTCTTAACGCAGCAACATTCAGCTTCTGATCTAAACGATCAACTAATGACGCAAATTATAACAACAACAAAGCACCAAATAACACTGATGTATTGTTCTCATGTCCCTTCATTCATAACATTACCAATGTTATCAAATGCTATTATAAAGTTGTCAAAATAAATAAAGGGCAGACAGCAGCAGATGTATTTCTTGTAGGAAAACTATAAAAGGGAACTCCACACAAAAATATGCCAGTGACACTAATGGTCTGACTAGTTCCTTCTTCACATGCTGCCCCACTCTACGTAAAAAGCAATTTCTTTTAAAGAAGTTTTTTCTAACCGGTTCTGCAGTTACAGATGGGAATGCAAAAAACTCTTCCTTTAATCCTTCCCTGGCTGCTGGTGTGTAGGGACTATTCGAGCCTTCACGGAGGGATTTAGATAACTTGTTCAATCTTGCAAAGAATCTCAAAAATTACACATGATAAGACACTGAGTTTGGAAAGTTCTCATTGTTTTAATTTTAAACGAGTCAACTGAATTTTCATCATTCCACTTTTAAAACTCTATTTTATGAATATGAATAATGTAGTAAAATTGTCCAATGGCCACTTTTAATAGAATAAGTATGGAAGGGATTAATAGGGATATTATACTGAACAATACGGACATTACATTTAGTAATTTTTAAGATCTGCAACTAGATTATAATGAATTATGCTATTATGTTATCTATTATTTTACAAAATACATAGACACACAATTATTTATGAATATTTTAAATCGTAGTAGAAATTAACATTGATGTAATGCTAAGATAAAAATAGCTAGAAATTCAAACCTGGAAATTCCAATTATTCCCCCCAGCACTAAGCTCATCCACAGCTTAATTTTTTAAAGATGCAACATTTCAAATTGCACATAATAAAACAGTATGATTGTAATTTAGAATGAAAAAGAGAAATAAAAAATGCTACTGAGGTATAAGTGAGTTAAAGTATTGTAAGCAGTTTAGCTTCTGGAATTTCCTGAGTTTTGAGTGTCTGACTTTTTGACCCGGTACTACACCAAAACTAAGGATTTTCTTTTACAGAAAGGAGGGGAGGAAAATTTTGTTTGGGAAGTTTATAGATGCCTTTGACTTCCTCAGCACATCTCATAAATTGCCTAAATACAACGTTATGCCTCTTTGTCTAGCATTATTAAGGAGGCCTCAGTAAAGAATAATGTCATACGTCATCTTGCAGAGTGCGCTCCAGTTACACACACAGACCTGCTCTCTGCAACGTCAGTGTAGATACACTACCTTATAGAAAGGAGCCATCAGCTTCTGCAACTCAGCAATGTAAGCCAAAAATCAGGGTCACATTCAGAAGGGAAGCTATTTTTTTTCCTTAACGATTAACTGCAAAGGCAAGGACACTATGCCCTCCTTTTTTAAATGTTTTTTTAACATTATTAAAAGGCTTCCTTTGACCCTCATACAGATATTCACAGGAAACCATCACTATAATTGCTCTTCCCAGATATATGTAAGGCAACCTCTTCAACACCTTTTACATGGAAATTTCAGAGGCTTCTTTCTTCAACAACATCTCCTTACAGCAATATTGTGTGCTCCTCAAATGTGTTACATTTTACTGAAATAGAGGACATAAACCAGTCTAGAAAGTTGTCACAGACTCAATGTTTATTTTGCTGGTCCCACATAGGAAGATATGATATGAAATATATCTGATGAACCATATGAGAGCAAATACTAAATGAAAACCAAAAGATTGATTGTAACCAATCTAAATAACGTCCAGAAGGCCAAAGCAAAGAAAATAAGCCAGGCTAAACAGAAAATTTACAAGCATCACATGAAAGGTGCAAGGAGCCATATACAGCATATATGCTTCTAAATCTCAGGCCAGTATGAGGAACTTAGGCATGGCTAAGTCTTTTGCTGCCACCTGCGCAAGAATCATTATAGCACAAAGAAGAATACATCAGAGCAGCGAGAATAAATAGGTTGTCAAATACTTTAGCTAACAAACATGAATTTAACTAGGGACCCGAAGTTTTCTTAATAATAGTTTTATCCATGCTCATTCTTGTCGGCAACAAGTTTAACTGCTATTCAGTGATACACATTTTAACGTGAAATCCTATTTCGATTTTGCCCTCTGTTGGACAGTCTTGTCTATCCAGCGCAGAAACTACATACAAGCCTAAATGACAGATATTAGAGAACTAGCCTGCAGTAAACCAAAGCAGTTGTTTCAAGAGCTTTTGAGAGACCACCCATTTGATGACGACGCTCCCATCCATCTTACGCAGAGATCATAAACATTTTGTTCGTGAAAACTTCAGTGATTTCCTACACAGCGCAAAGGCGTTCCAAAGCGGAGGAGCTCCTGGAGGAGCACTGACACCTGGTGGCCATTCCAGTTCTTTCGAACAATACCTGCGGTTCTTGCCAGGCAATGAGCACTAGCAGAAGTGCAAAGATCAAATTTTGGGGGGAGGAAGTAAGACTGCACAACCTCATTAATAATCAGCCTGTATGTCAGCATATAGTGCTGCTAGTGTGAACAAGCCTGGTATGCCTCTGGAAATAGAAGGGTGTTCTTATCTGACCTAAAACATTAAAAAAAGATAAAGGGAAAAATAAAATATGGCCTTCTGTAAAAAAAAAAAAAATTAAGTCATATATATTGAATTTTACTATGGTTTGATGAGATTATATTTTATAAATGACCTGTCAGAAATACATGCCAGAGAAGCATTATGTTACAGGGTTTAGTCTGTGTCTATAAACTTAGCGGAAGATGGTTACAAGCAAATGCAGATACACTGCAATACATGAACAACAAAATCCAGTTAAAGCTGCCAGCACATTAAAAGTATTGTTGGATTAAATTTACTCTAGAAATAACAAGTTTTTCTAAATAGAGCACATTTAATTCATCAAGTTCTTCAAAACAACTGTGTCATGAAACAGAACTATATAAAACTTTCTTTTTGACAAATAAAAAGAGCATTGTTTCCTAGGTAAGATGTTTCTTATTAATAGAAAGGAGCAATGAGATTTGAGCCCTCTTTTGTTAGACAGCTAACACAATATTAAATTATAAGCAGCAATATTCAACGACGTAATCCATTTTGATATCTTGTAGACAGTGAGACTGCCAAGATAAAAACTATATCTGTACTCTTCAGACTTTAGAGAGGATCTTCTTGAGGCTCAAAATTATTAGTTGAGAGAGACCAGTGCCACCAGCACCAGATCGAAAATATGCTTAGGTCTGCAGGCACTGGTTGGTGACAGGCAAACATTTAGAGCTACACTTTGCTTGCTGTAGTTATCTACAACTTGTAATCAAAATTCTGAGCTTTTCAGACATTCATGAAAGAACACAAAATCCTGTTAGTCTGTGATCCGATTTTCAGCCGTTCCTGATTTTGTGTGTCTGCAAAATGACTCAAAATCTACTTTCAGTGAAACGTGCATCTCTCATTGAAACAGATTCTAAGTTTAAATACAACAATAAAACTCATCATCTACTGAACAGTGGAAAGCATCAAAGTGCTTTTATATATTTTTCCTACAAGCTGTAAGATTGTGGCTTTAAAGAAAAACATCTGCAGTACTTATCTTCTGTCTCCAACCTGCCCTATGTTTTTTACTTGTTTTCACCATTATGATACCTCACCATTAGTAAACAGAGTCTAAGTAGCTGTTTCAGTTTTAGCTTAGGCTCCCTAACCAGATTCAAAGACAGTGAACTGTTTTAAATTACTTTCACAAAAGGCATTTTTCTGCATATATTTTCTAATTGTCTGTGGCACAATGTGGACAAACATTTCACAGAGGCACGTGTGACTGCTAACGCAAAAGAAAAAAAGTTGTGCGCAAAAAAGAGCCAGTGCTCAGAGCTGAAACAAGGATGGGTACATGGGACACTAATATGGAGATAACTGTACTAAGCCACCACAAGTGCAAAAGATAGAAGGAGCTGATGGGAAGGAAAGCAGGAAAAGGACATTGAGTTTGTTATGACTCAGTCCGGGTTTGCAGCTGAACTGGCTATCTGAGTGGGTCAGAGGCTATCCAAGAGATTTTCAAAAGACAAGTGTCAGGTTTTTTACTCCCATTTGTAAGTCAATAGAAGTTCAGAATTTGTCAGTTCCTTATTTTTTGGCAAAATTTCACTTATGTGGCCCACAAATCACTGATACTTACATGTACTGCAAGTCTCTTCCTGTACTACTGCGTGAACAAAAATGAAAAAGTGGCTCTATTGGGCTACTTTTTAACACATTCATAATGGATCATCTGTAAATCAATAGACATTAATCAGTACAGAGACACTCACTCCCATATACATGACAGGCACAAAGCCTATGTTCCACTTACATCCCTCTCTAAACATTTAAACTTAAGTGCTACTTTCAGTGATTCAACAGCGCTGGTTTCTGCACACTAACGCATTTCACCAGCAGTGAAAAGCTGTCACATTGTGACAAAAGTATCTATTAAATAAAAACATTAAAATTAGGTCAGCCATTGGGTAAACAAGACAGAAACAATAATCACTTCAACAAAGTACTGTCACAGCCTTTATAGCTCCTCACTTGAAAAGAAAGTATCTCCTTTTTTTGTTGTGCCCTCACTATCTGTTTTCCACAAATACATCAGTATTGCCAATTCAATTATTCAAAAGCAGGAGACGATCATTGTGAGACAGTATTCTAATTCACGGACATAACCTTTCTTAAACGCTTATTTTTGATATCTTCCTGGGGGCTAGAGATGACCTCCACCTACCATCAGGGACGGACAAGTCTAAAAATAATTTTGTCTGGTTCTAATTGATAACATCATGTTGGCAAACCTCTTTCGAAGACACATGAAAGCAAAATAACCCACTCCTGCTAGCATGCCAACCAACAGGGTGGTGCCAAGAACTTTGGGCGCTCTTTTCTTCGCCACACGGAATGCAGTTGGCAGAACTGCTGAGATTAATATATTGTTGACATGTCCTAAAACTTTGTAAAATGCTTTTCTCTTCAGGACACGCTCATAATAGGCTTCCAAGTTGGGTCGTTTTCCGTTTCCCCAGTTTCTTCTTGCTAATCCCAGAAACTTCAAGCGATGTAATGTGACAGCAAGTGATACATCTGCCAAACTGAAGAATTCACCACAGAGCCAAGGCTGATTCCCATCTTCTAATTAGAGATAAAACATAAAGAATTAGGAGCTAATCGAGTGCAAACACATGTGTAAGTCTGCATGGGCTAATATTTAGTTTAATGCTATTTCATGATGCTGGCTAATAAACAACACCAACACATCTGCTAAAATATGACTTCAATAACTGAATTTTTTACCAATTCCTATCCATTGCTCACCCGTTATCGCAAAGTCTTATGTTCAGCAGTCTGGGCTACATTTGCTACGAAAGAGGAGCCATATTTCAGGTTCATAAATTAAGATTCATAGCAAATATTTATTTTTCTCAACTACATGTCTCAGATCTGGTTTAAATTAAACAGGAATGGAAAGGAGAAAGGTAGCTTAGCTTGTGCTGAAAAATTACGGTTTGCCTGAGGAGTCTGTCATCTTGTCTGTGTCACTCAGCTCTGCGACATTCACTCAAGAATTCTTCTTTGCTGAAGACTTTCTAGTCAAACAGAAATGAACCTGAGGTCTGACCTGCCCCAAACATGCCAGCTCAGGCAGAAGATACAGTATGTGCCACCTGCCCCTCCTTTGTGCCTCCTAGACCCAAAATCGTTTCGTTTACACGGAGAAGTTTGAGAAGTGATGGGTATTCACACTGCCCAACATTAGTTAGGAGCACACCGAGGAAGATGCCAGACTGCCTCTCTAGTCAAAGGAAAGAGTTTCCGGAGATGGCTCAGAGCAGGCATTGCTAGGCGGCATCATGCCTCTAACTTCAGCGCTCTGCACCACCATCTCAAAGGGCTTACCTGTACTGACTATTTAGAGAGCTTGTAAAACCTAGGATCTGAAACCAGGTGTCCAGTCTAGGTGCCAGTGCAACTAATCTGCTCTAACTTAGATCTCAAATGGGACTACACTGTGCCCTCCTATTTGCAACCTTATGGAGTTGTTCCCACATGACAGGCACACGAAACCACTGGCATGAATTTTTAGTAGCGCATCTGTGGAAACACACAGACCCTGGAATATCCTTTTCAACCCATTTCCCAGCTAAGGAAAGTGGCACACCATTGATACTAGTCCATTTCAACTGGTTATGCAAGTCAGGAAGAAAGGCCTATGCAGCAACTGAGTCTATCCTCTCCAGCTGAAAGGACACATAGGGATTAATCCTGTGCTGCAAAATGACAGAAAGGAAGACCAAAGAAGTTAATCTGTGTGAAAGAAAGATGACTGAGGTAGCAGCAGCTATGGCTGAATGAGGGATGTGAGCAGTAGTAAGAAAAGCAGAAACTCGGACATTGACCAAGACCTGACAGAAGCACTATTCACAAACCCAGGGAACATGAACAACTCAGACAAAATTTAAAGAAGCGTTTAACCATCGTATATTTTACTAAATCCTATGACACTGTCAGGTTTCATAAGTTAAGCAGTGTTATACCAAACGACGGCTTGGAAAAGCTATTTAGCAGAGAAAGAAAAGAGGCTGCTGGAAATGGTGACAGAATTAATTTGCTGAACAAAATTCTACCATCCTTTATGAGTGTTTTAACTCATAAAGTCACATTATGAGCTACATTACGCATGAGTATTATTATCAGTTACATAACTCATTAGTCACATTAACTAATGTGACTTTCACTGTTGAGTTAGTAGAGAATTTAACCTACATTTTCAATCACTAGTTCAAACCTACTCTGTCTTGATGGTAACTGATCATTATTACCACAGCTATTTATAGAGCCACATGCAAAGAGTTATTGATCTGAACAGATGCAGTTGATATTGACTGATGGTTCATGCCGCTCCCAGTGAAGTCACAGGAAAGATTCCTATTAGCACCATTGGGAGTTGGCCCAGACTCTGGATGATCAGAAACACTAATCACATTTAAACAAAACTCACTTCTCATTAGGTGGATTTCAGGTCAACACTACTGCTTTTGGTATGGGGGTGAGGTAGTTGCCCTATGATCAGAGCACTTTAGATTGCTAATTCTGCAACTACCACACACAGTAACACCCTAAATCAGCACAATATTTAAATGAGATTTTAATTTTAAATAACTTATGTTTAACATTAAGGTCATGCTCATTATAGTGAACCCAGGACTACAGCATGAGGAAGAACATTTTGTAGTTTAGGTTTTTCTTGTGTGTTTTGTTTACAAAATACTCTAAAAATGTAGAGCTAATTATGCTCATATTATGCTGAAAATGTGATGAATCACTATAAAACCTAAATTTACTTATATAAGACTTCTACTCACTGACAACAGCAGTAAACTAAACTAGTGTTTCAAACAGTATTTATCTGTTCTGTGAAGTTATATCAGTATACGCAAAAAGTATCAAATCAGATACGTTAAAAACAGTCCTGTAATGGTGCTGTTAACTGGTTTACTCAGTCTTCACAATACAAACATCAAGCCAATTTAGCAAGAATAATCCCTTACCTGGTGTTTCCTCATTTCGCCTCTGCAACTCAGTTTCAACCTGATCCAAAACTTTTTCCAGTTCATCCAGTATTTTCTTTAGGTACTTTATATTATCATGATCCAGCAGTTTAGACTAAATATATATATACAAGTTAGTGTTTTAATTATTGTACAGAGTTGACACTTCTAATAGACAAACTTTTGCTTAGATACTACAGTGCTTATTCATAACGTGATTATTTTTTCTACACAGCTAGCTGGCTACCATTTGGATACTGTTAATTCAGATAACGGTAGAAAAACATTTTATAGAGATGGTAGATATCTAGGTTTGCCTGATCCTGCAGGGTGCTCAATATCCCAATACCAATGCAGATATATGCTTACCTTTGAAGTCAGTAGGACCAGTCCAATACTTTAGCACACACCTGAAGTGTGTAGCTGATTTGAGGGATAGACTGCTTCATGCCTAGTAGGGTTAAACCACTGCATAAGTGTACCGGTAAAGCCAGGTGAAACAGAACGTTTACATTGTGACAGAAAAAATCTGACACCAAGAAGCAGGTAATGTAGGGTGGAACAGAAAGAGTTTTCTTACTTTAAGGCGCTTCTGTTTTGCTATGTAGGCATCTTGAAGGTCTGGATTTTCTTCCGCAAGTTTCTTCAATTCTGATTCCGTATTACTTATTTGGCCTGATACAAAAGATAAGGAACGACAGGGACTGATCAGCAAATCATGCAAAAACATCACACCAAAGACATAAGAAGTGGTACTTGAATAAAGTATTCCCACGAAGTGGGGCTTCAAAAATATCATGCTTGGAAAAGTTAACGACTGCACAAATTGATCCCACCACACCTTGTACTTATCAGTTTGCAGTGAGCTCTGTGAAGTGGTTAATTTGCCCAGAAAGAATGAGGATATTTTAACTATCTTCAATCTCTGAAATTCAACTACAAATACGGTAGAACTCTCATTGCTTTGTGCCTCAATTCCTGGGTTCCTAACACACTTCAGTGCTGTAAATCTGCAGAAAGGCCCATACTGAGATTCTCAGTACTGTCACAGTAAGTTGGATAGTAAAAGCCTATATACCACTGACAATAGAACTAAGGTGCTTTGAGTTAGCTAAAACGTGCCACCAAAGTCTGTAAACCCCTTCACAGATGTTCATTACAGAGTATACTGGTGTTCTAGAAAAAAATTCAGTATATGATTTAAAGAAGGAATGACGTGAAGATTTCTTTTACATGTGTATAGTCTTTTTTTCTCTTTAAAATGAAACTTTGTTTGAAATGCCTTATTTACAGACCCAGTAAGTAAGAAGGTATCTTCTAAAAAAAATATTTCTAGTAATAAACTTGAGAATGGCATGAATCACCTCCTACTTGTACATGGTAATTAAGATTAGTTCCAATTAAGTCTTTTAAATTAAACCGATAAAAAATTCTTGCTAGAGAATAATGAACTCATTGTTTTATATATTCCTTGTTTCAACCTGATGTGGCTGCGAAAGCCATCCTTCAACACAGTATATGAAGAAACTGAAGGATGTAATCCCATACCTAAAACCTTATATATGCAATTCATTATTTAATTGCATTTGGTATGTGTAAATACAAATACATAATTTGCTGAGGGGTTTTTATTATCTAGTGCTTTGAAAAAGATCAGTTATTCAAAGCTGAAAATTAAACCATTCAGGAAAAGTCTGAACAAGCAAAGGAATTATTTAGGAATACTCGTAATCTATCAAAAAAAGGCCCCAAATCAGGAAAGCGGGCTGTGTTTAGGATATGAAAACAAAAGATAAGAAAACATCCTGATTTAGACAAGTCCTAGTTTTATCTTTACCCGTCTAAGCAGAGTGCATATGTAGGCATAAACTGACAACAGGCTACTTATTTCTTTAGACCTTTTTTTTTCCCCTGCCCCTGGCACTAAAGCTTATACTATTACATTCTCCTGAAAAACAGGGCCTGATGATTCACTTACAACATGTTATATAAAAATACTCTGTTTCACTGAGGCTAATCTACATTTGTATGACTTTAGCTGAGAGGAAAGCAACTGTTATTAACTAAATAGGTAAACTTCTGTTATTTCAAGTTTACATCTACAAAAATGGGTTTTCTTCAGTGCGGTGGTGTAGTTTGAGCTACAATACTGCAGTTCCTTGGAAACAATTTCATGAGCATAAACAGCAAAATCAGAAATTAAAATATTCAAGCTGCCATTTTCTTTTATGCACAGAAAGCACATTTCCAATTGCTAGCAAAATTAATTCCATAGATGCCTGGAAAATAGCCCTTGCTCTTCGACACTGTCAAATCATAACAAGGTACAAAAACAAATAGAAAGTATATTCACAAATCATGAAGGATTACAATTAAAATTAGAACTATGTGCCCTCCAGGTTCTGCATCATGCCCATTAAAAATAAGATATCAGATTAATGTAATCAAACATTCCATTAAATGACACGTGTTCAGATCTGTACCAGTACATACTACGAATTCTGGTTGTAGCATAGGCTGGAATCATGGAATCCACTGTTAATTCAGGGTGTAGGATGCAGCCATGAGTGTAGGCATCCATAGGCAAGGAGTCTAAAAGCTCTCTATAATGCTGCACCCTGGGATAATACATGCTCCCTTCTTCTGGCATTAATCTTGGTACTTCTTCTGCCATACAATCACAAAATTAAAAAAAAAAGTTAAAAAAGAAGAACCATGTAATTAATCAAAAGTAATATTCCTAAAGTCACTTCAGTTATACCCAACTAGCACAAATAACACAGCCATGCTAAGAAAGGTTCCGCTACTGAGCAGGGTTCCCTACTGTAACCCAAGTGTTATCACTCCTCAGATAACGTATATACTCATACTACATTCAAAAACATTTGAATAATTCTATTCTTATGCAGCAACCCATGTAAAGAAGGATTTAAGAGGCCTTTGAATCAGGGAACTGTATTCAGCATATATTTTGTACTTCTACGGACGGGAGAGATCATGGCACATAACCCTCTAACCCTTTCAGAATAGGGCACAACAGAGGTTTAAATAAGCTGTTATGACTATGCCTTTACCACTGCAGCAGTAATGTTATTAGAACTACAGTAAAGGAATCCTATTCAAAGCACCATTAGAGGTATTCCGGCACACCACCGAGTTTTACCCCACCCTCAATTTACCCAGGCCCTGACACTTCATTTGACTAAAACGTCAGCATTAAATTCACATTATCTTCACCTTGCACTGAAAGTTTCTTCATGCAGGGGAAATTATTTAAAGCCGCTGCTGAATCACTAAACTGTTGAACCACAACATGCTACCCCTCCACACCTGAAAAAAATGCACCTGTGTACTTCAATTCTTTTCTTCAAAAATGTCTATTTTCCAGCAATGCAGACATGGAGAATGTCAAAAGCTTGCACAAGTTCACTTTTAATTTTATTCTCCCTACTTTTTTCTCCTTCTTATTCCATTTTTTGGCACTAAAAATAATTTTTTTTCTTTCTATCTTCCACTTTTTAAAGATTATCCTGGAATTAACCAGTAAAGGCATCATTCTTTTTTGTGGATGAAAAGGCAGAGCTGTCTCAGAACAGCAAAAACTGTGCAACTTCCTGTTCACTGTATTACCTTTACCAGCGGCAGTCTCACTATGGAACTAGTACACAACTATGTTGTCACGTTATTTACTTTTTCACGCTAGCAGAATGGGTAAGAAAGACTGTTTTTGTTTTGTTCTGTTTTGTTTTTTACAGCTATCAGTAAAGGTGCAGGAAGGTCATGAAAGGAACGTGTTTTTATCCCTTACTACCCATTATTTGAGGTATTTACTTGTGGGATTATAAACATTTTCTGCTCAAAATACTACATAGTGATACAACAACTGTTGCATGTTACTTGTACGGGGAAAAATAGCACACTGAAATATCTATAGGATTACCATCTACAAATGTTGCTTCAAGATAATCAATAATCTGTGTTGCCTCACAAATAATATTTTCCCCATGGATAAGGACAGGTACTTCTCCAGATGAATTTAAACGCATAAACCAAGGTTCATTGTGTTCACTCAGTGGCAGATTTACATCATGTTCTTCACATTTTAGGGCTTTTTCAGCAATCGCCAGGCGCACCTGAAATGACATCAGTGAGTTACTTGATGAAAAATACTCCCCGAACAAAGGCAGCTAGCCTGCCGAGCGAGTCCACGCAGCGCGGCCCAGCACGGGCTCAGGGCACTGGGTTCTGCTTGCGGCTCTGCTGCTTGCTTTGTGCCAACCGCTCCACCCTTCATCTTCTACAGCAACCCACCGCAGGGTACCCACCCATCTGTCAGCTGTCCCTTTCTGTTTTGGCCACTGCAGGGTTCGCGTTTGACACATAAACCTTTACACTATACCCTCTGCCGGGTAGCTCTTTGTAATGCATCTGTCTGCGCTGCACCCGCTGCAGGGTACACATTCGCAACGTTGCATCTCCACACTACAGCCGCTGCGGGGTACCCCTCTGTAAGGCGCCCCTTCCGGTGCCGCGCTCTGCAGGCAGGAGCGGCGCCAGCACGCTGGCGCAGGGCCGGCAGGGGGGCTGCGTTCCCACGGGCACCCAGGTTAATTTTCGGGCACTGTACCCCACCGCAGGCAGACCGGGGCCTTCGGCAAGGGCGACTCGGCGCCGCCGCCTCACGAGAGGAGGCCCGGCCAGCAGCGGGCAGCCCTCTCCCGTCCCTCCCAGGCGGCCGAAAACGCGCCTTTACAGCACGGACCCCCGCAAGCGCCCCGCCGCCCTCACCTTCTGCGAGGAGAAGGACTGCGTCCAGTGGTACAGCACCAGCCGCCCCGCCGCCCCGCCGCCGCCGCCCAGCGCCATGCCCGCCGCCGCCCAGCGCAGCCCCGCGCCGCCCGGCCCCGCTGAAGCGCAGCGGCGGCGCGGAGGCGCTTCGCCCCGCGGCCGGGGGGTCGCTTCCCCCGCGCTGCTGCGGGGACGGCGCTGCCCAGGAAGAGGACCCGCCCGCGGAGCCGTCTGCAGCCTTCCCGAGGGCAGCGCAGGAAGATGGATGCGCAGGGAAAGAGATCACATGGCAGGATTTTTTTTTTTTTTTTTAAGATCGCTTTTTTCCCCCCTCCCCCCTCGAACAAATATTTGCACTGTGAACATAAAGGATACTGAGGTCGTGGAATTTGGGGGGGGGGGGGGGGGGGGAGGGAGAGACAAAGGTTACCGGGAAACACCCTGAATAGGACCCTATCAGTATAAACAGCATTGCCACCTGCCCTTCAGCTCTAATAACCACAGCAGGCAGAACTAACGATAAACTATGAAAATAGATACATCTTTTCCCTTGAGCTGTGTTTTTTCAACCTCAAGAGACAAGGCACCTTGCTTTTTTTCTATAGATGAAGTTTAGAAACATTTAGCAAATTTGCAGGTTTTTTTCCTAAATGAAGTAAGGTCTTTGAAAAGTATTTGGTAACAAAAATTAGCTTCTTCCATCAGAAGATGCTTGCCCTGTATCTCAAAATGGAGATAGCTTAGAAGATGCAACTGCTGATAGGACAAGCCTCATCCATTAGGCACTATCTGCTGAATCAGGAAGGTGAGCAAACTAAGAAACATGGGGAGCTTACACAGCCCAGAATAATGCTCATGTCATGCCAACTGTTGCATCGACCATAAAGGTGACTACTTTAGGTGAACCAGGATACCTCACTCATGCATACCACTTTTTTATGCCCACTATTAGTGCTCCCCACCACGTGGAGAATGCATGAAAGGAGACCCGAACCTAGTACACTGTGAGCTACAGCCCAATAACATTTGATTTTAAGTGAAATCTTGACACTTTTATAATGAAAAGGAGTTTTGTTATCAGCATCAACTCGATTCATAGCTATTACATTTGTAATCATGGCCAAAGGCTTGGTCTGGAAACACCATACACGAAACTGAATATGATCCCCCGATAGTTAATAGTGGTACAATACATTTGTCAATATTCTCTTGAAGCTTCTAGCAGTGAGGTTGCACGCAATAGCAAGCAGCAATAAATACCCTTGAGGGTGTTAAATATCATCAACTAAACAGAGAACATTAGGCAAGGGGATGAATTTAAGTCAGTAAACGAGACAAGTTAATGCACACATCTTATAAATCAAAATGGAAGGAATAAAGAGCCAGTTCCCAGCCTGCACCATTCACAGAAGGGGGCACAAGCGCCTGGTGACTTCTCACAGTCCATCACAAATAACCTCAGAAGGGCAGGCATGATGAGCAGCTTCCCATTTCTATCTGACACTAGTTACTGTGTTACTGACAGTAAATTCTGGGGAATTTTATCTAACCTAATTTTAATCCTTTGAAAAGTTGGAGAATTTGCTTAGAATGGATAATAAGAATGCAACATTTCTCCAAAGCTGTATGTCTAAGAGTGCTGTAGCACCCTCATGCACTGGGGCTTTACGTCTCAGGGCAAAGAACTGAGTATTGGATACCATTAGAAATTATGTTTTGAAATTTACATACACTAGAGACTGTATTTTAGGGTTCTTTTTTTCCATTTAGCCTCGGAATCAAAATTTTTTCATTTTCTAAGTTACCAGATCTCTGTTCCATTTCATTTTTCTTGTTCAACTAATTTAATATCAAACATGGACATCTGAGTTTGAGTTATGTTCTGTTACCTATTTCAGGTGACCAGAATGGCAATTAAAGAGAATAAAATAACGCTGTTCGAAAGGAACATTTTGGGTTTAAACTTATTCTGTAAGTCAGGAGAGGATAATTAATAAGATCTCAAAAACAGTATAACAAACATGGCACGGAAAAATTTACTGTTGTTTTGTGTCCTTCTTCCTTCTGAACCATGTGGGAGAGAAGAAAGAAGAGCAGCATCATTATATAGTCCTGTAATCTATACTAAATCACTCAGTTAAAAAGAAATTACACCAGTGAGTTCCTGATGTGCAAAGAATAGCAAAGAATTCAGTTTTGCCGAATACTGTTGCTTTTATGAGGGTGTAAAACTGTTGTCAATGTCCAGTCATACAAAGATTTAGAGGCCTAAATTCACAGAAAGTGAGGCCTCTCTTTTATTTTATTCAAGTCAGCACATCAACTGTATTGAAGCAGTCTGCAATTAAGTATGAATTCCTTATTATGAACTAAAAAGCCCTATCCTATTAGTTAGCACAAGAGGCAAGTGTGAACTCATTATATTGGGAAAGTAGTTCAGAAGTAACATAACAACTCACATATGCGTCTTACCAGCAAGATTTTCCCATGTGAGCACATTAAAGCTTAGGTAAGGCAAAAAGTATCTGGAGTCTCTGCTGAAATATATATTAATCAAATGTATTTAAGAGTCTTAAATTCCTAAATAAATAGCATTTAAATAGAGAAAGAAAAATGAATTCATAAGAAACAATGCAATAATAAATAATTCAGAAAAGCAAAGTTTTTTTATTTAAACATTTATAAAGTGTTTCTCACTGTCTTCTCATATCCAAAACATTTTAAAATTGCACATCATATATTTCATAACTAATGCAGATGCGGGAAGCTAGCTATAGCTTAGCTTCCCATAGAACATCTATTGTGCTTTTGATTACCTGACGTCTGTAACTTAGAATTTGAGCCTTCTCATATGACTTGCCGCAGGATAATCCATCTGAAAAGTAAAAAAATCTAGCCCTTTTATTATTTTGGCCTATTTGAGAAAGAAACGAATCCTAAAAAAAATAATTACACATTCACATCACAGGTACATACATCCTAACACAATACAGAAAAGAGGAACAGCGAGAACAGTATTTCCTGCTTCTGACCTCTTCAATGATAACAGAGCATCCATGCTCATATTCAGGTATCTACCCACCCTCACACACCCCCCGCCTCCATATTGCTATACTCCTGCTATACTCCGTTTATACTCCTGGCTTTAATAAGCAACAGTTTGGCTTCAGGTTGCTGAGGTACCACAAGACATAGGAAGGCTGGGAGCAGGACAGTCGCGCTGGCACAACAGCTCTCGGACCAGGTTGTTATGTCATAGGGTGCTCAGAGCGGCCACAGGCACCCTCACCGGCGCCTGGCAAAACGTTGTTTTCATAACTGGCCACGAGAGGCCTCCCTTTTCTAAAAATATGATATAAAACACATTCTCTCTCCAGGAGTGCTCGAGAGGAAACACAGCGGATGCTTTTTTCTTCAGAGTTAACACCTATCCATAGCTGTATGTTTTCACCTAAGCTCCTCTATCTTCTAAAGCATGAAGAAAGCAAGCAAAAGTGCCAGATTATGAAAAAGCTCAGAACATCTTGGAAAACCTTAATCCAAATGTATTTACAGAGAGTTATGCAATATTTTACACAACTGAACGTTATTTGTGAAGGTGCTTTTTAATGTGTAAGTACAATGAATATAAAAGAAGTACAAGGCACAAAAATACAGAACTGCAAGCCTAGTTGGCATCTTGGCACTTTGGAATTGAAAGCAGACCATCAATATTGTGTGACAAGTCACTTTTCTCACTATACTGATATTCTTGCCTCGTTTTTCTGTATGGCCTCTCTTGGGCCTTTCTTTTTTATTATCAGGTATTTTTTAATAAAAAATATAAGCACCTATACAAGTTTTCTAATATTTTTACCTCATGAAAAGAAAATTTGCTGATGGTATTAATATTTATATAAGTTGTACCAACACAATGAAAAGAAAATTTGCTGAAGGTATTAATATTTATATAAGTTGTACCAACACAAACTTAATAAGCGGATGTATAAATTAGGTCAAAGATCTGGAAATTTGGATTCTGGTTTTCTTTTCTTCCTGACTTTACCACTCACTCTATGATATTGTCAGGAAACATCTAGGCCAGATATGTTATAAAAGTGATTGCTGCAAGTAAAAATGATAGTTTTTTATTTAACAGATCAGGTTTTTGTGCATATTCAAAACCAGGTCTGTTTGCTTTATGGTGGGGGGGGGGGGCGGGGAGAATCTTCTACTATTTTCTATGCAGCTAGAGGTGAAAATTAGCTGTATTCCACTTACACATCATTAGCACAACCACTAGTTCAGTTCTAGGTGCAGACCTGGCATAACTGACAGTGGTGCAGGAGTTAATGTTGCTTAGGAAAATAAGACAGATTCTATTCTGGACCTTCTGTCATCAGTAGTTATTGGCTAAATTCCCATTGCAAGCTCTGCATTACTGGTGATGAAATATGAGTCAAAAAGAACATAGCATGGAATTCATATACGCAGGTGAGATTTAATACTGACCCTTACAAGAAATAACTTTTTAATATGACTGATGTATTAGATATGCAACTGATTAGAAACAAGACCACAAAGCAAAGTTACATATTAACAGTCACAGTTCACAATATCTGTGCCCGAACTTAACTGTATTTAAAACCATGGAGGGACACCAACCTAAGTAATTCTAGATGGCTATTGCATATTTCTGAATAAATGTAATTACTGAGTTACCGGTTTACCTCTAACAATCCATCTACTAATAGAACTTATTTACTCACTTTCAAAGTTCCTTACCACATCCCAGTAGGTTTTCTTCGGGGATTTTGCCACAAAATTCTGCTCTGCCTAAATGCCACAGTCCATCCTGTTTCATGCTGAAGAAAAATTCACATATCAGTACCTCAGAAATACTCTTTAATAATGATTTTTTTCTTCATAAAATTATTCTTAGTAGTTTTATAGTTAAGCCTACCTTAAAATCACTCATAGTAGTGACTGTATGCATTCCTAGTTCTTGAGATATAATAAAAACATTCA
Source organism: Struthio camelus (assembly GCF_040807025.1). Taxonomy (NCBI): domain Eukaryota; kingdom Metazoa; phylum Chordata; class Aves; order Struthioniformes; family Struthionidae; genus Struthio; species Struthio camelus. Next base: position 129,175,632 of record NC_090943.1, read on the forward strand.
TTTTTCCAATGTTATAAAACATTCAACAGCTTTAGTATTGAAATCTAATTTCCTGAAATACTAGGCTTTTTATCGTGGAAATGCATTTAGTACATTTACATGAGTTCCAAAAAGGGCAAACTCTTAGCTATAATCCTTAAATCTAGATATTCTCATTCCAGCTCTATCCAACCTATCACTCATCGAGCTTTCATACAAACAGCATCTTTGAATTATAAAATCTAACATATCAGCCAAATCAAAAGATCAAGATCATTTATATCAAAAGATCTGAAACATGTTTTCATCTGCTTGCCCGTGTTGGTTGTCTCTGTGCACATGTAATATGCTGGAAAGAAACTTGATTGTTACTAAGGTATTAGGAACAGTTCTGCAAATTCTTCACTTGCTCATCTTCACTTACATTAACTTCAATGTGACTGCTTATATGAGTAAATATGATAACTCATATGAGTAGAAATTCTATTAAAAAGTTCTCCTATGCTCTGTACTTCTGTGTGTAGCATCCAGGTGTTGATTTATCCACTGTTTTTTAATCTCCTAGTGAAGACAATTTTTTTGAGCAAAGATAGCCATTGTGTTACATGTTTGCACAGTACTGTCTAGCACATTTGGTTTGGGCTGCCATTTAAAAGTTTAAAAAGCTACCACAGTACAAACAATACATGTACAAAAATCTTCCAGTTACTATCTTTACTCAGAAAAGAGTACACAACTTTGGGCTAATAAAATAATTATTTAGATACTGAAACAAAGTATACCAAAGTCAGTGGGATGATTTGCACTGATTTCCATGGGTCTTATGTTCAAGTTCTACTGCAATGACCCTGTGAAATGTAAAGATCCAGCAGCTATGATGACAGCCCTATACAGAAAGACTTCAGGAAATCAGAGAGATTAAATATAATTTTATGAAATACCATTTGAAGTCTCATGAAGTATATTCTGTGATTGGAAAATAATTTTAAAAGATCTTTCCTGTAAACTGTAGAAATCAGGTTGTTTCCATCCCTGAAACATGCCCAAACTTTAAGCACTGTCAAAAATTTATGAAAATCTTAGTTACATTTTTATTGAAAATGCTAGCAAAACTATTATAAGTTGCCTTAGAGAATGAGTTTAAACCAAACATTTGATCTTTTTCAGCCAGCTATCCACAAAAAATGGTATAAGAATACTTCAAAAGCTACTCCTCCAAGCATTCTCATTGACAAATAAAAAAAGTAGTTTCCACCGAGGAAGAGCCATCATTCATGATAACATTAATCACTATTTTAACACAAAAATATAGTTCTCTAAGCTGAATAAGGAAATTCTTATTTCTTCAGCCTTAATTCTTGCTGTTTGTCCATTACCTTTGTGCAAGCCTGGATTAAAAAGCATACAGTAATAGGCTAAAATATTTCTATGAGCATACTTCAAGATTCACTTCAGGAGATGGTTAGGTAACCACATTAGATGGAAGAAAGAGGGGGGAAAAAAGTCTTCTTAGGTCATCCTCTGTTCTACAGCAGCCTACAGCCAGCGCAGCAGCAAAGATGAAGGCTGTTCTGCTCTGAGAGCAGCCCTGTGTCATCCATGGATTCCTCACCACTGCAGAAAACCAATCAGGGCTAGCTGGGCAAACTGTCTCATGATTTAGTCTGCATGGACAGGGACCGTAAGCATGGATATAATATTTTTATCTTACTAACATATTTATTTTCTATCTATGTTACATAAATTATGCTCCAGTATTGCAGTGATGAAGTTCTTTCACAATTATAGTAGAAGAGAAACTAAAAGGAAAACATTGTGATCAATTATAATATATCAAATTGTTATATTTACTGAATTTTGAAAGCTGAAGAAATTGACATTATGCTCCATTTCTCACTACACCTGTTTTAGCCAACCGGAAGCTTTATTCCTGACATTTCCCAGTGGAAGGCCTTATACATGCGTAACGTAAAATACCAGCTCTCATTTCTGTGTTTGACAAGAGAAGATTCAGATTCCTGTTACACAAGTTTTATTCTGTTCAGCGCCAGACATTAGAACCCTGTTTTGTTAAACATTCAGACAGAAATGCATTTCTTCTCCTGTTTTTCACTGAACTACCGTAATGGTTAGTCCCTATTTGATTGATAATTGTTCTTCAGGTTTTTCATCTGCTCCCTGCCTCACCCATAAGCGTTGGGGCAACAAGCATAAAAATCAGATTGCTAGCTGATATCAATTAGTAAACCTCTACGATGTGTCCGGATCCAAGGAGATTCCACTTTATCTTAAATTAGTCTTTTAGTCTGTGCATGAGTTTTGCTTCTCAAATATCTTAGTTTAATACTCAATATCTGTGTTCTAGGTGTACTGCATAGCCAGGAATTTTCAGCTCTTTTTGCTCTGTGGAGAGATAAGCACACAAGTATTTTCAGGGAAGTTAACTCCAATGTGTGTAGTAATCATTTTAAAAATTAGGATTCTGTGACTTGACTGTTACAAAATGTCTACGCCACTTAAAATTCAAAATTTCCATGGTCAAAAAAAAGTAGAATTTAAAACGCATTCATTATCAAATAGCACACAAACACACTATTCAACTTACTCCTCTTGTAAGCAAGACCCTCGTTTGCAAAAGTATAAATAGGACAAGATATAGTTTTGGGCAGCAGTAGATTCTAGGCACTGAATAGCTGTCTATGTTCTTTTGGCACTGACTGAAACATGCTGGCATGATTTTTTCTTAACTGCATAACGTCACTCTGGAATAGAGAACAAACACCAGAGCTACTGCTCGGCAAACACACTTCCTTCACCATGTTTATCGCAATGAGATTTTTCATAGGAAAAATAGATGTAGTTCATTACTGCAAGCTGATGGAATGTGTACTAAAATGCACTTGCTATTTAGCATTTACTGAGTTATCTGACAGAAAAAAATATTAGGCTATATAGAGAAAGGGATGAATTTAAATCCTGTGTAACTGATACAAATGAAAGCATGAAGTTGTCTCTGTGCCCTGTGCAAGTGTAGGGGAGAGGAGAGCGCAGCAGGTGACGGTATGTGTCTGAAATAACAAACCCTTTCCACTGACACCCTAGCTAATATAGAGGGTGGGTATGCAAAGCCAAAAGAGCAGAGGAACAACAAAAGCTAAAGCTTGCTTTTCAAATATTAGAGAGACATAAATTTGGGGGTTGAAGGGGAGGGAAGGGGCAAAGCCTAGATTTGATTTCTGTAATGCCCTGTCAAGAACAGTGTAGTGAACACAAAGGCAGAATTTGACTCGCTTGTTAACAGTCCTCGTAGTAAATTACAGAAATAAAAAATAAAGGCACTATGTTAACAGAAGAGTTGATACGAACAGAACTTAGGGACACAGAAGAAAGAACATCCCTTTGGTCTAGTGGGGATAATCTGTCTTTTTAAAATGAAGAAATTAGAAGTGTTCTCCTGTAGACTTGAATAATTATAATTCTCTCTCTAACATGCCAAATAGGCCACGGACCTTAAGGGCTATCTTACTTTACTTAATTATATTGCAAAGTGAGAATACATGGGGGGGGGGGGGAATACATTGGAACACATAGAGGGGGGAAAACAACTTTTTAATCTGAGCTTTTTTCTGACTTCATTTTATTGTACATTTTGATACTAACTTTGACATTGTATATGACCTAAGACTGTTAAACAAAGAGCTATTTTTGAGTCCAGCTTTCCTCCTTTACAAAAGCTTCACGCTTCAGTGGTTCTAAGTCACCTGCAAACACAATCAAGTTCACACGAAAAGAGAGTCTAACAGGAACATGGTTCATATCTTGGAGCAGTATTTCATACTGCGATTAAGTTTGTATTCCCCACACATTTTGTGTTGTTTGAACTGCCTGGCTTCTGATTTCGTTTCCTCCCTTTTTCCTGATGTCAGCCTCTTCATTGCTGGAACAAGCGCTCTCCTAACTGCAGCTGCATTTGTAAACGTTTCAAAGGCCCTGAACGTCTGGTAACCAGCAGACCTGTTGGGTGCTACAAACATGATCTTGGTCTATCTCAGGAGAAGCAAAGCATGACCATATTTATTGCTGATGCTATTCTGGGGGCTGTATGACGTTCTTCTCCCCTCTGGCTGAGCAATGCTTGCCTGTTCATCTTTCAACACTCACTCCAAGCATGATAGGATGAAATAAAACAAACTAATTTTACTGGTAGGAAAATTACTTGCGTGTTGAAGACTTACATTTTAACAACTTCATTATACACTCGCACAAATGCTTATTTCAATAACAATGTTAAATATTTTGTAGTCTAAGTAGATTAGGCACTTAGGCAACATTAAAAAGATCAAATAAATCATTGTAAGAAGATAAAGAAAGGCATAGCTCTATAAAATAATTCAGATTAGTATGGTGGCACAAGCCTATCTGTCACTGCAAATTAAAACTTAACTCAAGTTCATGGCAACTACAAATTATTGTCATATTATGTAAAGCTAGTCAGCTGTTACCAAAGACTCCACTGAGTAATGTTACAAAGGTCTGCTTGGCAGGAACAGCACAATAGCTCCAGCTCTGTACAACACCTCAAAGCCTGGACAGCAGCTGTGTCTCCCAGAAACTGTGAAAACAGAAGGGGGGGAAAAAAAACCCACCCACAGCATTCCTGGAAGTGATAGTGCAAGCAGGATCATCTCTCTCAACCTACAGCAAGTAGCTTTTAGACATGAATCAAAACTTCCTTTGTAGCCAACAGAGAGAGCCAAGCTCTTCCAGTGAGTGATTCAGCCCAACACAGCATAGGATCTACACTGCATTTTGTAATAGAGGAAAAAAAAAAAGAACTATACAAAACATTAAAATGATACACATACTTTTCAAACTTCAAATGTTATCATTTTGCCAATGTTAATATATTTTAACCAAAAAATAAAAATGCCACTGACACCATATGGCACATGAAGTATAGCAATTTTTTTCTTCTCTTAAGCCCATCCAAATACATTTTCAACACTAAAGCTGGAGAATCCCAAAATTATTTAGTGCCTAATTCATCCACTTGCTGGAGACGATGAAATTTTGCGTTAGGAAATAACTGACAAAGATCTTCAAAAACAGCAAACAGTTAAAAAATACTTCATTTGGCCTGATTTTCCAAATATACTGAACATCCAGCTATTAAAAATCAAATGCCATTACAAGTTTCTTTAGTTAGACAGGCCAAAATTGCAAACTTAATAGCCCTTTATACAGAAAAAGAAAAATGTATCCTCCTACTTCCAACCTGGGCATGTTTCCGGTGCTCAGCTCCGGTGCAGGCCCCATATCCATTAGATTTGTGGGTTTTGTGGCAGACCCTCATGTAAGCAGAAATACTGCATGGTTAGATGTGGGCAAAATTAATACAACACTTCATGAAGTTGTCATGTGGCGTAAGTGAATTTCAAAATTAATTTTAGTTCTCAGTTCACTGGAAATAACTGATACTTATGCCTCTTCATTTATCATTTGCTACATCTTTCATCTAAGTCGGTGATCAAAACTTCGTACTTGGCATACCCAAATACTACGCAGGTTAATGACACTGGCAAATTTGAAATTAATAAACAAAAACGTGAACTAACGTGATTCCTTCTCTGGACTATACAATAAAATTGGTTGTAGGCATACCTATGAGTGACAGATTTAATGACAAATATCTGCTTAATTTAATACATTTGATTATTCTATAAGCCAATTACATATTTATCATGCATTCAGACCAATTTAAAACAAAATAGAATGTCATATAATTGTTTCTCAAACATACCTATTATTGGAAAAACATAAATTCCATGATTAGAACAGACATCATCAGAGAAGGCATATTTTTATATTCCATATGAAATTTAGATTAAATTTCTCTCTTATATGCTGAATACAGAGCATAGGTGGATTATGAAATTTCAAATAATGAATTCTTTCTCACATAGAACCTATTTACTGCAAAATCCTAACCTTTTACATAATAGGTTTACTAGGTTTACTATGACAACTTCAGTTAATAAAGGATGCTGCTTTAATAAAGAACATAAGGAATCTTGTTTTAGACTGCGCACCTAGCATGAGGTGCTTTCTACACATAAAATGTTTAATTTTAGACAAAATTAAGGCTCAAAATCCCCCCAATCACACATTTGGTCTTTAGCAAAAAATAAAATAACACAAATATCAATTATATCCCAAATCACACTTGCCAGAAGCACAAATATACATAATCTACTCATAAGCAGAGTTGCAGTCACAGAAGCATGTGACTTCACCAAAAGAATAGCATAAAAATTATACTGCACTTAAAATACAGATCTACCACTATTATTTGGTGGTCACAGTTTCCAAAGAGTAGAATCTAATCTTTATGCCTGAATTTCAGTGGACAAATAGAAAAATATTTGGCAGCCATGCAATATTATATAAAGTATATCTCCTAAGAATGCCAGTTTTTAAGATGCAAAATGGGCTACTGGTATCATCCACATGGTGAACAGGTTTCTTCCTCTTACAAAATATCATGACACTGTGATATAACTATCAGCAGTAAAGAAGCCAACAGATTAGAAGTAAACTAAAAATAAATGAAATCTCATCCAAGCTAGGATTTTTGCTCCACTGGTCAGGCTGGTTATGATGCCATATAGAGGCGTGTGCATGTGTGTGTCTGTAAACCCTTGCTATATTTTTTTCATGTAAAGGTAAATGTCACACATGTTTAAGTATTTAATTTACACGTTAGCTGCCTTGAGAACAATTTTTTTCCCCCTGAAGAGAAACGTTAGTAGATAAACCCCAGAAAAATATCAGGAGTATGCATTTACAAATTCAGGCCTAACAAGCATCTATTTCTGTTTTGACTATTTTAATAAAAATAAATAAAACAGTTAGATTATTATTCTCATCAAAATTTAAGCACATTGAAGGAGTGCCTTTCTGTTAAAAGTATCTGCAGTGTGGGCTGTTCAGACCCTAGGAATACTTAAACTCAGTTCTCTTATTGAAGACTTTGTTAACACAAACAAATCTTAAAACCAGCTAAACAATGCATAGAAATATCCATGTTATATCCATCATCAAAGAGCAAAAATCTTCAGTTCTTGCTTCTCTGGTAGTATTTGCATTTTTTTCCCCTTCATTAGCATTTAAAAACACCCACAGTTATACTCATTTCCAGTACGACAATTATTTCACCAACAGATTTATTAAAAAGCAAAAGCATGGCTTTTTACACAAAGTTATCAACTATCAAAGGAGTAAGAAGCACAAACACAAGTTCACTGGTAGCCTCCAACAGCTATTTTGATCTGCTCTAGGATGGCATAAACCAGACTGCATGCCAATACACACGACTGTTAACATAAGGTATTTTAACAGTATTTATCATCTTCACATTAACTAACTACTTTTAAAAAAAAAGAAAAGAAAAGAAACAAGACACTAATTTTCATAGGGAGAAAAAAACAAATTCACAATTAAGACAGAGTTAGAAATACAGATAGAGGGCCTCATCCAACTGGTCACTAACATTATTACCAGATAAAAATCAAAGTACATCAGAAGGAGCTACAAGGTCTGTGAAGTAATGTGCAGAACTGCACTCCCTACAGATCTGGGATGCTGGGACAGCTGCTTTCTGGAGATGCACTGGTTGTTGCACAGATGGTGTGATCAGGAGAGTTCTGGTTTCAATCACAGAGTCATGTTGCAGGAAATAGAAATGGCAGAGCAGAGCACTGCCTCTCTAATGAAGAAATTCTTCTTACCAAAACTTCTGAGAAGATCTGTAATCACTGGTTGCAAAATGGCTGCCTAATGAGGACAGTTTTCAAGCTGGAATCAATGGGTGGCCTAGAACACAGCAAAAGGCTTAGATCTTGAGGAAGATCTAAGGAGATCTCAGCAGAGACAGTCAGAAGAATGAGAAGATGGTGAGCAGCAAGTCAGGCTGCTAAATATTTATTTATGCATCAGGGTGCTAAAGTAATAACTATGAAAATTGTTTAACTCATTAACCAATTTACACCAAAGTTATCAGAGGAATTAAGATCTTAAAAATGCTACACTCCTACAATTTTTACCAAAACACACATCCAGGATGAAGAAAGAGATGTTTTGCATGTAATTGAGAAAATATGAAACAATCCTACCTCTTATCTGACATGACACCATCTCAGAGAGCAATATGAACCCTCCAAACAGCAGGAAAAGCTTTAGTCAGACCTCAGATCTCCCCAGGCCACTGGAAAATCTTTAGGACACACTGCAGGACTTAAGAGCTTTGGGTGCTGCTGCTAATTGCTCAAAGCATAGAATATGTTGAAAATGGTGGACTTCAACAACCAAGGGAGGATGGATGCTACAGCAAGATTACAATGCAATGTTCTGGGGGCAGCTTTGTTATCCAGCAGAAAAGTGACTATATCCAATTTAAGGATAGCCTTTCCTTTTGAGCAACAAGGAAAAACTGAGGGAGAACAGAAGACTATAGAGCAACTTGAGTGGCAGATCATAGAAAAATATCATTTGTAATTCCTAGGAAAGAGAGAATAGAATTGAAAACAGAAGAGGTGAACTGTAAAGCTGCCAGCTTTCCTGGACTTTTTCAATTGCATTAGTGCAACTGCTTGTATAGCTGCTCTGTGAGCAGTATAAAAATAAGATTCAGCTTTAAGAACAAAAAAAAAAATCTTTTTGCTGGATTATTTTTAAACTGGATTTGTTCCCTGATCCAAATCACAGCTCATTGAAGAAACAGTTGCGCTGGCAGCACAGAGGGCTGGGGGGCATGAGAATATCTCAAGCCAGTGTCAGCCAAGACTGTCTCGTGAAAACTACAAACTTAGATGTGCTCTCCGCTAGACTTTATTTTATACTAAACTCCAGAAAGTGATCTGTGTTCTCAAAGAAATAATGTAAAGGGCATAAACACAAACTAGCTCAATGTGCATGAAAAATAAGGCGTGTAACGTGAGACAAACTTGACTAAAGCAAGAGCTCTTCAATGATCCTGAAACACTAGAAGGAAATATATGCAAGTAGAAAGTAGGTCAAATTGCTAAAGGAAGAATATTAGAGAACAGTGCAAGTACGTAGGGACAAAGTCAGAAAGGCCAAAGCGCAGAATGAAACATGGCTAGTAGGGGTCAGAAAAGAAAACAAGTCTAGTAGTAGCAGGGGAGGGTCAAGGAAAAAGTTGTTCCACTACTCCATGGGGAGGGAAAGCTATCCATGTGATACTGAAATAAACCAAAACGTTAAATTTTTGTTTCAGCCTTCACTGAAAAGTTTAACTGTGATTACACATCTGGCACAATTACCAGGAACTGTGCACATGGAAAAGAGATGTCACGTATTTTGACTTCAGTAAAGCTTTTGACATTAGTTAAATGTGATGTAGGTACAACTACGGTGAGAGGGTATAAAGTATTTACAGATACTAAGTAGTACTTATCATTTATTCACTCCCACACCTGAAGAATGTATCAAATGTTAAATCTGTGCTGAATCCTTTAACATTCAATACTTTCATTAACAACTTGGATCTTGGAAAAAAAAGTTCACTACCTGTATAAAATAGGGAGGAGCTGCAATACAGGATTACAATTAAAAATGGACTCGACAACCTGGAGGAGTAATCTTAAAAAAAAAAAAAAAAAACAAATTTTCCTCAAATCAAGCATTATAAACCAAATATATTTGGAGTTAAATGAAAAAAAAGCATGGACTAAGTTATAGCGAGGCACTCTTATTTTTGTCCTGCAGACATACACAGATTTTAAAAATCTTAAATCTTAAAACAAGGACGAGAAATAATATTTCACGTTTTCTCATAATTTCATAAATAATCATAATCAAAATACTACTGCATATCATAATTATAAGACAAGTTAGTATCTTCATACATTTTAAAAAATCATTGCAATACAACTTATTTGCATGGAGAGTTCTGTCACTATTAAAATTACTTCAAAAACTATGATCAACCTAGATGCATTTCTTTAAAACCTCATCTTCATTTAAAATCTAATTCACTTAGAATACTGAAGAAAACAGAAGTCTGGGTACAGAACATGTTCATCTTTTTTTAAAGCTAGAAAAGAATTGGTGTTTTTCTTTTTATAAGCTTTATCAGCACTTTTACTAAGCAAATAATAACTTTGTATTCACTGAGTAAGCATAGTATGTTTGGAATTAAATATGCTATCTTTCTGGCTAGATCCCAGTTTCAAGTGCAAGGTGGAACTCACATTTGCCTATGCAGCTAGGAACACTAGTTTCGTAACACCGTGTTTCTCAAAATAACAGCAGGAATTTCTTCACTTTTGCAAAAAATCCTGTAGAGCTACAGTATTCATAGAAAGTTCTTTGAATTGACAGTTCAGTAAGAAAAAGTGAAATGTTCCTGTCTATAAGTAAGACAACATAATTTGTATAAAAATACAGCCAGAACTACATTTATAAATTTGTAAATTTAGATTTCAGACATAAAAGTTGGCATAAATGTTGTTGCTGTTCATATGGAACCAAGAAGGAATAATTTCCTACTTGCCTTCGAAAGTTCTACGTTGTGGCTTTGGTACTACCTTTACTTCTCTAGTCCTGCCTCCCACACAACAATCCTGTCCGTGAACTCCACCAGTACGTGTGTAGCTCACGCAGCTCATCAGTTAAGCATCCTGCCTCCGTTCTGCAGGGCACTTAAGAACCTTCTTCATAGCTTTGCTTTAGTTGAGCGCAGATATCTTGCAGATGTTTAATTTAAAGCTCATGTGTAGCCCCACTGAAGTAAATGGGATTACTTAAGTACTTAAAGTAATTCCCTGCCGAATCAGGCTTTTAAGGGTAAGAATAAATGTGCTTAATTTTTATTCATGCATCAGATGTCTATCAGACTATTAGTTTAAACTCAGCAGCTTTGTATCCAGTTAATCTTAAATCACTGGAGTTTAGTATCGTTACCTGCTGCATCTACCCTCCCCGCATCAAGGACCTCTAATAAATGTAACCCTGTAGCCCAGTTTTTGCACACAGACAGCATGTATGTCATCAGACCCAGTGCTGTGAAGACTTACACAGCAACAAAACTACACAAAGCAAACTTTCTCTATTTGATCAATATAAGACAAAAACAGCTCTTCATTGTAAAAGATAGATAAACTGTATCTGGACTTTGTATTTTCTAAATGTTACATACATCGAAGTTCTCAGAAAAGAACTCTTGTAAGGTAGATTAAAAAAAATGGTAGAATCAATTATATTTATTTTGGACACAAAAGGTAAACACATTTGTCTACCTATAACTGCTTGCCACCTGCATGCTATGGAGTTTTAGAATTATTTGGCAACTTGATACTGGGAGGAAGTGTTCAAGGAAACAAAACGGGCAGATCTAAGGTACTTAACGTACACACACTCCATATTGCATACTCTCATTACCTACGCACTGGTGAGAGCAAACACAAAATAGCATGAATGCAATTTGAGGCTCATCAGTGCAAAATCTGTCATCAAAAAAATCTACAATCTCATCAGCAATGAGACACTCAAGACTTCTTACCTCATCGAGACCTGGCTGAGCGACGCTGTAAGTTCCGTGTGAACCACCTTTATCCTCAAATTTATCCAAATTTATCTCCTATGGAAAAACTAATATGAGAAGGCTGGCAGTAATGAATTCACCTTGTCATCAAGCATCAAATCGAAGACAACTTCATTTAAATACACCTGGAAATATAAACCACATGCAAAATTACCATACATTTTAGGCTCACTTGCAGGTCAACAAGATGACACCCACTGGCACCTTTGTGATAACAGAAGGATAAATACAATTCCTTCTTAGAATGTTGATAGGTCACCTCTGGCCGACCCCATCTTGTTGATTACAGCTCGATCTGATATTAAACCTATATAATCTAAATTAAGGAAGTAAAGCAAAGGACTAAGAAACCCCGGACAGATCTCCATTTCATTAATGCAATGATCCAATATCTTTTAGTGCACAGATTAAAAAAAAAAAATCCCATTCAAAAATACAACTCCAATTCAACCATGACCACTAGTGAACTTCATTCATAAATCCAAAATCTGCTTATAGATTCATACACAGAATTACAAACAGGAGACCCCAATTATTACTTTAATAGCATACCAATATCGGCTACGGGCATGCTGACTACAGGTAGTCCCCCACTCCCATCTAAACCATTTCAGCTTTCTGACTTTCCGTGCTGAAACACAACAGGGCTTTCTCTTGTGTCAGAGGTGAGAAAACAGAAGAGACTGATACAGACAGATTGAAAATTATAATAAACTCCTCAAATCAGATACACCTTGACCACCATTGTTTCCAACCTTGCTCCTGACTAGACAAATGCAGGATATGTAGGGCATAAAATCTGATGAGCTCAAGAAATACTCAGAGGATACTGAATTGCATCTTCAGCAATACCACCTACTGCAACCTTTTCAGATTTGATCTCCAGTCTTCATAACGGCTTTCCACAAAAGCTCACATCAAAGTAAAGGTCTCAGAACTTAGCTTCAGCACACTCTACAGCCTTGTCCAAGAGACACAGTATTCTTTTCATTTTTCATGTTGCAAAATTCCCAAGGCAGCATCAAACGCTTCCCTGTCTTCTCAAGGACAAGGCACGCTTCTTTGATCTTGTCTTTTGCTCTTTGTGGGTATGTGTACAAACATGTGTACACAGTCTTCTATCTGTATATTTTTAAGCAGAAGAAGAAATCCTTAAGTCCCTTACTGAAACAGAAAGAAGACTTCACGGCCCACACTTCTTCCTCTGAGGGGACGAGAAACAATATGGGACATGTGTCAGTCAGTTATAGCACTTAATGCACTACTAGAAGGCGCTGAGACACTTTTATCACTAACTGTATGTAATAAGTATGCTATAAAAACACAGAAGTGTTGTGAAGTACAAAGGTTGTAAACTTATTCAAGTTAAATGGCTATGTTTATAAGCGCAATATTTTCCTTTAATTTATGTTTAAAAATCATCAAAACTGCTTATTTTTAGGCTGAATTTGGCAAAAAATTTCTGAGGCTTGACTGTTTTAACTTCTGATGGTTTGTGTTCAAATCTCTGACTTGTTTCTGTTTGTCTTCACCAGCAGTTGCTATCGACCGCTACTAAATAGCTATTGCTATTTTCCCACTTCTCCAAGTCTTCTGCATCCAGATAGTACCACTCCCCATAATTCATGGGTTTTTTTACACAAAATCTCTGTTGAAGAGAAACATTTGCTTCAGATTTTCTTCCAGTCCTGCTCTATAACTTCAAAAGAACAAAAAGCTGGCTTCAGAAAAGACACCCTGAGATATGACCAAGAGCTTTTGATTCCTTCTCTGCTACATTTTCTCTACTATTTCTGTGCTTCCTTCTTTCTCCTGTCATTTGCCATTATATTTCTATCTGATTACCAAATATCTGGCGAAGGGGCACTTGGCAGTCCTTAAAGCCATTCAGTCATCCAAAGGCCACTGGGCTGAAGGCAGAACGTGCGATGCCTTACCAAGTTCCCAGCAGCGCTGCCCTTGAAAGGCCGCTGATACAACTTCCAGGTCCTTGTGTCCCCTGTTCCTAGACCTTAAGTTTCTGAGCTCCTGCCAGCGCGCCCCGTCGGGAAGGCGGGATCCGTACGCGAGGTGGAGCGGGCACAAAGCGCTGTGAGCTCAAGCGCGCTCTACAGCAACAACTCCGGGATAAAGCGAGTCTCAGGGAAAGCCCCCAACCCACAAACACCCCTTGAAAACCCTCTGCTTCCGTGTGTTTCTTTCCCACGCGCTCGCAGGTGCGCGGAGCCAGCGACCACTCGGCTTCGGGCCAGCAAGGGAAGGCGGCGCCGTCGCGGCCGCGCTCCGGCCACGGCTCTGCCGCCGCGGCCGCGCCGCACGCAGCCTGCCCGGGCACGGCGCCACGGGACAGGCCAGCCCTCGCGTGGGGGAGAGTGGGGCGGGCGGGGGGGGAGCGCCCGCCTGCTCCGCGCCCCGGAGCCGGGGGGGGTGGGAGGGAGGGGAGGGCGCGCACCTGCCCGGCGGCGGCGGCGGCGGGGGGGGGGGGGGAGGGGCGGCGCGGAGCGGGGCGGAGCGGCGCGGGGCGGGCGCGGCTCGCCGCCGCGGGGCTGCGGCTGGGCTGGGCCGGGCCGGGCGGCCGGCGGAGCGCTCGCAGTCGCGGGGGGCGGCGGCGCGGCCGGCCGGGAGGGAGGGAGGGAGGCTAAGCGGGAGGGAGGGAAGGAAGGAGACGGCGGCGGCGCCGCGCTCGCCCCGCTGCCCTGGATGACGGGCGGCCGGTTCGACTTCGACGATGGCGGCACCTACTGCGGCGGCTGGGAGGACGGCAAAGCCCACGGGCACGGCATCTGCACCGGGCCCAAGGGGCAGGGCGAGTACGCCGGCTCCTGGTCCCACGGCTTCGAGGTGGTGGGCGGCTACACCTGGCCCAGCGGCAACACCTACCTGGGCTACTGGGCGCAGGGTAAGCGCCACGGGCTGGGCGTGGAGACCAAGGGCAAGTGGATGTACCGCGGCGAGTGGTCCCACGGCTTCAAGGGGCGCTACGGCGTGCGGCAGAGCCTCAGCACGCCGGCCCGCTACGAGGGCACCTGGAGCAACGGGCTGCAGGACGGCTACGGCGTCGAGACCTACGGCGACGGAGGTGGGTGCCCTGCGGGGGGCGCCCCGGCCGCGGGCGGGCGGCGGAGCCGTTGGGGGCCGGCGAGAGGGCAGCGCGCGGCTGCCGCCTGCTCCCGCCGCGCGCGCTGGCGCGCGCACACACCAAGGCGCGGGCAGCGCCAACGGCCGCCCTCACAGCGGCGCCGGGGGCGAGCGCGTCCACCGCGCCGTGAAGTTTCCTCTCTCGCTCCTCAACCTTCCCCCCCCCCCGCCCCCCCCGCCGTTGGCGGTTACGCGCGCAGCCCGAGGGGGAAACTCGCAGCGAAGCAGCGGTCTCCGCCGTGAGCGGCTCGGCGGGGGCCACAGGTGCCCGGCGGCCGCTGGCTCCGCCCGCCGCGAGGCGCGTGGCGGCGGGTCGGGCGCTAACGGCCGCGGCGGTCGCGGCTCGCCCGGGGCTGCCCTGCGGAGCCATCTGTATTCCCAGGCTTAGCGGTGTCCCTCAGGCAGCTGGGGGAAACGTGCCTCGGTCCCTGAACTGGAGGAATGGATTACGACTGCCCGAAAACGTTTTTCCCCTCTTTCTGTGGTGCGGCAGCTGCTGGGCGATAACGATAGCTGCGTTCAGCAGCACCTATATCGGAGAGGAAACAGGCAAACAAGGTCTCCGCGGAGCTCCCTCTCGCTGCTCTCAAAAATACCGAGGACTTAGCAAGCAAGTCCTTGCTGCTTCTCGGTCAGTTAAGGGCATCTCTATTCATTCGCTAGACTATTAGGCTCATAAACCGGACACTAAAGGTCATAGTGGCCCGCAGTTTGGGTAAAACTGATGAAGCTTAGCCCCGCCTTCATTTAATAGTTCATATTTTATTAAAACATAGTACAACTCAAACATACCATTCTAAGTGCGAGCTGTGTTGTGAAATTAAACAGGCCCGTCTCTATCGCTGCCTTCCCCACACACACGTTCCTGGAGCTGAGCCCTCCGTAAGTATACGGAGGGGTCACACAGTACGCTCCACGAGTGTACTGACTCCTAGCAAAGTCTGCTGTTGTATTTAACTTAATGGGTATGAAGCCAAGGCTTGATAAGGTTTCTTAGGAGCAAAGCTTACTTGAATGGCTAGTTTCGCTTAATCTTACTGTACCTCTGTCATTTCAAGCGCTGCACGAAAGACAAGCCTGGTCCTTTTAAATGTATCTTGTGCTGCAGCAATGTCATGGGCATCCCTGGAAGCACCACCTGCGACTGCAGTGCAGTTACTC
Source organism: Struthio camelus (assembly GCF_040807025.1). Taxonomy (NCBI): domain Eukaryota; kingdom Metazoa; phylum Chordata; class Aves; order Struthioniformes; family Struthionidae; genus Struthio; species Struthio camelus. The sequence goes on from NC_090943.1 coordinate 129,191,533, forward strand.
TTGAGTTTGATTTGCCCCAGTGAAGGGGGGGGAAACTGATCTCAGTTTTAGGACTAGGGCTTTTTACAGAAATATTGTTCACTTCAGCAACGAGCAAAATGTTCAAGTAACATGCACGGAACAGAATTTATGAAGATCAGTGGTAAAGTGAAAGTTATGTTATCTAAAGGACCAACCCTTTTATGAGACCTTTTAATTGACATTGTTGCTGGTTTCTTTAAGGATTTGGATAAGAGGTTTGTGATCAAGCTTAAAAGATTTCATCAGATAATAGATATTTTTGTATTAAGCAGAAGAGGAGACATTTTCAGTTAGGGTTTTTTGGTTTCTTGTGTGTGTGTTTTTTTTAATACAAAATATAGTGAGTTAGGTAAGAGTCATTTCCTTGGTAAGATGAAATATGCTGTGGATTTTAGAACTTGGACCTTTTTGATCCTCTTGTTTACTCTTCTGTAACAATCTGAAAATTGCTTCCTGGTGTGGAAACTTCTGATGCTCACACTCAGCCTGGATACGTATTTGAGGATTTAAAAAGAAAGCATGAAACATAAATCAGAATTTTTGTTTCACTTTCATTTCACACTAGAGTTTTTTATTTTTAGCTAGTAAATTAGAAGTCAAAAAGCCAAACTTGCTGCAGTTATCCTTTTCTTTCTTTTTAGAAAAGTAAATTGGCATTCCAGTTTTTTTTTTTTTAGACAGTTTCTTGATAACTAAAGTATGTTATACTTTTTCTTTAGGCTTGCTGTGCATATTTTTTTAATCTCCTTATAATAATGATAATTCAGAGGTAAATTCCCTAAATTTTTTAGACTTAAACGTAAGTGGAAATCCGTGGTCCAAAACAGCGTATGAAGCATGCACTTTAAATCCTAAGATTTTTAGTTTCTTTAATCTGTTATCTAAGCCCTGGTCTCTTAGATGTTTCAGTTCATAAGAGCAGAGGATGTGAAGTCCCACTGATTTTAATGTAAGTATTCCTGAATGAAGTTAAGCAATACGTCATAGATGTTTGCAGATGAGAGCTTATGCTTTGACGCTCCGGGAGAAAATGGCACATTTGTACATCCACAAAAATATCTGAAAGGTTTTTACAAGGAAACTAGACATATGTACGTGTCTTTAAAAACATGCCATCAAATATTACGGTAAAGTTCTTCCTTTATTATGAACTGAGAATACTACTGTAAGGAAATAAGTGTTTAGTCTATGCTAATTGCCAATTTCTTTTAAAACTCATTCAAATCTAAGGCTTTATGCAGTTTTTCCTGTTTTACTTTTTTATTTTTTTGCAGTATGTGTTTTAAAATGCATGGGTGCTATTAGGAGATGTAGCTGAGGGAAGGTAGTGGAACACATAGCAAACATTGACAATATTCCTCAGTGTTTCTGCACATAAAACTGTGCACAGCATCCGTAACACAAAGCCTGCTGTGTTTAAATGCTTTAGAATTGCTGCTTAGACAAATCTTTGAGCAAAATATTGTGAACTGTAATTCATGATCCCCCATTCATTGTACATGCTGGTGCTGGGCCCATCAGTTTGCTTCCTGCAGCGATCTGGACTTCTGAACCTCCTTTAAACTCTCTAGATTTTGCTGTACCTGTCTGAGTCCACGAGTCTACCAGAGAAGTTTTTATAGAAGGATCAAGGCCTAATTTCAAACTTCAGTATGTACAGATAAGTTGGTTAGCAGTATATGACCTTGCAAACAATAGCGATAAGAGGAGTTTTGCAGTAAGAGTGTGCGCTGTCCTTCTATAGAGATCAGTGAAGAATGCATCCTAAGAAAAGGTCAGGAGAAGAACGTGTATTCGTTGATTTCTAAGTAGTCGTCTTTGTAGGTATCTGTTTATCTAGCAGTTAAGTCTGAAGAGCGAACAAAAACCTTGATGTAATACCTAATTTGTTAAAGTCCTGGAAGAGTGTATGAGTAAAAGAGAAGAGTAAGTGGAAAAGTTATTGGGGCCTTAGCCTCTCAGCCTTTTCACACAGCCTAATTTCAAATTTTATTCACAAGTAGACAATGACATTTACAGCTGTAAATACACTGTAAATACAACTGAAAGTTTATTTGCTTTGTTTTTAAAGGGGAGAGGGATGGCACAACATAACCCTAAGGAGACAGGCTGTGAAATTATACCTTACAGCAACCTGCCAACAGAAATAAAATAAAAATATACTTTCTAATATTTTTCAAGCCCAAAATATGAACACCCTTTCAGGGAAACCGGTTAAGCACCAGGGAGACGGTCAGTAGAAGTTGTGGCTGAACGTTTCACCATTGTTACAAAGGATACAAGCCTAGCTTTTAAAAAATAAAGCTGATTAATGTTGTTTTATGGCCAAATACAGTTTTCAAATAGCTTGGTAATTACAGTGGTAGTCTTAAATCAACCCTTACTGGAACTGTCAATTAAGATGAAAGGGGAGAACGCATGTTTGTTGCTATTATCATTCGTTACTACATGAGTGATAAGTGATGAATGATATGTAATATATCGCATATGTGTTTGTATATCAGAGAATATTTTCTGTCACATCTTGTATCATATGCTGTAGCATTTCATTATATAACAGTATTATTTTACCTTGTCTCGCTCATTTAAAGTTTTCTAAAACGTCTTCCGTTGAAGGTGATGATACAGCTGTAGTTTGATGCTATAAATCGAATCACTGAGATCTACATTGTATGGCCATTGTAGCTACATTCTGTGAAGTGCCCTCCATGTGCCTTTAAAATATTTTATCTTTAAAATGCAAGTTGAGAAATCAAGGATAATGAGGCAGCTTTTCAGCGCTAGTACTGGAGGTTTTTTCTTTAATGGATTTGTAATTATAAAAAAGACAATTGTCACCTGCAAGACTGCACAAAATTCCAGCTAAACATCTTTGGTACTTTTTAAGTACTATTTTTCAATATGAATCTTCCATTTCCTCATTAACTATTTTCTATTTAAAAGAAACTGGCCTTGATTTTACTACCCCAGTAGGAAGAAAAAATCTGGTAAGTCAATAGCAGCACTTTAGTTGTTCTTATTTTAATGCTGTCATGGACAACAACAGCCACTTCCATTTCTGCCTACAGAATACTGAAAAACAAAAGTCATAACTGGATTAAATATTTTCAAATTTTCTGCATTTACTTATTAAAATAAAGCGTTATCAAGGAGAAAGGCAGCCTATGCTGACCTTTGGTAGTTTTAAGAAATTCTATGCTGAAATATGTTTATTCTGCTTTGTGTCTGACAGTACAATAACAATATGAAGGGTTGTAGTTATGAGTTGCTATTCTAATGTCAGACTGTGGTATAATCAAAGTTAGAATTAGATATATTATTAAAAAAAATTAACTAACTGTTGTAGGTTGTTAAATCATAATACATAGCAGTAAAATATACCTAACCAGATTTTTAGTTCTGGTATATCATTACGATACTAGGGCAATCCCAGATATAGTTAGGGACAAAATGTAGTAATCTATGCTCATGAAATACTAAATTATTCCTAGGAAATGTCTATTTAATAAAGAAAAAATTGCAAGATGGATGTATTTGTATGGTATTTACAGATTATGCCATATCAGTGTTTTGTGCTCATGTTTCTATTTCTTCTTCTCCATATGCTGAGTTTTTTAAAATAATCCTGTTTCTAGATTCGGCACCCTTACAACCAGTGCATCAGCAGGTATCCAGGATACAGAGAATGAGAGAGAAACTAAGAAAGTTGTTTCTTGTTGATGTCAGCAGCCATCTGTTAAAACAGAAACCTTCCGCTTGGTAGAATTTTCTACCAACACAAAACTGTTGTATTATTGAATGTATTTAGTATTATATAATAGAAAAAGCGCACTTGGCGAATTTAACTACCTGCTAACACCCGATCTAACTTAGCAGAAGAGATAATGTAGTAAAACTGTAAGTGATAGATAATTGACATGTACACAACTGAAATGGTATGCTTATACAAAGATGTAATTTCAAAGCAAAATGAAGCTTTGAGCTACATCTAAAACTTGAGGTATTTGACAAATGTGAACATTTTTTTAGTCAGTCACTGTATTTGACATTTGATACATAGTTCTCTGAAGAATAGCTTTTAATATGTAATCCAATTAAAGCAGAATAAAATCAAAGAAAGATATTTTAAAGATTGCTTATTCATACTTCTGTAAGAATATTCAGAGTCAAAATAGTTCTTTTTTTAAAAAGAAAGGAAAAAACAACAGGTGGGCAAGAGCCCCCATTTTGGGGAGCTTAAAGCAGTTTAGTGGGGATTAGAATGAAATAATCTTAGAAAGCAAGTTATCCTGTGTTTGTCAGTTGTGAGGTTCCTGGCACTTTCCTTTAGATCATCTGACTTTAGAGACTTAACACTGAAGAGCGTATCTGGCCTGAAATGACAATGTCTTTTAAGAATGCAAGAAAAAAATTGCCTGCAGTAGTAATCAGATAATGCGGCTTCTTGTCTCTCATGCAGCTTTGCCTAAAGTCTGTTACATGGAGATCTGTGACTCTTCATGTCAAAGACCATGTGGCTCTTCTTTACGTTGCTATTTAAAAAAGAATACAAAAGTTAGTATGATTGTAATGTCAACAATGAAATGCAGTTAGAGATAGAATGGTATATATTACTCTCTTCATCGTTGCCTTGTCTGTCTTTTGTACTGCAGCACAAATGAAAGACAACTTTACATTTAAGAGAAACAGTTCTAAAGCTTCATGCTTCTGATCTTTCTGTCACAACATACTGCAACATGTAAATAGAAAAATATATCACTTATTGTATTTTTATGTCTCATCAGCCTTCCAAATTTTTGATGACTGTCAGATAGCTTGAAAATCTTGTTTTCTCTAAACCTGAGCTCAGCTGTTTCTCGAGAAAGGTACTTACCCTGTGAAAAACCCCCAGGGGAGTAAGGTGTCAGTGAAGACTGCGTGCTACTTTCCTATAATAACTTGCTTCTAAAATAAAATATAGATTGTTTTATACAATCAATATTTTGTAAAGCCAATATATCTTGTTTATGATCCTGGAAAAAGCAAGAAATGCTGATATCAAGAGTTGATATCAAGTAGGATATCCAGAGGTTTTATTCTGAGTATTTCATACTTTACTTCTATTCAGGTGTACTCAAAAAACTTGGAAATATTTAATCGTACAATAAAATGTGATAATAATACTCTTCAGATTGGCCTGTGGCTCAAGACAATTTAGGGGCTTGTCAAACATATTCTGAAAAGGAGAGGTCTGAAAGTCATCTTAAACCCCAGACAGCAGAATGTTCACTGCCCCCACTGACTCCTCCTCCCACTCTCGGGCACACAGTCAGCAGGATCTAGGAGCAGCTGGAGGCAAGAGTCAGGAGCTCCCTCCCTTCCCTCCAACCCTCTGTCCTTCCCCTCTGACAACGTGTAACATGGCTCTGCTTCTGCTTATCCCTCCCCATCTAACTACCTTAAAGAAATATTGAAGGAGTTCTGCTTTAGAAATTTCTTCCATGGACAGATGCCGTCAAAAATCGCTTATGACAGCCACTGTGTTTTAGTTGCCGAAATACATTATTGCGGCTTTAAGGTAACGGCTTTTTGAAGTGGACAAATAAGTTAGAAGCAAAACAAAGAACAAAAAATATTTTATATACAGTATCACATGCTATGATTTTCCCATATTTCTGCTTGCCAAAAGAAGAGTTGGTAACATAGTATTACCAATAGCATACTGTATGTAGACTACTAGATCGTCTACAACTTGCAAAATTAAATTTCTCTTTATTACTTTAAAAGGTACCTACCAGGGGCAGTGGACAGGAGGGATGCGACATGGGTATGGTGTACGTCAGAGTGTACCCTATGGCATGGCAACTGTGATCCGTTCACCCCTCCGAACGTCTCTAGCTTCACTTCGAAGTGAGCAGAGCAATGGCACCGTTCTGCATGACATCACTTCAGACAGTCCAGCTGGAACAAGAGGAGGTTTTGTGCTGAATTTTCACAGTGATCCAGAAGCCATGGGCATTAAGAAAAAAGGAGGCTTATTCAGAAGAGGATCTCTTCTTGGTAGTATAAAACTTAGAAAATCTGAATCTAGATCATCAATATCTAGCAAACGGAGCTCCGTCAGGAGTGATGCTGCTATGAGTAGGATTAGTTCTAGTGATGCCAACTCTACAATTAGTTTCGGAGATGGTGACTGTGATTATTGCCCTATGGAAGACCATGTTGATGCCACCACTACAGAAACCTATATGGGGGAATGGAAGAATGACAAGCGCAATGGTTTTGGTATTAGTGAGCGTTCAAATGGTATGAAATATGAAGGAGAATGGCTAAATAACAGGAGGCATGGATATGGATGTACCATGTTTCCAGATGGCACCAAAGAAGAAGGAAAATATAAAAATAATGTTTTGGTCCGTGGAATAAGAAAACAACTTATACCAATACGAAACACAAAAACTAGAGAAAAGGTGGATAGAGCAATAGAAGGCGCACAGCGAGCAGCTGCCATGGCAAGAACCAAAGTAGAAATTGCAACTTCAAGGTATGTAATTGGCAAATAACATTTGTTCACCACTAGATTTTTAGAAATAAAAATACGTTATAATGTGTGGGCTCTTATGGTTGACAAAGACTCAAAAGCCCAAGTGCGTAAATGTTGTCTTCAAGGAGTGCTTGCTCACCCTTCAGTTTCCCATGTTTATCTTACTGACTTTAATGAAATCAAACATGAAATTTGGAAATATTGAGCCCTTTATTGCAGGAAAGACGTTCATATCTGTTTCATAGTATACTATGAAAGTAGATTTCCACAACTCAGGTATTTCTGCCTAAACTGGAGTACTGCCACGTTATGCCTTTAAACCTACAAGGAAAATAAAACTGATGAGGAAATCTAGAGAGTAATTTGAGAGGTATGGGGTGAAATTGAAATATCTTCCCATAAGCATTCTCTGGTTGTGCTTATTTGTTGATGATTTTTTGGGTAGCTTCTGAGACTCTCTGATACTGCACATTTGACACCGAGCACCTGAAGATGTGTCTGTTTATCTGAGAACGCTGGTATGAGGTGTAAGAAAGCTGGTTGAGGCTCTTGTGCTTTGAGAACCTTGACTGAGTTGCCAAGGACAGTGTCTGCAGAAAGCATTCTGTGCAAGGGGTCTTTAGTTTTAGACCATGCTTTGTCTCCTCCTGCTTCATCTGAATTTGGCTAGGTCTTGTGATCACCATTTCAGATAGCAGCAGTCATTTTCTTCCTAGCCCACTACCAAGCGTTTGAGATGAAAGGGAGAAGTACGACGGTGTAAATATGACGGTGTAAATAGTGGGGAGAGAAGGGTTATTTCCGCTTTTAACTTGTGACCAGCAACCAAGTAAAGTTGTCTGAAATGGAATTCTTAAAAATTAAATCAATGTAGACAATTTCGGTAGGTGTTGCTATAAAGTCTGAGGCTTCTTTTTAAAACTGTTGAATTTTTAATGTTCTTGTGGCAGTTTCTCTTTTCCTTTTGGTTTTCTCAGGCAGGCTTTTCTTGAAATATGCTGTGGACCAGAAAAAAAAAAAAAAGCCCGGAAAAGTGCAAGAAAGAAAATGTTCATGCCATTTTAGAAAAAGGATGTCACATTACACTTACACGTTACACTGAACAACCGATTCTTGACTTAGTGTAGTTGCTAGTGCATGTTCTGTGCTTCTGATAGTCATAAACAGTACTGAAAAGGCTGAGAACGGAATGCGTGGAAAAAACAGAATATATGAATGGCTCATAGCAAAAAATAATGGAGTAGCAAACATGAAGAATTTAGTGTAGTATTAAAGAACTTTTATGATATCCTCCTTTTCAATGCAGTTTGAGTTGTGTGCCATTCCTCCTGTGTTGTTTATTCCCAAAATGTTTGCTGAGCCAAGTGGAAGCAGACCATACTCCTCTTCATAGCTCCCTGCTGGTCATGACAGGTTTGGCTGATAGTTTGACCTGACAGATGCCCACACAGTCATCAACAAAACCTACCACTGTTTTGCTTTCTATTCTTGGTGTCCTTTTATTCGTTTATGTCTGTTGGGGGAAAGATGTCTAAAAAAATCCTCCTTAGTAATCTGTGTAGTCGTCATTTATCTATCATGGCAGTTTGATGTACCAAAAAAAAAAAAAATCTACCAATGAGTTAAACATAGCTTCTCTATGTGTCCAGACATCGGCTGTATGGACTCAGCCTTTGGGTTCTAGAGGCATTTGTGCTGAGGTGTTTTAGATATGATTTTAGCATTGCAGATAAAGAGGAAGCTTTACCAAATTGTATAACATAGAGAAAGCTGCACACCAGGGAAATAGTTACTGGTCTCTACTGTACAGATCTGTTTCCAAAAGAGGTTATACATTTTCAATAAATAAAAATGCTTTTAAAATGGTAGCACAGCTTAGGAGTCTTGATTGTATATTATAGTTTTATTAGCTGTATTTAAGACAAAATATTAAGGGATAAATATAAAAATCTCATAAGTTTTTGGAATTTCAGAAATATGTTGCATATTTTCCCCTTTTAAGATAATAAAAGATTGTTTTTTTTTTTAAACCACTGTAGACAGTAATTGGGTCAAATGCATCTTTAATCCTTTTGTGGTCAAAGCAGTTAGGTTTACTCCATGTGCCTTTTTGGGGGCTTTGTTTGTGAAAGGAAAAGCAAAGTGCAAGTCAAATGCTGGAACATGTTGCCTTTTGGGAGACGTTAAAAAGCCTCAAAAATCCAGTGAAGCAATAGTCGACCAGAAATTTTTGCTGGGGGTACCAAATACCTCTCGCTGTAGGGGTGTGACGCTTCTTTTCATTGCTATAATGTGTCTTATTCAAAGTCTGCAGTTCACTATCAAAATTTGGGTCTTTTTTCAGCTTTTGCTTTAGCTTACTGGAATTATTACACTTTTTTCCTAGTATGAAAATCACTTAAGTTCTTATTAGAATGGCTATTTAGTATATTATGTTAACTTTGCCTTCACCACTACTTAGATGGTATAAACTGTAGCATTTTTAGAATCTTTTGGGGCGTTGTATATAAACTTATTTTGTAATAGTAAGTGTTTTAGGTGTGTTACTTAGTATTTCAGGTGTTCTAAAAATAACAGTGCTGTAAGTAAATGCATAGCATTGGAAGCAGAAGGCATGATGCTGGCTTACATATGATGTTTCATATGTCAGATTCTTTGTAGAAAAATCTGTAACAAAGGTTTAGAAATGAGCTAACCGAGCCTGGCCAAATTTTTCTTCTCCCTTCACATTTTTTTCTAGCTAACGCTCAATTACATATTCTGCTTTTATTGTTGACTCTCTGAAGAAGAAGAAACTTTTTGAGGACGTAGAGGGACAAGATCAAATGACAGTAAGAGTAAGAAATATGAATAGGAGAAGAAGAAAGATAATAAGAAAGAAGAAATAATGCTTGGTGGGAAAGCGAAAGAGAAATCAAAGAAATAAAATGTTTCCCTATTGATCTTTTTGTTATACTCCACTGGTCTTTTAGGCCATAGAACAAGCAGGTTAAAGAATTGTATCTTTTTGTACTCTGTATTCCAGAGAAGTCAAATATTCTTTTAATTATCCCAAAATTGTGAATAAGTTTGAAGTAAGGTATGCCGCCATAATATGCGGTGAGAACTTTTGACCACCTTAAAAGATACATTGTAATGGCATTTCATTACATAAACACCTGAGGTTTCAACCAAGAATAGTGGTGCCATTGTTATGCACTGCACAAATTAATTATCCTTTCTTGGAGGCCTTGCAGTCTGGGTAAATGGCAAAGCCATTCAGAGTAACTGTTTTGGATTACTCAATTTTATTTTTAACATGTTTGTATTTAAGCTAGCAAACACTGTAGCTTAGTTTCATCCTCTACTTTCCTATGTAGACTGAGTCATGTACCTGTTAAAACTCTGGTTCTGGTGCTGTGTGATGTGCGGCCTACCCTGTTTTGTGCTATTGCTGCAAAGCAGCCTCCAGTTGGTGAAAAGGCCACAGGAGGATCATGCTGGAAGACTGCTTTGCTAGCAGAGACTCAGTATAATCATTTTTATTCCGGTTACATTTGAGAGTGAGCACACTACCGTGGCCCAGGCTTTCTCAGGAGCCTGCTTTTCCTAGTTGTCATAATTGCCTCCTGGAGCCTGTAGCTGGCTTGTATAATTTACAGTGCTATGGATAATTTTGAGAGCTCTGGCTTACCCTGGGGCCTGGCCTGGCACTGCACCAGCCTGGGCCTGGCAGCTTAATGTTGGCTTAAAGTCACTGGGCAGCACCTGCTCCTGAACTGCACTCCTCAGTTGTCTGCCTCAGCGTCCTAGTATTTGCTGTAGAGCAGTTATATAAGAAATCAGTGCTTATATTTTTCATAACCTTAATAAAGAGTAAGTTTCAGTATACTGTGCTGTATGTGGCTGGTTAATGTTAAAAGTGCATGGAAATCTCAGGCATGGGTACCGAATTGCGTAGTAGCTAGTTCCTGCATCGTGCTCATTACCTTGTGTGAGTAGTACTCTCAGCTTGGCCTGAACACACTGTGATTTCTAGGGAGAGCTGGAATTAAATGCGTGTAGTAGTATAGTTTGTGTCCACACTAGCTGGCAGCTGCCAGTCATTCCAAACTGTGTTGAATTATGAACACTGCACACAGGTTTCCATGACGGATTAAGCTGACTCTACCAATCTCACTTTACTCAAGGAACTAAACTGGACACTTGCAAGACTAGTGCCTCTCACATCTCTGAGATGCTTTACTTATTATAGCTGAAATATGAACATTGTGTTTAGGGATAGGATCCAACAGATACCAAAGGTATTTATATAAGACTACTTGCTTTAGTACAAGGCTGCTTTGGGTTCAAAAAAAATCATTTTTAATCATTTTACTCTACGATTTATTTGAAGATAACAAAATATTGTGGTAAAACTTAAGTGTTCGGCTACTATGGATAGCAATGTTAATGTTCATTCTGCATTCTGTAGAGGAAACTGTGTTTGTTGAAGCTGGTGGGAGTTATGCTACTGACTTTAATGGGGCCACATTTTCACTCAGATTTTTCATATAAGTCATTCAAAAGAATATCACCTTGGCCCATTCCTCTGTGGTTTGCTAGCATATGAATAAAGCCTCTATTTGAAGTAGTAACAAATTATATAGACGTCGCCAGCTACTACACAGATTTGATTTCTTTTTAGTATTTTATGTAGTACGATCACATGGCTGAAAATAAGCAAAATTACTTGACTGCTGTCCCTCAGTTGTATATTTAAGAAAGCCTCAAATATTTAACTTTCTGATCAAATTATCTGTAACTAAATATACCTACCTATATCAGAAATTCCTAATACCTATAGGGTTGTGGGGGGAAGCTTTTAGAACAGAAATTGGAGTGTAACCAGTTCTGGAGTACAGCTGATTTGCTTTATATTTGAATTAGGCATAGAATTTGTTGCCCCAAAGTTGTTGTCCTAACATGCTTCAAATCAGGCGATTTCTGGTTAAAGACTGAAAGTGAATTCTGCTTTCAAAACATAAAGGAACCAATCCTTTGTGCAGCATTTATTTCAAAATGACCATGTAAGAAAAACTTTTTCAGAAAGGTTTCTATATTGAAAATGCTTCTCTCTACAGAGGGATAAGGGATTTTGCTTAATTTCCGGAATAATTAATTTAGGAGCTGAAAGAATCTTTGCAGTGGCAGCCTAGCAGATGTACATGAAAACACCAACACTTTTTTTGATGATACTGAGTTTATACTAGAAGAAGACCAATATATTTTTGTAGCCAGTGAGATGAGCTATTATGCAGGCGGCTTCTTTAGTTTTTACACAGCATCCATCGATTGTTCCAAAGTTAAGCCTCAAACAGCATCTGCCTCTTCTGACTTTTGGGAGAGTTTCTGTGATGCAAATAAATCTCTATTAAAAAAAAAAAAGGAAAAAAAAAAAAAGCTGTATCATTTGTAGTGGTCAGTCGCATAGAAACCAGAGTGAAAAGCCATTAGACTTATATTATTGATTGATTCATAACATAAAAATGTTCTCATAAGTAACAAAATATCAAATATCTTTACAGGTATGCTGCGTATGGCTAGTAATCAGAGCCTGAGAAATTTACTTGATGTTTTGCTTAAAGACTAAGCCAATTAATATAGAATCTTCCCACCTTCTTTCCTTAAAGAAATAAGAAAACGTGCTGTCATCTAGCTGTAGCGCTGTTATTCATTTTTTTTAGAGTAGCATGTTTTGCAATAAACAATGACAGCAGATAAAAGTCATTTCAGTGATATAGCTAGTGTCTCTTATGTTGATCTAATAATATATTTCCCAAATAATTAATTAATTTCATGAAAACTGGTATAGTTAAATGCGTAATCTTTTTTATTTGAATACCAGTTGATCAGTGATACGTTATGAATTTTATCCCTTTTTCTGGCCCTTAGTTCTTTTTCCTGTTGTATATAATAAACATTGATATATATTTTCCTACATTAATTTCCTTTTTTTTCCTACCTCTCTATTATTTTCCCCTCTTCTTACTGCTTTATTGGTACCTTGTCATGTTTTCTGCTGCTTTGTTCTTCTCCGGTTCTCTGCTCTCATTGGCAAAGTCCAGGAAGGCGGAGGTTGCTTTCTCTGTGGATAGTAGCCAGCAGTAGATTTTTTTTCCTGTGTGAGCTTATCTCCCCTCAAACTCAGGTAAGCTTCTGACATTGTCAACAACCTATTGATTATTCTTGCTGTCCTCTTTAGACATCTTTCCAGACCTACTACATAGAGGTGGTCTCCCAAGAGCTCGTTCCTGAGGTCAGCTCAAAGCCCATCACTATGTATGAAGAAGTTAGAGGTTTTTTGCTATGCGCATCACTCTACAGTTATCTACATTGAACTTCGTTTGCCATTTAACAGTGGTTAGTGAGTTTTGTTCATCCCTTCTTTGTAGTTGTCCCTCACGTTTCTGTTCTATAACAAGGTAGTATTCACAAATTCTGTCACCTAGGTGCTCATGCCTTTTCTTATATAATTTCTGAAAACATTGAGTCAGTTTTACAGCTATTCAAAAGGACTTAAAGCACAAAGATGGAAACTGACAAGATTCAAAGGGGTCTTTTGGCAGATGCAGATGTGCACCAGTGCATTAATTCACTCTTAGCTTTTACTTGGAGCTAAGCTTTCATACCAGTCATGATTAGAAACAACTTCCATGGGGGAAAAGAGAGAAAACCAATAAACCTTAGTTATGACAAAAGTTGAGGTACCTTCATAGGAACCATCTCTGTGTATTCAGCACAAGTTGGCGATTCAGGCTCCATCATGTACAGGAATTTTTAATGCCAGTTGTACAAACGCCTTAGGAATATCTTGAAGATGACAAAGTGCATTGAATATCGCAATAAAATACAAAATATGTATCAGGGATAATATGTGAGCCAGAAGTTGTGAGTAAGAAGTCTAAGTTAATGGCAGTGCCAATTGGCAGAATGCTTTATGAAGATACAGTCGGGAGATGCCCAAAGCATTCAGATGCTTGTTACCTCTGCTGTTTGGAGTCCTGCGTTTACCTTAATGTGTCTCGACCGGGGCTTCATTTGAGTTGTGCTAAAAATCTAGCAATTATGTACATTCTTTTCATATAAGTAATGCCATTTATAGCATTATTTTGTGATTCATAAAAGAATATGTTTCTGGAAGTCATAGATTAGCAAAGAAAGTGGGAATGGCACTTGTCATATCAATTCTGTTGGAAGTTGCAGATAAGCTGGGTGCCTTTTGTAATATTCGGAAATATTTGCTTTGTACTGATCTGCTGAAGTGGTTTCCATTGAAGAGGCTTTCATTTTCTTCCCGTGTCTAAACTTCTTGTGCGAAACTGTTGCAGTGTCTAAAGTTGCTGGCACATAGAGTTTCTTGACCATGCAGTGTACAAATAGGAACAATAATTGTTTTATGTTCTCAATTGATAATGAATTATCAGAAAAATTCATACTGGATGTTTCATAGCCCACTAGTTAGCAACTGATGTTTTTTAGGGTATGTTACATCAGTGAAGAATCTGTCTTTTCGTTTTTTTTTTTTCTAATGTAGAGTTTATACCTGTTTCAGAAACAGGTTTTGTTTAGAGATTGAAAAGGGATAAAGCAAGACTGGTGTGTATTTTTTGTGCTCACAGTTTAGATCATTCAAAATGTAACATTTAGATCACTCGCCTGTAGTAGATACGGTCATATTGCTTGTTGATAATTTAACTTTTAAAAAATGTCATTTGCTATTCTACTTTTTGTTATTAAGAAAAGACACTGAGCATTTTCTTTTCAAAATCCATATCTGTTATATGCCCAGATGTTATGCATTTCAGATGGAAAACCTGCTTAGTGGTGCTCCTGGGATCAACCTTTGCTAGCAGCAGGATTAGAAAAGCAGATAGCATTTAGCTTTTAGCCTTTATGGGTCTCTGGGCAACGAATGCAGATGGTCATTAGTCAAAACGATAGTTCTGAATAAGTTCACTAAGGAGTTTGTCCTAAATTTGATTTGATGTCTTCTTCAAATTTTAGTGGCTCAGAATATGTTCTAAATGGCTTTGAACAGTTCATTCTCAAGTTTCAGCTTTGAGATATAATAAATATTTGATGTGAATTCACCTGCCCCTTGTGTTTATGATGATTGAAAAGCCATACAAGTGGTCTCAGGGTCTATATAATAGTTACGTGTGAGTTAGTAACTGCTGACAGATATAGTTCCTGGATGCCAAGATGACCTTTGGCCATGGACCTTAGTGGTGAGTGGACAGTAGGAAGGAGCTGTTCTCCCTTTCAGGAAGCTGAGAATACAGGACAGATAGATACGTTATCAGAAGTCTCTGACACTTTTTTTATACACCTAGATTTTCTCAGCCTTCAACAAAGAGCCAAACTGAAACCTTTTGGATATAGAACACACTGTTAAATTTTAGATGAATATAAAAAAAGTCCTCAGAAATGCTGAATTATGCCCTAATGTTTGAGCAGTGATCATCCGAGTTTTGCTTTGACTAAATCTGAGAGCTGGCTTCCTCACAGCAGAAGTTTTTCCATTTATTTGCTGTTCCACAACATAGTCCATCAGCTGTTTGTAGAACAGTCTAACTGAATCTTCATAGCCCAGACTGAGAAAAGTCAGCTTAAACTATGAAAAAGTGATTCATGATTTTGCCAGTCTTCCTTGCTTGTTCAAGGCCACTGGCAATTGAAGGAATCTGGTTCTGCTTTGAGTGTATCCAAGCATGAAAAAGGTACTTTTCTCTTTCCAAAAAAAAAAAAAAAAGAGAGAGAGAGCGCGCGCATATGAATGAATGAATTTGCCTGGAAAATATTCTTCCTGATACATGAAAGTGCATATCCAAGTTGATGTATAACCTAGCCCTGCTTAATTCCGTGGCACAATAGTTCTGGTTTTGCATAGAAATTCATTTTTGTCAAAATTACAGTGACAGTTTCCTCTTGGATTATCTACTTTTACACACTTGCTGTTAAACTTAAAATTATTTGATATTATCTGCTTGACCTTGACAAGTTTTCTTGTCTCTTCCTTCCTGAGTAAAAGTAACTTGTGTATTCAAGATGTTCTGATCTCCTCTTCCTCTGTTTGACACTAGGTCATCTCATTTTGCAAGCGCAAGTTTAAAGCGGGGGGTGGGGGGGGAGACTGGATGTGTTTAGGCTGAGTTTAGGAAACAAGCAACTTCTACCTAACTTTCAAGTTTCCATCCAATAAATGAAACCTGGGAACAGATTAAATAAAACCTTTCAGATAGATAGTTCAGATAGTTGTTTCACAGTAAGGAGTGTTTTGACTCATGTCACTATCAAGAATATTGGCTGTTAAGGACAATATTTTCCATGTGCTTTGCCCCTCATACTCTTCTACTTTCAGTTTTAAAAATGTTTTGTTCCTTATGAAATGAATATAAAGTAGAATATAAAGAAAAATGAATAGCATGATTCTTTTAATAACATCAATTTTAAGAATTATAAATTTACCTTTACTTAATTTTCACGATTGTATAGTTCTGTGAAAAATTTTAAGAGCATAATATAAAGAATGTATTATTTAGTAAAATAAACGTTTAACATTAGTGCAGCTACAGTGCAGTGAGATGGAACTTGGAGGAAAAAATCAACGTTTAGATTTTAGGGAAGTTTTAAAATTGTAGTAGCATCTCTTTATGGTTGCTCTACTGTCAGTACTTCTTAAAAGTACTATTTTTCAGAAAAAGTAGAAATGGCTTCATGATATCCACGTGCCATGAAATTCATATGCCACCCTGAAATCATCTACACAGTTCATTTCCTATTTGATTTATATGTTGAGATGTCTTATTGTTTTGCATTACGAGATTGCTGTTTGAAGAATTTTTGCGAAAGCTTTCCTTCTTTGTTTTAACTCTTTATTCAATTGTTTATGCATAAAAGTCATCCACTTCCTAGTCACTAATACGCCATCCTTAGGAAGGGGTGTTGTTATGAGGAATTTAAGACCTTTTTTTTATTATTATTTCCTTGAAGATGTATATTCACGGTCAATAGCCCTACATTTTGACTCTGTTATTGCTATTAGTGTAATGTGTTTTCTTCTCTTGGAAAGAAATGCATTACATGGATTATCAAAGCACTAAAAATATCTTTTGCTTAACCACCAATTTATATAACAATCCGTTTTCTGTTGGTTGCTGGTCTCATGCTGTGGTGCATTTTAGAAATCTGCATTTTATATCACATCAGGTGAAAAAAGTTTTCAGTTTACATCAAATCTTCTTCCAGTTTTTCAAAAATATCTTTAATCTTCTGGATGAAAAAATTAAACAGAATTTACTGAAGGCCTCTGGTAAACATTATCATTCCAAATTTGAAAATGCTGCTTCTTTCATAAAAGATACTCCTCCTTATTTGGTCACCCTGGAACAGTATTTTTGATGTTTTCTTTGGGTTTACGGTTTGGTGTGAGAGGGTATTTTTTAATGAATAGTAATTTAGACCAGATCTGGTGCTGAGGGTCACAGAAGTCTGAAATAAGATGAGACATTTTGCTGGAAAAGATTTTTACATATTCAGGAGATTTGGTCACAGTGACCAGCTGTATAGCTAAGTGTCTTCCTCCTTTTGCAGTTTCTGTATTGTATGAATTCAAGGATTTTCTAGAGTTAATCTGCTCCAGAGACCTATAAGGAGAGCACAAGAGGAAAATAATTCCTCCTTCCCATGATTAATTAAATCGTTGTCATTTCAAGATGTTTCTCTAAAATATTTCTTTAAATTACTCTTTAACATCTGCAGTGACATGGATTTATCTGTCAGCACTCTCTTCCAGTCCGTTCTTCAGTGAACAGGACTAGCAGTAAGTTGATGCTGTAACTCAAAGAATTATTTTTACATTGGTGAATGAAGGAAAAAAAGGAGAGGCTTAATTTCAACAGATACATGATTGACTGAAGTGCTCATCAAAAATGTTTGTGATGAGTTTATAGAGTGCTGTTTCTTTTTTTTCCCTGCAAAAACATTGTTCTGTATTGCAGTGGAACTGTTGCCTGTGATCAGGTTGCCTAAGATAGGGCTGCAACACTTGTTTGTTGTGAATGTGACAAGACAAGTCAGCTCACATCCTAAGGTCAGCAAAGTGTCACCTCAGTCTGCAGTTGCATCCTTTCCTGCTATTTGTTTTTTTTATTGTGTAGCTGGAATGAAAAAGAAAAACCTGAAAGTATGAAAAAAGGAAATGATGTAATCACAGCAATTCCTTTACAAGTAAAGGAAAAGAGTTTACTTACAGCCAGCTGGTTAAAGGGCATGAGAACATCCTGAAAAGTAATTGGGCCCCTTTTGTTGAAGTCTTTTGATATATCCCATTAGCTTGTTTGGTGTTGCTCTGAAATAATGCCTACAGACAAAGGCATATAACAGACCTTCTTCCCTTTCGTCAGTGCCAAAAAAGCGCTGTTATCGTAGTACATAGCATCATCTTTTAGCTAGTACTGTTTACATGGTGCTTCTGGAAGAGTATGTACACTAAGGGTTCAAACTTTCCTCAGCAAGCCTGTGTGTGCCTTTGCCCATATAGCTCCTTACAAGTGAGTGGGAGAAGCCAGTGCCTCCTTTAGACTTTTCTCAGAGTCTATCTCTGCAGTCATGTGCCAAGTAAAGTGTAAGAGTTGAGAGCGGCAGTCTCTATTATTTGTTCCTGATTGAAGAGCCTATCAATTGCTTTAGTGCTCTCACTCCATCCTGTCTGAAATATTTTTCTCAACACCTTACATCTCATCTTTGAAGCTGTACAATCTTTGGGGTCTGTTTAGTATATATGTGTAAAATGAATTAAATGATGTAGCCTAGTCTGATTGTCATCTTGCAAGTGATAGCATAACATACCAATTGATAAAAGGAGCAATGAGAAGATTTCCTCACGTTTTTTAGATCTTTGTTATTTTGTTTAAATCCAGAAATATAGTCTTGAAAAGCACTGTCCTGATAAGAATGAACATAGTTTTTCTCTGTCACTGCTTTCCTTGTTTACCAGGAAAGAAATGACAGGCTTTTAGTCTTCAAATCTCTATTTTCTTCTCACAAAGCCTCTGTCAGTGGAGGTTGGGGGCTTATGCGAATGCTGCCAGCCACTAGACAGAATGTTATGGACGCATTGTGGCTGTCTCCTTCACCTTTCTACAGCTGAAACGTGGCTAAATATTTATGCCAAAGAAAATAGTCGTGGATTTTTATAATTTAATAAAAAAACTTCCGATATGAGCATGATGTTGGACCTAGTGACTAAAGCAGTGAATTCAAGCACTGACTTTGTGAAGAAGCTATATGTTCTTTAACAGCAAGTATATGGGAAGACTAGCATGATTCATATTGTATCTCTAAGAGAAAGTAGATGACTTTCTCTATAGGAGTGTCTTAATATGAGAAAATTCTCTTTGTACTAAATTGATCTGAAATTTAAAAATACCATCAGAACAGAGAGAGAACTCTTATGTCTTTTCATATTAAAATTTTACAATGTTCCCGTATTAGAACTCAAAATAATAAATCCTTTTCTGACCTTGTCCTTTAATAATTCTAGGTGTGATTTATGAAAAAAATTGATAGACTCTGGTACTAAGATAAGTTGTTTGTTTTGCTGATTTTTATTGTACCTTTTATTCTGAAGGAACGCAGTGACTTTACATGTTGTCATCAACAACTCATCGTTGCCGTTGCTCAGTTAATTCTGAGGTGAAGAGAAGCTAGAAAGCAGCAAAAAGCTTACTGCTCAGCAGATGCAGGAAAAAATTGGTCAAAAGAGTTTTAAAAAATTCACCTTACTCTTAAAATACTTCCTCTGATGTTACTGACTTTAAGAGAGGACAAAACATCTCTTTTTAAAGTTATAATCCCCCCCCAAAAAAAACCCCACAGACAAATGGCATATAGTCCATTGTGGCTTTGGAGGATGAAAGAATGAGCTGAACCTGGCAGAGCTTCAATTTATTTTCCATATATTCCACTGGTGAAAATATTAAATGCTGGCCCTGCTGACATCCATAGCAAAACTTCTACGGATTTCAGTGATACCATGATGTCACTGATGGAACAGTGTTCTTTGTGAGCTGCATGTTTTGTGGGAGTAACAGACAGTTAGAAAGGCTGAAGATAAGATATTAGAAGTTCCCAGCTGGACCTTGAGGGTTAATCAAGTACAAAAACAGTCCAGTTACCAGTGAAGAAAAACTTCCAAGTTCCCAGTGTGCTGTCTTAGGTGTCCACTCTTCATCTCTCCCAAAAAGGCTAAAATTCTGGGCTTATTTCATGAATTGCAAAGCAACTAAGGAAACTTACTGATATTTAGTCCTTTTTCTTTCCAAACAATGAAGCTTCTATAATGAATCAGAATGTCACATTCTGTCTACTGTTAGTGATGCTGAATGGTATGCTGTTCTGCAGGCTGTCTCAAAAAATTCTGAGATGTAAGTATGGTAGAGCTGAATTTAAGAGTGACAGAACTCATCCTGGAATAAAGAGGCTAGTGCCGGTGCTGAGGAAGTCCATATTTGTTGAAACGGCGATTTTTTTGCTTTGATAAGCTTAGTAGAGAACTGTTTTGTGTTTTACTGGTCTACTAGAGAATCTCGTTTCTGGATTTACGTATATATGAAAAAAATGATTAACAGATTACATGGGTTTGCAATAGAAATAGCTTATTATTCAGGTTGCTACTTTTTATTTCTTTTTGGAATGCAACTGCTTTTGTCTTGCGAAGATCCTCAGTGTACTAGTGAACCAGAAAAATCATCCTGTTAAGCACCTTTGTTTTGTTCAGCTTTGCTAGTTCAGTGCATGTTTCTGAAAGGCCATGTAGACAGTGGTGCCAATCTTCCCTGGCTAGGCGTGTGCACCATTTACCTAGAGGCAGGGAATGCTAGGTGGCTATCTGCATGTGCAATAGGACAGAGTCTTCTAAGGAAAAAGAGGGTGCTGGAACCATTCAGACAGCTGGCTCCCAGCTGTGCTTTTCCCGGAGGATCTTTAGGAATGGGCATGGAATGTGCTGTGAAATTCTGGTAGCAGCAGCCAGACAGCCGCGTGACAGAGGCAGCAGCTCTGGGAAAGATGATGATCAGCAGCAGGCTGCTATTACTTCCAGAATAATTCAGTCAGCAGTCTGCCTGTGCCCTGCTCTTCCCTTGGGTATTTATCCAGCCAAAAACAGGTCTTGAGCTGGGTAAATTGCTCTAGCAGGCAGCGTACACTGTTGAGCCACAGGCTGGACAGTAGTCTAATGGGTCTGGTGCACAGCAGAGCTTGATTACGTGAGTTTACTTTCCAAGCATGCCACAAACTTCTGTTGTGACCTTTGAGCAAATTAGTTATGGTGAGGCACCATGTTAAAGCTATGTGAGCTGGCTGTGATCACTGTGTAATCTCTGTATGATAGCGTGCAGGAGCATTGCGCTGAGCGTACAGGCTCCGATTCTGTTCAAGACTGTGGTCCCGTCAGTGCACTGCACTTCCATCGTATTGCGGCAGGCCAGCCTCACTTCTCGCAGCTCTGACCAGCCAAGCTAACTAGCACAGGCTCAGGACCAGGCTGATAAACCTCTACATATTCCAGTTCTGGAGCAAACTTGTTCAGTGTTTCCTTGTGCAGTGTACGTATTCTTTAGTCAACCTTCTTGTGCCCTGACTCTCCAAATGTACAAGGGGAAGTACTGCCTGCTGTAACTGGGCTACTCTTAAGATAAAATCTGGTGAATACTGGTGTACTTCTGCAACAATGAAGACCACATGGCCTCTGTTTAAAAAAAAGTAGGCTATGAAGTGAATACTGTAGCTAACCTGATTAATGGCATCATACAATATAGAGTGAGTCTTAATATATCATCATAGTTTCAAAGGAAGCTAAATATGTGACATTGTTGGTCTCCTGTATTCAAGAACTGACCTTTTGGCAGTGTGTGTGAAATAATATACAGCAGAATCTTGTTAATTCATGCTAATGACTAAGAGACCCATCATGGATTACACGATTTTACAACTTAGCGAGTAAGTGAAACACGATGACAAAACTTCAGAGATGGACACTTTGGCAGTATGTTCTTTTATAATTTATCTTGACAGTAGCAGTTTAGTTGTAAATATATTCACAAAGTACAAGTTAATGGACAGTAGTATCATTAATGAAAGCAATGATGATTTCCTGAAATGACATTTCAGTACAGCAGCCTATTATTAAATATCTTCAAAGAAACAGGGTGAGTCTTCCAGTCATGCTGTGAGACCAGTCCAGTGGCTCTGTAGGTAGTAGATGCTGTATTTTAGTATTAGTAAAAATTTTCTCTTTTCATATATATCGTACCAAACAATAAATGTACATTGGCTAAAGCTACTTGGGAAAAGAGAGTTATCCTGGCTGGCACAGATGTATTATGTAGGTATATAAAAGCTGAAGGTTGTATTACTTTTAGAGATCTAAACTGCTAATTTATGCTCATAGTTAAAATACTAATTCCTGAGCTACATATTTATTTGAATATTTCTCATGCATGCCAGTAAGTCTTCAGAATGCAGAGTAAATATCTCTGTAATTGAAATATCTGCACTTCTTATGATTAGTTTTTTTGGCCTACACTGTGTTTCTATGTTAATTTTTATTAATAACCCAGTTACGTTACTGTCTGTGTTCTCTTAAATGAGCAAATAAGACTTTTTCAGTGCACCTTAGGAAATAACTTTGAGCAACTTAATATTTGTTATAGTATCACTAAAAGAAGTAGCTGGAGCCTCTGTGGACTGGAAACATCATACGCAGTTGTTACTGTGCACTGGTGTGTCAGCAGAGAAGTCTGACTAAATAAGGCAATGCATGAGTAGAGCTTATCAGCATTTGACAGGAATATAGTCCGCTAACAGCTGATACAGTAGCACATCTTTTTTGTGCTATCATGGACTATCTGTGCTGCACACAGATGTATGTTTATCATCTGCTCTGTTGCTGATTGTGCTTAAAATTTAGCTTTCTGCCTTTTTTTTCTTTTTATTTTATTACAGAAATCATGCAAGTGAGCTTGAACCCCTTAAAAGCCATGTGTGTACGTGTGTAAAATTGTATGTGGAGCTTTCAAAATTTGGGGAAGAAGGGTACTGTCCTTTCTATCTCCTCTCCCACTAAATAATCTGGAGTAGGTGAATATTAAATTTATTTTTATAAATTGAAAATACAAAATGCAGATGAGTGTCCTTATGCTACTACACAGCACTAAAAAAAAATGCTTGTATTAAATATCCGTAACATTACAAAAGCAAGTCTTGATTGATTTTACTTTCCTCATTCTGAGAGACTGATAGTGTTCAAATCAGTGGCTAAATCCCAGTGTCCGCTCTGGGAACAGTATTACAGTTTGAAAGTTTGGAGGGAATTTTTTTTTTTTTTTTTTTTTTAGAAAAAATTCCGCAGTAAAGTATCCTTAACAGCGTGTCAGTAGCATCAATTTCCGTATTAAACTGAGCTCGGTTGTCAGGCTACAGTCTTTTGCAGTGTGAAGGTTTGGAATTTGAAGATTTTACAACAAGAGCTATTAGGCCAATAAATAATCTTTGAGACTTGACTGTACCTGGGCTGCTACAGAATGTCTCAAAACAATTAAACTTCTGACCTGCAAATATTTTTTAATATTGTGAATTAATGTAAATGTATGTGCATGTGTGGCCTTTTTAAAGGGATTTCTGAAAAATGTCAGATGTAAATTGTTATCATTACTTATTATGCAGACAAATAAATGATTTGGGAATCTGTTTTCCTTGAAGTTTCAAGTCATTAAACTGCAAAGCCAAACATATCAAATTGCTAGCAAAAGTTTCTTTTATCCAGAGCATAAAATACATTTTACACCAAGTGGGAGTTTAAGACAATAGCTAAAAATCCTCTTCTTCGTAGCATACTTTTCATTTCTTGTTCCTCCTGACTTTCTATTCTATCTTAAGTCTGTGATGGATGGATGGATGGCATATCTTAATTATTATTATTATCATTCATTGCATTGACTTTCTTTTCTTATTAATCCCTTTACATCTTTCTTCAATTCAAATATATAGCCTGTATTTTTTGTTGTATACATGCTGGTAAAAATGGTCTTGATAAGTTTACAGTTATTCTGACTTCACTGTAAATGCCAAGCAGACATTACAGACTTCTCAGTGGAAGAGCAAGCCCAGCGTGCTTCTGCTTTTTTCACCATATATCATCTATACTTTCTGCCACCCAATATGGTACTTTGTCAGGTCATTATCTTGCTTATATGTTCTTCCAAATCCCATCATTACTGTCTTCCTGTTCCCACAACTGTATTTTCAGTTGTTCACCCCCCCCCCCCGCTTACCCTCTTCCACACAGGAAGCTAACCGAGGAATGGAGAGTGCTTGACATCCTTTTTACAGCATTCAGAAAGTTCAAAGGTAGTTATATAGGAATCCTACGTCTTAAAAACTGCTCATTACACTATAAGCAAAACAACACAAAGATGACTAAAACTTCTAAATCAGCTTAGGGAAAAGTCTTCTAATAGCTTTGGATCAGTCATGGTCTTAGGAAAGTGGACAGATAAATCTCAAAAAAAACCCAAAGAGGCTTTTTTTTGTCCCTTTTACCTCTTCTATAAGCTCGGAAAGAAAACTCAGGTTTCTTACCTTCAAAAATGACTCGCGTGACTATCAAGGCAGAGGAGATACTTAGATATCTGTGATGGGAAGAATGCTGACCTGTGTACGTTCTAGCTGGATATTTGCTTGAGGTGTTAAATTCTTGTGCACCACTGAGGGTCTAAAAAGAATAAAACGAGCCAGTGTCTCATCTAGCGTGATCATGTAATCCTGTTTACCCAGCAGGCTCTATTTGCCTTTTCCAAAGCTGCTTGTTTTCTGGGTGTCTTATCATACCCAGTGCAATGCTTAACTAAAATTGCAGGGTTGTTTTTTTAAGAGATTCATTTTCCTCGGTTCAGTAGCCTGGCTAACTATCTGTGTGAATTTACAATTCAGTAGTGTTGTTGAATTCAGTATATGCAACAGAGATGTCTTTCTGTCCTCTGAATCCGTCTATGATACCAGTACCAAAAGAATAAGCTGTTGATTGGGATTGTTGCCTGTAGAGAAGCACAGTGGAATAGACTGCTTTGTGTGTAATAGCCCTTGCAACACACCTTTACATCCAACTCGCCTCCATTATAAGACCACTTTTACAATGCAAATAAGGGCTGTCCTTCTGATTGCACTTCTGTACTGGGCTCAAAATATTCTATTACGTTTTCTGGAATGTGTCTGCAAACCCCCAACGTTGAGCTGGGTGCAATATCGCATATCTGCATGACCTACATGGGAAGCAATACGATGTGTCTATAGAGATACAGAATATATAGGCCTAAACTTAAGGGCAGTGACTATGCAGGCAAGCATGGCAGACCTGTGCAGACATATTTTCACATTTTCTGCTCATTTTAAAAGATAACTTTACTGTAATTTTTTAAGAATCAAGGGTTGTTTTTACAGAGCACAAATTTGTTGGCTTTATAATGAAGGCCTGTCTCACTTTAAAAAAAAAAAAAAAAAAAATTGCTTGACACAGATGAGGTTTCTGCAAAACGTGCCTTGTAGCACCTGAATATAATAGCAATAGTTTGGAAAGCTGTGTAGTATCATGGAAATTAAAGTCTTACTCAATAGTACTTGAACTTTAAAGAATATTCCATTCAATAGCTGTCTTTTCATTGCTGAATAAAACAATATGTTTAGCTTTTGTAAAAGTTTGAATAGTCATGCCTATATTGAAGTTTAAATGAAGTAGAATCTTGGCTTAGGAGCTGTACTTAGTTAGAAATTTTTATCCTGTGTCAACTTTCAGCTTGAAGCATTTCGTGGCAGGTGGGCAAGGCATACATCAAGACTGATATAGAAAGAGCTTAACTTTAGACATAGTGTGTTTTAAAGATGTAGCTGCTCTAGTTGCTTCTAGTAGCTGAAAAAGAAATACTTCTGACAAGGAAATTTTGTCAAGTGAGATGATCTACCTTGACCCCACCTAGATCATCATACTTCATATTTAATTCTGAAGTGACTAGTAAAATGAATGTTTTAAGTTGAAAAAAAAAAGACCCTCATTCTTGGATATTTTCAGCATTAAAAAAAAACTTTGGGGTTCTCTGCTAGGAAGAGGACTGTAATTTGAAAGTTATTGGTGGAGTGTGGTGTCAACAAGAAGAAAAAAATGGGCAGATGTTAATCATGGGAAGACATTTTTATGCTGAGATTGAGGAACCTACCTTTGCTGTGAATGAGGCTGCATTTTCAACATCTCATTAAAGTTTGTTCTATACTTTCATGTAGTTTATGCTTCTAATTATTTCTGAGTTCAAACTTTTCTTAGATCTTAACATTACAGTTCATTAATTATGATTTCTTTTGTAGTGTATTATATATTAATAAACTCCAACGTGTGTGAATTGTTAACCTATCAAAATTTTGTTCACTAGGTACCATTGTTTACTGTTAAAGCTGCAATTCCAAAAGCATAGACTATATGATGTGCATGTGTGATTTCATTTTCTTAAAATAAACCTAATTTGAAAGCTTTTCTGCTAAAATCTATTTCTAAATAGAAAACTTCTGAATCTGTCTAAAAAACAGATTTTTATGTTCCAAAGTGTAGGTCATATGCCTTTATCTTTTTGTGCAATATAAAAATAAGGAGAAGGACTTTGACAAAAAACATCTCCTTGAATACATTTTACCACCTGCTAAAGTGACTGTCTAAAACTGTGTTTCTATATGGCATGACAATAACTATTTCAATCTTTGTAAGCTTTTGGTGCATGCAGTTTTCAGGTTATACACAGTGTATAAAACCTGCTTTTGGGCACCAGAGTATTTCTAGTAGATCCCCAAATGATAATTTGTATAACTAGAGCTGAAACCTGAACTCTTTTAAAAAATCTGGAATATCCTGTTGCATACATATTGCAAACTGTCTCAGTAAAATAGAGGAACAGTGCTTAAGATTCAATGTACAAAGAATGCTTAGGCTGTATAATGTGGAGGCCAAGTTCTATTTCCTTTGCATAAATCTGTACTCTTCTTAAAATGAAATTATTCCAGATTTGAACAGTGATCTACCTTCTTTTTCTCATGTAAACTGGCTTAATTTGAAATATTTTCTCTTCTTCTGGTAATGCTCAATTGGCCAGAAGAAATTCTATTGCTCTTTGTGGTAAAAAGCATAAACTTGCACAAATAATTTACTTCCTTGCAATAGTTTATGCTATTAGGTGAACCTTCTGGTATTTTCCATAAGGGAAAAATTTTTAAAAACTTAGGTAGACCTTATAAATGTATAGGAGAGAGGTATTTTCTATGAAAAACCTATTCCTCCTAAGAAAAAAAAGGGGAGGGAAGAAGTCCTTTCCTTCGCTAGGAAGAGTACTAGGTTTATGAAGGGTGTCTATAGTGTGCTAATACAGTGGTATACTTTTTCTGTCCTATGCTCAAGTTACAATATGCTAAGCAAATATTTATTAACAGATCTTTCAGATGCAGTGCAATGTCAGCCGCTGCACTCAACACATAACTGAGTAACTAGGATGCTTAGTTACTTCCTGTTCCTCTCCCAAATAGTGCATTAGTAATTGTATATGAATACAGTACATTCCCTTTTTGCTTCCATCCCCAGCAAATAATCCAAAATTAACGATATTGATGCTTCTGCTGAGGAGGAGGATTAGAATCAGTCTACTCCTTGGCTCTGATTGTTCCCCGAATCTTTGAGCAATTTTGCTGTTAGCA
This sequence comes from Struthio camelus, assembly GCF_040807025.1. Lineage (NCBI taxonomy): Eukaryota > Metazoa > Chordata > Aves > Struthioniformes > Struthionidae > Struthio > Struthio camelus. Next base: position 129,218,885 of record NC_090943.1, read on the forward strand.
CTTAAAACAAACAGTTGCAGCACCATCCAGTATTATGCTTGTGGCTGTGTTAGTTGCCACCAGGCTCTGCTAAGTGTATTGCAAATTACCGTTGGGTTTTTTGTTGCTCTCTCCTGTTATTTTACACAAATGCAAGCCTTTTTAATCATTTCCTCTTTGTCCAGTCTAGTGCTTTTCGCTGAGACTACATGAATATTTTTGAGGGTCACATGTCTTTTTGGAGCCTATTTCCTAACCTGTCAGTTATAGCCTATTCCAAGCCACTTTGGCAAGCTGTGGCTGGGTATTTTGCAAGTTCTCTCCGTTATAGAGGTTTTAGATAGTCAAGAGAATTGAGGAGGCTTGTGCATGCTGTCATAAATTTGTTCATTTTGAAAGATTTGTTGCATACATTTTTACCACTTTTTGTTAGCTTATTTGTAGACTCTGCTGAGATTTATACTGTGATGTGCACCTGTTCCTCCACATCTTTCTCTTCTTTTGCATCTTGTCCTTTCATGAAAGTGCAGGGTGACGAGGGGTGAGAGAAGGAAGATCTGCCACAGGAATTTCTGTTTTGGGATTATATTTCACTTTCAAGTTTTACCTCTGTTGCTGTAAGATCACGTGCTGAAGTCTTGGCAGTGCAAAAGCTACAAGTTGTTAAGAATATAGTCGAGAGTGGAGGATGACAATTCAGCCAGTCTGCAGCTGGCTCTGAGTGTGCCCTGAGCAAGAGCACCTGGGAATACGCTGGGTGAATTATCTTGATGGCAGCAGCTTACTCCCAAGGGTTCTCAAACACAGCTAGCAGTGGGCAGGGATTTGCTGGATAGAAGTAATGCACACATGTAGCAGGGAAACGTCAGACTAGATGAGCATGTGTATAGTTCACACTCTGTACTTGTGTATCCCATGGAGTAAGAGAGTGAGGGGCTGCCATTCCCAGTACCTGCGTAGTAGGTTCCCTGCCCTGCCCCACCAGGACCTTTAGACAACATTAATGCATGGTAGAGATGGTCACTCAGCAGCAGGACAAGAGCTGGAAAAGCATTTTTATCTGCCTTTCCATTCTCCATCTTCCAGAGTATTGAGTGATCAGCAGCATGTTGTTGCCAGGCAGGAAAGAACCACGTCTACATACACAGATTAGGTGCAGCAGTATTTCTTAAGTCAGTGCAATGCCTCTGGTGGCTGTACTGAGTAGGCTGAAAAGAAAAACAGGCTTCAAGCATAACGAATGTGCTGTGTTTATTCTATAAGATCTCAACTGTTATTCTGTAGCCATATCTCTAGCAACAGGGTTCTGGATATCCAGGTATCATGACAGATAATTATTTATTTCTATATAACTTTCATGTGACAGTATGAGAACCGTTGATCCTTGTACCCCTGGGGCGTTTTTATGCAGCCACGCTGCTGACACTTATGAATGCTTTATGTTGCCTCTTCGGTTGTTTGTAGCGTTTTCTTTAGCTTTTGAAGATGATTACACCCTTTGTACTTTGAAAATCCTCTTCATGTTCCTGTCATAGTACTGCTAACTGTCTTTTTTTCTTCTTAAGCCACTTTGATCACCAGGACTAATCTGGCACCTCCTTCTTTTAGGGAGATTGATGTTAAAACTCTTCTACCATTTTTACTGTACTTGATCGCATCATTTGTGACTCTTTTGAGCTGCATTCACAATAATTAACTAGCTTTACAAAGGTTTCTGTTCTGTTGTCATTGAATTTTGATTTGTTCTCCTTGCATTTCATAGGTAATGTTAAGAGACTTTTTGCTGTTTTGTCACGAATTACTTTCGCTTCTCTTGTAAGATCTAGCGTTCTAAATGCTTTCCCCTGGAATATCTTTTACACCAATGATTTACCCAAAGCAATTGATTCTGTTGAAGCACCTGTATGCTAAGGACAGTGTTGCAAACGTTTCTTTCACTACTCTTTGTTTAGTCATGTGTTGTTGATATAGTATGTGGTGCAGTGAATGTTTGCTGAGGAAAGCTTAAGTAATCTCATACGTTGAGTACTGCCCCTGCAATGTTGCTTTGTGTCAACCTAGGGTATTTCTGTTGTTGGGATTTGGGGTTTTTTGTTTTTGTTCCCATATGTATGCCTTAATATAAAATCAAGTCATGTTCCTCTCTTTCTTTCCTTGTAATTTTGTAACCCTGGCAGCAAGAGTGGCCCACCTTCAGCCAAAAAGATGGTATCTGATTTCCCTAGAAGAATTCTTCAGTTTGGCAGCTTAGCTTGTTCTCCCAGCATGGAGGTGGTACTGATTCAAGCTGGGAACAGGCAACCGCAATTCAAGTTTCACACTTTCTGTTTCAGAGTTCTAATTACCAGTAAAAACACAAAAGGTGGTACTGCAAATTCTTCCTTTGGCAATGTTTTTTGAATACAGACTCTGAGTCATTCTTCCGTATTTAAATGGATAAGTTAAATGCTTAAATTCTAGAAGACTTTTTAGGTTTTGAAACTCATCACAGAGTCACATAAGTTCAGATGAAAGAAAGTATTTTGGATAAATGTCTTGGTGTTTCCTGTATGAGAGTTTGAGCTTTCCAGTGCTTAACATGCTGTCCAGTATCTAATCTCTACATCAGATTCTCTCCCATTCCTTAGGAGAACCTCTCCACCATTTACTAAGGAAATGCTCTCCCATTCACTAAGGAACTTGGTTTCCTAAGCTTTAGGAAATCTGCTCCTTATGTCGAAACACCACCATGCTGAGCACGGTGGTGCTTGATCACTGGGAGCAGTTACAGAGGTGCTCTGAGGATAAAGCTCTGGCCTGCTGCAGAGATGGGGTAGAAGTACCCCAGTAAAATAACGAGCGGGTGGATAAATTTAGTGCCTGCCTCAAAGGCTGAGTACCCAAAACAGCTACTGAAGTCTCCAGCGTCATTCAATTTACTTTAGTGGCTGCTGAACAGCGCCTGAGTGTGCTGTCTTCATCTTAATGTGTCTGAGCAGCATGGACAAAATTGAAGATGATTGAAATAAACTTAAAGGTGATGCAAGTTAAAGATGTGTGAGGTTTTTGTGTGTGCATAGGGAGGCAGACACACTGAAAACATTTAATGTATATTTTAAGAGTATGCATCTTTGCTATGACACAGGATAAGTGGAGAGAAAATTAAGAAAGCACACGTAATCATTTAAGTTGGCCAGAGGAATAATAGATAATGTCGTGATGATACATAAGTAATCTTTATTTCTTTTAACAAAAAAAAAAATTAAGTTGTTCATATCATTTGGTTTTTCTTTTAGTACAAAAGTTAGGGTGCTGAAAACAAGCAGTTTATACCTTTGAGTCATTGCAACTTCAATGGAATCGTTTTTCCTCTGTAAGACAACCTTTTCTGCGGTAGTTTATGCTATCAATGAGGATTTTTAATTAAAATCATCATTATTTTCTTTTATTAGTACTGAATTTCTTGCCATTGTCAATAGGACTAACATACGATGCCAAATGTAATGTTCTTGTAGTAACTAGTGCCGCTTTTTCATTGCATTTCTTCCTGTGTGAAAGAACCAAAAACATATCTGAACTTGAGAATTTTGAACGAATACTGTTTACATGCGCAAGTAGCGAAAGATGAAGTACCCTTCCCCCTTCATTGTTAAGTGGTAAATTGTTGCTATGGTGATCGTTCTTTCCATCTCATCAGCTATAACCTGGTTTTCCACATCAACTGAATAGCTGCAAGCAAAGCATGATCTTTATTAATTTTTTTATATCAGTTAACATCGTTTTAGTCCCTAGTCATTGTTTTGGGATGTAAGCATTGAGATGCGGTGAATGTAAACAAGATGGTTCTAATTTTGTAGTACATAAATCCTTGCACTCATTAAAATAATCTTCATGTTAAATCCTATCTGCCAGGAACTTTAAGTGGCTTCTTTTTTTAAGGCAAGCTTATTTTTGGTGTGTACGGTCAATCTTCTTTTTTATTTGAAAGTCTGTAAGCTCCTGTGGTAAATATGTGAAAAACTTGGTGAATCTCTGATAAAGGTCTCAATTAAGTGATTTGTTGTTTGTTAGCTAAGGTAATGAAAACAGGATAGTTGTAGTAAGATTTCAGAGAACAGCTTTATTTTCTTGCAATGCCAGTCAGTTTGCGTTGTTAGAGTGCACAGTGGTACCTGAACTGTGGCTAGAGTAAGCCACGTGATCTGTCATAGAGTCACCAAAGGGTAAAACATCCGTTACTGGATATGGTCCTATACATGTATACCACAGACTTGCGTCAGGAAAAAGGGTAGAAAGAGGCCACCAAAATAATTCCCTGAAGCCACATATCCCCTTTCACCACTGCCAGGTTTCTTAGGAAATTGATGTTACGGTAAGCCCTTGAGCCATAGGTGAGACACTATGGTATAGTATAAGATTTAAATTATTTTTATTTTTTTTGTAGGGAGCTTTTTTCCCCTCCTGTTTTTTTCCCTATCTGCATGACATTGGCCAGTCATGATCATGATCATGCCTGTTATGACAATAAAGAGCAATAACATATCTGCCTCACGGTTTTCTTTGGTTTTATGATCCAGAAGTGTTAACTGGGCAAGAGATCGTGTGTTCTCAAAGACTGTATTTGGCTCTGTAATTTCTAGATGTATCCTACTTATCATATATGAAGAACTGAGTAGGAATCCTGTTTTCTTTTTTAGGAGTCTTTTGGGTTCTGTATATAAAATATGTCTCAAATATTGTGCTGTCATAGGCTGGCTTCCCATTAGATGCTCCAGACCTCTAGTTGCAATGAGGGATGTTTTGCTAAATAATATGCTGAATAAATGATCATCTCTAAGTCAGGATATGTGGAGAGTTATAGTGCAAACATTAGGTGTGTTAGCTACAGAGGAAAACTAAAAATAAGATTTATATTCCAAGTAAGAAAGGAATCATTGAACAATTTAAGCCTAGGGTAAGGTATCTTGAATTACTGAGTTGCTTAGGTCTTTCGGAGGCTGACTACTAGAGGCTTAAACCTTTTAGTCAATACAGAGCTCACCAAGCAGCCTGAGGCAAAGTAATCCATGAAAATGAGGGATGCCATGCTTCCTTCCAGCTGCAGAGGACAAGGAGGACGTTCTTCAGAAGGCATATTGTAAAGTTGCGCAAGCCAAAAAAGCCATTGGCAAAAGAGCCAGTGCTCTTCTGGACCTGTGTACTCTGCCCAGCTTTAAGTATGGTGTTTTAATTTGAGAATCTGCATCACCTTAGTTTCATGAGTGATCTTGTTGCTTATCTTCCCGTCACCAGACCTGTGCGAAAGTGCGAACTAACCCCTGCGAAAGAACATACCAAAGCGTATGAGGCGTGAAGTCCTTGCGTGTACCTCCCAATCACATGAATAGATCAAAGACAGACTTTGCTGTGTTCTGTACTTATCCTTTTTTTTTACTGGAAAAAAGTACAAACAATCCTAGCTTACAGAGCAAAAACTGGGTTTGTGAAACAGAGGCAGCTGTTCCATGTTTCATTGTCACATTTGCCCAATTGCTAGTCTAGCATTTCCTGCATAACCAGGAGCACTGAACAGGAGCAGAGAGTGGCCCAAGTCTCAGTAGACACTAGTGACAAATACCATAGTTGAATGGTCTTTTCACCAAGCTCTTTGGAAGCTGACTCAACCTTGTCAATACCTTGCCTCTTTCAAAGAGGTTAATATCAGACAAGTTAATAGTTGGGTCTTCTCCCCTGAAAGCATTAGTAGGTTCAAGTACCTTTTATGCCTGCAGTACCAGTGAAATTAAGTCTTACTATCCTTCCAGTCCCTTGTTACTGGGTCACTACCATCCACTTCCATGCTACAGACACAGTGTTTGTGAGGCCACACAATGAAATGATCAAAGTTAAAATCAATCAGTATCCATTTTTGCCCTCCCCTCCTCCCCCCCCCCCCAGCCTCCAAGTTAGCTTTCCCTGGGATCAGTTGCGAACCTGAGGGTAGGGAGTGATCTGGGTGAAAAAATGAGTGGCTAAGAATGGGGGAAGAGGAGATGATTCCTTTCAGCTGTGTTGTCTTTCAGATATAAGCATACATGAAACCATAGTCTTGCTTTGTCTGGACTTTTTCTCCTGCATAGGCCATTAAAGGGGTCTAACACATTCCTTTGTTGTACGAGTGTAATTGGGAATTTGATGACCTGGAAAAAATGTATCCAGGCAAAATGCCAGTCAGAGAAGAGAATCCTCTAAACAGTAGGACTGTGCACATGGAATCTAGTATTTCTTTCTATGCTATTTCCCTTCCTAGTAATTGTTTTCTTCTTTAATGCTTCTATTGCTATTGTTTCTGAAACCATATCCAAATTTACGTAGTACAAAACTGTTTCAATAGAAAACAAGTTTAAAATCAAAACAAAAAAAGATTTGTCACATAAAAGACCATTCCTCTTCTCACTTGAATGTGCAAAAACATGCACAGGTTGCTCTGTTTAGTCTTGCAAAATTCTATTTGTTTTCTGTAGCCCATTCTCTGCTTATGTTACCATTAATTCAAATAGCTAATTTTAAACTTTCCTGTATGTAATGGTAAATAGACTGCGTGAGAAAAAATAGCTCTGACCTATTCTTTAGTGGTGTTGAAACAAATTAGAAAATGTGACTACAGTAATACACAAGTTCCATATTTGAATTAATTATTTATGCAAAAAATGCAAATAATTTTTTTTAAACTTGCCATTTTGATCATCTTAAATATGCCTGTGCTAACGAGAAAGCTTAGTGCTTGCTTGTTGCCACTTAACATAAAGACCGACAAAAAAGCTGTTGGCGCCTGCCAAGGAATATCTGTTACCATAGACTGAAATTTATAGCTTCAAATACAATTTAACCTAGAAATGATTATTGCTTTGAAAATAAACAAAATTCCTCAGGATTCCTTTGGACTTGGTCAAGAATTATGCTTCCAGCCTCTACTGTAAGTACCAAGGATGCAGTGTTTTGTCTGAGTGAATTTATTTCCATCCCTGAATTCAGGGACCATCTTTTGTGCTTTTCTTGCTTTCATAATTCACAAAGAAAAAGATTAAAATGTCCCATATGAAAGACCAGATCCTTGTCCTGAGGCATTTTCTAAGCTATATTGTTTATTTTTTAGATTTATATTGTTAAAATTAAAAATTACAAGCCCCTTCCCATTATTTTCTTCACGTTGACTCAGTTCTCTAGAGATACTCTCAGACACTTTCATTTCTTCTTTGTCTTTCCATTGGGTAGCTGCTGCTTTCACAGCTTAATTGCTGCTGAACGTATTTTATTTCCTTACTAACCTGTTTGGCTTCTTGCCTCTTAACGTTTCTCTTCTCTGACATAAGCCTGCCACTGTTAAGAGGCAGTACCGTTGTTTAGGGAACTTGCTTAAACAACATGTGCTTTGTTCCTCTTATGCACTCTAAAGAAATGTCATCTGAAGCATAACAGAGAGAAAAACTGTCAGACCTTTCATAAATATTATCACCTGAGATTTGTAGCACTGCTTGTGTGTCCCACAGCCTTTCATCCCAGGAAATACAGAAACCAAATTATAAGAGAAACATGATTTCTTCCGTCTAAAAAGAGTTACAGTAAGGGAGAGAGAAAGAAGGTCGTTTAAAAAAAACAAGTTGGTATGTAGTAAGTAAATCAAACAACACTGATGTAAAGATAGTTTTACACAGTATGCTAAATTACATGTTAGTTATGTAAAATATTCTATACATAAAATTTTCTGGATTAAATATTCCAATATTATCTAATGCACATCTATTTCAGAATCATAGTGTCTTTTGGTAAATTGCGAAAGGTACTCAGTGCAGAATAAGGTTTGCCATTCATGTATTGACTCCTAAATAACTGTTACATTTCACATATAGAACAAAGCTTATTCTGGAATCTTTTTAACGTATAGGAAACAAGTAGCTGAAGAGAATAGATGGATAGCATTAGTGCTGTAGTTGTATGTGTAGCATTTGGCTATAGAAAGGTTTGGCGGTAATATGTTGATTTACTGAAAAGGATACTAAGAGAAAGAAGGCATAACCTGCAAAGAAACCTTTTTGAATAATTTCAGCTGTGGCATTACCATTACTGTAAGAAAAGAAATAATGAAGTTTGCACTGATTATAATATGTTAACGCTGTATTAATTATCCAAATAACAAACCTTTTCTACTGAAGTTTACTTCAGGAACAGATAGATACCAGATATCTCTTTAATTAAATACAAAAATAAAAAGGTAAGGGTATTTAAGTGTCTGAATTCCTAACTTGAAGTTCTCTAAACGCTAAAAGTTTGTTAGATGTTATTCATATGCTTTAATGTGCAGATATTGTAGGAGGAAAAGTAATTAGCTGGAGGTGGATTCCTCCTTGCTTAATTATGCCATCTCCAACAGGACTAAATTCAGCTCTGACATACACTGGCAAAAATCTCATTCACACAGAAGCACCATTTAGTTGCATCACTGCAGTATATCACACTCCAGTCTCACCAGATGGCATTTCTTCTTCAGGTATATTTCATTCTGTGTGAATATGTGCTTTAAACAGATCTAGGTTTTTTGTTTGTTGTTTTTAATAGCAGCATTTTTTCTGGACCTAGCTCAGCCTTCCTGTACTTCCAAGTTGTGACATAAGGCTGGCATAGAAGGGGCTTCCTTGTTACCCTTCTCGCGGTTGGTGACAGTGAGAAAGAATGTGGTGGATATTAAAAGTACTTGTTCTTAGCGCAAACATTTCCAAAATCTGTCAGCCTATCCAAAATTCTGTGGTCTGCCCTAATATACTGTATTCTGTTCAGATGCCGCTGACCAGAGATCCCTAACCTGAGCAGATAAGAATTTCCATGCTTCAAGTTTAGTCCATCCTGCAACTAACATACTCTTCCCTGCCCGGAGGAAAAAAAAAGTCAGTGACCCTTTTGCCAGGGAAACTGTGTGTTCTAAATAGATACTTCATATGCTTGGCATTTTTTTGCTGGAATGCACAAGATGGGAGATTCAAGATATAAATTTTATCTTCTGCTGCAGTGCATGGTCTCATCAAACTTTGAAGTAAGCTCCAGCATCTCTATTGTGAGCAATTAATGTTCATTAAATATACCACTAGGCAGGCTAATGCCCAACTGTAATAGCAGGATGTCACAGAATAACAAGAGTTAGCAACATACTGATGCTCTTGTACCCTGCTGAGATCAAGATTTCATGGATGATAGTACCACCACTGATGCTCACAACATGGACGTGAGCAGCCACTGTTACTCCAGTATTGATCTCAATGGTTATCCCAGTCATAGATAACGAGCTAAAGCCACTTCACTGTGGGCTGTCACTGGTTTTGAAATAGTGATTAGCCCAAGTACAGGTGTCAAGTGCCCTCTGTACACTGTTTCTGGAAGAGGTTTAGTTCTCTTGTCTCTGCCCTCCTCGTGGAGTAGGGTGCTGTCCCCCTTAACTTGGTATTCTGCCCAGCACCTGCCCATCTGGCATCTTGTGGGAGTAGCATAATGAGTAAAATTCAGATTGACCAACATCTGGCAATTGAGCTGTCCTATGAACCGCTATCATATTTTTTTTCAGGTATTATCTTTTAGGTTTTGGTCTGTGCCAATGAGAAGAGAGTCATCTTCCCATTACAGTCTGAGGCTTTACCATTGATGAGCATGTATGTGGAAGAGTCAGGTCCCATGACAGATCAGTGTGTCTGGAAACTCAAAAGACAGAGGCATGGATCACGTCTGGGAAGTCATGTCATGTCAGCTTCTGATTCAGGCAGGGTCATCTTCTACGTGAATGAATGACTGCTATATTCAATCAAAACCCTGCTTGAGCAGGGGGGTTGGACTAGATGATCTCCGGAGGTCCCTTCCAACCTTAACCATTCTGTAATTCTGTAAAACACGGTGGTGAACACCAGCTAAAGTAAGACGTGATTAATTTAGAAAGAGGCAAGGAGAAGAGCTTGAGTACTTTTACCGTTGACTCCAATCCAGCCTCCAAAGTTGTATTAGTTGTAAAACAGGATCCTGTCAAGCAAAAGCACACCTAAGGGTAAAGACCCCGAATGACTTGACCTTTCTATGAGGATGCTGTATGCCTCAGCTTTGCTGCAGCTGTCTGGCTAACTGCGGGCCAGGAATCATATTTCCATATTGAGCAGGGTAGAACCATTCTCTCATGGCAACAGAGAAGAGCTTAATTTTGACAAAATAAAAGGGTCCAGTGTTAGCCAAGTGATTTTGCAAGAAGACATGGACACCCTGGACATCTTTATAACCTTTCTCCTGGAGTGTGTAGCTCTAGGCTTCAGGTGTTCTGGAGGAAGCACAGGGACCTTTTGAGGGCTCAGCATTGATCAGCGAATGGATACAGCGCTGTCTACTCGGTAAAGGAACTGGGAGCTTTTACCCTGGGCACACGGGAGACTGATACATCTGCTCTAACACAGTACACTTGCCAGCCCCAAAAAGGGGAGGTACACTGCCCCAATATCCCATGCCAGCTGCTTCTGGCAGAAATACTGCCATGGGTGTCATCCTTCCTTTTCTTTGGCAATATTCTTGCTTCTGAGACAACCCGATAGATTTAACAGGACTGCAGAGATCTTTGTTAAACCCACTTCAGAAAATGCAGCCCTTCAGATCCTATCTTGCCATGTTCCCTCAAACCTAACTGTTAGAACCTCAGATGTCTGGGTCCTTAAAATGATTTTTGCTGATTAGCCCATTCAGTTTTAGTTTTCTGTGCTAGAGACAGCCCTTATTTCCTTTACTTCTCAAAAGGTTTTCTTCTGTAGAGCTTTCTTCAAGCAACATTGACCTTGCTTCATGTTAGACTTAACAGATGAGGCTTCTGTTTTCTTCATACTGGAAACTCCTTATATTTTCTTAAGGTGGATAAAGAAACGGAAATTAAGGAAATGCAAAGTTATCCATATGCTGTCTCACTTGCAGGCTGGTAACACTTGGTTTTATCATTTCATGTTCAAAGTGTAAGACTGTTTCAGAGTTCTTCTGGCAGTTGCACAGAGATACACATGAAGTACCTGAATTTATGAATAAAGGATGCTGCCGCTTGAACTCTTCCACAATACTGTCACTCTTTATAAAATGAATGATGTGTTTTAAGATAGGGAAATCCACTTCTGTTTTTACTTAGCCCCCTAGATGATCAGAGAGAACTATATTCATATTGTGACCTGTGTGCTTTCTGTCCAGATATTATAGAATTGAACAGCCCTGCAGTTTCAATTGCTCTTCAGGCCTATTAAACATGCGAAAAGAGTATCATTCTTCTCCCTAGTGATGACTCTTTTGACAAACTTTGAGATTGAATTTCTGCATATGTATACTCTGATGAAAGTACACAAAAGTCCTAGCTTTAAAGACTTCTAAATAGCTGTGTAGTGTTTCTGGCTGTTGTGTAGAATTCTGCCTTTGCTGCCTGTTAGAATCCAGTTTCCATGTTGACCCTTCAAAAAGAGATTATTTTATAGCATATATAATATTTTCAGCAACAATTTGAGTACTCAGAACTTTGTATTTTTTGTGCTTTGCTATCAAAGCAGACTAGCTATCAAAGCAAAAGAGAAAATTGCAAGATTTTATAGCTGACTCACTTGCACAAGAGTAAGAACAAGACACTACCAAAAGCACACTTCAGTTTATGTTGAAGGAAATCCACAGAATTCCTTGCAGACTCACCCATTACAGTATTTACCAGTCATCTTTTCAGTACGGTACTTAGTAGCAAAAGTTTTCTTTATCTCAGCGAGCCTTTCACCGTGCAGCTGTCTCACAGAAAGTGAAAATGTTATTTATTTAATAGGACTGCAAATTAAGTCTCTACTTGTTATCAAGTGACTTCTCCTTTCAAATGTGAAGGCATACTCCGTATACATCCAATTGCTGCCAGAGTATATGCACACCAGAGCAGTAGGACTGGTATGTGGAACAAGCCCTCACATCTTATTGAGTATGGTCAGCTAGGCATAACAGGGAGGTCAAATTCACTAGACATACACTTCATTGTTTAATCCATATAGTTGAAATTCTGGACTATGATTTGTTTTTTTGTTTTGCGTTTGGGTTTTTTGCACTAGTTATGTGAAATGGGATAATCTTCAAATTACCTTGCATTGATAATCTTGAATTATCAGATTCTGCAGGCGATGTGCGTTTACTTTCTCTGCTCTTCCAGTGCTCTTCAAGAATGTCCTCCATTCTTCCTGTAAGCCCTTAGCAACTTAGGCTTTGACAGAAGAACCAAGGCAAGATCAAGGTGTTCCCTCTTGCTAGCCTTCGTGTTTGTTTCCCCATGGGAGTCATAAAATAATGTACATATTCAGGTGGATCTGTACTGACTTTAAGAAGTATCAACCTATCTTAGTACACAGCCTGCCAAGATAGTTCATGCATCCCATGAGCTTGTTCCTAGACATTGTCTATCCCAGGACATATCAGCCCTCTTCCTGTCATGGTGCACGTCCTTGACAAGATGAAGCTCCCTTAATGTCCTCAAGAAAAATAGCAGGCAAAAATATTCTACTGCCACTCATAGTGTTCTGATCTGAGCTGTTGCCACTGGCAGCCAACTAACTGTTGCAGTAGCAGCAGTTACTCCTGTAGGGTTATTTGTTGAAGACGTGGAGTTTACAGTATGTAGTATGTAGTTCTGCAGGTATGCAGTAACACCGAGCACTTCTGGAAAAGACTTATGTCTGCAAGCAGCAGCATCATTCTGTGCAGGCACAGCAAATCCAGTTCTTCTGGCAAGCTCGCAAAGGAACAGTAGTCCTGCTATGCGAAAGGGAGTGGATCCAGCATGTGGCCCTTCTCTGATTCTGATAAAAACTCACAGGGTCTGCAAGTTAGAAAAGTAACTGTTATTTAAGATACTTTACAAGGACAATATTTTTTGAGGCTCAGGAATTGCCTAACAGGTCACCAGGTTTCAAGGTCAGGCCTTAGCAGGAAAGGCTTTTGGGTGGGAGGAGAGACAAAGCATTGCCTCACAGGAGATTCTTGCCAGCTGCTCCAGTATCATGGTCATGAGAATCATAAAGGCCGTCAACCTCTAGTCAGATCTGACAAGTATGTGCTTATGTGGAGAGAGGACAACAAGAAATAAGGACTGCTAATACTGGTATTTGCTTCCTAGTGACGCATAGTGGTATTTACGCTAAAATTCTGATATTAGTAATTTAGAAAAGAGGATACTTCCTTTCTATAAGAGGATGGGGGAGAATGTCAGGACCCCAAATGAGGACTGTAGTAAGGAGAAAAAAAAAAAAGGAGCAAATAGGCCCCCACTAGCTCTGTTTAGAGGGGCTTAAAGCAATCGAGTTCAGGAGTCTGCAACAGACTGTTACTTTTATGTGTGGTTACTGCTAAATATATCAGAGTACGATAATGAATCCTCAACCCTTATGGTGCTGATCTGCATGACTTCAGCTGAACAAAGCTGTCAAGGACAGCTCTAAGCAGGAATAAATAGTGCTGTGAACTATTTTTCAGCAGTCTCTGGGCACCACAAAAGCCTTTTGGGTATCTAGGCAAGATCATCAGCCCTCCTGGGAACCAGCAGAGAGTAACATTCCTCTTTTTCAAATTTTCCGGTAGCTGACACCGTTCACATACGGAGGTCATTTATTGAAATGGAATAGTGTGTGTTATTGGTAACACTGTAGGTAGTTACAAAATGTAAATATATATATGTTTATGTGTGTTATATATGTGACAGAAGATTACTTTAAAGCTGTTAGCCGCATTTTTCGTAAGTCCAGATTTTCCATTTCCTTTGTTAGTTATTTCACAGTAGTTGTTGCTTCTGTCACCTGCTCTGTGCCTGAAATGATCTGACATTATTTTGAAACACTGATCTACAGCACTCTTCAGTTAGGAGGAATTGCATGTTTACAGATGGAGGATCATCAAAGTCTCTTTCTTTTGCTCATTTATACTGTTCAGTCTCTTGATGCTTAATATATAATATGAGCAGCTTGATATGTATGTGCTAGCCTGGAGAAAAGGCAAATCACATACGGCCATCCCTACACTTGTCGAGCACGTCTTTCACAGAGATTTAAAGCCTTTTGTTAATTAAGCTGTTCAGCTGTAAACACATCAGTGTTTTGTATTATTCAAGTGTCTTCCTGAATTTTTTAAACAGTTATCTTTAAGCACATCAAAGAGTTTGGAACTACTGAAAATAGAAATACTAATTCCAGAATGGTTTACTGGGCTTTTTTTTTAATCAGTACTTTTTTCTAGACATCTCACATCTGATTAGCAGGGCAGAAATGAACAACACAAAAGAAAATAAGCCCAATTCACTTCTGGCTGGCAGACAGGTCAGGGCACAGAGAATGAATTTAAATATACACATTTAATGCCTTTAAAAGGAAGAAAATATTACAGATTTGTTTCCATATTAGATTTTAATGCTCAGTGAAACTAAAGTGCTATTCAAAAAAAAAAAATTACCACAGATCATTTGAATTCATGCCAATATATCTGTTATTTAAACATCCCAGTTACCACATTCTTTTTTAGAGTTTTAAATATACACATGCATAAATTGCACCATTATGTCTCATAAAGAACTATTTTTTTGCCATTATATTCTGTTTTTTTCAACTAGTTCCAAAACTATTTGATTAAAATTATATTCCAGGGTCAATGTATCCTTTCTATTCTCATTTGCTGTAAGGTTTCAAGAACACATTAATATTGTTGTGAGAAAATGGCAGAAATAAATGTGTGTGCTATAGCTTTTGGAAGAGAGAAAAGCAAATAAGCACTAAACCACTAAAGCTCTAATTGTGACTTTTTTTACTATATTTTTCTCCAGCAAGCACAGTAATGAAGTCTTTGGATTCAGATATTTGAAGAATAATCTAATAAGTAACAGTGACAAGCAGACTGTCAAAGTCACTTAGGCAAAGTGTGAAGCGTGCTCCTAGCTGCATTTAAGATTCTTGAGCTTATATGCTACTTTTTGAAGCTAGCGAAAAAAAACCCTCAGAATTTTAAATAAATTCTGACTTTTAATAGTTTAGATACTTTTCCTGTAACTTCTTGAAATGTAATTTTCATGCAGTCAACATGTTCTAAGTTATCTATATTAGACTAATGTGAAGAGAGATCAGATATTGGTTTCATATTATATATTTTGCTCTAAAAATACTTTGGTATTCTTTGCTAAGATGTCTGTAACACTGTGGGCTTTTTTGGTCCTTATAATTAAAAAAGCTCATCCTTAAAAAAGTATGTTAGGTCTGCAGAGAGGAGAGATTTAGAAATATAGACTCTGTCAAGAACTGTTGGATATTGTTTTCATGTATGAGTTTACTGATGAGTAGAGCTTGTTAAAAGTTTTCTAACTAGAAGTATTCTAATTAAAAATAATTTAAAATGTATTGTTTTCCAGAAATTGACGTTTGGTTTTATATTTTCTGATTTTTTTTTTTACAAGTGAATGAAATGGTTAAAATAGTTACTTCAGTAGAATGCTGAAAAAAATTGTAAGATAGTATTTTTAAATTTAAACAAATAATCTATTTTGGAACAAAAATAATTCTTATTCTCTCCCTTCTCCTATAGGCTCTTCGCATTTTTCATCTAGCTGTATCCCTGGGATCATGATTTATTGTTGCTTTCTTATGAGCAGAGTCTAGAAGAGCTGTCAGATATTGGTGGTGTTGATAGTGTTCTTGTGATACCTATTTTATTTTGTTTGTCCCAGGTAGAGAATACTACAGCTTTAACAAAACCTGTGGCGAGGGAGAGTGCAATGTTTGCAGTGTACCTTAGAAATTCCCTAAGTAAACGATCATGACAATCTACGCATTCCCATTTCCTCGAGCAAGCTTGCCTTCTCTGGGCAGGATCATTACATAGGATCCTTTTTGCTCAAAGTTCATATGCTTTGATGAAGGGAAGAGAAACATATTTATCTCCTACTTTTTTCTTTACCTAAATATCTCATCAAGAGGAACCGGAGGTATTTGTTTTTTATGTCTCTACTGTAATTCAGTAGCTCTCCTCAGTCCGCCAAAATGAGTGGTTGTGGTGATAGGAAGCAGCAGACTGTGTGTAGGTATTCTGTTTTTTACAGATATTTCTTTACGCCTTTCCAGAAAAAATCCTGTCTGCAGCAGTTAACATTATGGGGCCAAGAACCTAGAAGAAAATATTGCTCTCTAAGGACAGATATTAATAACATTAGCTAATGGTAGGATAGACAATGCTTACCAAGATTTCTGTCCTTTATATTTACTTGGTGGTTAGTAACATGCAAAGATACTAGCAGTGAATCAGCATTGGCAAAAATGGGGGGAAAAAAAGCAGAGTACGCTGTGCAAAAGTGCTTTTTGCCCACTGAGTTAAAAGTTGCCCCCCCAGGGAAGCTTGTTTCTCGTTTGAAATGCTAATCTTGCTGAAACTGAAGACTGTGGCATATTCAAGATTTCCGTGCTAGTGCTGAGATGAAGTACAATCAGTATGAAAGCAAAACTTCAGTCATTCAAGCTCCTGACAGAATAATGGATAAAAGTGAATACATTACATGAACAGTCAGCTCCATTATCCAAGGGCAGATTATCTGGCGCGCACATAAATAGTGCCAGAGCTGGCAAGGCACGTAAGCTCAGAGAAAGTTCCAGGTGAATGCAACTTGTCTAGTGATGCTTAACAGCAATCTAAAAACACTTCTTAAATTCAGATATGTGCACGTGAGTCTTTTTCTAAACAGGAGAGCAGGAGCACTGAGCTGAAAGAAACGTTAAGGAAGTTGTACTAACAGCTCAATGTTAAAAGTATATTTTCAGAAGTACCTTCTTTTTTGCGATGCTATCCTTCATTCATCTGAAATCTCTCTTTTTGAGCTGCTGAGCACGTGTGTGACTCAGAAGTTACAGAAGAGTGTAGTTCAGCACTCCTGAATTTCTAAGCAATTCAGTTTTTATTTGCGTGGACAATGGGAATCTAAAGGTGAACAGAAACCTGTCCTGAAAGTTGCTATGAGCAGGGGAACGGCTGAGTCCACGACAAAGGCATAAATTAATGTTTACCCTAGGGCTGCTTAAATATTTGTAGGCGCAGCAGGGGGTGTTCATGTTGATCCCTGCAGGAGTCTTAAAGTCCACACAGTTCAGAGGGGCCAAGTACAAGCATTACACATTTCCTGTTTTTAATGAAGAGGGATGCCTCCAATGAGACAATCAGAGCACTTAAATCAGACATCTGAAATACTTAATGTAAATTGCACCTAATTTATCTACTCTCACTTCCTGTAAACACAGACCATGTCATTTTTCTTAGAGAATGGATTTAGTACACGTTTAGTACACTATCTAATCTCATTTTAAAGACTCAGAAAGATCTATCTTTTCCTCTGTAAAATATTCCCAAAATATTTCAAGCCTGAGTACACCTAAAATCAATCATTGGAGCAGTTATACCTTTATCTGAAACACTGAAGTCCCATTTGTCTTCCCCATTTTCCCCTGTCAGATATCCATGTGTACACCACGGTGTGTCTTCTCAGTGTTTCTCCAATAATCTGAGTAGTTATGAGGCTCAAGAAGTTTAAATCAAGAGGCTTTTCTTTTCCAGATCCTCGGTAATTCTGTGGTCCTGGCATTTCTTTTTCCTTCTTGAGAACTAGATGGAGTGGGCATTGTTCCATTAGCAGGTTTATGTATTCTGTGTACAGCAAGAGCAAATTCCTGTTTGTAGTTGATTTTCATCTCGTATGCATATGAAGACCACAATTCTTTCTGTTGCTGCATTGTGGAGTGGTTGGCCAGGGTGATCTCACACTCCTTCTGTGCTACTGTCCATGATAGTCTCCTGTACTGGCTGGATTTTTTGTTTCCTAATGTACTGTTACATTGTTGAATGCAATATTTTCTTGGGTTTTTATAATTGCACTTTAGGTTGCAGTACAATGAAGAATCCTTCTGGGGTTTTTTGGAATCCAGAAGTTGTATAATCTACCGGCTCTATCATAGTATATTTTAGACTGTATCCAGATATTAACAATGTAAAATATTAAATAGCTCTGATCCAAAAACTGGTCTGTAAGGTGACATGCGTGTATCAACCCTTTTCTTTGATGTTTTCAGTATTAAATTTTGAGATGTGACAATTGAGTTAACTTTTAATCCATTTTGATGGGCCCTATTAATTCTGTGTCATTCATTTATGCTGTTGTTTAATTATGTTGTCATGGGCCGCAAAGTCAGAAACCTCGGAAAAAATACAAGTATGTTAAAACAAGGCAATCTTGATACGGTATAGGACCTGTAATTCCTACAAATATATGAAATCTTAGCAAAATTTACTCTCTGTGAAAACATTATGTCTGGCACTGTACTGTTAGCCTATCAATCTTTATGCATATAGACCCATTTTATTTGTGCTGTTATTTATGCCCAGGATTGATATCTGGCTAACCAGTCATTACCCCCAGGTTATCTTTCCAAACACGGAAATAAAGTTGGCTATGTGACAATTCCATGGAATTTCCTCAGTTATTCATGAGTTGTTAAATAAAGGGTAGTGTTTTTTCAGTTCTTTTAACATGAGTTAGAACTAAAAATAAACTAAAAATAAACTAAAAATAAGGAACTGATTTGGGCTAGAAAAGAGGAGTTTTGAGAAACAAAGTCCATTAGGTAAGATGGCATGGATGGATGTGCCAGCAGTGTGTACATAATAGCTCTGCTTATACTGCACTACCTATGTGAGTACTACCAAGGTGATCCAATTCTTGAGTGAAGTCAGTTCATGGAGAAGGAACAGCTGATTGAAAGTAAAATCTAGCCAGGTGCAAACAAGTTTATAGAGTAAAACACTCTGAAGAGTTTTCAAGTTTTAAGTTCAGACTGTCTTGATTGAAGACATATACCTCATCTGGCCAATTCAATCTATAGTTTAGAAGCACTTCAGGCTTCCCACTGACATGAAGCTCTCGTATTGCGGTATCAGTAAGTAATTCCTTTTCTCTCTCTGCTCCTCTCCAAGACTCCCATTGGCAGGCAGTGGTGGACAGCTGGTAGACAGTGACCTAGCCTCACTTCCAAGGTGTATTACAACAATGAGTTGCGGAGGCAGACGATGGCTAGAATTCTTGCATAAGTCTAGGTAGCTGTGCACGTGTGTATTCTTAATCCTATCATGCCAGAATATTGTTTTGCATACAGTTTTGTCACTAAAATAAGATGAGTAGGATAACTAGCACAGTTGACAAATGCCAGTCCCTGGCTTGCTGCCTTAGAAAAATTCATAGATGCTAGATGCTTATCTAGCATTCATTACTGATCTGTAATACCAGAAAAATCTGGAAATAAAGGGGATGAGGAGAAAATTAAGCTGCTGAAAAATCATTCCTCAAAGTTTCCCTCTTCTCCACCAGTTTCTTCTCTCCTGGAAATGCTGGTGGTCTCTGTAGGAAATTCATTGGAGCTTGGTTTTGCAGAATGGAGCCTTCTGTAGATAGAAGGAAATGTAGAAATGTTAGGAAAAAAATACCCGGAAAAAAAGAAAGTACAGAGAATAGTCTCTGCTTTCTAGAAAAGTCAGTGAGTTTTAGAATTTAGGAAGATGAGATTTGTTTTTGTAGAATTCTAATTTCAAAAAGGATAATATGGGTAGTAACATACACTATGTAATGTTACTCTGACAAACCCAGTAGCTGTCATGAATTTGATATGTTTCTGAGAAATTCATGCAGATTTAGTCTTTACTGGAATTTTTTTTTGGCAATGTAGAAAGCTGTTAATAGGTAACATTTTTCAGGTTATTAGTTTAGAATAATTTGATGGTTAGGAACATAATTATTTTTAGATATATTTGTCAAATAGAAGACAATTATTTGTATTTTTTAAGAAGCACTAAGCAAGCAACTGAAAAGGTTTGTGCTAGAATCCATGTGTTTAATAAAAACTGAAAAATGAAACAAAGTAAACATATGTTGCTTACATTTTCAAATGACTCTGAATGAGCAGGCCTTGTAAGTATGTTGAAGTATAGCATGGAAATACAAAATAATCTGGAGGATAATGGACAATTTTAAATGGGGTTTAAATTTAAATGAATGTTACATAATGCATTGAAGACACATGGGATTATATATAAGCATTGTTGCTATGGAATGCCAAATAATGTTGTTTAAGCTCTTCAGCCCTCGATATTCCTCCTCCAAGTCACTTTTCAGACATAAGCAGATGGAAATCTGATTGTAGGATTTCTGGAAGGGGAGGCTGGTTGTGAGAAGCCCTTGACTCTGTGCCTGTAATCTCATGGACTGGGTGTAGCTAAGGTCATGTAGATTTTTACCCAACTAAACACAAAAAACCAAAGATATCAATAGTGATATCAGTTGTCACACAGTCTGGAAGGCTTAAACTTCTTTCAAAATCAGACCCTAGTTTGAATCCAAATAAAATTTCTAATAATAGCAAAGTTATTCAGTTAAGCTTTGGTCTTCCAGCCCGCCTTTACTCATGACATACGCAGGTAGATTTTAGGGACTCCACGTATAGTCACCTAGTCGAACACCCTGTATGTGCTTGTAC
This sequence comes from Struthio camelus, assembly GCF_040807025.1. Taxonomy (NCBI): domain Eukaryota; kingdom Metazoa; phylum Chordata; class Aves; order Struthioniformes; family Struthionidae; genus Struthio; species Struthio camelus. Next base: position 129,239,437 of record NC_090943.1, read on the forward strand.
TTCAAGCTATAGATTCTTTCTGCAATGTAAGTACAATTTGATTTCTGCCACTGAAATAAGTTAATTTTATTCTTGTCGTGATTGCACTTAACACCATTGTGGCCGTTAAGTGAGAGATTGTCCCACTACATGTGATCAGATTTTTTTTTTTATTTTAAATATTTTAAGTTGATATTGTTTTGAAAGCTTTTGAGCACACGTTTGAGATATCACATAGTATATTAAAGGCAAGGTAATGCTTTCAGGTAGGTACACATATAGAAACAAATGGCAATTTAAAAGTTAATAATGCGTATCATGCGTTACGTTTTCTGAGAAAGGATTTTTACAAAGTAATGTCTTGATTTAAACAGAAAATCTTTAAAGGTTCTTTGCTGTTGGTTAGAGTCTGCAACGTTTTGTGCACTGCAGATTGCTGCCTGCTTTTCTTCATAGTTTCTCTTCTGCTGCTGAAACTTCTGGTTAACGCTTCCTGGAGAATGTGTGGAACAGCATGCAGAACCTACAGAAGTCTTTTTCTTGGTTGGGGACAGGAGAGGAGAATTTGTTTTTAGTTTTTTCTTTCAAAAATTCTCTTGAAGGTTTCTTGCTGCAGCAACAGATGTAGGGTTCTCTGGGAAAAAAAGCAATTTCCAAGTAGATGGTGACCACTGAAAGGTGGTAATTTTAACTCAGTGCATATTAAGATTAAAGGTCATGATTACGTACTGATAATAAACAAAAGTCCCAGACCTTACAGTAACAAAATTACTCCAGGACAAAAAGTAAAGAAGATTTGGTAACCTTTCCCAAACTGTATAAGCAGTAAATGGAGCAAATGGATTATATTTGAGGGAGCTGTCCTGTTTTGACATCTCTCTGTTATGAAAGTTGTCATTCAAAACTAAGATACTTCTCCAGAACAGTCTCTGATAATAACACTGATAGTGGGGGAGTCACTGCAAGACAGAGTAAAACAAGTAAAAAACAAAATGTAATGCCAAGAAGGAGTGACTGTAAGCAGGTAATTTGGAAAACATACAGATAAATCAAGGATGGAAGTCAGAGTAACAAAATGCAAATTAAATAGCAACAGAGAAGTGAATTGAGGATGACGTAAAAGGAAGATGGTATGGGATAACTGAAAAATAAGTGTGCAAAAAGCAAGAAGATATAGGTATATACAGTGGCAAATTGAAGCAATAAAGTACACATTGCTGAACTTAGCTGATAAAGCATCCAAATGCCAAGGTGGGGTAAATAATGAGCAGCATGTGTTCACAGATGGAGCATACAGGTCCATACAGGTCCATACAGGTCCATTATATGCAGAAGCACTGGCTCTGCCCGTTTCTGTTGTTCTCCTTGCATTTGCTGAGTGTCATTGGTGATGCTTACTGCAGAGGCCGTTAGGAAAATGTCTCAGCACAGCCACATGCACTCGTTTCTACTTGGCTGGTCGAGAAGGCCTGCTCGGGAACATCAACACTGTTCTTGCGTCTTTGTCTCTTGTCCCTATTCAGTTACTCTTGCTGTGTCATGTCCACGATATTCCTACGCTGAGGCATGTCACCGAGACATGCCTCAGCACCATTCGCATCTTGGTTGGAACTCCCGACTACAAGTACAAAAGGGACAGAATAGCAGGAAGGGCAATTAAATAAAAGAGGGTGTAAGATAAGGCAGCCAAGCAAAGAAGTGTTCATTTACCTTCTGTTCTATTGGCTTCTTCCTGCTGTGACTCCCCTCTGCCCCCTTTCATGTTGATAAGTTTCACTAGCTTATTACTTATGGCATCATTTAATCCCTTCACTCCTTTGATCCTGTATGTTTAGACAGGATGTGGCATTTGCTTCCTGGATATAATAATATAAAAAATTTGCAAGCATCAATGAAATATCTGTACTCTCCTGGCTGTACAGTTTCCTGACACTGATCATTTAGTATATTGCTTGGCTTTTAAAATGCCTATTGCAGCTGTGACAATAGTATTAGACTATTTTTATATGAGAATAGTCTGGTTGTTCTGTCCTCACAAAAGGATGATCAGTGTCTAGTTTATCTATGTGCAGACTACATTATTGCCTCTTAAAACAACGTCCCGGGACTACGATTGCTTCATTAAGTTCCTGCTACATTGACATAATTATGCAGGAGCTAAGAATAGCTCATCTAATTGGAAATAATGATTATAGAGAACAGTTTTGATTACTGGTACTAAGCAAGCACGTATTGCGCAACCATTCATGAACATTGTGTTACACAGAACATATATGTGATATACAGTATATTCATTTTGATTCACAGTTTCTTCCCCCCATCTTGAGTACAAGTGGAAAGTGTTATTGTTTATTTGTTCATCATAATCTTTCTTCTCAGAAGCCAAGAGGGACTGATGAAAAGGCAGCATGAGCTGATAATTATCCGGTAAATTATGACAAGCTGAATTTTGAAATAACATCCAGCATTTATCCCCAAACACATTTTGGGGAGGATGTAACTTAAATAAATCTTCATGCACCACAAATGAAACAGTTTATGTGGTTTTTTTATGTCTGTGTTTGTACTGGTACCCTATGGGATTAAATATCTTTTTAGAAGTGCAAAGTCTGCCATGTAGTTAATCTTTTGGTGCTCAGTCTGGTTAATTCCATTTAATTCCATCTTATTCCAAAACGTGTTGCTCTCTTCTTTATTTCATGAAAATAAGACTGGATTTTTATACAGTGATCATAAAAAATTATTAGGTTTTATTTATTTGACTCCTTGTTGATTACTATTGCTAGGCACATGCAATTAACGTCCTCCTATTTACTGGCACTGAAGTGCCAGTTTTCTACTAGAACACTATGAGAAAATTTCTGAGGTCATGAAATTTAATATATGTATTTTAGAAATGTTCTGAGTATCTCTGGAGGCTCCAAAAAGTTCTCTGCCATTTTGCCCTGTTTAGCTTCCCGTCAGTTCTAATGAACCATTTTGTAGCTCTAGGCTATGTGCTAGTGCTGTACAGCCACACAGAGATCACTGCCATCAGGAATTTTTGAATAGATAACTATTTAAAAAAAAAGAAGCGAGGAGGGAAGATGGGACGAACAGTGATACAATCATGCAGTAACAGCTGTTTGCACAGTGCAAAGTCAGAGGCGCTTGCACAAGTTATTCATGAATCTCTAAGCAATAGCAAAAGTGAGAAGGCAGAAGCAGAGGGCAGGTTATTATCTTGACTTAAGAAAAGTTGCTTTTTTAGATTGTTTTGGATTACAAATTCAGTGAGTTACAAGAATTGAGAGATGGTAAATCCCCGTTTATACTAATGCCTGTGGAAGCATCAGACACATCTTTTCCATCCCGTTCCTTTCCAACACAGCCTGATTGCAGACTGCGTTTCTCATATTTTTGGATCAACATACTTGAATTTGGCCCTTCAAAAATTTTTATAGTACCTAGCATTGAACATGAACTTTGGAATGTTGTAAAGGCAATAGCATTCCACAGTCCCTTGGGACACCATGTGTCCTGGTCTTACAGACCACTGCTTAGGAGTTGCTGTAGTGGCCCCATCTGTAGACTTTGAACTCTGATACGGTGTATGAAAATTTGACTGAATGGTCATAATCTCAGGTTTCAAATATATCAATTTTTTCTATTTAGAATTTTTTTATGAAGCTGGGCTGTGATTTGTATAACTTAAAGTAAATATAGTACAGGGATGAACAGGACTAAAGAATCAAGAAGAAGAATGCATTGATTCTGAAATACTTTGGCTGATTTGCAGTTATTCACAGTAAGCGGACATAACAGCGCACTATACACTGTAGTGTATTGTAGCTAAGGATAGCAGTACTTTGCTCTCACATTATTAACTCAATTCCTATAAGACTCCTCTTCATATAACCTGTTTTCTACTCTGTACAGAACTGCACATGCAAGAGCTAAAGCTGATGCTGCGGATCAGGCTGCTCAGTCTGCTCACCAGGAATGTGATATTGCAAGAGCAGTTGCCAGAGAACTTTCACCAAACTTCTACCAACCAGGTAAATTTAGATTTTTTTTTTTTTTTGTAGCTATTCTCCTTTCTTCTTGGAGTGAAAAGGTTCCTTGTTAAATTAAAAAGGTTATTCCATTTTAAATGTTGTCATTTATGCAGAATCAATAGTCATGTGAAGAGTGTTTGTTGCTCAAGATTTTGTTTTCATTTTATAATCATTTGATGACAATATTGCTTTCTCCAAATTAAGTATGGAGGAGTCTATATAAAACATATAGCTGTGCTTCAAATCAATAGCTTCTTCAGAATTATGTCAAAGTAAGATTTTGAACATAAGAAATACATTTTGAATACATATTAATACAATTTTTTTGTTATTTCTGTGGCATGTTTATTAGGGGAAAGATCCTTAACTTTCTACTGTCCCAGGGAAATCTCAAGTCTCAGTTAAGTAATGCCTGAGTGCTAGGTAATGTTGTGGCCTTACACATACGCAGCTGGGGAGGGAATCTTCCTCTATTATAGTTAGCCTGTAAAGCTCTGTGGAACATTGGTCCCATACTCACAGAATTACCTCTGCATCACCTCTTTCAACACCACAACCCATTTTCACCGGTCACACGGTTTGGAAAGAGTTTATAAAAAGGAGCAGTGTAATTTTTACTTTGTTTTTCTGGTATCTTTCCATGAGGTTACTGTTTTTTTGTACTGCTTTGTGGCTTAAAATTGAATAGGTAAAATGGAACTTCATTTATCCAATGTTAATGTATTTTTATAAGTCTGTCCTTTCTTTCACCTGTCAAATGAATTGAGTGATAGCTTGTTACAACCTTTCAAGGACTTGTCTGCGCTTGTATGCCGATATCAAGTATAGCTCAAACATTCTTGTTAACTTATCTTTCATTATTTCCAACTATTCTGTTGTAGAGAGCAGTCAGTATATTTTGGGTTTGGGGAGATTGGGGGTGGAGGGGAGCTTTTTCACGTTTTTTAGTACGTAAGCCAAGGTCTACTCACCTCATGTATGTTAGGCTCCCCATTCCCCTTACCGGTCTTGCAACTTTTCTTTGCGCTCGTCTTGGTTCTTGAACACTGGTGACCAGTACTGTATGTCATACTCCAGGGAAGTCTTTCTAGTAGTAAGAATTTATTAGCTTTTAAATGCTATCACTGTGTACCTTTCACTATTGGAAATACATCACTTTCAATATGTCCTCTTCTATGGTCTCATCATATTTGTGGCCCACAGTCTTTTTATTTTTTCATAATTTCCTTCTTTCATCAACTGATGATTTTCCAATTTATAGCAGGAAGTTATCATAAGAAATTAATCATAAGTTAAGAATTAGTAAGTTAAGAAGCCATATTAAGTCCAAGTAAATAATAACTAATAACTGTGACCCTGTTAAAGAAAGGCTTGATAATACAAATAGGGAATTAAAGCACTTAGCATGAAAGAATTTCAAAGCTGCTAAACCTTGGAAATGAAGAAATGTCTAGAGTACCTGAGAGAAAATGTGAATGTGTATGAGTGTGAAATCTGACGCCAAGAAATCGCCCAGATAAAGAATCTGTTGGTTATCTTTTTTACTTCCTACTACAAAATATAAAGTAATGTTGCAGACAAGTTGGCTGAGATATGGGAAGAAGAGGTGTGGGATTCTCATTTTCCTCTTATTTAAAACTTTTATTCCAATTGCAGAAGGGAAAAGTTTATCTCCCTTCCACAAAGCCAGGTGTATATGTGTATGTTGATGTAACAAAAACCTACAGTCTGCTGACTCCATTCTTTATGTGAAAATGTCTACTAGTTAGCGAGCCAGCTATCAGAAGAGCAGATAGGTATCTTCTGTGGAGTCTAAGTTTCAGATTCCCTCGTTATTTTTAAGGTGGCCAAATACAGGATATTTGCACATATTTGAAAAAAATTGATACTATCTTTGCTTAAGTAACTTTAAGACACCAAGATGTTGACTAAATTTCAGTTGTCTCAAATAAGCAGCAGCAAAACACCAGATTTACACATCATTGTGAGGTTTTCAAATGTTAGCATGTCTGAAACAGCTTTCATGCTCAATGTTTACATTATCTTTTTCAAATATCTTATTCCCTATGGGAGCCAATTAACCTTGATATTCACATGTACAAATGCATGCTTATTTAATATCTCCCACGTGTCATACCATGAGTGGTTGGACATTAGCACTGGCTTTTGTAATTTTAGGGGGGAGAAAAGATATTTTTTAAATATTTACATTCCTTCATATAAACAGCAGGAAAGATATGCTCTTCAAATACCACTTTTCATATGTTTGAATGAAAACAAACTAACCGTTTTTGCCTAATAATAGCAACTTCTCAGTTTTCTTCTGTTACCTTAGCTTTTTATTTTTACAGTACCTGTACAGGTTTCTGACAGTGCTACTGAGAGGTAATGATACACATGATATATCAGTCTCTGTAACTATAGTTAAGAAAAAGCTTTCCATTGTGCTAAATTGCCTTGAAAATAAGTTATTATGGGAAAGTGCAATTTTTCTCTCTTTACTTGAATTGCTTAGTAAGTGAGCATGCTGTCAGCAAGGAATAAATGCATGTATCATATTAAGTCTCTTTAAAGACAGAGAGAAAAAAAATCTGAAGCATATGAAATACAGATACCCCTCTGTGAACAGTATTTAAATGATTATTTCTTAATAGGTGATAGCTGCACTACCTGAAGTATCCTTTTAAATATTTGATAATCTTTCGATAAAGCTCTTAAATTCCAGATTCTTAGAACTCTTTCCTCCAATGTCATATATCCTAGTATTATACACAATTTATAATAACAGCAGATATTCATAACGCACTGTACCATGACAGTTCTCACTTCCCAATTACTTTCTCTCACATTTAATTTTTTTGCTCATTAAAACATTCATCAGGAGCTGCCAAGAGGTTTTGGCTTTGTAATATAGTTTGAAAGGAGAACAAAGCTGTAGGAAGCAAAGCAGCATTCACCAGGTAAGAATGATAACCTCAGTCTGAATCATGAATATTGAGATACCATAGCAGTGTTGAGCTTTAGCTTTCCTAGTAATTAATTACCTCAATATTTGCATATAAGGAAGTAAGCATTGTTGAAAAGGTCAGTGCCATGGTGTAAGTATTTAGAAGGTTACAGGAGCCCTTTTCTCTAAGTTTGTTGATGCTAGACTAGGCCAAGACCTGGCTCCTACTTTTGCTGTAGCGAAAAGATTTGGCTAGTGATTAACAGCCATGAGGATGGCATTTCTTTGCAGAGCCCTACCCACAAGAGTGTACTCTGGCTATACCTTTTGTAGGTATAACAAATCTGGCAGTCTTTGCATCGGCCAGACTACAGAGACCTTTTTATCATCAGATAAGACCTGTTGTTTCCTCCAGGCATTGCTAAACTTGTAGATGTCAAAAGAGAGCATACTAGGACGGGAAACTAATGAAAGCTGAGTCATTTTCTCATTGAGGGAAGTCATCCAGGGACAGCTTGAGATTTCTTTGCTTAGAGGAAAACAATAGCAGCTGTTTTGAAAAGCCTAGAGAAAGGTAAATGACTCATAGGAGTACAGTATTAAAGGTATAAATCTAAAGAAAGGTTTTTGACATCCAGGAAAAAGGGAGAAGATTGCTCTAGTCTCCTGTAAGATTAATGGAGGCTTTGACTTACTCATTCTGAATTCTGCAAGCTGTCTGTCTCTGACTATATATAGTCTTACGTTTACCCACTACCATAACGAAAAACTAAAGTATGAGCTTGCACAGGCTGCGCAGCTATAACGTGATTGTCTGTGTGGATGTGTATGTATTGCAGCAAATGTATACCGCTCTTTCAATTTGAATGAACAAAGTTTGATAAAATTGAAGAGGGCTACAGTTACTTTGCCGCGAGGTAAGAGCAGTCTGGGCACTTTACCATGGAGCAGCTAAGATCTGGAGATTCAAATCTGAATGCTTTACAGCAGATTATTTGTTAGGGCAGCCAGCAGCTTACCAGAACAATTCATTTAGCCTTTAACCTGCTGAAAAAGGCATGAGAGAAATCAAGAAACAGGTTGCAGGCCAACTGAATGGTTTAAGCGGCCTGTTCTCTTTCAGTATTGTAAGTTTTGTGTGACAGGGAGGGCTGAGACGCCTAGAACAGACAACAGCAGGAGTGCAGTGTTGCTCGCAGAACAGTTCACCTGGATAATAACTTCTTTGCTCCTGACCTGCAGCTGGGACTGCATGGGCAGCTGCATGGACTTATTTTGGTCACTGGAGCCTACTCTCACTGCCTCTCTCTGTGAGGCAGAAGGGCATGGATTGAGTCCACTCTTATGGTAAGAAGGGGACCATAATGCCATCTGGACACATTCCTGGGTAATATGCTCTAGAGGACCTTGCTTGAGCAGGGGTATTAGACTAGATGATCTCCAGAGGTCCCCTCCAACCATTCTGTGATTCTGTGATAATGCATGCATCTCCATTGCAAAAAGGGTAATTTATGCTGGACAACGACCTATTAACATTAGATATCACTGCCTTAAGAAGTGTCTGTTAGCATTTGGAATAAATGGATTGAGACATAGAGTCCTAGGATACTCCTTCTGCATTAATAAATCAGATTCTGGGAGACAGGATTCTTTTGGAATCATGAATCATACTAAGTGTTACTACACTTCACTCAGGAAAGATCTTGAGGCAGTAGCCATGCTGAGCATCAGCAAGGGAAATGATCCCTTCATATTGAGAGGGTGCTGCAGACACAGTACCTCTTACCACTGCCATTTTGGTAGGCCCCTACCTCTTCTGGCATTCTTTGCTCTGAAAAGCTGTAATCCAGCCCCTTGTGTTTAAGGTGACTGCGGAAAGGAGACTAAAGACTAATATGTCTTCCAGTTTTCTCAAGTAACTGGGCTGAGACAGCACAGTTCACTATTAAATAATGTACTGTTCCTTTATCAACAACGGAAATGATGAAAATTGAAAGAATTTTTAAAAACAGTACCTACTACTAATCTATTTAAATTTTGCATTCTGCCTTGTTTCATTTCATTTTATTTTTTAATAATTTTTCTCCCTTATATTCACACAACATTGAGAAATGCAGACTAAGGAAAAGAATCAACCAAAAATATTTTCCTTATATTTAATTTAATGGAGGGACTTGACACTGTTGCAACAAACCCTTCTCCCTACTGAAGTAAATAATAATTTTGCCTGCAACATCATTTAGTTCAGAATTTTGCTGTTTACTTCAAAATAATACTGGGGGCCACAAAACAGTTGTCACAGTTCCCCCTTTTGCTTGGTACAGTTACATTTCTGTTCTAGAAAACCTTAGTACTATCCAGAGCAACAAAAAAAACAGTCAAAACTTTGTGCATGAGGACTATACCTGGACTGTCAGTGCTGCTTGGCAAGAAGCAGTACTAGAACTAATGCACAGAAAGGAAACTATTTTATATCTACCACTGTCTAACTTTTGCTGATTATGTCACTGTTGTTCCTTATACTTCTTACATTTTTCCCTACAATGTGAGTATTTATGTTGCTGTTAATCCTGAAGTACTCAGATTGCTTGGCATAAAGGACAGCCAGGAAACATATATTTGGTATCCTGTTAGAATAGGATAGGAGCTCCTCAGTTCTTCTCTTGATAAGTAAACTAGTTCTCGGCACCAGAGGTGTCAAGTTGTGATCCAAGCAGCCAAACAGTATCCATCAAAAAATTACAGAGTTGCACTAAATTAAATTTATGTAACATTTGATAACTGATTTTCCCTATCAATTAATGCTCTCTAAAGAGATGAATAAAAACTATTTAGTTAAAATATACGTGCAGAGAACAAAGATATTCTACTGAAAAGAATAACAATTTGTAAAGTTTTCTTCCAGCATTTTTTCCTGTAATGTTCAGATTCTGCTACAGCATCCGTATTAATCCAATTAATCTAACCGTCACTAGTTTCAGAAATAATGAAACCATTTTAAGCTTATAATAAGGAAATCTCTAATAGCCTCTCATGCCTTAGACAGCAGCTGTATTTTACATTCTCTTTTGACCAGTGGATTATGTCTGTAGCCTCAGAGGAAAATACATCCTCTCCGACTTCCTCCTCTCCACCATCTCCACCTCCTCTAGTCCACAAAATGCAAACTCCATATGGACAGGAAAGAAAGATTTCTGCTTGATGCTAATTAATTGGAATGTACTGGCTAAATGCATGTGGACCAGGCCAGATATTTTTATTCAAAAAGCCAATTACACGGAGCATTTTGTCTGATGACAGTTATAAGATTGCACCCAGGCCATTAGTTTGTGCCTTAAAGCATACGGAAGCTCATTCTTAGTCATACAAGAACCTGTTCTTTTTCTGAAATTATTCAGCATATGGCTTCATCATCCTCACGCAACTGTTGTCTGAATTCTTTCCATGGCATCTTTTACCCACATTTTATCACTTCCATCCTCTTTCTAAACAAGTTTAAGGAGGCCAGAACCTACAACAGTATCCTAAGGCACTTGCATTGTATCTCATAATCAAAGAAAGAAGGTAGGTTAAAAGAAAAGGTATCAGTTTCAAGCTTTGTTCTCTTTCTCCCCTTTCTTTTTATAATTCTTGTCATACCAGACAATTCTGGTATGACCATTCTGACTCCCAAATTTATCACCAGTCTCACCGAGCTCTGGGTACAGAGGTACCGCCACTCATCCCATCCCATGGTCACACATACTGGCTCAGTCCACTCCCCAGAGCTGCTGAGTTCCTCTGGGACTGGAGAGCTTGCTTGAGAGCAAAGGGAAGGACAGGTGGCAAAGGAGTATCCTTCATTCTTCAGGATGCTTTCTCGTTCTCTCCAAGATACTTTTAGTCACATAATCAGGAAAGCACCTATGCTAAGAAAAAAATAAGTATAATTAATTTTAAACAAATTAACTTTTAAAACTAATAACGGAGAACCAGTTTCCTCTAGACAAATAAAGCTGTTAATCGCTGTAATTTGCCCAGGTTTTCATTAAGTACTGAACTAGTTAATTTATATCTAGATTGACCTTCTGGTTGCCTAGTTAAGGCCACAGAATTTGGCTACCAAGCTGGCTAAATAGTCAGTCAAATAGTCTGTGCTAACAGGGCTATGTTGCTATTCTGAGATAGCTTTTCAAAGGCTACCCATCCAAGCTGCCATCATGGGTGCGCTAATTACAGGTATGATCTGAGAGAAAGAGCTCAGTGCTACTTTATAGTTTTAATTGCTTCCTTTTTCCTTTTTTCAATATTATTCCTTTGCTCCCAAAAAGAACCATTCATTCCAGAAGTACACAGAACCAGACCCCAGTGGCCTGCTCCAGTACGTTTCTATATTTGTCTGTTGCAATGTCCATCAGCCAAGGACAAGATGAATTAGGGTCTATCACAGGGGAGTATTATCACAGCATGTCAACATTTCTATTACAAATTATATTTATAATTGTATCATAAATATTTGCTCCATATTGAAGTTCAGCTAGTGTGGTCTGTACTGTGAAAACTTTTCTTAAACTGCTCATGTTCACTGAAATATGGTGGCTTGCTTTTAAACGATTCTGTTATACTAGTGAATACTTACATTGTTGAAAAAGTTTCCTATTCTTATTTTTTAACATGTGATATAGGTTACACTAGCACATCTCCACAGCTGTACTGGTTACAGCATCTCATACTACTAGACCACAAAGAATTAATGCTTGCTCCTGGTCTGTGTGGTTCCTTGCTGTTGTTGTTTATAAACAAGGAGGAACCGGAGATGCAGTTCAGAGTAAAGGGGAGAGCACTGGAGGAAATCTTTGCAACTGCCTTCTACGTCTGTCAAGGCCAGAGAAATGGATGGCTGATATGCACAGCATTTTTTTCAGAGAAAGTCTGCAAGACTTAAGCCTAACCTAGAAGTGAGAATGTAGCGAGAGATCTGGAAAAAAAAATAGTATTCTTATTATAGACCTGAATAATGTAAAGTATTGTTCACAGTGATGTAGAAGGTCATGGTGAGAGTTTGGAGGGGATGGAGATTTCTACATACTGGTTTTGTAGCAGTGAGTCACCCGATTTTAATCTGAGCAGGAGTCAAATCTGGAATTGAAACATAGACAGCATGGAATTAGTAGTTGCATTTTTCTGTGCAGTGAGATTAAACAAGGTTAAGATTGTAGGAAGAAGAGGGACCAAGAGCAGAGTAATCTAAGATTCTCTTCCTTGAAAGTGTAGTTAAAAAGAAAAAAGGAACTTAAGGAAAAATAAGAGGATGAATCATGGAAGTTAGCAGAAGAAAAACGTTCCTAAAGACGAGTATGGCCAACTGGCACTGAGATATGACTAAAAAGTCAGCAGAGGCTCCACAAAAGGTCATCAGCTGAGGGGAGAAAGGTATGTGTCAGGAGGAAATGCCAAACTGTGAAGAGTATGGGATAGACTTGGAGAAGAGCAGCAGCACTAAATGGATATTGCAGACTTAAGCGTTTAGAGATAAAAACCTAGAGGTGAAGGGGAGAAATGACACAGGTTTTACAAGATCAGAATGGTAAATGATCTAGTGGTTGGGGTTTCTCTTAAAATGCAAAAGACCCAGAATATGTTGAGAAAGAAACCAGAACAGGATGGAAGACTGAGCAGGTAATGTGCCCTAATTTTAGCAAAGTTAAACTGATGATTGTCATATTTGTATGGTTGCATTTATAGTGCAGCAGTCAGTTCTGTTAGCCCACTTCAAACTCTTAATCTTCTCAAATGAGTCCATTGCTAGATACAAGGAATCACTAGAAGTGTGATGTAGCTTATTGAATACTGAAAAATATTGAATTAACCCTCTGCCCTCCAAGTAAACTCTTTAGGACACATATTTTAAAAACAATGCATTCTGGATTTTTTTTTTTTTGACTCCTATATTTTGTGTCTTTAAAATTCACATTTTGAAGTGTTTTTTCTGCAAACAAGGCGAAGAAGGAAATTTTAAAAAAATTATATCTTCGGATTATTCTATAATGACATGATGATTCACAGTGGCAAGTAATTACCCCTTTAAAATAAGTAGGGTTTAAGTAAACGCGGTAGTACGTATGTAAATCTATGACCAGCATCAGCAGGATGCAAAACTCCATCTAGTTATTTTCATATTACAAATTTGGTTGCTGTATATCATGGAGATATAAATCATGCACATGTAAATTCAGTTGTTTGGTGACATACATACATTGCACGTCTTCTCAGTTTTGAATTTATTGGCATTCCACAGGCAGAAGAAATGCTGAAGTCTAGAACCCAAGACCTAGGTATACATCCTAGGCTGTGTTTTTTCATTAGTGGAAAGGTGTTCAGAGAGAAACAGTGCAAGCTCTATTTCTTTTTCTGACAGGGATTTTAAAAGAGCCAAAAGTTACAAGGGCTCTGGCAAAAGATGTCACTTTGTTACTAAATTCACTAAAAAGCAATACTATTGAGGACGCATTTAGCAAGAAAGCACCTGACAGCTATGAATGATGATATTTTTCTCCTCCTAAAATTGCTAAATCATGCAATTTTGCAATTGTTTAAAGTTGCTTTGTGGAAATGGTTGCAGTTTTAATCTGGAACGGATTAATCCATAACAGTAGAGCACTGCTAAAATGTCATTGATTTTCGTATCAGTCTAAACCTGCATGTGTGGACTAATGGACTAGGAGCTTGAGGGTTGGTTTATGCAAGAAATTTTGTGTAAAATTTTTTTCAGTATATGATATGAAGTCCTGTAAAGACAGTCAAATGCAAGGAAGGAAAATTTGCTCCTTCCTCCATGTTTGTATGTAGCCCAAGAGGCAATGTATCTATACAACTTTGACAGTCTATTACCAATGTCTCACTGTGCAATAGGGTGCTTATGTTAAAAGTTTTGGGATGGAATAGAAAAGGAAATCCATGACTGTTTGCAAGAGGAAAGAATATATTAAAAAGCAATAAATATCAAGAGCCATAAATATTTTGTTTTTCACAAAATTCACATATTTTTTACATAAAGCGTAGTAGCCAAATCAATTTCAGCTTTGATCCTGAACTGAACGAAATGTCATGTATTCTATGCTAAAGGAAAAGACATGACAGTTAATGATTTATAATTTTTTTTTAAGAAGAGAGAATTGAATGTGTTTAGCTAGTTTTCCTGTCCGTACCAATGTTCTTATCTGAGGTTGTGGATGAGAAAAAAATAGTAAGTGGTAAGTGAAAAATAGCAAGGAAAGAGAAGCCTGATGAAATGACATGGAAATTAGTAGTCATCTCCTCAGTCTTCACTAATGAATAACCAAATACTATTGATGATATATTGAATATTTTTATAATAACGGTGAACAGCATATTACTTACATCAGCAGGAACCGGTGAAATGGTTTGTTGCAAACAGAAGTTGGAACAGAGAAAAACAAAGTTCCCAGTAAAGTCACCACATATAGTTCCACACAGAAAGCCAGTGCTATCATTTACATTAGTAATTCCTCACCAAACGCAAGGTAGTTCACAAGAGTAAGAGGGAATCATTGGACTTAGTTTTTAAATGGAAGGCAGTGACTTGCTCCTCAGGAGTGCTATGAGAAGGCCTTAGGGCTGACAGAACTCAGCCAGCTGGAGATGAGATGTGAACCATCTCCTGTTGAGGTCAGTTGCCAAACTCCCGTGGAGCAGGATCATAACCAGGCACTTGAAATGTGATATGACAGCAGAATTAGCTAATACTATTTCTGGCTGTGTACACAGAAGCAGCACGTCATTGTCAAGGAAGGTAATGGTCCCTTCTCTGCAGTGCCCTCAGTGACACTGAACCTGAAATGCTGTGTAAAACTTGGGGCATCTTCTGGCAAGAAAGATGTGGGCATGCTGGGAGAAATATTAAGAAGTATGATTATACTGTGCAAAGGTGGCTAATACACCATATTAACAGATTCTTCAGGTCTATATATAAAATTCATTTGTTTACAGAACATGCAGTTGTAATGACTGTAGAATTACAGCCTTTTGCTTCTGCCCATCCTTTATGATTGATACAGAGGAGCTTAAAGAACAGCACTGCTGTAGTTAGCATTTGCTAAATTTTCCAGTGGATTTTTTCCAGGTCTTCAGGATCAAGGTTCTCATGAACAAAGGTTCGTATACCCTTCCTAAGAACAGCAGTAAAATGTACATTGACCCTAGGCTTGAGAGTCTCCCTCATGCCCTGATGCAGACCAACTGAAGCAAAGTAAGCTCTTTTTTTCCTATAAAGGCTTCCAACATTTTGTTATACCTGAAAACTTCTCTGAGTTATCTCATATTAAGCAGCCTGCAGGCTCAGAAGCGTTGAAGTAGATTACAGTATGTGCATGTTATTTAGCTGGGAGCATTCACATTAAGTACAACGTGTGTATGTTAGTTAGCATGGAAAAATGAAGCCTGTCCTAAGTACAACAGCCATATGCCAACACCATATAATCTTGTCAAAGTAGCATTCATCAGTAGGGAGTTAAGAAAGCAGTGCACTAATTAAAATTGCTGGGCATGAGCAATTTCTTTGTCCGTAAGCTGATGTCCCAGTGAAGTGTTAGGAAGAGCCATATCTCACTCAGTGTTGTCTGTTAGATGGGATAAATCTATTTAATTTTTCTAATGGTAACAAATCCAAAATTATAAGGGCCTACACATCTTAATTTACTGTGCAAATACAATTATGAATACTTCAATCAGCTACTAAGACAGTCATAGAAATGCAACGAAAGTTGAACTTGAGGTCAGAATAAATTTCCTGTTCTAACTTAGTGTTGACTGCAGACAGTTTTTGCGATTCACTAGTCTGTTCTTTCCTCCTCAGATCTTTCAGTGTGTGTACATCTGCTGCATAAAGATGCATTTAGAAACTTCTGAGGAAGACAGTCTTACCTTTAGAGATTCTTTGCACTTGTAATTATTTTTAATTATTTATGCAAAATTGTTGAAAACACAAAATAAATGCTGTTTATTCATTATATTACTGTTTTTATATTATATAATGATAGGCAGAGTCAACTTTGGATTTACAGGAACTGATAGGAAGGGAGAAAAGAGGCAAGCCAGGTTTCATGCAGATACAAATTGCATTAAAGTTTCTGGGTTTTCATCCTACTGTTAGAACTGCAAGTCTGTGATGTTGCCTTTTGTGGAAGTCCATTTCCATTTTTTTTATTGTTCCTATTTGTAGCAAGTGCTTGAATAGAGTTTTTACGATTTTCGAGAAGTCTTACAGCTTTGTAAGTTGACATGTCATATACTTTTCAACGAATGTCTTTCTCGTTTTGGAATCAGATTCTCAGTGTGAAATACAGAGAGACTAGCAATAAAGTAGTCTGTTCACAGGCCACACCAACAGTTCTCTTGTGCAGGGTAAACATCAGAGCAGAATAAACATAGAGGCTTAAGAACTGGCCTGGGTTTGGCCAAGTGTGTGTGTATGTGTGCGGCCAGTAAATAAGTAACTAAGCATTCTTGCTCTTTGACTCGTCCATGACAACAGGTGTTTGATGTGGATTTGCAGGAAGCCCCATCATTTACGCTGATGTCAAAACAGGAAAGTAATGTACTAGCAGATATTTAAAAGATGCTAGATACACTAGCAAAATTACTTGGAAGTTGTTTATGATGCTGCACAGAACTGTTTTCTGGGCAGCGATAAAGAAAGTAGTTGAGAAGACAACCTTGATACAGAGGAATTCCTGTGTTTGGGGTTCTTATATGAGACACACAGTAATCAGTTTCTACTAGTGATTAACTGTTATAGGAGCTTATCTTTACTTACTGAAAAGTGAAAGTCACATTTAAGGCTGCATTAAAATCTGCTTGTATTTAGTGAGGCTAGCTTTTAAAGTTAATCCTAGGTGAAAGATTTGTGTGTTCTGACTTTTACACCGCTGAATGATATGGCTTTATGAGATTGTGGCAATAGTAGAAGACCACATTATGTGCTATCTTTGTATTATATTTTTAGGTCACTTCAGTAGTACATGGTTTGAAGGACAGAAGGCTGCTAGGTCAAATCACAACAGTCCCATAAAATAAATACATGTAAGCATCATCCTACATGACATTGGTGGAGCTGGTGAGTGAGTAACCGTTGGCACATGCTAGTTTCCCTGTTGCTTCCAATGCAATAGGAAAAGAAAGTCTACCAAGAGCGATGCTTAAAGAAACAGCAATGTTAACTACAGATTTAGAATCTCTCACAGTCTAACCTGGAGACATTTTCTGCAGGAGGAGGATATTTTCAAGGGAGGAAGAAGAAATGAGGAGCTGGGATTGAAGGGAAATCAAGGAAAGCTACAAAGTATGCCAAGTAGCAGACATTGTTTCAGGATATTTTTTGCGTTATGGGAAACCTGGTCTTCTCTCTCATCTTTGCCTTGTAGTTTGCTTTCTTTAGGTAACCATGGTACTTCCATTCTAGTGTTAGTAAGCCCAAAGGGAAAAAAAAAAAAGGGATTGTAAGGCAGCCAAGTAGAATTTTAAAACTAATCCAGACAAGATTTTTGATTTACCACTCACTAGGGAAGCTGCTTACTAGCACTTAAAGTGCTGATCATACCTCACCGAAATGCAGTTACTATCAGAGATGAAAGTTAAAACAGCAATCCAAACTTGGGTTTCCTGTAAACCTCAACAAATGGTCTCAACCATCCCTTCCATTTCAGTTCTCCTCTTTTGTGCTATGCTTTATTTTTAAACCTCAGCAAATGTATGATTTAGTTCTGTAAAGCGTTCTCAAGTACCATGAAGGAGAGCCATGATTCCAGCTGGCGTAACCAACTCTAGATACAGCCAAAACAGAGCAACATGGCCTACATGTGTCATTTTGAATTAAAGAATTATTAAATAACATATATATGCATCACCAGGACTATTAATATCTCTTTCTAGGGGAATCCCACCTCCAACTTGGCTATCACGTCAGGTTCCCTCTTGCTTTCTGGCTCCAGAAACCTTACCTGCCTTGCTGCACGCTGACCCAACCCTGAAGCAGCTGCACTGATTCACATCCAGTTTGCTGGTACAATGTGTTCGTCCAACGGGTGCTGCAGACATATGGGGTGATCACATCTTAAACTGCCATAGCTAAATGAGACAGAACCTATCTCTCAGAGCTCTTGCCTCTTTAATCACGTTGGATTATATTCATAAATTTTTCTATGGCCATATCCCCATTAATCTGCAGCTCCATTCAGTCTCAGTCCAGTCTGCCAAGATGGCTGTCAGGGCTGCCAAAAGTTACTGAAACCGTAACCATAGTTATGCTTCACTGAGTGCATCAACACGTTTTGCACAAGACATTGAGCAGCCATCCATTCATTTGGGCTGCATTCAAGCCAGCAGGCTAGCAGTTAAAAGCTTTTTTTCCTGTAACCAATGTAACCTTTGGAAAAACAATAAAACAAAGGAGGTACTAATGATGTTAATTACAGCTCTTCCCCTCTCTGCACACTGACATCCACAATGAAGCAATAACAAAAAAATTGTCTTTCTAAAGTTTACTCTGTGCAGTTATTTACACTTCCATAATGACTCATTTAAGTGCTTCTTCTAACAGACTGGTGAACAATTATTTTTATTTCTTTCACCTACAGTTACCATCCTGAATGCTGAGGAATAATTATATACTAGATATCCTGTCCTGAAAAGCCCTAACATAAGAAACTCATTTTCAAGACAGTGAGCTTAAGCGTTTTGGATGCTTGCAGGAAAATAGATCCTGTATTAATTAATCTTCAAATGTGTCACCAGACTTTCAGTGTTTTATAAATGTTCATCAGAGTAGCAAATAAATCTTATTGTGAGAGCAAAGATATTATTGCCACCTGTGGTACTTAAGGAGACCATTGATCACATCACAAGATAGCAAACCGTGTGGTTCTTACTGGCTTATTTCTCAAACAGTATTTAGCAATCTGTAGTACCAACACTAAATTATTTTCCTTTTTTGGTGTTCTTGTTTTGCTCTAGGATGTGACGTGGAGGAAGAAACGTGCTACCCTATTCATTATTTACTATTTCCATCTCTTAAACCCAAACAAAACTAATGATTGAAGTCGACTTCAGTAAACAGTTTTCAGTTACTCCAGGAAGGTGACATTTATGAAGGCACGTGACAAACTTAAGGCCAAACTGCTATGTTGGCTTTTGGTTACTCAGAAAACTTGCATTCCATTCCTAGTTTTGACAAAGGCTTCCTGTGCAGCTTTAGGCTATCGCTTTACCAAGGATTTAGCAAAGCTTTAAGCATAACAATACTTTATTGACAACTGGCCATTGAGTTCAGGGGGATTTACTCAGAAGCAGCATGTGCTTTGGGCTATGATTTCCCTTTGTTTTAGCTCCTCCATCTGTAAAATGGGCTGTTGGTGTAACCTTTTTATTGTCTTCTGTCTTGCACCTCTAGATTGTGAACTTTTCAGATCAGGAGTTCTCTCTTTTATGGAAGTAGTATTCAGGTGCTTAGTAAAATGAGGCCTTCATCTTCTCATATCTGGGACATTTCTGAACATAAATACCATTAATGGTGTGTACTGAAGTTGCCATATAGACTGCACTGTCCTAACTGAGCAACTAGTTTTGATCTTGTCGCCATTACCCCTCAGGTAATCAGATAAATTTTGCAGTGAGGACTGAGATTTTTTCTGCTAACGATGTATATGTGGAAACAAAATTAGGGAGTGAAATATCTCCTTTCAGGACAGAATTTACCTATAAGTACAACATAAATTTTCTTGTTACCATGAAATTTAATCATAATGACATTCATTACCTAGGAAATAAACGTTTTAGGTCAAGACATAGCTATTGTTATTAGTTAACTATTTATATAGCATTAAAGTTAGCTTAGTTACATCACATAATGCATGCTCTAGTTCAAAAGACAGAAATAGGTGCATGCCTGTAAATCCCATGCTTTCAGCCTCGACTGTACATTCCGGAGCCTGCAGTATGGTATTGCCATTTTTTGCCTTCAAAGCTCTGCTAACATTTCCATTAGGCAATGCTAGTTTTTCCTGAATATTTAGAGTGGGATGGTTTGGAGGAGAAAGCAGTGGGAAAAAGTACTGTAAATAAATTATGAAATGTTTATAAAATTATTGATGAAGCATTTATTTTTTCTTAAAGAGAAGCTGTTTATTTTTTTACCCTAATAAAAAAATTGCATAGAGGATTTTTTTAATGTAATGTACAATTGCACAGAGGAAGAGAAATGCTATTTCACTATCTGTTTTGTTTGCCATATTTTTCATTTTCCTCTGACAAACAAATAGAAGAGAACAAAGTCAATCTCTAGGGTAAAGAGCAACCAGGTTTTAAATATAGTTATGCCTGTTATTATGAATTAATTAAGCAAAGTCTCTTAGGTAAAGCCAATTAATTCCAAAATTAGAATTTTTGCACATAATCACAACACCTTGCATCCAAACTGCTTTTTAGTGATTTGAAGATTTGTGACTAGGCCTTCCCAAATGGGAGGAGGAAAAGAGGAAGGAGGACCCTTACCTCTTGCACAAGACCCAACTAGTTTACGACTGGGAGTACAGTTCTGCCAAGGGAACTGGAGGCACCCAGGTGAAAAGGCTGTGCCATAGCCTGTGCTTGCCTATAGGGTCTTGCAGGAACCTCCTTCAGTCAGAAGGAGCCCAGGGCTGCAGAACTAGGCATTCTCTGTCATAGTAAGGTGAGAGGTTTTCTCTATATCTCATAGTGCCTCAAGGGTATTGCAGAAAAGCCTATTGTCTGGGAACCTCGTTGCCACTCCCAGCCTGAGGCCTCATGACCTAGTGACGTTTCTGCCAATAGTCTCTCTAAGAAGGAGTGCATTTGACAGTGTAAAAATTTTCCCATGGAAATTGTTTCTTGATATCAACAGAATTCCCTGTGTTAAATAACTTTAGTTCAGGGAAAACTTTTAAACCTGAATATCTGCTACATAGTACCTATTTGCAGGTGGACCAAGTAAGAAGTTATAACTTGTCCGAAGTCATGCAGAGTGAATAAAAAGTCACAAGAGACTAGCCTACAGCAGATTAACTTTCTAAGAACAACTGAAAATAGTACTATATAAACTAAAATGTACTAGAATGTAGATATATATTCTACATATATACAATATAGAAAATATATATATTCTCTCTATATAAATGTACTATATTTTAGTACATTTTAGTTTATATATATAGTATTATTTTCAATTCATTTTTCTAGTACATTTTAGTTCTATAAGTCACTACAGAACAGCTGTATTACTGAACAGAAACAGAAAACTAAAGAAGAGGACTACTTGAGTGTTCTTGGATAACTTGAAAACGCATTGTCCTGCAGCCCTACCACAAAACATCAGAATTTTTTATTTGGTTATTATGTTATCATATAAATCTGTTTTACCAGTTGAAAGTAGTATTACCTTAATAACTTTGAGAATATAGAAATCATTATACTAAAATGAGGCAAAACTCATTAAGCTGGGGACACTGGAGAATAAGATTTGTGGTGAGTTATGCATGTTAACTATGGAATTCAGAATTGCTCCTGTAAGGATCACCAGTCCTACTATAAGGCACCCTGGTGCCTTAGCCACCTCCAAAACTCATCCTCCTTCAGTCCCACCCTTTTCCCATGTCCTCACCACTATTTTTTCTTCCATAATAGGCCAAAATCAGTGAAACTAGCTGGTTTGAATAGGCAGGAATACTACCTGCCACAAGTATATATCAATATGTATATGCACACCTTTTCATCACTAGGCTACGTGCATTCTGCAATCCCTCTTGAGTCCCAAGCTGATAAGGCAGGTGGTCTCTTCTTGGCTTTCTCGGGACACAGGTTGCATTTATACTGCCTTGCAAGATGACCTTTTGGGATACTGCTTCAGTCACAATCCTGAAATGGCCCCATGCTGACAATATATATACCTCACTAGGCCATGGGGAAAAGCACGCAGCTGTCGCCTCTCGAAGAATGCTGTGGCAGAACCAAGGCACCCTTCTCTTCTCATTTGCAGGGCTGGCCATACTGTCAGCTCACTTGCTGGAGACCTTCCAGGAGGAAAGACATGTTACACAAGAACTCCACGTGAAATTCTAGCTTTAGAAGAACTCTGAGTGTGCTCAGACATACCAGCTCACTGCAGTATCCAACTCCACACACATGCATCTGCACACACGTACACAGTCCTTTGGCTTTCAGAGACTATTCCCCTCAACTGCTGATTAACTCTCACTTTAATGGTGCTGTCCAACTACTGGCATCACGATGGCTGTATGGACCAAAATGGGCTTTGGCCAACAGAGGTGATCATTTCTGAGGAGTCAGTAGCAAGGCCAGCAGCCACCATAAAAGAGTGCACAAGTTCATTCCCAAAGAAAGCTTATCTTTACTTGGTTATAAAACATTTCTTGGGTCTGCTTTCCAGAACAGATTCTTCTTAGACACTCTCAGATATATCATATATAGGAGTATATCTGCTGATTGCTTGGACTAGAAACCAGAGAACAGAGAACAGAACTCCATATTTATTACTGAGACAGATAATCTGACCCTGCTTTCTTCCCACTCTCAAACCCTTTTCCCTCCCTCATTAAGAACTGGTAGCTGAGCCATCTCCTAGGATCACATGTTAGGGACTCCCTTTGCAAATTGCTGTGGCCCTGCTTCCTTTAGCCTCATGAGGTAGGGTGCTCTTATGCTGAAGAAAGTCTATTGCTATGTCTCCCTTGCTTAGACAATGCCTCTAATGAAAGGGGCGTGATAAATCCTGACAAGTATTGTTAGTCCTTAGAAGGGTGTGGGAACTGTGTTGTTTCTGCTTGGAATCAGTGATTCAGACAGGTGAATAAGCTGATTGTACTGAATATACAGTGAACAGATGTTAAAAAAGGCCTTGGACAATCTCCAAAGCCAGCTTCAGCATAGAGCTAAGAATTCAAGTTGTGGAAAGACCTACCTGGCAAGGTTGAAGGCAGGGGATGTATCTATAGTAGCCACATGGGATGTATTTTTCTTGATGGGGTTTCTGTGTTACATTAAGGCAATTGCTGGATGTCTGGGCAGACACCCTGAGACTTGACTTGGATGCATGTGGCTGTGGCCTTCTATGGTGTGGCTCAGTGTCACTTAGGATCGAATACTGCCAAATACCCAGTACAAATATGGCACTATATTACCTGCTAACAATTTCTTTGGAGAGCTACAATTAGAGGGTTTTTTTTTCATTTTGTTTGATTTTTTGGTTTTTGCTTTATCAATCTGTTATGGAGACACAGGCATCTGAGACCTGGCTGCCTATATCTTTCAGAAATTCCGGAGGCATTTGGGAGGAGATAGAGTCCCCTCTGTTCAGTCTTGGGAGGCTAGTAGATGACCATAGGAAACAATGGAGAAGGCTGACATCTCTGAGGCCCAGGTGTATCCCTTACTAGAGTGCCTTCAGTCTGGCAGGTGCTGTCAGATATTAGTAATAAGTAAGTTAGATCTCCACTACCTGTGTTGGGCAGTGGAGAGCTGTCACAGGGTGTGAATTTTCTAGATAATATAGGAGCAGAACAAGTACAAAAAGAGATTCAAGAACACCTTGCTACGGAGAGTCCATGCAAGAGCAGTTTGGATGCCGTTTGAGCAGCCTAGAGGCATTGTAAGGCTGAAGAGGGGGTATTCCAAATAGCGGTGCTCTCACTACAGCAGTCATAAGGAGTACTCTAACAGGTAAATGTAGAAGTGTTCGTAATAAATAATTATTGCAATTTGAGAGCTTCCTGGCTTGGTCTTAAAGGTTAGGCTGGGCTCTTTTAGCTACCTTTTTCTGTTTACACCCCTAATTTATCCTATGTGGAAAAAAAAAAAAAAAGAGCAGGAACTCAAAGTTTCTGTGCATTAAAATTATTTCAGCTTTGAAAAAAGCCTCAGCATTATCCTATGCATGTTGGTGGAGAGGGAAGGAAATTCCCTACATGATGGAGAATGTTAAGAATTATTACTGTAACTGTAACTTTATAGAAGGCAACTACCAATTTCTGTTGTGCTGCTTCTCCCTTTTACTGGAAAAGTTATAAAATGCTGTAAGAACCAAGACTCTAGTCCACTCCTGTGCAGGCTTAGCTCTTCAAACATCACATGAAGAACAAATCTGGACTTGTCTGAAGTCCAGTCTTCTTTCTCAGCAACTCCCTATTTCCATTCCTGGCTTTCAGAGATACCAAAAACCTTGTGATTTTCCTGCCCAGAACAGATTCCATGCCAAGTAATTCTCATTCTCAGCAATACTCACTTATCAGATGACTCAGTAGCTTCCAAAAACTTCATGCTGCTCTTTCTTCCTTCCTTTCATCTCAGCACTGTGTAGTGATGCATATATTTCTGACATCTGTAAAAACACTGCATCTGCCTAACACAGCTAGAGCCTCCTAAACTCAAAAGCAGAAAAATGTGTGCAGTCATTCTTCTCTGGGCATAGAATTTCTCCATGACATAAAACACAAATAAGCCTCAGTTACAGAAGATGAAAAATCAAAGGAAAGTAGCAGCATTAGCAAAGTTAGAAATGTGGAACAGTTGCTGTGTATTTGGCAGAAGTAGCTGTTGAAAAAGGACATATAGAAAGATTGTTGCATTTTTGTTATCTCCAGCTTCTGACTTCTCACAGGAGCTCATCCTGGAATCTAGGATGTGGATTCTGGGAAGAAACGTAGAAAATGCTGTCCGCAATACAGGCAGATTTATAGTAATTTTGTTTCCTCAACAGAATGTTCTCTCACATCTTCCCACTGAACTGTTAAATCAAACAAAAACCTGGAGCAAAGCATCTTGGTCAGCTTGTCTCACCGTGAACAGCTGCATTAAAACGCACCCTGGTAACTGAGTCCTCAGTGGTGGTGAATGTGCTCATGGGTGTCTAGCCAGGATTTTGGGGAAGATGGTCTTCATACGGCTGCTCTATAAGTATTTCCCTAGTGAATGTGAGAGAATATGTCTGTCTTTCCAGCTTCTAAGCAGGATTGTGTTATAGATGAGAGTGATTAACCTGGGTCTTCTTATGCCAAGTGGTTGAGCTAGGAAGACAAAGTCAGCATGCGAGAGTCTAAGGCGTGTATATATGCATATAAGACAAGCTGATCATGCACACAAGGGGGGAAAACAGTGATTCAAGGTCTATTCCCTGTAGGTTATAGGGGCAGAACAGAGATGTCATTCGGATTGTTAAAAACTCCCATGTCAATCAGATATTATGGTCATGACAGTGGAAATTAAATAAATTGCAGTAATTAAGCAGAGCACACGTCTCAGAAGAAAAAAGCATGACAAATATGTAAGCTAAGTCAGTCTTTGTTACCTCATACTTCATTCAGGGACAGTTTTTATACTATGACCCTTTGCAAAGCTGAGGAAGATAAAGTGACCAAGCCAAAGGAAAAACTCCCAACAATTATCAAAAAGTACATTTGCTTCAACTGCTGAGTGAATTGGAATAAATCAGTATAGAAGTTGGTGAATTTTTGTTACCCTCCCTCAGCATATTAGCAAGGGTAGTCCAGTCTGACATCCTAATGCAATAATTTTACTGTCAAATCTTACTTTTCTTATCTTTAATTATAATATTTTTATTACACTATTTTCCAGGCCCTGATTATATTAAACAAAAATTTCAAGAAGGAGTGGAGGTGAAAGAAAAATCTGAAGAAAAAGTTCCAGAAAAACCATCTACCCCAAAAGAGTCACCTCACTTTTATCGAAAAGGTACTACACCCCCTGGGACCCCGGAAGCAAGTCCAAGGCAGAGTCCTTCTCTTTCTTCTGAGCCTTCCCCTTCAAAGCATCTGAAAAGGCAAAGCTCCACTTCTGGGGCAAGACTCAGTCAAGAAAAAAGGCTTTTAGCCACTGAGAATATAACACCCACAGTTAACAAGCCTTTGTATTCAAAAGCACCGGTGAAGGAGGAAATAGCCGTGAAACATCAGCCAAAGTTTTCAGCCCATCACAATCCCCTTAGCACAGAGAATGGGGAGCTGCATGGTCACTACCATGGTTATTATGTAAAAATGAATCCAACAGTGCTTCCACAGGAGCTCAGGGAAGAAGACGAATATGCCAACCCATCACCGTCAGCACTTGCACGGTTACCACCCTCACAGAAGCCAAGTCCTGCCAGATCTGGGGGTAAGCCAGATGCCAAAGAAAACAAACATGACACAAAAATTAAGAAACCAGAATTTACTGCACCAAAGAATCCAGCTAATAATGAGTCTCATTCACCAGTGGAAAAAGAAGTGCAAAACAGCTCGGTAAGTACTACAAGAAACCTTTTCACTTTCACTGCCTTTTTGCCTCCAACTGCAAAGCTTTGCAACCTATAGATAGACAAAGCTCAGGCTTCTGTCAAAATTTCATCTGATGATGATCTGCTAGATAGAACCCACTGCACTGAACTGGAGTGAGGAACAAACATTCCAGGCTTTAGTATTGTCCTTTCTTAAAATGAGAATGGGACAATGGGTCGCCCGATGATGTCAGATTTTTGCAGTATAAATCCCTATTGTATCTGTAAGCACAAGAGTATTATATTCCTCCTACCGAAGAGTATTAGTGTATGTATATGTATGTGTGTGCATAGATACAAATATATAAATAAGTATATACACACACACACACACACACACACACACTTGTTTTTTTCCTCGAAACAATGTTTGTTGTACTTCAGTGGATAAGCAAGCAAGACTTAGTAGTTTTACAGCTAGGCTCCTGCAGTAATGTAGAAATAATGTAGTGATATAGAAATAATTGCCGTTTTGGAGCTTTTTCCAAAAATCCAATTAAAAATAAAATTTAAGTTTTTTCGCCATTACTGTTTAAAGGGCCAAAGAGATTGACTGATAGGAATCAGGAGCTTGCGTTTACCCTTGCAGTGCAACTTGAAT
Organism: Struthio camelus; assembly: GCF_040807025.1. Classification (NCBI taxonomy): domain Eukaryota; kingdom Metazoa; phylum Chordata; class Aves; order Struthioniformes; family Struthionidae; genus Struthio; species Struthio camelus. Next base: position 129,266,355 of record NC_090943.1, read on the forward strand.
GTAAATAGCATCAACACAGGAGCTATTATTCGTGTGCCTAATGAAAGGTAATTCTGAAAAGCATAAAAACTGCTGATAATGACAGATTATTTGGCATTCAGTTAAAATGATACAGCATCTTCTAGTCCAGTTGCATTTTTACAACTTCAGACCAGAGAATATCACAGGCCAAACATCCTGTCTTGACATATGAGTTACACGGTAGATACGAACTGGAGGAGGATCTCTAAGACTACATCAGTACAGACCTACAGACAGAGGAATCATACTGAAGAAGGTTATCTGATTTGCTTTAACATAGCTATTTATTTTGACAAGGGAGCTAAAGTAATACAAAGGTCACATGTCACATTAAAATCATTGTTATAGAGGCCTACTGATAGTGCTCAAAAAATAAAAGGGAAAACATGAGTAATTTGGTATTATTCTGGTGAGGTCATTCTTGAACTAATTCTTTAGTGCTACATTACTAACATTCTTATTAGTGACCTGGAAGAAGACATGAAACTGATACCCGTAAAGTTTGCAGAAAACACAGGGACCAGGAGACTGATAAACAATGAAAACAACAGTTCACCAGTACAAACTGATCCAAATCACCTGTTAAGAAGCATGTTATTAATCCGTGTTTCAGTACAACTAAATGTGAGGTCATATACTTAAACGCAGTTAATGCAGCCTGAACATGTGGGATGGGAAGTGGAAGAGGGTAGTGGATCAAGAGACAAGAGAGGCAACTGAATGTGAGCTCCCAGTCTGCTGCTGCTGCTACCAGAAGAGTTAATACTATCCTTAGATTTATCAAGAGGAAAGATTAAGCAGGAGTGCACGGTAGTCTATTTTACCTGTTTTTTGGCAATGGTGCTACTACTTCTGGAATAAAGTATAGTGCCCATAATTCAAACAGGAGATCTAAAGGGAAAAAAAACTTAAGAGGAAGTCCCGCAAAGAGCCACGAGAAGGATTAGCACATATCTTCAGATTCAAGAGAAGTTCAGTGCACAAAATCTGTTTGATGCATTAAATCATTTTTGTAAGTACACTTGATAAAACAGTTTCCCAAGCTAACAGGCAGATATATAAGAAGACCTAGCAACTGGAAGTTAAAGTGGACAAATTTAGGTTAAAAGTCCTGTTTGAAGTTGTTATAATGAGATAAATTAAATGTAACATCAGTTTTTATAGGAGCCATCACTGAGTAGGTTGATAATGAACATTTTTCCAAGATGGTACCCTGTAGTTCAGCAGGAATATACTCAGGGAAGTTCTATGTGCAGATCAAACTAAATGTTGACAGTGGTTTTCAAATCTGGAAATCTGTGTTACAGCTCATATCAGCCCTTTAACCTTTCAAACCTCACAGGTATAAATTACTTCTCTGCTGGGTAACACAAAGCTGTCAGGCTTGTAAATGCCAAGTGACCGTGCACAGAATTCTAGTCTGAATTGGAATTTTTCATTCGGCTCTGGTGAAAATAAGTGGGGAGAAACGCCCCTTGTTTTTCCCACATTCCATCCAAATCAAATCCTGGGTGGGAGTGGGGGAGCCTTTATCTTAACAAACAGGGTGAGGCACCTAAACAGCAGTAAATTGGCTTTGCAGAACAATCCGCTTATAGCCTGTTATCAGGAAAGGTGGAAGAGTAATAAGATACAGCTACTGTTTGTTTATTGATCTTGCAGGTCATCTGGGAACTGTCCCTGTGCTTCCTTTGGAGCACACTAATTGCATTCTCTTTTTATCGGCATGTCAGAAAGGAAGGAAGTTAGAGCTTAGAAACTCAGTCTTACTATAAGGGCATTTTAAGAGCTAGGGAGATGTATGTATTTTTTTTCAAATATATTTTCCCTGGATGTCTGTATGTCTGTCTGATGGAATTAATTTCCCACATGCTTACATATTTAAAATCTTAAAATGATTAAAGCATTAAGGAGTAGCCCACTGGCCTAGCAGAGAAAAAGACTTAGTACAAAATGACTGTTAACACTGCCTGGAGATTTTTCTTTTTAATTTTCAGTATCACCTTTCAAATTCAGAAAAACAGTAAGCTCTTCTGAAGCGCTCCTGGACTGAGGTCAATAGTAAGCTGGAGTTACCCAGCTTATTATTAAGACTAAGTTAAGACTGCACGTTTATTGAAGAGAAATCAGTTTAGTATATTTTTCTTTATCCCAAACAGTACTGAGTGTTATGAGACTTCAGAATCCTAGGACTGCATTAGGGAATTATATTATTTTAGTCAGTAATTTTAATTGCTTTGTATTCATCCTGACAAATTACTTTGTTACAGTTTTGAAAGTATATCTGTCTGATATCTCACAGAGGTTTAAAAATATATTTGTTAGAAAAAAAGCATGAAAAGAGAGTAAGAGAACATGTTTTTGGAATGTAAACAATTGATATATAAAATTTATTGAGCATTTCATTAGATTATCCGAAAGTGCTGTATACAATGGTGCTGTGATTTTCCTGGTTTCCAGTGAGAATGCATTAAGAAAACAGGTACAGGACATACTATTTTTAGTTCTTCCTTCCATGTATCTAAATCAGAACTATTTCTCACATCTGAAAGAAACATGCCCGTATACTTGAATTTGGATTAAGATCTGTGAATAACTTTAATTGTGGAGAAGTCTTCAGCAGCTATTATACTAATAAAATTGAGGCTTCATATTTTCTGTAAATCTTTTACAGCTATAAGAAGGTAATTGAAAAAGTTGACACAGTAAGTTATAGGAAGAGTATAGGAAGAGTATTCAGTCTCTAAGTATCCCTATTTCTATCATACTTGAAAAGCATTAGCAAATACTTACACCTACACTGCACATAGAATATATAAATGTTTTTCTCTATGTACGTATTTGCTATAATGCATACACAAACAGCTGTTTAAAAATCAAAACTTTAGAATCATTTCAGTGTTCACAAGAAAGACCTATAGGACCCTGTCATAGTTTTATGAAGGTGAAAACATGCATAAAGGCTGTATGAGAAAGTCACTGTTTGTCAGCTGCTCCAAAATAGCTGTTTGCATGTAGGCAGTTACCCTAGTAAATGTGAGGTAAATCATCCTTTTTTCACTGAGCATTAGGCATCTTCAAATTCTCTTATATTTACTGCAGTATAAGGAAGGCACAGAGACACTTAGCACAAACCAGTGCTGTTTCTATTTGCTTGCTAGCAGCCTCTAGCCCCACTATCAATTTCCGTGTTCCTAGCCCGCCGTGAATGGGAGGTAATTTGAGATTATCTTGGAGTTGAGTAAAAAGTAGGATTGAATTGCAGCTGAAAAAATTATATTTTATGAATATGTTCGCAATGTTCATGAATACATATTTGATTTGTCTGATATGTGTCTTGCCCTAGGTCAGGTGCTACACAGGCACTGGTGTTACAGTATATTGCCAGCGGTTTCTTGCAGGTCAAGTGTTAAGCCACACAGAATGTTTAGTCTGTTTTTTACCTCTGTCTAAAATCATTGCATTGTGCTGAATGTTACCTAGTATGCTTCTACTATCATCTCTTTGTTCACTTAACATCCAGTTAGTATGTGATATAATTACCATGGTGTTAGAAAAATAGATCAGCATTAGCCTGATCCTATAAAACCTCTGGGCAAGAACTTTATGCTAATTTAATAGAAATTCCTAATGCATGGAGATTATGAGACTAGTGTTCATATTTCCTGGCTCTACCTTTTAGGAAATAACTTTATTCCCTCCCAAAATTAAAACTTAATCATATGATTGTCTTTTAACTAGATAAGGGATTGGCTTACTAGAAGCTGGAAGGGCAATTTTTAAGCAGAACTAGAGTTTTTCTGCTGCAGCTTTTTATTGCACCTGTTCTAGTCACTCTTGGACTGTTTGGACTACATTTGGCTTTTGCTATTTTAAGCTCTCACAGGACACTAAAGTCTTATTTATGGTAAATTGTCTTAAAGCATTAAATGTTCATTTCCTAGGTGTCTACAGAATATGTAATGGATCAGTGCGTAACAACCATGTGCTCTACAAATATTGTTTGATCATTTTTAGTACATCAGAAAATTCTACTTTGAGCTGTTTGAGCCGTAGTCCCAATTTGCCATTCAGCCAAAGGCTATGTCACAGCTATCAGGATGCTGTTTAGGATATATTTCAGATATTTAATAAGTTCCTGGTTTTACTGAACTCAATGGAGTAACGCCCACTACGTCCGAATTTTCATGCAGTAGGAGTAAACCAACGTAATTTCCATAAACATTACTTTCAAAGATACAAGGCGTTAGGCACCCAAATCCTGGTGAATTTTACTGAATATTTACTTACTTAAGAACTGATCTCCTTCACAGTTCCTTGCAAATCCTGGCCCAATATAGTTGTGAAATCTATAGGTGGGATGCTAAACTATAAAAGATCTATTGACCTAATTTTTATCACAGGGGCACCAGAGACAGATGCTAGATCCAGATCTTCTGGTGCAAATTAATACTTCAGTCACAGTACTGTCCTCCCTGTTAAAAGATATGTAACATTAATATGTATGTACTATTGGTATTTATCATGCAAGTTTTGGGTGGAGTTGCAAAAGAAAAATTGATCCAAGGGAAGGTTGACTGTAAGGGTATTAACGCTGACATTCCAAGATGGCAAAACTAAGAGATTCTCAAATTCCAGTTGTTTCAAGTAAAACATGTTTGTTGTTCAAAGTCTTCCGGGATGGCTTTCATGCATAGATCTCACAGTTTCCAAATGCAGTTGATGGGAATCGTCAGTTCTGAATTTGTTGGTGGGAATTTAGATTTCCTTCACACTAGAAAAGCATAGAGATATTAAAGCTAGCAGAATTGTGAATGTACAACAAGAGACAGCATAAATTAACCTAGAGTTACACACTACTACAGCTAGGCTGCTTCCCGTTCTGTGGTCAGACATGTGACCATACCCAGAGCTGGACTGTCTTTTATATACCTGTGTCTGTCGCCAGACAGTGCCTCATATTCCTTGGTGCATAGCTGCTCACATGCAGTAGGAAGGAAGGGACATGGTTTCACTTCACTTCTGTGACCTGGTGGTTAAAACATAACACTGCCAAGTGGGAATGGCGTTCACAGTCCTTCTGACTAAGGTGACGTGAAGCCCTAGTCCTTAATTGTCCAGTGAATATTTTAGACATTCTGCCACTAAGCAAAAGCAAATGTTGCTGCTAATGCCATTACCACTATGTCAAAGTTTGAGTAGCATCCTGATAATCTCATGGTTTGAACTTCTGCACCTAGTTCCTCAGAATATGTGCGGATATCTCAGAAGGGGTGCCAAGGAAGCTCTGTGGCCTGAAATAGAGGTACCAATTGGATGTAGACTCCTCCAGGGTTTAAGCAGTGCTAGGCAGAGCACATTTTGTGACTTGTTCTTGAACAGAACGTATTTTAAGACGTATTCAAGAACTTAGCGGTCTATATCTGGCCCACCATCTTAACTGCTGTGTAAGGGTGTGTTCTGGAAGAAAGTGTTTAATGAGACTGTTTCTGAATTAGACCATGTGATATAATAATGACACAAATACTGTTCAGTAGCTTCCCTGTTAAACAGCTGCCGCAAATTCATAGTAGGAAGCTCTTGTACTTTATCGTTCCAGTAATTATATAGCTCAAATTACCAATCCCACTAAGCATAATGAACTTCTACAAGATATGCCTTTTGCAGAACGTGAAAAAAAATTGTATAATTTCCGATAAAATATATTCCTTCTTAAGGAAGCCAGTCATCTTGAGCTAGCTCAGAATACAGTTTTCTGCATAGATTTTTGGTGGCTATTTTTTGTGATTTAGGGAAGTGTTGCCTAGGTACAGAGTTTTTCTTTTCAACTTACAGTAAACGTGCACTTCAAAATATAAGCATATACAAATCTCAGTGGAAATATGTCATAATAAATGAAAGATGTTAAAAAGAGGACTGTAGAATTGAGAATTCCCATCGTTTCAGTGCATTCTTTCAAATCATTCATCACGAAGCATCCGTATTAAAAAAAATTTCCAAAAGTGCTTAAAAAAATAAAATCTTTGTTCTCTGGCTTCACAGAAAGAATAAAAATTATGTAATGATTAAGAGCTAGTTTTCTAGCTAAGTTTAGCTCTAGCTAGGAAGGGAAGGTATATGCTGACTTTTCATTTCTTCACTAAATAGGTCTATAAGGTAAAGATTTATCACCACCAAGTTTCAAAGTAAATCAAAACAAGTTTAATGGAAACGTATCTGGGGTTATTAGCGTAGAAGAAACTGGAAACGTATCTGGGGTTATTAGCGTAGAAGAAACTATCAGATATCTTATTTTCCTTTAGTTATCAAAAAGAGGGCTTTCTGAAGAGAATACTGACAATTGCATGTTCAATTTTTAGTTCAATTGCCTACAAAATATAGTCAGGCAAAACCTGTATTCTGTTTTGAAAGGTGGTGGAACCAGAGAAGGAACCTAGGCAATGATGAGGAGCAGCCCTCCAGCTTTTGAAAAATAGTTCAAGTTTTTTTACTGTGGTTCAGTTTAAGCTGATAATGTTTTTATCTTGGTGGTTTCTTTTCATTTGTTTGTACAGTTATATTTATCAAACAGTATATCTCAATGTAATTAAGAACAGTATAATAATATCCTCTCACCTGTATTTATCGAGTTCATTTTGGCTGAGTTTCTTGTTTATCAGGAGCAGAATTTGTGTCTTTAATGTCTATGTAATCTTTCAGAGCAAGGTCAAAAAACAGGAAGGATGATAAGGTCAGTTCCTGTTCATTGTTGTGTACTGTGTGGAGGATTGTATTAATTTTGACGTCTTCATTTTATTTTGTTTTCAGGGCCCTAACTCAGTCCTGATTGCCCTGGTAATGCTGTTGAATATTGGTTTAGCCATTCTTTTTGTCCATTTTCTAACTTGACTGGAATTAGGAAAGGTAAGAAAGGTCTTGTTTTCATATAAAGTCACCACGTCCACCTCAGTGTAAGACTCCCCACCTCAAATTATAAAGATTTATTTGCATACTTTTAATGTTTCCTACTTTAATTTTAGCTATGCCTGAATGTGATTCAACATAGTTATTTAATTATGTAACTGTTTTGACCCTTCAGTGAAGTCATGACAACTAGTGGTGTTAGCCCACAGTTCTCTGCAGTTGTGTCATCCGCCTTTAAAATGGCACCAGTCATACTCAGACACAGGGAAGGAGGCTTGCAATTAGGATGGGACGCAAGAGAGATGAAACTTGGAAAATTCAGCCAGGGGCCCGCTCAGTTCTCTGCTGCTGGCTTGTGGCTTTGAGGTCCTCAGAAAGCTGAAGCAAGCAGCCCTGGTGGAAAACACACAGAGTAATCTGCTGAAGCAGCCCCGCCAGTGAAGCGCGTTGGCTTCTCCATCTGTGCCAGCAGAGTGTGACTAAACTGGAAATGTTCGGAGCTGCACTTTTTGTTGATGGAAGCTAACAGCTGCCTTACTATTTTACCGTCTGATGTTTTTAGTGGGGAGATGGGAAAGCGACTGCCAGAGGAATGTGGTCAGAGGATTCTGTTGCTGTGGAAGTGATTCCAGCGTTCACTCCTATCTCATTAGAAGAAATAGTTAGCAGCATCAGTCACCAGTCTTATTCCATTACCTGCTGCTTTTAACATCTCCTGCAGTGTTCGGGGAGATTGAATTTCATTTGCCTGTGCATGATTCTCTTCATTCGCTGTTTATGAAATTTGATGTGTAGCCACGATGTAGTATGTAGGCCAACCTGGAGAAAGGTACTGGTTCTGCCTCGCAGCAGAAGCAGAAATCTTTGCTAGATATTTTTCGTACGAAGATATAATTTTTAAATTCATTTTCCTGAATCTCAAGAGTCTCTCGTTCATTGAAGGTTTAGTAAGCAGTATACCATGACTGCAGAATTTAAAGCTGTTGGTATCTTCCTAAAAGCCCTCAAATGCTTCTGCCATTAGCAAGCAACACTTTTCATGACAAAAGAACAAGAATCTTAAGGCACTATCAGCACATTATAAAGAGGAAGTGGAATATCAGAATAATCCAAGAAAGACAAGATACAGGGTTTGCATGTTAGGTTTGGGTTGTTTTGTTTTGTTTTGTTTTGTTTTGTTTTGTTTTGTTTTTCCAAAAGTCTGGTGCTGTGGTAATTGATGATTTGAATTATTATGTTTCAGCACTGAGGTATTTTGCCAGCAGTTAAAATAAAGTCTTGTCTGCGTGCAAATCAATGCCAATGACAGCTAAGCCAGCTAATGCTCATAATAAATTATCATACTTTTAAAATGCTAGTTTGGTGTTGAATACATTCAGGTAGAGCGTTTAGAACTGTTAAGTGATTGTTTATCAACTGGATGCCTTCAGTGTCTGGAAAGTCCAGTTATAATTTTACCTCAGCATTAAAAAAGCCTCAAGTTTTTTCATTTGGAAAGTTTGTCTTAAGTAGTTTCACAGCCCTTTATTAAGATGATGTGATCAGGTTTCTTTTATGTGTCATTCTACTGTAATTATTGTACTCTATATTAATCAAAAGCATGCTTATTTACTTAAAAAATATATGTGGTGTGATCATTTGGAAAGTAAATATTTTAATTTCAAGCTATGAAAAACAAAGGGCTTGTATTATGGTTTATTTTATCTCTATTAGAAAATATTTCATACAATATAGTTTTTGAAACTGTTTGTAAACCTTGTAACTGTTTGCATGGTTTAATGGGCAACGTTCTTAATACGTACATTAGCTATCTTTTGATGCAGCACAGTAAAGTAATTAGAGGTGTGGACTGAATATCGTGTAGCCAATCAGCTCCAAGCAGGGCAGTAACACCGTGGTGTTTTTTACAGAAGTATGTTGAGAATCCTGTGTTTTGACCAGTGTGGATAAAGAAGAAAGCAGAAAGAGAGCAAATGAAAATAAAACTTGTATATTTATTTTTAAAAAAAAATTAAAATGGTGTTTTAACTATAGGAAAGTAATTTTTAAATAAGAAAAAATTTTAAAAGTTACTATGTAAGCCTTGACGTAATGGACAAAATGTTCCATCCAACACTGAAATCACCCCCTGTCTCCTTACATGGAGAGATAATTTTGTAACTGACATATTTAATTCCTCTTAAATGTTTATTTAAAATGCTTTATGCTCTGGAAATAATGGATAACAAAGGTCATGAAAATGTTTATAAATTTAAGTAAGCATGTTAGTACCATTTATAAATATGTATGATTTATAAGCTTTTTTAAAACAAAGCTCAAACAAATTGTTGGTATTTTTCTAAAATGTGCACAGCTGTATTTTACATGAAAGGCTATTTATAATTGGTTGTTATACTGTACACTACATTTTGGACAGCAACATGAAGCCTGCCAATGTACTTAATAATGTCATTTTGTCTCTTTAAAGTTTCTTGCTGTCAAAGATTGAACTCTTTATCTATAAGTTTCTCTATTTATAATTATTGAACCCAAAATGTATAATGTACAGTTTTCACAACTGTATTTGCTCTAATAAAAATAAGTTGGTTATTAATAGAGTTTCAGACTAGTTTTTCCACACACACACACACACACCCCCACACACCCCAGAGGTAAAAAAAAAAAATTTGTACCAGATTCAACAAATGAGAAATGTACCAAGAGCATCAGTGAAGTGCCGGACCCTTTTAAATCAGCATGAGTTACTGTGTTCAACAGAAGTATAAAAATAAAATATGACCATTTTTTTATGTGTCTCCTCATCTGATATAAGGTTTTTGTGCCTTTAAAAAAACATTGTCTTAAATTATGCTCCCACTACTGTTAGGATGGTTTAATCAATCTTGTTTTAATCAGTCAGTAAGTGACTTGTCTACAAACAGCTGCTTTTGTAAGTGAATGAACAACTTTATAGACCTCCTCAAGTCTTTATGGGTTCAAAATTAACGTGAAGATTGTGAGCCAATATTCTACTCAGAGAAAATTCACCACTACAGCTGTTATAAAGCCAGCACATTTGCTGAGCTAGTAAATCAGTATAGAATTTTATTTTCTGTGACTCTTGTTCGGGTCACTAACCAAATACTACAATCCTACTGCTTAGTTGGAAAGGAGAGAAGTGTTTGTAGTAGTTCCTGTTTGATATTTAACTAGTATTCATATTTTTAGGACTAGTTAGTTTCTTTAAGTAATTCTATCAGCATGAAGCTTATCTTTAAAAATTTTTGTTTCTACACAATAACCATTCCCTAAAGAAATTTTTGGACAGTTCAAACAGAGAAAAAAAAAATTCAGGAATAGTAGGTGGAGATAACTATAATGCTAGAACATTAAAAATTGAGATCACTGAGCCACATCTTTTTCTCTGACATTTTTTGATCCACATTAATTTCATACTTGAAGATGTAAGAATATAAAGTTAACATAAAGTATTTCTTCAGTTCTACAAATGTGATAATGTATTCAGGCATATATAAATCTTAAAAGCAACAAGCAGGGATTTACCCAGAAATAGAAGAAAAGTTTTCATAATCATTTATGAAGTATGGCATCTTTTCCTGCCTACCAGTGCTCATAATTTTCAAAAGATTTACACAGGAAAACAACAATCTTTCTGTGTTTTCTGAAAGCAGATGGACATTATTTCTCTGAAGTGTTTTTACCAGTGGCTTACATTTCCTTCAGTTGGAAGCATGCAAATGGATTATCCCGGGAAGGCACCTGCTATGCCAAAGAAAAGAAAAAAACATGGTCACACAATACAACTTACTGCACCAAGGTTTGTTCTAGCATGGAAAATTTTACCCTGCTTCAGTGTAAGGAAAATGTTTTCCGGCCACAGTAGTTTCTCCAGGGGCAGCTTTTTGTTTGCCCCTAGATGCCAATAGGCAATGAGTTCTCGCCTTTCAGTTTGAGATCTGCTTTCTTGGGCAATCCCATTTATCTGATTAAACAGTATACATATAGAGTGTACGTGGAAGAACAGCAAATGAACGATGATGAGGTGTCAAAGTCTGCCAAAAAAGTCTGCCATCATGGGTTTTTAGCATAGCTAGTTTTTTACTTTACCTTCTCATCAAATAAAAAAGGAACGAAAAGCATGTGGAATCTAATGAATCTGCGTTCCAAAACGAGAGGAAGGGAAGATTCAGTTTGAAAGCAGGGATTCAGTGACATGCCTTGCCTTTCAGATGCGTAGGTATATTAAAGAAAAAACTTAGTACAATTGAGTGCTGACTTGAGAGGACTAAATGCCTCTTTGTAAGTGTTTGATTAAAAGTCTTGACATACTTATTTACCCAAGTTTTTATTATATATAACGTCTCCATTAAAAGCTCTATTAAGTATAGTTACAAAATATGTTAAATGATTCTGACAGAGCACCTGGATGCAACATTAAAAGCCTGCAGAAATTGCACCGCTGTCACTGAAGCGTTGCAACTGCGTATTGAGATACTGTAACGTTCTTAGCTGTTTCTCATTAATAGAATATGATTGTGAGTGATATCTAGATGGTTTTAATCATAGCTCATTTGGACCATTTAGTGCGGGGAGATAGTTCTACATAATGTTCCTGTAAGAATATAATTCAGTAAACAGGAAACGGAGAGAAGGGGAATTAAGTAAGCTTTTAAAATGTACTGTTTCCTCATTCCTGGTTTAATGTTCAAAGAAGCAGGGAAAAATAGAAATTTTGTTAAGTCTGGGTAAGAAACTGTGTATGCCAACATGCTGTAACTGAGCCATCTGCAGTATATATCTCAATTAGTCGCAGAATCTGTCAAAATGAGAGACATTTTTACCTCTTCATATGTTAATATATAATAAAAGAAAGGAGGTAAATATAGTTTCCATACACCACATTTTTAGGCAAAATTGTCCAAAATGTTGATGGTATTTAGATTGGGAGAAAAAAGTAAAAACTTATATCTCTCTAAACAGTGTATGTTGTGGCCATCACTGTAATAGGTGAACAGTCCCTCTCCCCTACAAAACCAATAACAAAAAACGGAGCCTGTAACAGAATTTGTTTTGTTTGGTGTGGAGGGGAGCTGAAGGGATAAGGTGGTGTTTTTTAATCCGATTGTCTAAATTTCATTGTTTCAGCTGATGCGTTTCACAGTAACTTGGGACTGGTTATCTGAGAGACTTCAGGTAGAAACTGGCGGTATATTGAGTGCCGTTTCTCCAAGAGGAAGGGTTTTGAATTTTTTTCTTAGTGATGGAAAAGGACAGGATTAGCCTAATCACCCATGAAATGGTTTTGATTGTATTTTTTTCTGTGCTTTCACTATTTTTCTTTTTTTTCTTTTATCTCCCATCCCTATGAAAATCAACTCAATCCCCTTTCGCACACACATACTTGTCCCCACGCTCCCAGTCACTTCTACCGGTTACTCATGGTTTTTCTAGTAGGCACATTTTTTTAAGCGATGGGTTTACCTCAGTATGGCTATGCAAGTTTTTTTCTATTGTCATTTCTTTTACTTTGAATTGCGTGTCATGACAGTGTTCATTTGATCCAGTTTTCTGCACACTATTGATGCTGTTTTATGCAACTATATTCTAATTTCAAACATATACTTACTGTCTCCAATGTCTGGTCACTGTTTTAATGCAGATGAAGAGAAAATAAAATGTCTGAAACCTCAGTACTCAGAGATTTCTGATGTAATTGGTAGTAACAAACGTTACACTGTCATCTTCTAGGAAAAAATCTGGTATCATCTTGGTTATGAACTTCACTATAAATGTCCATGTTTGTTAATATTATGAAAAAGTCTGGACATCATAGAGCTGAAGATGATTCTCAGCTCAGAAGACTAAGGAGTCCTCTTGATAACTTGATTTGTTTTGACTATGTATTAAGATTATTTTGGGACTTACTTAATATGCAAACGTGAATTACTAGAGGGAATAACGTATATCTGGTGCTACAAGTTCATTCTTGCTTGCTTACCTGAGCTTTGGTATGTCGTCTTCCATGTTTTATACTGATTAATCAGAAAGCTCCGTGAAAACTGAGACATGTACATGTAGGCAAGCGCCAGGTTTTACTTTTATAAAAAGTGGCTTCAATGTTAATTAAATAGGGAGCAATAAGCACAAAAGAAAGGAATTGTAGTCTTTAAACTATAGGTTTTGAGCTCTGCTTTTTTTTGTTGATTTATCCAGATTGGAGAAAAATGCAGAGGATAGTCAAAGAGTATCACTGCAGATCTTCCGTTTCACAATAATAATTTGTATGATAATCCATGACAACACCTGCATTCCTTAAGCGATGAATACATGAATTTGAAAGAAAATACATATCTTTCTTGAATTTACAAATAGCACAATTCACTGAAAAGCACCTTGGCAGAGATATCTATATTAGGCCCCAAAAGACAAATCTTGGCCAAGATTTTTAAAAACAGGTGCTTATATTTAAAGTCCTCAATGGCCTAAGTTGAAACATTTTCCAGCTACTGAACACCTCACAGTTACTGGTCAAAGCCATTCGGAGGAGGAGAAGAGGGAGAAAGAAATCAAGAACTACACAGAAAACTTCAGCCAATTAAAATGTTGATTCTGGCCTGCAAATATGCCAAAGATTGAAAGAATTTAGATCTGGATTTTGGATTAGCTGTTAGAGGTACGGGGTCCAAGTGTGAAATCTCAGTCAGAATCCAAATCCAGATCTGATTCCAAAGACATACAGCTAAAAGTCTTAAACTAGAAGTGCTTTTAAGGAAGAGAAAAAAAAAAAAGTTAAAAATCAGGCTGCAGTAATTCTGGGTTAATTAAACCATTATGTTCTGTACTTCTGGAACAGTGTCATTAACTGTATTTAACATTGCAATTCTGCTATATTCAGGACATATTCCAAGGTACACCTCTGAAAGTGCCATAATTTAAGATGATGGTGCTTAATTACCTACCCATTTTTAACTGCAAAGTACTTTTTATCACATGATACTACCCAGTCTTCAAAAATATTGTATACTGTCTTACATTTTAATTACGACAGTTCTAGATTTTGTTTAGGCCACTGATTAGAAAGTCATAAAAGGATGGGCTCTGCTACCATGGAAACAGTGAAGACAGAAGAGCACCAACAGCATTTCACAAGGGTAGGGCTAAAAAAGACATTCTGCAAAGAGCAGAGTAGTCGAAAGAAATTTACATTGCCGTAGATGGCTTCCATGCGCTCCTGCCATACCAAGGGGATATATTCCTGGCATTGCTTACAGCAAGCCGGCACATGGTATACAGCAGCGCAGGCGTTGTCAGAAGGACTGGAACAGAGTGGTTTGGGGCAAGGAAGCATGGTCGTGTCGAAAAACAGAAGAGAAAAGGAAAAAGGAAAAAGGGAAAGGGGTAATGAGAAAAGGAAAAGGAAAAGGAAGTCGGTTAGATAGCAATATTAAGAGGATAGAAGACAGAAGTAACCGTCTTTATTACATGAACAGCTGCTCTAGAAAGCTGTTTTCTGTGCCCACAGGGGATAAGAAGAACAGATGGACTTAACTGCCTGAAAATTGAGGGCCAAGTTAGGCATGAAGAAAAATTTTCTAATTGTAGGGATGATGTTTCTGAAATAGATGATGAGGGAAACTGTACAATTTCAAGTGTGACATCTTTTTACTTAGGATAAGATTATAGACTGAAAGGTCTCTGGGTGTCCCATACGGCCTATTTTCCATGATTCTCTGACAACTCTGATGAAATATGGACATCCAGCAGGAGTGCTGGGAAGGCAGCTACAGACCTGCAGAGTGCAGCGCTCTTTACACGAAAATGGATATAGTAGGCAGGGGAAAGAGAAACCGAAAGGAGGCGTACTGGTAAAATAGTAAGAAGGTAGGAGGATGTTAGAACAAGACAGATCATAGCAAGAAGAAAATCTGAGCAGTAAAGAGGCAGGAAGATTGTGAGGATTTGACTGAATGTACACATTAGAGGGGATAATTGACCAAAATGGCAAATAATAAACTGCAGAGGGAGTGTAGCGCAGGGAGGAACACAAACAAGGCGATGGTCTGGGAGAGTAAGCAAAAGGAGCTTCAGGAAGTCCTTCAAGAACACCACAGTGAAGCCCAAAGGGATAACTTATGAGTCAGAGGCAGACTAGAACATGAGAAGCAACGCCAAAGAAATGTCAGGTCTTCAAAGACATCATACCTGTCCATGTCCTCCATTTTCTCAGCTGAAGATATTCAACAGACTTCCATACAGTTTTTAAATTGTGAGAATAATTGAAGTTGTCAGGAGGCCTCCTCTTTATTATACATTTAGGAAAACGTTTCCAAAACCTGCAGGATAAAACATCTTGCTGTTAACAGCAGACGAGTTGAGTTGCACTCAGAAAGAAGTCAATAATGCAAGCCCAGTAGCAATAGATCTTACTGACTGATTGCACAGAACTGCTCTAAGGAAAATATGCAGTGAGACTTTCCTGCTATTAATGAGGATATGATAAAACACACAAGAAAAAATTAATCATATGTTCATGTAAGCTCCCCATCTGAAAGAACATTAACATAAAGCCAAAGATTTACTCCTCTGTGAACAAAAAATGCTGTTGGTATTTACAACTAGTCCCTTCTGTACCAAATGCTGCATATGCTCTATAGACTGTGTTGTTGTGAGTCACACAAAAGATTATGTAACATTTGGAAATACATTCTATCATCTACTTGCTACAAAAATATTGCTAACAGATTCTTCACTCTTTTATCTCTACTGTCTTTATCATCCTTGCTAAGTGTTATTTCCAGGCAGCTTCCTCAGAGGGAGATGACTCATAGCTAAAGAGTAAACTCACATGCCCTATTGGCACCTAATGGCCGTACACACTGGTAATCGTTGTGGTCCCCTTATCATTGACAAAGCCATCTATTTCATGGGGGTTTTATTTATATCAAATGATTAGAGATTCAAACTGTGGATCTCTACTGTGGAAACAGACTTCTTCCAGTTCCTCGTTCCAGCCTACTACAAACACACACTACACTGCAAAATTTGTGCCTCCTCTTCAGAAGCGTAGTCCAGTGAGGTAGCTAGTTTCATCTACGTGCCTGTGCTCCCCGTACATGTTTTGAGTAGACCAGACAAAATCACTTGTTACCCTACGTGGAAGTGGGGCTCGTTTACGCACGCACACACACACACACACACACACACACACACCCCTAGTGTTGTCCACTTTCCTTTCCTTTTAGACAGAAAGATGCTGCAATTCTACTATTTCCTGCCAGTAAGTGTGGATATTTCTCTCAGCCAGCCAGCCAGTCTGAAGCCAACACAGATTTTTCAGAGAATCAGCATGGACCTGGGAGCTTCACTTTTACCAGAGGACCGAGCACGTCTCTATTCCGTCGTTGGCAGATGGGTGACAGCACTGGATGCATAGAGCATGTATCTAGCTGCAAAGTCTACCACTAATGCTTGTGGATACTTTTACAAACATTCATTTCTTTTAGGCCTCAGAAAGATCTTAATAATTGTTTAAATTGAAAGTCTGGAGTGACTCACACAAATAGAAAAAAGACAGCTGCAGCTGCCACAGATTTGGACTGTTCTTTAGCATACAAATATGGGAGATGCCATCTTGTAAACAAGCAAATCAAAGAAAAAAAAATCCTCTTTCAGTTCACCTTATAACTATTAGCTAATTGTCTGAGATTCGAAAACCCTGACTTCGCTCATCTCAACATCTTCAAGCTAAAATAAGAGGTACTGGAAAGAGTGAAGGAAATGCATTTCTGGGCATAAGGAGAATTGTTATATGAGTTTATTTTAGTGGAAATGACAAGAGCTCTTTGGCTGCACCTATTAACTGGAAAACTTCAAAGATTATTTGTAGACGGTCATATTACATCCACTGAAGCCAAGCTTGCACCTGAAAGACTGGCTAGACAGGCTGTACACAAATAACCTACTGAAAATCATCAAACACCCTCTGTAAGGCTGACAATGCTTCTTTCAGGTCAGTATTCCAGTGAAAATACAGCTCTCAGCCAACTGTACGTACAAGCTTTAGGGTGCAGAATTTGTGACCTATATCTCAAAAGCAGGAGACTGCAGCTGAGCGAGGTGGTAAAGCAGAGCCATCTTTCTAGCTGAGCCATTCCCAAGCAGAGGGCTCATCACATCAATGGCTCATCCACCACTGCATAGATTTGAAGCAATTTATCCTGGAACGGGCAGTGATGAATAATGGCGCATACATCAAATACGCACACATACCAGTTTCTCACAGCTGTGCATACCCATGCGCTCACTCTCTCTTCCCCAGCCCCTTAAAAGCTAGGTGACTGCAGCATACCATTAATGTTTTGCATATTATAGCAGAAGACATTTGTGTCTAGGTACCTACGGAGCATTTTCAGTATTCTAAATATGTATCCATCAAAGCCCTGTTGAAATACTGTGAAATACTAATGGCAAAGTAAAATAAACGTCAAGGATATCAGAAAAAGTTACCACTGGCCAGACAAAACCAGAAGCAAAACGTGCTTCCGTCCTTACAGTTTGCACACATGACTTGGGAACAAGCCTGGCGGTCAAAATCTGCCTGATTCTGCCTATCAAGTATCCCTGTGTTGGGAGGGAATGTCCTGAGGAGCTGGCTGGCCACTGACATTTGGAAAATGAATGAATTGTACTTGCCAGGTGCTTGAGAACAACATTTGGCATGAAATAGCTAGCATGACATGAGCTTTCAGGCTGCGTTACTGTTTCCTATTCTTCTAGACGGTCTCATTGTATCCGGGGACTAAACAAAAGCCTGCCTCTGAGCACATGAAATATTTCAAGTGGGTATTTACAGATATATGTACATTCATCTTATTACATTCATTTTATTAACATGCTTAATTAGAGTAGAATCACATATGAGGTATTAACCCAAATAATAACAGCAGTGGAGACCTGAAATGCATTTGGAGTACAGCTGTGGAATCATGGCGAAAAATTGAAAAATTTGAAAAGTGTTGTTCTCTCTTGGTGACTGCATGACTACCTCTTTCTGCATTGCTGCCCAGAGGCTAACGAATAAAATGCATTAGTCACTTTTTGTAACTGGACTCCTTGGAATTGTTTGCTCTAACTATATTTCCAAAATTTTTGAATCATACAAGTGAATTTTGCAGAACTAAGTTATCACTGTTATTTAAAGAAAGACTTGTTTTAATTAGGAATTAAAATCCTATCCTATCCTTTCCCACTCCGAACAGTTGCCTTCTATTTTTCAAAATGGCCATAATTTCTGATCATAATATTCACCACTGATCCAAAATTTCTGATCATAATATTCACCACTGAAGAAGCAACCAAAGTTGTAAGTAAGATCATATCTAAGATAGCAGTTTGGTAACCTGTCTTGCATTACTCAAATCATGCTTATAAGGTATAAAATTAATATTCTAACTCAATATTACTTATTATTAACCAACACCATACCTAAACAGTAGAAAATACAATTACAATCAAATAGAATTACTTGTATAGGCAGATGAGAATTTTTACAAGCTGATCCTTACAAGCAAAAATTATTTGATTCTGAAATAATTTTGACTAGTAATTTTGGATAAGTGACATAAATAGAAGAGGCAGACCAGAAACAAGAGCCACCTATTTCCTTATAACATGTAAATATCTACCTGTCTCACATAAGTTTCCTGAAGTTTGATTTTTTTCATATATTTCAGAGCTGCACGTAATTTGGCCTTTCGTTCTTTAAAACAAAGGTGACTCAGAAATGCAAAATACAACATTTTATTACTGCATAAATGCAAGAGATTCCACACTATTTTTCCTTTTCACTGCTGGCAGATAAACTTCACTTAGGACACCAGCGCAAAATGTGCTTTACTGGCACAGCTCCAAAGAGAAGCAGCAGAAGAGGCAGATAGTGAACGTTCGCACCATTCAGTCTGGGAGGCTTCAAAGGGCTAAATTTTCATCCTGCTCATTAGTGATTTGTAAGTTACAAATGATAGTCTTCACCTTAGCCTTTCCTTCATCTCCCTCTTGCTCACCAATAAATCTCTGATATATTCTGAAATGTACAGCTTGCTTAAGGACACTGAGATGCTAGACATTATTTCTCCTTGACTTCACAGAGACTATTCTTGTCAGGATCATATGACTTCAAAATGAATACCCATCTACTTGAAAAGTTCATGGGGATCAAAACATTAGGTGACTTAGGTTCTCCTGTTAAATTTACAGGTTTCACCAGAAGGAATAGGAAATTTAGGCTTTCGTAACATCTAAACTAAGTCAACGTATGGTGAGGGCGTAAATAATTACTTGGAATCTAATTAAAGAGATTATCATTATGTTAATTCTGTTGCATCAAGGATATAATTAACATCATCTTTAGCATAATATTACCATGATGAATGAATAAACAAACATTCATCATCTCATAACATATGTAAATCTCATAACACTGTATTTTGGGGAAGAAGGGGCAGATGGGCGGGTGCACGCATGTGCACTTCTGTCAAGCTGTTTTAAGCCTTTTTACTTAAAGATTAGATCTCAATCAATCAAGATTAAAAATGGAATGAAATTTCTCAAGTGTTGGTGTTTCACCACCTTTGGATCTGTGCCTGGGTGTGTTTGTCCCTAATAAATCTATTCCTAAATATTCAGCAGGATTCAGGTAGGCCTTTATAGGATCCCTGATTGTGGGCAGGTGCCGCGGTAAATGTTGGGATGCTCATCTTTGAAGCAGAAACCAGAGCCATCGTGATTACAAATCTGGGATAGCATTTGCAAAAGGACCTCTGTTTCACTGAAAGGAGATGGAAATGAGTTTTTACATTTTTCTATCACTTAAAAATACATAATACTGATGAGATTTCAATTCCTGAGTGGCCAGCCCAGAGCCAATAAGGTGGTGAGCACTCCGGAGGTTTGCCAGACCAAATTAACTCATGGACTCACACCGCATCCGGAAGAAGAGGGGAGCCTAATGTCTCTGATGAGACTGGGGGACACATCCTCATGCATGCATGGTGAGTCGGGACCACTGGCATGTAGGCTATTCCTTTTTTTTTTTTCTTTTAACGCCATTGAGATATTTAGCCTTGCAAGACAATAAATTGTACCAGACAGTTGTGCAGAAGAAAGGAAAAAATAAAGGTTTCTATTCATTTCCCAGTTGTCCAGGATCCATACCTCGTTCCCCACATCGTTTGCCACTGTACCTTTGCTTAGTGGAAACTGTGATCTTCGCACAAGAAGTAAAAGGTGAACAATCTCCCATGTGTCCACTAAAATAACAGCCTTTTCCCTTCCATTTTCTTTCCTTACCATCCAGTCGTAGCATGGTGCCAAAAGGTTTTATGGAGCGATAATTTGATTTCATGTGTAAGAGGTTTTCAGCCACCGTTAGGAAATCATAACATGAACTTCCATCATTCCTATGGATATTGTGCAAAAGCAATGTAGTCTTAATATTAATTAAACCTACAGCTGAAACAAAGAATGAATTACCAGTTTAATCAGTGTAAAATCAGCATGATAGAAATGGCGTATTCCATGACAAGTAAGAGTCTGAAAAAGAGTAAGGCAATGAAGATGTGAAAGATAAATTGCAAGTTTCCTTGATTCATGAACAGAATATAAAAGCAGGAGTCCTAAATCCTCCAATCAATGCCTTGCGATGGCAGTGTACCTTCTCTTGTACAACCACTACAAATGGAAAAAAATGCTCAAGAATAGCAAAAGTAATCAAAGAGACTGAAGAAAATAAGCCCAAGTCTCATAATAGGCTATACCTAGAGGTATACCTACCAGTCTTAAATCGATTGGTGGATTTGGCTCTTATTTGCAAGCCATTGTACAAATTGAGATGTTCTCTAACTGCTCACTTTGTTTAAATTTGCCTGTCAGTGTCTTAAACATCAGAAATATCACCTTACTCTTACATTAAATTAAAAGATAAATTAGAGGAATAATTCCCCTTCTTTAGTTTTTGAATAGGTCTGTTACATTTCTGTCTTACTCCTTGGCTGGATGCTAAACTGTCCTGTTTCTTACAGCTTAGTCATAGGATCTTCCATGCTCCCAGCATTTCATCCATCTTCAGCTCCCTTATTCCTACAATATCCAATTATTGTTGCTGACCAGCTGCACAGGGCCGGGGGCTCCCAGTGCCGGTGTTGGGGGCTGCCGGAGGGGCAGGGGCCTGGGGACAGCTGGGGCAGCCCCATCCCCAGGGGGCATCGGGCCCCGCTATGGGGACAGGCTGGACCAAGGTCCGCTGCGCTGATCAGGAGTGGGTTTCTGGAAGTCACAGCTTCAGTCGACTTGCTCACCACCTTGCACCAGACACAAAAATAGTTTTACGGTCTCAGCTGGAGCAGCAGACAGCAAATAGTGCTATTACGCATGCAAGTGAGGTGAAAGAGCAGCGAGGGGGGCGTTTCTTGTGCAATGCGGGACACTGTGCTCGCTCGCAGGGCTGCAGCAAGTTTGGACTCACATGCCTGATTGGTGCTAACTCATGCTCATGGCCTAATCAATATTCACATATATATATTACATCTACAAAGCTATGTTAACTTGACTGCTTTAAATATTTGGAATTTGGACACAGAGCATGTGAACAGAATTGATAAGACTGTATCTGAGCAATTCAACCAGTCAAAAGAAAGTTTTCATAACCTTCCCTAGGGGAAGGGGGCATGATGGGCAACTGGGGGCAGTAACCTCACAGGCCAGCTAAGATCAGCATGTGTGACAGCAACCAAAATCGCACAGCAGCCCTGCCTGGAAGGGCCAAAACTACCCCAATACCCATCTGTGCCTTCGTGCTCGCGGAGAGCTCTCCCACCCCATACACGGCAGCGGGGGACGACTCCAGACACCCACCTTGTACTTCAACCTTTAAACTTAGATTTCACGCTGAGATGCCCTCCAGCTGAGACAAGCTGAAGCTGATAAAAAAAATATTTAGATTAGACACTTCACTTTACTTAGACATAGCATACACTGACCTATGGCCCCGTTTGAATAACAAGAGCGCTCTAGGCAGGTCTGGTTTGCAGTTACTTTTGGAGATAGCTGCACTGCTCACATGCTCATGTTTCTGAGATGTACAAATTTATTTCACGTAGCCAGCACTCATCTATTTTCCATAGTATTTTGAAACTGTGCCTGGCATCAAAATTCTTACTATTTATAGTTTTACGTGCAACATAATATTTATTTCAACCTCCAATAGGGATGCTTATTGTAAATGTCAGCGGATTATTTACTATGGCAAATTAATTAGTTACGTAAATGATTCTCTTTTCAGGGAGGAGAGACTTAATACTTGTTGGATTACTTGAGCATTATGATCCTTTGAAGTTCTTCAACATTTTTGGGTATTTAGTTCAGGACTGTGCAACTCTAAAGCAACCAGTGCAACTAATACCCCAGAGCTCAGGCATAAAGAGAATTATTTTAACTCTGGTATTAGCAGTACTTTGGCTCAAATGAACACGTCAGTTGTGCTAAATTACAATGCAATTGCAGTTAAAGCATGTAAGATGGGAACACTTGATGAATTTACTTTGATCAATGTCATTACAGTGAGTATCTGATATATTAATAATGGTAGGACACCTACAGTAAAGCATTATCAGCTGTTACTAACCAATATTCAAACAACAGTAAATTTTTACCCTCATAACACCCTAAAATGAATTTTAAAAAGAGAAGGATGAATACTGCTAGGTAGAAATGCCCCTTATTTTGTACGTTAACTCTCTTCACGTTAAAAGCTAGGGTTTGGAGCGCAGATACCCGAATTTCATTTTCGAAAGATGCACACGTGTGCAAACAAATGATTATATAGAAAATGCATAATTTTGGATACAGAGTAGTATAATTCTCAATGAAACATGACAGGCTACATGCTTACAGCTAAGCTAGCACAAAAAATAATTTAAAAAAGAACAGCAAAAAAGCCCAGTTGCTTGCTAAGCTGGCAAACTGTACACACAACATGGCTTTGCAGGTGTTTGTTTTATAGATGTGAAAGTGAGGAGTCCATACGGGCAAATTCATTGTTTTTGGAAGCCTTGCTAAGCAGGCAGCCACGCAGAGTAGTAGCAAAGGCAAGCTCTCCAGGATGGGACTGTTTTCATACTTTTATTTTGTGCAGCATATACCTCATCTGTAGACTGTACAAGGAAATGATATTTATTTCTCTGTTGTCGTCATTGGTCTATTTGGAGATGCAACTTTTTCTTTCAACTGTAATTTAACTTATTCCTTTCTAGTTAAGAAATAAAGGATTTATACTTTTGTTAGCAAACTTTGTCAGTCCATCTGAGTTTTAGAAGCCATCTTGGTGGCAAGGAGGATGGGAGGCTGGCAGGAAACGGTTCCAAACTCTGCATGACTTGCAAAGCCACAGCAAAGAAAGAAAGCAAGGCCACGATTTGAAGGAGTTTTCCCCAGTGGGGATTGCTGGGGCAGGTCGAATGATCAGCCCAGAAGAGCACACAAACAGGATATTAGGGAAACAGATGGAGTCACGAGACAGTAATAGGGAACAATGTAAAGCTGGTGAGCTAAGCAAACTGGCATCGTTGTCTCCAAACCCAAGAATCCTCTACCGGAAAGACTGCAGAGAGCATCTGACCTCGGTGGTGTCATGAAATCTCACAGTTCTCTGCCCTTAGTGGTGTCCCCAAGGGTTCTGGTAACACAGCTTCCCATCTCAGAAATAATGATGTTGGTGGGAGATTTTTGCCAGAAGATTTTCTGTCAGGAAAATGTTACTGAGCATAACCAAAGCACGGTGCAGGAGCTCCCACCAGAAAGCAGACATGTGTCTGCAGCCCCCTTGGGGGGGCATGTGGGGCCATGCTGGGGACTGAGCAGTTGCTTCACAAACAACGACCCTGCTCCCACTCCGGGACCTATTTGGCATTTCCAACATGATAGGCTGCGGAAATTTCCGCTTTCCCCTCACAAAACCAGTTTCCCTCTTCATCCCATTTCACACTTTTTTTTTTAACCTCCTAAACTTCAATATTTTTCTCTGAAGTTAAATTTAGATTAGCAGATGCTCTAGCATTAATGGAGCCCTCCAGTTAGCCTCAAAGTCCAGCTTTCCCCGCAAGAACAGTTTAGGGTCAAATCTTTCCAAGTCTTCAGCTCAGATGCAAGTAGATCGATTGAATTCATTTATTGTGCAGACATGGTGGAAGCATCAAAAGCAACATCCACCTTAGGCCCTACAAGATGACAAGATATCCATACAGGGGTTTCATGTTCACGCCCTCTCATCCAAACACTTCCCTTGCAATGCTCTGAACACAAGAACTTGTGAGTAAACAAGCCCCGCACTACAAAAGGGTGCTGGAGATCCCTTCCAAAGGTGCCAGAGAACTCCTTATCTCCTCAGAGTGGTTTTCTCAAATAACTGCTATTCTAGCTCCTGCAAGGAGCAGGTTTTATGTCCTGTTCCACTCTTATTACCAAAACACAAAAATCCCTCCAGCTGCAACAACTAATATTACACTAAGGGCCTTACTGAGGAAGGCATCTGAAAAAAACAACGTGCCCTTTGTACTTTTAGCAATGTGTTCCGTTAGGATTGCTTTGAGATAGTTCCCTATTAAGATATTTTGTTCGTACATCTTTATTCTAGTATTGCAACAGAACTTCATAATAATAAATTCTAGTAGTATATTACGAAGGAATTTCAGGACTAATATGCTTGCAGTCTTACTACGATTAACAGCAGATAAACAGCTGAGACCTTGTGAAGAGATGGACAGAGGTCTGACTGGAGAGCTGGAAGCCAAAGTTACATTCGCTTAAGGCTCTGTTTTACGTTAACTGAGTAGTTAATAAAAGCCTCAGAGAAATAAGTTAGGGAGATCGTAACAGATTTTATTGGCTCATTGAAGCTATACTTAGAGTATTGTATGAGTAGTTTTTTTTGCTTGGGTGATCTGCTCGTATGTTCTGACAATTCTTTCTGCTTATACAGAGATGTTATTGCTTAGACTTCATTAGCACCAACAAAGGTATGGCAGGAAGGAAAAAAAAGAATTGATGCGGTCTGATTGCATTCAACGAAATAGTTGTCTAGTACTTTGAAAAATCTGTGAACTAAAAACACTTGTACATTCCCATATCATTGCTTCACTAATACCACTCTCCTCGTTAGCTTCAAGCCACCCTGAAGGTCTGGCTTAGAATAACTCTGTGCAGGAAAACAAACAAACCCCAGGCAGCTCTACTAAGCTCAATTTTTCTCTCAAGGCTATCAATGACTTCAGGGAAGTTGTACCTCCATTACTGAGATGAGAAATTGCATCACTGGCTGATCGAAATGGTCCAGTGGATTTGATTGAACATGGTCTCTTTCTCCAACTAGCTGTGACAAGAGAATCCTAACAGATCCTAAAATGTCTACTTACGAATAACCGGCAAAGGCTTTTACAAAAATACTACAGCTGCTTGGGCCAAGCTTATCATTCAAAAAAGGGCCAACTTTATCCCTCAGAGACCAACTTGTATACTCTATGTTCTGGATTTTCAAAATATACCAGAATAATTTTGAATGGTCCTGATAACGGCTACAAAAGTGTGTAAAGTACAGGCTATACTGTGGGTTATATGTTTCCAATATATTAGCATAATTTAAAATGAGAAATACGTAAGACATTTCATATATATATATTCAGCAGGAAAGAAGCACGTATCTTAGCTCATGCTGCTAGCATAAGAAAGAATGGAGATCAATCTGGTTTAATTGAGTAGTATTTAGCAAGTGACAGCATAAAAACAAAAATTGCAAAGAATGGCTCTGTAACAGACATACAGTTTTAATTCATTCCAAACTGACCCAATCTTTCCTTAAACTGACTGTATTGACTGTAATGTACATCCTAACAACAGAGGAATGAAAAAATTCTTATCATTTTCATGACGACCATCTCATCAAATATATATTCACATCTAAGTTAATAACCATCTAGTTTTCTAAATGAGAGTCAGCTAACCAATCTGAATTAATTTAGGATGTTCCAGTCTCAGCTCAAAAAGCACAATCTCTCTATACATTAATTATTTAGTAGGAAGTCATTTGTATTGACCTGCAGTAAACAAAAGTACTGCTACAAGAAAGAAGTAGCAAATTCTAGCTATACAAATTGGCCAGCTCCGAGGTAAACTCTTCCTGATGATATTGTTTTTGTCTATTCCATACGGTATTATGCTGAAGCATTATGAGTTTTGTCATAGCCCAAAACGTCCCTCAAGTCCCCTCCCTCAAATCAGTTGAGCATAATTAAACTTCCAGCCCAGGCTGTTTTCACACTTACCTGCCCCCTGCGCAAATGGAGATTTCTTCCAGAAATCCTGGATGGGTTCAGTTCAAAGCTACTATCTGCTAGCTAAGCAAAGTCATGCCATTATGATGCCTCATAAAAAAGATTTTAAAAAAACACAGTCTGCAAAAGATCTCTAGGGGTAAGCTCAAGAGGTGCATGCCCCTTTGCAGTAACTACGTGCGCTACACCAGTGGTGCCTGTGCTGCTCCCAGCAGACGCCTATTTAGCCCCAAAGACAAAAATTCCTCTAGCTCATTAGGCAGCCTACTCAAAAAGTCCTGAGTGAAAAATGTTTGTCACGTTAAAATGCATCAATGTTCACAGATTTCTGATGAGTTTACTTCAAATTCACTGGAACAAACACTCAAGCAGTGTAAATTTCAAAATAATTCATTACCAGTCCAAGGTTAAGGAGGGATTAGACGTAGTCTAATAAGCAGGCCTGTGCTAAAGAGGGGTTAAAAAAGGCCCGTTTCAGGATGATACTTTTTCAACAGGTTGCATGGTACTGTAAAAGAGAGGTCCTCTGTGAAAGGTCACAGGCATTATCTATTCTGTTCCTCTTGGCAGAACCCTGATAAATAAATTTGACAAAATGTTGATCCAGATTTATTCTGGGCTTGTGCTTTGGGAAATCTACTTTCCCCTAATGAGCTGAACATTTTCTTTCTGTATTCCTTGAGTCATTCTATACAATTCAAAAAGTCAAATACCTAATAAAATATTTCAGATGTTCACGTCTTATTTTAAATGAAAAGACTGTGTAGGAAGAAGGGGAAACAGATGATGAAGACAGATACAAAATCTCAATCATTCCTAACTGAAATCTGACAGTTGTGACCAGTATAGATCTCATGACGCTGCTCCCAAAATGAAGGGCGTTAATCCAAATGTGTTAGCCATAATTTCTCTGTATGTAACATTAGTGATATTCTCACAGCAGTTTCCACTTAATATGATATTCTTTACTTTCTGACATAAACTGTTATGTAGGATGCTGCGAGCTTTCAAGCTGTTGATGCATTTCATCGTGGAAGTGGGTGTATTTAAGTGATGATAGGTGTAAGAGAGAGACAGATAAAGACAGAAATCTGATAAATCAGTCTCATGACTAGTTCAGTGCTGAATACAAAAAATAATTCACATTGTGAATGTCCAAGTCACAGATAGACTCTTCCCATAAAGCACAGTATACTGTTCTCTTTATAGCCAGCCTACATGAAAACATAAGCCCCACGGTGTGCTGCTGGATCGGGACTGTGAGTAGTTAACCATAGAGCTAAGTGGATTCAGAATCTCAGTTTAATGCAAATATCTGGTGCTTTCATGCTCAAAATAGCACCAGAGAAATGAATTTAACACCAGCGTTGCTAAATGGCATCAGGAAAGTAGCCTCTTTGGCAGACTTCTGCTCAGTATTTATATTGAACCTTTTCCTAGGCCTGTAGTACTTTTTTTTTTTTTTTGTAAGTAAGATACAGCGTATCCTCAAAATACATAAGTTCTTCAAAGCTATATTTTTAGTTTCCTTTATAAGTACTATGTTTTAAAATAGAAATTTACAGTGAAACCTCTACCAAGATTGCTCCGACTAGAGAGACATCCTACAGAAAATACGGTCGCACCCTACAAGTGTGACTGTGAACGCAACCATCAAACTGCTCATTTTACCACAGCCCCTTCCAAAGCCATTCTGGAAATTTTATTGTTGAATCAAAAGAGTAATATGAGCGAGACAGCCTGTATACGAACTCCTGCTTTACAGCGATGTGATCAGATCGGTCACCTTAATCTCTGGGGCTTTATCATTGGCTGGTACGCTGGGTTAAGCAGTATCACATTAAGACTTCTGATACCACTCTTGAGATACCCCAGAGATAATGCCCACCTAGCAAGAAAGGCTACAGAGTGAATGATGTTAGGAAAAGTAAACTAGTGTCAGGTTGATTTCTAGGTGCACACTGTCAGCTGTATACAAAAGTCTTTACATTACTAAACTTTACTGAGAAAGATGACCACAGTTAAGATTTCTAAAGGCAGTGGGAGTTTAATTTTACGATTACTTTTGTAGCATAAATGGCTACTTCTGTCTAGTTACATTTTATCTACAAATTGTACGTGAAGCTCTGTTCAACAGGAAAAGGATCAAATACAAGTACCTCCTGTTACAGGCTTTCTGGGAACTAATGGGTACGATCAGTCAACAGAAACAGAGGCTTTTTCTTAAGCTAATTCCAAAAATCAGATTCTCAAAGTCATAACACATCTTTGTATCCCCAAAAGCAGAGAAAGGCAGCCCTGGCTTAAGTTTAGGTGTGGGGAAAAGTAGCTTTTCAATAACCGCCAGGTCAGGTCAGCTGTCCACGGCACCACAGACTGCAAAGTCACGGTCAGCGCTCCTTCAGGAGACATGGGCAAGAGAAAGAGAGGAGGGATCCCCATTCAGCAATTCACTTTATATATTCAAAGCAACTCTCTTGGGATGGCTGAAACACTCTGGATGAGTCTTTCCTTTCTTTGACTGCAGATGAGTAGATAGCTGGGACTAGAAGTTTATATTTTAAACCAGTTAATCCCCCTGAAATGTCCGTAGTGAAGTGAAAGCATGGGTTTCTCCTGAGCACAGCAGCTGAGTAAACATCATTGAGGAGAAAGATACACATCCTTTATTACTACTATTTATTATATTTATATTACACAAAGTTTGCACAGTTTTCTGTGGTTATGAGTCATGGATTTTGCTGCTAATGAGCTCCTAATTAGATATTTACAGGAGGATGGCTAGAGAGCGTGCTGGGGTCATGAATGCTAATGGAGCAATATGTATTGTGACTTTCAAAGTTTGTACTCTGCATCTTGTGTGGAGATGGTGGGAGAAGTCCAGCCATCAAACCCCACACCAACCTCACAACCGCGGCCTTGTAGTAATACTTTGGACTTCACCCTTCCTTTAGCAGTAACTGAATGTCAACCTTCCAGCTGACAGCTCTTATTATGCTGTTACAAGTCTTGGGATATTTCATGTTTATAGCTGTGTCGTTCATAACTACTAGGACTAGACAGTGAGTCTTCAACTGTTATGCTGTTTGATTGCATAAAGAAAAATCTTTGTATTTTGTGGTTATAGATAAAAGATAAAAAACATGGCATTTTCAAGCTCAATGAAATCCAGAAAACAAAAAATAAAAATAAAAAAATAAAAACATTCAAGCTTTTAGCTTTTTTGTCATTAACTTAAGGTTCTGATTCATGCATTCTGAATGTCTGGGGATGCCAGGTCTACAATGTAAATCCACACTTTTAGGTCACAGGCCATATAACTGAAAGAAAACTAATTTTATTCAGCTAAAAAGAACTTTTAATATATTTCTAAAAAATTGAAACAGTATCTCAGTTCATATTTTCCTGTCACACCAGTGTAACTCTTACATAAACAATGAGGAGTGCATCCTGAATTCAGCTCTCTTCTTCATGCATTGTGTTCATGTTTCATAACTTCCTACCAATAATTAAAATGTCAAACACTGTATTCATTTCTTAGTCCCATTGACTTATTATTTGCAAGACCTGAGGCAGAACTCCCTCAAAAGTCAGCAAGACAAGCACAAAGCAAAGCGATTTCAAGATCAAAAACCTTTGAAAAAGTTTATGACTCATTTTTAAGGCTCTTTTAAGGCTATCTCTTTATTCTAAAAAGGTACATTTTTTATATTACAATTTCCCAAAGAGTAAAATATCAATTTATTTTAATTTGGAGATTTCAGATTCAGTATGTTAATGAAAAATGGATTTCTGGTAACATTTCAAAGGATGATCAAAATAATGCTTTACTTTGGTCTTCTCATTTCAGAACTCCTGAGATGAAGAATATAGAAGTGACTTACACTTCATTTGCTTCCCCAAAAGTTAAAAAATCCGTTCTTTATAGTAATAATATTAGTGGAAAAAACTCTGTCTCTGGATAGTACTTCCAAAATTCCTGCTCATGTGCGTATCTCTTGCATCAATTGCTAAGCCCTGAACTTATGTTTTGCAAGATGACACAGCTGCCAAATCTCCCTTTCTAGCAGTTTATACAAATTAGATATACAGACATAGTTGGAAATCCTTCTTCCCCACGTGTATATTTCACCCTCATCAGCACTGAATTTCATCTGCCTTTTTAATCTCTCATTATTGCAAGATCTTTCTGCATCTCTTCGCAATCAATTCTTTTCGAGTATCCTTGATAATTCTGTATCATTTGCAAGATCACTGTAATTTTCTCCATTTCCTCAGAAATTTAGGAATATATTGAACAGGACACATCCTAGTGAGATCCCACTAGTGAGCTCCCTTTACAGCATAAATTGATTGTTTATAGAGTCTCTATATCCCAAATTTAAAATGTTTTTTGATTAACAAGTGGGTAAGAAGTTACTTGCTATTAATCAGATAAACATGTTCAGCTCTATTTGATCAGTCTGTCTATTCTCTTCATTCCTGACAACTGGTGAAGTTTTGAAACTTAGAAGAACAGAAAAATAAGAAAGTAGATTTTGGATTTGTTGTAAATATCATGACTTCTTCTGCCCCCCCCCCCCAAAAAAAAGAGTGTTTCTGCTCCATCTCATTTAAGTTCACAAACCTACAAATATTACTGTTTAGATAGTATCATTAGAATATAGATCAGGGCAGAGAGAGGAGTGACAACTCATCTTGTCTTTACGGTAAGATTTAAAGAGGAAAAAGTTGGATTTTCCTTCAGGATGGGGCTCCTGGCATTAGCAAGGCTGAGAACTCACTGGAGAGAAGTGGCTTTTTAGCTTGTCCATAAACACCTGGGGACTTTTAAGGGGTCTGCAATAGTGAAAGCAGGATTATTTTCAGTAAATTTAAATTCACTCTGTGGAGTCTGCGCCACCCCTAGGACATCTCTAGGGGTCCAAAAATCAGAAAAAAAAGTATAGCAGACATCCTTGAGGACTTTATATAGCATGAATCAGGAGAGAAGCAGAGTAAAAAGCTAGAATTTCTGTTCAACCTCAGATAGAGTTGATTATAGCTCAGAGCAGATAAAGAGTAGATAAGTTTCAGGGAAAATGGAGATATACCTGTAGCTGGGAAGGCATGTTCTCAGTTTGTTTGAGATTTAACTCTCAAACTGCATTGTTTGTAAAGTCAGTAGAAGCACAAGGGACGAATATGACCTACAAGCCATGAAGGAGGCCAATAAGAAGCAAACAGAAGAAAAATAACTACAAGGAGGTAAGGGAGGGAAAAACTCTAAGAATTTTATTTGCCTGATGTGAGACAGCCATTTTTGTAAAACTCTTCTTTGTAACCCGTGAAAAATACAGAGTGAAATGTAAGCTGCAAAGAATTTCTGAAGCTGCAGTATGAGAAAGCACAATTAATTTATGCTATGTCAATAGGAATCAGGGTCTAGTCCTTCCCTTGAGCTGTGAAAGCAAGAAAACCCAACCCCTAATTACTACATGCTGTTTCTACTGCAAGAAATACCGTGCTTTTTTTTAAAAATAATTGATAGCTTTGTCATTCAAGTAACTTAAGACTTCATCCAGTCTATGAACCAATTGTTCAATTAAGTTGTCTCTTGACTTCCCAAGCTTGTCAGTTCAGCAAAAACATGCGTGGCTTCCTCCCCTTTCACAGTGGGGGCTTACACTTATTTTTGTTTCAATATCACTCTGATGCCTAAAGACACATGTTGTAGAAAGAAGGTTATGCTTTGCAGTTCACTTACTCCAGTGGAATTTGATGCCATCGTATGAATCAGAGAACTGGAAATCATTGATGAACTGAATGTATTAAATTAGCATTCTAACAAGTACATTTCTGTATGAAAAAAATAAGACAGTGTTGTCTACTTAGACTTAAAATTTAGGAGAAATAGGAGAAAACGTCTTCATGAGAATCTAATAAATTCAAGAACAAACTAGATTTAACCAAAGAATTGCACTGAGTGTTTAAAAGAATAGATAAATTGGCCTTGCAATCACTCTGGAACACGATGAACACTCTTTGCACGGTAAACAATGCCAACTTAGTAATTATTAGATGACGTGGCTCCTGCCCCACTGATTCCTGCAGTACAGCTGCAAGCCTGACTTGCGCATCACACGTGATGATGGTCGCATAGCCCAGGAGAGAAGCTGAGACCCAGCAGCCAGGTTGCAGCGCCAGCTCAGAGCAGGGCTGCGCGCACGAGTGCTGCCTCGCTTGCGCCTGCCCCGTCCGCGGTGACATGCGGGGCTGCCGAGGGAGGCGGGCGCCCGTGCGGGGTGCCCCTGTGTTGGTGCAGGAGCGGCACCGTGACCAGCACCCTCGCGGTTTCCAGCACGCAAGGAGCACCTCGGGGGTCACAGACCTTTTCTGCTTCCCACCCCTTTTCTATCCCATGTGCAATCACTGCTGGGGCCATCACTTCGAAGGCAACAATGGATCATCCACTTTTACTGACAGTCGGATTTCCGTAAGAAGAGCTAACTACTGAGGACAACAAGTGAGAGCTGGTGCACATGGACCCGTGTCAGTCTGTGCTTATTAATAGCAGTGGCAGCTCTGGCTAGGAGCATCTTTTCTAATATTTTCCATCAGTCAAAAAAGAAGGAGCTTTTTCTGCTCACCCCTTCATGACACCAGGCTGCCAGGCCACAGTAGTTACATTCAGCATAATCTAAACTAGTGCTAATGTGCTGTTAATAACCGGAGGATAAGGGCACTCCTTGTAGCAGCATAGCTAGTCCTGCCTGCAACACTAACCTCCTGCAAGGGTGAAAGGGATATTCAGTTATTTTGTGGAATTCCTCTTCTGTCCTGTGTTGAAGGAGAAGTAGGCACAGCCGACTCCAACGTGAAGGCACCATGACCTGGCCCTAAAATACAGTCACTATTCCATCTGAAGCCAACAGTACTGACACTTTACAAACTAATTAATTTTACAAGGAGGCATCAAATGCTTTCACAAGTATACAGCTAAAGTCAGTGCCTTACGTAACACACACACAAGACTGTCGCCCAGTTTCTGCCCCGCTGCTGTATGCATGGACCATACCTAATGCACATTAGGACTAAAGGGAGATCAAAGAATTCATTCCAATTCAGCTTTTGCGCATTAAAGTGACTCTATTCCAACTTTTCCCCGTATATCTCAAGATGCCCATATTGCACAAAAGCAACCTTAAAATGGTACAGAAAAATGAGAAGCACTTTACTGCAGTAAAATAATGGTAACAGTTCAGCAACTAACAGATGTCCATGGCTCATTAATTTAAAATTTGTTATCCTGTCACAGTGACATTTACAGTATGATTACAATAATTCTATAATTCAATCATCTTGAATTACTTTTATTCTTAGTATCTGTAACAAATACAGGCTTCCCAAAACACTTTTCAGAAATACTGGGGAAGTAAGTAATGCTTTACCAAAATAGCAAGCTATCAAAAAAAAAAAGTATATACCATTCACAGTTAAGTGGCAAATCATTTCTTTTTAAAGAAAATATAGGAAACAAGTGATTACTCGTAGACATGAAATGACAATCCAGCTTCTTTTTGTACCTGTGTAATAACCATCACAGCCAAATTGATAGCTCCATATTGAATTTTTAAGAAAAATATTTCTATAATTAGTGATGGTTTACCTCATTTTGCTTAACATAAGACTTATTCTGAAACTGTGAATTTGAAAGATATGTATTGTTGAATGGTAAAATGCAATTGTAACTTAAATGCATTGCTATTTGCAAAATCTTTATTTATGCATTAACACAAGTGCATGTCTTCTTAACTCACTTCACTTCTGCTGCTTTTTGTGCCTTTCCTTCAAGGCAGAGACGAGGCAAATAATAAATCAATAAATAGAGCCTTGGACGGGTTATCTTACCTGAACTGTCGCTCCGGTGCTCTGCAGGCAAGCTTCCAGTCATCCACGACGTACCGCAGCGCTCAGCCAGGAAAGTGCCCCTGAGGTCCCACCAGGAACCTCAGCCGGTGCACCTGAGGCACGCACTGTAATTCCCATGGAGTATCATGGCAGCATTGCGGTTTTGCATTTTTATCTTAAGCCATAAATTTTCAGTTCTCTCTCCTTCTTAGTTTTTTCCTCAAACGGCTAACTCTTCCACTGACAATTTCAGATACGAATTTTTTTAAACCATTTCTTCTCCACAGTCATTTACCAAAGAAAGATTTTAAAGAGATTTATATTAAATAGCTGTCACTGTTCCTGTGTGCTAAACACAGAATTAGTCAGCAACATGCCTTCCTCTACCCCAAATCCTTTAATCTATAATCTTTATTCAATTATGAACTCCTGCTTTCTAATCTTTATCCAATTATGAACTCCTGCTTTCTAATAACGTGATCACTAATCTAGCAAACTGAATTAAAACTAAGTCAAGGATCAGCTAACTCTGTCCAGTAGTTTAATTGCCAAATCTTGTTTTTAAGATCTTTAAATAAATATGTTTCTTTTAAATGCAAAAATCATTCTATCTTAAGTTATTCCGTTTGTACATTTATTTCCTAGATCATTTAGTTATTCCCCAGCCACATATCGCTATTCCAATTTTTCACGATTTCAGGCTTTCCAAATCATCAGCAGAGATAAAGGCCTGTGTGACTTCAGGCTGAACAATGTAGACTTCTGAAAAGCAAATATAGTAAGGAAACTACAAAGGCTGTAAATCCATAATCGTTCACTGAATTCATTTTTATAATATCCATACTTGTTTCCAAACTTATTTACTTATTTCCAAGTAAACAGAGTACCTCCCTCTTCCTTTGATTTTAACACTGGTGAGAATACTATTTTGAAAACTAGACTATTTTCTGAAGGAACTGAGGACATGAAAAAGGCTGATTCGATTAATATTATATCTGTATATAACAATTTCCAAACAAACACCATTCTGACTGCAAAATCAATTTGTATTGTCTTTTTATTTATGTTTAAATAGACACATCTTGTTGACTAGCTATAAGTTCAAAAGCCTGGATTTAAGAGCACTTTTAGCCATTTCAACGTGGCCTGAATTCCTAGACTGCTTTGTTTACAGGTGCTTGTGTAGTTGAACAAAAATTGCAGTACCAAGCGCAGCAGAGGGGCGGGAGGAGGACGCAGGGACCAGGTTCCCATGTTCTCCTACTTCTCCGATGCATCTTTTCACACATTGCTCCAAATTGTTGCCAAGCCCCAGGCACTGCTCACTGCCCCAGCTGCTACCAGAATAAGTAGTTTTTGTAACCTCTGACTTGGCAGTAGTCCGTCATACCTGCTTACCTTTCCTTGTCCAGCTGCTCTGCTGTACAACAGGAAAAGTATTTGAACCCCACAATTGCCCTTTGTGCACTTGTCCATCTCAGTGAGACTTTAATTGGGGGTGGGTTTCCTACTAAGGCTCTAGGAAGGTTTGCTCTGGGTAACCACATGTTCATTACCAACTTTGTTACAGAAGCACATCATTGGTCTACAGAAATAATTCAGCACCTTAGAGTTTCCTCGTTCTGCTGAAAACCCATATTGTATACTGTGTATCCCTGTTCGTAATTACTCCTGCAAAGTCTCATTAGACAGAGCCTAAACCCTTCTCTGTAGCTTCCTCCCCTTCTCCCCTCAGTTTCACGCATCCACCTTTCTTCTAAATTGTATTTGCAAGCTAATAAATATTAGGCTTCATATTGCCGTCAAAGCGTTTCACTGGAGCAGGACTCCCAAGGCCCTGCTGGCCCTCGAGGACCGCCACAAATCTCCCAGCTGCTCTGCAGCAAGAGCACGACCACGCATAGAGAACTTTTATTATTTTTATCGGCATCCTCTTACCATCAGTGTTTGCAATGTCAGCTATGAGCCTGCTCAGGTCTCTGGGCACATAACACTGGGCTAGATCATTGCTTATGCTGAAGCATGACCGCTGCTGCTTCCCACCACCCCCACACAACTGTCAATTATACGCTTTGTAGTGGGGCTCGATCTTTTCCTTAGGACAGCATAATCACATCCGACATTGGAAAACTGGAGAAGGAGGAGTGGGGTGGGGAGCAAGCAAAGGAAGGTGTCCTCCTTCTACTCCCAACCGGGAATCTCAGGACAACGTTCGGGACAAATCAGGACAAAGGGCATGAAAACCACGGGCAGCGTCTAATGAGATCATTAATTCACAAGGAGGTAATACATTTGGCAATGGTTTATCTGTCACATTATGAGTTCTTTAGGAGTAACGATGTCTAGGGAGAGAAGAAGGTGTTAGAAGACATAGCAAGGGCAAGTCAGAGGAAAAGTTAGATTTGAAATAAAGGAGAAGGTGATGAATAAATAACCGTCCTGAAAGAAAAAGATACATACACCAAAAGGGAAGTTCGCACTGTTTCAGCCTCTGTTGCAGCAAGCAGTGTCACTGCAAGCACTCCATATGTCCTAACACAAAAGCTCTAGGTCTGTAGACTTATTTATTATTTAGCTGCCTTAAACTCAAAAAAAAAAAAAAAGAGAGAGAAAAGCAAAGATTGCTTTCAACCCTGATCTATGTGTTTGAAATGCACATGGACACTGTAACACAATTTTTCCACACTCATTATGGCCAGCATATATTTTCTCTTCCAGAGAGGGAATATTAACAGATCTTCACCACCCATGCTGCTTTCCACAAGCTAACTTGAAACAACAGGACTGGAATGGCCTCCAGGCTTTGACATCCCATTGCAAGGACTATCAGTTTGCATTAGTCACAACCAACCTCCTCTGAATATGCAGCTTGCAGGGTCCTTTCCTTGGGAACGGTTGCTGGGCTGAGGCGGCTGTTTTGCTCTTATCTCTATTGGTCGCCAACAAAAGAGATTAGAAATGGCTGACAGGCAGGACCACACTCGGGACTTTTTTTGTAAAAGAGACTCTGTCTGTCTTCTGGAACTTCAGCAGAATGTGGCTTTATCCCTCAAATCCCAGACACATAGGAGGTCATCTTCGAAATCTGAAAGGCAAGCATAAAAGCCTAGTTCTGAGGAGTGCAGATCTTTTATTAATTTCATGATCTTAAAATGTATGTTCTTAATCTTTTTAAAGGGCTGTAGGCAACATAAGCTGACTTAAAACTTCTTGGCTAAATACTTTAAAATTGATATTAAAAAATGTGCTTTTCCTTTCTTTTCTTACTCAAAAAGGGGCGGGGGAAGTACTGAGGACAACAGCTATGCATATTTTCTAATCACTGCTTTAAGCTAAAGTAAATCTTGCCACTTTTATTTTTAAAAGCATGCAGCCAGAACATTTTGAGAGCTTCCTCACCTACAAAATTTTTAAAGCCACTTCCAGAGCTCATTTCTGTTCCAGTCCTTGTTCAGGCCTGTGTTTCTACTTTAGTTTCAGTCTTAGTTTCAGGTAAAGCCTGTTTTCTCAAGAGCAAAATCCTTTCACTAGAGTGAATGTGATCATATTGAGAAGTGTGATCATGCTTTCACAGGTGTTAGTTAACACACACTTGTGTAAATCATAATGTAGACCAGGTACTAACATGTATTCTTTGTCTTATTTAAGTCTAAGGTAAGGAAAAATTGTGCTGCATTATAAAGCTGAATTTATTATAGCACGAGTCCTAAGCAGTGAAGCGAAAGCATATTGCAGTAGTGGTTTCAGAATAAGTACCCAATGACAACAAAGACAAAACATGAGATTTGTTTTGCGGGGGGTTTTTTTTTTTTTTAACCAAGTAATGAGATGTAGGAAAGTTATGTCACTCCTTCTAAGGCAATAGCATTATTTCAGTGAGAGAATCACCTTGTCAACTTCAAAAGCACATATATTTCAAAGGAAATACTTTGAAATCAGTATGTGAAATATCATAAGATTTGATTCAAAGCATTTAAATTTTGAGGTTTGTATCCTGCCAGGGATTAGAAAGAAGCGTGGACAACTAAGTTAACAATAGCCAGAAAAACACATGCAACAAATACAGCACAAACCCACAAACAGCACTGAACAAGAAGGAAGGAAAGAAAGGAGGGGAAAAAGAAACAAAATTACAGTAATTTCTGTGGTATGTATTTATTATAGAGTAATTACATTTACACAGATAGTCAAGTCAGGAACAGAGCACTGAGCGAGTCCTAGAGAAAAGGAAGGAAGGAAGTACATTAAAAGAAAGTCTACAAACGTGTAGTGTAGGCTCCACTTGGGGCTGCTTGTAGCTTCAAGCAGCTGAGGCCAAACGCTGGATAATGTAGGAGGGCAACATTTGAAAATCAGAGCATTGGCTACCTCAAAATATAGCTGGTATCTATGCTTAAAGCTCATTCTTGCACTCCACCTGAATGGTTTGTTGCATCAGTAATTTTCAAGCTTTTTAGATTTACATGATGCAACTATTTTCCCAAATAGAAGTGCAGTGTCTGATCAACTTCTCAGAGTTGCCTTTTGCTGACTTCTTGGAAGAAATGCCACAGCCCTCGTGCCAGCTAGGGGCTGCACAGTGAGACTTCCTGCCTTCGGGGAGCCCTTCAGACCCAGCGAAGGGCAGGACAGGCAGCCGAGCCAGCCGTTAGATAGTAGGACAAACAGACCAGTTCCACACATAATGCTAAATCACTCCTCACTGCATGATGCAAACGCTTTGGCACATTTCCTGCACTGTTTCTAGTAGAAGAAAGCAATTCCCCTCACACAGGCATTTCTGGACAACTGTGATTTTACCTGGTAATCGTACGTATTCCCAGTGGTCCTTGTCCCAAGGGACTGCAGGGACGAGAACGTGCCTATTAGCCACCTCTCTCCAGGCTACAGCCCCTCTCGCGATTAACACACTGTTTCGCTTCATCTGACGCATAGCACAGAGGGATCACATGGGCTTAGATTAATCTGATCTATTTTGCCCTATTTGTTAATTCTGTCATATTACATTATGCCCGTTGCATTACCTTTATTTCTATTTTAATTCTGAAAATTATATGAATGAGAACACTATATCGACATCGCCCATGGAATAACGGGATCTTTCGTTCAAGTCACTAGCTAAACTACTGGCTTCCCCCCTTCCCCTTCCTCATAGCATGTGAATAAATATGGTGCTATTTAGTTTGTATAAAAGTAGATTTTTTTTTAATATTTGGAAACAAAGTAAACAGCTATCTATGGAGGGGGAACCGAAAAGCCTTAACACAGTAATCCAGCACCTTTTTTCTCAGCATATTCAACCATACCCAGTCTAGTTGCTGAAACTCCTAACAGCACCCAACAGCACCTGAATCTCTGTAGCATCAGAAAAACCTACGTGCTTGCAGTTTGAAAGCTCATCTTACTGATACCTCAGCGAAGCTAACTGGGATGAATGTGCAGCACGCTTCACAAATGCTCTCTTCCACCATCTCCTCCAGTTTCAGTCATTATCAACAGTTCTGTTCCAAGAGAGCTGGGCTAGTAACCAAATGCAGACTTTCTTTCCTTGTCTTGATGAAATGACCATAAATTTCTAAGACTATATTACTAAACTGTATTACTCTATTACTACATTATATCTCAACTGTGTTACTCAAGTCTTCTACATGAAACAATCTTCACCCATAGTTCAGTTACAACTTTGCTAGTGATCTGTTCATCTTGCCAACGAGCTTAAAAAAAAAATCACCCATCTTTCCTGCAAGCCATTTCTTTAACTAAGATTCAGGGCTCTCAGGGGTTATCAGGTCCATTTGTAATTCTTGAGAAAGAACTCAATAAGATGAGAGGTACCTAAGCAGTTTATTTTCCAAGAGTGGCAAATTTCACTGAGCTAAGCAAGACAAAACAGCAGGACAAAGGGAGGAATTTCGAGAAGAGTTTCTTGAGTGCTTTTCTCAAAATTCCCTTCAAAGAGAATTTTTCTCTAAGTGCAGGTGCATAGCTCTGGGTCTTCCTGTAACAGTACCCATGCACCAAACACGCTGCACTCCCTTGGTAAAGCAGGCCTGAAGTTCACTGTGAAGTCCCTAGAACAGGTGAGATATAGGGAATTCTCTATTTCAGCTTTTTCCATATTCTTGGGAAGGGATTCTGATAATTTTCTAACCGTCACTCCCGTGACATGGTTCTGTTTTATTCACAAAGTAGACTTTGTTGCAGTTTGGCTTGTCTTAGTTGAGAGTACTAGCAACAGTAATAACTGCATTTCAAAAACTGTACATGCAAAATAATGAAAGATTGTAAAGGCTGTCTGTTTTCCACTGATGCTAGCGAGATTAAATTTACATTAATGAGGACTCAGTAATCTGAGTCTCTTGCGCTGTGACTTCTTCTGTTTAGCTTCTCACACAAACTAGTTATTACTGAAGAAACTGAAAACAACTGAACTCCATGTGAGTCACATGAGTCTCTGGATGCGTCCCTGTGAGACATGTGCACAAGCGGAGATGCCCATGCTGGGGTGACAGACAGCCAGTCTAGCTGGAGAGTGCAGAGAGGGCTGGAAAGGCCGTCTCCCTAAGACCACCGTTTATTTTAGAAAGGAAAATGAGTGTTAAGGCCAATTATCTATTTTATTAGATATTATTTTTATCTAGATATTATATCTTATTTAAGACTTTTTTTGGCTAAAAAATTATTTTCTTCTTTAATTCTTTGGATGTCTCCCTGCATTTTGTTCTGATGACTATAATTTTTCTCCTTATTAAAATAACTTTTTCATTTTCAGATTTTTTTCCAGTGCTTAAAGTTTATATTCATGTCAGTTCATACTCAGCTGACCACTTTGCATATGCTGAAATTCTTTGTTAAAGTCAGAAAGAGGAGGCGTTATGTGCCTTATCTGGATTGTGAAGAATAAGAACAAATTCATGTCAGATTACTCTATTATTTCACCTCTCCTGGAATTTTGAGGTACTTCAAAGATTTTGTTAGAAGGCGATTTTTTTTTTTTGGAGTCTATAAAGATTTTTAACAATTATTGGAGCTTTATGACTTATAACTCCGAAATAGTGACAAATAATAGGTAATTTTACTGCCAACTTTAATTTCAACTGATATCATCAAATTTAACAACTGTTAATGGCAAAATACTCTTTAATGACATAGTGTTGATGTCTTTATTTGTTCCTAAAACTACATCATTTTCTTCCAACAGCTTTGACTTTATCTGTTAACATTTTGCTGGTAAAAATGTTAGTATTGCTTTTGTCTTTTCCATTGCATTTTTCTCAGTTCATCCACTACAAGATGAATTTTGGAGTTCTGTGTCCAGTGCTGGGCTCCCCAGCACAAGAGAGACGTGGCACTACTGCAGAGAGTCCAGCGGAGGGCTACACAGATGATGAGGGGACTGGAGCATCTCTCCTCTGAAGAAAGGCTGAGAGGGCTGGGCCTTTTGAGCCTGGAGAAGAGAAGATTGAGAGGCGATCTCATAAACGTGTATAAGTATCTGAAGGGAGAGTGTCGAGAGGATGAGGCCAGCCTCTTCTCCGTGGTGCCCATTGACAGGACGAGAGGCAAGGGGCACAAACTGAACCACAGGAAGTTCTGCCTGATCACGAGGAAAAACTTCTTTCCTGTGAGGGTGACAGAGCCCTGGAACAGGTTGCCCAGAGAGGCTGTGGAGTCTCCTTCGCTGGAGATATTCAAAAGCCACTGGACACAGTCATGGGCAACATGCTCTAGGCGACGCTGCTTGAGCAGAGGGGTTGGACTAGATGATCTCCAGAGGTCCCTTCCAACCTAAACGATTCT
Source organism: Struthio camelus (assembly GCF_040807025.1). Taxonomy (NCBI): domain Eukaryota; kingdom Metazoa; phylum Chordata; class Aves; order Struthioniformes; family Struthionidae; genus Struthio; species Struthio camelus. The sequence continues at coordinate 129,308,348 of NC_090943.1, forward strand.
GTGATTCTGTGATTCTGTAATTTAAAATACCTAGACAGCACTATCTTAAGTTATCAGCAGGCCAATCACTTGTGCACTTACAATCTCAGAGCCTTAAATCAAATTCTGTTTTACCACTGGATTCATTGATCTAGCTATGCTAAAGAAAACCCAGAAACTTATTACCAACCATTAAAAATCTCTCAGGTTTATTAATCCTATAGACATTAAAAAAACTAGGTGAGTTTGGAAAAAATAAGCTAGAGGAAAGAAAAAGAAAATCAATTCAAAAAACCAAGTTAATTTATTTCTCTGTAGAATCTGAGGCAACAGCTGATTCATATGCCATCAAAAGTTCTGAGACTTTTCCATACTGGCTAAAAATACAACATGCGATGCTCATTTGTATAACAGTGAAACTAGATTAGATGTAAATTGCAGTTCCTGTGCTACCTATCCTTCCATGAGGTTGAGGAAAGGCTAAATTTTTGCTTGCAAGGCTTCCTTGGAATTCATGCCAAACAGTAAGATTTGACACATGGATGAGGAACAGGGTTCTATTCCCAAAACAGCATAGAAAGAAAAACCACATTAGCCTGGTCAGCATGGAGGCCCTCCTGTTCTCATCTTTCTCTTCTCAACCAGCCCTTCCAGCCGGTCCGATGGGGATTCATGGGCTGAAGTCCTCAGGAACTTACACAGCCACATCACAGGATGTGGTACCTGCCTGCACACCGTCTCCCTCCACCCCAGTGAAGAGCCCATGGCTGAGGCATAGAGGGAAGACCTGTGACCACCGAACTGCTTTTTTTTGCCTAAAAGTCTTGGCACAAAGATGCCTTAGAGCTTTGCATACCTGGATGCCAAGTGATTCCTCAAATGAACCAAGTGCCCCTATGTTTCATTCACTTCTACAAGGACTACTGTCCCCTGACGTGACAGGGCTCCTGTGCTTTGGGAGGCCTTATGGATTTTTTTGGACAGACACTTCAAATAGCTGAAGACTGCATCAATGTATCTTCCTATATAAAACGAAACTCCACAAGAAGATATCTAGATATGATGGTTAAGTCCAGCTAAATGCTTTTTTCCCTTTCCTCTTCACTAAGCATAAGATTACAAGGGATCTCTTCAATTCCAGAATATTACAATAATTCCCTTCATCAGCTGATGAAACTCCATTCTAAGATAATGAATTTTTGTCCACAAACCCTGATTGGAAATTACTCGAGAACCCTACTTCTCTGACATATGGGACTCATCTAATTTCCAGCCTAAATTTTTGTCACACATATATTTCCATTTATTTCTTGGCTAACTCTGTCCACTGATGAAAAGAGCTCTTCTCCTTCCTTTGGTTTTGAGGCTCTCAGAGGAATAGTTCTTCTCTCTCTACCTACTTTAAGTGGAAATGATATTCACTTTAAACCAAAAGCCTCAAAGGAAGATATCCTTAATCTCTGAATAACTCCAAAACAACCAAACTCAATGAGAATGTGACCGTGTACCAGTAACTCATGGAAAGGCTAAAATAAGTGAAATCTGTGCCCTGCATTAACACATAAATCTTATTTTTTAATGCTCTATTAATATGCGAATGATTTATGGCTAGGAAGGTACATCTATCATGGTATCCTATCAAGGAACTTTATGGAACTATGTTACTTTATAACAGATTAAATTTTTGCCCATGAGCTAGAGATGAGAAAAGAATGTTAGAAAATTTGGTCCCATATAATTCCACATTACTGACAGGTAGGGTGGTTTGTTCACTTACATTATACATTTTTATGTCTGTAAAGCTTCCCAGTTACCTTATAATAGCAAATGTGGAGGGATCAAAAGACTGAAACAGTTCAGTGTATGTTATTTGTCTTATGCATTAGCTGTTGGGGATCCATAATGCTTCCCTACAAACGCTTCAGTACTGTTTGCTAGGGAGGATGTGAGGTAGAGCAAAGTTGGCCAACCTAACGCTCATGCAATCTTTTTATTTCAGCATGAGGTATAACTGAAGAGAATGGCTTTACCTGCCATGTCTCAGGGAAGAAAACCCTGACAGCCTGGGAATCGAGCAAGTGGTGGTGTTCCTACTCTCTCATACCAGCTATAAGCAAACGGCCTTGGCAGTACTGGGCAAGCCAGTGTCTCATCTGGATGTCTAAAAGACACCAAATTTGTAAGTATCTGTCAGTCTGCCCAACTGCCTGAATACATGAAACACTAAGATACTGAAAGCGTACACATAAATATCTGAATTTAGTTTTGGCACCAAACTTAATGCAAAATTGACACTCTGATAAAAAGATAGGAAAGGGACAGGAAAAAATAAAATACGTTGCCTACCCCATACGCATTACAATGCTTCATTAGTTACTGCAAAGTACTTAGAAGAGTACTGTGAATGACCTAGGTAGATGCCCGTGGCCAGGTGGGAGTGAAACACAGCAGCAGTCAGCGGTTCCCAGGACACAGAACAGGGGAGAGAACAAAACGCAGCAACGTGCTGCTTCTGATCCAGAGGCTGAGATAACAGATCTGACTGCAACTTAATAAAGCTTGCCTGGAAAGATGAAGGTTTAAGTGAGAGGAAGTATAAATATAGTCTTCCCTTTGTGATTCAGGTGTTTCTGAGTCACTCTCGGCACATTCAAAAATCCCTAGGGAAGAAGGCTTTCCAGCGCCAAGCCCTGCTGTGCCTGATACAATATCACTGTTATAAAATCATTATTGTGCCAGCCAGAGAGTCTGTCTTAGTGGATGGGCTATGACGTTCCACCACAGGGAAATGAAGGAGCAGCAATGTCACCTGACAGATTAATTCAGAGGTGACCAAAAGGGTTATGGATCGTAGTTCTCCCCACAATAGCAAGAGTATCTCATACTTCCACTGAAGTGAATCATGTGTGCAGTCCAGATGGTGCAATGTAGAGGACTGCAGTGTCCGAGAACAAATGAAAAAGGGAAGACGTTATTTATCAGAAAGGGAAAAACCACAGCCTAGCAGATCCTAGTCTTGCTCTCAATAAAAGAGACATCACTGGTTAATAAGAACAAAGTCTTTCCCACTTCCTGGGAAGCTGCATTTATTTTTCATTCTTAGCAGAACAAAATAAAACCACACAGCCACAAAACAGAGCACACACAAATGTTACTTCTAAGTCAGGGCTTACTGCTTTTTTATATTTGTTATAACCTAATAATTCATTAGCAAAAGAACAGATGGGGTCAAAGCAAAGAAGAAAATTTTCAGCCTTCTTTTCCCAATATAGGCTTTTTGGCTGATGACGTAGTAGCTCATCTGCACGCATTATTACTGTTAACAGCAAAATAGTAGAGCAAACATGAGGTACAACAGACAAGCTGCAACAGCAGTATTCTTGTTAAGAATAAGAACATTTATTTGGTATTGATGAGCGTGGGTGATCCCTGGCATAAAAAGAATGGCGGAAAAGAATGGAGGAAAAGTGTTATTAAAGGCTGGTTTTGCCTAGCCCATTTTTTCAAGCTTGCCTGCAATGGAAAACATTATTTTCAAAGTTTCATAAGACAAAATACCTCAAGGTTCACCTGCTTTGCACTTTGTCTACGCGACACTGTCCTAGGGTCTGAGAGAGTAATACTGAGACTCACAGTATGCTGTAGTAAACTAGTGCATCAGCCACTCACCGTTTAATTTATTGGCATCTAGAGGAAACACTAGACACAGGTTATCTCAGAGCATATTTTTACTGTAGAGCTTTACAATCACTTGAAGGTCTTAGGAAAAAATAAAATAATAACATAAACCAGCTGGCCTACTCCTGTGTCAGCATATTCCTTGCTCCACCTGAACACCCTGTGCCCCTTCTAGAAGCTCCTTAATTAACCCTTACTTTATCTTACAACTATCAAATGTAAATTAATAGGCATGTGGGGTCACCTTTCCAAGGTTAAACTGCATGGCATCCACCTGCTCTTGCCTATCAGAATTAAATCTGGAGAGTGCTGAGTTGCTTCACAGTATACGTCACTTGAAGATACAGCTTTTCACCTATACAGCAAAGTGCAGTCTTAATTTGAGGTTTATGACGTGAGCACCAAAGTCTCAGGAAAAAAGAACCTATCTACAAAATGTTTTTCTGCTGGGGGTGGGAGGAGGTAAACAATGAATGCCTATTTGGAGGTTTTACAGCCCTGCTTAACTCACTGTTTTACACATGCTGGGTTTATTTTAAAACAGCTTTCATTAATAAGGAACAGAATTCCCTTAACTGACCTTAGACATATGCAGCCTCCCATATGGCAAGGAATTGTGCTTTAGGCTAAATCAGCGAGTGATGTATAGTGTATAAAATGAGCAGAATTTTTCTCCCGTTCTCAGTCCGCACAGCTGTGAAGGGTAGCGTACAGCAGTGACCAGCACACTCCCTCGCTGCCCCGTGAAAGAAGCTTTATTCCTCCTGAGTCAGAGCAAATGACAAATACAGTCATTCAGTTGTAAAGTATTTTCGAATGCATTCATTAGTATTAGACTGTTGATTCACTTAGAATAGATACGCTTTCTATTTGCTTGGAGAAAGTCTGAGAGCTAAATTTACTACTTGAAAACAGTAAAATTCTAGGCAGCTGCATGTTTTCATTTGGGACTGCTTAGCCAGAACTGTGAAACAGATTGAATGTTATTACACAGTGGTAGGTGGAGCAAGCTGTATTTAAACAGTCACCCCTCCAGTAACCATGAGTTAGCAATTGAGGCAAATATATATTTTCATGACAGTAAGAAGGGCTGATATTTTTGTAAATATGGTATTTTCCAGTACAAATTTTTACCCTTTGGTCCTGCAAAAAGTGTAAAGATTGCAATGAAAATGGTTTCATCTTCTTCACTCTATTCAGGGGGTTTTGTTGTTGTTTTGAGGGGTTTTTTGTTTTTTGTTTTTTGGCTGTGAAATAGAGAAGAAGAGACAAGGAAAAGAAAAAAACAAAAACAGAAAAGCCAAGAGTAAGCAAGCCCTAAAAGAAATCTTGCTATTTCAAAAAAGGTTTGATTTATTATTTTGCCTTTCCCTTCCAGTTTCCTCACGAATAAGACATCTCTCCCTAAATATAACAATTTTATAAACTGGAACACTAACACAGAGAGATCTTAAATGACTTTAAGTATTATCTGATTAATCCGTGCCAGCAGACTATATAAATGGATCTTCTCCAAACCTTCTGTTCTAATAATTAATAATACCATCTATCTTTGACAAGTTCATTTCAATATCTAAATTAATCAAAATAGTAGTTATTCATCTCAAACACTTACATTGTCTACGTACCTGAAGCAGGTAGGTTCCTAACGAAATTCAGAAATGCTATGGAAAAACAAAAGTGTATCCATTATTTTTCCCAGGGAACAAAAAGTTGCTTAAATCTTTCCTATCCAAATAAAAATGTAAGGAAAATAGGTGGAGGCGAACACTTGCAAAGAGTACCTCAGTTCATAACCCATGTTAGCCAGTCCTTATAATGCTGAAAGATAGAGCCACCATAAAAACCTCCCTTTTACTTCCAATGCTCAACCACACAGCATGCCTATACCCCTCCAGCATGGTGCTGATAATGTTAAGTCTGATCCTACAAAAACTGATTAGTTTTGAAAGGTGCGTTTATCTCCTTCCACAGTCGACAATTCCCTAACAGCTCCCAGGAATTCCAAGGTCCTAAGGGAAAGTTGTATCCATTAGTAAGGTAGACTACCATACTTATTGATGAGATATGAGAATTCAGTGAATCAGCTGAGCAAAAAAACATCTGAATGGATGATCTTTTACCTTTTTAGCATTTTCTCATGCCTGTTTATTTGGCTGAATTCAGCTGTTGTTCTACTATTCATGTCATTAATTATTAGTACACTCTTTATAAATTAAACAATATTGTTGAGAAGATTGGCTTACATTCATACACACACATAAAGGTAAAGGATAATGTACGTTTGTGCTTTGGGTTACACCAACAGCATGTGTAACAGGATCTGGAGAAGGTAAACTACCCTAATCAGGGTGCAACAACAGTTATTTTAAGAAAGGAAGAAAGTCTGCAAGGGTTCAGCCTTGGACATGATAAAGCATTTCCTTCTGCTTGTTCCATCAGTGAGGCAGAAGACAAGTTAGCCAAACTAAAAGAAAATATTTTTTTCAAAAATTGCAGTTAGCTAACAATTCATGTCTCACTTTTCAACAAGATACTATGACTAATACTTTAGTGAGGCCAGAGTGCTGTGTATGTCTGCCACTGCCCTTTACTGGACAAAATCAAATCCGCTATACAGAAATGTTCAGCTGATTCATGTGGGCTTACCTCCATTGACTCAGTGAGGACGTGTCCAGTTACATCTCTTGTCAATTTAGTTGGGCACTGCATTTGAGTTTTTTGGCACAGGAACCTAAATTCTGTCCCCATTCTTGCCATGAAATTCCAATGGATCACACTATTCAAAACACCTTCTTTTTTACATCTCTCTGAGACAACTTTTTTTAGTGTTATCCAGTGGCAGAATGAACCACAAACAGATAACACAGCTATTACAAAAGAACTGAAATGAAATCATATTTGATATTTCATGGCTACACTTCTCTGCAGCTATAGTCAGCTCCTCAGTCACTACAGATCTTGTCCCTGTCTCTATCAAACACTGCTGCAGAGGAGGGAAGGGGTAGAGTTTTTGGCCCTGCTACTCCAACTTGAAGATCCAGTTCCTCATTCCTCTAATGGTTAGGAATTTCTTTTCGATTTCCAGTCTACAGTTTGATCATGGCCTCTATACCTGCATTCATTCTAACGCCAGCATCACTCTTTACTTTAAGTCTTTGTTTTCTTCCCTAGCCTTTGTACTCTTAAGGTATTCCTGAAAAGCAATTCATTTTGCTAGGGCAAGTAACATGTTTTTAGTATCTTCTTAAATAACATTCATTTCACAGTAATATTGTTCTCTGCAAAGATTATATTGTGATTTCATAATTCTTGCTTTTGCATGATCAGAACAATACACAATCTGCAGGAGAGGTCTCACCTGTGCTTTGTAGATGGGTATGCGTAGTGGAACTTATTGCTATGGAACTAATTCTTATGGAAATCTTTGCTGGAAATGCCATGTTTGATACATTTCAGTATCCTAAGAGATTTTTTCCCATGACTACATCACATTACCTGCCTATAGTTGTTTCTGACAATTTTTTATTTGTGATTTTCAACAGATAAACCTCTTGATATATTGCAAGAAACTACTGTTATTTGTCCCTAAACACTTTAGCTTGCACTTTGTAGTGTTAAATTTAATCCTCTTCCTATTAGTCCATTATTTATCACAGTCATCCACTTTTTTCCTGTAGGAGCCCTCTGTCCTAAAAACATGTCATCAGCAAAGTCCATTAGCAAACTGTCTGTGACAAGGTCATTAATGAACAGATAAAACAGAACTGGAGCCAGGACTAGAATCATGATCTGATCTTCCTGATCTTCCTGGTCTGACAGGCTCCAACATAACCCACAGCTGTCTCCATGTCGCTTCAGCCCTTTTCTGCAACTGAATTAATAATTTCACTTATGGTCCAACATATAATGTATCAATGAAGGCAATAAGGGTTAGGTGCTGCCATTCCCTGTCTAGCAAAAGGTATCAAAGATAGGGATCCAGTTAATTTTACCATGGTTTCTCACACACTGAATTTCATCCCTTTAGAATATACCTTCACCCTTTAACTTAAACTGTTCCTTCAATGATGTATTTTAAAATCCTAAGTACTCTGAGGTCAGAGTAGCATACTCCTTGTTACCACAGTCAGGGTGAGGGTTAAATTTAAGAAACAAAGCATAGACCTCCCATTGGAGCAGGGCTGCCAAGGTGCTGACAAATGAAGTATCAGTCTACAAAAAGGATTTCTCCTTAAAGAACTTTTTCCCAGGGACTCGTGCACCCGTCTGGCCCAAAGCTCAACTACAGCCAAGGCTGGGAAACAAAGCAAGCATAGAGCTCCCATTTGCACAGAGGCAGGCAAAGAAAGGAATAGGTAAAATGATTTCTTCCCAGATAACTTTTTTCACCTAGGCTATGTCTAGGGATCTTGATGTAATGCTTAGCCATGGCAGTTTCCATGGTCAGGATTAGGCTTGAGAGAAGGTGAGAAAAAGCATACAGCTCTGTTGGAAGTGAGGCTGCCAAGGGTCTGTCAATGGAAAGCTTAGGATGCAAAAAGGTTTGTCTCTGGAGAACTTTTTCCTGATGACCACATACGCTAGTCTGGGCCTAAGCCTCAGCTGAGGCCAAGGTCTAGGTTTAGGCTTAGGAGAAGGACTTGCAAAAGAAAAAAAAGCACTGCAAAGCAGCTGCCAATAGAAGGGGAAGGCTGCAAAAAAGATTTTTTCCCTGAGAAATTTTCCACGAAGATCATGTGTATCAGTCTAGGCAAAAGCTCACATGTTGCCAAGGTCTAGGATCAGCATTAGGGCTGGGAAGGAAACAAAGCCCTTGGAGTGGGCTGCAAAGGGGCTGCTAATGGAAAGGGTAGGCTACAAAAAGATTTCTCTGCAGAGAATTTTTTCTCCAACACCAAGCATATCAATCTTGGCAAAAATCTAGGAGTGGCCAAGGTCTAGGGTTAGGGTTATGGTTGGGAAAGAGAAAAAACATAGAGATCTGATTGGAGTGGGGCATCCAGGGGTCTGATAAATGAAGAGGTAGGCTGCAATAGAGTTTCTCCACAGTTTCTCCTTTTCTGCCAAAGGCCATGTAGAGCAGTCTGTGTCAAAGCCTCAGTCAAGGCCCAGGGTTAGGAAGGAGACAAAGCTCCCGTTAGAGTAGAGCTGCAAAGGGTCTGCCAATAGAAGGGGTAGGCTGCAAAAGTTTTACTTCCTGGACAACTTTTTCCCCAGGTCCATGTGTAGCACTCTGGACCCTAAGTCACCTCTGGCCAAAGTCTTGTCAGTAGCTCCTTAAGGGACAGGGAGCAAAGCTCAAAACCATGGACAGCAGGGCAGGGTCCTTGCTGGCCAAGGCCCATCCTCCCGCCCTTGATCAAGGCAAGCAGGGCAGGCCAGGGGTGGTTGCCCCTTTCAAGTGAGAATCCAGATCCTCAGGCAAGCCTATGGTGAATATGCTGGTCCAAGGTCAAACAGAGAAGGCAAGTTAGACTCGTATCCGGTGAGGGTAGCTAAGGTCAGGCATAGTCCAGTGCTTGCCAGGTAGGGCCGTAGTCACAAGGCAATCCTAAAGTTAAGCCAGCAAGCTAGTCCATAAGTCATAGTCCGGGTCAAGATTGTTTATGGTCAGGCAAAAACATGGCTGTGATGGAGGTGCAGATAGGTACACCTGCAACTTAGCTCAGACATAGGCTGAAGGCCCAGGCCTAAGCTTAAATGTAGTCCCTTGGGCTGCGAGCAGGACAGAGTGTGGGCTGCGAGTGTGGACAGAGACCCCAAGTGAGGCTGTCATAGGTCCTGAGAGGAAATTGCTTCCCAGATACTTTTTTTCTCAGGCCAATGCACAGTAATCTGGGCCAAAGTCTCAGCCGAGACCAAGGTCTAGGTGCAGGGTTAGGGTTGGTAAAGGGAGAAAGCATAGCACGCTCGTTCGTGTGGGGCTTCAAAGGGTCTGCCAATGGAAGGGGTAGGCTGCAAAAAGATTTCTCCCCAGAGAACACTTTCCCCAGGGCCACGTAGAGCAGTCTGGGCCAAAGCTTAGAACTGGCCAATGTCTCGGGTTAGGGTTAGGGCTGAGAAACAGACCAAACACAGAGTTCTCATTGGAGTGGGACTGCAATGGGGCTGCCAAAGAAAATAGGTTGACTGCAAAAAGATTTCTTCGCAGAGAACCTATATATAGATGTATTTCTCCCCGGAGCCATGTATAGCAAGCTTGGACAATGCTCAGCTAAAGCCAAGTTGTAGCATAACATTTGGGGTTATGATCGGGAGAGAGACACAGCATAGAACTTCTGTTTGAGCGGGGCTGCAAAGGGGCCACCAATAGCAGGAGTCATCAGCAAAAACATTTCTCCCTGGAGAACATTTTCCCCAGAGCCATGTATACCAGTCTGGTCCAAAGTCTCAGCTATGGCCTCAGTCTTAGGCTTAGGTCTTTAGGCTTAGGACTGAGAAAGAAATAAAGCATAGAGCTCCTATTTGAGTAAGGCTGCAGAGGGGTTGATAAATGAAGAAGAAAGCAGAAAACAATTTTTTCCTGAGGAAGAGCTGAGTCAGCTCTTTTTGCCAGGGCTTTGGCTGGGGGACTTGATTTCCGTCTTAGCCATGGCCTTGGTGTAGGGTTAAAGTAAGGGTTTGGACTGGGAGAGAGACAAAGTGTCGAGCTCCCATTGGAATGGTGCTGTAAAGGGGCTGCCAGTTGAAGGGGTGGGCTGCCAGTTGAAGGGGTAGGCTGCAAAAAGATTTTCACTCAGAGAATTTTTCCGCCAAAGGCCACATGTAGCACCTTGGCCAAAGCTCAGCCATGACCATGGTGTAGGGTTAGGGTAAGCACTGGGAAAGAGGCAAAGCACAAATCTCCTGTTTGAGTCGGACTGCAAAATAACCCTGTTCCTCAGTAGTAACTGGGCTATATCATTACTAGTAACATGTTTTCCAATCCATAGCTCAGAAGTTTAAGTTCTTAATCATAATTCCCAAGAGACTGTATCCTTGTTATCATATTACAGAGCTCCCTGCACACTTTAAGGTCAGGGTAGCAGCTCTGTAGCTACTTAAATCACTTTCTCTATGCACCTCAGCTGTTCTCAGTGGCTACAGCAACTACTCCACATATCCCTTCTCTAGTCTTTCTTTCCCTCCACATAAAATCTAAGCCCTTTGCCCTTAATATTAAAGCACCAAGCACTGCCAAATCATGGTTTATGTGCATATGATGGTTGTGCATATGATGGAGTACCTCAAGCTGCAAACACTACCAGAAGAGCTGAATGCCTTTTCTGGCATACCGTCAAGCAAAACTTAGCAGCTTACTACTCTTCTCCTCACTGCTACTTCAAACAGCAGTAGTTAAACAAAGTAAATTTAAGAGCCAGTGCTCTACACAGTGTCACTCCCACTTGCCATCACCCTCAGTTTTCCTCTCTAACCCCTATCACTTTCTAAGACTCCTCTCTTGAAAGTGTCTTTGGTTGTTAGTTAGCAATTACTTTGGCTCTCTTCTCATTTCGGTTGTATATTCCTTTTCCTAAGTCTATGTGTCATGTTTCTCTAAATATATCCTACCTTAAAACCCACTTCCGTGTGAAGGAATTCATCACCAAAATTACCTCATTTCTTTCTTACCTCTGCATGGTTTCCACAAGTACTTTCATGAACTGACTGAGGATAAAACAGTTTTTTTTAGAAAAGGCACATGAGAACATGTTTTCCACCATATCTTGCACAAGTTATTATTGTTAGATGTGTCACTATAGCTCCTAATAGTATCAGACATGGACTAGAACCCAGCTGTGCAGGATGTTATATAAGTGCAAAACGATGATCCAAGAGACAAGGATTTTAAAGATAACAGACATCAAACGTACATAGAGAAAGAGAATACAAGCTGCTCTATACTGCCTGCATTAACAGCATCTTAGATTAATAATAATGGAGTCTCTTTAAAATCTAACCTAGTTTTCATCATTCATGTCATTTGCTTTCTTTTTATGTTTCACTCTACCTGAATAGTGACTAAGTTTCATTTGTATTTCAGTCAGTTCTGCTGTCAGGTAGCGATCTTACATTGCAGTTCTTTCGCTGTAAATGTTTGGAGGGAGCATTTTGAAATAAACTATTTAAATAGAATTTGAAAAAAAATGTTGGAAACATTCCACTCTCCTTAGGGTCTTCACAGGCTGATTTTCCAGAGCTTAAACTTTAGCCCAAAACTGCTCTGATGCAACTTCTCACAGGGATGTGCATGGACACCATCCTGCCTTTGCACAAAGTACAAGCATGTGACTAAATTAACTCTTATTTTTGTTCCAGGCTCCACCATATACACAACTGAAGATTATAAAAATAAAAATACTGAAAGGTTATTTTCTAGAGAACAGATAGGTTTTATTCTTAAACCTGGAAATTTCATGCATAGACAGGATCACAGGTAGTTAACCTCATGTATTTGTTGTGATGATCCTCCACATTGAAAACAGCAGCCAAAAGATAAGCATAGTTGCTTTCTACCCCAAAAAATATCTTGGAAGAGCAAGCATGCCTACCAAATTGCCTATTCTGTATACTAACACACACATGCAAACAGAAGCTTAAACTTGTCACTGTAAGTCTTCTTATTCATGATCCAGAATGTAATATGGAGATGAAATATTTCTGTCCTTTTGAAATAATGACTTCTTGAAGCATCACAGGATTCAGAAGTTTAGCTACAACAATCCAGAATTTCTGATCTTAAAAAGAAAAAAGAACTAGGTATAATTTAACCCTAACTGAATAGCTCAGAAAGGAGGTAAAAATCCTTACCTCTGCTTCAGAAGCATTCACAGCTACCCTGAAATTTGGACAGAGGATAATGTCGGTGCAGCAAATATTTGCCCCAGGCTGTGAATGGACACCCGAACAGGAATGAAAGAAGGCTGACACAAACTTCTGCTCCTCTGTCCACAGAACTAGCAGACTGTTTTGGGGAGACTGGGAAGAGAAAAAAATACCTGGACTCCAAAAAAAGCATCTCAGACTGTTTATTCTAGTACAATACAAGAGCCATATTCAAGACTTTATCTCTGCTGATTACCTTGTGTTATTTCCCTTGAATAAAATGAAAAGGAGTAAAGACATGGAAATAGTCAGAGCTCTTGCAGTCTTCGCTCAGGAAAAGCCTACAGGAGCAGATGAGCTAGTTTAGTATATCTCAGCAAAGAATGTCACCGAGCGCCTGATTTCCAGAGAAAGATATTCAAAATACTTTCCTCTCAGTGACTTCTTCATGCACTTCCTGCACTGGGATTACAGGAACGGTAACACACGTGCTAGCTATACTGGCATTGTGCTCCCTGGGAATTAATTATGACATTAATTATGTAGAAAGGTAATGAGTCCAAAGCATACAATTCAGATTCAAAATCTAAGTCTCTCCAGGTTTAAATTCCTGAGTCTGAACTATTCCATCTCTACAGAATAATTACAGAAATAATTGCTGGATAAGGTATCCAAGAAAGTTAAAAATATATGTGACTTTGCCTGTTAAGTCAAAATAAGTAGCTTAACTTCAATGCAAATTTTCTTTTTACCATGCCATATAATCAGATTGTACAATTGTTTATACTGGCATGCATTCTTAATTGAACCTGTCCTGACCTTCAGCAAAGTTCTACTACAATTTCTTCCCAAAGTGTAGCTTCAGAAGGAAGACATTTAAAAGGTAGCACGCCTTCCATGGCTCAAGAATCAAGTTTCTGGTGTAAATTCTTGTGATTATCAAATCTGAAATGCTTGCTGTGCGGTAGTCATAAAATGAGTTTGAACTTTGTTTTTGACAATTCAACAGTACCTGCCTAAATGAGTATTTCAGCTTACAAATATCAAAGGTGTACATATATATTACAACAATATTGAAGATGAGGGAACACAAAAGGGAATTCAATCTGGACAACATAAATGCAATAAAAATTCAGAGAAATCGTCATGAGGATTATTTGTGCTGTTCCTTTTAAACTTCATTTAAAGTTTAGTTTAAAAAAAAATGAAAATAAAACTGTTGCAGCAGCAAAACTGACTTCATCCTAGTAGCAGAAACAGAAAGTTTTTTCCAGGGTTGGCTGTGATCTATCCCAAAGAGAGATTTTCACCATCAACCTCAGAACAGACATTTGATTCCTATGAAAACCCAGAGGGGCTTAATCATAAGAGCTTTGCTAGGCATTGGGGCAGGATGCCGCTCATGAGATGTTTATGCTGTTAATCTGTGGTGTGAAACTAGGAAGAGGAGGAGGAAGAGAGAAGTGACACAGTATTGCCAGCTTTTGGCTCAGGAATTCCTTTCCAGCTATGTTTCCTCAGAGCTTTAGGCCTTGTCTACACGTACGTAGAAGTCACACCAGCTTTACTGAAAGTGGTACATTTAGGCCAATAACTTGCATGTGTGTGAACATGTGTCAGATGAATTACTTCACAAATCTGACACAACCAGAACTGATGTAAATCAATTTTAAGATATATGAAAAACACAAAAAACTTTTCCCAGTCAAACTGGTATCAGATAACAGTGTTATTTAAGAAATAGGTATATTGAAAGGAGCCTAAGCTCAGTTTTACTGTCTGTGAGACACAGAGCAAGGAAGTTTTGCTCTGGTCAGGCTCTTCTTTGCCTTGGCAATACAAATCCAAAGGCAAAAAGCATAGCAGGGATCAGAGAAGTTGGATGAACTCAGCCTGTGGTCCTCTTTCTGCAAGTACTTGTTTATAGCACAGTAAGCATACCCTGAAATACAAATGCATCTTGCGTGAAACAGGCATGTTTCCAAAGATGTTTGGAAGGAAGCTGGGATAAAGAAATGTAGACACGCTACAGTTGGAGTTTAGCTACTGTTCAGTTGTTTTTCCTTTACTTAATTTATTTCCTAGCTTCATGTTTATTTTTCTTAATAGCTAGTTTCCTGGTTCGACCTTGGAGAAGGAAGGGCACTGGAGAAACAAGGGTTTTCCTGGTTAGCAAAAGGTGGTGCAGAAGAATACTGCTGCATTCCTTAGCTGTCAAAAACTACTGTATTGTTTGAATGGGTATGGAGATACGGAAGTGGAAGCTGCTTTCTTTCATTAAGCATGCAGCAAGGAAAATAACATTTAGATTAGGGTGGGATGCCCTTAGACAGTCACTGATGTGGAGCTGCCAGTGGCAGCTGTGGTCCCCATACTTAGAGCCAGCTGTGCGTTGCCGGTTGTACCATGCTGCAGCCCAGCCACACATCTGTAAGGCCAACACATGCACCTTGCTCCCCCTTGCCCTCCTGCGTGGCTGCACCACCCATGAACCCACTAATGTATAGCTTCTTGGGCAGCCCTTTTATAAGATATTTATGTACTTAACAGCACCAACCATGTTAGAGATCAGGCAGCGAAAAATGGTGTGAATATCCTGCAAAACTACAGGCAGGCTGTGGGTGAGTGCTTGCCAACGAAAGTGTTTGAAGGGATGTATGAACAAATTCCCAATGATTAGCTATGTCGCTGCTGCTTGGACACATGGGGAACTGGCTGCTGTTCCCGCAGAAAAAAGTCCATGTGCTAATCTGCTACCTGCATCTTGTTCTTCATCCGGACTATTTGAGCATGCAGGGCTGCAACTGCTCTGACCCTGCACCCTCAGCTCTTCCGCACTGTCTGGCAGACAAAGCTTTCAGAAACACATATGTAGTCTTACCCAAAGCCTTTAAGCAAAGAACAGTGTAGGTCAACGCTGGAGATTTATGCAGCTCAATGGATGCCTAAAGAGAGCACAGTGTCGGCTACAATCGATAGCGACGAGGTTTACATGCATTTCCCTGCTGTTGTGTCCTGCCCACCACAGGCATTTGGGTGAGAAGTGACTCCTCTCAAATCTGCATGGCACATGTCATGTTCCCTTGCCTTTTAGGAAGTAGCCAGTGGTGTTAGAGGACACCGTCTCACTAATTTGTTAGTTAATTCCAGACACGAGGCACCCCTGAGATAAAAAATAATGGATGCAAAAGATCAATGAGTGGATTATTGATTCTGTCAAAGCTCTTTATAGCTAATTATAGTGTTGAATGCCAGCTGAAGTGGCTATTGGGTACCTTCCACACACAATAAGGTCACTAGCATGCTTAAAAAAAAATAAATAAAGAGAGACAAGCTCCAGAAACCTTATTTCACCTCACCTCTTCCAAAGTTAACTTACATCACTTGGAATGTTTGGGGCAAAATGGTGCTTTACATACAAGCTCAGTTGTTCCTGCCAACTAAAGTCAGGCATATTTCTGGCAGCAGGAAGAACCACCGGCATTTGTATGCTCCTCCAGCTAAACGGGAACTCACTGCAAGGGTTAGAGTGTGTTAGACACAGCACATGTTCCCACCTTGAAAAATGAAATAGCCTTGAAATTATTTCAGAATCTCTCCTTTACCTTCCCAGCATCGTTTCTGTTGCATTCATGAGGATATTCAGAGAAATAACTCAGCAACATGAGTTTGTTGGAGAAGGAAAAGCTTTGTTAATACAAATAAACTTTTTAAAGGGAATTGTTTCACATTAAGTCAAATCTAAAGGTCCACTGCTCATCCCTCTTGCATTAAAAAGTGTCAGGTACTTCTAAATGTTAGCCTTTTTCATGAGGCCTCCTTCACAGGAGCAATTTTCTTTTTTCCAGTAGTATTTTTAGAGGAAAGGTTTGTTCTCATTTCGCATCTGGATAAACCTGACACCTCTCAAAGTTTTCCACAAAAAACAAGAAAGCCAGTTTATCTTCCCTTTTCCACACTCACCAGAGCGGCTGAGAGAAGATACTTCGCAGATGGGAGAGAGAAGCTCAGCTCCAACATCTAAATGGAGTACACTTGGAATGTGAATCGAGGCTATTTCTAACTACCAAGCCTGGATCATGTGTATCTCATAGGAATACACAGAAAGCTTCACTGGGAAAATTTATTTGGAACTAGTATACTCCTACCAGTCCTTTTTGCTTCGATGAACTGTCATTTTCTAACAAAAAAATTTTCATCAAAAAATTCCTGACCAGCTGTACTGTCATCCCAATTTATCAATGAACAACACACTAAGACATCATAACAGAGCTCACCTCATGGTACATAAGACACCTTAAAAGTAGGCCAGTCTAATTTAAGAGGCTGCTACAACATAAGTAGGGTGCTATCAAGGAGGTTGCTGAGAGCCAGAAGCCAGGTATGTGAGTACCATGTTGCTGGGTTAAAGTAGCCTAATGAACTACACTTTGCACATCCTAGGAGAGAAGAGTTTCAGAAAAGATGATGGTCTTATGAAAAGGAGGGAGTCGATTGGAATACACAAAAACTGTCACAGAGAATGAAAAAGAGAAAGCGCGAAAAGATGGGATTTGGATGTCTTATGGTGATCCCAGCTACCTGAGTTAAGCTTTTTAAAACTACACAGTCACTAATGGTGAAATTCATTACTCCTGTCTTTACTGTGGACATCTATAGATGTTTCTACTATCAGTGGAAAGAAATAGGCACTTTTCAGACACTAATCAACTTATCTTGCATTGGCATCCAAAACACTTTAGAAGTAGTGGTCCTGGTAGCTATTAATTTCTGTCTATTGATTATTATAGGGTGAGCTGACTGCTCACTCAAATGCAGCCCTTGCAGACGCCTGCAGTTGATCAAGAGGAATCTCTCATCCTGCTTGTTGCTGAATCACACACTATTTTGCCGTGAATGAGTCTTTGAAACACAGGACAATCCAGAAAGCTTTATTTCAGAGATACTTCATAGATGAGTACGATTTTTCCTTCCTATGCTATCTCTGTACTGAATTGGTCAGCAGTCTGAAAGAGGACAGAAAGTGCTTCTTCTGAAGAATCAGACCCTTAATATGGAAGGAGATCATTCTGGCAGGACACAGAGTGCCTAATATCCATGAACTGTTTTTTTTTTTCTTTTTATTTAAATAGAGATTTCCTTGTGACTTGCTCAGATGGAATACTCAGTGCCTCAGGCAAGTCTATGCAGCTGGCTCTACAGCTTGCAAAGGCCTTGGCTACATTACAAGTGTCATATTTTCTCACAGATAAATTGTTCTTGAATAACATTGCCTAAGTAATAGGGTTTCCATCAGCATCAGCTTTGCATACCTCCTTCCCCTTTTTCACCCTGCTTTTATCATACAGACGCATTAACTGTGATCATTGCAAAGAAGCTCTATTTATGTTTTAGCTCCCCTGAGTACCTCTTGCCATCTCCAAGCGGATGGATGGCACACAGGATCAGGTTCCCTATTCCACCCTCGTGTCTTTTTTTAGCACTTGTTTTAAAGAATCCAAGGCCGCAGAGCAATGAAGAAGGTTTGGTGACTGTCCACTGCAGTCATCATACAGTAGGCTAGTGACTGAAATGAATTGCCTTCACCAGGCATGCCCACTTCCAGGATCCACGCTTGCAAGTCACAGGGCTTGCAAGGGGCTCTCGTGAAGGGCGAGGGGGTGGGTTTTGTGCATATTTGAGTGAGAGAAAGATGTGGGTTCACAAATTCCCCGTGAGGAATTGACTTAGAAGTATACATAGAAATACATCTATTTCTGTATGGCTAAATAATCTCCATTCCTTCAAATTAAATATTCATTCCACATTGTTTCCTTTGCAGTGCTGAGAAGAGACAGTTTGACACTAATATATAGCCTTTTTTTTATCCTGAAGGAATTTTGTCCTCCTAATTAAAATCTCTTCCTGTGTCCAAATGATTCCCTTGATGAAACAAATCACACATGGCATGAATGGCAAGACATCAGACTGTGTAATCTGCTGAAGATCATGGGAGCAGCACAGAGAGGGCATGCCAGGTTATTATTTCACTTGCATCCAACAGTGCATCCAACTCCCTGCCCCTAAGCCTGACCAAACACAAGATTTCAAATTTTTGTTAAGAAAACAAGACTTAAAATACACTGCATCCTTAGCTGCACGTAAGCAGCCCCTCTCTTCTGCAGTAACTGTTCTCTGTAAATGCTCTTCAGACCTGCCAGCCCTGGTGTTTGAGCCACCTTGGTTAGAGTTGTGCCTGAAAAATGTTCCAGTGTTTCACCAAGACAGGCATGTTTCTCCGAATCTGTACAGAGCCTGACACAAAGAGGACAAATACATTAAAATGATAATACAGACTTCCTCCTCCTCAGCTCCTGAAGCCTAAAACTGAAAACACAAAGAAATCTAGACCTCGCATTTGGTCTCTTTTCTAAGATAAATTTTAAATAAGTGATAATTTTCTGCTACTGTACGGCAATAGAAGGTCTTTGCAATCCTACCCACGCTTTCAATAAGAATTAACCTAAGTTGTACCAGGAGAACCAATAGGCAGACTGATATGAGCAGCCAAAGAGGGAACAATATTTACAGTGCTGTGTCATCCAGCTGAAGAGAGCAAGATGACACAGTAGTTAAAATGCCAACAGCTTCCGCAGATTTTTCTGTATTGCTGCTCCCAACACTGTTACCATTAAATTGAGGGCAACAACCTAGAGAAATTTTAGCAAATGTTTAGTAATGTGGCTACAGCCCAAATCTCTGTCCAGAATGTAATTCCACTCCAGTGAAGAATGAGCAGGATTCATTACGGCAGATAAACAAGTCACTCTGCTACCCTAAAGCTAGACAAATATTGCTGCGATGCCTCCTGGAGAAGGAAGGAGTAAGCGCAAAATTCAAATCTACATTTCAACTTGGGAAGGCCAAAGAAAAAAGGGTGAGCTTTCTTCTAGCTGGCATCTCTTCTCAAGCAGTGCATGTATTCCATTTCTGACCAGGAGGTTCCAATATAAGCCTTGAAACCGGAACATGCAATCACCATTCATTACTTTCTCTCTCTTTTCCTACGCAGAAAATCTTGAGGGTGCTAGAACGGAGAGTCAGGTTCATTCCATTGCAGTGCCGTGAACATTAGACAGATCACTTTGGGAATGTCTGTTCCAAAAAGGGAATTATTGGTTATGGCCTACTGCTATATTTTCCCTTACATGACAAAAATTCAGGTTGTTGCAGTTTGTTTTGTTCAGATTCATGGCAGATTCTGCTACTTTGTTGGTGTAGTCTGCCTCTTCATCAAGATAGCGCAAAGTCCTTTTTTCCTGAAGATAACAGAAATCAGAGTGGCCCAAGGCCACTTAATATTTGTTCCCAGATGCTTTCTCTCCTTTCCCAGACCATAACATCTGCCTGTATGTCCAGAAGCCTATTTCTGCCCAAGGCATGCGGCACTGAGAAGCCATGGACAAACGACCATTATGCAGTGGACTATGATGCAAACACAAGTCTGCAACCCATGGGATGAGCAGGACCTGCTGTCCCCAGGCTGCCAACCAGCCAGACATATCTGGGGTGCTATAAATATGAGGTGGGCAGTAATACTCAATATTTGCAGTGGCCATTTGTCTATGACTTCTGTGTGTAAAGCAGTCGAGACGGACCTATGGTTGCAGGACCTCTCAGTAGAGCAGGGTAATTGAATCTGTTTTTCCTGGGGCTTGGGAAGGTGCCTTAACCATCAGCCTATCTTTCCTGAGGGTAATGAGTTGCACTTTTGTACCTACCACTTGCTCAGTGAAGACCATTATGTAAACTATTTGTGACACCAGCAACAGGACAGAAAACAAAGCCTAAATGAACTGTCACTTAAAAGATCTCACTAGGGACAAAGCCAGACTATAGCTCTGAATACCCTCAGGCCACCTCAGCCCACAGGGAAAGGATGTGCAGGGAAGGCTTGCAACAACATGAACCAGGTGCCAGTACAAATCTTCCCCACAATAGTTATTAGTCCTCACCAAAAAGTGCTTCCCCATTTCTTTTTCCGCAAGCAGCTGAGAATGACTGTGTCTTTGCATCCGTTTTCCCTCGTAAGGCTGCTAATCGCAACTTGAAAACCTTCATTAGCCACTTACCGAAAATGGTGGGCCCACGCAATGGAAAAGCAAGGGTGCTGACAGACGAAACCTGGCAAGTCTCCCCAAGCCATTCCAGGATTTCTGACCTCAGCTGCTGGCTCCGTCCCTCTGTCAAAGATAACCGTCCCACGGCAGAGTCAGCAAAAGGGAGATGCACCCCCGCCCCAGCCACTGCCGTGCCAACCCGGCGTTGCAAGGCTCGGAGGACCATCAGATGTCTCTAGCAGACAGACTTTGATAGACCTCCCCACCGCAAGTTTCACTGCTATTCCTGTGTCACTCTCACCCTCATGCCTGCAGTACTGCTCGTCTTACTTCATTGTCTTACTTTTGACTGTTAAAGTTATCATTTTCTCACTGTTCTCACTGGAACACGGATTGCTTCCTGCTACATGTGCTGTTTACTCTGAGCAAAGAGACTGAATATAGCAAACAACCAGTCAGGATACGTTTCTCTTTCTCACTACCAGGCTGTCTGCCAAATAATTACTGAAGTTCAAAAAGAGCAGGTAGCGACGATGCTAGTAAATATATAAGAGGAAAATTCAAGTGAATCACACATTCACTTATTCTCAGCAACAATGTTTTATGAGCAATATACAGGATATAAAATAAGTGTTGGGCAGCCATGCCTTTAAATTAAACTTCCAGTCTTGCGTAACCAGACTACTAATCCCTTTTGCAATTCAAGCTCCTCAAGTATCTCATCCACCCACACTTTAACCCATTGCTGCTGTAATTCTGGTACAAATACAGTAGCGACGGATGCGAACA
Organism: Struthio camelus; assembly: GCF_040807025.1. Classification (NCBI taxonomy): domain Eukaryota; kingdom Metazoa; phylum Chordata; class Aves; order Struthioniformes; family Struthionidae; genus Struthio; species Struthio camelus. Next base: position 129,329,701 of record NC_090943.1, read on the forward strand.
TCCAGAAACATCAAAGTGAATCAGTCCTTATTTTAAAGAGTGACAAATTGACCTTAACCTGAGAAAAATGTTAGGTTATACTACATACAGAAGCCAAGAGGCTTAAACAGCAAGACATAACGTTTTAGTAGCTGCCAGTTATCTCAGCAGTATCAGGTGAAGATAAAAGTTTGTCACTTGCTTCCAAAAATTCCCAGTCCTCAAAGCCACTGACTGACTACATACGAGAAACTACTGAGGAATAAGTTCTAGGAAAAGATACCCATTAAAGAGCAAACAGCTTCTGTTGGAGAGCTGGGAAGCAGCTTTTCTAGCATGCCTCCAGCCAACCAGCTTTCTTGCCGAACATCAAAGGATTGCAGAGTTTGCTTTCCTTTTAGAAGGGAATGGTAGTTTTCCACTTAAATCTACCGCGTGGATTTGGAATTAGTTTATTTGGCTCAGTAACTGTAGCTAAGAGGCATAGCCTTTTTTAAAAAAAGACTTGCCCCTTCCATTTTCCTTTTTGCTCATATAAAGCAAGCAAAGTAAGCTGACACAGCCAGGAGCTGTGTTATGATTCATAATTGTAGGATTGAGAGTCTATTTTCATTGACTGGACAACAGACAGAAATGGTGACTCTGCAGCTGACTCTCAGGACAGTATGTAAGATATGTGTGGTATGCTGTGAGCTTTGTAGTCTCCTTTGGCAGAGGAGAATTCCCTAGATAAGGACAACGGTAGGGAAGAGAGGGAAGAAATGACTGAAAAATCTTATGGCAACAGAAATCCTCAGGAAGAGAGCAAACTATGAGATTTGGGTTAGAATCTTATCTTTTACGGATAAGAGTAATTCTCTTAAGGTAAAACAAAAGAAAGAGCAAAAATTTACACATCTAAACTTGAGTACGTTATCTAAAGTAAACCTCCATAAGCACTAACGCAAACAACCCTGCTTCACCCCAGTCTTTCTTGATCTAGCTATGCCTTGAGGCAGATGTTGCAATAGCTACGTAAATACAGACATACAAAGAAAAGGGTGAAACTTTAACTCTCAGATGAAAGGCTTACATGATTCAGCAAAGATTTTTTCTGATCTGGAAAAGCCAGAACAGTGCTCTCTCTCTTAAAAAAAAATACATATATACATATACATATACATATACATGTGTATGTATGTATGTATGTGTGTTTGTGTAGTTATATATTATTATGTATACTTTACATGCATTGTATATATTTTTATATATTTATACATATGTAATATATATAGTTACTCAAGAAATACCTAAATCCCCAGTGGTTTACAGATATCTTAGGCCCTGCTCAGGCACTGTGGGACTGCGTCCTGCTCGGGGAAGGCACTACCTGGCCTGGGTGGCAGCTGCCCTCGACACTCGGCTCCCCTTCCCTTGCAGAGAAGCCCTGGTCGTGCAGCTCACTTGACAGCTAGTGGCAAAAGCGAATGAAACAGAAGCTGTTTAATGTATTTTTACCTAGGAGTTGATTGGACCGGAAATAATTCTTTTTGTCTCCCCCCACTATTCAAACTCCCAGAAAAACAGTTCATGATCTTGCTGGACCAGGTCACAGTCTCCCATCTCGGTGATTTCAAACTAGATTTTAAGAAGCTCTTCCATCAATAAGCCAGTACAGTGAGGCAACAGCTCCAAGCTGTGTAAATTTTTCCCATTGATCCCAAAGTAGTAACGATTCTAAAGTTTAAATGGTGTTAAGAAATGTGTATATACATAGGTATGCATGCATAGCTGAAGTGGTATAGGCACATTATGACTGGTGAAATGAATGCATTTGGGATAGCTGTGGAAAGTTAAAAACACGCTTTACAGGAAAAAGGCAAATAGCAGCCTCTGTTTCTATCCAAAACATATGTGAAAAGGGCGATGAGAAGGATGTTACTGTGAAAGGGGAAGTCAGCTGAGATGGTGGGTGAAAAGTGACAGAGAAACCATAGGAGAAAGAGTCTGTACCTCTGTGATGGGTTAGGTGATAAACTGCTCAAGCTTCCTTATCTTGCCTTGCATTCAAATGAAGAAACCTGTAACGAAAGCTTCCTTTGAGTTCAGACAGCAGGAGCTGAAGCAGTTTTGGGCATTGGAGTATAGGTGAAGGCCATAAAAGTCGTTCCGTCTCCAGTGCTACACTCTGGAGTCAGAGAAGTACTCTGCAAGAAGGATGGCATAAAAGCATATCTGAAACAAGACTGTTGCCTCTGCAAAAATGACCAGCACTTCATGTGCAGTAAAGGAATCAAGGACTGTCCAAGCTGCTATCAAGCATGATAGTGTTAGTGCAGAAACTCATGGTAAAAAGACGAAGAATTATAGTAAAAAGAAGTAAGATATAGGAGCCCGTTCACGTGGCAAGTCCAAAAAGATAAGGTGCCAATGTCCTTTCCTGCAGAAGTACCCTCGTCTCTCCAGAGTCAACTGCATGGCTACTTTAGCAGTTAATTGCTACGCAGAGAAATCTAGGCTCAAGTCCACCCTAAGATGTAGATCCACTTCATTCTCCTTTTTCCTGAAGGCTGCATAAATCATCAAATATACCACTCAAGTCAAAACACTTTTCTTCTCTCACTTATGTATAAATCTAGGTGAATCTTCTTCTCCTTAAGTGATGGCAGACTATTTGTGCGTGGAACCTCTTTCTTTGGGTTGAACTTAAATCCATGTTCCACAGGGTAGCTAGAAAAAGCAAGGCATTTTAGTAAGATACAGAACGCAGAGTCTCATCACTGGTGGCTGTTAAACAAATAGGGCACTGTTCTGTAAACAAAGCGCTAACCTGGGAAGGCTAGTGAAGTACCTTCTCACTTCATTACATTTTGCCAACATCAACATCTTCATCTTCAAACACTTAACTTTCTGTCACTAACACTGCTGTACAGTGTTTTCGGGAACAAGTAAAATGTCTGTCTTAAAACCTGAGGAGTAAGGATTCCCTGTTTGCTGAACAGTCTCCAAATGCATCCCACAAGCCTATAATTCTTCATTTCTTGGCGCACAAGTCAGAATAAATACTCCATTCAGTTACAGTACTGACCCAGGGAGAAGGAAAACCTCAGTTAAAAAGAAAGCTGCTCAGGAATTTCTTTAGAGAAGAAACACGTACAAGTCCAGCAAGACTGCAAGGCACCAAGTCTCTGCATTTAGAAAAATATCCAGTCTTGTAGGGTTACCTGTTGGTCTGCCGTTATGAGGAGACTCAACTAAATGTGCTGTTAGCCAGTAAGGTGGGAACAGAGTCTAGTTTCCGTTCCTAGCGCAGCGTGATCAGAGCACTCCCAGGCACACATTTTTCATCTGACACCCTTGCTCAACGTCTACGACTGCCCAGTTCACCCACCTCATGAAACAAAATCAGCGTCCCCACTCTCCGCAGCCCTCTTTACAGGGTCTGTTAGGTAGCAAGGTTTCTAGTGAAACCCCTTTCCCACATGACAGGAAAACAAGAAAAGAGACCTAAAACAAGAATTTTTCCTTTGTAGACTCTTCGCTACCAGCAGGAGAGTCGCCCCGCCACCATTTTTCACACTGTGCTGCATGTAAAAGCAGGCTTACACTTGGCAGCCAGCTTGCTACAAGCCAACAGTAGCATGAGATGCACTTCGTAAGCAAATCGAAAGACCGTCTCAGTAGCAATGGACAGAATGACAGTAGAAAATTGTCATCCCAAGGCTAGAGATGTTATCTTAGGAAATTCACACTTTTATCAATCTTCTTATATTCAGACTCTTTGAATAAACATTTAGCTATACTTAGCACTTCAGTGAAAAATATGCAGATGATTCCTTCTTATTTCCTGGGGATATACAAATACCACACAGTTCTGAATGGAATATCCTTGAAGTCCCATACCTGCTTATTAGGGATTACGTAGCCTATTAGCAAGTAGGTGAACATCATGTTTCAAAGCTATGAAGTGATAAGTCCTGCTGCTGTAGGACTTCTACCGCAATACTTTTTTGCAGCAGCACAAGTTTAGATTAATTGTTAATACTTCTCTGGAGAGAAAAAAAAATCCTATTAGAATCATACTGTGTCAAATAGCCTAATTAGAACAATTGCAAGGACGTTATGGCTTCACACAAAGTTATAGGGTTTGTTTCAACTGCCGCCACATGAAGTTTGTCCAATAGTTGTAAAACAACAGAAAAAAAGTGTATTTTTTCAGTTTTAGATAGACTGTGACCAGTAAAACCAAATGCATGAGTCACTTCTGAGAGCCCCTAAAGTCCATGTTCAGATGAACTAGCTTCATATTATCACAAGATTTTTCAGCTCTCTAAATGTTGTAGTACTCTAAGCTGTGGCTACTTAACACCTCTTAATACAAGATACAGCCTGTAAAGAGAAATAAAATGGTGCCAGTTTTCGCCAGGTCAGAGGTTTTTTGTTTGCTTCTTATGAAATCTAGAAAAAGTTTGAGTGACCTTTTCTCTTTATGGATGACATCCATACCTGCATAGAAGGGAAATGTAAAGGTCTATTGAACTCTTTTGCACAGAAATGGCTTCTGCCTTAACACATTCAACATATTCAGGCTATAAGCGTGGACACAGCCTCAATGTAAATAGGGAGGGTGGAGGGAGCCTGTGCAACCCCGTGACTGCATCAGCCAGTGTAGGGGCTTGAACTCCACCTGCTACATCCATTAGTGCTAATAAGAAGCTCCAGTGCCTTTGTTACAGAGATGTATATTTATGTATATATACGCACATAAAATTTTTTTAATCAGCTATTTTCATTAGCTTTCTTCTTTAAGAATAAGTATTTTTGGTGTACGTGGACGAAGAGACGAATAACTTTTAGCTAAAAGTATCATATCCAAAAGTTGTACACAGAAAAAAAATAGTTTAGCATTTTCAAATAAAATTTGAAAAGATAGACAAGTAAATAGCTTAACCAGGGCTTGTATTGAAAAGAAAATTAGAAGAATGTGTAGGGACATGTGGCTGGTATGGGGGTAGTAAATGAAGATAACAGCAGAAGCAAGGAAAAAATGTTTAAAATTAATACTAAGCCTGTAAAAGAAAATGGCAAAGCTACACCTTAAATAATATCGATGGACATACCATTGCAGGACATATTCACAGCACTGTCCCAGGCAAGAAAGAAAAGATTTTTTGCAAGACCTTTCTTACAGTTATGTGTGTTTTCTGCTTCCAGCAATACAGTAGCTTTATGCCAAATGCCGACACAGGAGTCATTCTGCACTATAAAATAATGTTATTCCTGCAGCCACTATACAACTTCTTGAATTGTGTTTCACCTTCGCAGGAAAGAATGCAGATAGTTTTCTCTTAACTCTGCCTTTTCACAGCATAGGCACAGTAGACTGCTACACACTGGTAATTACAGCTTTTAATTTCAATCACTATTAGTTTCTTTAATATTCAAAGCAGCCCTGCCAGAAAGAGAAATAATAGCTCCAAGGCAACAGAAGCTGTTCACTTGCTTTCCTGTGAATAATAATATTTCCCAGTCTTACTTTCAGGCTGATGTTGAATTATGGGCAGAGTTGCTCATCTTCAGCCCCTTAGACATTTTCGTCGTTGTTGCTGAATCCAGATGACTCCCCATTTCCATGCCTACTGATGAAAAAGCCTCCGCTTCCTTATTCAGTGCAAACGGGGAGCAGGAGAAAGGAGAGAGGCACGCTGGAGGAACAGAAGAACGAGTGAGTCCAGCCCCACGGCGGTGCCTGCGGAGCGAGCTGGGGTGAGCCCGCGGTGCGCTGATAGGGGCACGCTGCGCTAGGGGCTTCCTCACTGCTAGCAGGACGCACTTGGTGCACCCACGCTCTTCCCACAGCCGTGCCACCAACTTAACCAGTTCCCTACAGACCTGTGGAGATGGCTGAGCAGTCACAGGCGGGTTTTTGCCACAGTTTGTTTACAAACCAAGTCACCTGTCTGCAAATAAGGGATTCTGGACTGTATTCTGCTGCATGCTTTCCAGGCAGCTCAGCATCCCTTCCGCTGATTTTTCTTCCAGCTTAGTTTACATGATCTCTATTCCTCTCCATGTTAATTAGCCCGATTCCAATTAGTAAAACAATTAACACCAGTTTTTAAACCAGAAAATAATTCTTTTAATTTCAGTGTTTTAAAACTAAATCTGAGCTTTGCCTCCAGCCTAAAGACCACTCCTGAAAAACACGACCTGACGCTGAATCCTTTCTCAGCACCGACCAGCAGGTAGAATCCTGACAAACTAGGCTATTACAAAGACTTTCCAGCTCTGTGTATTCCAACCATCACAGACTTGTTCAGATCTCTCAATTCATTTTTTTCTTCAAAGTATACAGTGTGACACTGTAGGCAGTTTTGCTAAACAACCATACAGAGCAAAACTCTACCTGCTGCAGCAGAAGAAACATATGTGACCACTATGTGGATTGCCATCTTCATTTAGATTTCCTTTCACGGTGATGATTCAGCTGGTGGGCAGTGTCGTCACACAACCTTCTTCAAAACTTTGAGCTGTACCTGAAGTTGAGTGTCTCTGAGTCAAAGGCAAGTGAAAAAACCCTGCATGTTGTGGGAGAGCTTTCATGGGGCAGATCTTACAGTAAGGGGAGGTGAAGAAACTTGCTGATACAGAGAGGTATCTTCAGGAAACAGGAGACTTCCTAATGGGGAGTTTTCTGTAAAAATTAAGGCAACAAAAATTAAGGAATGTGTTTGGGATACATTCTTGTTCTGCTGAGCTTAGTAGGTAAAGCTGAAGAGAGTCATACTTGCCTGTGAAAAGACTAGAGGAGCATTTACGTCTCCTGCATTTCATTTGATGATAGCAAATGAAATCCTAGGAGGCCAGAATTATTTGATCTATAACTAGCAATCACTAATATTCTTATTCCTGATTATATAAAAGATTGATTTCTCCATAGCTCAAATGGGCATTTCTCCTTTCAGGTTTGGTATTTTAACTCAGTCGACTTTCAGTGAAGATATTTTCAGTACAGCTAAACTTTGATCATGTAAGTGATTGTGATGTGGAGTGCCATTCAAATGCGTGCTTATTTATGAAATCTTTCACTTACACTATGATAAGCTTACCGGGTCCTCAAAGACTGAATAAAGGTTTCTGTGCATCAAAGCAAAGATTTCTGCAGATTTGGGGAAAATGCCTAAACTGCACTGCTTGAAGGGTGATATGTGATTGGGTTGTTAAAGACTGAATTGTAAGGCTTTAGCAGAAGGGGGCACATTAAAATTGAGTGACAACCCTTTCTAATTTGAGCATATAACTATGCAACCTTAATATTCTTCTAGTACTGTTTGGAATTTTTGCATAAAATTTCTTACAGCAATGATTTTGGGTTGTTTGACAGATTCAAACTGACAGTCTGCAGGTGAAAGGCTTTCTGTCATGTTACCAGTCTTTTGAGTCATTCAGGAGCATAGTGACAAGTGCACATTATGTATAGGCACTTATCTTATCAAGGGCCAAGCCTTACAAACCCTTCTAAAAAATAGCCTCATTGATTTAAGCAAGTCTGTGTCATGCTTAAGGATGTGTAGAAATTGATTCTAAGTACAGAGCTTCCTTTCACGTTTGATTGCTCATTTTTTATTCAGCAAGATAATAGCCTGTCAATCGTCAGTGAGGATACGCTCTCTTAGCACTGTAATTCGCGTAGCAGTTGTTGATTTTACAAAGTGAGGCACTAACTTAGAGCCAGCCTCCTCCTTTTATTCTGGGCTTGATATCAACTTTGGAAGAGTTATTAGGAATTTAAAACCTAAACAGAGCATATTGCCTTTCTCTCCTGAATATTTTAGTATCTATTTTCCCCGTTTGAATAGTCAAATATTACATCTTTTTTCAACAGAAATGAATAGAGTAAGAACAATATAATGTATGCAATCAACAATGTGCAGTTTGCTTTCATTTCCAATAAGATCTCCTGAAAGGAGTAATGCTCTCTTGACAACTCAAAACATGAACCCCGTGGTATATGATAAGTTCCATTATTTAGTTTATACGGATACATAAACTAGCAGCTCCTAGCTTGTATGAAAAATCCTGCTGTTCCACAGTAACTAAAACACACCCCCAGTAACAGGGCAAAAAGTCTCACCCAGTGGGGAGGCCTTTACTTCAGCGTTAAGTGCGCAATTGCCCTATAGCTTTAAAACAGTGTGAGGGAAGGTAGGGAATGGGAATACGAACACCTTCATGCTGGGGGTTTAAGACCAAGAATTTCCATCAGAAATTTTCAAAATCTAGCAAGATGAGAATCAGCTCATTTTTTTTCAGTCCATTGATATCTGCTTCTTCTTAGCAGAAAAAGTTAGCTCAACATGTGTAGAAAGCTGAGGCAACCATGCCACTCCTAGATGCTCTCCACGTTATTCTGCACATGACAAGAGACTGAAATTGGTATATGTTGCTTCCATTTTTATTGTTTCCAATATTCTGAACTTCAGGATCAGATGCTTTCACTTTCTTTTGACAGTTTGGCCAAAATGCAAATAGTATTTTGTTACATAACCTGTGAGTTAAATTATTAAATTATTTTATAATAATTAACTATTATTAATAATTATAAAAAGTTAAATTATTTTTGAGGGGAAATAGAGATGAAAGGAAAAGATAATTTCTTCCTATTACTGTCAAGCCCCTGCTTCCTCCAAGGTCACTCTTACAACAGGGGGAAAGACTGCCTACTGTTATTTCTCTTTTATTACCGTGAGTTCAGGGAAGTCAGGTTAGTTTAAAAGATCAAAACGCTTCAGATGCATGCAGTGGTGAAGGCTCACAACCCTGCAGAGAAGAAAGTGCTGGGTGGTGGCTGACAGTAGGTGCTCCAGCCAAGTGGGAACTGAAGATGCTGGTCCTCGTGTCTACCTGTCTTCAGGGGCTCCTGAAATGACCTCTGGGGAACTGGAAGAGCTATCATGTCCCATCAAGAGATAGCAATCTGAAGGGCTTCCATCTAATCACAGAGAATACCTTAGGGCAATGTGCCTTAAAATGCATTGCTCTTTTCTTAAGTAAGAATTTTTCAATCAACCTCAATATCTAGCCTAAAAATGGAGAAAGTAATCATTGAAAGAGTCAGTGATTTAGTCCAAGGATTGCATCAATGTTCTTCTTGTATTATTATCTTTAAATATTATTGTTATCTTTAGACAACATAGCCACATAGTTTGTGGTGGTGGAGAACAAGGTAGTTCAGTTTGCAGGGAACTGTGGCCAATGGTGTGTAAGACCACAGCAAAAAAAAAAGGATGAATATGATGCTAAATCTATGTAATGTCAATTTAAATATTAATACAATGAGTTGGATCAAGATCCATCACAGTTAAGCATCTGGTTCCATTTTGAGCTTGATCTAGCAAAATCCTCATGCTTACAATCTGGTACACATCTCATTGTATCATATTGCATGTTTTTTTAGGCTACTAATGCTTTCAAATATGACTTATACAATATCGTTTATTTCAGTCGAAAATAAGAGTTAACTCAACGTGTCTGCCTTTCTAAATGGAAAAGTGTCTTAAACTGCACAGAACTGCTGCCAGTTCATTGTGTGGGATTTCTGGGTTGCCCTTCGGAGACGTCAAGCATTCTCATTGCCTATTACAGAATTTAGGGATGTTGGGTCACTTTCCTGGGGCTAGATGCTTACGCACATGCCATAAATCACATTTCAAAGAACCCCTAAGATTTTATTCCACTAATTTCATAAATATTTATACAGTACACAGCAGGGAAGCAACAGTCCTGATTGCAAACTACTTACAGAAGGCACCACTGCAATCTAAATGTTAAAAATCTAGATCGTGAAAACTGCAATTGCAGAATTCCTTGAGCTTATGGCAAATTTTAGGCCTTCTCTCAGTACTGCGGTGCCTTAGTCATCCTTGTTGTATTGACAGAATGTTTGGAGAAAGTCTCCTCTTTCAAATAAATCTAATATTGGTGCCTGACTCACTGATACTGCAACATTTTACCTGTAAATACTTGAAACGTCTTGCTGCTTCTGATTATCTATTTTATGCAACTGTTAACCCCAGCTGTACTTTTCCCCTTATTTTCTTGCATGTTTTCAACACTGAAATGATATTCATCATTTTATTCCATAATTTTCTGCCCTGAAACACAGTGCCCTTTTAGGAAGAAAATGGTGTAGCGTAGTTTGCACAACGATTGGCTGTGCTCATTGGTGGAGCAGCAGGCAGTGGATCACACAGCGGTGTTTCCAGTCCCAACCCAGCAGCTACCTGAACTTTGCTGAGCCCTGCCCCTCTGCAAAAGCCTGAGGAAGGTGCTCCTTCCTGGTGCTCCTCTTTCCCACTCACAGAAATCCAGGCTCAAATATCACAAATCAAGTAACTTTTATGTAAAACATTTGCAGTAGAGTTGATACCAGCCTGGGAGGAAATGCAGTTTGTTTATTTTATCGGAAGTTGGTAAGATCAGGTCCCAAGTGGGTAGCACGTTTCACTAAAATCTTACTGCCAGTCCTGAGTGTGTGTGAATTGCTCTTCATCTTTACTCGCAGGTGACTCATTCACAGAATTTTGAACATCTCTTCTTATAGACTTACACCGATATTCAGTTCAGCAGGTCTGTGCTTCGCCTCATGACCTGTGTAGGTTGCTCTTCCTTGCTGCTGCGAGAGCTGCTGGAGTGAGGGTCTATGTCCAGGGCACAGAGGAAACCCCGCAGGGTGCTCAGCTTCCTCACTTAAAGCAGGTGGGCAACGGGAGGGTTGAATTTTGGTTACTCGAACCGTATATTGCTAACAGTGCATAAGGAGGAGTTATATTTGTCAGGAGCAAAGTAGTAATGTTTGCTTTTTCCAAAAAGAGAAGTGCTAGAAGAAAATTATAACTTCTCAAGTCAAAATGTATGGATTAGTCTGCTCCCGTGGTCACGTTGCTTCCTGCTATACTGTTTGCAAAGTCTTAATGCCACCATTTGCATATTAATTCCAGAAGAAGGCATAGAAAATAATTTAGAACTGGGCTGTGCATCCGTACCCAACAGGGCAACTCAGGTTCCTGAGGAGGCTTTAATATGAGTAAGAGTAGCACAAGTTGACTTTCAACTGATCAACAGAATCACTATGATTTTTGGCACAAAGGCATAATTGGCAGACATTGGCAAAGACAATTGGCATAATGCCAATTTGTCAACACAAAAATGTAGGAAAATACTATTTAGCTGTTGAAGTACCCAATTTTGACTTTTTTTAAGGTTGCGATCTTCTAAGCAGCTTTATCCTTTAAATTTAAGCTAGTTGAAGCCCATTGTTTTTAAGCTTTTTGGTTAAAATAAATGCATATCCTTTTGAAGTCATCCAAATGATTTATTTGACCCAATCATTTTTTTTCTTATTATTCAACTGTGAAGACTTTTCCTTTATTGTAATATATTTTTTTGTCCTAGATAAGCATTTTTTTAGATGTTTTAAGGAACTCTTTTCCTCCAAAATTAGAATATAAAAATCTCTAAGACTTTTACTGAATAAAAAAAACTGTTTATCTAGCAGTTGGAGTCACTGATATGTAGCTTGAGGAATCAGAAAGGCACATTGCTGCTGATTGCCTATTTTTCTGACAGTCACAGGTGAAACTTTCATTAATGATGTTTATTGTTCTAATTTTTAATGCTTTAACTATGAACAAAATTCCACTGCATGAAGTGTCCGCAGACATAGGGCAGATTTCTTCAGTGCAATGTATGATTATGAAAGATAACTACCAGTCTGTTGAGCTGATAGCCAGACGTGAAATAAGGTCAAGTCATTTCTAAAACAGTGATAATTTAGGGTCAAGGTGAACAACAGTTTATCCTTATATGTGTTGTGGATTTTTTGCTTATTTGCTCTTTTATCCAACTCCTAAGTGAACGTCAGGTTTTCAGTTCTCTTGCTTTCAGAGAGTATTAATGCTAAATTTTTGCCCCCTTTTCTGCATTTATCTTTACTTACTGTAGATTTTTTTTAAGTTACATTACTGAAATTGTTAAATTATATTACTCTTTTAAAATACAAAAAATATGAGTAACATTGCAAAAGGGCTAAATTAAAACGGGTTAAACATGATACACTTAAGAATTAATCCAACGTTATAATCAATATGGAGGAAAGATGTCCAACCTCCTGGAGACGAAAATACACAGTGGATGAGCCTGGTTAACCGAAGTTATAAAGTAAGAAAAACTATCTATCTGCCCTGCAGTATGCAAAGGTTTTATGTGGGACAGGAAAACAGGGACAGACACAGACCTTAATACACAGAATCAGCGACTCTTCTGTCCAGTGAGCAAAGGGACGGGTTTACTTTTAAAAGTTAACGCTGCCATAATTATGTTAGTAAAAGTTTCAAACAGAAAACACCACACCTTTGGCAAATACAGCCATTCAGACAAAAGCCTAAGTGGAAAAAAAATGTTCTTTTGTGGACAGAAGCTCTGATAAAACTCTGGGAAAGTTTCCCAGAAGCTCTGGGGAATTCTAAACTATATGGCCAGAAATATATATCTATTGTATATGCATATATATATATATATATATATAAAGATATATAATATGTACATCTATATAAGGTCTCTTTGCCAATATAAAATGTATCTTGAACAGAAGAGGTTATGGACATACCTATCTACAGCAGGCATGCAGCAAGGCCCCTGTGCCTAGGATCCACAAGCCGCAGTGTGCGTGCCCAGGGCCTATTTTCCGGATTTTCCAGTGCCCGGTCATTCCTAGCATAAGCAATGACAGTTTCCAAAGTCCCTTTCTCCTGTCCTCTCTTTCCTGCGCTCTCCCCGCACAAGTGGCCCTCCCCTCTCTCCCTTGCCTCTCTTGTATTATAAATGCCACTGTCTCCATCTGCTGCCCTGCAGAGTGGTGTGCGACAGGAGCACAGGTAGAACATGAAGCAAGTGAAGCTATTTGGCATAGAGCAGTGTGCTGGACTGAAACTTCAGAGGCAATTACTAGCATGTCCTGCAGAGAAGAAATTGCTCAAAAGGTAGTAATACTGCTGCATTTCTCTTTCGGTGACTGTAACACAGACCAGAACATATCTTGCATCACCAAGTCCAACTTCTTCTTGCTGCCATATAATTTGTTACATAAGAAAATGTATAATTTATTCCATATAATACCATAAAATTTATTTCGATATGAGCATGTGTGGTTTTCACCAGCTAAGCTGATTGGTGACTAAGTAATTGCATATATTTTCCAATACATCCCTAGTAAGAAGATATGCTATCAAAATACACAAATTATGTGGAATTTTGTTTGTGTTCAGCCCAAATGATGTTACTATTTGAGCCAGCACAGGTGCATGGTATTGTGGTCACCGGGACTTCTCTCATATTCAGTTACTTATGCTTCACTGTTTTTATCAATTGAAATCTTAATACACAATTCAGAAAGTGTGCATGCTTATTGAAAAACATTTTACAGGAACTGCTTCTTCAGATAATTACATATCTGGCGACAGAGGGTGAGGGGGTGAAGAAAAGCTATTTTCCCATCTGCAGCAAATCCTGACAGCCGCTTAAAAACAACCGTAATGAGGAAGAGAAAGAGAGATATTTGTGATGGTTTTAGATACTAGATTCAGAAAAATATGTTGTATACTAGTCATTCCTTGATCTACTTAAGTTTACGGGGTAAACAGGGGGGGACTTGTACAGCTAACTGGGACTCTTGGCAAGATTCTAATATCTCAGAATCTGTAGTTTCTGTCATTTTAAGTCAGAAATACTGAGTGAATAGTTTATCTCATGGCATTTACATCATTCAAATTCTGGCCCTGGATAGATCCAGGAAATGAAGTATATAAAAAAAAAATCAAAGTTTACTGACCCAGTAAATCGGAGAAAAGGGAAAAATTCGGATCAGTCTTTACTGAGTCGAAGCAATTCACTTTATCCTAAATAGCTTTGTCTTTATCATAGAGCCCTGAGTTTGTGCTCTGAAAGGTTAGGAAAAGCAGCAAGTTAAATAATAACTTTTGTCAACTACAGACCACAGTAGAAGGAAAAAAAAGCTTTGAAAGAGCTCTGTCCTGGGAAAAAGATATGCAAAGCAATGCTCTGCTTTCAGCTCTACCATTCATTCTATGGATGAGGACAACTTCAGGGTAATCCATTTGCATGATATTACATTTTACAAACTTTTGGTTTTCTCTTGCATCTGAAGGAATGTACTAAAGACGTTATTGGAAAGGCCTTTACATTATAAAATCGTGGTGCTTGTGTTCCACTTAGCAATCGTATCTGCTAGTATGCGTAATTATAACCCTTCAGCTAAAGCTCTACACTACAAAAGTACATAGAAGCTATTAAATATATACATTTATTTGTAAATATCCCAATTGAGATATAGAAATTATATTTTTACCTTTATACTGTAAATTTCTGTAACATCTATATGGCATTAAAACATGTCTTTATGTGTTACAGTGCATCCGTATGAGCATGAAGTTGAGAAAAGGAGGCAGGAGATATGCATGGATGAAAAAGGAGCTCTTGGCAAAACTCAAACAGAAGAAGGAAGTGTACAGAAGGTGGAAACAGGGACAGGCCACTTCTTGGGAGGAATATAGGGATGTCATTCAAGAATGCAGGGATGTAAAAAGGGGGCCAAGGCCCATTTGGAGTTTAATCTGGCAAGGGATGTCAAGGACAGCAAGAAGGGCTTCTTTAAATACACCAGCAACAAGAGGAAGTCTAGGGAAAATGTGAGCCCCCCTATTGAACGGGGCAGGGGCCCTGGTGATGAAGGATACAGAGAACACAGAGATACTGAATGTCTTCTTTGCTTCAGTATTTACTGCTAAAACCAGCCCTCAGGAATCCCAGGCTCTGGAGAGCAGGGAGAAAGTTTGGAGAAAGAAAGACTTTCCCTTGGTGGAGGAGGATTGAGTTAGAGATCATTTAGGTAAACCTAAACACTGGCTGGATGGCCGAGCTCAGAGGGTTGTGATCAGTGGTGCAGAATCTAGTTGGAGGCCTGTAGCCAGTGGTGTCCCCCAGGGGTCAGTCCTGGGGCCAGTCTTGTTCAATGCATTCATCAGTGACCTGGAGGAAGGCACAGAGCGCACCCTCAGCAAGTTTGCTGATGATACTAAACTGGGAGGAGTGGCTGACACACCAGAAGGCTGTGCTGCCATTCACAGGCACCTGGACAGGCTGGAGAGGTGGGCGGAGAGGAACCTCATGAAGTTCAACAAAGGCAAGGGCAGGGTCCTGCACCTGGGGAGGAATAACCCCATGCCCCAGTACAGGCTGGGGGCTGGCCTGCTGGAAAGCAGCTCTGCCGAGAAGGACCTGGGAGTCCTGGTGGACAACAACTTGGCCATGAGCCGGCAGTGTGCCCTTGTGGCCAAGAAGGCCAATGGGATCCTGGGCTGCATTAGGCAGAGTGTTGCCAGCAGGTGGAGGGAGGTGATCCTGCCCCTCTCGTCAGCCCTGCTGAGGCCTCCCCTGGAGTACTGTGTCCAGTGCTGGGCTCCCCAGCACAAGAGAGACGTGGCACTACTGCAGAGAGTCCAGCGGAGGGCTACACAGATGATGAGGGGACTGGAGCACCTCTCCTCTGAAGAAAGGCTGAGAGGGCTGGGCCTGTTGAGCCTGGAGAAGAGAAGACTGAGAGGGGATCTCATCAATGCGTGCAAGTATCTGAAGGGGGGGTGTCGAGAGGATGGGGCCAGACTCTTCCACGTGGTGCCCAGCGACAGGACGAGAGGCAAGGGGCACAAACTGAACCACAGGAAGTTCTGCCTGATCACGAGGAAAAACTTCTTTCCTGTGAGGGTGACAGAGCCCTGGAACAGGTTGCCCAGAGAGGCTGTGGAGTCTCCTTCGCTGGAGATATTCAAAAGCCACTGGACACAGTCATGGGCAACATGCTCTAGGCGACGCTGCTTGAGCAGAGGGGTTGGACTAGATGATCTCCAGAGGTCCCTTCCAACCTCAACCATTCTGTTTGTGATTCTGTGTGAAAACAGAGCCTATGAATATAGTTGATTCCCACTAGTTGTTAGCTTCTCTTCTTCCTACTTAAGGTAGGTACTTGCTACTTAATGAACAAAATATCATTTTAACTGTTTCTTCTACCTTCCAGAGAGTCAGGGCAACTTAAATGTCAGAACACTTTGTCATTAAAAAGTATTTTGAGGAGTCTACTTGTGGTTGCTGGACACTTTTGCAAAATCGGTACAAGGGGACATCATATGTATTAATCATACACAAATGGCATTTCATTGCTACTTGATACTTTGCCATTACCACTTTGATGTAATTTTGGCTTTTTGTCTCCTACCGTAACGCAATTTTAGTTCTTATATTTTTATTTAATATTGATGTTTTTGCCAAACTTGTTATAGTGAAGCCAGTTTTCAAAATGAATGCCTCAAATCAAATGCCTACATATTTTGTTTTGTTTTGTTTTGTTTTGCTTTGTTTCTGGCATCCAATTTGAAGGATGCCTCTGTTGCAGTGAACGTAAAATTTTTTCTTTGACTAATTTGCATGCTTGGTAGTTTCAGCACGCTGAAAGAGGGTGGGTTGGTTGATTTGTTCCCCTTTTTGGTTTGTTTCCCCCTCAGACCTAGGGATTTTGCAGTAAACTGTTAGATACAGCTCACCCTAACGGCCAGCACAGTGAACAACTTCAACACGGGTACGTTTCTTAGATTAAAAAAATCTTACTTCACTGGGCAACTCCTGACAGAGGGTTGGGTACGAAAAAGGACGTGTTTTTCGCCTCCCCCCGCCCTGGCCCCATCTCAGCCCCCCCCGGGGCCGTTGGTCGCTGCCCCACGACGCCGCCGAGGTGCTAGCTCCAGCTCCACTGCGACCCAACGCTAAAGCTTTGGAGCCCAAGCTAAAGACACGGACCGGGCCTGTGTGGCTGTGGTTGTAGCTCAGGATGGCTGTACTAACTAAGCTCAACTGTACTGAAGCAGCGTACATGGTAACACATTTCGCTTTGGATTTTATTAACATTAGCTCATGATAGATGAGAAATTGTTACTCTTTTCTTTCATGATGGCAAAAATGGAGGAGAAGATAAGGGAACCTATAAAGATAATAGAAAACAACAGGAGCATAAAAACCCTTTCTCAAGTTGGTCTCACAGCTAGAGCTTTACTGTTAAAAGGAAAAACAGGATTCTAGATTCAAATGCTGTCATGTTTTAAACTGAGTACTGGCAAATACCCAATTCTTGCAGCTCAGAACTTCAAAAAATTCTTGTATTAGTTTAGTGCAGTCTGAAGTACTCAGCTTTTTCATAACTCACGGCACAGCATCGAAAGGCAGTTATTAATCTGACATCCATTCAGGATCATTCTCAGGATTAATCAGCAGGCCTGATTCCCAGAGATTTTGTGCACATTGGCTGAGCATCTGATTATAGCAGTGCTATAAATGGATAAGACTATCCATCATGTAAGCTTCCATCCAGTACGTGCTGTATTCTATCCCAGGATAATTAGTGTGCTTATTAATTCATAGATCAGATCCCAATTGCTTGCAGAAGGAATCTCAGTGTTCTGGAATTACTGGTAACATTTGTCGCATTCAGAGAGCTTCTTGTTTTACTGTCATGGTGAAATTTAGGCATACGAGCATATTCTTTTCAGAATCATCAGCGAATCCGTGTATAATAATAGTATATTTTCCCTAAAAGCAAGCAAAGAAAAAACAAAGATCAGTGCATGATGCTACCCATTCCTGGCGAAGCTGTTAGTTAGCATGGTTCAGGTTATTTTGGTTAGGATGGAAAAACAAAGATTCCCATCAGTGATTGTTATCAGGAATATATTCAAATATATATGTACATAAAAAATACTGCACAACATCCTTTTCTCAACTCCAGCACTAAAGAAGATAGGCTGTGATCTGGCTTATGCTTCTCAGGGCTCTCTCCTAAACCAAGGAGACCTGTGGTCCTAGGGGCTCTGGCTCCCCCTTCCAGAGCCGGCCTCTTGATTAATGGTTTTGACCCGGGATTGCTGCTCCAGCTGACAAAATAGACATACAAAGAGGAATTAACTGAGTTGACAGACTAGGCTCTGTTCTGCAGCAATGGGCAAGTGTGCTGCTTTTTTTGGTTCTTGCTGTGGGGCAGTAGAGGCTGTGAGGCTAACCTCGTTAGCCCTTACAGTTTACATTCAGCCAGGATTGAGATATACTAACACTTTTTCTGTTTTCTGCTGACTTTCTGCTACCTTCTTCCAAAATACGCATGCGCTATAGGTAGTTGGAGTCATACCCCCTATATTTTATGGTCTAGGAGAATCCACCAGGCTCTATATTGCACAGCTGCTGATCGGTCTTGTAATAGAGTTTGTTGTATTAGTCTCTTCTGTTGTTTTCAGCTATAATCAGGTACTGTATATTTGTTATTTCCATTCAGCCTCAATAGCACTTACCAAACTGGTTGACTTCAGTGAGCGTATGATGTGAGTACATCAAATATCTGCTTGATAAAAGCTAAAACAACCTCATAGTATTACTGGTGGCAAAAAATTTGTCCAGAGTTTGGACATGACGTCAGAATTAGGATGAACTGCACTAGAGAGAGAAGAGTGGGGGGAAAGATCCGTGGTAGAGAAGAGGAAAAGTTAGATAGAGTGAAGGTATTTGAGTGCTGCCCTAAGGGACTAGATTCTAACCCTGATGCTAGAGTTAGCCCTCTCTTTGGTCCTAATTCAGTGAGTGTTGTCAGTCCCAGACAAATTGAAACCAGCTGATGTTGCCAGCAACTGTCCTTGGTAGAGCCTACAACTTCTTCCCAAAACCAGGCTTTGAAGCAATTGACTGTTCTTATCAAGTTTGCAGCCTAAACCTAAACTCAATTCTAATGCTAGCATTAGCTCTAGACATTTCTTCCAGTGCCTGCTCAAAATATAACCAGGACCATTCCTCAGTAGCAGGTCTCAAGCTGCCCTTTTGGTCCTAGCCTAAATCATGGTCTCAGGGCCATGAGTGAACCCATGAGGTCTGCAACCTCTTCCCCCTGTCCTAGGGCTTTGGCTGCCTGTGCCCTGGGCCATCCCTGTTACGGTATAGCTGTGTGACCCTGGATCAGCTGTGGGAGAAGCAGCAGTGAGAAGCTTTGGCTAGGCCTTCCCCCACCTCGCTCAGCACCTGTATTTAAGCTCCAGCCCTTGCTCTTGGTCCCTGCCTAAGGTATGTTGTAGGTACACCTGTGTGTGGCCTTTTACTTTCCTGACCCTGGCCTGGCTTTCTGGTTTGGCCTTGGACCTGTCTCATGACTACAGACTTGTCTGTGGCTGAGGCTGACCCTGGTCACCATCGCCGGCCTTGCCCTGTTCACCTTGCTGGGAACGGCGGGATGGCGCCCTGTGGTTGTGGGCATGGCCCTGCCGGCCTGGCCGTCCACCTCAGCTCCCGCCTTGCTCCCTTGTGGAGTAGCCCCCTTGTGCTGCTCCCTGATAAGGCAGATCCTGCTTGCCCCAGTCTTAGCCAGAAGCCCTGCTCTAACTTAGCCATGCTTTCTCATAGTAGACACTGAAGTAAGCAATACCAGTCCTCATGCTAGCTCAGCTTTCCTTCCAAACCTAGGGCTTTGCTCGTCTACATCCAGCAGTCTGATCCCTAAAGCAACATAACCCTAAATTTAGCTGTTGTCTAGCCACCGGTGTTTACTTCACAGCCTCACATAGACCGGAGACTCTTGTAAGCACCAGGACAAAAGTTAGCTTCGTGGCCCCTACTGAACTCTGATCTCATCCTACCTCTTTGATACCTGTCACCTTCCTCTTCTGATATGACAAGCTGGGGATGAGCATCTGGGATCAGAAGAGATCTTAGGACTAACGTAAAGACTGGAAGACTTGCAAGAGTTTCCAGTTTCCAGTAAAGGCCATGGTTAGGTTTAGTGCTTGGGCTGGCAGAGTCCCATGAAGAAGTGTCAGGTAAGCACAGATAAGCACCTCATCTGTCAGAAGACCTTTGGCAGGGGGGATTTCTGTCTTCTAACAGCTCTGGGGCTAGAAGGGATTCTGGGCTGGAGTTAATCCAATCAGAGGCCCATGAACTTTAAATTAAGGGGTAGGAAGGGGACACTGGAGATTTCGTGCCAGTAGGAGCTCCTTAGCAACTTTTGTGGGAATTAATAAGGGTGCTTGGGTTAGTGATGCTAAAGCCAGTGTCAGGGTCTTGGGAAGGTTCAGGCTGATGAGGCAGGTGTTGGATCGGAGGGGGCTAACTTGAGGACTAGTGCTGCTCCTGCTTCAACACTGGAGCTCTGCTTTTACTTTTGAATGTTGTTATCCCTCCTCACATCTTTGAAAAACGTTTCTGGGAGGAACAGCCAAGGGTGTGAAGAGAACCTAAGAGAATGAATCAAATGGGAAGAAAGGATATGGATGGATTTACCCCATAGGCTAACGTAAACACAATGATTTACCAAACAAACAGAATAATTAGGGTGACATTAACTAATACCTTTGATCTTTTCTTTTACAAAATAAAGTTTATGGAAAACTATGCATAGAGGAATAACCTGAGCACATCTATCATTCCAGAATCGCTACCATCCCGCAGTCATTACTTCAAGCAGGAGAAAGTTTTCTTACAATTCCTTTTGCTGTTTTCTGCAGTGTGGGTGAACATCTCTTTCCAGAAAATATACACATGTAAGTATGTTATTTTACTATTGTTATCTCTTTATATAAAATGTTGGAAAGTACCTGTGGAAATGTTGTTCGTGCACCTTTAATATCAAATGTTGTTGCAACTGTTTCTGTAAAATAGGGATCATCATAATAGAAATGGTTACTTAATCATAAAGCCATCAATCAAATTTCCTAAATAACTTCAAAGCAATGTGCCAGATCTCTCAGTAACACCACCAATACTGTTCACTCTGCCAGTGATAAAGCCTTCACCTGCTTCTTCTCCCAGAACTCCATCTATTTTTCTAAATCACATTAGGAAATAAAAATTAAGCATAATTCTACTGCAACATCTACAGACTCATCCAACTGACACTTCCAATAATGTAACTTGTCATAGTAGTTCTGAATACCTGCACAGAAGTGATATTCATTTATTAAAAAAGGAAAACATGGACTACATACTGTGACCTCTGTCCCGGTCTTTTTTGCTTGTAGTCTGATGTTATAAGTTCTCTGGGTCTGAACCTATGTCATGTTAATGTTGGTTAGTCTCTATGACAGAATTAACTCTTCTTTATTAGGAAAAAGCATTATATGCCTGTATAGAGAAGATCTTTAAAACATCATCTAGCCACTTACTTAAATTAACTGTGTCTCGGAGATTAGTAGTGTCCCTCCTCCTCTCAGGTTTACATGTGTAGTCCAATCAAATATAGTATTTCCATGGCATTTTAGAGATATTAGCAATAAAATTTTGATTATGAGGTAAAGAATATTATTCATCCTACTTTACAGAGCTGGAAACCACAGTACAAGGGATTCTGTGGTTTAGCAGAGTTCTGACGCTGGAGAACTGCCTGCTCTGAATTATGTTACCTAAGCCAGGAGCTCAGGGTTCTAATAACTGGTCCATGTGGTTTGACTAAACTTAGTCAATCTGAGTTTAAGCTGTGGAAAGTCCCCTTGCTCTCAAAGCCCCCCTTAGCTTGGTGAACCATAATGTCTTTCAGTAGCTTAAGGTGCTACTTCTTGGAGCCAGAGATAACTCCCCCGCTCAGCAGCTGAACTGGACCAGCTGCAGAGAGGCAAAGGACACCTTTGTAACAGCTGAAGTGCTGTAGTGTGGCTAGCGCTGACGGAAGTTCACCTTTACTCTTCTAAGTTTTCCTAGAAAAATCCATCTCCATGGGTTGATGAAACAGTGTCTTAAGAAATCTGCTTAGTGGTCGGTATTTAAGAAGGGGGCAGATTTTGTCCCTTTTATAGAAGCAGTCTGCAAGGCAAGGGAAAGATACTGCGTGCTATTTACACTGACCTCCTTTCAACGTTCCACAAACAGCATATTCATCGTCGGCTCCGCTACAAAGAACTTCTTTCCAGTCTAACGCTTTGGCACCATCATACAAGACTTTAAAGACTACCTTCAAAAAGGTGATGTCGTTTCCTAGTTGCGACATTGCAAATAAGAAAAAGGTAATGGGTAATGAGGAAAAACATATACACAAACATGCTATTTAGATTAGAAAAAATAAATTCTTTAAAATATGGATTTGTGTTTAAAGACTCCCCCTAAAACTAACAAAAACAAATAACTTCAACCATGTTGTTTCCAGAACAACAAAAATTGTTTTAAACAAAAAGCATCAATCTTCCAAAAATACATGAATGAAAAATTTCTGGTAACTGCTCAAGTCAAACTCGCGCACACTTACTTCCACGAATCATTTAGAAATCATAATTTTTGTCCATCACATTACCAATTCCTTATGTAGTCACCAGAACTGCTCTCCTCAATAGTTTGACACTTAGGATGAAGTGTTAGCTTTTGGTTGTATCGTATTTTTTGCATTTATAGAATATAATTCTCTGGCCAGGAGTGACTTACGTGGAATCCAGGTAAGAGCAACATTCCAGATTGGTTTATTCACCATGGTGCAAGGTGTTATATTAAATATGAAGGTCTGAACTACAGAATCTACAGAACAAAAAAGTATTTCATGTGGGTAGTGTGAATAGTAAAATTCTCCAGTAAAATAATAAAAACATACATATATACATAGCTATAATAAAAATACCTATTTTTTAAAAACTTATTTAATATAAGGTACATATTGTAAAGTTATATAGTACAAAATATCCATAGCAAGCAGTAAATATTTTAAATCACGTTCCTAATTACTCATATGCTTAGAAGTCAAAAGTAAAATCATATTAAGTTGAGATTAAGTAGTAAGAAAAGGCAGTTGTTGGGTTGATATTTTGCACATAAACAAGCAGAGGTAAATGCACTTTTACTTCTGTTTTGAAGACAGCATTATGTCAGCATGGTCCTCTGATGAAAATAGCCCTGCTTTTGCTAATCATGGAAACTGTGGAAGCTTGCTAACAACAGGTAAATACGATTTTAATGGACCAGCATACTTTCCCGAATAATGTAAATGAGACTATGAGTAGATTTGCTTTATGGCTGATCCACCTAATGTTGTACAATATACACAGTACAGATCTCAGTGTAAGGTGCAGCGTGATGAAGCATCGCATGCTCCATATCTAACTAAATTCAGAGAGGTCTGCGACGTCAGTGCCTAGTTATTGCAAAATCCATGAAAAATCAGCAGGAAACTACATAGATCCAATGGCCTTCCATACAGACACGGCAAGTAAGGAGGAGACACGCAATGCTGTCCCAGAGCATAACTGATTGCCCAGCCTGACAAAATCTCGCACGAGGCCTTTCTTTTCTCATACGCCTAAAGCTATTGATTCAAACGTATTGGCTAAATCCGTGTGTAGAATTTATAAAATATAGTACTAACAGAGCAAGTTTAAATGTTACCTTTTAATTTTTTCCTAAACCAAAACATGACTGCTTCACTTAGTAGTAAATCTCTCGTTTCTCACAGCTGATGTAACCAGCATTGTGGTAATACTTACGCTTATGCAGTGTAATTCCTGTAATATGGTAATTAATAACAGAAATACACTCTAATTAACAACAGATATACACCCTAGCTGAGCTTGCTATTATCATTTCTCTGTATTCATCAAAGAAACAAATGAGAAAGATCACATTTCTTTCGGCTACAGTAACTGTTGGGCAAACACCATATAAGAAAAGAATAAGGCATCTTTTACTTACCACAAAAGGTGTATGATATTTCTAGGTCTGATGATGTGCAAAGCAATTTACTAAGTCCAGGGGTGAATAAAACGAAAAAGAAAAGCTGAAACATCGTTACTTCTCTCGGTTGGCGGAATGCTTTGTTTTGGCGGAAGAGGAACAAAAAATAAGCATAGTCATCCTCAGTCACATGGCTTCAGGGAACATTCAGCTATTTCGTCAAATTCCCTACAATCTTAATTAATCCTACTGTAGCACTACCAGTTTTAGCATCCTAAATTTGTGAAGAAAAAGAATTTCTGCCTTTGTTGTTACGTTTTGTCCAGACAGTATAGCTCAAGTCACAAGGGGAAAAATTAAAGAGAAAACTGCATAAAATAGGGAAGTGAAAAACTAAAAATATGATTACCAGAAACATACAAAAGGCACGTCTAGTTGACTCATCCGAAGTAACATTTGTTAAGGCATAATTTCAAAGGCTCACAAAGTTTCCTATGCAAAACAAAGAAGAGAAAAATCTACATTCAAATGATGAAAAACAAGTTCACTCTCTTATTCATATGTGTTAGTCAATAATTTTCACAAGTTTTCAAAATGAATGTCATATCAAGCCCACCACACTTTAAGAACATGCTGCTACCGTGGAGGAGTCTAATCAGATGACATATTTCCAAATGTAGGTGAGGATGGGAATTTATGCAACCTTCTGACATGTTACTGACCTGGATCACTAATATTCTGCGCTGTCAGCTACGGTCTTCAAAGCTGTTATCTAGCATGGTGACATTTCTTAGTGGAAATAAGTCTAGAAATGCATAAAATTACTACTGATGGGTCTGACCGCCCTCTCCTTCAGCCTCTCTTTGCCTGTTCCCATGCCTTCCCCGGAATGGCTGGGGAAGAACCTTGCCCTACATAATTAGCTGAAGAACACCAAGCCCAAACACTGAGTAATTTGGCAGTACAGTGCACAGGCACGTGGCCAGAAGGATACTGAGCATGGCACAGTTAATAACAAAAGCTGTCAAATTGTGACTGAGATGTTTTTATAAGAAAGCATAATCTCCCTGTCATAACTAAAGCTAGACTAAGAGTCTGATTTTAAGTTAGGGTAGGACTATGTTGAAAAACATAGCCTAAATGGCAGATTTTGCTACTCAAGTCTGAAACAGTAAAGCAAAAAATTTTCAAGCACTTTTGGAATTAGACCCCCTTGTTTTTGTCTGTTAGTGCAATACACAAAAAAAAAACATAATGTATTTTGCATTTTTCTGCTATATCAGCTCTGTGGACTAAACTAGGCCAGCTCTTACTCCACAAAATCAGCAATATTGCTAGTCCCAGCTACAGAAATAGATAAAAAGTTCAATGCTTCACGCAAGGAAGTGCAATCACCATCTAACTGACAGAAAATAAAATTATAATTTTTTTTCTGAATATAATACAATATGGAAACTTACATTAATTGAATTATTTTCTCATGAGTTACCTTCTTGATTTATACATGTGTGCACAGGCTCCTTATAGATCAGAAATTGTTGTATTTGTTGTGAAAAAGTAGCAATATATGCAAGACACAGATATTCAACTTTGTGCTACGCAACAAATTGAATAAAAATTACATGCAACAAATATTCAATTTTTCTGACATAGTATCTAAGAGCACTTGTAGTTTCTAATCTCATAACTCGTGTGTATGCTAGGGGAATATTTTACACATATTAAAGGTGAAGTAGGCAAAAGATTAAAACATTTAGCTTTCAGAAGTCCAAACATATTCAACACAAAAGATAACTTGGGAAAAGAGATACGCAGAGAACTCAACTGAAGGAGAAGGGAGTACACAGACTAGTTAAGGAAGATGAGGAGAATTCTATTAAAAGTACTTAAAAGTACCAACTGATGAGCTAATAAATGTAATAATTCACAACGGAAGATAAAAATTTCAAAATTTAACAAGGTTACAGGATTCTCTTCGGTATTCTCAAATGTTTCTACAGATGACAAGAAGAATTGCACTGGCCCAATAGAGTTCAAGACTGAAGGAAAGTTCTAATATCCGGCTGCTAAGTCTGAATTCAAAGTTGCATAATTTTCCTGACAGAGCTCCAGAGTACCTACATCACATAGAGATTTTAGCTATTGTTTAACAGGACATAATAAAACACACAAACCCTTTGTAATCACAGCAACGATGGAGTTATGTTTCAAAAGGGCCAAATTTTGCTTAAAAATAGTAAAATGTATGGCAAAACTAAAATGAAGCAGGAAGACTTTGGTAGCAGCAAAAAGAGGAGGAGGAGTGAAATAGCCATTAAAGAGCAGCTGCCTCGTACAGGTACAGTCACCGTGTCAAAAAAAGCTTTCTTATTAATCACAGAGCTGTGGCCAGCAGTCCAACAGATTTAGCGCAGGTCACAGGTCAGTTTTAAGCAGGCATGAGCCCGCGCTGCCTGTACTGTGTTGACGTGTACGGCACAGCTCAGCCGGCTGGAAGCGCGTCCCTCTGATGCCAGGCTTGTACTTGCTCTCCTGCACTGAGCGTTGGCTGACTGGTAAACTCAGGGGCAGATTGGAAAAAGCACTGCAGATTTATGAGATTTTATATAAAAGCTCTTTTAGCTTAAATGACGATAAGTTCTCAGCTGAACCCTGTGACTTGCTAGACCTGGACCTGGACTAGGTGGTTTTTCAGATACTTGCTTCAGTAAATGACATAGATGAGGAATGAGTCCCCCCTGGTGGCTTATACAGACAGCTAGGAAAACTTGGTATTCTCGGTATTCCTTAGCGCAGTTTTACTGTATAAATCAAGACTATTTGTTCTTAAATTAAAATCATCTCAATCATCTTAAATCTTTTCAGCTAATTCAGGTTTAGTTACATGTGGTTTCTGATGCCCTTACCAATGGCATTCATATCATTGAACTCTTGTGATGCTTATGGACAGAAGCCCTGAACTAGCGCGCTATAGGAGTGAGGGATCCGCTTTGGCCCTTTCAAGATAGTATGAAGGGCACTGGAAAGGAAGGAGATAAACTTATTTACGTTTTATTTTTACTAGATACTCTTTCTTTACTGTAATCTGTGTCTTATATACTCTTAGGAGGAAGATGAAAAGGAGAGAAAGATGAAAAAGAGAGAAAGAGAATGGGGGAGAGCTACACACTAGTGTTATTTTGCTACAGTTTTGTGACAATTTACCTCACTTGTTTTAAAATCCTTTGTAACTTCATTTAGTAGGGACTGACTGTCCTACCAGGCTTTAACAGTACCTAAAATATATCTAGAGAGTTTAGAACTTCATGCCTATGACCTTTCATTTGCTCTGCATCTGAGATGCTGAGAGAAGTTGTTTAACACTAAGCTTCCCCACTGATTTATGTTTAAAAACCTTAACCTAATTTACGAGATTTTTATCTTCTTTTTCAATAAATCTAAAAAGTGCTTAGCTTACATGTGATTGCTTTTCAAAATAATCGCTTTGTATTTGGTTTGTTGGCTGCAGATGAGTACTTTGACCCGATGAGCAGTCATAAGTCACTGAAATCTCCCTCAGGGAAGATTTATAATATACATTATCATAATATCCCATCACAGAAAAAATATTAACAATATTCCAGGACAGCAGAGGAAAGTACCCCATTTCAAAGCGTTAGTCAGAGAGAGTTATAAATCTTGAGACAAGTACGTAGATGCACTTTCTAGAAGACACCAATATGCCCAAGTTCTTGGGAGATAACAACGTAGCTCCCAAAACCTCATGCTAATTGAAAACTCTTTCAAGATGTTTTTCTATTTATCCGACGATAGAAAAAGAGGAAATGATCATTTAATTTTCCCTGCAGGACCATTTATGTTAGTTTTTGAAGCAGATCTTTATGCAGCTGGAAGCAGACACAATTATTGCTCCTGAACTTGGATTTAGCATTGCCGTTGAAAATACTACAATAGAAAGGGACGATACACGACAAGATACACGGCTTTTATTCCCAAGACAAAGCATGCCTTACAGTCAACATGGAGAAAAAGAAATTGTAGCAATTCATCGGTAAATTTCCCTTCTCAAATCTTCTCATCTCATCTTTGACAATGTTTACTTAGTGCATATTTTATGCATAATTTAAGCAGAAATTTTCATGGCCAGGGAGACTGGAGAGAGAAAGAGGATTCACCTTCTCCGCATATGGCTGAGGAAGTACTAATGAGTGCCAGGGAGGCCAGTGCAGGAGCAGTGCACCAGCAGATACCTGGTGGTGAGTCTGTAGCATTTGAGAAAGCAAGAAAATAGTTGGGAGAGAGGAAGAAAGGGAGTGAAGAGCATTTTTCTGAACATATTGGTAAAATTGCCATACGTGTTTTGGCTTCCTGGTTTGATTCAAGTGTATTAAGTTAAATCACTGGACACTGTTAAAGTGAAACAAATTCAGACTAGGTGCTATCCTGTGGGAACAATTACGTTGGAAATAACCACGTGCCTAATGCCAACACGCTCATAGTTTATTCTTTTCAAGTTTATAGTTATACTTTAAAGAGTATATTAAACCATTAAACTTGGCAGGAAGAGGAGAAAGCAGAGGGTAAAGAGAGAAGAAAGGGTTGTGTCCTGCTCGAGGCTGATCTCCAGAACAGATACCACAGCAGCACAGTCTGCCATGGTATTCCAGGAATGGAGAGGGCTGGACACATTTTGTGGCTGTTTGCTCTTGTTCTCTCTTTTTCCATGCATAAAATAGCTGCTCTTTCGAGCTTAGGTCTGTACAGCTGTCAGATAGTCTTATTTTTATCAGTGGATCCAGCTCGTAGCTAGCGTACTTGTTTCATTTATTGGTGGGGCTGCAGCAGGCTGTGCTGTACGTGGGTCATGAAGAACTTCATGATACAAGCACAGAACTCCAGGGCAACCAAATTACAGCAGCTTACCAAGTTCCCACCTATTAAGTTACACTGAGCAAATCTAATTTTTCACTTGTGTGCTCTTAGTTTTCATAGCACAAATAGAATTTCATGAAGTTTCCATTGCCTTAATTATACTCTCTACAGTGTGAAAGACTTAAAGAGCTTTTCTTCATCTTTGCCAGTGCAGTGACTCTGGTTTGTAATAAAACCAGCTCAAGTGAAATTAGTTATTTTTTAATTCTAGAGAGTGTGGTTAAGAGTCTGAAGTATCTCAGAGCTTTGAAGATAACTCCTTAAAATATCTTAAGGGGATAATTTTCTCATCAGAAATTTTTACATTTGTAAGAAAAGTCTGAGGGATAATTTAATTTAAAGAATAAAATTAAAAAATGACAAGAAGTATTGTACCTTATAATTATGAGCAGATAGGGACAAATGAATAATACTGTGGACAAAGCCAAAAACTTGAGGAAAAGGGAAAGGAACACTGGCAAGAAAAGAACATGTGATCAGAGAGTGAAAAGAAAAATCTGTAAGTACGTATCCTGTCTGTCTTCCTGGGAAAAACAGCAGTCATCTACGACCTTCTCTAAAGGCTGGAAGAGAATAGGAAACAAGTCCAGGAAGCAGGTTTGAGTCATTTCATATGTTCCTGCTCTTCACACCAGATTGAGGGGAACAGGCACTAGAGTGAGTAACATGGGAGACCCAGCTGGTAATGACAAGTGACTGGCTGGTACTAGCCAGGTTGCAGGAGCTGCCAATTTTCACAGTAGCTGTAGCCTTGCAAATAGGACAGCTTGGAGGTCACGTATATTAGAAGACTGGGCCTCTAAACCACTACTTCTTTCAGAATCTCCACCCGCATGTATGAGCACATTGTCTAGGCCTTACAAATTACCTGTTGCACATAAGTTACCTACACCAGGAAAAATGTCAAGAACTACCAGAGATGAAATGTTAGCAACTTGTCATACCTCTGTGATCAGAACTGTTTTGCACCAAACGAATGAAAAAAAAATAAGCAAGAAGAAAAAAATAGTTTAGAATATTAATAGGAGCCGATATTAAAAATTAGTACATAATCAGGCTTTCAGAGTGACTTAACAGCAGTCTCTGTTTACTGAAACACTGCAGGATTTGCTAGTAACAAGAGGGCCTGTTTTCCTTTATGCACATTTCATAGCAAATGCCTAGAAGGACACGAAGCATTCAGTCTCCCACTCAGAAATGCACTCAGTGCACTACGCAACACATCTGAACTTTGGGATCCGGAGAAGGAAAGGATGGGCTGGTCTGATAAAAGGAGTGAAGAGCATCATCTATGTGACAGAAGCCATCTACTAGCTTAACTTGAATTTCTCTCCCTGAAGACAAATAGGCAAAAGAAATAATATTTTAATTCTATACTTTTTTTTTTTTTAAGAAACAACTGGTGGAAAGGAAATCTCTTACTATTATTGCTTAAATATGAATCAGCAAAAATCTCAAATTTAACAGTGAAAATTTTTTGCAGTCAAAAGAAAAGGTTGAAGATTTTATTAATGTCTACACAGGTTTGTAAATGTAATTTTTGGGGCCCTCTCTATCTTCTTTGGCAAACTTTTTCCTCTTCTCCCTCTATTTGGCATTTAAAGATTAGGTTAACTTCATCTGCAAGCACAAAAAGAAGGGAGTGAATGCATCAGACATGGAAAAAAATAGAGATTATTTTTCATTAGGTGTAGAATATGATTTTCAATAAGCAGAAGTACTAAAAAACAGTGATCAGAATCACGTGTTACTGGCCTCATGTCTTCAGCATAATGTATGGAATATATTGTTTGTGTATTATTGCTTGCCTATCTAGTGTTACTGGCTTAACGGGGGATGGATCAGGCTTTTAAGATTATAGCTGTTCCAACACAAAAGAATTATCTCAAAAATATTTAGATGGACCGACTTGCTTCTAAATCACTCAGCAAACATATCTAGAGCAGTTTCAATAGTCGACAGTACAATTGAATACAACAGTATTTAAAAATATAAATATTCTAATAGGATCTATAGTGTCATCCTATGATAGGACATTACAATAAGTCTTAGAAGCCATTTAGACTTTAAATACATTCTTTTACTCAGTTAGAATTCAGAAAACATCTGTAAAAATAGTTGTAACTATTTTTGCTGCAACATCAAGATGACTTCACTAATAGCAAGCATCAGATTTACTTATTACATATCACACTGCTAACACAAAAAGATTAATGTGAATTTTGCTTATATTCTTTATCAATCAGTAATTTTTTAAACCTCAAAATATTTAGGCCTTTCATTATTTGAAAACAAGTATCCATCAGTTTACATGACAACACTTTGCTTGGGCTGAAAACATTTAAATCCAATTTCATATCCAGAGTGCAGAACTAATCTAACCAATCCAGTCAGGCAATAAGATCCAAAGGTCTAATCCTCTTTTTAATTGAACTAAAGGTAGCTTTCTTTGTAGAGCTAAATAAATAAATAAATAGAGCTGTATTTTTAAAGGCATAAAATCTAAACGCTACTCCAGAGAAGATTCCCTTTTGCTTCTTCAGCAAGATTTCCATTTTCCATCCAAAAGATTCCATTTTAACCATTATCTGCTAGCGTTTCTTTAAGGCATCACAAATACAGCATATGCTTTAGACAATATTTTGACGGAGCAGATGTTATGCCAAAGCAGTTTCCTCCGACATACCTACACAAAAGAAAGACTGCTTGTTCTCCACCTCTGCAGACAGAGTTGTTTGGGAGCCGGCCTACTGCTTAAGAGGTCATGTAGTAGATGTAAATAACTAGTTTAATTGAGACTCAGCCACTCTTCCTATCCTCCCCAGAGGCCTGCAGGCCAAGGAACTAGCAACCCCACCTGTTTGCTTTTTGAAGACTCTACTTGGCTACTCATGTTCCCACAAAGGGAAGTGAAAGCCATCTCCACATCTGCGCAGTATCAACAAGAAAACCTGGCCTTTTGACGTTAAGTGCAATTAACGTTTAAGCCTTAAAAACTTAACTGTATACTTGATGGGTAGCGAGCATTCATGATTTTTTTCATATGAATGGCTCCTTGTAAAATGGAGTTGGTGAGTTTGCAGCACAGACTGAACAGCCTGTGCATTTTATAGTTCTCCTGCACAGTTAGTGATAAAAATCAAGCCAAGAACAAACAAGCACAAGACAGATATAAGCATTTGTTTTACTGTGTTTTTTCATTAATGGTGAAGAAACCCCTCATGTTGTTTACAAGTTAAAAAAAAACACACACTTTGAGCTTTTATACATTCCAAAATGCACCTGAAGAACTCTAACGTTATCTGAGACTTAAAAAAAATGTTACAAATTTTACATTCTTCCACATATGTAGTACTGCACCACAAATAATGATAGTGACATTCATTATCTTCAAATTATTTGCTTTCACTGGCTTCCTTTTCCTCCTCCCAGTCAAAATAAAAAGGTTTGTCATAACCCATGAGATGTTCATAATCCTGTGGATTTGGGAAAAGCATTGGATTAACGAGCATTGATTTAGTTTTAGCATAAAATGTCGTAAACATCTTGCTGATGTCTGGAACCTTTACATCGTTCTGATGGAAGACAGTTGCTTTTTCTGCCAGGATT
Source organism: Struthio camelus (assembly GCF_040807025.1). Classification (NCBI taxonomy): domain Eukaryota; kingdom Metazoa; phylum Chordata; class Aves; order Struthioniformes; family Struthionidae; genus Struthio; species Struthio camelus. The sequence goes on from NC_090943.1 coordinate 129,361,999, forward strand.
GCGTTATATGTAATGGCTGTATACGTGTCCATTTCAGCTTTATAATAGAGTCGAATCACATAGCCTTTTGTAAGGATATGCAAGGTCACTGGTGTTACAAATGTAAAAAACCCTACCAAGCCATAAAAGGCAGCTTGTATAAATAGACTTTCAAATCCAATACCAGTTTTGAGCATGATGTAGGGCATCATGAAAAGGTTGAATATGCTGGTGGAGTAAGAGAAAAACTTCACACCTGCATAAAACAAATAAAAACAGAAAACCAAGGTTAATACTTGTGAGTAAAATTATCTCTATAATTATGTATGTTCTCTTCCTATATATCATTGCATGAGTTGAACAGTTAACATTACTGAAAAATTGGCCTTTTGGGGTTTTTTTTGGTTTGTTTTTACATCCAAGAACACACAAGGCCATTGCTAGGAACTAAAGAGTTCAGCCCTTTCTTCCTGCCACTATTATGATTTGTTTATGTATTCATGGTGGGTTTTATTAACGCTGGCAGAGCTGGCGCTATTTCTGCTACGATCGCTATTATCACAGAATCATTGAGGTTGGAAGGGACCTCTGGAGATCATCTAGTCCAACCCCTCTGCTCAAGCAGCGTCGCCTAGAGCATGTTGCCCATGACTGTGTCCAGTGGCTTTTGAATATCTCCAGCGAAGGAGACTCCACAGCCTCTCTGGGCAACCTGTTCCAGGGCTCTGTCACCCTCACAGGAAAGAAGTTTTTCCTCGTGATCAGGCAGAACTTCCTGTGGTTCAGTTTGTGCCCCTTGCCTCTCGTCCTGTCACTGGGCACCACGTGGAAGAGTCTGGCCCCATCCTCTCGACACCCCCCCTTCAGATACTTGCACGCATTGATGAGATCCCCTCTCAGTCTTCTCTTCTCCAGGCTCAACAGGCCCAGCCCTCTCAGCCTTTCTTCAGAGGAGAGGTGCTCCAGTCCCCTCATCATCTGTGTAGCCCTCCGCTGGACTCTCTGCAGTAGTGCCACGTCTCTCTTGTGCTGGGGAGCCCAGCACTGGACACAGTACTCCAGGGGAGGCCTCAGCAGGGCTGACGAGAGGGGCAGGATCACCTCCCTCCACCTGCTGGCAACACTCTGCCTAATGCAGCCCAGGATCCCATTGGCCTTCTTGGCCACAAGGGCACACTGCCGGCTCATGGCCAAGTTGTTGTCCACCAGGACTCCCAGGTCCTTCTTGGCAGAGCTGCTTTCCAGCAGGCCAGCCCCCAGCCTGTACTGGGGCATGGGGTTATTCCTCCCCAGGTGCAGGACCCTGCCCTTGCCTTTGTTGAACTTCAGGTTCCTCTCCGCCCACCTCTCCAGCCTGTCCGGGTGCCTGTGAATGGCAGCACAGCCTTCTGGTGTGTCAGCCACTCCTCCCAGTTTAGTATCATCAGCAAACTTGCTGAGGGTGCGCTCTGTGCCTTCCTCCAGGTCACTGATGAATGTATTGAACAAGACTGGCCCCAGGACTGACCCCTGGGGGACACCACTGGCTACAGGCCTCCAACTAGATTCTGCACCACTGATCACAACCCTCTGAGCTCGGCCATCCAGCCAGTTCTCAATGCACCAACTCTGCCATCCAGCCAATTCTCAATCCACACCTGTATGCACACCTACAAAATATTCACTTCACAGATACAGTACATTTCTAAAAGAAACCACCATCTTACATTCAGCTGGAGAAAAAAGTGCAAAAATATGTCACAGAAAAAGAAGGATTTCACTCTCAAGAAATTCAGCAGTGAAACAATAAGACATCCATATAGACAAATTTTTCACAAATTTTTCACCTCTAGTAAACTAAGTCAGTAGTTACATAAAGCGAGCCTAACAAATAGGAAACTGCATTCAAAAGAAATTCAAATTTTACTGTAAATTAAATCAGTTAGCTCCCACTCCAGAGCTAACATAGACATTCAGAATACATTTCAAAGAGAAGTCTGCTTGGTCCTCCACTTCAGTTAATCCCAAAAACTGGTTTATTCAACAATGACAAGTACTCCACTGTCATCTTTACATGCACCTTAACGGTCAGTCGCCACTCTGATCATGTGCAGTTCCCAGCCACCACAGGAACCAGTAGTCTAAGCTGCCGTGAAAATTATGTTAAGGCACACTTCCTCCTTCTTTAAGGTATCTATTAAAAAATGCATATCCAAAACATCTGACTGTTTACTTTTTATTATGTCTTTGGAAAATTAACTGGCCAAAGAGAAATCAACAGAAGTCTCATTAGAGATAGCATGTTTCCTCATACTATCTGCCTATTTCAGAAACATTTCAATCATATTTGAAAGTACGTAGAATGCTAATGGCAGTTACAGCAAGTCTTTGCACCTGGGTAAGATAATGTACTCCAAAAGCTGCAAGAGAAACAGAAGCAGGCTGAGGGATTGGAAAGATGTGGGATACCTGCAGAATTCACCGGAGACCAAAAGATCAACTAAAATATGGAAATAATGTTAACATCAATCATCATAAACTGTGGAAGGAAAACAAAAAAAATCAATGACAACATTTTTTGGCTGCACAAAGAATCTGCAGAATTGGAAGGCGATTATTCCCTTTTATAATGTTACATTTTACAGTTATTAAATAGTGTTTAAAAAAAAAAACAAGGCAATGCAAATCACTTCCAGTCACATACCTAACACTGCCTTTGCCAGATTTCCGGTATAAATTAGTCTTCCATGTTCCGAGTGTTCCTGAGGGGGAGAGGTGCTGAGGCTGCGAACAGCCAGCCCTTGGAAAGATGTAACCTAGAAGGTGAAAGCAGCTAACAAACATCAGCATCGTCTACTTTGCATGTTAAAAAAAAGAGGTTTCTCCAGTTGCTGAAGCCATTCCCAGCACCTGCAGCTGGAGGCTGAAAGTTAAACTATATTACGCAGCACACCACAAGCCAGCTTCCACTAACATCTCGCTTAATTATTTTCACAACCTTTCGTTTAGGTATCCTAAAATAGCCTTAAACACTGCCAAACCAGCTCGCAAATATTAATCTTGCCATCCTTCCGCTTATATGTGGCTTTGTCGGGAGGCACTTACAACCCTTAGCCCTTAAAATCCTCCGCCCCGATTCCCCAATAAATTTTGTACCAAGAGAGGCGAGCAGCTGGCAACCTCAGCTCTCCCCTTCGGTCTGTATTTTACGCAGGGGAAAACGCTGCAAATCGGAGAACACGGATCAGCCACCTCCCCCCGCCACCGGGCTCCTCCGGGGCGGCCGCTCCCCGCCCCTCACCGCACCTGCTGCCCCCCCGCGGGCACCGGCAGGGCCGCCCGGCGGCGGCAGGCGGCCGGGACCCCGCGGCGAGCGGCTCCCCGCAGCCAGGCGGCGGCGGCGGCGGCGGCCGAGGCCGGGCCGGCGGCGCGGCGGCAGCCGGCAGCCAGGAGCAGCAGCATGGCGGGGCCGCGGTGGCGGCCGGGAGGGAGGGAGGGAGGGAGGAGCGCGGTGCCCCCGGCCGGCGGCCCCCGGCGCCCCGCAGCCCCGCACTTTGGTTCCGCCCGGCAGGAAGGGTCCGCCGCCGGCTGGCCGCCGCTGCCGGCACCCTGCGTTACAGCCGGGGCCGCGCCGGGGGTGTGCGAGCCGCAGCTCCCCGCTTGTATACCCTAACGGCGTAAAATCAGCAGCCAGCCTGGAGCTGCCCTTGGCCCTGCTGGCTCAAGTAGCCTCACTACTATCAGGCAGCTGCTGGCGGCTTCGTGAGCGAGGCTTGGTCAGGCAGGGCCCGAGGGGAGCTGCCCTCCCTGCACCCCTGGGAGCCCCCCCCCGGGCTTGCGCGAGGTAGAAAACGTGCGGAAATAAGGTGGTAAAAGCAAGAACTCAAAACTCAGGAAGTGAGTCAGAAGCACAAATGATGTTGTGGACAGTGAGCGCAAGAAAGTTGGAGTAACGCACAAAGGAAAGGTGCTTGTGCAAACTTAGTGCAAAGGAAGCTGTTATTCAGCGTTACTTTTTTGAAGACAATTTTTAGATGTGGCTGAAAATCGCAACTCGTTGTACCACTGCTGACAGAAATCCCTTTGCGCTGCGGTCCTGGCTGATTTGTCTTTAGCGGAAAGGAAACAAAGCGTTTGATTTTTACTTGCACCAATTTCACAAACCGGCTTTTGCCAATTATTGCAGTTGTGGCTTGACGAGACAGTGGCCGTGGTAGTCCCGGGTCCGTAGGAGGCAGGGAGGACGCTCAGGAAACGGGTCACGCTTCCTCGGAGGCCGCAGTAGCAGCAGCCCGGGGGCTCGGTCCAACGGCTTGAGGTTGTTCCCACAGCCCAGCTCCCTGGGGCGCTCGGGCCGGCTGAAAGCTCAGCTCTGCCTAAAAACGTGGATTTTAGTTTTTAGGGCCCTCGCGAGAACGTGGCCTCGCGCCAAACCCCGAGGCAGGAAGCCCCACACGGGGAATCCCGATCTGAAAGGCGGCGCTGCTCCCCCACCCCGACGCCTCTAACATGGTGGACTCGCACCCGGTCGGAACTACAGGCCCCAGCATGCCTCGCTCCTGCCGCCCAGCATGACGGGAGCCGGGCGCCGCGCACCTCCCAAGGGCAGGGCGCGGGGTTGCGCGTCCCGGCCGGAAGTCCGCCGTGACCTAGCGGAAGTGTTCGGGAGGCAGCTGGCCCGACACCGAGGGGGCCCTGCGAGCAGGGCAGAGGTAGCGGCGCTGACGGGTGAGCGGCCGCGGGGCGCGCAGCGGGCCGCGCCCGGCCGCGGGGGGCGCTGCTGCTGCTGCTGCCGCCGACCGGGCCGGGCCGGGGGGAGCGGGAAATGGGGAGAGGGGAGCCCCCGGGGCTGCCCCCGTCAGGGGAGCGGGCCTCGCCCGCCGCGCCTCGCCGGCCCCGCTCCCGCGCCGAGGGGCGGGCGCTGCGCGGGGGCCCGGCCGCGCAGCGGAGAGGCGCGGAGGGGCCGGTGGGCGAGTGGGGCCGGGGGGTCGGGGCGGAGGCGGTGCCGGGCCGAGGTTCCCGCACCAGGACCGGGGGGCGGGAGACAGGCGCGTTTCCTTCCTCTAGTGCGTGAGTGAAACGGTCTCCTTGAAATCTGCGCGCCGCCGGGAAAGGGGCTTTCCAGAACGGTGTTTTAATTAAATATCGCTCTTAAACTTTTTCCACCACAAATGACGTCCACCCTCTTCCCACGCCTGGCCCTAGAGAGAGGGGGAAAACTAAGGCCGAAAGAATTTAGGATGCACCCCCTGGGGTTGTTATACCAAGGTGAGAAGTGCTAGTTAAAGTGCTTTAGCTGTAATAGTCGAAGACTAATAAGCAAAGCAGAGGTGTTGGAAAGGGGTGGTATACTGTGATAGTTAGAAGAAAACAAGCTTTTCGGTGCCATCTGTTTCTTACAGGCAGATTTTACTTTAATATAAATGAGCATAGGCATTGGTAGGTGACTGCTTTCTTGACGTATACGTATGAAAAGGAAACAATGTGATGCTAGTGGTTTCCTCTGAGGCCTGGTTTTATTTTGCAATGTGTGATACTGCGTTACAGGTATTTCTCTTATTTTGAACTGTACTAGCGATGTTTGATATGGCAAATTCTGAGATAAGCCTTGTACTGTAGAGAAACTTAGAAAGTTATAGGCCGTTTGTTTACTCGAGTTTGCTGTGGATCACTTGCAGAAGTTCAATTTGGACGGAAAACAGCAAAAACATACGTATCCTAAAGGTGTCTCACTAGTTTGTTTAAGCACCGCTTTGTACCCACGTTTGTGAATATTTCTTCCTCTACAGAATTTCCCCATCAGTGTACTAAGAAAAAACGATAATGTTGGTAGATGAATATTATTTGATAACCCAAGTGTTATTTAGAACAGGGAAAGCGTTAATTAATTCTCTGTAGTACAGTAGCTACAATTTTTGCTTATGTGTTACATGTTATATCAACCTTCAAGTTATGTAAATACAATTTTCCCCAACAGCAAAAAGATCTGGTATTCGTGCCAGTGTTAACATCGATGGGAGCTTCAAGACAGATAGGCTTTACAGACTTTCAGCACTTTTTTTCTTGCCGTATCAGCTAAAAGTCATTTGAGCTTCTTTGTACCGGAATAGGTGATGAACAGATGTAGCTAGTTTCCTGAAACTTCATGCAGACTTCGTATGAAGACTGAGTGTTGGTCACTGTCTTATAAAAGTGAGGCGATCTAGCTGATTCTTTCAAGTATTTTCTTCCTTCCTCTCACTCCCACCTTCAAATTTCTTTCTGATACATACTTTTGTGTTCGTGCTCGTGTTGCTTGTGCTTTGTGTGGGGACAATTTAATATCTTTTGGGAGCTTACCTAACTTCAGATATTTTACTGTGTTTTTGCCGTTCTCAGTATACACTATAAGAAAGTCTAACTTTTTTCATAAAAGTACATTTGTTGTCAGAACAAAATAAAGGAGTTGTGATGTTGGGCTTTTGACAAAATTTCTTATGTTCAGAAAGGTTTACAGTTCATAATTTAATTACCTTTATTGTGGAGTAATTGCTATGCCAGTAATTTTTGATGAATACTTACAGAGAGAGGGGAAATCCGGTGAAACATGCTACTGGTTTTTTCCTCTATGGCAAGAAGTGTACAGTCTTAATAAAGGCTGTAATTAAGCCCTTTCTTTGTGTTAGGAAGAAAAACAATAAAGGATTTACTGAAAAGGAATGCTTCCTTAGAAAAAAGAAAGTATTGAGTAAAGTGAAGTCTTTGATGCTCCATGCCCGGTATTCTAACTCATTTCATGTTTGTCTTAACTAGCATTCACTGTTAGTATGCCTTCTTCTCACAGGTTGCTTTGTCCCAAACGTTTGAACTTTAGTACTAGTGATTAGGGAAAACCAAGTCAGCTGATTTGGAAATCGTCCTGTACCAGTTTCCCTCATATTTTTACTAAATACACTTCAATCTTTATTTTCGTCAATCCTTATTTTCATTATTTTCTCGTGTGCCCTGAGCAGTGAATGCTAAATTGAGGTGCCATATTTTTGAACAAGTCAGTATATAGCGTCTAGAATGGGACTAAAACTTAGTTGCCTGGGATTAAACAGAAGGAGACTAATGTTTTAACGCACAATAGCCTTTGTTTATTGATGAGTACATATTTATATACAAATGGCATCCTGAAAATTTCACATTTGACTTTTAAACTAATGTAGGAATTGTGGAGCAAATAACTCAAATGTCTTCACATTTTCCAAAAAAGGGTATAGAAGACACGAGAAGTGTCACAAGCTGAAGTATACAAAAGCCGTGTGCGTACTACACAGCTAATGAATTTGAAGTCATTTGAGTTGCTGTAGACCAGAATCTAAGTTTTAAAGAGTTTTCTGTGAGATCAGAGAATCTGAGTGCTTGCAAATGTTTGTGTAGATTTAAGTTTCTTGCACTAACTAGAATAAAGTAGTGGAGTTCTGGAATCTGTGCAATGATTGCATGTATTTGATTAAATTATCACATCTTTGAAATGACATGTGTTCTAGTCTCACAGACATACAAGGTATGCAAGGAAATGACATGCTGAAAATTTGAGTAGGCTTGGGAGGTGAGCACTGTGAGGAGTAAGGTAGGAGTGTCATGGACATGGTTCACTATCTCTTGCGCTCCTGCTCAAGAGAAGCAGGAAGGGAATCACATTACACTTGCTGTACTGTAGTATTTTTTCTTAAAGTTGTGAGAAGGAGAACAAAACATTTGAGTATGCTGAGAAGAAGAACACTTGAGTTGTATAGGTTAATACTCACTTTTTAATGTTACTTAGCTATATTTAACCTTGTAGATTTAAATATTCTAAGAACTTGTGAAAATTTTCACTTCCCTAATTTCTAGCCAAAACTTTGTTTTCTGCAGCAACAGCTTCCTTTGCAGACGGTTTGGAAAGCTCTCTTCTGTGTCAAATATTTTTTATAATTTTATTGTGTTTGCCCTCTTTGATAGAAAGTGACGTATCCTTTTTTGCACTATTTCTCTTAATTAAGGCAATATTAACTAATTTTTTTTTTTTTTTTTAAGGAAGCATTACAGGAAAGCAAGAGTACCTGATATATGTGCTTTTTGAGAGTGGAGGCAGGAAGCTGAGCTATCTAACTTGTAATGCCACATAAGCTTCTTGAAGGGGAAACGGAATGGAGAATATGCTTCGAACAAAAGATTAGTGGTTCTTTGCATGGGTCTGGTTCTAGTGTTCAGAAAATTTAGATTGCTCTCTTGCATTAGTGTGTTCTTGGTGAAGTCGGACGGAAGCAGGTATAAATATAGTAAAGTACCTAAAATATGGGTAGGTACCAGCTACCTGGTGTTTTCTTCATATTGCCTTAACAAACATTGTCCTCTGCATTATTTTCATTATACAGAAGTGTTTTGCAATATTATAAAATAGTTCCGAAGAAAAAAAATTGTGATAAGAGGACTTATCATAATGTGACTTGAGTTTCCTGTTTCTAACCTATTATTTAATACTTAAGAGGACCTAATTGCTGATCTTTTAAAAAGTTGAATGTAGAGTGTTATTTTTGTGCAGAAAGAATTCCTTCCCGCTCCTTTTGGAGCTGTAACTTGTGTATGGCAGAGATTTCTTCATCCTTCATCTGCTGTTGTTCCCATTCTAATTTATTTTCTCTCTGTATTTTTTTTCTTTTAAGATGGTGAGTAGCAAATCATATTTCTATCAAAAAACGTCAAATGTGCAGCTGCATGGTTGTTTCTGTACCAGCTTTTCAGAGTGTTTGTTCCGCTTACCTTTTTATAAACTCATAAGCCAATAATATAGTTGACTGAAGAAAGTAGGCTGTGGCTTATGTCGGATCATGTTAATGCTGTCTCAGTCAACTTGAGTATAGTTGCTGGGAGGAAGACGCTTTTCACAAAATAACCATTTCTAATACAGTATGTGCTAATCTTCATAATATGTGGGGACACATTCAACACTACTTGATCCAGAAAAGGAACCAAGAGGTGCTAACAGGCGATTATTGCTTTTCTAGGTTTCTCAGTTTGCCCAGCTTTCCTATTCTCTTTCTTTCTTTCTTTCTTTCTTTCTCTTCTCTTTTCACATAGAGCCCTATGATCTTTCCGTGCTCTCCACTGTCTGTATCCTGTCAGGATTAAATCTGTCTTGCTAATACTATTCATGGTTCTCGTATCATTTCAGAAAAATATAAAAAGTGCTTTGTTATGTCAGAATAGAAATCGAATGAAACCAAACTCAGTCCTGTGCTTACACATCAAATGCATCATAAAATGAAGTATATAAACGTTTTTCTTAAAAGTAGGTAGATTTTCTGCATTTTCTGCTTTTAGCGTTAGAATGTTAAAGTTTTTTGTTTTACTTTTTAGACAAAACTTGGATTCTGGAATAGCAATATTGATTTATTACTTACTCGTTTATGTTCATTTGGGCTTAAACTGAGGAGTAATGTTGGCATACTTCTTCTTCTCTGTTATTTATCCTTATAATGAATGGTTATATTAATCTTCACACCAATTTTATTTTGCTAAGCTGAGTAAGCAAGACTTCAATTCTTCTTTCATACAACAGACTGCTTGGTCATATCAGTAGCTCCTTTCCATAATTCTTTGAATTTGAACTTCTCATCCTTGAAGACAGGTAGTTAGAATTGTATATGGTATTCCAGACAAGTTGTCACCTTTGTATAGTACAACAGCAATAATATTTCCCTATATCTATGCCAGATACTATACTTAAGTCCTTGGTTTGCATTTTCCTTTTTTTTCCCCTCCCAGAGCTGCATCAGCTTATAGTTGACCATAGGATGGCTAAGACTTCCAGAGGACAAGCCCTGATGACATAAAATAAATTTGTATTTATCCCTGCATGTAGGGATCTTGCATTTTATATTTCATTTCATCTAGCTTCTAGTATGCCATTTTTTTTAAGACTGTTCACTTCTTTATGTGATACTCTGTTCTCCTTTTGTTGCAGTGCCTTCCGCATTTGCCCCATCTAAACATGCCTCCTTTTCCTGGCAGCATTGTCAAAAAATAAGTTTGATAATATTTGTGGAGGAACTTCACTGGTTACTGTTTTCCAGCCCCATTGTTTCATTTTTGCAGTGTTATATGGCATTCTTTTTTAAAGTTTCTCTTTTGTTCTAAGATTATCTTCTTATCACATTTATTTAACCTCAGATGATTTACTGAATCCAGATTAAATTTAGTTTGCGTCCTTGGTGAATACCAAGGAAAGGACTGATTCATTTTTGGGGTATTGGTTTAGTCTAGCATGTTGTAACTCTGCTAGGCCTTAACCGCATTTTTATCCTTTTTTCTTTTGCATTTCGTATACTTGAATTCAGACCACTGAACCTGATCACGTTTTTCTTCCTTACGTGTAACTACTGTATTTTTTCTCTAATCATACGATAGCACATTCCATTTGTTTTAGTTAAAATGCCAATTGGATTTGCAATTTTTTGACAGCTGTAAGATTTTGGTGTAGGAATTATTTCAGTGGCACAACTTTAATGTATCAGTCCCCTCAAATTATGCTTTCACCTTGGAAGGAGTTAATATGTTCTTATTCCCAGTAACTAGCCTATCTTTATTGCTATGTTCAGTGGCACTATTTGTATCAAAAACTCAGGCATATTTTATCTTGTCTCTGTTACCTCTACAAAATGGTATCAGTTCTTTTGTTCTTTTCTCTTTAAAAGAGTTGTGAAACTCCTTATTTTTAATAGAGTATGGGGAAGGGCTTTGTGGCTAGAGAAAGGGGTGGCACAAGTGATCCTCTCCTGTGAAGCAGAAGTAATAAAGTTTCTGAGCAACCAATACTTGCCCATAGGATGCTTGATTTCCATTTACAAAACCTGTTGAAACAGGAGAAAAGATCACATCGGTTTTGTGCTGCTACTGATCCTGCACCTGAGTGTGCAGCAACTGAACGTGACGCCCTTGGACTTCCTGGAATTAATGAAAATGGCCATTGCCTTTAACATTTAATATTAGGGTGTCTGTATGTCAGTTCACACACATTACCTCTGAAAGGGCATTCCTGAATGTGCTTTACGTTCAGAAACTTTTCACCTGGAAGAGTACGGGTGAAGGTTTGCCCAGTGTGAGTGAGAAATGAAAGTATTTTTATAAAAGTTTTCTATAAGACGGGGACAATTCTTAAAGACAAAAACAATGTAGATGGAGAAGGCTGTTTGCTCAGTTTTCAGAAAATTGAAGACTGTTGTTTTATCTCGTCATGCATATGTAGTTTGGTTAAGTTTGCAGAGTGAAGTGTCGTCTTGTGAAAGCCTGCAAAAAACATTCAGAATGTTTCATATTTGCTTATATGGAAAAGTCCTGAAAAAAGGGAGGTGGAACAAATGAACGTGCCCCAGTCCAAACTACTTTTGAGAAGTAAAACTTCTCAAAGAGCTGCATCTTCTGAAGAGCTGCGTCTTTGATTTTGCTCAGCAATATCTGTAAAACTTTTCCTCCAAATGCTGGAGGAAAAACTTTATCTTTCGGCTCCCTCCTCAACTTGCTTGCGTTTTGGGCTTTTACCGCAAACGTGGGAGGTGGGGGAGACAGTGGTCTCTATATTTCTCTCTCTCTCACTCGCACTCGTGTACCGAGGTCCTTTTCTGTAGTGAGTAATTCCAGTTCATGCCTCTGCTGTTGCTCATCGCTTTTCTAAGCAATGGCATGAATTGTCAGAATTCTTAACAGTCTCATTGCTGCCCTCAGCCCTGAATGCCAGCTAGGAAACCAACCAGAATCACTAGGGGTGTTTTCCTGAATCTGTGGGCATACAACAGTACTTCATTGATCTATACTGGGTTAATGATTGGAGAGTAGCCGTTGACGTGAAACGAACTTTAGGATGGCAATTGAGTGGATGGAATTTCTATTCCAAAGTTTTCTTTTTCACGACAAAAGGACAGTTTCAGTGTGAAGAAATATATACTGTATCTGAACATACTAGATATGTTTTGCAGATAAGTGCTTTCATCTCTATAACTCTTAGGATATGTTTACAAGAGGAAGTATGTATGTATCATGGGTGTGTGACTTTATAAGCTGTGGCAACTCCTGGTAAATTTACCCTGTGAACGCTTATGTTAAATGTGTGAAGTAGATTATCTAGGTGATAATGATGTGCCAAAATCGGGAAGTTTCAATCTTTTGGAAAGGATACGTTGGAGGGCCAGGTAGTGGGAGCTGGCAAATGTTCTCCACGGAAAGCAGAATGCTGCCCAACATCAGCAAACTTTTTTTTTTTTTGTTTAACTGAGAGGTCGTTGAGTTCAGCACTGCTACCTCTCTCAAATGTTTATCTGCAGTTATCAGGACTCTTAACTGTATCATATGGTGCGTTCTCCAAAATCTATTACATGTTTCTAAAGCCTGAATATATATTCATTGAGAGGAACACTGGTGCATTTGTATGATGAACATATCAGATCTGTGTATTCATCCTTTTGGTATGCCTCATCTATTACATTAAATAGTATACTTTGAAAGTGATTGCTACGAACAGCAACAATGCTGACTAAGTCCACTCTGGGGACTTGATACAAAGTGGATGGTAATTCTGTAAAATCACAGAATAGAAGAGGCTGAGAGGGACCCCTGGAGAGTCAGTTCCCTCCCCACACCCCTGACTGGAAGTAGGGTCAACTAGGATCGTTTGGCTAGGATCTTTTCCAGCTGAGTTTTCAATACAACCAAGGAACATCTCTGGTCAACCTGTTCCAGTGTTCATCTGCTTTCACAGAAGAAGTGTTTTTTCTTTGAATGGAATGTCTTATATTTCAATATCTGCCTATTGCATCTTGTCCTGTCACTGGATACCACCGAGAAAGAGTCTGGCTCAGTCATCTTTACTCCCCCTTATTAGTTATTCACACATTGATAAGATTTCCCCCCCCCCCCCCCCCGGTGCCTTCTCTTCCGCAGGCTAAATATTCCCAGTTCTCTCAGCCTCTCCTCATGTGAGAGATTCTCCAATCCCCTAATTGTCTTTGTGGCCTTTCACTGGACTTGCTGCAGTATGTCTATGTCTGTCTTGTAGTGGGGAGCCCAGAACAGCACATGCACTCCAGGTGTCTCACCAGTGCTGAGGAGAAGGATCGCTTCCTCGTCCTGCTGACAATGCTCTTCCTAATGCAACCTAGGATACCGCTGGCTGCCTTCGCTGCAAGGGCATGCTCTTGGCTCATGTTCAACTTGTCCACCAGCACCCTCAGGTCTTTTTAGGAAAAAGCTGCTCTCCAGCTAGTTGGCCCCCAGCCTGTACTGGTGCATGGGGTTAGTCCTTCCCCAAGCGCAGGACTTTGTATTTCTCTTTGAACTTCACGAGACTCCTGTTTACCCATTTCTCCAGCCTGTCATGGTCCATCTGAAAAGGCAGCACAACCATCTAGTGTATCAGACACTCCTTGATTTACGTCATGATAAACTGGTCTCTGACTCCTTTTCCTCTGTAGATAAGCTGCATAGTCTCTTAATAGTACTCTTTTGCAGTACATACTTTCTGTGGCAAAACTTGCCATCCCCCATTGTCCCCCTCCCAGCCCATTACCATAGTAGACGGTGTCTGCAGTAAAAAAAAGTCTTCAGGCTCTAGGCATAACTGGCTTTATGGTCGAGGACCTTAAAAAAGCTTAAAGGAACGATTTCTTTACAAAGTAAGCTAAGGATTAGATTTTAGAAATATCAGAATATAATGAACTGGTAAGGATCTCTGGGTAGCGAAGATAAATTTCAAAGCCTAATGCTTAAGTGTTCATCCACATTGCATGTTGTGTATTATCGTATTTTTCCTTACTATTATAAAGGCTAATAACTGAAGCTGGCTTAAGAAATCATCGTACTACTGACTGAAAGCTTTGCCACTTGTGTTTTTTCAGACGCTCCTATTGCAAAAGCTGCTGTTGCAAAGAAATAAAAATTTTTATAAGAGAATGGGTAAGTTAATTTTCTTAGAACTTTTTTTGTTTATTATAATGTGAAACATGTGGTAGCCTCTTATATTGGTAGAGGAGGTGGATTGTAAGACTCTAAATGTTGATCATGTCACTGTTTTTCTTGTAGCTTCAAATTTATTACAGAATTACTACAGTGTGCAAATACTACATTCCACAATACACACTTTATTTGCTTTTCTCCTCATATTGCAGGTACTGGTTATGTGGAAAAATAATTCAGGAATGAGAGAAAGCTTTAATTTAAATAGTTTTTAGGAGGGATTTCTCATGTGAACGTTGATTTATTGAAAGGCTTATTCAAAACACATCTATTTTACAATAAATTTCATTTTACTTAATGTGTATAACACTGAAAATGTACATGCTAAAATAGGTTGTTACCTTTAGGTTCTGTAACACTAAACTTTCTAGTGGACTAGAAAATTCCATTATATGCTCTCAAATATTTTTAATTGCTTGCTAAGGCCAACCGGTTTAATTCTGGCCAAGAGATCATCATAAGGACCGCTCTTCCTGAACTACAGTGCGTGTGTGCATTGACTTTAAACGTCTGAATCTGTCGTGTCTGTCTCTATATACAAATAACTGGTTAATGAAACTGATGTAAAACAAGATTGAACAGATTCTGGTTTTAATTATATTTTTTCTAAATGTATTTTAGCATCTTTGGCACTGGCAATACTTTAGGATTGGCAATAACTACTATGGTAATTCCATTTTAATTTCAAATTGACAGAGCAACTTAATTTATTGGGGGGAGGATGTTATATTTGCCATAGTGCTAGATGAAATGCAATGCACTTCAGAATATTTCTATTCTTTGTTTTGTCAGATGGAGAAACAACACTAACAATTAATCAAATTTCAAATTTGCAGTCTGTAGCAGTTCTATCTTTCCCACTTCTATATCCTTCTGAAAAGGAATATATTGCCAGTATTTCATGATTGTATGCAGATCTCTTCTGTTACATTTTTTCCAAGCTGTAAGCACTTTCAGGATTTTCATTTTTACAGTTCTAGCAAGAACTGTATTTACTTTTCTGTAAATAAAATCTTAAATGCGATATAAAGCTCAAGCATTTTTAATGGAATTCTAGCAGCACTTGCTAGATCGATTTTGTACTCCTGTAGAAAATACAGTTTGAAGTTGATAGAAATTATATATTGACTGAGATGGGGGTTTACACTTTTAAAAATTTTAAAACTACTGTGGTCCTTAATTAAATGAGTTTACAGGAATGTGTAAAGGCCAACTATAGATATGGTCTCCTTGGTGCTATAGTCTCATGTAGTGCTTAGGTCTATGCAGACACAAAGTAGTCAGCAGTTCCTACCCCAGAGAGCTTCTGCCCAAACAGCTAAGACAGGTGCAAGATGGAGAAAGTGTTAGAATGCACAAAGTGAACGGTGGGGTGGTAGGAGAGAACAAATGAATGAAGAAAAAAAGGGAAGGGGGATAAGGGTCTATGGAGAAGCAAAGCGGAGAGCAGGTGTATAGTGAGACAAAAGGGAGAAGTAAAACAGAAAAAAAAAAAAACCACAGTCAAAACTGCTGTGGGAGGAATGACCAAGTTTCCTTGATTTTTGGTGTTTTGCGCTTTCCTTATTTTCCACGAAAGGACATAATATGGGTGGCACAGAGATGCATTAACCCTGTATGGTTCTGGGTCTGGCTGGCCAGCTGCGTAGGAATGAATCCTATTTCATGCTACTTCAGTGCAGGAATCTCTGCTCTGGCTGCTTTTGCTCCTACCTGGTTTCATAGAGGTCTTTTTGCCTTGCAGTCTGTTTTTTAAACATTAGATATATATTTAGGTAGCTTTTAGTAAACTATTGAAGTATCAGCATGATAAACATGGCAATAGTTTCTTACATGAATGTGGAGGGAAGAAGTAGCATGCTTTTAAAAATACTTTCCACCTGAGGATTTGTCTAAAGGAAAATTTCAGCCCTATGTAGATTTTTGAAATCGTGTCAAAATTTGATAATGGAGAAATGAGGGAGGAGGGAAGTTAATCAACTGAGTTTTTTTTTAAAAAAAATTTTGCAACAGGTGCTGCACTCTTCAGAGAAATCTTTTTCAAATGTGCAAAGTACTTCTGTCTTTTGGTAGTATTGTGATCTTCTTCTGTCTGCAAACATAGTCATGAAAGACAGCAGCTTGTATTCTTAGTAAGGTTAATCCGTCATTGTATTCTGAAACTGTTAATTTGTTTTCCATTGTAGATGGAGAAGAGAAAACATACGGTGGGTGTGAGGGCCCAGATGCTATGTATGTGAAGTTAATATCTTCTGATGGCCACGAGTTCATTGTAAAAAGAGAGCATGCATTAACATCAGGAACAATAAAAGCTATGTTGAGTGGACCAGGTAGGTACAAAAAATTCAATGCTTTCATGTCCTTCGTTTTCTTTATTGGACGGTTTGAATCTATGTCATGTAGTGAGTGAAAGTTGAAGTAAGTAATAACTTTTCCTAATCCTTACTAGTTCCTGTTTCTGTTGGAATAGTCCGTCTCTGCAGAGGTGTACTACCAGCCATATGATTGGACTCTGCTTTTGAACTGTTAGCATCTTTTGGTGTTGTTACTACTCATTTCCTCTATTATGAGAACTTGAGGGCATTAAATGAAGCTTGCAGCTCTCAAGTTCAAACAAACAAGAGCTGGTAGTCCCTCGTGGCTGAGCTTTTGTGATTAAGCTCAGGAACTCCTTTCCGTAGGATCTTGTGAATAATGAAAGCTTGCTTGTGTTTGAGGGGAGAGTAGATAAATTCATAGAGGGAAAACTCATCGAGTGTTACTTAGTGCTTGAAACCACCTCTAGCTTAAGCAGTGCCTGAACTACTACTTACAGAAGTCCAAAGGGATGGAGAAGAGAATGGAGAGAAGTGGGTTTTTTTGTTTTTTTTTTTTTAAAAGCATGCTTGTCCCCTTCTGTATCTTCATCTTTTACATTTACCTTTGGCCACTTTAGTGGTGGGCAGTACGGTAGCGGACCTCTCTTCTGACCCCGTAGTCGTTCTTATATTCTTTCAAATTCTGGTGAGGGGAGGTTGCTGGAGAGAGTTCTTTTTCTTAATAGATCTTGAGATTTTTTTCAGGAACCGTTAGGCAAATTGAACGGTTACAAATCTCAGCTTAACGTTCCACTAAGTGTCATAGTAATGATTGCACTTGAAAATATGTAGCAGACCTGTTGTGTCTGATCTAGTTCACATCCGCTACCCAGACATGTAAGAGGAAGACTAGTCACAAGACCTGCTCTGAATTTGTTCCACAGTCTGTGACAACGTGAAGAAATAAGTCAAAGCACCGTGATCAGAGGGCTAGGCCTCCTCTGTAGAGGAGTCAGCGTTTAAGCACATTTTGTATAAAAACTAACAAGTAAAAGGGTTTACAAGGAAAGGTACTCTTACTGCCTAGTTTAATAGATCAATATTTAATTGGTGAGTGAGCTTTCTCTATTTCACAAAACATTACCAATCTGCTAATATTTGTGTTGTTTCCTACTATTCCTGTACTAGAATTCAAGCTACACTGGCTTCAGTGTATTTGTTTTGATTTCTGTGTGTAGAAATCGGTATATAACCGTACTTGATGTGAAGGGGATTCCTGCAGGGACAGCAGAAACTGTGCACTACTAGGGGTCTTGTATATACTGAGTTAGTGCTAGTTTTTGTATTTGTCTTTCAGCCTGGTAAGCTTGCAATCTAGAGAGATGAGGAAAAGCACGGAGAAGATAACAACAGTAGGAAGGCCGTGGGACTAATTACAGGATAATTTTGCATCCTAATTTTGTGCTTAGAGGGACCAAAGAAGGCTAGTTTCAAGTATACTTGTGTTTTGAGGTTTGAGCTGTTGCATAAATTCTTCAGTGTCCCAGAGGATATTGAAAAATTCAATTCTCAATTCTTCATTATCCTAGAGGATAATACTGGATGAAATCCCTGGATCAACTCATTCTGAACCTTTCCTTCAGTAGAATTATAACTAAGGTTTTCCCCTTCCTTCCTTCCTTCCTTCCTTCCTGTTTTCACAGAGCTTATCAAGCTCGTATGTCTCTGAGGTTTCCACCCTCTGTCAAATCTACCTGAAACTAACCTAGAAATTCAAAGTTAGTAGGACCGCAGAAGGGACAAGTGCGCATACATAAATGTGGAACATATATAAACTTTTTTCTCTTCCATGGGAGTCCAGCTAAAAATTTGGGTTGATACATCTTTTTGTAGATATGTTGTTATTGTGGGCTTCAGAACTGAGTGCTACAGTTTTAAAGCACCTTTCAAAGGCAAACAGATGAAAACTAAACCTTAATTTCTGGTGTATAGTTCAGAATATTTTTAATAGGCTGCAGCCAAAATGAACAACGCTTTCTAATGCAAATGGATCTTAATATTTTTGAAGATTGTGATTGTGGCACATCTTGTTTCACACTGAAGAATCTAATACCCAGCAGCATGGTACTTACGGAAGTCTATTATGGTAATAGTGTCTATATAGTAGTAGTATAATAGTGTCTATATGGTAAAGTGTTTCACGTTGCAGTGAATTTTTGTTTTAATGTTTTGTTTTGTTTTTCCTACAGGACAGTTTGCAGAAAATGAAACAAATGAGGTGAATTTTAGAGAGATCCCATCCCATGTCCTATCCAAAGTATGCATGTATTTCACCTACAAGGTCCGCTATACTAACAGCTCTACGGAGATTCCTGAATTCCCAATTGCACCTGAAATTGCACTGGAACTTCTGATGGCTGCAAACTTCTTAGATTGTTAAATAAAATAAATTATAATAAAAATGTAAACTTTTTTCAGTATTTAATACCTGTAGTTCAGTTAGTAACTTTTTTTCAGATAGCATGTTGCGTGTGTGCTGTTGAGAACTGTAAAGTTCACTGCAGAGGCAATTGCCTTCAGTCCTTTTGCATATAGCAATCATTCAGTTGAAATTTGTTTTGCCGCTTACACAAGTAAGGACCTTTTCACAAACTGAGACAAATAAACAAATATGCCAATTAGTAGATGGCTATGCCTTATCCTTTAGGTGTGGTAGAACTTTCTTTTAATGCAATGACCATATAAAATACTGGAGTTTAGGCTAATGCTCTAAAAGGTAATTATAGCTAAATACAAGTAGCTGTTTAAGGTTTCTAACTTTCTTTTATTGTTGCAGTTTCTAAACATCTGAACTTAATCTCCTTTATAAGGTAGCTGTCCTTTAGCATAGTTAAACCAAGTAGATTAGAAGTGCCCTCAGTAGGGTTTGTATACTGACAGCAATATTCCATTTAGGTTGCAAGTGGAGTATGTAGGAGAATGTTTAAGGCTTTTAGTTAAAATCATAGTATAGACACATGAAAAAGTGTACTTGGTACATTTTTCTTTTGTAACCTAAATTTTCCCCTTTATCATTTAAAATACTCAAGTCACTTGTCTGTAGAGTAAGTCTGTGACCCTAATGACAGTGGCTTTTAAGGGAAAACATAACTGTATTACAATCTTTGTGTATATTATCTTCTGTATAACATATAAGGTTATTCTTAATGTACTGTCACTTGACCTGATACGGATTTTATATGTCAGCTATGTTTTTTTTTCCATTGTTGTGATTGGTTATGTAAACTCTGTATTTAACCTTTAGAGTAGTAGTCATTTAAATTTTCTAACATAGTCATTGAAAGATAGCAGTTATCCTATTCTTTACCTTTTCCCTAGCCTCGCTCTTACTTCCACAGGAAAAAAACCCTGAAATGCGAAGCCCTTTTGTATTTGAAGGAAAGGGGCATTAACCAGATGTTAAAGGAGCTTTTTTATAAATTTCTTAAATATTTCCAATGTTTTTACAAATATTTTAGGGGGAAAGGATTGGCAAGCCACGGACATAATACTTGAGTGGAACACATCATCGCTTGGTAGTTGCTGCTGGTAATTGCCTATCCTATCAATTCTCTGTTCAAAACAGGTTCCCATAAAACAAAAAAATTGAACTGAGACAAGAAACTGCTTTTTGTTCAGCAACAGCCTGAAGAACTTCTGCCAAAGTCATCTGTAAATGACAGTGATAAATCTTAATGTATCATGAAAAAATGATGCAAGGACAATGTAGTAGCATTTCCATCAGCTCTCACTACTTCAGATCTGTTGTATCAAGAATTGGTTGTGGTCTGTTATGAAAATGCCACTAACAGGTGGTGGGACTTCTTTATTAATGTATTAACTAAATAATGGTGAATTTAGAGGGTGGTTAAAAACTGTGTCTAAACCTGTTTGCTAGCATAAATACAAAAACCTATGAAGAGGTTGTCTTGGTAAAAACTGGTAACGTTGCATAGACTATGCAGTCTGCCCACAGATGAGTTCAGTTCTGGCAAATGAACTTTTACTCTGGACTTGAACAGTGCTTGACAGACACGCTGACATTTGTCAATGTGTTGATAGATTAGCTAACGTTTATTCACGTCACACTTTGGCACAATTTATTGTGTTTACTGTGGAGATGTTTGTGACTAGATTGGTTTTGCACGTTAAAGCTGAAGCGCATTGCAAGGCTATTGGCAAAAGGCAAAAACCTATGTTTAAGCACTCTGGTTAGTGCTATTAGTAACTCATTTTCAAGAGCACTAAAAAGATGAAAAAACACAAAACAGAAATACCCTGTTATGCTGCTTTTACTCAAGCCACTAGAAATACCCGGGAAGTTAAAGGAGTAACAACGTGGATATTTTAGTCCCAACTTCATTTCAGACTGAGAGGCTCTTAAGTTCTTCAGCCATCTTTTAACAGCCTTCAGGTTAGTGACTTGAAATGTAAAAAGTCTAAAACTTTAGTTTGAAATGGAAGTGAAAAGTTGAGCTTAGCTTAACTTCATTTTAAAATGGATGGGGTGGGTTTTATGGGCCCTTGGGGGGGGGAGAGGAGGGGGAACCTTCCAAAAATGTGTTTAAAATACATTGCGTTTTATGATTGCATATTTCAGCCCTAAGGTAAAACAGCTGTTTTATTTCTGCATTATAATTTCATGTTTTTTCTTCAGCTTAATGTATCATACAGTAGCTTTGAACACTCAGGAAATGCAGTAGTGTCCTATAATGCACTATTTGCAAAACACCGGCTGTTAAGAAAACTAACCTGCAACTATCTAAGGGGGAACGGTGCAGAGGTAATTAGTGCAATTGACTTGGTAGTGATGTGGGTATGCTATTAACAGACGATTGGAAACTTACCACACTTAACCCCTGAGTTCTAAATAAATTTCAAAATTGAAATTTTTACAACTGTGTTTCTGTTGATTTGTGCCTTTTTACAGAAGTCTTACTATGCAGAATCATAGTTTTCATAACTATTTGGTGAGCGAACTGCTAATATAAAACTGGTATTTGGGTAGTAGATGGCAAAACCAGCATCTGTGAAATAAAAAAAAAAAAATTAATATGGCTGTGAAGGGTGTCGTGGAACTGAAGCGTTCAGATCTCTTCACACACCTCCTAATTATAAGTACTTGTAATTCTCATGAAAGAAGCAACCAAACACTAAAAATGGATGATAGTCCTAAAAAACCTAGAATAGAATACTTTGAAGACTTCATGGGTCACATAATACTGAACTCCCTGTAATTTAGTAAGCTAGTCCTGTGTCTGATGTCCAGTTTTTAAACTCAACCACTGATTTTGTCATAAAAGGCTGCAAGTTCTTTGCCAAGTGTAAGGAATGAGGAAAGTCTTGCTTGCTAATAATTTTGTCATAGCTTGATTATAGGTTGCTAAAGAAGTCTTTGAGGGCCTTATAAAATGGTCTATTTAAAAAAAAAAAAAAAGCAGAATTCTGTTCTACAAGACAGGAAATTCCTTTTTGTTCTTGAGCTGCAAAAAAGACTGTTTCATCAAGATTTATCAGGTCATTGTACTCAACAGCTGTGTTGGACATTGCTTAAAAGGCATTTATGATTAATGGCTAGTACATGTGGAAAAATGAGTTGCTTATGTCTGCGTTCTATCAGTATATTTCATACTTCATAGTCATAATCTGCAGCAGTGGCTGTTTGCGCCCCTTCCTTGTTTTTACTGTTACTGAAAGGAGTTTCCCAACACCTAAGTCTGTGGTTTTATATAATAGATAGATTGGACCCCAAAACCCTGTATTTAATGGGACAGGGAAGTTAACTTTTTCACTCTGTGTTTTGTGCCTCAACATAAAGGTGCTATTTTTTGTTTGTTTGTTTGCTTTTAAATCTCAAATATGATATCCTGATTGCAGCAAAGCAACAGCTACTGCAGAGTCAACAAAAGCACAATGTTACTGTGTGGGTACTAAGGAGAAAAATATTTTTTCTAGCTGGAAACTAGTGGTGGAGGCTGTGGTGTAAATTTGATTTCAACAACTGAATGGGAGGAAAACAGCAGCAGCTCTTTATTTTATTTTAAGAGGGACTGAATTTGGAAATGAAACTATTATGCTGCTCTTTAAAGCTAGGTAGGCCAAAGCTCTGCAATTAGCAAAAAAAAGGTGTCTGGTTTTTCTCATGGAAAAAGATCAAATTTAAAGTTTCTTTTCTTTTTTTTTTTTTTTTTGGACAAACAAACTGCATTGGAGTTGGATTTCTTTCTAAAGGTAGCTTAGGAGGTGGTAACTGTGTGGGAACATAGCAATACTGTGAACTAGATGTGTTGCATGAGATTGAAAAAGCCAGAAAAGAGCACACAGTAGCTTTTGTCATTATTATTCACCTATGAAGTTTGTTTCAGTGTCATCACTAGGGTAGCACAGAGAAAGGAAAAGTGACTTTTTATCAATTCAATAAATATATTTTAAACCTTATTTTAACTAGTGTTCTGTGTCATGAAATAAAGCTTTGAGTATGTTACATCTACAAATGTAGGCTATGGTGCAATCTGTCCTATATGGGAGAAAGGTCACTGAGATTAAAAAAAAAAAAAAACATGTCCCTCTATCATTGCCATGTTGCTGTTTTATGTGTACAGAATATAGGATTTTCCTCCCACACTATGTGGGAGGAAAATCAAAGATTTAAGATCGAGATTATTTTTTGACAAATGGAATACTTCAGTTTTTTATCCTATTGAACTTAACACATTTAGACAGTTTTCAAGACCTTAATCATATAATCAGTTTTGTAGCCTCGGTTGTTGAGAGTAGAATTTGAAAATTAACTTAAAATTGCCCCTGAAATATGTATTGCCTTTTAGGTTGGAGAAAGTAACAACTTGACCATTTTTAGACAACTTAAAATCTCATTGATTATCACTGATAATGATAAAGTGACTGATTTTCAGAATCATGCTCTGAGATAATTTGGGGGGAATATATGCATAGATTAATGCTGGACCTTATTTATTTGTTGCCTATTTCTATCCAGTTGAAAATTAGTGATAGTTCAACCAGAAGATACTCTGAAATTAAAAACATAAATACTGTGAATTCTTTCAATATTAATTCAAATTTAAAACTGCTTTTCAGGTGAGAATTCATAACGAAGGCCTCCCCCCCCCCAATACTACTGATATTGTATTTGCATGTAATAATAGAACCCCTTTATTTTTAAAATCACCACCACAGAAAGCCATAAATAATAAATAATTCATGTCTTGGGTCACTATAAATTCTTGCTACTCTGACTAGTAAAACAATGGAATATTTGTCAGGTAAGTTAATTATCTCTCACATAAATAGTTCTCAGTTTTGTTTGGCATCACCAAGCCTAAACATTATCTAGGATCTATTTGTATTTGGCATAAAGGATTTCATTTATCTTCTTACACTGGGAAAAAAATGTTCTGTATTATCATATTAAATTGACGTATAATGCTTTTCAGAAGCAACACTCCATTTAAGTTGAGAATTATTTCTAGTAAATTACTTGAAACTTGTAAATAATATCTATTGTCTTGGTTTGATTCTAAAGCTTTTACTGGTAAGATGCAGATAGTGTTTTCTGCAGGTGAGTCAAGTTTGTGTTTTTCAGAAGATTTGTTTCAGAGACTTGTAGTTTAATGCCCTCCGTCAAACTGGCAAACAGCAGTGGAAGGAGAAGTTGGCCCAATTGCTCTGGGAGGAATGTGGTCCTCCTCCTCACTCATGAGATGTGGTCTCCTGGTGCTGCAGAGTATGCTTGCTATGTCACTGGAGTAACACAGGGAGATTAACATGAATGTACAGTTAAGTTCGGTGTGAGAAGGAGACAAGATGTAAAGCTAGACAAGTGCAGTAGACTCAGAAGATCTCTTTCTCTCTTTCTCTGTCTCTCTTCAATGTTATAGCTGCAGAAATTGCAGAGAAGCAGGCAGTGACAGACAACTCAGTATACAGAAAAATGACAGAGGATTAAAGGGACAGCAGAGGAAAAAACAGTTCGGCAATGTTTGTGAAAACCTTACAGATAATGGAAGAAATGGAATACAAAATTATAAGGACCCAAACAGGGAGACATATTTGGCCTTTGTGAAACTGGCTAGACACATCAGAAGATAATCTAATAAATGCACTTTGAACATTGCATTTTTAATTTTTTCTGTAAACTTAAGGTAATGCAACCTATGGAAAAAAGTGAATTTCCAAGTCAAGTGCATGAATATTTACAGAAACATTTTTAGTAGGAGGTATGGCTCAGTCCTCATGATTTGCACTATATGTATTAGATATGCAAGGCATAAAAGTGTATTTGATCAGACCAATACAAGATAGCTCCTGAAATAATGAAGATAGATGAAATTCATTTTACCTCTAAAGTTTTGAATGTTTGGGCCTAGGATTCCAATCTTTGAAGTCTCTGGCAAAACTTGGGTTGACTGGTGCAGGGTCAGAGTGTATGGGCCAAATATTAAAGCTTTCTTTAATAAAAGAAAAGCTGTCAATTATTGTGTTGGCTATCTTTACACCTGCAACAGATTGATAAGGGTTAATTATAAAAGTATAGGTAGAGGTCAGCACTGAAATGAACAGCAAACTACTATAAAACCTACTCTTTCTGAAATCTATGCTCTCTGGGAGTTTGGGTTTTTCCCTGGTTAAATTACTTAGAGCAAAGAACAGTATGAGCCATCACAAAATCACGAATTGAAATGAATTTAAAGAAGAAAATGTTCATACAAATTCTTTCCAGAAGTCTGTTAATTGTATACGTTTTACTATTGTGCTTAAGGGATTGAACCCCTATCGCATTAGGGACTGTACAAACACTTACTAAAAAAAGGAGACTCTGCAACCAAGGTTACTGATATGAGACATGGGGAAGGAGAAAACAACAATAAAACCCAAGGATAATTCTCCAGCTTTCCTATTCCAAAAAACAACAAGAGGAGCTAAAAATGTTGCACACCTATATTAGGTGATTGCATGACACATGAGAAAACAACAGATGAAAACATTAATAGAAGAAATCTCTGGTAGTCCTGTAAGAATTAACTGCTCAAACTGAAGTTAGGGATAAGGGGACTCTGGTCACAGACTGCAGCTGCACAGTAACACAGCTCAGCTTCTTACACATCCAGCTAGGACATGGTAGGTAGTAATCCATTTATGTCTTATAGTTTATGTGAAGGGCAGATTCTATTCCTTGCTTTACATGTCTGCTGTTCTCAGGAATGGGATTTGCAGTGTGGATGAGGTTATCTCAGTAAATGTTATTTTAGTCCAAAGTGTTGCAGGTGCCTGTTTTTCAGATTGAAAGTGTGACCAGAAAAAGAATTCCCAAAGAAAAGAACAGTAACAAGCAATGTGTTTTTGCTAAAGCAGCGTTTTGTCTACAGAATTTTTTCTTTACTACAGAGTGGACGTCATATTTGTATTGATTACAGTTATCCTTAAGACTACAAAGCTGATCTTTTCATTTACTGTATCTGGTAAACGCACAAGAGCAAAACCACTTTGCAATCTATCAAACATAGGGGCATTCATACACTTATGCCTTGTTGTATATTCTGACCTTAGAGAGGGTTTCCTGTAACAGGTTAAGAAACTGAATATAATGGATTCAAATCAGTTTTATCCCACTGTGATTACATCAACACGAACAGTCAATATGTCCCTGTTTATAGCTGAACACATGTCCACTGCCTAAACTTGATGTTCTTGCTGTCTGTGTGGCATATGGCATTAAGAAATGTATTTTAGGATAAACATATGTCTCAATCATGTAAAACAACAACATCTAGTAAAATAGTAATAACAATGTTGCACCTAATATTGTAACTGCCTAAGTTAGTTCTGAAGGACTGCGCGAAAAATTTTCACTAGTTCTAAACGTCTCTTTAACACAATAAATCTTTCACAACTCAAGTTGTGTCAAGACGTAATACAGCACATAAACATTGACTTCCAGGAAAAACAGATGGAAGACTCTTGTGACTTAAGTGTCACTTAATTGAAGTCAGTAGAGCAATGCTTGTTTACAGTGCTCAAGGAGCCTATAGGTTTGTGACTGAGCTAATGAAAACTCAGAATTGAGGCTAGGTTAGATTGAATTCACAGGACAAAAAGTAAAGGATTTAGCTTCCTGGATGCACTGCAATGCTTTTTCTATCCTTACTTTTGGTAGGCTAATCTCCTTTCATACTCTAAAATCTACACACACTCACAATTTTGTCATCAGCAAATTCCTGCAACAGCAGCAGGTTCAATCCCTTCTGCAGCTAGCCCACTGAGGAATGATATTCCTGTTGCCTTCTGTTGTTCCCTTTAAGCAAACCACAGAGGTTTGTACACTCAGTTTAACTATTGCAACTTTGCTGAATCTGGATGCAAGTTTGAATCTGACGTGACATTGCGTGTTGGGTTTTTGTTTTTCTCCAGTTAGCAGTTTTCAAAGCTGGGCATATGTATGGAGCATACAGGAAGGTAAAGCCTGCATGTAGAAGTAATACCTTGTATCATACCAAATAAAGTGATTATAGAAAGTAGGCAAGATGCACAAGCCTTCTTTAGGTCTAAAACTGAAACAGCAGACTTCAAAGCTAAATACAAATTGAGAACAACTGTTCAAAACTTCAGTTTGGCCATCTCTGAAAAAAAAAGTAGGTGCTACCTGTGGAGTAGAAAGGATGAGAGTTGGAAAGGTGAGAAGGGTGAAACACCCTTCCTATTGCCAAGGAAGACAGAAAGATAGGTAGTTTACTTCCCTTGGCACATAGAGAGACATTAGTGGGGACATGGAGATTATAATGAGCCATAAAACCATTATCTTTATTAAGTTGTTGGTTTTAGGTATCCACTAGGACTGTGGGTTTTATAGGTTTGTCTTTGGAAAAATATTTTGTTGGTTCCCTTGGAGGATCAGGTAGGTCTGAAATACAGCTGGAATAGCTTTTGTGAAAAGTGTTTCTTCAAGGTGCTTAATTCACTGATTGCATGTAAGTTAATTCCTGCAAGTGCTGCTTGTTTATTTTCACCTGGTAAGTTACCACAAGAGTGTTTGGTGCAAAGGACAGAAAATATTCCAATCCAGGAAATGAAAATGTAGGATCCAAAAAAATTCTCCCACTTACAATATATTCATGCTCTGTAATTCAGGCACCGAGGCCACAGGTGCAGAAAAAAGTCCAAATCAGAGATTATCTGAAGAACTCTGATGGTGCAGCATGGGAGACAAAGAGAAACTTCTCCCTCCTCATCAGGACAATTTCCATCACCACAAATTATAGCCAGACGTTTTCCTGCAGCAAGCCAGCTAATAAACCCAGGGTACTTAGTCCAAAATGCAGACCCTAGCACTGCCTGCTGTGGATCTCTAATCCTCCTTTCCCGAAATGACAAATCAAATATGAGACGAACTTGCAGAAACCCATAAAAGGGAACAGCTGGCATTAACTAAATCCCTTAAGGACTGTGGATGTGCAGTTCTAAAAAACCTTTAAAAATATGTAGGCCACCGCTCGCACAGCAGTTCTAACTCCAGCACGGCAACCACGTCCATCAGCAGGGAGAACCGTTTGCCTTTTTGGAGCTGGCGAATCCCTCCAAACCCGGAAAAATACGGCAACCACTTGGTCCTCGCTAAAGAAAGGAGTGAGGAGGCACAGCCATGCCTCGCCGGCGCTGCCGGGTGTCAGGGCGGCGGCGGCGCCGAGGCCGAGGCCACCCGCCCGGCCTTCCCGCCTCACGCGGCTCCCAACGGCCGCCCCTCCCCCCCGCGCGCGGCCCCCAACGGCCGCCCCTCCCCCCCCCCGCCTGACGCGGCAGGGGGCGATGGGGCCGGTTTTTCACGACTCCTTCCCACAGCGTGCTCAGGAATGGTCCGGGCTGACGCTCTAGGGCTGCCCCCCCCAAAAGCTTCCCCTCGGAGGAAACCCGCTCCGCTCGGCAGCGGGCGAGGCCAGCCCGCGGGGGCGAACCCCATGACGAGAGTGCCGCCGCCGCCGCCAGCCCTCCCCGCCCCCGGCGCATGCGCGGCCGGGCCGAGGGCAGCGCTTCCCACGTGACCGGCGAGGGCGGGGAGGAGACGGGCGCGCGGCGCTGCGTCTCTGTGGGTCTGGGCCGGCGGCGCAGAGGGGCGGGGGGTGGATCCATCATGGCGTCTATGCAGGTGAGGAGCTTGCGGCGGAGCCGGGCAGGCGGGGGGGGGGTGGCCAGCGCCGGCAGGGCCTGGGCAGCGGCGCCCTGAGGGCGGGAGGAGCCACTTGAGGGTGGGGGGAGCGGGGCCGTCGGGGCGAGGGGAGCCCCCGTTGGGGCAGCGGTTGGGGGTCCGTTGCGGCGAGGCCCTGAGGCGGGCTCGGGGCCGGGGGCGCCGCCTGCCGCTCGGCGGGGCCGGGGCCGTGAGGGAAGTAGGGTAGAGCTCGTTGCCGGCGGCGGGATGGAGCTGGGAGCCGCAGGGGGAGGCTGTGAGGGGCGAGGCCGGCCCCGGCTGTGGCGAGGGGAAGGGAAGGGAGGAGGGAGCAGGGAGTGAGGGAGGGCGGGCGGGCGGGCGGGGCAGGCCGGCCCGGCGGGGGAGGAGGCGGGAAGGGCAGAGATCCTGTAGGGGAAGGACGGAGCGGCTGCCGGCCCCGAGGGCGGCTTGGCCCCAGGAGAGGTCCGGCCGCGATGCAGCCCTCCGGGGAGCGGTGGGGGGGGGGGGGGGGTTGGTGGCGGGGGAAGAGCGAAGAGAGCCGTGGCCCGGGCGGGGTTTGAGGGCGCCGAGGCGTTGTTGGCTCCTGGGGAGGTGGCGGGCTCCCCCTTTGCGGCGGCGTGGTCGACCAGCGCGGCGGGGTGGCCTCGCCGGGGCCGTCGTGAGGACGGTGTTGAAGGATGTGGCCACCTTCCGAGAGTTTCTGAGGTTACGGCCCTGTTAATTCTGCTCAAGCACAGGGTGGTTGCGACAGACCAGTTTTATCCTAAGCAGTGTGCAGGTGCTGCCTGTGAGGTTCGTTCTGTCTTTCTCTCTAAAATAAGCTCGTAGTGTGGTTTCAGTCTGATGGACAGATAACGTCCAGTTTGGCTTGGTTGGATGGGGTTGCTGTAGGTGCGGTAGCAAGAAACATCCTGCTGCTTGACAGGTATTTCCACTTGAATTATTTATTTATACCTTCTCCGAAGGAGTTTTAAAATAGTAGCTGTAGAAATTGATCTGAAAGAATGGATCACTTTCACTGTGTGCTATTCTGAACGGGTGGTGATTTGTTCCGTGACATGCCTAGGACACGGGCAGGACAAAAGATTACCTGGTTTTGTGGCTATGCCCCTGTTCTTATTTCACCTGTAATATTTTTCTTGCTAAATTATAAAATGTTTGATGTTGTATTTAGATCCAGATGATCTACTACTTCCGTTTTACTCCTCAAGCTGCTGCTACTTTTTTTTTTCCTCCTTTTTATTTTCATTGTGGTCCAGTGTAGGTTACTTTTTTCTGTTACTACTAAATGGGACAGTGCAGAAAGAGTGTACAAACTAAATCAAATTAGATAAATTTGTCCTGACTAGCCTGGATTTCCAGTGATAATGAGAAGTAAAATGTCAGAACATTGACTCTTATTGGGTAAAGATTTTGCTGATGAGGTTTGGAAGAATAAAAAAGCATTGTATGTCTTTTTGAGTTACTGAAATGGGATCAGAACATGAACATACTGTACCGCAAGTTCTTGATTTAGTAGCAGTTTAAATAAGATAAACCAAAGACAGATTAGTCTATCAGCTCTATCTGGCAAATGTATTTTGTAATTTTTTTTTTTTGAATGTTCAAGCTCTTACAAGCAAGGCTGCAAAATAGAAGCAATAGTTCATTAAGCAGAGTCTTGTTTAGAACTGTGTAAAAACCCTAGGGAAATGATAATTTGGAAACTTTAAGGATACATTCCCTGGGACTCTGTAAACCTGTGCTGCGTTGCTATCTCTGGCCTATTAAATGACCTTGTACAGCTTGCCTCACCGTTGTTCCTGCTGCTCACTTTGTAAAAGAGAAATGGTGATTACAAATTAAGTAAGGTTGCTTAAAATACGTGAATGCTGTCTGAAAGGACGATGACAGTGATATGTTGAGGTGGTACTCTTTTCCTGAAAATATGGCAGTGGTAAGTCCAGTATTGTAATTCCTTCATTTTAGAAATGCTATCTGCAAGATTTCTGTGGGTTTTTTTAATGATATTTTGTGATGTTGTGATGAGAGATTGAAGGAAAATTATGGAGGTTTTTTAATCTTACCAATCGTATAACCTGACAGAATTTTTCTTCCCTTTATCCTAAAGATGAGCAATAAAATTGGAAGTATGAATTTGTAGAGTTTTTTTAAAACTAGTTTACTTAAACTTCTTAAACTAAAAATAGCTAGTCTGATATCTTGAAGAGATATTTTTATTTAAAAAAAAATTTAAAAATTGAGCCTGTATCTGGAGAGTTAATGAAACCGACATCAAGAAAAGATTTGAAGAATAGAGAGGATTATTACAATTAAATTGGTTGACATCACACTAACATCACCCACTGTATTATTTTACTGGGGGTCAACCTTTGTTTAAAAAAATCAATGACTTTAAAGTTTAGTTTAAAATGTGAGAGTTAACAGCACTAATTTGAAAAAAGTGACGTGTACATAACCTTTGGTATTAGTCTGGTCCAAGACTTGAGGATAATAAATATCATAATTCGAATCTTGAAGTTTGAATCCTAAAAATGTTAAGTGTTAGGTAGGCTGAGTGGGCAAATGCTAGTTATCTAGTATTTTTGTTGGGCAACTTTTTCCAGGGCATTTGCTGATACTGATTCTTAAGCACCCTGAAATCTGTGGTTAAGCAGGATAGCTAAATGTTTTGGTAGCTATATGTGGTATGACAATATACAACATACTGATTTTTCTCATTAAAATGATAAGTTGATATGTAAATTTTAGATCACTTTTTAAAGTGCTCTCATTTTGTACAGTGTTGTATGTGCCCTAGGTTGATGATATTCTTTTACAGACCCACTGACATTTCTTTGATTAACTTAGAGCTCGAATGCTTGATCAGCCTATTCTGTCAGGCTACAAGGAAAGTTTTTAAACTGTATCAAATTACCTCCTTTTGATAATAGCAATGAACATCCACCTCAACAGCTACTGTAGTTCACTTGATGCATAATGACTTGTAAAGCTTGGGTGTTTGAGCAGAACGTGCAGAATTTCAATTTATAATGAACTTCATCTGCAGTAACATTTTTTTAATTGTAGTTTTCTCTGACTATTCAGAAAAATAGAAACTAGTGTTGGTGAGATCTTGTATTTTGTTTTAGACAACACAGTGGTTGGAAAGTGTTGGCTAGTTCTATCACTAGGTTGATTTAAATATGATTTGCAGGATTTTAATCAAATACTATTTCTTTTAACAAAGAACTTGATGGAAAAGCATTTTTTAAAGATTATTTACAGGAAAAAAAGGCTAAGCTTGTGCAACTTCTTCATGAAAAACAGTAGTATTCTGGAAGATTGTGAGTGGTGCATAGACTGCGTAGATAGAATGTATTTGCTTAAGAAAATTTCGTGTAACACTTCTAATCTTAAACATTAAAGCTCTAGGTAACATAACATAAAAATGTACTCAGAGCATAATTTAAAGCAGTTTTTATTGAGATTTCAGTAGCTTGTATACATTTTCCCTATCCCCTTACCCATTGGCTAAAAAGATTGGGATGAAATTTGTGGGAAGCGTCTGTATTGCTAGTGGCTTGTGTTTTGTGCTAAAGTTCTGAACGGTCTCGAACTGTAACATAAATTCTACATTCAAATCTAGCGTATGATTGTTTATTTTGTTAAGTACCTTTTTAGACAGATATTTTGCAGGAAAAGTTAAATTTTGTTGTTGGAAAAAACTTAGTCTGTTTTATTTTGATGTGTACAGGTGTTTTGATGGTGGCCCATATAGCAGGCAGTTTTCAAGGGCAAAAATAAAGTCCTAATCAAACATGAGGTGAGGGCTAACATTCTGCACTCTTTACTAAAGCTTTTAATGTCATTAATTACATTAGCTCTGTATTTAATCAGATTTGAATATCTTCTTGTACAAACCTCATGTGCCTAATTCAAATGAAGAGAGCAGAAGTTATTCTGGTATTAAAGTACACCTTTAAAACTGTTTCCATAGACATGTTTGCATTCAAATATGTCCATTGAGAATTCAGGTTTGCAAGGAACGGGGTATTAAACATTTAAGGAGGGGAAGGGTAGAATGGTAGTAATTAAAAAGTCAGCATTGTGGATAAAAAGCATATTTCGAGCTTAAGGCATGAACATTTGATATCTGTGGGTTTAGGGAAAGGTGTTAATTCAGAATTTGACACTTTGTTTAGAAACAATTTTTTTCCCTATATTTTCAGTTGAGCTTCTTTGTTTTTATTCTTTACCTGCTCTTCCATTCTCAGGGGAAGTTCTGTGTTTCTAGCTGCTTGCAGAACAACTATTTATTGCTTAATATTTCTTCAGTGTTTGCAACATGTTTATGTAGTAATTTGGAAATCATTTCCTCTTTACTGATCCGACAGCTCTGTCCAGAAAAGTTCTAAACTATTTTTAATGTAACTTAAAACAAACAAACAAAAAACTTAAAAAAAAAAAAAAAGTAAGAAAAAACAACTCTTCAATGAGTTTAAAAAAAAAACAATGATGTTGCTGTTAGGGGGTCATAAGACAGCAAATTATTTATGTTATTTCAAATAAAATATTAAATACAGTAAATTAAAAGAGTAATTACTTAGTAGTTACAGCCGACTCTGGGATATAAACACAATGAAATTATTGGTAGTTATTAAGTACTTGAAATATTTAGTGATGCCATTGGTGAAAGACTATTGAAGATGAAAACTTTAATCATTCCTTAAACTAAAAAATGCAAATACCATGAATGAGGCCAGAGTGAGTGGAAAGTAATAGTATTTCTCCTGTCCGCTAAGTGATTTAGTCCTTTATGTAACCTTCAGTTATCTGTCTGTACTGATATGTAGTATATTAGTTTTAGCCTGTAGTCATGCTACAGTAAAATAAGATAAATGCAAAATTTGTTCTTGTTTTACTAAGATGACTTAATTTTAAAAAGCCAATAAGAAAGCAAGATTAAAGTGAATTGAAAATCAAATGCAGTTTAAAATTGTGGCCTGCAAGTCAGTAAAGATAGATAAAATAAGTTGTGCTTTTGGCCCTATGGAGTCTCACTTGTTTGTTTTTGCATCTTACCACATAAAATAGGATTTTGGAGAATACTGTGCTGTGCAGCAAGTGCATAATTTTTAAGCTAGAGTGATAAAGTTCATTTTAGAAAGAAAAAGAAGTAGATTTTTAGCTTACATAAAGGTCCCTGGATATCAATAAATTTTCCTTATAGCTAGACCAACTGCATAGCTAGAAAATTGAAAACCTCTCATTTTGAACACTGATATGTATATGATTTAAATGAGGAAAGTGAAGGCAGGTGGACATTTATTGTATAGGACACTGTCAGTCCAGTTGATCGTAAATGTTTTCTGTTCAACTTTGATAATATCTTGCTCTTGCTTTTGGGCCAAGCTATTTAAGCACTGAGAAAGGGAAAAGAGAAAACAATAGATTTGCCCAAGCCAGGGAATGTTGTCTTGTTAAGCTGTAACCTTGGAAAGCTCTGTAGGTTTATAATTAATATAAAGCAGCTTAGCTTGAATAATGTGTAAAACTTGGTAGTTCGAGCCCTTTCCTTAACTATTTGCTCAATTTTTATGAAGCTAAGACTTCCAGACCTAAGGGCCTTCACTACATAATATGTCGGTATAGGCTATACTGGTTGTTACTCCAGGAGATGTGATTAAATTGCCCCTAATGATATGAAAGAAATAAGGCACAACTTAAATTGAACTCCTCCTTTGTTGTTGTATTCAACAAATGCAAATGTGTTCAGTATAATAATATCTCTTATGTACCCTTGGTGTACAATGAAAAGATGGAAAGCTTTTTAAGTAGTTTGCCTGCTACCGTTCTTGTGGGGGAGAGGGAAGCGAAGCTCTTTTAATCTGTACTGACGCAAATTTTATGCATCTGAGATGGCTTGGCAGTGGCGAAGGACTGATAGAGCTGTCCAGCTGTGGGTTGGTTGATTTTGTGTGTTTGTTTTTTGAGGGGAGGAGGAGACAATATTACGCTCATGAAGCCTATAACAACTATATTAGTTAAAAAATAAAAATAGCTAATAACAACCTTTTGTTATGAAGGTCAGGTAACCTGTCTTTAACCTGTCTGCTTTTGACAGTTAATGGTCCTCAAAAGGTATTCTGAAATTCGTACTGGTCCTTGCAGATTTTTTTTTCTCTAAAGTGACCTCTATCACTGGAGTGAAAAGCAAGTATTAAAGTGAGGGAAAGATTGGGGGGGTGGATCCCAAGCACCACTAGGGCTGATCTGCCTCCCCGGGAGCAGTGTTAATATGTCAGATGAGAAAGGACAGCAATTATCAGTGGTAGAGCAGGAATTGCTGAGAGTCCTTATTTTTGGTAATTAAGGATCTCATGGAGAATACTAACTATTCATCCTTTCATATGCAGCTTTAAAAAAATAATTCTGTTTCTCTTTGGATAATTACAAAATCCAAGTCATTTGCCATCTTTTTATTCAGTTTATTTAAAAATAATGCTTGATCAGCCTCAGGAAAAATTCCTGTATATATGTCAATAAATATTATTATTAATAGAGTACATTGAACATTCTTTCTAAAAGTCTGGTGGAATAAAATCCTTCAAGGAATTTTATGCTATTTATTTACATAGATTTATTTATTTCTTCTTGATTAGAAATTGATGACCAATAAGGAGACAGGACAAGGAGACTGCATGGATTGAGTCTGTGAAGAAAGAAATTCTCTCCTGATCATGTTTAGGGATATAGGCTTGATGACTATTTAAGTCTTTTTGTAGTTCACCGCTTCCAGTTTTGTTTCTTTCCAAAAGGCTTTTTGTCAGAATACGACATTTTATCTTGGTATCAGCTTCTGGAATGTTCTTTAAAAGGATAAGATTTGCTTTAAATTCACAAATTTGATGTCAGAAATTGCATTATCTGGAAGAATAACCTTTTCAGATGGTAGCCTAGAGAGTACTTTTTTTGTGTGTGTGTGTGCCATCATTAACGATTGCTATTTAATTATACCGTAGTTCTGATTTTAGGTTGATCTTGTCTCTTAATGAGTTTTAAGTCAGTCATATCATTGCCTTTGAAACATGACGATATAAAATCGTTATCTTGAACGTTGTCATCTCTGTTGCTTTGACCTTCCAGTCAAATATTGAGAAATTCACGGCTTGCCATATTTCTCGTTTTGTTTTAGAATATCTTGGAAAGCATGAAGACAGTATCCTTTTTAGTGAACCGGGTAACCAACAAACATTTACCTCCCGTCACCATTCTCCCCCCCCCCCCCCCAAAACTCACCTAGAATCTAATGAAATTTTAAAATATCTCAAAAGAGCAAAAGATTGATGGAAACCTCTTTGTAAGTAGCTCACTAGGAGATTCTTGCACTGCCTTTGTGTCCCCTTTATAATGGAGGAAACATACAAAGTGCCTGATATTCAGGACTTGAACTACAGATTGATCTGGGAAAATAACATTGTAACTAGGTTACCAGATGTTAACATGTTTTATTAGAAATGAGAAGGAAGAGACTAATCTGCCTCTGCAGTCTTAGTACAGATTGAAAACCTGATATTGAGCCAAAAACAGATAAAATTGAAAAAAGATTCTTCAAATTCAAATCCTGGTGTAAATTTTCTCAGCCATAGTATTTTGTGAAGCAGTTTTGCTACGTGTTCTGCTGAAGCTTTAATTGGCCACGTACAGTCAATTTATTTTTCTTCCCTTCCTCATTTCCTCCTCTGGGCCTTGATTAAAACTTACCGTAAGAACTATTAACTTCATTAGAAAGAAATACTCCCAGGATCATGTTAGTCAAGTACCTGGATAGCTTGTGAGGTTGGGAGTTTGGGCCAGGTGGTTTCACGAAAATAATAGGATGTACTCTACAGGGGGTTGCTTGAAAAACGTTCATTAGGAAACAAAGGATTTTTGACCCTGTAGGAACATCTTTTTCATCTTTTCTACAGATTTCCCATATAGTAAAATGGGCTGTAGTAGGTAAAACTTTCTTAAATGTCACTGTCTGTCATCTGTACTTGTTTCTCTTTATTCTATTTGAAAGCTTTTTGGCATTTGAAGTTAGGTTGCTAATTAGACAGTAACAGAGAATTGATTCCAGTAATACTTACACCATTAAAAATATCTTTTCTGTAGAGGACTCTTGTTTGCAAAGCAGGGCTGTTTGCACAGGGTTTAGAATTTCATATTCTCGACTCGAGATACTTTTCAGAGTGAGAAAAGCATGAGTGGATGAACCAAAATACAGAAACCGAAGAGTTCTTGCTAGCCATGTTCTCTCAGACTAGTAGTTGTGTGTAGCAGGCTGGTAACAGCCTTGCTTATGAAGCAACATAATGGTGCTGTAACAACAGTTGGTACAGGCTGATAACAACTCCTCCTATTCTGCTTCGCTGTTACCCTCTATCTCCATCACTTGAGGGAACACTTTAAGAATACGATCTTCTGCATGCAAAAAATTCTCCAAATCAGAAAGGATATTTTTTGGGTACAGAAGAATATTGTAACTTGAATGGGGAGGAGATGAACTGTAGCTCATAAGTGAAGTGTAATTTTTTGCCAGGAGTACTTCATAGGACTGACAGTAGTTCTGTGCTAAGATGGAGTTTACTGGGTAAACTAAATCTTCAGCTGTGGGAGAGAATCATTACTAGTTACTGAGGAAATATTGTTGGTTCTCCCTAGGATGCGCCTGCTTTTAATGTATAAAATAGAAGAGTGGGGCCCTTATGGAATTAAAGCCAGCTCATGAAAAGTAGTTAAAAATTTTCTTCCTCTTAGACTCAGTCTTGCCTCAATATCTACAATTTGCAGGGTTTTAGAAGGATTGGCTACTCCTTTCTTATGACATCGCAGCAAAGAAAAGGGAATTGTGTGTGGAAATGGAAAGTTTTTAGAAAAAAAGTTCAAGTGTAGATTTTTTGGACATCCATGTTTTCTGCTCTGTAATATTTCAAAGCTGCTGCTGTTCCATCTTTTATGTTCCTCGTTTCATCCTGATACTCTAACTGAGCATGGCTAGTTGAGTCTCTGTTTGCCACCCAGGTGGAATGGCTACCACATTTCAGCTTTTAATCACCCATCTCAGCTTCTCTTGGTGGTAAAAGGAGGTGTGAATATGGAACATTTCCTTCAGCAGAAATCGAAGGAAGCTGTCTACCTATTTTTCACTTAAGTTTTCTGCTCTCCTGGTAGAGGGAAATGTCTTTTTTCCTCAAGTGTTTCATACCAAACTCTTGGATCCCTGTACTTAATACATCCTGTCTTGTACGGAATCTCCTTTTGGGTCAATCAGCTCAACTCTTCTGTCTCCTCTTAAACTTCCAAGCCTTTTAAAGGGGTTGTTCACAGGTAAGGTATTTATTTAAGACAGCTCATCGTTTAGTTTTCAGTTTACCTATTTAGACCCTTGCACACCTCATGCAACACCAAAAATGGAATACTGAAGAACTGCAAGATCAGGTGCTTGAACACATACATATGTGCTGAGCTTTCTTCAGTTTTATTTTCTTTTTATCATTTAGCTTTTATAAGGTTGATATATTCAGCTCTGAGGAAAAAATAAATATGGAGTATGGGCATGCAGTTGAACTTAACTGCATTTTGGTAGGTTAACACTTCATGCTCATGAGCAAAGCAGTGCACATATGCTTTGCCCACACCAGTTATGAAGTAAAATTCCCTAGCTAAAACCACGTTCATTGACTACCTTAATTGCTTTCAACTATATGTACGTGTTCATACCTGTTATTGAGCCCTATAACTAAGGGTGCCTTGCTTTTTCGTTATAAGCGTATTTTTGTTTGCATATAGTTTTATTAAACTTTAACTCTGTCTAGCCTCCAGTTCCCCAAAGGAGGGGCAGAGCTGCTGTAAGAGTTCTGGTAATGGGCTTAGGACTGGAAATAGACACCTGATATTGTGATACTCCTTTTTAAAGGTATTAAGAAAGGTACTTTTCATATACCTACAAAAATTATATAGATTTTTCATGATGTGGGAGGCAAAATACCTTTGAATGCATTGTAGCTTTATGAGAGCTTGTGGTTGAAAAGTCTATCATGTCTTTGGGTGTGATCCTTGTTTGTGGAAGAATCAGAAAAAAGGTCTCCGGTTTGAGGAATGTAATAGTGATATTGTCATACATGTTCTAGGAATATAGGTTATTCCCATGTGAGATAGCTGATGGGAGGTCAGAGACATGATTTCGTGTCTGTTAATAGATGTTTGTGAGATGCATCTAGTGCAATGGCATAGTAACTGAACTTTCTGATTCTAGGAGATGCATTCGAAACTATTCATGTTACCAACAGCCAAACCTCCTCCTATACTAAATATCCTTTCCCCTTTTTCACACTGCATCTTTCTCTATATACTTTTGCCCTTTCCAACTGTCTGATGTGACTATATATATATATATATATATATCTGTATATCTGACATGACTATGCATCCTACTGTAGATTGGCATTAATAAGAGATGGGAGGTTGAGAGCTTAATGATCCATGAACAGTATTTTGTACTTGTGAGCTCTAGTTTAACCAGTCTTGCGCCGTGTGTTCACTAGTGATTGTATTCTTAACTGAATATGTTGGCTAATGAGGAAGTTTCTAATGCTGCAGCAGTGAAATGTTTTGAAGTTTGTAGTTTCTTGGGGAGAAAATACTTTGCCTTTTGGATTCAAGAAGCCTTTGTGAGAAAAGGCATAAATTAAACAATGTGATTTTCTTGGCATAGAGAATCCAAAAATCAATGTGGATTTGAGGCCAAAGGGAGATCCTCCGTGCAGATTTGATTGTACTTGTAGCCTTGTTAGTACCTAAACCAAACCTGGCATATTGTTAAGTAAGTTAGATGGGCATTTATCCTGGCTAGTTTCTGATGAGGGTCCCTGTAATGCTGCTTCTCTGAATAAATAGCACTTTACATTCTAAAAGATGGCTGGCCGCTGAATAACTTCGTCACTGCCCCCCGAGAGGCAGTCTTTCCTGATAATTTACAGATAATTTTGTGAGGAGTTGAGCTACCACGGTTTGAAGAAAGTATTCCCCAGCATAACTTTCTCACTTCCTCACTATTCTGTTTCTCACTATTCTACAGCAAAAATCTGTAGAAGAGTAAATTAATAAATAAAGTAGAAGTAATAAAGTTTTCAGAACTAGGTGAACTACACATGTTCTTGGGAGCTTTAAGGAAATTCACCAGGAATTGACACAAGGCAGAATTTAGACCTGTTATGAATTTAGCTGTGGCATCTGAGATGTTACCGCACTAGTTCCAGAGCTGGCAAAGAAAGATGTATACCAGTTTGGAGAAAGAAGAATGTGGATTTTTGCCTGGCAAAGGTGATAGAAGCTGATTGCCTTGAAGTTGTCCTTAACTTGGGAACTGTGACAGGCAGTGACTGCCATCGTTTTGACTTGCAATGATTTAGTTTGTTGTGAGCTGTCTGGGGAGCCAGCAGAAATTTTACTCTGCTGACACCTTGTTAATTTTGTGCTCTTTGCTGCCCATACTCTGAGAAGTCTTATGAGCTTGACATTTCAGAAAATCTGTGAAGGGTAACTGAGGAGATTGCACAAAATCCTACTTGACAGAATTAGCAATAGAATACAAGCCATTACTATGCCGGGCATGTCAACTATTTGAATACACTTTCTTTTGGATTAGATGTTTGGATCAGTGGTAAGCTATGTTCTTTGATTTCATCCCTGAATCACACTCTTCTGTAGAGGTAGGAGTGTTCTTGGTTTCAAAGATTTCTACATTTATGAAAACGATTGTGTGAACTAGTAGTTGTGTTGCTACTCTACCTTTTGCGGTTGTTAGTCCTTTATTTGGAGGACTGTGAAGTTAGCCAGTCTTGCTTTCTGATCTTCATACTCTGCTGTTTGCTTTTCTTCTTAGCAATGAATGCTGTACTAGATTATACTTTTTAGTTTAGTTTGCTTGGACTTTGCATTAAAAAACATTTAAGCATAAAATCCTGTCTCTCAGAACTAAAGAAAAGATAAAAATAAGATTGCCTAGGTAATCTTATTTCATTCCCCCTTTATGTAAATAACTCCATGACTGCAGTCTGTTTTCTTTCTCGGCCATCTTGAATAGAATGTTGGACTGTAGACTGACAAACAGGAAGGGAATTTCTGTACAGAATCTTATGACGGATTAGCAGAAACATCAGAAAGATCGTCCTAAGGTCTGAAAAGAAACACAGCAAGCACAGATCGCAAGAGCTTGTCAAGGTGTAAAAGATCTGTTTTGGTGAGCGATGGAGGTAATTTTAGGCTTAGCTGCACTAGATTGTATTTTGGGTTAAAGGAGCTGGTTGCAAGGCCAGAAACAACTGAAGTACGTGGTAAGAACAATGGTGTTCTTGATTCCTGTTTAAAAAAAAAAAAAAAAAAAGCAATAATGATAGTGATTCCAGAGATGCATGTCTCAGAGTTGGAGATTTGGAAATACAGACCGTATCCTAATAATTCATGTGTGAGTACTGAAGACTTAACAGTTTCTAGAAGAAAGTATAAGGTTTCGATATGGAAAAAATAAAGAAAATACAATAGAAAGTACCGTAGAAGTCAATAAGCCTACATGAGCAGCAGTTTAGTGACTTGAAGATCAAAAAGACTTTGCACAAAAAAAAAGTGGAAATAAGTAGTTGCTGCTCAAGTTCAATATAAAAGAAAGGAGCAAGCATTTAAGAGTGAAACCAGCCGTAGTTCACTGTGTTAAAATTAGCAGATTTGAAAAGTACTGAGAAGGGGTATTATAAATCTCTTATAAGAAGGACAAAGAAAAGGATGAGCCCATTAAAGAAAAAATAAAGCAAAGATTAGATTACACAGATAGATGAAAGTCGGTAGAGTTCACCTTGTTGGTTTGTTTTTTGTTTTTTAGAGGCAGGGGTAAATTTTTAAGCAGCTGAAGTAGTCTGAGTTTTTGGCTATTACTTTGAGCATGTTTCCAAATGATAGTAGAAGAATAAGCATAGTATCTGTCATGTAAAAAGGTGACTTCTTCTGGAAACCACTGTTGGACTGAAAGGTCTCTGATGCTAGAAGATACAAATAAAGAATTAACTTACAAGTGCCAAGGTAAAAAGCAGCCAAAATGGATTTCCTGAGAACAAATCACACTGAACTAACATGATTTCCTCCTTTGACTGTGTGGTAACTATTACTTCAGAGAAGAGTGGTAAATGTGCTTTCTTCTGATGATACAAATATTTTTGACTTGGCT
The DNA here is from genome assembly GCF_040807025.1 of Struthio camelus. Taxonomy (NCBI): domain Eukaryota; kingdom Metazoa; phylum Chordata; class Aves; order Struthioniformes; family Struthionidae; genus Struthio; species Struthio camelus. The sequence goes on from NC_090943.1 coordinate 129,403,730, forward strand.
TAGTGTGACATTTTAATAAGCAAACAAGGAAAATGTAATTTAAATCGGTGGATTCTAAATTTTTTGTCCTATTAACTGCAGAGGCCACTTCTCAAGTAATCACACATGCAGTTTGATCATAGTATAGTTACTTTGTTTCAAGTAGGTGTGTGATTGAGAAATGGCATTTTGTTCTGTCAAGCTGGGAGAATGTATAAAAGGGTAGTCTGTACTGGTTTTCGTGCTTTCTAAAAGCAGCTTGAATGACTTGAATACAAGCATTTTTACAAAATGCGCAGGTAACAGTAAATGGAAAAGCTTCAACTGAAGAAGCATTTAAATCAACAAAATGCAATTCAGTAAAGGCAGGTACAAAGTATATAATTGGGGAGTAGGGGAGAAGAGAACATACAAATATAAATGTTGAGTACCTGGCTAACAACTAGTCATGCAGGAGGGGCTCTAGGTTGCAAATTCAGACTGAATATGAGTCAACAGAATTGTGCTATTACAAAGCAAAAGCAAATCTCTGAGATTTATTTTTAAATGTTGTGATAAGACGTTATTCTCGACTGTGCAGTGCTGTGTGTGCTTTTGAGTATCATGTTTCTATATCTAAATGCTTTAAGGAGTCAGCTGAAGAGCAGCAAAAATGAAATGCTTAGTAAACAAGACGTGTGTGGGGAAGTTGAAGGAATTAGATTTATTTAGCGAAGATTAGGGGAGGAGAGCAGTATTAAGTTGAAATAAGTAATTTTTTTTCTATAAGAGAGTATAAGAGAAGTAATTTGACCTAAATCATTTCATTCATCTAGATCTCTTTCTGTGAAGAAAATCCTTCTAATTATAAAAGCAGCAGAACAGGCAACAAGCAGAGATAGTGTGCTGTGGAAAACGTTACGGCTTTTAAGTGAAGGGATATTTTAAGAGTACTTGATCTGGCCTCGTGTTAGGAAGAAGGAGCGATGACTTCCATGAGGTCTTTTCTATGTTTATAACATTCTAGAAATGAGAGAGTTAAGATTGTCTGAAAATTCTTAATCCATTATACTTTATCCTGCTATATATGTCCCTGTTAATAGCCGTAGATTTTTGTGCCAGAAAAGCAGTTTTCTACGTTCATTCCTATGAAATATAAGAAAGTATGTTCTTTTCCTGAAACTGTCCCATTTTAAATGCTTAACTTCAGAAACTTATAGTTGCAGTGGGCCTGGTATTTCGGTCATATTTCTTTTTCTTTTTTAAATATATATCTGAACAATGAATTATCTTCAAGTGACTCTACCACTGTGCATTTCTGATTGTGTGTGTGGTGTTGTAGTAGTCTTTAGATTTAGCATTTCTCTGAAAATTAATGCTTTTGTAACTTTTATGGTCAGCTAGTACAAACATTTTTAACACTGAAGTGGAATTCATTTTAAGTTGTTGCATTTAAACTTTGCATGTTTTCTGAATTACTAGGAATTGAAATTTCCTAATTGAGCTATGTGAATCTGGTCTTTGAGGTCTATGCTTAAGCAATTTTTTTTTTCCCAAACTCTTAATAATCCAGTGTAATGTATTAATGAGACACAAAGCAGCAAACTATGAGTTGTCGTGAGGGTGAGGAAAAAAACAGACCTTCATATTATCTGGAGATTATCTTCAGGATTTTTCTGAATATCTTTAGCTGTGTACTGCCTGTATTGGCAAGAATGTAGCCATCAGGTTAAAGAAGTGATCTTTCCCCTCTATTTGGTCCTTGTGAGATGACATCCGCATCTACCATGTTTTGGGATCCTCAGTACAAGAAGGACATGGATGTGCTGGAGTGAGTCCAACAGAGAGCTACCAAGGTTAGGGGCTGGGCTATATCATATGCAAGGAGAGGCTGGGAGAACTGCGTTTGTTCAGCCTTAAGAAGGAAAGGCAAAGGGAAGATCTTGCCACTGTTCATAAAAATCTCACGGGAAGGTGTAGAGAAAACAGATCTTGACTCTTCTCAGGTACACAGTAGAAAGACAAGAGACAACAGATGCAATTTGAAGCATGAGAAATTCTAGTATACAAAGAAAACATTTTTGTACTGTGAAGGTGGTCAGACATAGGAACAGGTTGCCCAGAGAGGCTGTAGAATCTCCATTTGTGGAGATATTTGAAACTCGCGTGAACGAAGCCTTGCTCAAGTAGGAGGCTGGACTGGATAGATGACTTCCGGAGGTCCCTTCCAATCTATGTGATTCTGAAAGTAAATCAGTTGGGTTTATTGGTTAGGGAATTAAATAGGGTTTATTACTTTAAACTTAATAAAACTTTATATGAAGTTGGACCTTTGCTGATGTTCCCTTTTAGCTGAAAGCTTTATCCAAACGTCTTGATTTTTGCAATTGAAATATTAAGTTTTCTGTCTTCCCCATATAGTGATCTCTTCAAACTAAGAATTTTCTCTCTTAGATGAGACATTTTGGCTATGAAATAACACTATGTTCTATTAAAATATAGTTGCAAAGGCTAGAAGCATATCAATTTCTTTTGCTTTTTTTTTTATGAAAATACTTATCTTTAGTGTTTGTGATACTTCAGAATATTCTAAGCATATAGATCTGATTCCTGGGTGCAAGATATCTTTGTGCAATAATGCAGAACAGTTTCAGTAGAATTTTACTCAAGAATTTTACTCAAGAAGGATAGAACTCTTACATACTCTAATGATTAAAAGAAATTATAATTGTTAGCATTTTCAACGGGAGCTGCATAAACTTTTGTTGATAGTTTGGACTAGCTAACTTGGAAAAAATAATTTATTTTGTCTTTAAAAATATGATTTGGTTTACTGTGACACCGTTTACACTTCTAGTCAAAAGTTAATGCTGCTATTTCTCTGGGATGCATTTTTTCCTGAATTTTTTCTTGGATCTTAATGTATTCTTGTATTGTAGCTGATTAGAAGTGATGTGTTGTCTGTGCCTGTTATTTACATTTAATGGGCAGGAGCTTGTGAAGGTGACAACAGATATTTAAGTTGAGAAGAACAGGGCATTTCAGTGGCTACTCTAGTGATCATGTACACATTTTTTTTTTTCTTGATTTACTACTGTTCTACAAAGAGCCATAAATATTACATGTGAAAACTGAAAAGCTGTGAAGCAGTTTGAGAGAGAGTTTTTGAACTGGTGAAATAAATGAAAAAATATAAAGACAAAGAAGTCCGTAGTTTGTCCACGTGTGAAGTGAATTGTTTTCTGATCTTACATACATTTATTCCTTCATTGTTTTTACCTAACATTTGGAAATGTGCTCTCTCCTAGTGGAAGAATTTGCATTGCTCTTATGATAAAAGGTTCTCAACTGAATTTTTTTTATATATATTTCTCTAAATGGCGATCTACATAACAAGGCACATAGATTGAATTTACAGGTTGACTATCATTGATTTTTATATGATGATGATCATATCAGAAGAAGAAGAATCAGAAAGTGAATTGACTTTAAAACATCTTTTCCACCCAAATTAAGAATTTGTAAAATGATTCTGGAATGTCATTCTATTGTAACTTAATTCATGATTGGATGTGAAATACAGTTAATGTTTTCTGTCTGAGATTTTCTTAAGCTGTATGTAAAAAGCAAATAGTGAACACTAGCTCACTGTGTGAGCAAATTACATAGCTTTCTTATGAAAATGTTAGCATTATTTTTCCATTTGTTTTTCTGTACACCAGTTATAACAGCCTTTAATTAAAATTATTTCATGGCATAATGTTTCACTTCAAAATGAAATTTTTTAACTACTTACAAATAAGTTATTTAGACTTTCAGAGTGCGTATCTGGATTCCCAGGCTGAAGCTTTCAAAGCAGAAGCCCAAAGCAAGTTTTCAGGGCTGTTTGATAAAGACAAATCTCTTTTGAAAGATAAATTGTGAATGTATACGAGTAGTTAAGTAGGTGTGTGTCTGAATTTATTGTGGTCTTATTTAAAAGGTATTAACGACATGCAAGATCACTTCTGTGTTGACAAGTGCATCCCTTCCACACACGCACACCCCCCCCCCACACACACCTCCCCACACCTCCTGCAGTGTTTTTTTTAACCACAGCGAGGAGTTGTTGTGGTTATTGATTTATCTCTGTCAAAACAGGTAAGAATTACCTGAGATTCTGGTACAACGTTTTTCTAAATATTATAACTCTATAGATCTTAAGATACAGTAACTATAAACTGTATCCTCTAGATTGTGTCCTGCACATGATCTTTTAGTTTTTGTTTTCTGTCCTCTGGGACTATTTAGAATAAAGAAAAGGCTTGCATAGACATCAGGCTTAAATATCTGTTAAACTATGGGGAAGAGAAAGAGTTGTGCTGTTAAGTTCTCGGAAAATTCTAAATCTGATGCATTGCAAATAAGTGGAATTGCATATTATAAAAACTATAATGAAAAAGAACCTGAGTTAATGCCTGCGAATATTTCCCTTCAGATTAATTTCTAGGAGAGGAGTCTTTCCTCTTTCTCGTCTTTCAGTTTTGCGTTCTATTTAAGTTTTCAAATAAAACTTGTTTTACCTTTCAGTAACTGATAAAGAGTACTTTAGCACACAATGTGTTTATTGTTAAATTTACTTTATATAATATTTCAAGTACTCTATGCCGTTTCTTTCTAGAAAAGATTACAAAAAGAACTATTGGCATTGCAAAATGATCCACCTCCAGGAATGACTCTAAATGAAAAGAGTGTGCAAAACTCAATCACACAGTAAGTATATAAATGCTCTTTTATTTTTGTCATCAAGCTTAGAGGTACAAGTGTATGTGATGCAAAAATATAGGTATATAATGAAAAGTCCCCTGCATGTCACGTCCACTGCTTATTCTGATTTTTTTTTTTCTCCTTTTAAATTTAGGAGCTGAAGCCCTATTTTGATTAATGAAACTATTAGTTTAATGTACTGGCCGCTCTCTGAAACTGATTAGCCCATGCATTAAATCTGTATTGGGCATTTTACTGTCTAATGAAATGTCAGTGGTTAAAATCTTCTACACATTTTAGAGTAAAATGATGGGAGAACATCACCTCTTATAGCCACTAACCTGTGAAACCCCTCTAAGTTTATGGAAATCATGCACTAACTGGTTTAGATGCTCTCTATTACTTGTGTTCACTATATTCAGTAGTTGTTGACTTCCAGGGTCGTCTTTCTCAAAAGTAAGTGGAGAAAACTTCTTAAAGAGCAAAGTTATCAAAGTAAATTTTTTTTGCATTTTCATCCCTGCTGTACTTTTATCTGGGATAAGTATAACTGAAAGAAAGACATGGTTAAATATTCCATATATTTGATTGAAATGGACAGTTGTCGTTTCTGATTTTAATTTAAACTTTTTTAACCGACTGAAGTTCAGAATATTTTCCTAGGCTATGTTAGCATTTTAGATGATTTTGTAGCTATTTTTACTAGCAGCTTAATTTTGGAGGAATATTAGAAAACCCCTAGCAGGGAAAAACATTTGTATCTGTAGGAATCTCAGATTGCATGTTCTGGACTTCTGTGTTATTCATTGATTGTTTTATTTTTGTCATCAAGCTTAAAAGTGTAAGTAATGAAACCCCCCTTGCAAGCTCTTTGAAAACCATAATGTAGAGCTGACTTCTGATAGTACTTCACATCTGCATTTTTGATGGTGGCACTCAGTGAACATGTTAGGTAAGGCCTTTGAGCCCTGAGTGTTTATACATACTGAGTTAAATACTGTTGTTGCTTTTCAGATTTTGCTGTTTTGTGGGATACTTGATGCAGACAAATATGACTCAACCAAATTGAAATAGCGCTTTCCAGAATTGAGTACAGTTAATAATAAACTGCTGCACAATTGCCAAATTACAAATTGTAATTTGAATTTTCTGTGGCCACTAGAGAAGCAAAATTCTGAATTTTCTGAGTAAGAGGACTCAATCTAGTATTGCAAATACTTTTCACTCCCATTAAAACAAGAAAATTATTAAGTGAAAGTGTACAGACAATGAAGAGATGGAAAAAGGGGGGGGAAAATCTATTTTTTATCTATTCTTGGGTTTCCATTTTTCTTAGGATATCTCTAAGTCACCAGAGTACTACTTTATTGGTTTTTATATAATGTGTTGTTTTTCTATCTCTCAGTAGCCTGCAAATAAAATAACCTCCTGCTTACTGTCATACTAATTTTTCAAATCCTCAGTTTTTAGAAGGTTTATTTTTACTAGTAACATTAGTTTTTGCCCTTTGAAGGTTATTGACACCAAGTAACATATGTTCTGAGAGCATTAATCAAGATACGGTTTGAGCTGATGCAGTATAGATTTGTGTGAAAGTATCAGCTTGGATTCGAAGAGTTGAATAAAATAATTAGAGCCTTTGGAGTAACTGGATCATTTAACACAAGGCAGTCATCTTTTAAATAGCCTTTTCTTAAACTTCTACTCATTGTGTAAACTTAAAACATATAGGAAAGACTGATTCTAGTGATTGACTGTAAAAGGAGGAAAGTCCAGATAGAGCTATCCCCTTCTACTTTGTAAACGAAATTATTTTAAAAATGTGAAGGTGGGACGTTCTGGATCACAAGGAGAAATAAAGCTGGAGGAGTGCTGGTGCAGCATGGCCATAAATGCTAAAGCAGAAGGCATAACAAGATAAATAGTCTTGAGCCCAGCTAGATTAAATCAAAGGAGTCTTCACAAAATTGGAAGACTAGCACAGCATTACTCTGTTACTGTTGAAGATGCATTCCTCCTGAAGAGTGTGACAGCTAGTGGTTTAATAGAGAAGGATTTTTTTTCTCATAAAAATTAATGTAATAGAGGGGAAGATCTGTGCAGGGACTTGAAAAATGAACAGCTTAAATACATGGTGATAGTGTATATGACGGGCAGGATGGAGAAATGAGGAATAGGTTCATCAGGATTACCAGCTGAAGGAGATGCTATTTTTTTTCTGAATACATTGTTGGTCTGAAAATCTCAGCTGCTTCACCTGTGAGACTGACAGAGGTACTTTTAATCTGGGCAGTTTTGCTGCCTCTAGCTGAATGTTAACATTATCATCATATTCCTCAAATGTATAAGGCTCAATCAAGGATGAAGGACAGATAAATGGGGGGGGTGATGGTCATTAGCAGAAGGTGGTATTCAATGATCAACAACAGAACTCCAAAAAGAGAATTTAGTTAGCAGCATGCTGCTGTATGTTTGGAACACTATTCAAAGCAACTCTTTTTGACTGGATTTAAAAAAAAAAAAAAAACCACACACTATCAGTCACTTCCATATTATGATGGAAGGAGCAAAAGCAGATGAAAAAGAGTCCTGTGGTATGTTGAGTGTTATCTTAATTACTTGTTGAGTTATATAAAGGACAAAGCAAACAATTTACTGAGCTGGTCAATTACAAGTCATTACCTTTCTTTTTTGCTGTGACCTTTTCCTTTTTATGCTGTTAACTTTCCTAGTTTTGGTGTGGACATGCTAGGTTGTATAGCATTTCATCTTTGACATTTTCATAGCATAAGAGGGAGAGAGAAATATTCCCCCTGCACCCTTTGGATGTTGCCATTTATTTTAGTAAGCTATATTCATGATTTTCTTACAGAAAAAACAAAATGGAAAGAGAATGTATACTACTTTGTTTTCTTCCTAGGCTGTGTATAGTTTTCAGCGCTGTAGCAATGACTATACGTAAAGTACCAAGATGATTTCTTCCAAATGCGCAAGCTTGATATTTTACTCGCTTTCGTGATAGTTAAGATACTAATGGAGTTTAGTGGATTTAGTTGTAGCTGGCAATTGATTCGATTAGTCCTGTGTTCCAGGAGTAAAATTATAATTTAATTGTCTACAGCACTAACAGTGTTATTCCCCTGTTCTTTAGGTGGATTGTAGACATGGAAGGTGCTCCAGGAACACTATATGAAGGGGAGAAATTTCAGCTTCTATTTAAGTTCAGTAGTCGGTATCCTTTTGATTCGCCTCAGGTAACCGCTTGCTTTCTTCCTTCCTGCTTAGTTCTACTTTTAGGTTATAGCTGCATGGCACATGCTGACTATTAACACTATCTGCACATACCCTAATGTAAAGCTTAGTTGCTTTGATTTATATTAAACACATTGTGCATATGCCATTTCTTTTAAAAATGACTCTGCAGTGAAATACAGTGCCCACTGCAATCTACTTGATTTCACAGGAGATGAAAGAGCAAAGTAAACTTGAGTAGGTTTTGTGTGTGTGTGTTTGAGAGTGTGTTTGTTTTTTTTTTTTTGTCATATTAAAGAGCAACACAGAGAAGAGTAAGAAGGTTCTCCTTTCCTGGGATATAGGAGCAGAGTAAACAAGAAATTACTTCTTTCTCCCCTATCCTTTTTACTTCCTTTTTTTTAAAGCCTCTCTTTCATCTTACCTGCTGTGATTGTTACTACAACTGGGGAAATACTGTGACTCTGGTAGGGACTCTCAAAGATGTTTGGCATCTTATGAGAGGCCTACAAATACAGTGATTAGAATTAAGGTGTAAGCTGCTGTTTTGCTTTAACAGCAACATCAAAAGAGCTGAAGAGGCAGCATTACTATTGGACTGCAGAATGAGCTCTGCGCATCCCTCCATTACCTGAGGGGAAGGTTCCAAAACATGGCTTGTAAGGGGGAGGTAGGTGTTCAGCTATCACCAACCTACCCTCCTGAAAAAGGAAAAAGAAAAGCAAGGATTCCTCAGTCTGTCCTTTCTGTTTTTGACCTTTCAGCTCAAAGTTCCAAGAGGGAGAGTTAGTCATCTCTGTGATGCTTTGCTTGTTGTTGAAAGCTATGCGAAGAGCTGTAAGAGACACATCAGCATAAACATACGGTGTCTTTAGGTACCGTGGTAAAAAACAGAATGCTGACTTTTCAGTCTTAGGTTTTTAAGGAACAAACTAGCACCTGCACATCTGCATCCATCAGGTTTGCAGGGAATTACTCATAGGTAGGTGATCCACAAGAAAGTAGCCGCTATCATTTGGTTCCAAGTAGGTACTGTTTGTACTCATTACGCAATGTGTGTGTGTGGCTGTGTGCAATTTATTGTAAAACAGCAAGCCAGATCAGTACATATACACTAATTTTAGCACAGAAAACAATTAGGTATTTAAATACTGGATACTGAATTGTTGTAGATAACTAGAATTTCCATTTTGAAAGCAGTGCTGTGGAGTAAGTTCATTCCGTATTGCAACTCCTGGATTATAATTCTCTCCTCCAAATCTACTTACTGTGAATTGAGAGTTTAAACTTCTGCTGCTTAACCACTTGATTGTTTTCTGCCTTAAATGTATGTTGTCTATCATGGTGTGCATGCTTTTGCTTACTTAGTATGCTTAGTTCTTGCTTCCTGGTAAAGAGGAGGCAATAGTTTGAATGGAAATACATTACTGGATTATGAAGGTAACATGTTCCAGTGCTTAAGAAATATCAGTAAAAGGCCTATGAAGTTCAAGGTAAGATGATGGATGATTGTTCTGCATCCAGTTCTTCCTCTGCTATAGAAGACTGTATGTGCATTTAGCAAATAAGTTAAGCTCTTTCCTCTCAGTTCCCCAAATGATTATGGTGATGCTTCCCTCTTGTAGTCAGTGGTGATATATGCGTTGTCTGTGTGTGTGTTTGTGTATGTGTGTGTGTGTGTGTGTCTATATATATATATATATACACATATACACAGAAAAGAGACTGCTGGATGCTAATGAATGGTAGGGATTTATTATGTCATTGCATAAAAGAAGGCAGTGGATATGTCAGATAAGGAGCTCAGGAGGATAATGTCTGCCGTGAGGTTCTCTTTCACTTCATTTCCACTGGTCATGAGTCAACCGTGTGTTTGACAAAAACTTGTTGTAAGAGCAATAATTGTCAGAATCACTTTTCTAACCTTATTTTGACTGTGGTATTGTCTTTTTAATAGAGAGGAATTAGTTCTAAACATTGTTCTTTTGGTATTACTTCACGACAAATAACATCGTATTTCAAATGGAATATGATCTAAAAATTTTTCCTATATGATATGATACTGTGGCTGTTCAAGTACATTTTATAGTTAATAGGGTTAGTGCATTTAACTCTTCATGCTGGAACCTGCATGGGTTGCCCAGAACTTCAATTTCTGTTGTGTCTGTGGCTATAGAAATACTCATTTGTCAATTTCATTGTATTCCTTGGTGTATGAAATCATTCAGTCCTGTGGCTTATGAAATCATTCAAATTCAGTGTCTCGGGTAGGCAACTCTATTCCATAGGACACAAAATAGGACTGAGGCTGCAAGATTTGAAAAGCTTAGTTTGATGTCTTTACACGGTTGTAACTGTGAATTTACCTTTGCACTTTTCTATTGTGTGCTGCTATTCATAAGAACTACGTTTACCCACAGATCGCACTTCATCAACAGCAGTTATTTAGGCTTATGTTCTTTTATTTTATATTTGAATTATTTGCTTGCAAAAATGAATGAATCTGACATGGTGAAAAGTGTTATACGTAAGTGAAAATGGCAGAATCTACTTAGAAGTTACTGTTTACCCGAAAGCAATACAGTCATATTTAACAGATTGTTCACAGTCTTATTTACAGTCTTACGTATGTTCACGGTAAATTACAATTATATTTATTTAATTCTTTTTTTAGGTCATGTTTACTGGTGACAATATTCCTGTTCATCCTCATGTTTATAGCAATGGCCATATCTGTTTATCCATTCTAACAGAAGACTGGTCTCCAGCTCTCTCAGTGCAATCCGTTTGTCTTAGCATTATTAGCATGCTTTCCAGCTGCAAAGAAAAGGTATGAGTATTTTTGTTGTTTTTGTTTAGAAGTGTTCAAGTAAGAATAAAAGTTAACTAGCTAACTTTGCAAAGTAAGGTTTCATGTCTCAAATTCTAAAATAGGCAACCTACATTTCAACCACTGAAAAAAATACTAAGTTAGAACTACGAAATGAACAGTGCAGTAATTACTTCATAACTTTTCATGGTAATGTGCTCATATATCATTACTAGAAAAGAGGCATGAATAGAATCACTCTAATTGTACTAATTACAAAGTTAAATTGTGTCTTAGGACAGTTCTTTGTAAACTGATTCCGACTGCAAAGGCAGCGCGAGATGTTTGTTATGAAATGTGTATTTTGCATAGTGTAGATATTTGTCTATATTAGAGTACTGGAATTAGTACAGCTGCAAAACCTTTAGCAGTTAATTATTTAATTCATCTTTATCACTTTTTCTGCAGGAAAGTAAATAGTGCTAAGATGCTTTTTTGGTCATAAATTTGTGGCCCTGATACCTTAAATGGCCTTTTTTTTGTAAAGATTATATTGTTTTACTGCTTCCTTTGGAGTGAAATTACACTGGAAGTTAGATTTGTTCAGAGCTCTTGTACATCTGTGCTATCCAAACATGCCTATTTATGTCACGTGCCAGTCAATCTTAATCATGTGTATGTGATAGAAAAAAGCCTCAAATTGCTTTATTCTGTATCCTGTGACTTCAGTTTTGCACCACGATGACACTGTACCTTAAAATTGTTATGAAAAAAACGAAGAATATTTCATGTAGTAGATGTTTATCTGTAAGTGCGTTGAAACAAAGTTCATTTTTTTCAGCTACCCCAAGCTATGGGAGACTTATGAATGTCAATTAGATTCTAGTTGTATTATATTAGATCTGAACTGCAGAGGTATTTCATTTGGTTATTTCAAATAAGTGTTGTTCCTTTTTTTGTTTGTTTGTTTTTTTCCATCCCTGCCAAACCCCTGTTTGGAATTTTTGTGGAATTTGTGCTTGAAGTATCTCTACTAAGAATTTTGCTACTAGGATTCTTGAGAGATTTTCCTTGACCAAGGCCTAGCACCGTCTCTTATCTCACTTTCACTGCATTCATGTGACAGCTTGCCATGAGCTTATTCAAATAGTTCCCATATTACAATGTGAGGACTGTTTGATTATTTGTAGGTGTTTTTTCTGTTGCAGAGGCGACCTCCAGATAATTCATTTTATGTAAGAACGTGTAACAAGAATCCAAAGAAAACAAAATGGTGGTATCATGGTAAGTATTTAACTAGAACCAGGAATTTTTGAGGTTTTTTTCTTTTTAAGCTGAAGACGATTAAAATGTAATAAAGTAGGTTAAGTGTTTTCAAAACCTTTAAACTCTTTTTATTTCGAAATCTTATTAAAATTCTGTTTCTGAGATATGCTATGGTGATTTTTTTTTTTAACATCACACTTTAACTGCTTAGTGAAAATTAAACAGCACAGGGTTATGCAAGTTTTAAACTATAGGACTGGATTTGCATAAAACTTCTTGTGAACTGTAACAGTTTATGACAAGTCTTGGGTTTGGGGAGGGTACTTGATGAAACCAGATTTCTATAACCGGTGTATTATAACTCTAAAACCAGAGTTGGTAACAACCAGTTGTTGTTGGTAATGCTTTAAAAGCTTGCATTGCAATTAAAATATCCGTGTATATTTATAAATGGCTGTGTTGTCAGTAGATTTCAGCTGTTTCACAGAATTTCTAATGTGGGACAATTGGTTGACTTAAGGGTATTAGGAACTAGTGTCTGTAACACAGCAATGTGATTCTACATGTGCATTGTAAAAAATTATACTAAAATTGCCAAGTATAGTACTACAGTCTCTGCAGTGTAGTGCTTTTACTTTTCCTTGCCACGTGCTTCCTGTCCAGCTTTATACTGTGTGTGTCGGTTTTCTTGGGTTTTTTTGTTTGTTTGTTTGTTTTCCTTCTGCCTTAACATTTGTTGTCCTCTTCCTAGAGCTGGGGTTGGCTGTATGTGCTTGGCTTATGCAGTCCAATAGTGAGGAAGGAAAGAAGGAGGGAGTAGAGAGGGGCTATGCTTTCCTTCTTTCTTCTCTCCTTGGCCAATACTTTCTTTGCTCTCCCTAGGAAAATGCTGTACAAATGGTGGTTATAGGAAACCCATGCATCTTTCAGGAAGGGATGTGTTGGAGCAGGAAATACTGTGTGCGAGGATGGTGCAGGAAGAGCAGGTCCCATAAATACCTTTTACTGAAGCCTCCATCATAAGGCATCCTATTTATTTATTTTTTTTTTTCCCCCTGCCTCCCCACCCCAGGACTGGTTCTCTCTCCCATGTGAAATGAAACTAACTATTTAAGATTGAGGGAGTCAATGAATGGAGAGGGAAAGACCAAAGCCTTCACCCTTACATTCTTAAAAACCTTTGGTACTTTATCTTAAAAGTTTGATAGTTTCATAATACTGACACCTGTGGGGATTTTTGGATGGGTGGTAATGCAAAAGAATGAACTGTTTCTCCTAGTGTAGTATTGTAATAGTCTTTCAAAAACAAGTTGACTTGAATCACAGCAAGAGTGTGCTGTATGTCATGGGATTAGGAAGTATTTAAGATACTTAAGACCGTTGATCATGAGATACATAATGTTGTTTTTAAAATTGACTCTAAAATCCATTGTCCAAAAGACTAGTAGACTGGGTTCTTCAACTTCACTACATTCTTTAGTAATCACTTTCTTTTCTTTCCCTGTCCCCTCACTCTTGTAAAGTATGTGGTGCTTCCTCATTTCTCCTCTTGCTTTCTCTTTATTGGCAGTTTCTGGATAACTGGTTGATTGACTATTTTTGTTTTATTTTCACTTGCTAGTTATTTTCAAAGAGAATCAGCTAAAGTTTCATTTATTGGCTTTATTTTGCGATTAAAAGATGTTCTGTTTACTTCGAATCTATAGAAAGTCTCCTTTTGATTCAGGATTGAAGTCTTTCAAGGAGAACAGTCTGCAGTCACTACTTTGATTTCTAATTTATGGAATTCAGTTAGAGTTAAACAAGTAAAACACTAAATGAATATAAAAAGACGTGGTTTTATGCTGAAAGTTGCTATACTATTGTGGCTGGAAAAAATCAAACTTATAGTCCATTAAATTATTTCAAAGTAATTGTACAATGGCTGTTTTATGAAAGTCAGAAATTTTAATAACCCAAAAGCCAACCTAACATACTCACAAGAGAAAACAAGTCAGTTCATTTAAATAACTTACTGTTTTGCTCCATAATACTCTCATTTATGTTTTTTAACTTCCTTCTTAGTTACTAATTACAAAAGAGATCATGTTTAAAAGTTGAATGAGCTTCTCTTCCACCTCTCCCCTGTTAAATTCTTAAAAAATAAAAAAAAAAATCTTGATGTTAGTTGGATAAAAATATTTTCATAAAATTTAGAGGTGTTTTTCACAAATTTTGTGTGGCCCTTTTTTCTTTTCTCAGTTACAAGTAATTGACTTCTCTTTTGTGGCTGTATAACAAAGCTGCCAAGGGAGAATCTTTAAATTTTCAGTGGTTTTCCTAATTGGTTTGAGGAAATGCTGGTTTGAACCAAAATGGGAAGTATAGCTTGACTGCTAATTTTAACCCTTCTTTCTGGACAAGAACTATCTTCAACCTTAGGTACACCTAAATGGATTTACAAACCCTTGAAAAACCTGGTTCTGTCGTCTTAATTTCCTGCTCCTATTTCCATTGGAGTGCCACACATCTAACCTTGTGGTTGAACCACTTTGTGCTAAGTCAGTTAGTAAAGGAAAAACATAACACCAGCTAAGAAGGAGGAAAAAAAAAAAAGTCCAAGGCTAACCACAGGGTAAACTAAATGCTGATACTGGTATAGGAACATGTGGAGGGAGAGGCAGAGTGGTACTGCTGCTTCTGCTGTTAGCTAGCCATTGGACTGCCTTAGCTGTAAAGTGAAATTGCATCCCCATGTTCTGTTAAGAAGGTCTTAGTCTCTCTATTTGGAAGAGAAAGGAGGAAGATGGTCATCGTTTTTATCATACACCTGTGAAGGATATTTTCTTTTCCAGGAGGTGCCTGGAACTTACTTGACTGGGAGCAAATAATGCGTGATTGGGGACTGATGTTGAAGTAAACCAATACAGACACAGAGGGACACAGTGGCTCTTAGAGATATTCTGATATGTAAACGTGACTCTCTGTGTATTTAGTTTATGAGAGCTTTTAATATCTCACTTTCTCTCTGCCCAGCCTAACAGCTTATTCCCTAAGTAGCAGGATTATGAAGCCTTGTTTGGTACAAACTGCCATTCTCTCAAGCCCTGTTGCAAAACTCCCGCTTCCTCTAACTCACGCTCCCTTCAACAGCTAGAAATATTTCTAGATTCTCTCCTCTACCCAACATCTGCTTTAATTGTGTGTTGAATTTCATGTTGCCAATCTTAAGATCTTGTCAGTCGTGCCTTGTCAAAGACGCAGGAGGATTTTCAGGAAGGGGGGAGTCGGGGGCATTCAAGCTGAAACTTAGTTCCATAAGGTGGTTGCGTGTTCTTTCTGCTCTCAGGAAATAATTTCTGTGAAAGAGGGGAGCACTGGTGTTTTTTTCACAACTAGCACCTCCTTACTGCATTTTTTTCTTTGTTTTTTAATGAGAAAGTATTTTCTCTCTTATCTATCCTAAACTTTTGGTATGCAGTTCAAACACCCCTTCTGTCCCTCCTTCATCCTCATCTTTTTGCATTCATTCTTTACCTTCCTATCAAAATGAACTTACTTACATGTAACGGTATAGACAACACAGTGTTTTCCAGTGAGAATGTAAAATTGTTCTCTGCTATTTATATATACTAGAAATCTGTCTGTTGATGAGGCTACATCTTTTGTGTGCAAGGTTACAAATAAGTGCATTAAAAATAATCAGACAGTGAATTTGCTTTTTGTTAACAAGCTTAACTTTTACTGAAGCACACTTTTACATATGTACACTTGTACATATGCAATAAAGTTATTCTGCAATTTTTGAGGATTCCCCCTCCCCCCCCCCTTGGCAAGCTGTTATCAGACGCAATTTCACTGTAGATTGATGTCTGGAAGAGAAACTTTAAAAGGGAGAGCTTTCACAGGTGTAAATATTTCTTTACTGTCAAGCATAAAAATTGACATAGAATACCTTTTCTATAATGCGTTCTGTCCAACAATAATATCTAAAATGTACTGAATGTAAACTATTTTCACATTCAAGATTTTAGAATTACAGTAGCAATATATTACATAATACAATGTCAGCTAAAATTTGTGTTGATTCTGGAGAAGTGTATATAAAAAGGGCTGGAGAATGGACACATGAGGAGAAGCCTACTTTGCACACCCTATCACTGTATATCCCTTACAAAGGATTTATCAATTTGAACTCTTTAAAATGATGTGCGCATGCTATACTTCATGGGACAAAATGTTAAGCGTACTTGATATTTCATTTTCCTAAATAATGGTTTTCAGAATATCAAATGTGAAAGTCTTATCCTTTTAATGGAATATTTGCTAATACTAATACGTTAGGGATGTGTGTATATATATTTTAAAAGTTTTGTGTTCGCGCGCGCGCTCTCTCTCTCTCTCTCTTTTTTTTATTTCTTCCTCTGAACAAAACCCAAAAATTATTCAGTTGTTATGTTTCCACTGCATGCTAATCTCTATGCTAGGAGTTGTTTAGCACCTTACTAATTTGGGCTTAGAATGTTTATATGTTTTCCATAAATACTTTTTTTTTATTTTAAAGATGACACATGTTGATGCCACCATTTTGTGATCCTCGTAGCAGAAGATAGTCCTACTGAGAAAATGAGCACTTTGATCATTCAGTCTTTGAACTTTAACCTTTGACTGGAAGTGACCTATAGGCAATGAAGACTACTTCCTTTGACTGCATTTTTACTAGTGTGCATTCTGGGCGCATGTTGATCGCTGGTTCAGTCCATGCAACTGACATGCTTTTATTAGTCATACAGTATTAATGCAGGTGTCCAGAAATGTCAGAATAATTCCATTATTTTTATTTTAAGCTTTTGGAAGAATTCCAGGTCTTCATATATTGTGCAATAACACTGAGCTCCTTGGCGGTTTTGGTGCATCCATTGCCGGCAATGGACATTGTACCAGGGAAAAGTTTTGTTCCTGCCACAAAAAGATTGCATGATAGAGCTTAGGAAAGTTTCAGATGTATTTGGATTATAAGCAAGGGATCTACCATTACCTTAAAAGCCACCCCATTCTTTTATATTTGGATTCTATGCACTGTGATCACAAAACTAGCAGCATGAGTTAACATGCTTAGCTGAAGGACTGTAATAAGATCATTGCATATTTATTAAATTGTTTATCTGCTGTCAAATTGTTTTGACATGGAAGGTTTTCAAGTGACAGTGGCAGAGAGGTACAATGTTATCCCTATGGTGAAATAAAACTACTTTTTTGTATATAGTTATTCATATCTCTGAAGCAAAGGTATGAGTAATTTAGGGTATGAGTGATTTAATCAAGAATTTATTTTGGAGATAAGAGAGGATGGCAGTGATATATCTGAACTTGCTGCAGTCCATAATTGGGCTTGTAATTTGTACTTTAGAGCTTTTTTCCAAATAGATTGCACACTGTTATTTCCTGCTAGCCATCAGCATGAGCCCTATTGCCTACACCAATATTTCATTTATTTATGTGTTTGAAAGCAATCCATATAACATTTTTTGTTTGCATTCACTGTTTCTTTTGTTGTTGTATGTCATGTTTGAATGTTACAAAACAATATTTTGATTGAAAAGCTTTGTCAGAAGATATTTTCGTGTAAATTATTTCTTTACCTTGTAAGCATCATCTTGTCTTTTAATCCTGTACTATAAAAAAAAAAATACATTTTTTGACAGAGGCTTAATGTTTTGACAAAAAAGTGTGGACCTTCTTATTTAAGTTTAGACTAAAGTATATTTTATTAACTTGCTTGTCCCAGGCAGCCATACTGATTTTCTCCAGGCTTTTACTTCACCAAAAAGGAGAAAAAAAAAAAACCCTAAAATCAGATTGCCATTTTTCTATGGAACAACAATTATTGAAATAATGGATAGTTGTTCTCGCCATTCTGTAATATTTTGATACTGCAATTAGGTTGTCTTTTTAGGAAGCACTTTTATAAACTTAATATCTTTACACATATGCAAAATTTCTATAACATTGTGGTTTTGGGTTTTTTTTGGTTTTGTTTTACTGTTGTCTTATTGTTGCACTCAACAAAAAAAAAATCAAGTGGTCTAAACATGAATGTCTAAATCAAGTAACTACTTGATTAAAAGAAAAAAAGAGCCAACCCAGAATTAATAATTACAACAAAAAAATTGGCTGAAAATGTTGAAGTTTTTTTACTGCTGTATAATATAACTGACAAATTTTATAGCCTTGTACATACTTCTCAAATAATGTGTAAAACGTATTTTAAAGTATAGATGCTTAACTCAGGGTGGATAGAATTCAAATGGATTTGCTTCAGAGAAGTGTTTTGTACAGCAACTGAATTATGGATATTACCAGTGAAGTGAGGCCTACTTCAGGAACTGCTATCTTTTTTTCTACTGTATTGAAAATATTTCTTGGCCTTTAAAACTCAATGGTAAAATCTAGCTGTGGATATAAATTTGATGTGTATAAATACTTTCACAATGAGCCTTTAAAACACAGAAGTTGGTTTATTTTAAGAGCCAAAAATAATCATTTTAAGCAAAGGAAATAGTTATGGTTCTAACTTTTGTTTAGTAAAATTTTGTTGTTACAAGTTAATCAAATCAACTATTTTTGCAAATGTTTAAAATGAAAGAGCAGTAATCTATCTGAATACATAATCTGTATGTTCATGTTAACTGCTCTGTATTATTGATTGAATGGATTGACACATCTTTGAAAATCTCATGTATTTTCACACAGTTGGTTCACGTACAGGGTTTTATTAAATAGTCCATAGTAAAGAGAAATTATTGTAACAGAAGGTAATGTCTCTGAAGAAATAGTTACAGTACATCTTCACAGGTTCATGTGTCTTTTCATATGGCAGATTGCCGTACTACAATATGTGGTTTGAGAGAAGCTTTATGGCATACTGTATGTATCCTGTCAAAGATATGTGATGTAGTGGTAAGCATTTATATCTTTTATTGACTTACATCTTTATATCAGCTACGGTGAAGTTAAATAACCAAACTTATGCTGCTCTTTAACACCTCCACCTATAATGTACTTAAATCCAAAAAATGCAAGATAGATTAGAAGAGAATGTACCTCAGGTTTTTTTGTTTACGATAGAAATGCCCCCAGAATAACGTAATGGTTCTTTTGCACTTCTGTGGGTAAGTTCACCTATGTACAGAGGGGCAAGACAAAATCTATATACCACTCAAGCCCTCAAAATAATGCAGCTATTCTGACAATACTATAATATCCCAAAATAGGGTTTAAATTAGATGAAGGTGGTGCCATCCTTCCTTTAGGGTGACCCTGTGTATGAAACTTTCTTCACTTCGAGTTTCTCACATGAAATGATTATAGAATTGGCTTGAAACAATTTTGCTTTTCTTTTGTGTCAATGCTCATGTTGTTAAACGCTTTGTTTTGTGTTTAGTGTCTTTCTACTATAACACAATAAATTCTTGTTTTAAAATAGATTACTACCCTTGAATGAAAACACGTGTGGACCTTTTAATGGTGGAGTGCAGAAGCATTGTCCTTTACGTTCAGCTACTCTGAGACAAAGCTGTCAGTAATTCCAAAATGGTGTGAGGGGTATCAAGGCAGGAATTTGCGTAATACTGAGGTGTTTCCTCTTTTCTTCTCCAGAGAATATCTGTTGTAACAGCTGAAGGAAATAGTTCCGTTAATTTAAAAAAAAAAAAACAAAAAACCTAAAATATAGCGTCAGAGAGATCTACGTCAGAGAGAATTATCAAATCATGCTGTGAGGCTACTTTTCATGTCTCATAGATGCTTGAATCATTCCTTATCATGGTTCTTTGCCCATTGACAAGCACTTTAGATACTGAATGGGAGTTTCATATGCAGGCTTTTTTGTTTGTTCACAGCAGTAGGAAGAGAGATTTTTTGTGAGCATGTCAGGACTATTAAATGCAATTTCTAGTGTCTCATATCAATATTTGCTGTCAGTTTTGTACATTTTTTTCTTCAGAAATGATGATTTCTGTTTCAGAAAAAGTAAGGCCCTTGATACCTGAAAAAAACTATTTTAGTGAAAAACTACATTTTAAAATTCATATTTTTTTTTGATGTTTGATTTTTAGTTATTTATTTGAAAGTCTGGCAAAACATAATTAATATCTAAGATTATAAGTCTGAGAAGATCGTAGAATTCCCATGTCTATACTTTTGAAGAGCAGATTAGACAAATGACTGTCAGGAAAGGAAGATAAAATTGACAATAAGACTTTCCAATCCCATTTTTGCTGGGGGTGTGTGTGTGTGTGTAAATGTTTTTTAAAATGACTGAAGTTTAAAAACCAGAGCTCAAAAAAAAAAAAAAAAAAAGGAACTCATGTTTCTTAAGCCGTGTCCTAATTGTCAGCCTACTGTTTTCAGGACTTCTATGTTTCGACCTAAACAAAATTGGAAGAGTAGAAGTATTGTGAGCCTTTTACTAATTAAAGCTTAATTCAGAAATACAAATCCATAAATATTTAGCCACTGCTATTTAATTTTAATGATAATAGCAATGCTGGAAATCTTGTTCACTTGCCATATTTTTCCTCCAGATTTTAAGTACACTTTTAAAAGTGGTATTTGCTAGTGTTTATGATTATCTAGCAGTTGATTCAATTTCAGAAAGCCCCTCTGCTGCTGCGAAAGGTGAAGGTTTTTTAAGTTACAAAGGAAGAGCAGATTCAGTAATTTTGTAGTTCAAAAATAATTACTGCCACAAAGCGGCTTCCTTAAAAACCTGTGTGGATTTCATTCAGATAATTCTTTTATAAAAATCATAAAAGCAAAACTGATGGATTGTAGAGTGTAAGATACTACCAGTGTAGAGATTACATTTATAAAAGTCTCAATCTACAGTTATTTTTAGCATAGAACTTAGAGGAATTCCATAGCTCTGAAAGTATGTGTTACCTTTAGTAAATTAGACTGTGTTTAAACTCCTTCAGTTTACATACATATTATCCACAAGTGTAACATTGCCCTTGGAAGTCCCATTTTTTCTTTTGGCTACTGCTTGTGAAAGAGCTGCTTATAAAAGACTCCGCTCTTCTGGAACAGGAGCCCAGTGAAGTCCTGGAAACCATCATGTTAGCCTCATTAACAGAGATGCCTATAACAGTATGAAATCCTGTAACACTGACTGCTCTTGCTTCCCTTAGGCTAGTCCTACTTCTGATATTGAAAAGTCTCAGTGATAAGATCTTATAGAAACTCCTTTCTGTCTTCAGCAGCTATTCTGTCCTGTTGGAGTACTTTAACCCTGGCCCAGAAAGCACTCCAGATCTGGTTATATGAACATTCTGGGCCTTCTCTCTTCCCAGGGCTACAATATCATCTCGATGGTGTTAATGTCCACAGAAATAAATGGAGCAGAATTCCTGCCATTCAGTGTTTTGTCTTAGTTTGCTGCTACTGAAAAGGAGGAAGTTGGATTCCTCCTCCTCCTTTCTTTGCAGCCTCATGATTCACATTCCTACCTTGCATCAAGTTCTGCTGTCAGAGTCCACACAGAGATGATTCAGCTTGTTAAACCACTAGGAAACTGAATTCAGAAGAAAAAAGTAAAAACTCTTCTGAATTAGCAAATGGAATCAGTTTGCTGTGTGATCCAAGAGTTCCAGAGCTAGAGGAAATTGGAAAGATTGTTTAGCTGGGAATTGGGATGGGCTAGCTGAAACCCACTTCAGATCTTCAGACTTTTCTGTGTGATATAAAGTACTAGAAACCTTGTTTAACACACAAGCTGAGTTATGTGCTATAAGAATCCTAAAAGCCAGGGGTCTGGACTGCCTGTATCAATCTTGGCAGTGGATACCCTTTCCATCTGTTCTAATTTTGTTTTTTCAGTAAAAATTCTTAAGATGTTCCAAAGCCTTCAAGTGATTTAGCATATGTTACCTCTTCACTTAGATGCCTTAGTCTCTGTGCCCAAGACTTATTCTTTTTTTTGTTGTTGTTCTGTTTTGTTTTCCAAATAGCAAAGCTGCTAGTGTTAGTCTGTGTATACAGGTGTTTTGGATGTTTGTGTTTTAAGTTTCTTTAGTCGTCTGCTGACATAGACGAGTTCCTAGATGCTTGAAAGCTCATGTTTAGGCTTGTGGTTGTCTGTCTCTTGATCCATAATTTGTATCTTTACTTTTGCTTTTATTTCAGGTATGATTTTTAGAAAGGGTGAGTGTCACTGTCATTGTTTTCAGGTGCTGTCAGGGTATCAGAACCAGGTTTGCGACTGAAGCTGTATTTGGGATTCTGTCAAGTAAATTGCAATGTGAAAGGATTAAAAGATAGGTTTCAGCTGTTGCTCTGAGCATGGCAGTTTGGGAGTGCTTGTATGAAGACTCCTGTAATTCCAGCAGAATTTGGCATACAGCTCTGTGGACTAGAGATCATAGCTGGCCAACGCTACAGTCGCGGTTCTGCACCAATGGTGCAAGCAGTGTCCTCTGAAGCTAAGTACGGCACACTTACCAGATGTTTCTTGATGTTCTTGTACTTCATTTTAGAACCAACTAATTCAGAGTTCTAGCTCACTGTCTTACCTAGAACTTCTCATTAATAGGGTGACAAATGCTAAGAGGTATTGTTAGCAGTTCTTGAGAGAAAACTTGTTCAAGCCTCAGAATATTGGCATATCCAAAGAAAGAATTCTGTATTTTTGAGTGTTCCCTGTTCAACAATGCAGAAAATTCACAGTGAATCTGCTGTCTTCTGTCTTCCTTGATGTTGTCCACATCAGTACTGTCAGGTGTTCCTTTTGTGAAATCTTGGCATATTGTATCATAAAGATCCAGTTGGATCATTTTATGTACTGAGGCAAACACTGCCCAAGTTCTGACACTGTTTAGGAAGTTGCTCTTAATACAGGTGCTACATCTCTCAAGGCTGACAGTGGTCATTGTTTCATCTTTATTTCATGTATCATTCTCCATAGATACTTGATAGGGATTGGTGATGAAGAAAAGCACTGTGGAGCATTAACTAAAAGACATTATGAAGCAAATTGTCCCTCCCCAAATGAATACCAAGATAACAGCCAAAGAGTTATCTGCCTTTGTTTCTAAAAGAAATTTATCAAATATCTGTTTCTGTGATTTTTGTTTTGCTTTATTAGAACATTTGCATGTACCAGGGTTGCAGCTGAGATACCTGGAGCGGAAAGCTCTTACTAAAATCCTATTCAGCTTTTACACTTTCTCTAGTGTAGTTAGGTGGTGAAGGCATTGCAGACTCTTACAACAACTGTACATGAGAAGTATATTCTTTCGAAGACAGTAGTATGTGATAATAGATAGGATACAGGATCTGTCCCTTTTCTCAATGGAAATTTAGTTGGAGGTATTGTATTTGAAGGGAGAACTGCTAGCATTTAATTAGCTAGAAAGTTCAGGAGTTCCATATTAAGTATTTACCAGACCAAAATTGCCAGATACTAATGGAGTGTAGAGTTACAGATTCAGTGAAGCTGCTCAAGATCGGTACTATTGTTTTCCAACAGGAATTCAATGCATTACGTTTCAAATCAAATGTTCTTGAGGTTGCATATAAAGCCATATATGGTACGGTCATCCTCTAAGAGAAGAGACTTGAGACGGAAGACGTAGATACAGATCTCATAGGTCTACTGAACTTTGGTAGGAGGTTTCCAAGACAAAAACCACATTGTTGTTTGTTTCACCCCTTTCTCTGAAGGTCTTATTCAAAAGATAGGTGGATTAATTTTATGTGGAAAACTGATGTTTTTGAACTCAGAATTTATTACTCGTACTCGGTCAGTAACAAGTGTTACAGGTGTCATTCTGACTGGCAGAGAAAGGTGAACAGCTCTGGACTCTGTCACTCTTATACTGGTTGCACAGGAGCAGCCTCATCTCTTACTCTCTGAACTGTCTTTAGAAAACATTGGTCGGTAGCTATATTTCACATTCAGAAGATAAAGCAGGCTCTTTTCTATTAGATGTAGACAATTTATTGAAGACAGTACTGCAAAAATAGCAGTATAGGAAGTACATGTCACTAGGTAAACAAGTCGCAAAGACTGATAAAATACCCTATCTCTAGATATTTTAGAGTCTATCTAGCCTGAATTCTTCTTGACTTGCAGCAGGTTTTGAGTTTAAAGGGAGGAAAAAAGAAATTGGGAGCATCACCTTGCACGAATGTGCTTTGTATCACACCGAGCATTAGCTTTTTAGGGGTTATAACTCTTTTTAATCTTTTATGTATCTGAGCATGATCATGTTCCCCAAGCAGTAATTCCTGATTTGGACGTCGTGCTCGGGTAACAGATGATTTTTTTTTGGCTGCCTTAGACAAGTAATAGTCCAGCTAGTCTCGTACTGAGAATGATCTTCCAAACACTCCTCCAAATAGTGTTGACTGACTAGGAGTAAGGATGCCAAGTGGAGAGAAGTTATACTTAGAAAAGGGGGTGAGGGTTGGAGAATGAGAGGGGATCCCAAACAGTTCTGGAAGATTAAATTGGTTTGATGGATTTATGAAAATTCTCAGAGAATTAGTGGTTCTTAATAAAAATAACAGAAATCATCACTAATTGCACAAACTGTAATTCTTATGTCATGAAGTTCTTCAGAAGTGGAAGAAGGCAAGACGACTGTGGTCATGATGCAACTGAAAGACAGGCCAGAGATTTTACTTCTGGTCAAGGTCCTATTATCAGAGTAGATCAGGATTTTCCATGCTAAGAAAAACCACTGGCCCAAACCAATCAAACCTTACAACTCAGAGCGTGGAAAACCTGCTCTGAGATAATAGGTTTATTTTTGTCTTTGCAATAATTTCTCCAGAAAGACTGCATACTGTGCCAAAAAAACAGATTCTAAAGTCTTGCAGATGAAGAATGCTTAGATCTAGTATGACAGTTTGTTGTTTGTAATTCTAAACGTTCTGTTAGTTTCCTTCCTTCTTTAGCCTTTAGGAATAGACTAAATCATATCTGGACATTATTCATATCTTCCTGCTCTCCTTGATGCTGTCTAGGGAATGTTACATAGAACAGCTTGTGATTTGGTGCAGCCAGGTGCAGATAGACCCTTTTATCATTTAAAAACTGCACAAATATTTTTCTGAATAGTTCTTACATCTGTTTAGATGTGTCATCTACTCTTATACTTTCCCAGTCAACTAGCGTTTTTTTTTTTTTTTTAAATCTCATTTCTTTGCAACTATGCACTCTTCCTGGTTCATGTTTATAACACTAGTAACTTGTGAAGCCTTCCCCCTGCCCCCTCCTCCCCCCAGGAAAAGAAACTTTCCCTGTATGCAGAGTCTTCATAATGCTGTGTACAGAGAATTTCTCCTTTCTGTTTGACTTCATATGTGGCTAAGATATTCCTTATTCAAAGAGAATAATCATTCTAAAACTTACTAATTTAATATAGGCTTAATTCACAATATAATTTTATAATCTTACCTTATTGCCTTAAATGATTTTTCTGCTTCTGATGGTTTAGTATCACTTGCAAATACAAGTCCCTTTCAACTTGTAGAGTTCTTCACTCTCCTTCAAAGAAAAGTATCTTAGGAGGGTTAGGTTTTATTTGCGTCAACTACCTTGGTGTGGTATAGAATATAAGGTTGTTAGTGCAGCACTTCTGTAGTAGTGTAACTTAAACAGCTGGATGGAAAAGTAAACACCAATGCAGAATGGAAAGCACCCTTCTAACAATTTTATCTTGTCCACGCTAGTTTTATCCTGTTACATCTGCTTAACTATAGCGGGTCATTTTTAAACTTATGTCAGTACAAGAATATGTTTGGGTATGAGTTAAATTTTTATGTCAGTCATTGACCTTAACTTACTCCACGATTCAAGAGGCCTGATTCCTGTTTACTCTTAAGACCTAGTCTGTGTTACAGTCTGCTAGTGATAAAGGTGTCAATGGGTATGACTAGGTACAATCTCCTACAAACACAACTGTGCCAGTAAATGTACTTAGTATTGACACTGGTGTACAGAGAAAGCAATGCTGTTCCTGGTGTAGCTTCCTGTGCGTTTGCAGCATGCTGCTGTAGGGCGCATCTCCAGTAGAAGACACCGCAATTAGAATCTAAAGCTCTTCAAGGACACGATGCTGTCTTACACCACTCTGTCAACGAAAAGGGCTTTATGTCTGGACTTGTTTGAAGGCCTCTTTATATAGTCAGAATGCTATCAATAATAATTGCTTCTTTGGTCTGTAATTACCCTTTGGCTTTCCCATCCTTATCTCCTGAGGAAAGCTAGTGTATTGCTCGTGAAGTAACAAAACCTAATTGTTCAGAAGTGGATCATTCCTACGTTTTTGACCATGTGCTTGTAACGGAAAACTGACATGCTGTGGTCTTAAAGTTTGCAGTTTTGGTGGTATTCTTGCTACTTCATCAAACTGTAGTTACATTTGTCTCCATTGCTTGTAGTCCTGAGATCTGAAACACGCACTGACCTGAATAACTTTTTCTTTTTTTCTTCCCTCCTAAAATGTTATGATTTGCGTTTTACAGGAAAAATCCAAACCTAGATTTTTCTAAGTCTGGAAAATACATAGGAAATGAGAGAAGGTCCCTGCATTCAACTTAGATGGTGAAGCTGTGTGCATATACAGTAATGTAGTACATACGGGAGTTTATAGGGTTAGTAGGCATAATAACTCTATAGACTGAAATACTCATAACCTTTTCTCTAGTTGTAAAAAGGCAGGATGACTGTATGTAAAAATTCTTCAGTTCCTAATGAAGAAGATTAGGAAGATCTATGGTGGCTAAAGAGCTGAAACAAAAACCAGTCATATCTTTATAACGCAAAACAAATTTTAAATGTACCCTAAAAGAGGAGATTTTAGGCCTGGCTTTCATGCAGTTTTGAATACATAAACTAAGCTAATGAACAATGTGAAGTTTTTTCAATATATAAGTACAACCCCCTACTACAGTCTAGACAATAACTTGTCAGTATAATTTTCAAATTACGCTAGCTTAATTAAAATGGTAAAGCCTGTATTTAGACGAGACCTTATTGTTTCCAACAAACATAGGAGAGCAATGGGAACAAATAATTACAGGGAAATACATTTGCACCTGCAAATAAGCTGAATTTGGGGCAACACATGAAGAACTGGACTTGATACGCTGATGATAAGAGACTTAGATATAAAGTAGTGATTACAAAATCAGCACATCATTTTGGTTGGATTCACTTCTGTGGTGTGTTCTAAAATAATGATATTAGCCAAAGGAGAAGACGACCTAGAACTTGCACGCATGCTTAGCAACATCATAAATTTTAAGTGATGGAAAAACAAGGGGTAGTTGAATATATGTGAATAAATGCAAGTTCTAATTCATTTCACTTTTTGATTCTTGAAGTGGTTGTGTGATTCATCTGGTTTCGGGAACTTGCATTTTAGATATGAATCATGAAAAATACATTAATTTTGTGAATTCTTCAAGTTTAGCACTTGCCACTCTCTACTGGAGTATAAAGAAGAAATGGTTTCCATTAACTGAGAAAACAATCTAGTATTTACTTGTAAGCTATGCAGTTGTATTGTGGTTTCTTAATGTTTCTCACTTATGTACTGCACAGGATGATAAATTGTTTTAGTTATTTATGATAATATGCATTGCTACCAAAAATGTGTTTTCATAGTTACATTTCTGCACCTGTAACTGGGGAAAACAGCAGTTTGGTTAGACTCCAGGTTTATTAATAATTTCAGCTTCAACGAAATACAATCCTAAGCTCTTGGCCTTTGATTTTCTAATAGTTCTTAGCTATAGGAAAATAATATTTACAAATTTGTAACTGATCTGTTTTCTGATATTAAGCTACTAGAGGCTTCAAAGTATTGCCAGTTGAGCCAGTATGACTAATGTAAATAGTGCATGTAAGTTCCTATTGGTATATTGAGCCCACAGTACTAGTTCAATTATTGCTTCAACTTTAATATTAAAATATATCATGTAAGTTTATTATTATCTATTTTAAAAATATGGCTAAGAACTTTTATCAAGCCCTAGAACTCAGAATGGCTGTAAAATCTCCATCTTTGGAGATGCTCAGAACTCAACTGGACAAAAGGCCCTGAGCAACCTGTTGACTTCAAAATCAGATCCAACTTTGAGGTGGGTCCTGGTTTGAGGGGGGGCAGAGAAGGTGGTGGACCAGGTGACTTCCCGAGGTCCCTTCCAACCAATTTTTCTATTTCTAATATACTAATTAAAAACAGGTTCCTGTGTTGGTGGTACTGCCATTCTTCTCCTCTTTCTTGTTAAATACATCACGGAGTACACTTTCTCAGCTTGTTGCACCAGTGTATACTGAGGGGTGGGAACTCATTCCATGATGGCGTTTTAAAAGCCATTTTCAATTCTAATTTGTCAGTAAAAAAATTAAAATATTTTGATTTTTGGAAGACAGTTTGAAAGTACCAAATTTTTTTTCCTACATCTGAGGTTAAAAATGACAAGGCCAAGTGTTTTCAAGTATCCTGCACTCATATATATATACACGTATAGAATGAATGGAGTACTTGTCTCTTACATCCCATTTTAGGCTTTCTGTTAGCGTATTTTTCATGCTTTCTCTCATTAATAGGGGTGATTAATCCAGTATGCTGTTTGACAACAAATCACCTACTAAAACTCTGTATCCATTGCACAGTAATGAAGTGGAGCAGATGCTTATACACAAAATAAGCATTTTTTTTCTTCCCAAGGCATTCTTTGTTTATATTAAGCTGTCCTGAATGGATGTACTGACTAGCCTTTATCCCGTATCTCAACGGTAAGAGGGGGGGGAAAAAAAAAAAAAACTTTCATGAAGGTACAGTAAATCTAAAGAATGGCTAGTAACTTGACTCAGTTGTTCATCTATGTAAAGCTCCAAACATGTAGCAGAAATTTATTAAACAGCAAAACACAATCACAGATTTTATAATGGTCATAAAATATTTGATCCTCTGTTTTATCACTGAATAATACTAGATGGAGAACTCACTAGTTATATGGTAAGTTTATGGATAAAATTCATTCTTGATTATTCATAGGCTTTTTTTGTATTTCTAGTTTTCTTTCAGCTATATATACCATTTGTGACACAGGATATGTAACCAAGATTTCAGTTTGCTGAGCTGATAAAACATTTCAAGTAATCCTAGAGGTATAGATAGATATATTTTTAAACTAAGCAGCTGTGCAGTAGGCAGTACTATTAATTATAAAAATGCTAAATGCTCAATTTAAGAGCACAGACTTCAGGTTTTAGGGACTTGTTGGAACGTTATCCAACTATTGTAGAAAGGTGGGAAAATTTTCCTTATAATCTGATGCTGACATTCCCTGAATGCATTTGTACTCCAGGTACGTCGTTATTCAGTATAGGCTATAACATAAGGTTGCGCATCAAGTTACTAACCAGCCCATTAGTAAAAATTTTTATAGACAAAGTGATGATTCAGCAATAAGAAGAAACTTTACTTACATTAAAAACTTGTAGGAGGCTTATGAAAAGTATTTGCAGTATTAGCTATTACTAGATGACATCAGAAGAATACATAGGAAATTGTATTATCGATTATGTACTTCTGAGCTCAGTTTTTAGATGAAATGAAATAAGGGGGTAAGGAATCGCAGATGCAGAAAACTAAACAAAGGAGGAATAAGAAGGGAAGGATGTCAGGTTACCACAATTGAAAAAATAGGTGTATATATACAGCCATGTCTTAACTGCTATGTCCCAAAGTGTATTCAAACAAGTTATAAATCTCATGTTAGTGTTCTGTTACTACGAACAAAACATTGATATCACTTAGCTCTCCATAACAAAAACCTGTTACTAGGTGAAATTACATGTCGTTGACATATTGTTTATTTCCTATAATATACCAAATTATTACCAAAAAAACATCTGGGGTGATGTGCTATTAGATTCCAAGTGACTATACCATTAGCATGTGGAAAGCCTGACAGGCTACTTTTTTTTTTCTTACTCTCAGCTGTCATAGCAATTCACTACTTGTTTTCAAGTCATGATTTTAAAACATTCTCATGGAGTAGCATAAACAGATTTTGAAGGATATATGACTCCTGAATTCATTCTGATCTTGAATAAATATCTGTGTTGTTCTGACATTATCCTTGCGACATCTAATGTTCTAACTCTCGTAGCTATCATTAAAATATAGTTGTGTAGTAAAATAACGTAGACAGCTTTCCCCAAAACTACTGGTTTTGTTTTGAAACATAAAGGGTTTAATTTGTGCAGAAATTACTGGTCAGTTTTATTTGATCCCCGATTTAAATGAAGTTTTTGGTTTTTTTCTCTCTCAGAAATCCTTTAGCCTTTAATCTCTCAATTCTGTATACAGCCAAATCTGACATTACTAAAGTGCTTTCCATTTTATTTCTTCTGTCTAGATCTGCCTTCTGCAGGTGACATATGCAAAGACCTGCAAGATGGTGACAGAGTAAATGTGTTGTTACTGTAAAATCACAGCAATGTTGGTCAGAAGGGAACTCTGGAGGTCATCTAGTCCAGCTTCCCACCTGAAACAAAGCGATGCAAAAGCCATGGCTAACTTGATCTGCTTTATCTAGCTGAGTCTTGACAGCCTATGGATGAGGACTCCACAGCCTCCCTGGGTGGCCTGTCATGCTGCTCTGCCACCCACCGAGTGAAGAGGTCTTCCTCAACATTCAGCCTATGCCTTCAGAGCTGTACCGTGCAGACAGTGCTCCTGGTTATCCCCTCCCTTAGTGTGCCTGTAGGGGAACGCCCAGCAGCTCAATCAGTTAGCATCTTCTTCACCTTAGGTAGCTGGTAGAAACATGATGTGACCTAAGAAATTATCTAATTCTGCACAGAAGAAAATGTTCACATCTCAGCAATCACTTGTCTCAATAGCTTCGTCTCAATTTTTATTGAAGAATGCAGTAACCTCCTTTACTGTAGTTTTTACTGGAGTCTTTCAAAAAGATAGTAACATTAAACTTTCTACTCTACCTTAAGTCCAGCGCTTGTAAATCTCTTTCAAACCCCCTAAAATAGAAATGCTGTTCATATAAATTGTTTAAATGTTTCCATGGTGTTTTGACTAAATACAAAGCCCAGGTGCATTATCCAGTAAAACTTACTAAAACTAGTGAAATGTGTAGTATATTATAAAAATGAATTACTTTTTCGAGCTTAATATCAGATATAGTCCACTTTAAGCTTACTGTTGTTAGATTTGCCAGAGCCCATTTCTCGGACTTTTTAGGCCCTCAATCACTATCCAGGATGAGTAGCATCTTGACTAAAGAGCTACCGAAGGTGTTAACTGTGCTAAGGTCCTGTTTTTAATACAGCTTAAAAAAGAAAAAGCACCTCTGATAATGATTTCTTAGACCGAAAAAACATTATTTTTCATCTGTTTTCTTGTCCCATGTCTATAAAGCAGTTCTCAATTCTTCCTAAAATACTCATTGAAAAAATTATTGTGAAAAGAGCAGTAAAGGAAATGAAAAGCCCAATTCTTCTGGGAGAGTTTGGTTATGAAACTTAGTTCTTGCTTGTGAATATAATACATAAGTTCCAGTTTCTGCACCCGTAAGATATTACAAGCTCAATGCAGTCCCACCTGCCCACTAGATTCTTCTGACCTTTGCCTTCCTGTATGTCATTTGTTTGAATGATGTGGCCAGGTAGCAAGTGCCCCAATCGGTAGACTATTTGGGGGGGGGAAAAAAATGTATATGCTACTGATGGGAACAAGTTGTGGTTAACTTTTTGCCTTTCTCTCTGAACTGTGGTCTTTGAGAGCAAAGGTGGCAAGTAAAACTTTTGAGTGTTACGTGTTCTGAGGTAGATTGAGACAGAGTAAAACCAATGGGAGAACAGACAAATCCTATTCCGTTTACTCACTTTTACTACGTTACTGCAAGCCGATAATATATTTTCCCTTACGTTAAGTCATGTTGTTTTGCTCCTTGTTCTTCATCTGTCTCTAGGAAACATCTGTTTCATAAAATCGCCAGTAGGGGTCAGGTCTCTGCCAACAGAAAACAGAGGCAAAATCTTGCAAGGCAACGTATAAAAGGAAATAAGAAGCTCGCAACTCATCTTGCGCGGGGCGAGTGAGATGATTGCCAGCGGGGCTCTAGCCAAACCTGCTTTATTTCGGGGCTCTTCGATGTAGTGAAGTTCACGGACCTGCGAGGCGGAGAGCGGGGGCCGGGAGCCGCGCAGCCTTCGCGCAGCGCATGGTTTCGCCCTGGCACCACTTTGCAGGCTGCGCGCTCCCCGTTTCTTCGCTAGTTTCCGCGAAGCGGTTTGATGCCAGCGGCTGACGCCAACCCGCCTTGGGATCATCGGCCTGCGCGGCGGCGGGCCGGGCCGGGCCGGGCCAGGCCGGGCCGGCGGCTCCTGCCGGCCGCGGTGAGTATCGGGGGCGCCCCGGGGCGCGGCCGCCGCCCGCCCGGCGGGGGCAGGAGCAGGAGCAGGGCTGGGGGGCGGCCCGGCCCGGCCCGGCCGCTGCCGGCCCTGGGGCAGGCCCGGGGTGGGGGGGGGAGCCCAGCCTGCGCGGGGGGCAGCGGGCCGGCCGCGCCGAGCGGAGCGGGGCAGCGCGGCGCGGCGCCCCGGCCCGCCGCCGCCGCCGCCTCGCGGGGCGCGGAGAGGAGCGGAGCCCGGCGGCGCCGAGGCGAAGCCGCAGCCACCGCTAGGGGCGCTGCGCGCGGGCTGGCAGGCCGGGGAAGGGATGCGGACGGGGCCATTCGCGCTGTGGGAGCGGGGGGGGAGCGCAGGCCCGGGCGCGGCGCGGGCGGCCCTGCGTAGGGGCCGGGAGCCGGCGGCGGCGGCGGCGGGCGAGGCCGGCGGAGGGCGAGGGGCGGCGGGTGGCGCGGCGGCGGGGCGGCGCGGTGGGGCGGCGGCGGGAGCGCGGCGGGGGGGGAGGCGGAGTGGTTGGGGCCGGCGGCGGCGGCGGCGGGGTCAGTTCTCTTTAGTGTTTGCCGATGTTGGAGGCGTCTCCAAAGTGTCCCCGGGAACCAGGTAACGGAGCCCGCGGCGGCGGCCCGGCGCCCCGCGGAGGCGGTGAGGGGAGGGCGCGGGACGGCGGGAGCCGAAGCGCCGGCGCCGGAGGGGGCTGCTTCGGCCATGATGTCCGAGTCGCCGTCCCGTTTCCCCCTCCTCCTCCTTCCTCCCTCCCTCGCTCGCTCCCTCCCTCCCCTCGCCTGCCGCCGGCGCGGCGGCCCCGCGGGGCGCTGGGGCCCGGGGCTGTTGGCGGCGCGGCGCGGCGCTGGCTGCCGGCCCCGCCCGCCCCTCGGCGCCCTCTCCCCCAGGCCGGGAAGGCGCCTTTGCGCCACAGCGCTGCCCACCCGCCCGGGTGTCGCTAGCTCCTGGCGGGGATGGAGGAGGAGGAGGGGGCGGCGGAGGAGGCACCGGCTCCGCCATGCGTCGCGGGGTCCCCGCCGCGGGGAGGGGGCGGGCGGTGGCCGCGGGGGGGGCCGCAGGTGAGCGGCCGTTGCGGCGGGTGGGCGGGAGAGGCGGCCCCGCCGCGGGGACCCCCCCCCGCCCCCCGTTCCTCCCTCCCCTCCACCTCCCCCGGGCCGCTGGCGCGGGGGCTGCGGCCGGCGGCCCTCCGCGCCGGGCCTGCTTCGCGCCTGAGAAGTAGTCGGCTGCGACCTGAACTCGGCTGCCTCTGCTCGGCCTGCCGCCCTCCCCTTGCCAGGGCGCTCTTGGAGCACCCCCCCACACACCGGGTTTTGGCACCCCGGTTTCGAAGAGCGCGGGTGGCAGTTGGCTGCCAGCAGGCGTCTGGTGATGGGTTTCAAAAATCCTCACCTTCAGTCAACGGCACGGACTCCTGTAGTTCGGTGGTTGCGTTTTTCTACCTTTTCTTGCTTGCCGTCGCTTTATTCGTCTTGCGCTTTGCCCAAACTTTGTCCAGGATGGTAAAGTTTGCCAGCAGGACGACACTCTCGTGCTCCCAAAATGGATGTCAACGTTTCTGCCGTGAAGCAGTTAACCGGCGTTCAGGGTGCATGGTGCTTTCAGGGTTGCTTCTGAGACGGGGTGAAACCCAGAGATAACGCGTTCTTTACTAAACGAGCTGGTTAGAGTTACGCGGACATTGGTTCGTGTTTTCCTGGTGTCCAGGTCCTCTGATTAAAGGGGGGGGGGAAATAAAAAAAGTGCACCTTGGTTGTAGGCAGGCCTAGAACTCACAGCCCAGCTCTCCCGGAGCAGCTTGGGTGCTCGCTGCGGACTGGGAGCAGGGGAAGCAGCAAAGCTGTTCGTCTGAAAGGTCGCGGGGTACTACCGTAAAAGTCAGTGATACCCAAGCAAAAAATTACCCTGAAGCGCATCTGCCTAATGTTGCCCTGTGGCCAACAAACGTGCGGCTACCAAGGCCCCGTTTGGAGCGTTCTTTTTGCAACTATTATAGTACTAAAAAATAAAAGTTTGTGTTATGCAAAAGAGTAGGAGGCACGTTACTATTGTAGCTCTTCTTTTGTGTTAAGCACTGTGTTGAACAGTACCTGAAAAAGGTGCATAAATAACCCAACATTGCAGGGTACAAGTAAGCTTGCCTTTGGTGTAAGTAGGTTTAGTTACGTTGTGCTTGTGTAAGTGGACGTACGTTGCTATGTCTTACTTACATTACTAATGTCATCAAGCTGTGCAAGAATAAAGTCGTCTTGAGCTGTGTAGTAACTCCAGGTTAGGAATCTACACCAGTGTAATAGCATTACTGTGTTTAAACCATTTTCTAAATATAGGCAAGACTTTTTTTTTTTCTGTACAGGTTTTGTTGTGACATTACTGCCTATAAACAGTGCTAGGCTGACAGCTTTCTGAATGAAATCTTTTTTCGAAGGAGCCAGCAGCAGAGTAAGATTTCCAGTACTGGTTCCCAGTCACTGAACATTGTTAGCTTTGCCCTGGAAGATCTGCTGCAGAGAGAGATTTCTGTTTGTCTGTGTGTTTGCTACGTTTCCTATCGCTGTCTACTGGGAACTGGATTAAGACTGCCTATTTGTTCCTAGCTCGCTTCTGAGGGGAGGGAGCAATTCAGAATTTTTTTCTTTTAAAGCGAACTTTTCAGTGACATTGCTCAGTTTGGTTTGCAGTTCAGGTTCAATTCAGTTTTGGGTTTGGAGGCCAAAGTCTTTATACGTCTTTTTGTCAGCCTAAGTTACCTAGCCTCCCAACAGTAATGTCAGAATAATAATGAATTAGAATAATCTTTTATCCTGCATTGTGTAAGTGGTTTGTAAAAGAATTTAGTAATTTTGTGTTCAGCAAAACTTAATCAGAGGTGCTTAACGACTTGACCAAGTTTAAACCAGCGCTTACTGCTCAGTCAACCCTTCCTTGGGAGCAATTATTGGGCCTGATTTTCCTACACAGGTCTATAAATTTAACTCCACTGAAATCCTGGTTTATTTTGGTGTAAACGTGAGAAGTGAATCAATTATTGTGTGTTTTATCTGCAAAGTGTCATGAAAAGTGACCTTGGGAAGGTTAGACAACCGGCTGTAGTCAAGCCAGATCTTCTGATTCCAAGACTGCTTCTCCAACTATTAGGAAAGCTGCACCTGTTATGCTCTATCTAGATAGTTTGTTTCGACCTGCCCGAAATATGTGACTATTGATTTGTCGGTCTTTGAAAAGAAGAAAAACTCTCATGCCGGTTCTATCCAATCCTTCAGCCAAAAATACATCTTATCATAGTATCATATGATTGGAAAGTGAGCCTTATAAAGTGTGCCATTTTTTAGTGCTAAATTTATATATGCGTATATAGATATAAATGTGTATATACATGCCCAGATTTTATGCTATTGGAGTCAAATATTTACTTGCTTACATGGGTCACACTTGACAGGGTGGAGAAGGACTTAAACCTACATTTTTTTTAGGATAACTGTAAGAAAAACTTAACTTCTGTTAATAAGCCACTAAAGCTTCCTGCTCTTTCCCCGTCTGTATTGATTTCGTATCAGCAACAGCAGCAAGAAGATCCATTAGATGAGAGTTAGACCTATCTTGTTTTGCCAAAACCAATTGTTTTGCGTTTCTAATCTTTGAATGACTTACAGACTTCATTTTTCACAGTAGTTCTTGAGGACGACTTGAATTTTTTCTCTCTTCCAAACAGACAGAGAAAGAGAATGGCTTTCTTAAAGCTACTATAAAGGTACTGTTGTCAGAGCCAGTATTGGAAATCTAGAATCCCCGCTACCCCTTTCTGTATTCACACTTCACGGCTACTTGTTTTGCTGTTTTTTCTACGTTGCACACTTGCGGATACACCTCCGTAAAGGTCAGAAGTATCTTAGACTCTCTCTGGGGTTCTGACCTGGCCACCTCTCTTTTCTCACCTAGTGCTGTTCAGCAGCTGGTACCTAAAAAAACACATGTGGTACCTAAACAAACAGGAGGGCAGAAGCGCAACAGAGCAGGGTTGATTTGGAGGGGTGAGTACTCCTTTATAGGAGCCAGATTTAGGGAGGTAAGAAACTCAGGTCTTGATTCAAGGAATTAAGGTTTTTTTATTGTGAATTTTATTATTGTGGATGGGTGAGGGGTATACAGGGCATGAAGCTGGCAGTGCTGTTCACGGAGCAGCAGATGTCTTGTGCAAGAGTGGGGGGAGTAGAGGTGGTGGGAGCATATGACAGACTCTGGGAAGAGAGAAAATGGAACCTGTGTATAATAAGTACTTAATAGATACTAAAAATCAAGGGCTGTGCTTTTAGAGATTACTTGGATCTGCTCAGTGTCAGAGCTCAACCATGAGCAGCGTTATCTGAAATAGCACTTATGTTTACATTAGAAGATCAGGAGTTCAGTAAAAATCCGAAAGATGTCTTGTCATGCGTTGTTCTGGAAACTATTTAGAGTAAAAAAAAAAAAAATCACTTGTCACAACTTCTAATCTAAAAATGTATTTTGAAAGACCATCTGTGGTAGTGTAATACTGAAGTCACATGTATGTCTATAACTGTTAAAGTTTGCTCGTACTTCACCCTAACAGCCAACTGTTTTTTGTTGGTTTTTCGTTTGTTTTTGGTTGTTTTTTTTTAAGCTGCTAGTATTTGGAATGCCTCCTAGTATTAAAATCTGTAGTCCAGGATTATAGTATACTCACCTGTGTTGTAGCACATCTTTTTCTTCTGGTTCAGTCGAGTACATTTCCGTATAGTACTTCACTAGTATGTTACAAATTTATTGATATTTAACCAAATAAAACCAAAATATGAAATTTAAATTTTTTTATTAAATAAAGTGGTTTTTATGGTAAATAACTCATTACATTTCTTTGTACATAAAAATGATTTTATTCTGTGACTCAAGCATATTTCTCTCTCCCTGTAATCCTCCAATTTAGTCTCTGTTCCTTGAGGAACAGGGGAATTAGTGCTGTTTGCCTCCAGGCTTAAGAAGTTTCTGAGAGCGAGGGACTGGATTTTCTAGGAAAGCTTCTTGCAGTGAAAATAGTCACCTGTTGGAACAATAACAGTTCTGCAAGAGACAATTAACTTAATTTTTATTATTATTGCTGCTGTTCTTAGTTACTCTTGCTATACTTAGTTATTCTTGGCAGCTGTTATATATTTGTGGTGTCCAATTTTTTTATACAATAAACCCAGTTTAAAAAGTAGTGTCAGACAATATAAGGAAATTTCAATCTACTAGACGTGTTAGGTTGGTATCAGTAACTTATTCAGCGAAGAAACTGGCTCTAGGTGATAGAGAACTTCTTCCATGTCTCTGAGATAACACATCCATACAGCAGATCACTTTTTGAAGGGAAGAAACCAAGATATCCTGTTCTGCAATGTGACGTTGTGGACTTGAAACTGGGTAGCGCATCCAGTTGTACTGATACAAATAAATTACTAAAATGGTAGTGTCTGTAGGAACTTGGCTTTGTTAGACAACATAAGAACAAGAAATCATCTAAAACTTCTTGTTAAAAATTATTCTGATTTTCTTTTTTCTTTTTTCTTCTTTCTGCTACTTCTTCATTCCTGTGTACAAGATTGCAGGGCTTTTCCCTTCCAGAATGTGAATTTTTTTTTTCTCTGCTTTTGCTTCCATTCTGTGTATCTGACAATACTTAACCCTTCCTGCTTTAAACTGTGTTCTATCTGTGGCCATAAACTACGTTCCTCTATCAGATAGACATCACTAATGTGTATTTTGCTTAAGAGAAAATTATAAACCCAAGAGATACTCTTTTTACAAGTGTTTAAAGCTGGGGGATCTTAATAAATATCAAGAAAGGCTCCGGAGAGATTTCCTTGAAAACACTTCTGTCCTTTTTGTAATTCAATCCAACACACTGAATGGCCTTGTATGAGATAGATGTTACCTCAGCTTCTGTACTGCAGATGAGTCCGACTATCCCTCATGAAATGGAGTGAGAAGCTTGTCTTGTGTCAGTAGGCAGGTAAAGCCTTGTTTCTCTGAGAGACTTAGCTGAAACCATACTGTTAGACGTGGGATTTGACCTCTTCAGAAGGGAGAACGACCACACCATTTGCTCATCACCCCTCAGCAGCAGCCCAGTTTTCATCGCCTAGACATTGCCTTAAGGAAGTGAAAAGCCACTGAAGTTGCCAGAACTGGATTCCATTTCTATGGGGTGACGGACTTGTCCTTCATGAGGGCATTCTGGGTGTAAACTTGCTTGCAACTGTAGGTATTTTCCAGGTCTTAGGAGAAAAATTCACCTTGCAACTTTATTCAACTGTTATATTACTGTCCTCTCCCACACGTTATTGTGAGTGGCAAGTTACCAGAACAGGTGTCTTTGGAGGCCCCTTTGTCAGGGGTCTTTTTCATGACTGTAAAACTGTACTTGACTTCCTCAGGAAGCTTGCTTTTTCTGGTTCTCTACGAATGCCATTGCAGTTAGAGCTCCTTGATACTTTGCAACAGCCATCTTCATTACAAGTAGGCATGAGTGAACTACTACTGTAGCTGGGGAAGCTGGTCTTTAATGCCGTAGCTTATGTCAGACTTTCAGCATTTTAAGATACAGAAGCAGTAACTTAGCTGTTCTGCCTTTAACATAGTTTCATTCATGGTAGTACTTGGAATGCTTTCGAAGCTCTTAAGGCAGCTTTGTGCTCACTGCGAATCTTTGCATGTAGCATGAAAAAGGAAATGTTTTATTTGCTGTCGTTGCAAATACTGCTCTGTATCCTTTACCTCTGCTGACACGCTTCATAGCTATCAGAAGCAAGGGAGACATAGTGGCCATCAAAACAAATACAGCCGATGGCCCAGATCATTCTCAGCTTTCTCCCTTCTTCAGTTTTGGCAGCCAGCTTTTTATTACTGTTTGTGCATCTTGTCTTCGTTTCACTCTCACAGAAGGTCCTCGGCAAGACAGGGCAGGACAGAGCACTACAGTTGAACAAGTTTAGCCAGGGCAGTTCTAGTGCTAGAACCTACCCCGCTTTTCAGATAGGTTGTCTTAGCCACTGTGCTGGGTTGCAGACCTCTTCGCAGTTCCGCGAATCTGTAACTCTGCCTGAACTTCTGCTTATACGTTGCAGCCTAGATGTTGGATGACTTTTGAGCTGAGGGAGCGCTCCTTCGCATCGTTAATGAGGGGCATCCTTATTGGCAGGCAGTAAGATTCCGTTTGACACCTATATATGGCCAAATAACGTATGTTGTTTTGGAGATCTTAGCAAGCTGAGTCCTTCTTCCTCTTTGGACTGTTCTTGTTTATTTGATTATATTTTTGAAGGTAAGGAACAGGAATCTTAGCTCAGTAATGAACAGGAATGTTAGCTCCATGGAAATTTAAAAACAAGCTTTGTTCTTTCACTGTGATTTAGGGTGATTCCAGGGGAAATACACTAAGGTTACTTTTACCATAGTGAGGTAAAAGGCTCTGGGAGAAGACATGAGAAAGACATTCTTCTGAAGGGAAAGACATTCTTCTGAAGAAAGACATTCTTCTGAAGGGCAACTCCGAGTATAATTTTATCTGTGTGTTCATTTTATCTCCATCTAGTCATGCGCCTATGTTGTTGCTAATGTTTTTATTGTTCCTTATACACTTACACTCTTTCTGACAGTCTATAGATTAGAATTTTTCTCCAGTGTCTTTAGTTTCTCATGCAGTTTTCTTCACTCCATGAAATCTTATTTATTTCAATTTTTTTTTAGATGCTATTTCCTTTTATTTTGAATTATTTGATGTGTGCACTTTCTCCCGAGGTTGTTCTCTATTTTATTTCTGACTCTTTATCCGTTTAAAAATACTTAAATAATTCCAAATTTCAATTCACTGTTTCAGTGTATATTTTTTCATGTATCAGTTATGCTGATAACTTCCTTCAGTCTAGAGAAACAAGTTATTTTGAACCAGACACTACAGGGATTGAGAGGATTTTGTTCTATTTGTTATCGTGTTATCTATCCTACTTTGTACTCTTAATGATTAGTACCTAAGCAGTTGGAGGAAAGAGTCTCCTATTTTTGCCATGCTGCTTCTGTCTGCTCACAACATGCTGAATTTGAACCAAGTCTCTTTTTATTAGCACTCTTCCTTTCTGTTGTTCTTTGTTTAATATCCTCTTCACTAATTCAACTACAGGGATTAACCTTTTACCATCCTGCTAGATTTATGTACTCTCTGTGCTGCAGTGGAATGTGTGTGCTCCATGTTCAGCAAGTTTTTAACATTCAGCTTCGCGCTGGTCATGTAACCAACAGTTTTTCTTTGGTGTTTTGTGTGCCTTTGCTCACTCCATCAACTGAGAAGATCTCTAAGTATATCAGTAGGATTTTTTTTTTTTCTTCTAAGATCATGAAAATCTGTAATATGCAATTTCTTATGAGGATAAGTCATTTATTTGAATATTTTCCTCACACAGCTTCACAATTTCTGTCCAAAACATGATTTTGCTACAAGGAATCAGTACACCGTTGCTATACTTGTGTACTTTGCTGAGTTGTTGATGACGATCCTTTGCATTCTCGGGATGCTTGAAGAGTCTATATTGATAGCTGGTTGCAGCATACAGTTATATCAATGAGTTCGGCTCCCTTTGGCTTTCTCTTAACTCTTCCAGACATGTGTCTCTTCCCATGTTGTTTGCAAGAGTATAATGCTGGTGGCACCAAGTCATCACTGGCTACAAATGGCTTGTCCACTTCCTTGATCTTTGTATTCTTCTTTTTCATTGTTACTGAGCTGGGTTTGTATGATCTCTTTTCCAGCAGTTCATGGCTTTGCCCTCAGTCTTGGTATTTCTAAGCTATTAATTTTCTTCAACTGAAAACTTGAATTTCTTACTTTTCTTCAGCAAGAAAATTTGATGCATCTAAAGCAAGCCCTAGTCATTATGTTGTCTTTATTTGTCAACTATACCTGAAGTAGAAAGAAGGCTTTTTCTCTGAACTCGTTGCAGACCTTCTGACGTGGCCAGTGCTCTGAACAGTGATCCCGTTCCATCCCTTGGTGAATAGGGAGCTAGTCTTATGAGCTGTGTATCAAAATCATCTTGTATACAAACATCACAAAACACATGTGGGAACGCACCGAGATAAAGGGGACTCCAAAAGTGATTCATGAACAGGAGATGGCAATCTGGCCCAAGTTGTGTCTGAGAGCTGCAACTTTTGGGAAGCTGTAGGAGACTTAAAAATCATCAGTTGGCCATTCTTAATTCTAGCTGTAAAACACTGATTTTGTTCAAATAAAATTGTGGCGAATAAAAAGAGAAATACAAAACAGAATTTTATCCGCCTCTAACAGTAAAGCGCAATATCTGCCACTTTGACCAATGAAACATAAAGTTCCTTCTCTAATATTCCTGGAACTGTTGGTGATAGGGGAAAGTGTGTAGTGTGAAAGGTAGAAGCAGGCAGAAAGAATTGCAACTTTTTGGGAAAAAAAAAAAAAGGCATGTTTATACTACTTCACTATACTATCTTACTTGAAGTGATCTGGGAAGCAGTTTGTCGCAGGCAGCCAGCGAAAACCTAGATGATTTTCTGAGTCCATTAACAATACATAATTTCTGGTTAGGGAATAAACTTTTAGTAGAGAAGTATTTTTTGCCTACTTCAGAACAATGTAACAGTTGTAAGGATGTTTACTCTAGAATAATCTGAGAAATATTTTGTAATTTAAAGCTGATCAAAGCCCATTTCCTTATTTGAGATGTTATAACTACTAATTACCAACATAAGTTGTAGTAGATTTCAGTAATTGCTTTTGGACATATATATGAAAGAAATTTTTAAAAATTAATTGAATAAGAAACTGACCTCTTGGAAGGAATTCCGATTAGACACTGATATCTCCAATCGGGAGCCAATTACAGATTTGATGGAAACAATTCTGTAGTGGCAGTGTGTCAAGCCTGAGTCATGTTTTTCTCATTTACCTACTTAATCTCCTTCTGCACTTTTAAGCTGCTGATTGATTGTGAAAGTAGTGGCTTAAGCTTCCCTTCTTTTCAGCTATTTTCCTTCATGAAAGAGCTTAGTAACGTATTTTTGCTTGACCTAAGGCGAATGTGGTTTACCTGCCCGTCATCTTTAGTAAGATGCTATGATGACCTCTGTACACAACAGCAGCCAATAAGCATTTCAGTATAACCCTTTCATTGAGTTCCACCCGCTGTCTCATTGGAATATTTAAATGGTTGCACTTGAATGATCTATCCCGGAAAGTAAAGAACTCAATTCCTTCTACCTTTTGGGAGCTTCAACTTCTTTGTTTGCGATTTCTGTAGCCACTAAGTTAAACAGTTATCTCCTTGAACCTTTCTGACATGTTCTGAATGGATAAGTTTTGAGGTGGCTGTAGAAATTCAACTTCATTTCTTTGTGTCAATGTTGCCTAGAATTTCTCTTGAAGATTATTCTACTCTCCCTTCTCCAAGGACTGTGAAACCAGATGAGGTCATCTTTTTAAAAACTTACAGATATGACTGTGTATCATAGAGAGTCTGGGTAGATGCAAGTTTTTTGGGTCCCTGGAATTTTGCGTGCCTACTGCATGTAAATTTGCTTTTGTATTTTGGATTCGTACACTTGAGGTGACTCATCTGGCATCAAATCTGCTTATGAATTAATTCACAGAACCTCTAAGTGAAATAGGAACTAACCTTAAAACATGTATTTCACCAAAAAGACATGACTAAAATTTAATTGAGCCCTTTCTGTAAAAATGAGTGATTTGCGACGTTCCCTTGTTGTATGAGCGAAATGTGACACCTTTTCCAATTTTTCAAGAAGTCGTAGAAAGAAATTTAGATCCCTTCTTTACCATGACTTTTAGATCATGGTAGTGAAGAACCCTTACTACTGGATATTTGACAGCTAGCTTTTGTCTTTTGGATTAGTGGTTGCTCCCCATTATAGTAGACTAATACAAAAAGGATATTATCCTCCAGTTTTGTGGAGTCCTTGTGACTTCCTGTCACTGATCTGTTAGTCTGTATTAAGCCTCTGTAAACTAGTTTATTGGATATACCTCAAACCTTGATGGATTTTGGATGTTGAAGGCCTACCACGAAGAAGAAGTCTCTAATCATCTTGCTGTTTCATGAGGGAGTCGCACCTTTTATTTTGTTTGTAGTAATGCAGAGTAACCTGGCTGGGTCAAATTGATAGCTGTGCCTGAGCTGATGTCCTGCTTGGATGGTTCAATTTCTTTTCTGGGTATGAACTGTGTGGAGGCATGAGAGCTAACTCAGCTCTCACTTCCTCTTTTCTTGATCCTCACCTTAGTTTTCTAGGCAGCAATAAACAAAGCCAAACAATCTTTCTGATGAGCTTCTCTCTGTACCACAGGGGCTGTTTATATGAAACAGC
Organism: Struthio camelus; assembly: GCF_040807025.1. NCBI lineage: Eukaryota > Metazoa > Chordata > Aves > Struthioniformes > Struthionidae > Struthio > Struthio camelus. Next base: position 129,447,601 of record NC_090943.1, read on the forward strand.
CTAATCTTTCTCCTTTGGGATGTGGGTTTTAAACAGGTTGAAAAGTGTTGAAATGCCTGACTGGCTTATTTTCTGATGCAACGTATTGACTTCTGTTATCTTTCAGTTTTCTGCTGGCATTGAAATGTCCAAGTTGTTGGTTAATCTCATCATCTCCCTTGTCCTTTCAAAAGGGAGTCTTGTAATTAAGCATCTCGCTCTACCTAAATGCCAAGTAGCTGTCCCGAAGAAGTGTTTGCTCTGGTAACAGACTTATCTTCTCTAAGGACTTTCCTGAAGTCCATATTGTCTTTGTTTCTCTTTGCTTCAGTGATCTTTGATATCAGTGAGATGCTCTGTGAGAATGGCGAACTTTTTTTTCCCCGTCATGGTTCAAGCATGAATATGAATTCAGTTTCTCTACTTAGGAACTCTGTTACATACTTGACACTGAAGTTTCCACTTGACCTGAGTGGCTATCCAGCATACACAGGACCACCCCGTAATCTTCCTGTTAGGAAAGAAAATTAACTGCATCTATTCCCTGCAGTTATTCTGTTTCATTGTATGCAATAAGATGTAGTGTGACCTGGGTTGTTTCTTTCTCAGAATTTTCATTTCAGCCTTACTGTTGTCACAGAAGCAAGAGTTATATTTCTTAGTATCAATGTGTTCCACTTCCTACCACATTTGTCTTGTTACAGGTATTCAGACTCTCATCTGTGCGGAGGTGCACAATTGTAGTCAGTGTCATAGCTTCCATTTCCCATCATTCCGTAGAAGACGACCAATCTCAGGCAAATACATTAGGTGTGGCACTTTTCTTCTGTCTGCAGTACTTCTCAAGGGAGTTTATTTGCTTCCGTAATCATTCCTGTCAGTTTTAATAAGGTCTGTGATTGCTTATTTGTCAAAGACAGGTTTGACAGTAGACTTTGAGCAGGATTCAGTTGCCTATATATAGGCATCTAGTGCTCTTTGCGACATTGTAAGTTATCCTGTCTAGCCTTCAACTGCCACTCAGCTGAGTGATTTAGCTAACCCTAAAATAGATGCCTACTTGTTGATCACCTTGAATAACTCTCTGAGGTCCACTGACTGTACTGACTAGTGGAATAATGCATTTTATTTAAGCACATACATTATTGCTATTTCAGATATCCTGATTTATCTGAACCAGATGCCACATGCGGTGTCAAATGTGGCATAGGTCTTTTGAGAGACTTCTGCTCTATTGAAGCAGCAGCTGATGGGTATCCAAATGGGGTATCTTAGAGCATCTCAAATAGCACTAGTAAACTAGTAAAGTGGACAACTGAATCCTATACTGGTTTGCTTTGACTCTAATGGGAGTTTAAACACCTTGCTTATATCCAGATAGCTGCATTTGCAAACTTAAATTATACAAGCCTTTAATCCTTGCCTGAATCCTTGTATATTATTGTACAGCTGTATCATAAGGTGTGGGTCACTGTTCTGGTGTGAGATAAATCATGCACATAAATGGCCTCACAAATCACATGTTTTTCTTATTAGTTACCTGTCTTTTACTATAGCAGCTTAAACAATTTACTAGATCTGAAATGTTTGCTCTTTATTTATTTTTTGCTTTCTGGCATATATTTCAAGTTGTTATGTATTTAAAGTTATATTATGTATTTCAGATTACGTTGCTCTCAACTGCTGGGTGACCTTTTTCTATTCTAGTCCCCTTGCTAACACGTCATAGTTCAGTGGCAACAAAAATCCTCACCTTTGGCCATTTTGTACATCTTGAAATCTTAGTTTTTAGAGTTGGATTCTATAATTTGTTACCTTATTTGTCGATTTTTTTCTTTGGAAATTTTCCTTTGTTTTCAAAATTTCCAAAAGCCATTGTTGCAGAAGGGTTGAATCTGTGACAAATGTGGCTGGTATTCCCAAATAACTGTAATCTAGTAATTAATTTAAAGACTAATATGCGTCATGTAGCATCTTGGATCAACCCAGCATTGGCGTTAGGGAACCTATATAGCTTCATGGTGAAAGAAGTCTACAAGATGATACGGTTTCCAGCTCAGCTGTCTGATCCTGTTTGTTTGTTTGTTTGTTTTAATGTACTTTTCCTGTGTAGTAATTCAGATAGGATGATGAGCTGATTGACGTTTGAAGAATTGGCTGGAAGTTACTATGAGAACAGATTTTTGCTCTACTAAATATCCTACTTAATTTTTTTTTTTTTTTCAAAAATACCTTCCTGCCTCTACTCAGATAACTGCTTACTGATCATAGGAAATGATTCTTGCTCTCGGTGGAATGTTACTCTGTGGATGGTATTAGCCTTACAGAAATGACTTTTCTATTTTCTGAAAGTGTGATACGATTTAATGATCTGACGTGGCTTTCTCTGCGCTTGTTTATTCCATCTTGGGTCTTTGCAAAGACAAATGATCCCCTTTGCAAAGGGATCATCACATCTGCTCCTGCGGAGAGCTAGGGAGTATTACTGGGGGCACAGTTAAGAACTGGTGTTGTTAATGTTCCCTAAAAACATGAATAACGGTCATATAGATTTGATGGTAAATCTGAGATGAAGCCAAATTTGACTAAATAGTTGTATGCCTACTGGCATAGTGAAGTTACCTTGCCTTGCAAAATCCTTATATTCTTGTACTTTCTGTTGCATTCAAAAAGCAAAAGAGGCTACTTTTAAGAAACTATAGCATTAAGTCATTTCTGAGAGGATTGCTTTAGTGCTGAGCAAGTAGGTGAATTTTCTGTTGCCTTTGCAGCCCCTTTGAATTTGAGCATTACTCTATAGCATTGCGTCAATTCACCTTCCGATTCGTGTACTTTTTTGTTATCTTTGGTTGTAAATTACTTTATCAAACTGAGCAAAATAAGACAGTTAGTGATTTTTTTTCTTATGCTTTGGGAAAAATAGTAAAGTAGCAAGTCAAGTTTTTCAGGTTTTTACTTGTTATCATGTATTACTTATTATTTGGGCTGACATAGTTGTAGTTATGTCCAGAATTTCCACTGAAATTAAGAATCTCTTGTATAAGGCATTGTTTTAAAAAAAAAAAAAAAAAAAAAAAGTCACTGCTTTTAGCGATTAAGTCACTGGGGATGAGACGGGGCTTCATATGGAACAGTGTAAAGGAGCTGAACTTTAGTGTATGATTTGACAGTAAAGCTAAGCTGATTAGCGAGAACAGCAAGGGCTAATTCCTTGCTCCCACTCCTGGTCATGAGTCTGCGGCCTTCCTTGTACAAACAGGGACTCTCTGATCTTCCCCTCACCTGCACGTGAGCTGCTTCAGTGGGGTAAATTGTTGGAAAAAGAGCAGCTTTTTGCTCTGGGAAAGGGGGGAGGGCAAACGGGATCGTCCTTTACTGTGGCAGCAAGTCATTAAGTCAGTTTGGCTATAGTCAAACCACATGCAGTAAGGTGGAAGCCAACAGGTTGGTAGAGAAACAAATGGGAGTGCAGACAGACAGAGTGGAGACTAACAGTGGTATCTGTAGACTTCTGTGCACACAGATTGCATGCGTAGTTTGTCGATTTTGCATATTTAAAATGTATAAACAAGACAAATTTTGTTAGTGTTGCTAGATAGCCATCTGCTCGTTGTTGCTGTAAGTCATGCTCTTACTAAATTGTTGCTGTGTGGCTATCTCGTTATTGGATTTTATAGAATAGGAGAGATTGAATTAACAGCTGCTGTGAAGGTAAATGCAGAGCTGTGTGTTTTCTGTCATCCTCAAACAAGCTGCTAGATAAAACGATACCACAGCAAAAAGAAAAAAAACATGAAGCTTAGGACTTAACGGTAGTACTTTTTACGTATATGTACGTTAATACAAAAATACTTACTGCAAGCGTGGGAAACAGCACACAAATATGTTTTACCTCTTGGAGGTTTTGTATGCTTTTCTGTGAGTGAGTGAAAGAAATAAAATAGGAGACTAGAGAATTTAATAGGTTTTTAAGGCTGAAGACAAAATCGAGGCCTCCCTAGTTAGGAAACTGTTAACCATGTTGGTGCGCTATGATTTGCGACTTTTGGAAAAAGAATGACGTTAATAAGCTACAGACTAAAGTAGGGGTTGGTCTTAAACAAACAAACAAACAGACGAAAACATTGACATGCTGCCTACTTAGACGTTGTGCACAGTCCGTGATGCTGTTCCTGTACCTTTCAATATTTTCATTAATGATGTGGATGATAGAATAAACAGTACACTTATTAAATTTGTAGATGCTATAAAGCAGGGTTGGAGGAGACTGCAGACATTTTAGAAGTGGAATTGGAATTCAATGTGATCTTGACAAATGGAAACCGTTTTTTTTTTCTTTTCCCCCAAAGAAAAAGAAAAAAGGGAAGACGAGCAGAGTCTCGTTACCTGTAGAACAATCAGGTTCACAGACGGAACCGAACGTGAGGGTATATCTTTATGGGCCAGCTGCTGTTTGTAGACTAAAGCAGAGCGTAGGGTTGCAACTGGCTGTGCAGCGATTCTGCAGAAGCTGGACTCCATCGTGTGATGCTGTAGGGAAAAACAGGCACTGTATTAGAACGTATACGTGGAATCATCGGATGTATAAGATACAAGATATGTCAAGTAATCTGTTTTACTCAGCAGTGGCTGGCCCTCAGCTGTTAGTTTTAGTAAAGCACTTCACAAATAACTACTATGTCATTTGCTACGTACTTGTATGCAAATTAGATTGTGTACTTGGAGTTGTACGACACAGTAGTGCAACGTCTGGAAGCGCCGTACTGCAGATAAACATTTTCACGTTCCATGCAGATAAAATTCAGCCTTCTACTTTGGCTGTTCAGGTCATTAGTTTCTCTTACTGTGTTGATTTTTCACACAGCAACTTGCGTTTCAAGTCAGGTTTTGGCTTTTTAAATTTTTCCACATTGTGGAAGTACATTTAACTTAGAAACTTACTATTCTTATTTCCACATTTTGTTCTATCTTACCTACTTTTGTCTTTGTTTTTTTCTGTTGGTTTGCCTTATTGTAAGAATCATTTCATCTCAGCATTTCATTTATATCCTATATCATAAGGCGTAAGGATATAGAGTGATGGATATTCCAGAAAAGTACAAGAAATGATAATCGTTAAAGAATTACTTCTGTTTTTTCTATGTTGTGTGGAGCATTTTTTGGATAGCACAGGTGTCTTCACATCTGTTGAAAATATTTTGTAGCTATGAATATAAGTAAGCTAATGTTATATTTCCTAACTTGCAGGAAATATTAATTGAATATTTGACAGTGGTATTTTCACTTTAAAATGTGAGGGCTTTTTTTTTTTTTTTTTTTTGATGTGAGAGGAAAAAAAATCACACCTTTTATGTTGTTGAACAAGAAAGTTAATACCCAGCCTGTTCAGTGGAACCTGTGAAATTGCCTATATACAAAGTGCTTTCAAATTTGGAAATTAAGTATAATGCAATTATAGTGTATTTAAATCCTTTTAAATGCCTGCTGCAGAATTTATATTGTATCTATGCAAGCTGATGTAAAAGAAGAGAAACATTGCTGTATTTTAGAAGTCAACGTAAGTTTTTTAAATACAACTTTTTAAAAATTGCGGCATTGTAGTTCATAGACTGCAAATCTATAGGCACATCTGTGTTGAAAACTCTAAGTAATATCATTGCTCTGATGGGTCAGTTTGGTAGTTAGTGACTTTTATAAAGAAACAAAGCTGGTAGCTGGCAGCTGAACCGTAAAGATTGCTAACAAACATCTGCATATCTATAACCGTCATTTAACATAAAGAAAAACTCTGGCTGATACTGTGATATAACAATTTCATAGCTATGAGTTTGGTTAGCTCCTTGAAATGAGGTGTGGAGGCTATCCTAAACCCATTCATAGTATCCTTAGAAATTATCCGTTCTGTATATGCCAAATTTTATAAAAGTATTCACATAGAAGATTTAAAACTATTTTGACTATTTAACTGTATTCATGTCTGAACAGCTCAGTAAAATATCTTTCCCTGTGAGTCCTATCCTTTGTTTTGTAGTAATAAATAATTTCATGCTTGCGGCTGGAAGGACTCAAAATGTTTTTGTTTCATTACTTCTAAAATAGTATGATGCTATTGGCGTCTATAAAACATGTAATGAAAAGGTTTAGCATATGAGTTTCCTCCCCTTTTTTGTAATGACACGATAGATTATTTCCTTGGTAATATGAAAATCTCATTGCAGCACTGTATCAACTGTGTTTTCTCTGTTCTCTATATATTACTATACTTCTAGAACTGATTGCAAAATACCTCCACATCTCATATGCTTGAAAGCTAGTCCCTACAGTTATATTTACTTTCTGGGCATCATTATGCAGATGAATTTAAAAGGTAGTTATCTATCCTTGTAGGACTACTTCAGCTTTAGAAATGCAACAAAATTAATAAAACAAACAAACCTCAACTCTTAATATGTTATGATTTTATTCTGGATTTCATAGTTTAATTTCCCCAGCGCTTTAGTACAAAGAATCTCTTCTTTTTCTCCTAAACTTTTTCTTATGTATTTTTCCTGTTCCTTGATACCATTATCAAACTGATTGTTTATCCTTAGTAAAAAAGGATCATTCCTATAATTTATCTCTTTAGTACAACGGTAGTGTAACAGCTATTAATGTAGTTAATAAAACTTACGGTTTTATTTGGGTATTAGCATGACAGGGCTTGAGAATATGCCTTCCGTAGGATCCTGTACAGTATAAGAGGAATGATACCTTTCCTGTACTTGCCATTATAAGCCAAAATGCTGCAAATAACTCTAACACGTATCTTAAAATTTAAATATTTTGATAATATATTATGATAATGCTATACATATTTTGGTAGTATTTAATTATGTTGATTTCATTTTAAAGAAGATATTTAATAAATATGGACTGATTTTTGTCATCATCTATGCTGTAGAAACCAACCTAAATAATTAAATATGCACAGAATGCCAAAGAAGTCCATAGGCATACACTTGCTCAGTCTTTAAGTTAGATACCTCTAACAGTACTGCTGTATTGTGTGATATTTTCTGTTAAGTAACAGTAGTATTTTTACAGTCTGAATTTATATTTTGAATATGTGAAATATTTGAATATATCTCAGTTGACTACATGCATGTTTTTAAAATCTGTCACTGGTAGATTTGATTTACCATTTTTATGGAAAGGGCAAATGATTGCATCTCAGCTTTATTCTTTATTTTTTTACTTTTGTCTCTCCAGAGATTTAAATCAGAGTGTTCTGTCTTTCCTATGTAACAAAAATGATAATCCAATCTGAACTTCTTCCTCAAAGTGCAGATTTACAGTAATAGGATTCATCATTTTAGTTATACAAGCTGAACTGTACTACAGTAGTTGCACTGTATGCTGTATCTAATGATTTGGGGTTTTAATCCAGCAATATAGTCCATTTGAGTACAGATACTGGGATATTCTTTAACAGTTCTTTTGGAGGCCAGAAATACTGATTTAATCAAAAATCAATTCTTTTAAATAGTTGTATTTGTTTCAATAAGACCTGAATTGCTTTTTCGGGTCTTGGATGGGATTTTTCCTCAGGAGGAGGGAATTACCGCAGCAAAAGTAGCCAAAAGCTTTGGTGGTTAAGGCACTCCACATGTGGAGCAGGACTACTCTCACGTCCTCCTCTCCCTTGGGCAGAGGTACCCGGCTCTGAGCCGGGAAAGGTCCCAGGACGCTGGGCTATCGACTGCTCTGGGATTGGTCTCTCTGTCCGCCCTGCACATATCATGTAACGCATATGAGGCCTAAGAAATACAGTCTACCTCTGTATCGCTAGATAAACTAGGCTTTTCCTGTTTGGTCTTAATGCCCAAAGGAAAAGCCTAAGACTTTCCTCTGTCCTCCACCTCTTAGGCTGAACTTGGCTCCTTCCAAACTTCTCCTGACTTGCCTGGGATGCCCGCTGTCCTGTCCTCTCCACTGTCCCAGCTGTTCCCTGCAAGGATTTGGCAGGAGCCAAAACTGTACCAGGCAGCATACTCTTGGTGGAAGAGCATGAAGGAGCCATGCCCTGACCCTGTTTTGTGTACTAGTATAGACTTAGCCAGAGAACGTGTGTTGGTAATAAATAAACCCATCTGGGGAAACAAGAGAGAGAGAGAATTCGTATCTGGCATTTCAGGCACTGGATTACAGGCTAGAGTAGGAAATCCGTGATACCCTTTGTACAAAGACTGAAGTTTTCTGCCTGTTGACTGGAAGCAGAAGTAATTTTTCAGAACTTCTCAGGATTTTTCTTTTTTCTCCTTCTCCTATTTTGTCTCTTTTCTAGTTTGAAAACAGGCAGACTAATTAGGGATATTCTTTAATGGCCTTGTTTGGTATTTTGTGTGCACCCAGCTGTAAAAACTATGGCAAAAGATTGGTACCGCAGTTTTTTTGTGAAGGCCTCAGCTCATGTAGAAGGTGACAAGCGCTAATCTCATCCACAGAAGAATTATATGGAATCTTACTCTAGAATAATCATTTTTCCTGCTGTATTTTAGGCAGGATTATCCCATAGTTAAGCAACAGAACCTAAAATCAGGAAGTGTGGGTTCTGCTTTAGTCATGTTCTTTGACTGTGGGCATTTAGCTCTGTTTCTGTTCTACTTCTATTTGGAGTTAATCTTTACAGGGGAATGACATTTCTGAATAGTTTTATGACCCATGCGTGAAAGATCCAGTAGCAAAAAGAGGTGTTGTTAATAACAGTACTTGCAATTGACATTCAAAATACGAAGGTACCCTGCTCATAATTATTTGTTTATTGCAGTAAAAGACAATGGCACAAGTTAAGATGCAGACTACAGCAAACCTCTCTGGACCTACCATGTCCCCTATGGTGCTACCCCTACCAGTAACAACGACAGCTACACTGGGTCTGCAGTCCTCCATGAATGGATCCATTTCTGAATCAGCTGCCAGCTGTAGCAGCCCTACTGCTGGCCTTGTGGATCCTGCGCCTTCGAGCAACTCACCAGGTAAGTTGGTCCAGGTATATTTTTTTGTTGTTCAAATTCAGCTTTTTGACGACTTGTTAATAAAAAAAAAATTAGATCTTAAAGGAGACTAAACTAAAGAAAGAAAACTCTGTAGAAAAAAATTTTTGTTACATAGACTGTTTACTAAGTTAAGTTTCTTCAGGTCAGTTTTACAGTGAAGCATTGGTAAATAATATAAAAGCCCAGAAAGAACATGGCCTTTTTTGTCAAATTCTGACTCTATCTTATATAGAGAAGTTTTAGTCGTGCAGGAAGGTCTCCAAGTGTATTTCTCTTCCCTAGAACAGAATGTCTTCGGAGTGCTTGGCAGTATTTGGTGTTTCCTTTGTAGCCTAATAAATGCTGTAGTTCCTATGCTTGACTGGATATAAAATACAGAAATCTTTTCCTAAAAATTTAAGCAAGTAATGAAAGTTTGTATTAGGGATAAATACAGTCAAGTTGAAAGAAGTAAGTAATAGAAGGATAAAAAAAATACTAAGACCGTATATACCAAGTAAATAATCTGTTTTAAAAAAGCAGAACAAAATCCTTAAAAGAGGTGGAAAGGTGTTCTTTGGGAGTTACTCTGAAAATGGCTTAATTATTATGAGGAAAATCTAAAGGACTGGGAAGAAGGAGGGAAAAGCAAACGAGGACCACAGGCTTTCATCCACTGTGCTTATCTTGGAAACCTTATGCTATCCACAGTTTGAAAATGTTTAGAAATCATTCTGAAAGAAAGTTAATTCCTGTAGCCAGTACACTACTGACAATAAACTTTAGTGGTGTTGCAGAAAATGTAGCGTATGTATATATCCTCCTACTTTACCATCTTTTATAAATATATTTTGAAAAGAAAATCTGTTTTTTCTATTGCATGTAATTGAAATGGTTATGATAAAATGTATATTGTCATATGATTAATATGTAAATAGTATTTAAACATTGTCTTTAGCATTTTTGCAAAAATTGTTTTTTAGCTAAAGTATTTTCTTATTTTAAGCGTACTGCTGCTTTTGTAAAGTTTTGCAAAGTTGTGAAGAATACATTTCTCCACAAAAAATTTACAGACTCTTTGTTTGCAGCTCCTCTCCAAGATATCACGGCAAACCCCAAAGAGAAAACTCCAATGTGTCTGGTAAATGAGTTAGCCCGTTTCAACAGAATTCAACCCCAGTATAAGCTTCTGAATGAAAGAGGGCCTGCTCATGCCAAGGTAAGGTCATAGTTTCAGGTTATGAGCCATATTGTAAATTCTGAACAGATAATGTCATGGTCTAGGCAAGTGCACTTGTCAGACACAATCACATTTCTAGTGTAAGGCATTTCTTATTTTTCTTTGTTTTGCTTTATTTTTATTACACTTTCAGAAAGTATTTCTGTATTTCTGTTGAAGTTCCATAGATGATTTTTGTACCTTACTTTGAATTCCATCTTTGAGTCTATATTTACTGGTTCCTACAAAGACCTCACTAAAGGTCTTTTCAGAGTATCACCACCCTTTCTTAATCACCATGGAGTTTGCTTGTAAGCTGCGTGAATCCTTCTCCCCAGTCTTCCTCTGATGATTACCTCTGAATCTATTTCATGATAGTGCAGAATACTATAGAGCTAGTTTATGTCTTTTTTTTTAAAGTATTAAGTACTTACTGATATGATTTTGTGTCCATAAAGTTGACTACATTGATATCATATCTTTGGATCTTGTTTTACAGGGCACAAAGTATGTTACTGCTCTTTCCCTTAAATTCCATGCAGCCTTTTTTCAAAGATTCACAGTGGTATTAAAACTCCTAAAATGATCATAGCATTAAAGTTTCTAGTGAGCTGACGATTAATTCACATCAGTTCTCTCATCTGTTTGGATATCCAGCTTCATTTCCTAAGTATGTATTAGCATGATTTCAGATGGTAGGTGATACAGAGGGATAGTGTCATGAAAATTATTTTCAAATTTCGTTTCAAACTTGCTCCCTAGTTAGGAGCAATCTGGGGAGGGGAAAGAAGCCTGAAAAGCACTGATAGCAAGTGGTGTAATTAATAACTTCTTTGTACTCAATATTTCAAGAGCAGAGAAACTGAATAAAACAGTAGGATCCTACTGCAGATTAGGAACAGTTTCAGCTAGTAGTGGGCTGTTCTCTCTGCAACTGGCCCTGATTTCTCTTTTGCACCTTATGTTGTCAGCTAGTGCAGAGCTGATGCTGCCGTTCTCATTTGACTCTTTCTCAGGCATGCTTTATTGTGGTGGAAATGATGTCACCATGTGCAGGACCATTGAGAAGCAGCAGGCTTTTCATATCTCCTAAGCAATGGAGGTTGAAGCACTCTTCTTTCTGGAAGTGTTCAGCACTGAGTGATAATAATCTTGGTTGATTTTAGGTTATGACATGTTAAATCTGTTGTGTGTTCCTTAAGTTTTCACTGTTGGGCTGCTTGTTTATTATGCTACTGTTGTTCCATTACTGTGAAACTGAAGGTGCTTCAGTTGTGCAAAAAGGTGTATTTTGGGCTGTTCATATTCCTCAGCAATAAAGGGATTTGAGTTATGTTACATTAGTATCGTTCTTTAAATTTTGCATATTTAAAGCTCAGAACTGCTTAAAGATTAAAATATAGCTCAGATATTAGTTACTTTAAAAATAGCAATGTATGTATAATTGAAGTGAGCCTTTGTCAGCTGTACTTTTGAAAGCTAGGTTTTCTGGGGGTTTCTTCATTTTTCAGCTTTTTCGATTTACATCTTCTTACTACTTTAATTATTCTCATAGTGCTCCAAATAATGTTATGTGCTCTGCAGACTAGTTGTTATTCAGAAAACTGTTAAGTCTAATTTTGACCTGTGCGGCAAATGAGAAGGGAAGCGGATGAAGAGCAACAAAAGTGATATTAATAGGATTATGCAGACTTGCATACCTTTGACCTGTGGAAAGGAGTGATATAAGAAATTATTCTGACAGTGTTAGCTGTTTTGTATGTGTTGCTAGTCACATGATAATATAGCTGATAGACTATGTGAAACAGAGCTAAGTCTTTGTCCTGGAAAACGTGACAGAAAGGATGTAATGTTGCTGCTGTTTGCCCCTGGAGGAGTGTTCCATAGTGCTTTTCACCTCCACGTACTCTGTCCCCATCCACTAGTGGTTTTCATAATTTTCAGAGGAATACTGTACAAGACAACTATCTGTGTCATGACTACAAATGCTAGTAAATTTTTATATCCTTTTTTTCTAGGTTTCTTTAGCAAATACATTCTGAGGGTCATGGTCAAAGGGGAAGCTGATAACAGTGGAGTTGTTAGAGAAGTGGTGCTTACTAGCAGTGTAGCTATGATTTCTAGAAGTCTGCCCTCTAAATGGATTTTTCATCATAAAAAAAAAACCGGAAAGCCTTTGTTGGCATAAACTACATTTCCAGGGGTAGTAGTCAACTTCATTATGTGCTTCGATGCCAGTGGCATCTCAGGAGACAAACTTAAAAGAAATAATGGCAGAAGAAACTAGATAGTGGCACAAAGAAAAGGAAAAGTGTGAAGGGACTAGCACTTCAGAAGCCTTAGAAGGAAGAGAGAAAGTTCTGCATGCAGAAAAAGTGAGCAGGAAAGAATTGCCAGAGCTAAGGGAGACTGACCTTACGAGGACAGTGGAGTTAAAGAGCACAAAGCGTGATAGCGTTTGCGTTTCTGGTCTCTTGCCATCATGTAATTAGGTTACACTCAAAGAATAAAAACTACCTCAGAAAATTAGTGAGAAATGCCTACCAAACTGTAGCAAAATTGTCAGCTTGGGTCTTCCAGAACTTGCATGTTTCGTTGCTTAGTCCAGACTTTTTAGCCAGTTTTACTCCTTTAATTAGATTCCCACCTACTATTGTGTCTGTGTTTTTTTCTTTCTTTCTTTCTTTTTTTTTTTTAAGCAAGAGGTTTTTGTCAAATGGGCTAAATGAGAAGGTTAATCCTCCAGCTATAGAAATTTATTAAGTAAGCCTTTTATTACCTTGAATTCCTGTAGATTACCTGAAGAACTAGGAAGAGAGTTGTGAACAGACAGGTAGATAAGTAGCCATTACTGATCATATTTTATTGAAATTCAAGATTATTCCTCTCCTATAAAAAACACTACACTGATATTTGCTTGTAGAATCTGAAATATATAAAGTCCAGATCCAGAACAAATTTTAGTTCTGTTAAGGTTGTATGTTTATGATAATTACATAATTATGAGTATTTAGCTCTAATACCCTGCCTAGCATTCAGGTGAGGGTAGTTTTTGACAGAACGCAAAATTAAGATTGTTTCTCTCTCTTCCCCCTTGTCCATGAGGAAATTGTCATGACAGCGTGAAAAAATGAAATGGCAGTAGGAATTGTGATCCTAGGACTTGCACTGTAATTGTGAAAAATACAGTAGGCCAAAATTCAAGCCTGCAGTGAAGATAAAAGTATAGAAGTATTTAGTATTTATCTAATATTCTATATATAGTATATATAGAGTATTAGTATTTGTAGAATTCAATTCCTTACAGAACTGAGTTGTATTTGTGTTCAAATGCTTATTTGCAAAAACATGCTGTATAAAAATGCATGTATAGGTAGATTTCAAGGTTGTCCATCATGCCTAACTCTAGATGCCTGGTCCTGGTTCTAGCAAATTTGACTCAGTTTGAAAAGTACAGAGCAAATAAGTGTCCAGATGAAAATGTCACCTTCTGTGCTACTGACACTGATATGTAGACTTCTTTGTGTTGCCTCAAAGTAAGTTAGTCTGCTTTTAGATGCAGATATATCTTAGTTTAACATGTGCACCTGACTGTTAAACCTTGCTTTAGATGTATGGGACTGATACTTGGAAAAGATACTGAGTTTTTAATCTTGTTTACTCTGCTCTTGTTGTTAGATGTTCAAATTTAAACAGAGCATAAGATATACAGCAGAAGTTCTCTGTTTAGTATCTTAAATATGCTTTATCTCCACAACTAACGCAGCACAGATAGTGCTTGGAATAATCCTTTACTACAGATTTTTGAATCTATACAGTTTCATCAGGAGTTAGTTTTCTGAACTCTGAATTATGGCAGTTCCTATCTTCACTCTAGAGTCCACATTAAAGAACTACAGTTTCTTTTAAAAGGATAATACTTGTTTTTTTCTTTCATACTTCATACTGGTTGTTGTGACTCTGCCCTAACAATATGTGTTATTTTCAGAAATGACACTGTACTAGAGGAAGTCTTTTCACTGTGTAAAAATATCTGGACCAAGTTCTCCACTGTTTTGAAGAGTGTGCAGTCATTTATATCCGTTTAGAATTGTTGTAAAATTACATTCTTCCCTTTTCATAGCATGCTGCACCTGTTCTCTACAGGTAACAATGACTAAACTTGTTCAAATGTGTGAAGAAATGTGATCTGAAATGACATATATATCGGTCTTCCAAGAGCAAAGGTCCAGTTTGCACTTGATTTAAACAGTACTCTCTTCTTTGATAGGTGATGTAACATTATGCTGCTTTACTTTGTCATTTAAAGGGCCCAATGTTGCCCACTGATAAGGACCCACTGATCTCTATAAGAATCAAATATGTTATCTGAGAGTTGAATGAGTATAATGAAAAGGGAGCAGAGTTTCTCTTCAGGCACGTAAGTTTTTACACAGATTGGTCTAACTCACAGTGATAATCTTGCCAGTGTTTACCTGTTCTTTGTCTTTGAAGATGTTCACAGTGCAGCTGACTCTTGGAGAGCAGACATGGGAAGCTGAAGGAAGCAGTATTAAAAAGGCCCAACATGCTGCTGCTAGCAAAGCTTTGAATGAAACTACCCTTCCCAAACCAACTCCTAGACCACCCAAAAATAATGTTAATAATAATCCAGGTATGACGTTTTCCTGTGCCTAATAAATCTTGTTGAAGTGTTGGAATATTATCCCATTGACAGATAATTTTAACCAGATATAGCTAGAGTTGGCAGATGAGAATCAATACAGCTGTCTTACAGGTATGATAGTATAATTAAGAACCTAAAGTGAGTTTGCACAGTAGAGTTTTTCATACAACATACCTACAACAGTTGAAACATCAGTGAGTATGATTATTTATATAAGACTTCGCTATGTGCAGCGTGATGATATAGCTGACAGTAGACAGCCAGACAAAACTAGATTGAACTAGCCATAGTGAAATACTGAATTTTGCAAAGAGTTATTTTAGCTGATTTTACAGTGAGAGGACCAAATTTTACCCAGTCCGCTCCTGTGAAATTATATCTGTGGTGTAAATAAAAGGATTTGGCATGGGAACTTTTAACAGATTATTCCCTGAATAATGGATTTTACTTCATAGAGACTTAAAATAAGCTAGCAAACAGCTTTGGAATCTTTATTGTTTGAAAAACTGAAAGAACACGGGTTGGAGTCTGACATCCTTCTTTTTGAGATGTTACCTGTGAGTTGTCTTCTATGCGTGCAACACCTTTTGAGGTACATGTGTTCAATGATTTTCTGTCTTGTTTGTTGGAATAAAGGAATATTTGTATTCCTAATTTTATTTCACACAAATATAAAAGCAAGCTGATGAGAAAAAATTTCATCTTTTCCATTTTCCCTTTTTTTCTTCTTCCTTTTTTCCCCCTTTTCCCCCTTCTTCCCCACCCCCCTTTCTTTAAAGTTTTTTGCAGCCAGTTTCTTAAAGAGGATTCATTTTGCAGTTAACCTTCTCCATGTTGGCAAAGAGCTGGGCAAACTTTCCTCTAGAGCATCTCAGTATTATCCTGAGCACTGGCCATTAAGAGCTGTTTGAGAGTAATGTTGTAGCGTTGCCTTGTTGCTTCTGGGATCAATGCATTGCTTCTTCAGCAGCAGAACGCTGATTTTACCCTGCCTCCTTTTGTAGTCAGTGTGACTTCTGTTAGAAGGCAGCAGGGTCAGATCTCTGTAGAAAAAGAGTCCTACGTTTGATTCCTGGCATTGTAGCATATCCCTGAGCGTCTAGATTTTGTTTGCTTTTGTCATATTTTTAAAAGGAAAAGCTGATAACAAAAGAAATAGCCTTTAAAGATATTCAATTAAAAAAATATATCACAAAACACTGTAGTTTACTTTTAGATAGGTTTATTATACCTGCATGAGTGTCTTGTCATCAAATGGCATTTTGCTTTTTTGTTATATAGTTGAATTCGTTGTCATTTTTTGCTTAGGAAGATATCAAAATTGTAGTTGATGGATTTTTTGACCTAAGTATAAAAACTTCCATCTTTTGACATATGAAGTTGCAATGGCAGAGCTGCCACGTTTATCATAGCCATATTAAGGTTAAATTCCTTTGAACATTATCAAAGTAGTTTGAGAAAATATTGACTACTTTTTACTGGAATGCATTTGTGCATTTAGATCATGTAGGAGTTTTTTTAAAACAGCGGAAGGAGGAATACCATAGTGGAGCAATTTTTTCATGAAAACTTATAAATGTGCTATATTAAAATAATTTAAATCTTTTTAATGGATTTCCTTTTTAAAAAAAGGTATTTAGATGAAGCTATAACGTAGCTTCGTGTTTGGCATTTTGTAGACCAAGTGTGGTTGTTTTTCATTTTTGTGTTCTGTCACCAGTAGATGGCTGTAGTTGCACTGATTTCCAGTACTAGTTTGTTAGATCATTCCAGTTCATTAGTTTTTAGTCATAGTCTTAAATTTTCAAGTCTTATTTCAATACATCTTTGATTTACTGATTTTTTTTTTTTAATGGTATTTGGTGGGAAGAAACATACTTTTAAATTTCATACAGTTTCAGAAAGTATCACCATATATTACAGGCACTTTGGAAAGAAGAATAACCGCTTCAATTATAGCATTGACTTTTTCATTCATCTATGAAGATTAATCTACAGAAATTGTAAAGAGAATACTCTAAGATGACTATTTAAATGTTCTTTTTCATTGGTTGTGATTAAGTTGGCATTTCTATTCTCGTCTCATAGGAAAGCAGAGACAGCATAGTAGTTAAAGAGCAAGGAAGTCATATAGGTGTATTACAGCTCTCTCTTCTTTAGCAATACTGTATCTGTGTTTTGCAGGATTTGTGTTTTAAGTGCCGTACATGTATTCTTATTTTTTTCCAGGCAGTATAACTCCAACAGTGGAGCTGAATGGTCTGGCTATGAAAAGAGGAGAGCCTGCCATCTACAGGCCATTAGATCCAAAGCCCATCCCTAATTATAGAGCAAATTATAATTTTCGGGGCATGTACAATCAGAGGTTTGTACTTTTTCTATTATTTGCTGTTCTCTCTCCTTTGCTTATTAATGTGTATTAAATCTTTATGAACTTCACAGATTATTTCAGTGTAAAATAAACTTTTTTTTTTAATAAGGAGAGTCTGAGCAGCCTCATTTAGAAGCACACATAATCTGCTCCTTGAAGAAGGCAGATGCGATAAGCATGTCAAAAGGAGTAAAGAGGTGTAAATCTTGTTTTTATTTAGTTTTAAATGTGCAAACTGGAGTTACAGTCTCCATTCATGACAGCAAGGAGGCAGAGTATTAGCTTCAGAAAAAAGTTTTACTTTTCTTTGCTGATATTTTATGTCACATGATTAGAATCTATAGCATTAAAAATGAAGCACTCTTCTTGGAAGTTGGATATAAAATTAGGAGGGCTACATTTTGAAAGCAGTCTTGAAACCATGCACAAGTTTCTAGTTTTTACCATTGTAAAGTGATAAAAGCTTTACCAAGTTCAAATATCTCAGTTCCTTAATCCCACCATGTTTGATTTACAAAGATCCTTTATTTCACAGTTTAAAAACCTGTATTCAGAACCATCCATTGATGTTGTAATTACTGTAATTACTTGGAGTAATCTTTCAGAAGACAGTATTCAAAATTCTGTTTTTAAACACCCAAGTAGGTCAAAGCCTTAAAAAAAAATTGAAAACGTTAAGTGAGCGGAGCAGTTTTGTTCTTCAATGTGCTTCAAGTTTTTGAAATATCTTTGTTTGCACAATTTTTGTACAATTTTAGTACAAATAGAAAAACTATTCTCATTCATCCTGAATCTAAATGTAAGTTGTATCTAATATAAAGATCTAAGAGAAGTTTAAGGTAATATATGTATTATTTGTAAGAATTCTTTCTCTAGAATAGATTTTTTTCTGTTTTTCCCTATTTTTTCTATAGATTTCCTATAGAACTATATTAGATGAGCTCTTTTGAATGTGGGCTAAAACTCGGAAGTGATCCAAAGTATATTCTGTAAAATAACAAAAAAGACAAAAACTGGTCAGGAATTTCCAAAAAATGTTTTTTCACTGAATAATGCTGCTTTTCTTAAAGAGGTTTGCTTAACGCATTTCCTGTTAATTTTTAGACACTTAATAATTGTCAAAAAGGATAAGGTAACACACCCTGAAGAAATGTTTTGGGTCAAAATTATTCTTCTGTTAGGAACTGAATTTATAGTAATGTTTAAAAAGTTAAGGAGCTTGAAATGAAAATGCAGCGTTTCATAGTTGTCTAAGGAAAATGTTTCAGATGACTTGATCTAATTTTACTTTCTCCACAGATTTTTAAATCATAGTAACTTTTGGGTTTGGGCATTTTCATCCTGACAAGACAACTTTCATAACTCTACAGAACAGTGTCTGATTACTGTATTTACTTGTGTTATATTTCTGGTCACTGCTGATTAGTCTCCACTTGCATATATGATGGTTTAGGTAGCTGACTGTGGTACGTGAAATAAGTTTTCTTAATATTTAGAACTCCCAAACTTAGTCAGATTGCTTTTATAAAGAGATTAGTTTGACTAGGATAAAAAGGCAAGGCTGAAAAAGTGCAAGCTAGCAAAAAAACCTGGAATTCCAGAATCCGGATGACTTACTGAACATCTTCATCAAAGCAGAACCCCAAAACACTTACTAGCTGCTGACTTTTAGGATGTTCTTTCTTTCATCACAAATGAATATTACATCAAATACAGTCTTTAAGTTTATTTCTTTCTTGAACTTCATTCCCATGTTAGGGTAAAGTGGTACACGAGCTTTGATTCCTCCAGTGCATGAGGCAGCAGAGGTGTTTGATTATTCTACTCACATAACAAATGGGGTGGGACAGAAGGCCAGAATCTTTGCTTGACAGCTTCACTGTACTTATCTGAGTACAGTGGCCCATGTGAGATGTGAGAATTTACTGTGGATAGTAAATGAGTAAGTAACTATTAAATGACTATGTAAACCTATATATATACATCAACCTGCCACTGCATGCATGCTTGCTAGCTTACTAATACCAGAGTAAAGAGGAAACAATAATGGTACCACCTGATAATATTTTTGTAACTACTCCTATGTTGGAAATGATTGTTTATCACCTCTTACCCATCCACCAGTGAGAAATGTGAAGACAGATTCTAGCTCTGTTGTAGTAGTAAGTCAAGTCCCGCATGTGAAGCACATGCTGAAGTACTATATTATGTTCTAGTAGTATGATATATGTTATGTTTATTACTTTTTAAAATAACTTATTGCCATATTGTATGCAGCATTCATTTGCTGATTTTTAGCAGTAGTAGTGCAGTGGAATAGAAGTGCTGGAGTTCCCAAATAAACGCAGACGTTATGGACTGTTTAAAAATAAGATCTGAAAAATAGTTTAAGTAATATGCTGTGGCCAGTATCTTTCTTTGTCATCAGCTTCTGACTCTAGATTGAGGAAATAGCTTTGTTATTAAAACAGTTACTAAATATGCTAAATAAGCTGGAAGCCATTTTTTTTCTTTTATGTTGTGACTTAATTCTCATGGCGAATCTCTATTTTAAAAAATGTGTTTTTCAAAGAGATGAAGATTAGGGAATTCTGTTAGGAACTTTGATTCTGGCAAGATGAATGACTTGAGGGGGGGAAAAAAGAAGAGTATTAAGTTCACCCCAGGGCATCTCTTTAGACCAATTAAGTCTAGTGTTTCAAGTGACACAAAAGATCCTTTTCAGTAACTCATAGAAATGTGGTCTAAGAGCTGCTATTTGCATGCAAAGTTGAGAGCTAGCTTCTATGTCTCCCTAAGATAATTTATGTTTAGGTGACGATTCCTCCCCCTCCCTCTGTCTTCAGCCTTGGGTCCCTACAGTATTCCTGGGTTCAGCACTGGGAGCTGAGCTGCTCAGAAATGAATTTTTTTTTTTTAGTGGGAGGAGAGGAAGAGAGGAGTTACTTTCTGACTAACGTGTGTCCTGAAACAGCTCCTCACCTAGGGCCGGCACTAGAGATGGGGCAGGAGTGTGTGTTTGGGAGCTGAGGGCAGTTAAGCTTGTGAAGAACTACACTCCCAGATACAGTAGTTCATATTTGTGTGGATGGTGTGTTGCACAAAGGATGCTGAAACGGTTTTACATGCACAAAGATGTATTTGCAGAGTCCATAGCTGATGGGCATATGTTGACACTGAATGTGAAAGTTACCTAAAAGTTTAAAAAAAAAAAAAAAAAAAAGGTGGCCAGCTTGGAAGGCAAGTGATGGAGTCTCCAAGGTGAGTGTCCTTCTCTGGGCATTCTCTCCCATGCAGCAGATGGTCCCCCACAACACTTTTCCCATAGTAATTTTGTGTTTTTCATCCGAACCTGCTCAAACTCCATCTTTGTTTTCCTACTTATGATGCAGTTAGTGTTCGTTGGAATATGCTTTGATCAGGGCAGATATTGAATGCTGACTGATTCATAAGCTTGGTGTGTGCATATTATTGGGCACCCTAACATTTTAAAGGGCTTCTTTTTCCGTATGAATGATTCTTTTCAATTTTAGTTGAAAACAAAATATGTTATTATAAAAGCAACCAGCACTCAGTGGGGACAAGGCAAGCTAACAAACTGACTCTAGGGAATTAAGAGCTGACGCTTTCGGAAACAGTTTGTTATCCTATTTCAGTGGCATCTAGTGTGTTTGTCAGCACACCATTTGGCACAAGTCAGTAGGACTGGCAAGCTACTCGAAAGAGTGCAAGCTCTGAAATGGTAGTTCAGGTTTGAGTAATACTGACAGAACTGAGGATGAAACCTGTGTGTACTACTCATATCTGTAGCCAGTGCTAGAGCCAGTACTCCCTCACATACCTGAGTATACGGTTGGCTTAAATAGTGCAGCAAAACAAAAACATGGCTGTTCACATTAGAACAGGTCTCAGTTCTGACTTCATAGTCATCCAGCTTGCCTTGTCCCCACTGAGTGCTGGATGGTTTTATAACAAGTTAGGCTGTTTTCAATTGGAATTGAAAAGAGTCGTTCCTGAAGTTTAATTATCCTGCAATATTTTCAATTATAGAATATCCATAAGTGACAAAAGAGATGTGATATCTTACAAACTTAACCAAACCATGTCCTTTCAGCCAAGAAATAAAGCCATAAGAAACTGAACACCAGCTTTGATATTTTAGTATGGAAAGTAGTGTCAAAGGGATCACAAATTTCAACCCTTATCTTTAGGGAGAATTCAGAAATTACTTGTTTATTATATAAAATTCCTTAAAACTGTCTCACCACAATTCAGAGATCTTGAAAAACATTTGTTTAATTTTGAAAGGTTTTTTTTTTTTTTTTTAAAAACACTTGTGAAGCGTAGGAAGAAAAGGAAATACAAAACAATGACAAGCTGAAGGTTGAGAGTAAAATAATTAAAGGAGATTCTTCCTTGGCTTTGAAGAATTTGATATGATGTGATAATGCTATAAGCATATGTCACACAAAGTGGTAATGTCCTTGGGATAAATTGCAGCTTCTGTGCGTTTTGACAGTTTCTGCTGCACTGAGCATTCACATTCATTTTGTATGGGATTACTTCTTTCTACAAGTATATTATATACTACAGACTTAGAAGATTATTACCTTTCTCTTTAGTGCGGTGGGTAGAGGGGAGCGCACAGAGCATTCCTCCTCTTCTTTCGCTTCACAACCCTGTCATTCTGATCCCACATTTCGTTGATGTTAGTGCACGCTTCTGTACACTGCTGTTTGCAAGACCAAGACTCGAGAATAGAGAGGATGCATGCTCTTGCCTTCTCTGCAGCCAGCCAGGTGGACTGGCCACAAAGCACAGGGCACCTCCCTAAGTGGACGTGTCTTTCCTACCTACTGGGTACTGACTGAGCTGTGGCAGGGGACACTCTGCTTAGGCTTAGTTGCTCCTGAAGTTATGTTTATTAGCCCTGTGGATCAGTACCCTAAATACTGAATCCAATGCTCTAAAAATGAGGTATACTAACAGAAAATTTGAGGAGCTGTAATAAGGCAACTACATCTATAACTGTTAGCTTCATAGTGGACTATCATGATCTCCACATTCCATCTAATAATTGAATGGAAAATAGTGTGTGTGATTATTGGATAAATTAGTAAAATTGTCAGATCAGATGAACAAAAGATTTTTACGGTGGAAGACTGGAATGGAAATGGAAAAGTTTGTTTCTTCTGTGAATGCTCAGTTAAAGATTAAATACATGTGTCAAAGAGAACGGTTTTGAGGCTAGTTTTATTTGACTTTGAGTGCTTAGCAGTGCAGTCTTAATCCTCACCCGGCCAGTGAAATTTTCCAGTGGGGAGGTTACACTGCAGGAAGCGACCTAAAATCTGTTGAGACTATCTCCAGAAGCACACCTACAGGTATGCAAACCTATTTTCTTAATTTATGGAGACAGAACGAAGGCTGAAACTCTTCAGAACTTAAAAGGCCTGCTGCGTTGCCGCAGCACCCTGTTTACCTTCTAGGAGGAGAGTTCCCTCTGTACAGAGGGCTTCCTCCGTTTGCGGCACAAATAGTCCAGTGAATAACGTGAAGGGTTGTTGGATCTGTTTGACTTTGATCTAGTGATGATTAGATCAGACTGTAGCCTGAAGCAGGTAAAGTTCAGATTATCCTGTAGAGTCTTTTCATGAATCCAGGCATGGGATGAGCCTGTTATCCTTAGCCGAATTCCAGTTATTGAGGCTTACTGCAGTGAAGGTAGATTTTATGCACAGATGTATACAAAGTAGATTTCTCTCCCAAATGTATGCCCTGTGGCAGATGTGAAGACACCAAGTTGCCTAAACAGAGACTTCTAGTGACATTTGAGACATTGTAGGGTCTCTGTGACATCCGCTTAGGAACTGGCAGATTTGGCAGCTAGAGTGGCAGCTAAAGGCCAGGCAAGGCACCTTAGGGCATTTCAGAGGGCCCTACCTACCTGTGTTTAGGCAATTGGATCAAGCCCCAAAAGTAGGGTTCAACTCATAATACCATTTTAGGTAACCCATTTAGACTCCACCTATTCATGGGAAACTTGTGCTTTTCATGAATGAGTCCTGTGTCATGTCATGCAGATGTCTTAGTACCATTTGAATGGTGTACCTATGTGCTTGTGTTTAGGCAGCTGGCTGCTTTCTAAGGGTGAGATTCACCTTCAAGTTCGGATGCCTAAATACCGTCTCTGCCTATGCTCATTTATAACCGATGGAAGGTCTAGTCAGTGCAGGTGCAGTGCAGTGCAGAATGCTATTTGTGTTATAAGCCAAGGCATCTACATTTGTTCATATGGATCTCTACAGCTTCACTGGCTATAATGGGAGCTTTGGCTACTACACATCAGCTGAATAGCTAGTGTTTGAATCTAGAACTGAATCCCAACCTAAGAAATAATCCTAAGAATGTTGATACATAGTAATTTTATGAATGCTGTAGGTGGAGTCATCTGACTATCACAGACAAGTTCATCTGATCTAATTATTTGAAGGTCCTTTAATAGTTGACAGGAGAGAAACAAGCACTTCCCAGAGCGTTACTTAGCCCATCCTATTTAAAATAGGCAAGAGAAATAGTTCCCCAAGTGTCTTATGTTAAGTCTGGTCAGTGCTATCTTATGTGATCAGGGCGGTGAAATGACATTATAGTGTATTAGGCTTTAAGATTTGATGTCTGAAAATACTGTTCTATTTTACCAGCGAGGAAGGAAACCACAAATTTCCTCTTTGCTGTGCTTCTGGGTACTTGTCAAAGGATACCCTTTTGTAAGACAAGGAATGGATGAACATAAAAGGACTATAGAAAAGATGAAATCTCTCCCCAGAGAGAAAAGTACCAGAAGAACAAACTCTTTAGTAAAGAGTATATGAGAGATTAAGTTCTTTTCTCATATCTGGTAATAACAATTATAAGGAGAGGCAGGCATGCATGGTTGCTTTTTAGTGAAATGCTTTTGATGTAACTTTTTACTGCAAAAGACTGGTTGCAGGACACCAATGTCATAAGTCCCAAGGTGAAGCTGACTAGGCTCTGAGGTTTGTTAAATTAAGCAAAGGTAGTCAGAGGAGAAGACTCAAGGTCCAGAACTAGGGTGGGGTAACACTGTGATTTTAGTTTGTGACAATTGCAGACTTAAGCCACAATGTACAACATCCCTCTCCTGAAAAGGCCAGAAGGAGTTTGAGGTGCTTTGTCTCTCATTTCCGTTCAGTGTTACAAAGCTTTATCCTTGAAGTTTGCATTTTACGGAAGAAGAGGTGTAATGACAGAGATGCTGTTGATTTAGTTTACTGATTCACTTTGAGAAAACTCCTTTCTGCATTCCTCTCCCCATACCGTTTGGAGAAAAACAGTTTTGGAAGAAATTTAGAAAACTATATCTGAATAGAAATTAAGAGTTTGGTTAGAATAAATTATATCTCCTTAATTTTGGTGCAGTTTCATTCTGAGCGCTACCTATGGATTAGAAAGAGTTAAAATTTAGGGGAAGAAATTATAGTCCTAACAGTGGTGAAAGTGGTTGTTCAGATTAGGGATTTAATTTACAGCTAGATACATTTGATTTAGACCATTAGATGGCAGCATGAATTTGTATTTTGGTACACGAATTTCACAGCAGAAGCCCTCTCTAAAAAGTTACTTTTTTCTATGCTATAGCTTTCATTACTTAAAATGTCGTAATTCCAGCATAAAACAAAAACAGGCTTGCTGCAGTGTTGTATCTCATTGTTTTCTTCAAGCTTTCTTTTCCTATAATGAATGGAACTATAGTGCAGTAAATTTAATGCATGTAAAAGGTGCCAGTTTGTCAGCAGTGACAATTCAAGTATTTGGTTTATTCACAGAACTACAGCAAGAGCAGCAGAATTCTGGGTTTCACCACAACATCTCTAACTCGTAACCTAATGACATTTCCTTAAAGATGGGCTGTACTTCAGTCACCAGGCCTCAAGTCTGTTCCTACTAATGATGCTTTCTGGTGATGTGGACAACTATTCACTTGGAGGAGACTGAGATTGCCTCCTGATATTTTATTAGGTTTTGTATGTTACCAGTCGAGATAGGATTCAGATCCCATCTTAAAGCAAAAGCTTGTACATTCCAGTATTATTACCCTGAGTAACCTAGACCAGCTTTAGTGCATCAACATTGTACAGTAATAATCCACTCAGAGATTTGTAATGAATTCTTTGTATCCATCTTCTGCATGTTACATTTCACTTCCCCTGGTCTGTTTGTTCCCAGTCATTGCATGCCTCCCACACAGACATATTGTTATAAGGAAAGTGTTGAGTACAGCTGTGCTAGATTTTTCTTTGCTAGTATTTGTTTCTAGGAAAGGAAAAGGGAGAAAATCAGTCCATTTCCTGTTGGTTTAAAACAGCAGAAACATCTGTTTGTCTCAAGATAGTTTTCCCAAAAGAACAGTGGCAAGGGAGCCTGCAGGTGATGAGCTTTACCATTGCCAGTAGCTATCAGTTTAGACAATGGTGATTAGCGTTGTCGGCTTTAAAAAAGAAATTTCCTAAGTCTGTCAGAAAATGACAGAGGATATTTATTTCTGCAATAAAATTTTTGACAGCTGGTATTTAATTTCTGCAATGTTTTAAATCATAAAAATACGTAGAGTAGTTTCTGGGATCAGAAAAGCCATATCCTACTGAGGATTCTACAAAATCCATTAAATTCTTTATGAAAGCTATTTTTCGGTGCTCACTTCACCCTGTTATGGTGAAGTTCCGTAGTGCTCACCAAATGGTGTTAGGTGATATGCCTTGACACATGTGAATTGAATCTTTTTGACAAATACATGCCATTGCTACCATCCACAACATTAATGGGTACATTTAACCTACCAGGCATCAAAAAATATATGTACAATGTTACATTGAGAGCTGTTAAAATGATACTACATAGGTTAAAATCAAGCTGACAGAATGTAGAGCAAACTTTGTGGATATTGTTCCTGGTACAGTATCTGTTTATTCTCCTAGTGAATGCACTTGCCTGCTATCATTAAAACCTTTGTAGCCTTAGTAGTACCTGTAGAGTTTGTAGATGCTTCATCACTGTTTATGGCTAAAATGTGGTGTATAGAGCATGACGTATTACACCATTGTGTTCTTCTAAATGATCTCTCGCTCAAGGCAAAGTAGTTTTGTCAATGACCTCTTGGCCTGTTTTTATAGAGAGGAGCTCCTGAGCCCTCTACTTTATTCTTCTCTCAATTAATTATTGTTTTCCTTTGCTTTCCTTCAGCATATAATGAGCTCCCCAGGCCACTTTACACTTTCCTTGCTAAGTAGATACAGAGGGTCATCTTCCTTTAGGACTGCCTTTCCTTCTTGTGGTCCTTGGCTCAAATTTTGATTATTTCTCCTGAGGCTTCCCTCTGTGAACAGGGTTTTGGTAGATTCTTTTCTGTGCTCTGGAGAAGGCATCTTTGGATACAGATCTTATCTCCAAGTGTCAGCTGTGGCTTTTCTTGTTCTCGCTTAGACTGAAAAGCGTAAACAGATGAAATATAAATCATCTTCACCTTTGGTTGCTCTCAATGTCTATCCTTCAATCCTGCTCTTCCCCTTGGGGCAGTTCCTGTAAACTCCTCTGATTCAAAAATCTTCAGAGCCAACAACCTGCCCCAGGACCTTATGAATCTCCTGTAGGCTACTGGCTTTGCAATCTACTGAGTGTCCTGCAGTCCTCTGTACCTGATTGTTTTAGGGTAGCTTCCAGGGAACAAACAGAAGAACAGCAGGGTTGCTGTGTATAAAAATAAATCCTGATTCAGAATGCTTTTTCTAGAGTAGGAATATGTTGAGTGTGTTGCATTCCTTCCACAAGTAGCTTTTTCTTCGCCCTTATTTTTGTCCTGTACTTGTGCTCAAAATGATGTTCTGCTGAACTGTGGATATTTCCGTCAAGAGACCTGTGAGATAGTAAGTTCAATGGAAGCAAGCCTAGATATCCTCCTTTCCTGTTACGGCTTTTGTGCGATGTCCACAAGCTGAACATCGATTATCAGTAAATAACTCTTTTCTTCTCCTGCTTCTTTGGTAATGACACAGGCAAACTGCTGTTAGAGCTCAAATAGTACTTTGAGAGATAATTTTCCTCGTGGAAGCAACCAAAAGGTTAGTGGCTAATTTTTAACAATTTATAACCTGATTAGACCTGACTGGAATTACCCTGGAAAAAACACCTCTCTAGGCTAAGGTCTTTGTCCCTGTTACACTGAAAGTTTTGCCACAGACTGAGAAAGTAGTATATTTTCTCAAGAAAGGTTTTAAAGATTCTTTTAAGAAGAATATATAAGACAGTTTAAATATAGACAATGTCACCAGCAACCACTGTATTACAATTTCTTTTAATGTAGTTTCTGAAGTAGTAACTTTGGTGGCTGCTTGTTCTCTGTGAAAGAAAGTACAGTTACTAGCTCTTCGAAAATGCAGATTCCCAGGATCTTTTGAAGATCTATTTGTGATGCAAGGATCTTTTTCTAAGAGGAATGCGGGTTTAAATTGGTTATTGTCAAAGACAAGTTAGCTGAACTTAAGATTGTGCACTTTGACATGAAGGTTTGTTTGGATTAATTGTCCCACTGAAATGGAGCTGCACCCTGTAACTTTGTGGTCAAAAGGGAAATCATCTGTGGAATAAACATCTCTTAACTTTGAGTCTTTTTTCCATGACAAAAGAGAAGAGGAGTCTGATCAATTTACTAATTTACTAAATATGACATCCACGTCAGTTGTTTGTTTCAGTTAAGATATCTCTCTGTACTGATTTTATTTTTCAGCCATCAAAGATCATATTAGCCATTTTGGATAGGCATATGGTCTACAGTCCTTGTTAACTGTATTTTACAAGTCTTTTGCAGTGTCCCAACTTTCTAGAATACAGTCCCTCACAATTTTATAAAGATTTCCTGCATTTCCTACTTTCTGGCAGGTATATGATCTTATCTTTTAGTATATCGAGCTAATGTGATTTAACTTTTTTCTGTATTAATATATAGTACTGAATTGAACCCATTGGGTCAACTGAGTCAAGTCACTGTGCATCAGTAACCACTACTACTACTACATCTTTATTGTAGTCATTTACAAATTTTATTAGCAATGACTTCGTATTTACTTCCAGATCATTGATATAAATCCAGTACGTCTACTGAAGTTTGAAAATTGAAAGCATTGAAGTGTTGTATCTACCATTCAAGAATAAGCTTCCCTAGGAAATACTGGGCTTTTTATGCTTTTAAGTATGAAAGAATCAAAGCTCTGAAAGATTTCACTGCTATTCTTTTTGTATTCCTACCTTTTTGTCACATCGAAACTATGCCTTAAGTGGATAACAAACTTCTTCCTTTTTGAGTAGATGTAGATAAAGCTTCCTTTGTAAGGCCATCCACGTTACTTTCTGGAGTTGAGAAGAGGCTCATTAAGCCATAATTAAATGGGATTTTTCAGGCCATCTTCACAATTTCAATCATTTAATTGCCAAATTTAAAACAAGTTAAATTTTTGATTCATTCGGAGTAATGCAATTTATGTGTTGGCATTCCTACAAGTCAGAACAGAAAGTGGCCCAATATACAGTAGTTATTTCAGTTTGAGTTTATTTGATTGTTGAGTTAGAATCACTTGCTTTAAGTTTTCCTGTGTCTTCCCCTTCTGCACTTTTAAGTTGCAATGTAAATAATTCCTATGGAGTCCTAGGCTTGAGAGGATTTTATTAGTAACATTTTTGTTGGTATTATATTAATGGTATAAATATGTGACAAAATTAAGTGAATGAGGTGTTCTGTTCTCTCATTTACTTAGTCCCTAGGTTGGCAAGTAACATTATTTTTTATCATGTGAGTTTCTTATGCAGAGAGAAAATGATATTGTACTCAGATATGCAACATTGTTTATGTTCTTTTACTGTAATGGGTATTTGGAAGACATTCTCAGCAACCACTCTGCATGCTTGTAAAGGTTAGTGAGTAATACTGTTCATGGGAAACGTTATGAGCTGAAGTAGATAAAGAGTTTGAGAGTTTGTCTTCTAGATGTCTGTCCTAACCTTTAAGTCCGTGGTGTACATCACAGCTTCGTTATGTTTTCTCTTTTATTCCTCCTGTACTTGTTTTTGTGTTACTGAAAAGAACATTTTCTTTTTACTCATATTATCTTTTCCATATCCTTCCCCTTCCACCCTCAACATCCCTATTTCAGCATTGTCCACTTGACATTTTACAATGCCTTAAACTGTGGAGGCAGTGTTCTTGTTATGTTCTTATATTGTTTCTGCAGCCTGCTCTGCGGATTTTTGCTGTCAAGAATAAATTGAAGTTGTGTCAGCCATTTCCATTACTTAGTTATTTGGTTGATAGGTAAAAGTAATTCTTCAGAGACGCATAACATTTTGTTCTGTGCTCTCTTCTTGATTTTGATTGTTGTTTTTCACTTGACTCTTTCTCCCATAGTCTCCAATATACAGTCCTTTGGAAGGCTCATCTCATGATTCTTTTTTTTCCCTAGCTCTCTTTCCTTTCATTGCTTCTCAGCAGTAAAGCAGTACTGCTTTTTTCTTTTTTTTTTTCTCCCATTTTTCTTGCACTAGTTTTTCTTTGTTTTTAAAAAAGGTATTCCAGCTGGCATTGAAACAGCTAATAGAAGGAGATATAAAGGTAGAAGCAGAGATCTGAACTTACTGTGCATGTAAGCATTTCTCTATAATTAGTGCTGCAAAGCTAGCTCAGTATGTATATTGTATTACTTGTTAGATTATTCGTGATTTTTAAAGTATTCTGCCGATAATTTCTGTAACTTTTTGTTGTTCAGCATGAAGTTACTGTATACTAAAGGTAGAGTGTATTTGACTAATGTGTTAGCCTGTTACATGTTAACTCATTTTTTCTGTGATTTTTATTGGATAACTCAATCTATGTGGGATTCAGTTAAGCATTTTGTAGCATTAGATAAGGATACTGTTTTTGTTAAACTGATGGTGACGGGTCTTAGTATAAGAAATGCAAGGGAGGAAAGGAGAAGAAAAATAAATGGCAGTATTAAAAATCAAGCGTGGAAGAAGTTTATTAACTGCAGTTTCTCTTCTGGTTTAAAGACCAATCTTGTTTATTATTTTTGTTAAAGATGTTTACACAAGAGGTGGGAACATGCTCATGGAATTTATAAGGCACCATCTAGACAGAAAGATCAAGCTATACAGGAAGAACTGGGTAATCCTGAGGGTTGAGATGTTGGCAATGGGATGGGACTGAACTTTGCAGTATAAAATGCAAGGCATTTTACATGGTACATAGGCACTAGTAGCAGAAACTCTGCTGTCAGCTGAGCATTATTTAGATGAAAATAACAGAACAGGAGAATTATCTGCTATTATCAGTTATTTGCAAGATTAACTGTGAACAACTGATGTGTTGGAAGCGTAGAAGAGGCAGATGTGATTTTTGGGATGTGCTAGGCAAGATATTTCTGTAAAGATACAGAAGCATAGCAGTTAAAGAGGGCGCTAATAACCTTTCATATGTAATTTTGTTTACTACTTTTATCTTCTTGTCTCTTACGCTCAAGATCAGGAGCAAATATAGAGAAGGGCTATGAAGGATGATCAGAATAGTGGATAGCCTATTATACAAAAGAGTACCAAAATAAGTTCACTTTTTACCTGTTCACTGTTGTAAAATGCAGGCTAAGTGGGAGTGAGGCTGCTCACCTTAAACAATAAGCACAACAAAAAAGTAAAAGTGAAGCAATGACCCAAAACAAAATGGGTCAATAATACACCTAGGTTGAACATCAGAAGCTGAGCTCTAGAACATCTAATTCATTTTCCTGTATAGACCTGGACAGATAAAGAGTACTATAATATGCAGCTGCATGCAACTCACAGGACTCAGGTTGACTGTAGCACAGGATTTGCTTATATTCTTACATTTGAAACAGAAGGTGTTGGGTTTTGTATGCTTTAAAATGCAAAGCATCTTTGTTATGTCTTCTCATTATTTTTAAAAATTTTGACAGTGCTTTTTAAAATCTTTCCATTAATGTTTTTCCATCACTTAGTCTTTAAAATTTTGACATAAGCAATTAGATATCATTCTGCTGCCTAGGGCATTTCTCCCCTAAGATCAAAAGTGATTTCATAAAATGATCATGGTAAAAATTAATTCTTACAGGTTCAAATTTTAGTTTAAAACCATCTTTTAAAGGAAGAATAATCTGGGACACATATACATGATTTATATATTTTTTTAATCTTATACATGTGGCTGATGGCATATCAGCATTAGGGAAAGTGAAAACAGTCACAGGCTATATAAAAAAAAAAAAATCTGCAGAAGAGAAATTTCAGAAAATTATCTTTCTGTCTAGCCAGAGATGAATGTGGCTAAAAGTGAAATATAGTGCCTTATCTTACTTGCTTTACAATAAGATTTTTTGGGGGAGGATATGGAGGTAATCCAGAAGAGGACAACTAGACTAATTTAGGGATAATGGACTGTAGTTTTCAAAAGAGGTACTTGGAAAAGAGGGTCTTTTTGTTACCAGGTGTTGTTGTGGAAGCTGCAGAAAGGAGCAGAAGGTAGATTGTATGAAGATAAAAGTGGCTGTACTTGATGTTTCCTTCTTCAAAACATAGAACTGACTCACATCTGTAAGAAATCCATGTGGCTAATGGACTGCTTGGAAAAATAGGGCATGGCCAGGGAACAGCTGCACTAAGCAACTTGCTCCCCTAGAGAAATTTCAAATGTTATGGAGAAGAAGTTGTTCACAATGAGTGCTGTTTCCGACTCCCCTGCACGTTCTGTGACTCTCTAGTCCTACACCCTCGCAAAGCTCGCAGCATTTTTCTGTATAAGCAGCATCAACAGGGCTGCCAGCTTGGCTGAACTGATATGGAAAAGGTGCCAGAGGGAAGGCTGCAGAGAAGGGCCCTTTCAACAGGGAGCTGGCATCTGTTGAGTGACTTTCCTGTACCATTTCGGATCTCATAATTTAGTGTCCCTTTTCTTTGGCCAAACCAGTCCTCATTCCTCTTCACTTGCCGTATGAAATGGGAATAGCATAATATTTATTATAGCTCTTCTGTAGTGGAGAAGTAATTGGGTTTATTTGTTCTTTGTTTACATAAATGAAGAATACGTTGGCCATTAGAATTTAGACAGAGCCTCACTGGAGTTTTTAACAGTGAAAAGGAGGCTAAATCTAAATAAAATTCAGTTTCCTTGAGCCTCAAATTGCAACTTGTTTTTTTTTCCCCCTTCTAAGAATAAAGTAACAATATTTACCAGAAACATTTATGCCATTGAGGAATCCAGAGAAATACAGGAAATGCAATATGAACACATAACGTATATACTAATACTTTATTTGTCTTTGTGTGTGTGGATTTGATGGCCAAAAAGGAAGAGGCCCCAAGGGCTCCTTAGTATGCAATTAATATTTTGGCTAGAAAAGCAGCAGATTGTTTCAGTATGCTTACATGTTATGACATCATATTCCAGTAAAATTATAATGAACAGAATTTTTGTTTGTCTCTGTGGCAAACCAAAATGAGTTTTGTAATTGTCAACAGACCTTGGTGATTTATTTAATTATAGTGGCGCCCGCTCACACCAACTTAGTTAAGGTCTGTCAGCATTTCTGTTATGAACCCCTGTTTTTAGGGGTTTATAACTAGCTGTAAATATTTGCTTGTTGCTGAAACTTGGTATTCAAGGTCACAGTCATAGAGCAAATTTCCCTTTTCAGGTTGACCATTCTAAAGCGATACCAGTGGAGTTAGCTAAAGAGTAGATTTCTGATGCTATTAAACTTAGGCTATGAAACAGGGGATAAAGACAGTCTGCTTTCTTATGTGAGGGATGTGCTTATGAGTCTCAGACATACAGGAGAGCCAGATGAAAACTGACTTGTTTTAGTAGGTTGTATGTGACTGCTTATTAAAGTAATATCCTTTATCATCTTTGTATGTTTCATTTAAGCATATCATTTCATATATCCTTTTGTGATCCTCTGGTCCTGTAATTTTTTGTCATTTGGACTGTCTGTCAATTTATGTTCTATGGATTGTGGCAATATTACCTAGGGTGTTTTTTTTTATTATTATAACATATGGATTTGCTCCAAAGAAAAATCATAACCTTTGCAGCAGCAATGCAGACCGCAGAGAGATGCGTATTCTATAAATATAGGTAGTTTTAAAGCTTTCAGAAACTTAGAGTTGGTATTTGAAGTGTTGCTGTTTGAAATACTGACTATTTTAGTTCTGTGACTGAACACATCAACAGAGGGCTAAGAAGCGTAGAACTGAAGTTTAGGAATCCTTATGACAGAAAATACTGTACTGATATGTTATTGTAAAATAATCAACAAATTCTATATAAACGTTCCCAATATTGTTAATGTTTTCAGTTGTCTTAGTAAGTCAAATGTAAAATATTGGGAAGGTTCACTGAAGATCAGTGGCACATATGATATCTTAACTTTGCATGGTGCTATTCCTTTTGTTAGGGTGCTTCTTTAGGATGCAGAATTACTCTGTATTAAAACTCAGTCTAATGGTACTTTCAGACTGTAATATTACGATTACTTTTAAGGCTTTCATAAATACTATCTCTTTCTTCTGTCCTCACAACTGAAAAGTTGGGGATATTTCTTTTCTATTTGACACTATTGTTGAGAAGCCAAGATCCTAGCAGATTTAGTCCATTTTCTAAGGACTTCAGGTGCTCCTTTACACTTTCCTGGCAACGTTCATATTATCAGTGCTGTGCTAACTCTGCTTGAGGCCAAGCAGAGCAAGAAAAGTTTAATCAAAACCATGTAAAAGCCTAATCATTCTGCCAGTGCCAAAGAGCTGCATGAGGCTCTAGAGCCACAGGCTGAATATCATTTTTCCATATTATCACGTAAATAGCTCCCTAAACACTCTTTAAAAGAAAAGGTGGGGGGGGGGGGAAGGAAAAAGAGAGGGCCTGTTGTGGGACCTGAGTTTATAAAGTGGATTAAGGTTCATATGCTTTCCTCTATTGCATTGAATGGACAGAAAGGGAAGCCTAGTAACTCAACAAGAAATAGGAACTTATAATGGATGCGGTATTTTTCCCCAAATGTAGGTAGTTACCAACAGCTCTACCACATTTTTTTATTTCAAGAGGATTGTGAAGTAATAAGGTTTGATGTGCTGTCAAGATACCTACTGCTTTTGCATGACAGAATTTATCCTGCATGCCGCAGCCCACAGAGGCACCAGTTTGCAGGCTCTGCTTCTAGATTTTCTAGGAAATTCTAGGATCATTGGAGGATTCCTGGCAACTCTGAGGAAATTCAGGGTGCCTGCTGCTGCAGGGAAAAGATAGTTGCAGGAGCCTGCAACGTCTAGGAAGCCCTTTATGTGCAAAAGTGGGAAAGCATGGAGCCCTGCCTAGGGATGCATGATGAGCCAACTGAGAATTTATGGATTAGGATTAGAGGGAGACCAATGTGGGTGACGTTGTGGTGAAAGTCATGCCTGGACAGGAAGTAGAAGATGAGGCCTTCTTCAGACAGCTGGAAGAAGTCTAATGTTTACAGGCCCTTATCCTCGTGGGAGACCTTAACCACCCCAATGTCTGCTGGAAGGGTAACGCAGCAGGACATAAGCAATTGAGGAAGTTTCTGAAGTGCATCGATGACAGCTTCCTAACACAGGTGATAGAGGAGCCAGTGAGGGGAGATTCTGTGCTGGACCTCATACTTTCAAACAAGGAAGAACTGTTTCTGGATGTGAAGGCTGGGGGCAGCCTTTGCTGCAGTGACCATGAGATGACAGAGTACAGGATCCTGAGAGGTGGAAACAAGGCAAATAACAGCATTGTGACCCAGGACTTCAGGAGAGCAGACTTTGGCCTCTTCAAGGATGTGCTTGAAATAATATCATGGGATATGCTCCTGGAAGTCTAAGAGAGCTGGTTTAATTTTCAAGGATCCCCTCCTGCAACTTCGAGAACGGTCCATCCTCATGTGCAGGTAAACAAGCAGAGGTAGCAGGAGGCCTGCATGGATAAACAAGGAGCTCCTTGCCTATGTTCAAACATAAAAGAGAAACATACAAGAGGTGAAAGGAGGGTCAGGTGGCCCTGGAGGAATGTAGAGACCATGTCCAAACAGGCAGGGATGGGGTTAGAAAAGCCAAAGCCCATCTGGATTTGAATCGAGAAGGGCAACAAGAAAGGTTTCTACAGGTATATCCAGCATCAAAACGAAGACTACGGAAAATGTGGGCCTGCTGCTGAATGGTGCAGGAGACTGGTGACAGAGGACACAGAAAAGGCCAAGCTACTCAATGCGATCTGCACCTTGGTCTTTACTGGTAAGACTTGCCTTCAGGAATCCCAGACCCCTGAGACCTGCAGAAAGTCTGGAGCAATGGAGACTTACCCTTGCATGATCAGGTTAGGGAACATTTAAAAAAAACTTGGAC
Source organism: Struthio camelus (assembly GCF_040807025.1). Taxonomy (NCBI): domain Eukaryota; kingdom Metazoa; phylum Chordata; class Aves; order Struthioniformes; family Struthionidae; genus Struthio; species Struthio camelus. Next base: position 129,483,330 of record NC_090943.1, read on the forward strand.
ATACAAATGTCTATGGGACCTAATGGGATGCACCCATGAGTGCTGAGGGAGCTGGCTGATGTCGTTGCAAGACTACTCTCAGTTGTCTTTGAAAGATTGTGGCAATCAGGGGACGTTTTCTTGAGGACTGGAAGAGTGCAAATGTCAGCCCTGTCTTCATGAAGGACAAGAAGGAGGATCAGGGGAACTACAGGCTGGTCTTCCTCCCCTTGATCCCTGAGAAGGTGATGGAGCCAATCATTCTGGAAAGCATTTCCAAACATATTAAGGACAAGAAGGTGATTGGGAGTAGTGAACACGGATTTATGAAGGGGAGATAATGTCTGACCAAGCTGATAGCCTTCTACATTGAGATGATTAGCTCAGTGGATGAGGGGAGTGCTGTGGGTGTTATTTATCATGACTTTAGCAAGGCTTTCAACACTGCCTCTCCCATAACGTCCTCATTGACAAACTGATGAAGTGTGAACTAGGTAAGCGAACAGTGAGGTAAATTGAAATCTGGCTGAATCGTCAGGCTCAAAGGGCTGTGGTAAGCAGCATGAAGTCCAGATGGAGGCCAGTCACTAGTGGTATCCCTCACGGGTCAATACTGGGGCCAGTACTGCTTATACCTTCATCGGTGACAGGGATGATAGGGCAGAGCGCACCGTCAGCAAGTTTTCAGATAATGCACAAACTGGGAGGAGTAGTTGATACACCAGATGTTGTGCTGCCATTTAGAGGGACCTTGACAAGCTGGAGAAATGTGCCGACAGGGATATCATGAAGCTCAACAAACGTAAATGCAAAGCCCTGCCCTTGGGGAGGAATAACAGGAATTAACTCAAACCAGCTGGAAAGCAAGTTTGCAGAAAAGGACCTGAGGGTGCTATTGGACAACAAGTGGGACATCAGTGCACCCTTGTGGCAAAGGCAGCCAATGGTCCTAGGCTGCATGAGGAGGAGCCTTGCCAGCAGGTTGAGGGAGATGATCCTTCCATTCTGCTCAGCCCTGGTGAGGCCGCATCTGGAGTGCTGTGTCCAGTTCTGTGCTCCAAGAAAAATAAGGACCAGTTGGAACAAATGCAGCAAAGGGCCACAAAGATGATTAAGGGACTGGAGCCTCTCTCATAGGAGGAAAGGCTGGGAAAGCTGGGACTGTTTAGCCTGGAGAAGAGAAGGCTCAGGAGGATCTTATCAATGTTTATAACTATCTGAAGGGAGGGTGTAAAGAGGATGGGGCCAGACTCTTTTCAGTGGTATCTAGTGAAAGTGGCACAAACTAAAATACGGGGAATTCTGTTTAAGCATAAACACCGAACAGGTTGCCCAGAGAGGATGTAGAGTGTCCATCTTTGGAGATACTCAAAATGTGACTGCAGACACTCCTGAGGAACCTGCTCTAGGCGACCCTGCTTTGAGCTAGGGATTAGAATAGGTGATCTGCAGAGGTACCTTCCAACCTCAACTATTCTGTGATTCTGTGGTAAACTAAGAAAACACTTCAGAGGAGTTAACGTTAGCAGTGTTCTAGTAGAGGAGCCAGTGACAGACAACTCTAAGCCAGAAGTGGAAAAAGTAGAGTTATGAACCAAGCCACTGATCTGTTCCATTGGTAGTGATTAAACTGATGAAACTTTCCTTTGTCTTTTCCTTGATTTTCTGTATGTAATATTTTTACACTTTTTGAGATATACTGTGAGCTATATTTTGTGTCAAAGGCCCATTCCTGGTTCTTAGACTTACATTCTTTCAAGTTATTATTTAGCTTTGTTGCCTGTATTCCCTATATTTATTTTTAACATATTCCCTAAAACAATATTACAATCCAAATGAAACTAATAAATCAAAGGGAAGTGTTGATATAAGAAGCATTTCACCTAAAATTAGGAAGCGAAGAGAAAGGGTGAAAATCTACCTTTTAACGTTGTGTGGAAAGTTACCATTCTTTTTGAGGTAAATCTCACTCTGATGCCACTGTACTTGATCTAAGTAAGAACTGTAGATTTGGTCACACTAGTGCTGTCTTGATTTTATTTTTGTATTTTTTGATAGTGTAGGGAGACAGAAGGGGGATGCTATATATCAAAAGCAGTGAAGAGCAGAGTGAAGTAAGTTACAAGTTAAAGTTAAATATTCTTAGAGTGGCTTTGTAGCTTTTCCCGAAGGTGCTTGTATTCTATTTTACAGTTTTTTGTAATCATATGTAGATGATATAATGTGTCATATATAATATATCACACACATGCATATAAGTATACTTATACATATTTTCTGTGGACGATATTTATAATATTACAATATAATTTCATATCTAATATAGAAACTGAAATTTAGATGGATCAATTTAGAGGCATCCTTTTTTTTTGGTTGCAGGCTTTTAAATGAAATTTAGTTTAGTTAGCATTCCCTTCTACGTTGTTTAGTATCTCTGATTTCTCTTTAATGGAATATAGTGGTTGCCTTTAAAGGGAAAGAGAAAGTAGTTTCTAATTTGGATTCCATGTTTTAACTCTTACACTTCTACTGCGGGGGAAATTCAACCATCTAGACATTAACTAGATTCTTAACCTCACTTGAACTGGCACGTATCTGAACTAACTGTATTGAAGTAGTATAAAACTAGGAAAGTAGAGTCAAACAGATAGTAATATTTTTTTATATCTTTGTGCCACTTGGCATACTCTGACTATTAAAAACGTACAGTGATTGCTCTTTATAAGACATACCATATTGTTTTCAAGTGTAGGTTTAATCAGGCTAAAAACTGAGAGAATCAATTTTGATGAAATGTAGAAAGCTAAAGCGCAGTTGGAAATGGAATTGGCTGGGAGTGTGAAGATCAATAAGAAACACAGCAATTCAGCGTGCTGAATGTAGCGAGGGACCTTGTGACAGAGGAGGCAGAAAAAGGTGTACTGATGTACTCAGTGCCTACTTTGCCTTGGTCTTTACTGGCAAGATCTGGCCTCACGTTTCCCTGTGCCTAGTGGAAGAGTCTGGGGAGTGAATTACTTACTACCCATGGTAGAGAAGATAAGTTAGGGATCATTTAAACAAACAAGAGGTACAAAAGTCTGTGACAAGATAGGATAGATCTGATGAGCTGGGGAGTTAGTGTTGTCGCTGTAAGGACAGCGCTTATAATCTTTGGAAGTCTGGTGGTGACTGGAGGAGGTTGGATGATTGGAAGAAAATGTCATGTCTGTCTTTAAGAAGGACAAGGGGTAGTAGGATCTTGTACACTACCAGCTGGTGAACCTGACTTCATTCTCAGGACAGAGGAAACCAATCAATTACTGTTGTAACTGAAAAGCCAAAAAGTCTTGGTGGAAAATATCACCACCTGTGTCAAAAGACAAAAATGAAGAAAGTATATTTTAGTAGAAGTCCCGGAAGAGGAGAACAAAGGAAAGATGCTGCAATTGTGAGTGATTCTAATTTTGTTGTGATTGGCCTAGCTTTGGCCAAGCTTTGAACTTCTGGGCTTTTTTACATCGCAGTAAAATATGTACAAATTCTATGTCATAAATGAGAAACCATTTCCAATATGCATATATTTTTCCAAGGAAGAAATCTCTAATGTGTTAGAAGAGCAATTTTTGAGGAAGGAGCCATGGTGTACTTGGCCATAGAGCATAGAGTAGAAAGCAAATTCCCTCATTGGAGGGAATATTCTTAATTTTCTGTTAAAAGATTATAATTTTGACAGTGACGAGAACTAATTATTTGTGCTGAATTACTTTTTCTGAGTCTAGAGGGAAAAACCCACTTCTATTACAGTGTTGGAGGAGAGCTTCCTCCTACCTTCTATTATGCTGTTGGAAAAGAACTTCCTATCCTCTACAAAAATTTCAAAAATTGAACTTCAAGAAGAAGCTAGAAGTACCTTTTCCAGATCCCTTGGTGTCTGCCATCTGATTTTTCTCTTTGTTCGCTACAAGGCCTGAGACGTGCAGGCACGTCACAGAACCGTTGTGGGAAAGAGCTCACATTCCTGCTTCCTCCATGCAACTTTCCCTTGGGAAAGGAGTACTCTCCCAGGCACAGCTTCCCCTGGAGCTTTCAGTTCTCCTGAGGCATAATGCTCTCAGGACTAAAACCAGAGAGAGGGTAGAGCTGGGTGGTTCACCTGAAGTAGTTCAAGCTCATTGCAGAGCAATTCAAATACGAGTGCAGAACTAGTGGGTATGCTGATGTTGCCATCAGAATTACCGACGGACTGGCTGAGGAGTGGGGTCATATATCTCGGTGCTGAGTCTTTCTTATACTGTGAGAAGAGATAACATCTGTTATACTGTTGTATACACATTTAAAATTAATAACTTATATTACTAGTTTCTAAAGTTTAGAAATCTGTTAACTTGTTCATGACTTCTCTTCAGGTATCACTGCCCAGTGCCTAAAATTTTCTACGTCCAGTTAACTGTTGGCAACAGTGAGTTTTTTGGTGAAGGAAAGACTCGTCAAGCTGCTAGACATAATGCTGCAATGAAGGCCCTTCAAGCTCTCCAGAATGAGCCTATACCAGAAAAATTACCTCAGGTTTGTGTTTCAAAAAATGTGCTCTGCCTAATCTTCACACTAAGATACCAAATCTTACAATTTATTTATCAGCTTTTCAATGTTTAATTTATTTAGTTTAGTTTTTTCTTTATGTGTTAGCCTCAGTAAAAACAGAAGCAATAGTAAAAAAAACTGTTCGTGTTATTTCTGTATAAAAGCACACCTAACATGGAGCTGGACTTAAATAGTAAAAGTAGAAAGGCATTTTAAAGATGAGAGGATTATCAACAGTGGTTAAGTAAAACACGAGAAAATAATTGAGATTATCCCAAAAGTAGAAAAAATGTCCATTTAATCAGTGGCTTTACAGAGAATGAATTATTGAACTTACTCGTATGTTGTGGCATGAACATGTTCTTTACAATTGAAATGACTTGTCCCCACCCTGAGCCTTACTGATAGCTACTAAACAGCTCTCAGATGGTTTTAGGCTTTTAGCCACTTAGTCCCTTTCTGAATAGTTAGCTTTCTCACTTGTTGTAAGTGGTATATATTGTTGCTTATAAATGAAAATATTGTGTTATGTTTTTAAAAAAATATATTAGCAGAATAATTATTCTTAGAATAATCATTGTAAATTCAAAGGACAAAAATAATAAAATTGCCTTGTCAAATGAGCGCTAACAGATGCATCAGGAGACAATTCTTTTTTTGTATTCTCCTTCTGATGAGTCCTATTGAAATCCTATGCACGGTACAAAACATTAGTGAAAGTGCCTTCAGTGTCTTGTGTGGTTGCTTCAAGGTGCTTTTTAAGATTGGAAATAATTTTCTGTATCAAAAAGACATCCATCTGCCTCACCCTATATTTTAATGTGTTCCTTTTGATCCAAATAGAGTTTGGTTTTACTATGTCATTTTTCTGGATCAGGAAATTCTCTTTAAAATCACTTTCTAAAATTAGTATTGATTTTTTTTTTTTTTTAAACAGAAAAACTATTAAAAGGAATATGTGAAGTCTTAAGTAGAATCTCCATTTTGTTTCCTGTTTTTAATTCCCTTCCTTCCTCTTCTGGTTTCCAGACAAAAGTATTGGTTGATGATGAATGCCAAGTGCAAAGCTGAGTGGGAATGTCATATTATTGAACTGTATTTTTAGATCAACATATCCTTAGTTTTGAAAACTATATATATAATATTGTATTCATAAAAAGAATCCTTGAATTCAAGATACCCATTGATCAGCATGGAAAATAAATTACTGTTATCTAAGTGCATGGGATAATAAGTAAGATAGGTGGGTTTAAATACTTAGTTTTCATAGCGGGTGTATGTGAAACGTGGGTAGCATTTATTTACTTAGCAAAAGTAATAGAATCCTAAATTCACATTCATGTCCAATTTGATCTGTTTAGTGTCTACTGAGATTAGTGTCTCTTAGGGTATGCAGGCTTTTAGGAAAGGATGCAGTTGTGGCAAACTGAGTTTCCTAAATTCTTGTCGCAATCTGCATTGTCATCTCTATCTTGAGCTAATAAAGTAAATTCATTCTTCTCTTCACCACCATAAATTATATATGTAATGAGAAAAATATGGAAGGATTGTCAGGAGACAATACCTTGGGGTTGCTGAGATATTCGCATACTACTGGTAAGACCAGTGGGAGTACCGTGACGTTCTGGCGCAGCAGCAGAAGGCCCATTAGGATCCTGTGGGATCTCAAATGGCAGATGTCTGTGGGTAGGAAACTGAATCGAGTCCTCAGTTAGGAAAGCCTGTGAGGCTTGGTCCTGCTGAGGGTAATGGAAGCGGGTTGAGGGGAGTCATGAGAAAGAATAATCTCTGTTATTTTATGCGTTGTGGTCATAGGTGCCTGGAGAAGGCTGGAGGTGACCCTGGATGGTCATGGTGGAGTACAAAGAGCTGCACTGTGTGGTGCTGGGTGCAGCTATCCAAAGAATTGATGGGTTGAAGTGGTGTTTAAGGGCTTCGCCGTGCTGAGGCTAGGGCTCCTCGCTTGCACTGGCTGCGCGATGCACGCACAGGGCTCTTGTCAGCTGCGGAGTAGTGACGTGCCCTCAGCGTGGGACCCAGTCCAGCTCACTAAAGCTCTGCTTCCTTCAGCTGGACTGACCTGCTGCGATCTGCACCTTCCGTGGAAGATGCGTGATTTGTCATACCTTATTTGTGATACATGGATCAGAGCTAACAGGTGTTAGAATCTGGCTGGCCCTATCCGTTGACTGACTGAAATTCCTTCTCCCTCCATCACTTATTGCCGTCCTGCTTCCAGTAATGCAAGGGAGCAGTGACAGAGCTGCTGAGACCAATCTAGCCCTACATGCCATTAGTCATGAAAAGATCTTCACTGGAATGGGACCCCTGCAATATAGCACAATGAATACATGGTTTTGCCTTCTGATCTGCATAACCATGTTTGCTTAATGCAAATTTATTTATATTCCTATTTTATCCTGAGATACTAAGTTTTTTCTTTTTTTTAAACCAAATGAGTCTAGTGCAAATCTTTTACCCGTATTAAACCACTGAAGAGAAGCATTGTCGTCTTAATACTTCATTGCGCAAACGTGTAGAAAGCGTAAGGTGAACAGGAACAAGAAACAAATAGCAAACAGAGCCAGGGTACAGGTGACTTGCTTTCATAAAAAGAACTATTGTGTGTCTGCCAAAGTAGCTCTGCTGCCTCATAGAACAGAGGCCTAAGAAGGGCCTTACAATTCAAGTGTCAGTTCTGGAATGAGGATCAAATTTAAATCCAAAGCGCCTTAGATGCTCCTGAACATGTTTTATCGTCCTGAAGTTAAGGGAATCAGCCGACTAAGACTTGAAACCTTATTGCTCAGTACTAAGGTCTGGGCCTTAAAGACATATCCTCCTTAGTCTCCACTCACAGTTAGGCTCTACTATGCGTGATGGAAGAACAGGCAAGGACTGAAATTTAAGAACAGACATTTAATGATTTTTTAGATTAATGTGTTTGTGTTAATCATGAAATTTAAACAGTAATTTCTACATTAGACTCTACATATGTGGTTAAGCTAGAGTATCCAGCTAGAGTAGGTTTAGAAAACCTAAAAAAAATCTTGTCTGAAAGACTTACTAGCAGTCTGGTGAACTCTATAATTTTATATTTTAAAATTTATTTATATGTATTTTATGTAATTTATAGCAGTGATTGATTATTCCCCTAGTTAAAGATAAATTGTATTGCATTTCTTCTAAATGTACTTAGCTTTGATTTCTTCTTTTCATGTCTTTAAATCTAACAAACAGCTGTAAAAAAATCTCTTCCCCATATAATTTTATCAATTATGCTCAAATGATTTTAAAATCTTCTTATATAACTGATTGCTTCCGTAGTCTGTCAGTGTAAAGTGCTTTTTCTAATCAATAGTTTGTTTTTACAGCTCCTTTTCTCTACTTTTCTTATTGTCAATCTCCTTTATAAAACACAAACTTAATTGAATACAATATTGAGTAAGGTTCTTACTATAGTTGTTTACAGTAATAATAGTACCCCACAGTTTCTGCTTGATATTCTCTATATCCCAAAAATATATGTATGCTTTTAAATGTTGTCCTTTCAACTCTGTTCAGTTCATTATTCTCTGTGAACCTAAGTCCTTTACTGAATCACTGCTTTGCCTATCCTATAAATAATGACTCACATTTTGATTTCAGTAGTACTTTACCTTTCATTATATTAAATGAGCCAGAGGTACTATGTAATTTCATTCTGGCTCCTCTTGCTGTTACTTAGTACTGCACCCTGTGTTTTTGGCAGCTTCTGCAAACTTTATCAATTTTTGTTTTGTATATTGCTCCAGATCACTGGCAGGGAAGTAAATTGCATTTTCTACTCAAAATTTTTTTGACCATTTAATGAGACAAAAAGCTCCCCAAGTCTATGTGTTAAAGTTGCATGCTTCTGCTGCATTTTTGGTCCTGCTTTATGCTAAAGGTTAATATGTTAAGAGTTAACAACGGGTAGATAAAATTTTCATAATTTTCATTGTTATAGTGAAGAACCTTTTTTTTTTTTTTTTTTTTTGATGTTACTTTATAGCTTCAGTATCTAGATTTTGTATTTATACTGGTGGCTAAAGATTTATATCAGTCTTTCTTATGCAAGACTCTGCAGGAATCCACCTAGTTGAGCCCTATTGGTTTGATGTTTACCTCCCCTAATAAAAAATTAGGAGTCTGGCCAAGGCTACAAGGCTGTTGAGAGATCCCGGTTTGAAACATTCAGGGCTTTCGAGTTTGAAAGTAGCTGAAAGTTAAACCTCTGAGAACTAAGGAAAATGTGGCCTGGGGTCAAAGACCAAAAGGCAGAAATTGTAGAAGGTGATCGCTGTTTGACTGATCCCCATACTGTTGGTTTTCTGAGAAAAATAGGACTTACCTAAATTGCAAAGCAAAGCTGAATTTTAGGTAGGATAATGTTTATATATTCCTTTTGTTGTTTTATCCCTTATCCTCTCAGTTTGTTATCTTCCTATGGATAAATAAATAATGTTTTGTGTTGAGCAAGCTGTTCTCTGTCACTACCTTTTCATACTGGTCATACCTCCCAGAGGGAAGGCTGTGGAGGGGCCGTTAACCAGCTGGACCTGCTGAGGACACCTGCAACCTGGTGACCCAGTCGAAGCGTAGGGGTGATATCACTGAATTTCTTCTCAGAGAAGTACAGGCACTCACCCGTGGCTTGGAAGGGGTGCCCATGGAGGGGAGGCTGAGAAGGAGGTCACAGGATCTTTAATAGTCATGTTTGACACAAGCAGTGTGCGATCAGTTGATTATTATCCATGTTATTAATAAGCCTAAAATCAGTAGAAGTTACTTTGCCTCTAACAGCCATGTAAGCTAATGTGTATGTGTTCTTTTAGTATGAGCAATATGAAACATAACTGTTATATGCAGCTTTACAGGTCAGTTATATGCAGCTTTACAGGCTGATAGTGGGGTACTGAAGTAGATACACAAACAAAAATTTACTGCATGACAGAACTCAAAAAGAGTTTAAGACCGGCGGGAAGAGTATATTGCATTTTTTACCTTCTAAAAAAAAAAAATTTTACTATGATCATATTGTATTCTTCATTTTTCAGAATGGAGAAGCAGGAAAAGAAACAGAAGAAGATAAAGATGCAAACAAGTCTGAGATCAGTGTAGTGTTTGAAATTGCTTTGAAGCGCAATATACCTGTCAGTTTTGAGGTATGTGTTACATATTTATTTGTTTGCTGAGAAAGTATTAAAAACACCTACTACTAAAACTCAACAAGATTAAAAATAATAATAATTATGAATAGGACACTTTTAAATTCATGCAAATTATAAATAGAAAAGTTTGGTAGTATATCTGAATCTAATACACTTGAATTTTTACTATTACATTAGGTGCTCTCTAAGAGCATTATAGACCTAACATTTGGATGGTAACAAGTGGATTGTAGAAAGACTGTTCAAGCATCCCCTGTAGGGTGTGGAATTATAGGATCAGTGGCCACGCTTGAGCTGAATTGAAATCATTCTTCAAAATGGACTCAGCTGAGATGTTTGCTTTAACGGTAGGAGATTTTTTAAGGCGTGGATACACTATAGAAGTTCCCATTGAGACACTTTACATCCTATGTGCTGTTTTCAGAAAGTCATGGGTACATTTTTTTATCTTCCACAATGTTCAATTCCATATCAATCTATACTTAAGCCTTCATGATTTTTCTTCACATTTCATACATATTTATCTATGAAACTGCTTCAGACACCTTTGTTTACCTTAAAAAATAAAAAATTTTTGGAATAGCTCCAATACAATCAGTGAACTAACTATGGGAGGATGAGTAATAGTAACAGCAGAATTTTTCCGATGAGAAAGCTTTGTACAACCTGGTTGTAAAAATCTGATCTTATTATGGTAGAATCTACCAAATTTCAAGTTTTGATTTTTGTTTACATACAGAAAATGCTGGTTTAAATGACACTTTAAAGTTATTTTTATTTTTCTACTTTTTATTATACATTTATACTGAATAAATTTGAAGGACGTGGGTAGTGCCTATACTAGTAGTGGTAATTTTCTCCAATATTTTTGGTAGAAAATGAAGAGAAAGTAAAATCTCAGGGATAAAACTGGAGGTGTTGGGATATCAATGTGTGACTACGTGGAAAGAATCTTGTAATTCTTATATAGGATCAGACATAATGGAAACACATGCCCACATTTCAAAAAAGGAAACTCGTAATTAATGTTGCAGCTTTCACCGATCATTTTCTACCTTCAGTATTAAAAAGCATTTGGAATAGTGCCATATAAATTAATGCACTAAACTACAGAGAGATGAATGGTCGTGGATCACAGGATATCTGGGAGGTTAGAAAGAAAGAGGGATAGTGCTTTAAATATGTTCCTAACCTCATTCCTATGTTTTAGCCTCTTTAAGAGACACCATTTGATGAGGAAAAAATGAAGATAGTGATACTTAGTAAAGAAAAAGTCTAACGTGACATTTGTTATAGAATCACAGAATGGCCAAGGTTGGAACGGACCTCTGGAGATCATCTAGTCTCCTGGCTCAAGCCAGTCCCCTGGCTCAAGCAGGGTCCTCTAGAGCACATTGCACAGGAGTGCATCTAGCTGGGTTTTGAATATCTCCAGCGAAGGGGACTCCACAACCCCTCTGGGCAACCTGTTCCAGGGCGCTCTCACCCTCCCAGGAAAGAAGTTTTTCCTTATGTTTAGATGGGACTTCCTGTGTTTCAGTTTGTGCCTGTTGCCTCGCCCTGTTGCTGAGCACCACCAAAAATAGACTGGCCCCATCCTCTCGACAACCCCCCCCCCTTCAGATACTTGTACACATTGATGAGATCCCCTCTCAATCTTCTCTTCTCCAGGCTCAACAGGCCCAGCCCTCTCAGCCTTTCTTCAGAGGAGAGGTGCTCCAGTCCCCTCATCATCTGTGTAGCCCTCCGCTGGACTCTCTGCAGTAGCGCCATGTCTCTCTTGTCCTGGGGAGCCCAGCACTGGACACAGTACTCCAGGGGAGGCCTCAGCAGGGCTGACGAGAGGGGCAGGATCACCTCCCTCCACCTGCTGGCAACACTCTGCCTAATGCACCCCAGGAGACCATTGGCCTTCTTGGCCACAAGGGCACACTGGTGGCTCATGTTTAACTTGTTGTCCACCAGGATTCCCAGGTCCTTCTCTGCAGAGCTGCTTTCCGGCAGGCCAGCCCCCAGCCTGTACTGGTGCCTGGGCTTATTCCTCCCTAGGCGCAGGACCCTGCCCTTGCCTTTGTTGAACTTCATGAGGTTTTTCTCTGCCCAGCTCTCCAGCCTGTCCAGGTGCCTGTGAATGGCAGCACAGCCTTCTGGTGTGTCAGCCACTCCTCCCAGTTTAGTATCATCAGCAAACTTGCTGAGGGTGCACTCATGTCCCTTCATCCAGGTCATTGATGCATATGTTGAACAAGACTGGCCCCAGGACTGACCCCTGGGGGACACCACTAGCCACAGGCCTCCAACTTGACTCTGCGCCACTGACCGCAACCCTCTGAGCTCGGCCATCCAGCCACTTCTCAGTCTGCCTCGCTGCCCATTCATCCAACTCACACTTCCTGAGCTTGCCTATGAGGATGTGATGGGAGACAGTGTCAAAAGCCTTGCTGAAGTCCAGGTAGACAACATCCACTGCTCTGCCCTCATCTACCCAGCCAGTCATCCCATCAGAGAAGGCTACCACGTTGCTGAAGCACAATTTCCCCTTGATGAATCCATGCTGGCTACTCCTGATCACCTTCTTGTCCTCCACATGCTTAGTGAGGACCTCCCGGAGGAGCTGTTCCGTCACCTTTCCAGGGATGGAGGTGAGGCTGACAGGCCTGTAGTTTCCTGGCTCCTCCTTCTTGCCCTTTTGGAAGACTGGCGTGACACTGGCTTTCTTCCAGTCCTCAGGCACCTCTCCTGATCTCCAGGACCTTTCCAAGAGGATGGAGAGTGGCCTAGCGATAACATCCGCCAGCTCCCTCAGCACTCGTGGATGCATCCCATTGGGGCCCGTGGATCTGTGAATGTCAGGTTTGCCCAAATGCTGTCTAACCCGATCCTCCTCGACCAAGGGAGAATCTTCCTTTCTCCAGACTTTCTCCCTGGTCTCCAGAGTCTGAGATTCCTGAGGGCTGGCCTTAGCAGTAAACACTGAAACAAAGAAGTTATTCAGCAACTCTGCCTTCTCTGTATCCTTCGTCACCAGGGCACCCATCCCACTCAGCAGCGGGCCCATGTTTTCCCTAGTCTTCCTTTTGCTATTGATGTATTTGAAGAAGCCTTTCTTGTTGTCTTTGATATCCCTTGCCAGATTTAATTCCAGCTGGGCCTTAGCCTTCCTTGTCGCATCCCTCCATACTCTGACAATGTCCCTGTATTCCTCCCGAGTGGCCTGTCCCCTTTTCCACATTCTGTAGACTTCCTTTTCTGTTTGAGTTTTGCCAGGAGTTCCTTGCTCATCCATGAAGGTCTCCTGCCCGCTTTGCTGGACTTCTTACTCATAGGGATGCACCGATCTTGAGCCTGCAGGAGGTGATGCTTGAATATTAACCAGCTTTCTTGGACCCCTCTTCCTGCTAGGGCCCTACCCCATGAGATTGCTCCAAGTAGGTCCCTGAAGAGGCCAAAGTTAGCTCTCCTGAAGTCCAGGGATGTGATCTTACTTATTGCCCTGCTCCCTCCTCGTAGGATCCTGAACTCCACCATCTCTTGGTCACTGCAGCCAAGGCTGCCCCCAGCCTTCACATCTCCAACCAGACCTTCTTTGTTTGTTAGTACAAGGTCTAGCAGCGCACCTCTCCTTGTTGGTGTCTCCACTACCTGTGTCAGGAAGTTATCCTCAGTGCTCTGCAGGAACTTCCTGGACTGTTTGTGCCTAGCTGTGCTGCCTTCCCAGCAGATGTCAGGGTGGTTGAAGTCCCCCATGAGAACCAGGGCCTGTGATCATGAGGCTACTTCGAGCTGTCGGTAGAAGGCCTCATTGACTTCCTCTTCCTGATCAGGTGGCCTCACCGCCGTGTCACCTGTGTTACCCTGCCCTTTAGTCCTTACGCATAGGCTCTCAACTTGCTCTTCATCCACGCCGAGGCAGAGCTCCATAGATTCTAGTTGCTTATTTAGTTGCTTTGCGTGTCTAGTTGAATGTTTAGAAGAATGTTGAAAAAAGACAGTCTCTTGCTCTCTCAACAGGTTTTATGTTATTATTTCCTGTCTTTAAGTATAGGTGACATTCTTAAAAAGAGTTCTGGTTTAACTCGGATCTTAAAAGATGGCTTATATTTCAATAAAACTACTGAACAATTAGGGATAACCCACAGGGTCTGATGTTTCTAATAGGGTTCTTTTTACAAATGTTTTTGTGATTCCAGGCATGCATCAAAGCTTTCTCTAGGGTTTTTTTTTTTTTTTTTGTGATAACTATAAAATGATCAGCCTTTTCTTCATCTGACAAATATTCCAACAGTGCTGTGTTATGCAACTAAGTAACAGTAATAAAGATATGTGAAGTTCTATGTAAACACGTTTTCAGAATTGCATAATAGGTAGGGAATAGGGAGAGCATGCAGAGCCCAGGTTTTGCATGCTAATGTCAGTGTGTCCATTCAAACTGAGTGTGTGGTTTCATTCCAGCTGCTTTGCCAATGGGAGTTATGCACTCATTATCCTGTTTATTCTGTTCAAATAGTGTGGCTAGTTTTAATTATCTAAGAAATCTAGGAAGATTTTAAAGGGATTTCTATCTGATAAATGGCTAACTAAAATAAAATCATTGAATTCCAGTAAAAGCAACCTTTTATAGCAACGTATCATTGATGCATCCTTATCTAACTTATTCATCAACTTTTAAGACAAACTGCAATGCCTTTATGACATACATGGGACTGTCACTGAACGGCTTTTAAGGAAGGATGCAAAATTGATCTATGTATTATTAAAATAGATGTAAAATGCTCATTTTGCTTATTATTCCCTGCTTGAGAGTAGACTGAAATCTTGCTATTCTAGTTCTCTTGCAACATAGATGATTTTTCTTTCCGAACTTGTCAGTAAGGAGTTGAGTGAGCCCATGGAATTAGAACAACTATATGCAAATAATACTGTACTCTCACCAAACATTTAGATGCCTTGGGGTGTTTTTCACTCAATATTTTTCTTTGGGTTGGAGTGTTCTTTCTTTAAGAGACCAAATACAATAATCCTTTTTTTCATTCTGAGTTTCGTTCTCAATATCAAGATTGAGGAGATGCAATGCCCAAACAAGCATTTTTTCTTCCCCCTATGCTCTTTTGGGAAAAAGAGTTGAAGTTTCAGTCTTATTATAATGGTGCCTGCACAGATTCTGTATTTTGAACTAAGAACAAACTGAGTTGCTGACTATGAAAAACTGAGCAAGTTCTCAGGATGAAGTTTCACACCCATCTGGCTCCTAGACTCCTAGGGATTAAGGCTTTCAGATTAGGTTATGGACGTACTGAGTAGCTCTCCTTCTGATTTTGGATGAAGGGAGGCCAGCCTTCCTCACTCTACTTTTAATAAACTATCCAAACTCTTTTTTTTTTTAATATTTTTTTTTTTAACTGGGAAAATCTTGCATGTGTGCCTAGTTGCACAAGCAAAATTCTCGATGATCATGCATATAGGTAACATGTTTTTCCTGATCTATTTTTTGTCCTCTTTGTTTTTTTTTTAAGTCTATTTAATGTTGTCAAAATCTTGTGAATTTTCTACCTGTAGTCTCAGTAATAGTTGAAGCAGCATTGCTCTTTCATTGTAGTTGTACTGCTGTTTTTCATTTGTCAGCATGATTCGTTAAATTGAGCCAAATTCACTCTTGATGTAACTTGACCTTAGATGTATTTTGGCCCCATGTGTTTTCTCTTGCTGGAGTTATTCTTTAAATCAGTGGAACAGAAAAAGAAAAGCGTATTGAACTGTCATCCTTAATCAAATTCTCAGCTTTAAATTAGCCGTGATTTGGTCAAATCTTTCAACTGAGGAAATGGTTTAGTGTACTAATGCAGATAGTGTTCTTGGATAGCAGACTGAATTTCTTCTTAATGTTTTGTGTCCCTAGGTTTATAGAAGAACTATTTAAAATCACGTGGAGTAAAAAGATATAAAATCTAGGATTAACCAAAATGGTTTTAGGTTAATGTTTTTTTGCTAAGTTACCAAATTTGGGTATTGAGTTTGATTCGGAGCCCATCTGAAGCCTATGGGATTCATTCCATTGACAACACAAAGATTTTTTTTCATTTACACACTAACAAGGACACAAATTTGAATATTTTTCCTTGCAATTATTTACCTTGTGTCACGTACTTAAAAGTTTAAAAGGTTAAAAACATACCACAAAACATTATATTTTCATATGCATGAAAAAATATTTCTTAATATAAAACTAATCTCATTTTGTATTAAAATTCTTTTTTCTGTATATATTTGTGTGCATTTTTATATATATGAGAAAAAGTATATAAAACTAATATTTTAGGAACTCGACAATTACATTTCTTAAGGAGTTATTTTGTCCTTTTTCATCTGGTCAGTGTAGACATTCTTGTGCATTTTATTAATACATTATATTGTATATAAGTGAAAACACCTATATAATGGTATTAATAAGATCTAATCGCAAAAATATTAAGGGCCTTTATAATGTTAGTTTTGCCATGTTTTGCAGCCAATGCATAATACTTGAATAGCAAAGTACAGTAATACAGTAAGACACACCTTTAAAACAGAGTGGAAAACACTTCAGTGTGATGAAGGCACATAGCACTGATACGAAGCCCTATTACGCCTGAAAGTGCGTGGTCCTGGAATTAGGTTCTTCAGTTCTGATGTAGACAGTGCAGCTCCACGTGGCTGAGTATGGATTAGTGCAACAAGAGCACAACTTGAGTTCTCGCTTAGTGAAGCGCTAGTGGACCGCTTCTGAGTGATGTAATTTTGAAAAAACTTCTGAAATTCTTACCGTGAAACTTAGACTACAACAAATAAATCCCGTGCTGGCACAGATGTTGTCTTACTCTGGGAAAATGTGGACAAAGTTTTCTGTTATTTTTCATTTTGTATCTTTTTATTGATATGTGCCGTGATAATTATATTTTCTGGGTGAAACTGCCGCAAAAGAGAGCTTAAAAAAGGAATATAAGCCTAAAGAGACCTCATTACAGTGTAATGGCAAAACTAAATAATGCAAGGGACATGACCTTGATAAAAAGAACTTTAATACAAAACATGTTGTCATAATACGAAAGTTGAGGATTTCAACACATAAAAATGCAATTATTGTACCAAGAGCACCCTAGCACCTTTGCCTCAGTGTCCTTGCACTCAGGCCTTATACTTGTTCAGCAAATGGTTTGATGTTATTGCACCTGCTGAAAAAGTATGTATTTGTATTGTTTTTGAAGTTGATACGAGGAGGTGCCTGTCAGAAGCTCTGATCTTGCCTTACAGGCATATATATTACATATAACAAAAATGAAATTAGGTCACTGCTTCCTCCCATTGAACAAAATAACCTTTTCACAAATGAAATCTATAGTACTTATAGATGTTATCAAGAGCAGTACGTGTTGCATGCATGAGTAGATGGCTATGTTAGCACTTGTGCTACTGTGCTACTGTAATTTGTTGGTAAATGCAGCCTATTGGTTTAACCTTCTGAAAGAAGTCTTCTGTTTGTGGAAAGGTGAAGATAGAAGAGACCTAACGGAACTTCTTTGTTTTATTTCATCATATTATTGTAACTTGTAATAGTTAAGAGGTATTTAAAGCAGGTTTTCTCATTGTTTTTCATCCTGGATATGTTTGGAAAGGAATGTATGAATTCAGCTTTGCAGAGCTGACTGCTTTTTTGTGTGAGTTACGGTGGTTCTGCTAATATCTCCCATTAGTTCTGTTGGGAGCGATAGCTGATGATCTTGGGGCTAGACTGTGGCAGCCTATCAGATATACACGGTATCGCTCTAAGCTGTGTGCTCTGGCAAGATGAGGATAGAGAGCAGGCATGCTGCTGGTAACCTGGACAGCGTAAAATTACTGGTATTTGAGACTAAAGTTTGGGTCCTTGCATGAACATCCCAGTTTTGAGTGATGCTGGAAAAAAGTTATGAGCAGGTTAAAGTGATGCCCTATGAACATAATTCTGAATATTAGAGAAATAGCTGAAGCCTGGTGGCCCTTGATGAATTGAAGTTCTTTAGTATGTGAAGTGCCTTGCGAGGAAAGATACGGTGCCTTGGTTAAAATACGTGCTGTGTTAGTGTTGTGTACATTTTTTTGGAAAATATAGGTCTATTGTACATTCTGTAAAACACTGAATAGGATGTTTAGATTTACTTTACCTCATCAGCCTTAATTTTATATCCTCACACCTGGTAGGCGCATTAATACTTGTCCAGATTGTACGCAACCGCGTGTAAGTGCCTTCAGTTAGCCAGAAGGTCACATCAGTGGTAAGAACATTGTGTTGCAGAAGCGTGAAGTGAATAACTAAGGTGTATTCTTATAGGGTGATTTGATTCATTGTAACTTCTGTTCAAAAGGTGATTAAGGAAAGTGGACCTCCTCACATGAAGAGCTTTGTCACGCGAGTTACTGTAGGAGAGTTCACTGCAGAAGGAGAAGGGAACAGTAAGAAGCTCTCAAAGAAACGTGCTGCGATGGCTGTCCTGCAAGAGCTTAAGAAACTTCCTCCTCTTCCTGTGATTGAAAAGCCAAAACTGTACTTTAAAAAACGCCCCAAAACAATATTGAAGGTATGTGTCTGTGTCTGCCTGTGTGTCAGAATTAGGAATGTTTGCTTAGGAAGTAACAGAATTGCTTCATTTTTAAACGAGGAAAAACTAATTTGTCATCTTCTGTCAATTCTTTGTCAATATTGTTATATATTTGCTTGCACTGATACGCCAGTACTTTTTTAAATTCTAAGAACACGGTGAAATTCTCAAACGTAATGACTTGTAAGGTACTATTTCTTAAGACCCGAGCTTGCATCACTGAAACGTGCAGGAGGTTGTTCCAGTGTAGTGGAGGATCAAACCCTCAGAATATCTCTGCGCATTTGTGTGAATGTTCCGCATCTACTCCGTTGGGAGGTCCTTCTGGAACATATGATGGCTCTCTCCCTGCTCTTTTCTCTCCCACCCATGCCCCCTGAAGCTTTCATTTAAAGAGAGAGATGTATATGAAAGAACAGATACATGGGGGAATGGTGCACAGTCCAGTGTCCTCCCCTCATGGAGCTGATTTTGGGAATTTTGTGGGTTCAGCTTCAATGTGTTTAGATCGTCGAAAGAGCCGAAAGAAGCCCGGCAGTTTATTCATCTGAGCTGAGTGTGTCATGTTTCAAGCTCCAAAGAAAAACAGTTGCTTGTTTCGTGTGCCTATGTTGAGGTTAGTGTTTGTTTGATAACACTCTGTAGCTCTCAAAAAGATAGAAAATAGACTGGAGACCAGCCCATGAAGGACTTGGTGACTTTGAACTATCCCTCCATGAAAATGTGCCCCATCTCAAAGGGTATTAATGTGCTTCTTGCTGCAGTAAGGCTTCCTTTAGAGGGTCTGGATTCTTGTGAGCTCAAATTTCTTAAATGGTGCTTTTATTATCAGTGGCAGCAGATTTGTTGCTGCTTCTTGAATTCAGTTAGTCCACACTGACTAGCCCTGATTTGTCCATTCATCCTAACTTTGTACAGAAGCAAAGGGCCATCTGAAGTAATCCGTCTTCCAGTTGAACTAACAAAAGTGTTCTCCAGGTATACTCGTGAAGCATCACTACATGGTCTCAGCACTGTACAATTAATCAGATTAACTTGTCATCTATTCAGTCTGAAAGCAAAGGCCTTTTAAGTAGTTAACATCTTCTACATTTCATTTTATTTGAGGAAGTATTATTTTGTGAGGAAAGCAGTTAAACTCTGGACGTGATTTTCCATTGTCTGGCATATTGGGTAGTCGTTTACACCTGTACAAAAGAATGTCTTATTATGTTTATTTAAAAGCACATTTGTAGCCTTTCATGCTTGTTTCGAATTGGGTCTACGCAACAGTGGAAAGTTAGTCACTTTCTGTCTGGTCTCACAGAGTGACTTTTGCCCTATAATCTGCAGATCGGAAACCTCAAGACTAGAACTATGTTACACAAAACAGAAAACTGTTATGTGCAAAAGCCGTACTTTGGAATATATTTATAGGACCTAAATTTAATCTATTTTTCTGTATTGGCCTCTTGTTGATTAAAAAACAAAGCCTGTTCAATTTTTGTTCTGAATTTGACAACTGTAGGGATAATAAACACACTGGTTGTGTTAAAATACACAACTATGTGCACAACTTGCATTATGTTAGGTTAGGCAGCTCTATACGAGCGAAGTCGTATAGAGTCTGAAGTTTTAAATATGACTTGAACTCAGTCCTCACTGAGTATTGCATAGACTGTAAAAATAAATAAATACTTAGTCTGAGCAAAGGTATGTCTGTTAGAAACCTGTATCCTGAGTGCAGTATGTACTGAGTGCAGAATTCTGTAGGAGCTAACAGCACAGCTATCTAGAATAAGCAAATACTTCGGAGAATGCAGAACTGGGTTTGGACACTGCACAGAGTCCTTTAATCTTCCTCCTCTCTTCATTTGCCTTTATGTCAAAGTGAGAGATTTTTCAAAGAAACCTGGGTTAATTACATACCTAGCTCCTACTGAAATTCTGGATATTGGATTCCCAAAGACTTTTGGGAAACTTTTAGCAAAAAAATATATTTAGTGCAAAACCATCAGCATTAATGCAGCTTTAAAGCTGCAAGACCTGAAAGTCGGAAAACAAAGTGTTACAGAATCTGTTGGCTCTGGCTGTCTCATTTTGGCAAATTCTGCGCAAGTACACTCTGAGCAGACTTACATGATAAGGGTATAATAATGTCAAAATTTCTTATATTACCATATACATACAATTACCATATACAGTTACAATTTTAAATTTAATTACCCAAAGTTGACCACATTAGAAACAGACGTTAATAGTCAAAACCTGGATATGCAGAAGGTCTTTATTTTTTGAATAGCCAAACCTCCAAAATGCATTTAGTTTTCCCGTTTCTTTTTGTTTAATCTGTACATATTTTGAGCATTGAAGAAAAATGACAATAACTTTTTTTTTAACTTGTATATATATTTACAAGGCTATATCTTATGACCTGCACTTTATTTAGCCTGCTCTTCATTTTGTCTCTGCCTGGCTCCTTGCCCACACAGCTGCCCTTGTGCATGACATTGTCCTGATTCTTTTACCTACATATTCCCTAACAACTTTAATGATTACACTATGAAGGGTTTGCTGCACAGCTTTCTTAATATATTATCCCTCTGCAGTCTTTCCGTTCAGTTTCTGATCTTCTCTTTAGGTTCTTTGTTCTTTTTTGAGAAGCTCAGATAAGCGTGGCTTCTGGTCTTCTCGTATTCTGCAAAAGCCTTCATAAAAAGGAAGTAAAATAATAATATAAAAACACTTCTACATTCAAATTCCGTTTACGTTTATAAGTTCTTCCTTATGCATTATGGCATATGAATTAGCCATATATGACTTCAGATAAATATGTTTGTATCTTAATTCCTTATCCTTTCCTTATCTCTGCAAGCAAATATTTTGATAGCTGTATACTCTGAGTGAGCATTTGCCTTACGCATAACATATTAAAAGGATTTCAAGACTAGTACAGATATTTTGTAAGGACTGTAGTTTTCCACTTGTCTGTGTAATTTTGGACATACCAGTCTCTCTGTGCTTTTGTTTACCCCATCAGGTAGAGGCATGCTATCACCAACAATGCATTTTGACGATGTAGTTGTGAAGATGGATATCTGTAAAGCGTTTGAAATACTTCCATGGGTGGCTCATAGTGCAAAACGTTTGTAGCCATTGGAGATACTCCTCTCCTTGTGTTTTCTAGCTTCACTATGTAACAGCATTTCAAGGGTTTCAATTCCTATGACATGCAAACAGAGCAAGCCTTCTGCATCTTCAGTTTAGTTGTAGGATGGAAGGCAGGAATCCTGGGAGAAGTGCAGCTTCCTTGTTTTATGTCAAATCTTTTGTGTCCCTGTGTAAATCTACCTCTTAATGTACTGCATGTTCCAGTGTTGTAGCAAGCTATTTAAGGCGCTGAGGGAAGGGTCACAGAAGTAGGGCAATGAAGTATAATTGGTGAGTCTGCTTATTGTCATCCATCCCCACAGGGATGGATGCCATCCATCCTACATAGATAGTTAAGGATATTAGTAGACTGCAGATGTTGGGCATACACGCTTCCCACAACAGTGGCGGAGAGTAGGTGCTTTTACTTGAAACAGTATGCGCTTGAAGAATATTATCTTCTGTTACGTGATCAGCAGATGATACAAAATTTATTTCTTGTTCTCTCAAAACAAATAAGAGAGGACCATAG
Organism: Struthio camelus; assembly: GCF_040807025.1. Classification (NCBI taxonomy): domain Eukaryota; kingdom Metazoa; phylum Chordata; class Aves; order Struthioniformes; family Struthionidae; genus Struthio; species Struthio camelus. The sequence goes on from NC_090943.1 coordinate 129,505,337, forward strand.
TAAATGATTTATTAAAATAACGTAACAGTTTTATTGGTATATGCTGAAATCATGGTTGTTCAGGCTTTTTTTTGGTTTTTTAAACTTTTTTAGACTGGACCAGAATATGGTCAAGGAATGAATCCCATCAGCCGCCTGGCTCAGATCCAACAGGCCAAAAAGGAGAAGGAGCCAGAGTATGTTCTTCTTTCAGAGAGAGGAATGCCTCGTCGTCGAGAATTTGTTATGCAGGTATCGACTGCTGTTACGTTAGAGGCAATTCTCTTATTTGGTTGTGTTCAAAAACAAGAAAAATGGTGGCATAATATAAAGCTGATCCCTATGTGTTTAACTCTTTACTTTTTCGTCGGTTGTATAGCAAGAGCCTCCTATATGTTTATCTTTTGGAGATTTCACATTTTTATACTCCTTTTATTTTTATTCCACCTAATGGTTTCTGCTTTATCTCTAGATTTACTATTTGTTCATGATTTATTCACTTTCATTTGTCTTTTTGAAATTTTGCAGCTGTTGATTGAGGTAATGCAACACTAACAAGTATTTTGAAATATCGAGGAGACTCTCCATCTTTCTGAACCTTTTCTTTTAAGAAAGTAGTGGTGTACGTCTTGTAAGAGCAGGCTCCTTCCAGATTTTCACTTTCTCCATGGTTTTGTTAATACCTGAAATACCACAAAAAGCTTTTCATCATGTTTTTAGCCTGTCCAGTGAAAGGTCCTGGGCCTAACAGGGAAACAGCAAATCATCAAAATTCGTATAATTTTTAAAGTAAGAACATTTTCAAAGGTTTAATATGGCCATGGTATTTTAGTAGCTGGCACAACAGCAGGCTAAGCAAGATTGGGGACAGGAAAGAACATTTTTTTTTCTTGTCATGTTTTCACTCAGATAATTTTGTGCTGGAATGGTTCCGAACAGCATATCAGAACATGTTTTGACTTTTTGTCTACAAACCGCACCAAGATGTCACTTCTGATCACAAGTGGAATTCATGATGTTCCAGCACCTCCTTCTCTACAAAATTAGTTATGTTTTCACTTAAATCTTTAAATCCATCTTTCTTGTGTACCTGTATCTTCCTATCTTGGATCTCAGTGGTCTTTATGGAGAATTTATTATTTTTCTTTCTGGAAAAAAAAGATACTGGGCTCTTTTTCTGTCTAGAGTTATTGTTGCAGAATCTGTATATATATGAGTATAGACTTAGATTTCCACTTAGATTTTTATGTGATTTGAAAGTATTTGAAAAAGAGTAATCCTGTCATAGACTCTTTCTTCCCCTGCTCAGTCTTTCTTGGGAGAGTCCGCAGTCTGAGGTGGTTCTTTGAGGTCTCAGAAAATGACTGGGTACAGCAGTTCAGTATCTAAGAAAAAGTGGCAGAGAATTTGTTTCTTCACTGAAGGATTCTCAGTAATAGTAATCTTTGGTCTGAATCAAAAAATAATCTTATAGGAAGTTAATGCATAGGAGATTCCTATGTGAAAGGGTGAATCAAAGACATTCCATGGATCAATCGCTTTATTATGTATACTTGTAAATACTGTAACCTCATTTTTAACCTTTTTTTAATATTTATACATTAAAATCATACTGCTGTTTCTTTTGCCTTCAGGAAGTCTCAGTGGATTCATCATGACACGCAAAAAAAACCTTATCAGAATAAAAAGCCTTTGTATAAACTACTTAAACAATGTTTTCATTTAATTTAATTGAATGTGGAAGTGAAATATCCAGAGATAATATGTTCATTTTTATCTGTCACACAAAGAGCAAGTTTAGATGTGATGAAATGGATCCAATTACTTGTCCTTACCACTAAATAAACAGAAGAAAACCTCTGATGACATTAGTTGGTGTTCTATTCCCAAAGTCAATTTCAGAAAGCTCCTTCTCTTTTTAGTCAGACCTTTAATCCTTGGCAGAGGTTATAATAACAGCTAAACCGGTTTTACAGGTCCGAGAAATAGCAGCACGTTGATTTATTGTAAGCTATGTTATAAATTATCATTGTGTCTTGTCCCGTTAAAGTCCTTCAATGTTACTGCGTACAAACTTATAGGAGGTTGGCTATTTTCTGATTGTGATTGCAGAACTGCATAAAGGATAAGCTTTTTTATTTCATGATTGCTAATATTTCTGTTTTATGTGGCTGAATCTTTTTGTTTAGTTGTGTATGTATTTTTTCCAAAGGATGTTTACAATCATTCTTATTTATTGACAGTTTTTCTTTTGTGTTTATAATTAGTAGTATTTGAAATAAAAAAGCTTAAACTTTTTGGAAAATATATACATGATAATTTGATGAAAGTCAATAATTTTTAAATAACAAATCTTAAATAGCATTTTTTATTTATTTAACAAGTATGTGTCTGTCTAATTTTTTTTAAAGCTCCTTCTGGAATATTTCAGCTCTTTGACCTCTTAAGGGACCTTTTATTCTAGTTGCCTTGTGCATTGTATTGTTTTTATTTTACTTTGGTTTCCATTTTTAATATACTTTTGAGACCATCCACCATTTTTAGAGGCAATTCAGCAATTACAATGGCTTAATGCACAAAGTGACATGTAGCTATTAAAGAGCTATGAATATTCGACAGATGAATGTGAATGACAGAGCTAATACCACAGACAAGGCACATACAACTTGTGTGGTTTATGAATGGTACCAAACTCAAATAATACGTTACAGCCACACTCTTAGTGGATATCTGTTGTCCGTAGTACGTCTTTATTTTTAGGTTTTAACTTCTAGTTTTGTGAAAGGCATCTTGCTTGTCAGAAAACCTTTATGTAGTGCGAACAACAGGTTTGCAGCTTTCCAAGTAATGCCTTGATGAAAGCTAGTCAGGTGCAAGCAGTGAAGAAGGAAACAGCCGTGAGTCCTCCTTGCACTTGTTTCCCTGGGGACTCAACCCCTATGTTCCTCGCTGCGCCATGCAGAGGCAGGAGTACGCAGATGGCTGTCGTCTGTCTATAGAAATTGCTGTCTTTTAAATCTCCAGATCGTTTATTTTGTCTCCCTTGTTCTGGATACTGTTGCAATCATGCTGGAGAGCTGCTGCAGACCCCACTTCTACAAGGAAAAGAAGTCCAGATCCTGTAGCACCTCCTCCTTTAAAAAAGAGGAGAAAGCAAGAGTCGGGGGTGGATATTCAGCAGGGGAAAGGGATTGGCACAGAACCTGGTGGAAAGGAGAGGACTCCATGTGCGCACTGTAGATATACAAAAAAATAGCTCTTTGTGAATTTGAGGACCTTCTAAAAAATGCAAGCAAGCTCACCTGTGGGAAGTAGCATTGTAGTCCCCTTTTGCACTGTTCTTATTTTTTGGAGATTGCACCATGAAAAGGGCTGACGCAGTTGTTGGTAGGTCAGCCGGATTATTATGTGGTGATATTGAAAGGTCATGTACTTACCATGTTTATGATCAATATATTTTTTTTAAGGTAAAAGTAGGCAATGAGATTACTACTGGAACAGGCCCAAACAAGAAAATAGCTAAAAGAAATGCAGCAGAAGCAATGTTGCTACAGCTGGGTTATAAAGCCTCTACTCCTCTTCAAGATCAGCCAGAAAAGGTGAGAACCAGTTGTTATGATGGCAACATTTCACCCTTTGTCCAGATATCTTAGCTGTTTCAACTTAGTAAAATCAGAACCTTAAATGTATGCACCACCTGTTACTCAGGTGTATTTCAAACCTTATTCTTCATTTAGCTACAACTCTATAACTACAGTGAATGGTGAGTGCAGCCTGTCCTCTTGTGAGAGTAAGAACAGAAATGTAATTTCAGGAGTATAGTGTATGTGCAAAAATACGTGCTTGTAACATGAGTGCACATATTTCTACTTAAAAAATGAGGGCACACATGCCTCTTGCTTTTATTCCATTTTTGGTGTCCATGATAGGATACGTCCTCTCTTCTGAAACTGCGATATCCTGTATCATTAATTTTCATGTATGATATTATTAGTTGTCATATGTGAAGTAGTCACAGATGTTTGTCTTACTGTTGCATATGCACTAAAAGCACTCTAGGAAAAGATGGCTTTTTCAAGGCCAAGAAACACGTGTGTCAAATTTTTGTGGAAAAGTAGTAGATGACATTTTAAATTCATTCATGTTGCAGGTTAGTGATGTGCAGCTTAACACTGCTCACCTCTCTTGGGCTTGTTGTTGATAAAACAGTTTTATTACCACAATTGAGTGTTAAGATTTTGCTTTTTATATCCTGAAAAGACCAGAGCAAGGTATTTGGCTAAGCAGTGGACTCAGCAGAGCTTCTGTCGTATGCATGAAGTCACTGCACGATACTTTCATCGGAGCTTACCTGTTTACTGTTACTGCACCAGCTCAGGTCAACAGAATGCTCTACTGGGGTTCTGTAGGGCCCACATAATAAACCTGTATACATACAGTACTGTATTCTCTTCTGAGTGGTGGCTCAGTGGTGGCCTCCTTTTCCGTTTAGGAAAAGACTATAAATATATCACAGAATCACAGAGTAGTTTAGGTTGGAAGTAGTTCACAAAATGTGAACTACTCAGATTTTATGAAATGGGAGTATTCAAGACACTAGAACAAATTTTTATAGCTTGCTGGGGTCAAGGGCATAAAACATCATTAGACCATCTAGTCCGATCTTCTGTATATACCACACTGAATATTTAAAGGAGCTACTCAAATTAGTCTGAGTAGATTAAATCATTTTAGTTCACAGGTTAAGCTGTGTTCCCTACACACAGAGCAGGAGAGACTGAGGTGCCAGTAGTTCTTTGTTCCAGCATATGCTAAATCTGGGTTTGAGGCTCTTATTACCAAATCACAATGCTATGGCCCTATGAAACAAAGAGCTAATCCAAGAAAAATTTCACCTTGCTAGTTCAGAATACATTGGAGCTTTTTTGATTGATTAAATTTGTATTGCCAGACTTCATTTCTTTTGGCAGACATGCAGTTGTGTATCTGTACGTAGTATGGATGAAATGTATTCTCCTGAGTGATCTGAAGGGCGCTTTAATTCAATATGGAAAAATGTAGAATCCGTGCTAGAGGAGTCAGCACTAGCTGGGAGCTGGTTAGGGTGAAAGCTACTCAGATAATCTCCTCAGCCGAAACATGTCCAGTGCTCGAGAAGAAGGTAGATAGCCCTTAGATCTCTACCAGTTTGAGCACTGCAAAATTTCTTCCGCATGAAGTGCACAATAGAGATATTTTATTGGAAGATACTTGTTTCTCTCTGAATCCTAAGTAAGGCCCCAAGGTAGCTTAGCTAGACGTATCAACTTGACATCTAAATGGAGAATTTTCACTTATGTGTTGTCTTTGATGAGTTAAAGAAGTAGACACTTCCACCCTGAGTCCTTTCAACTCTTCCTCCCTCCACAAAATAAGCAGTATCGAATTCAGTGTTCTTTCCTCACACCCTTGCTGCATAAAATTTGATCATATTCATTGTTTTAGTGAAGAGCTAAGAGTGTTACGTTACAAGGGCAATGCATGTTGCTAATGGCGGTACAGGTATTCCAAATGATGTAAAAAAGTAAAAGCTCTGCTCTTCTTTTTACTGAGGTAATCAGATTGGTAGCATGTTCAACCTGGTAGCATTTGTGCAGAGCCCTGAGGAGAGCAATTTGAAAATTTGGGAAATTTTTTGCAGCTATGAGAATTTTAGCTCTGTGGATGAAATTGGAGAATTGTAATGTTTTCAGTTTTTCATGCTTTTATCTTTTCATTTCTTCTTGACGTTTTTTTGAGAGAAATACACCAGAATAGATGGTATTTGTGTGAGACAGCAACACTAAGGCTGACTGATTCCTGAATTCTTGTTAAGCTCCCCATCATGAAGTTAATAAACAGTAAAAAGAGAGGAACTGAGAGTTAGAAACATTATTCGTTGTATTCCTGCAGTGTGCTTGGGAGATTTTCGTATCCTGTTCTGGATTCATGATAAAGCCATTCTGTTGTAACAGACAACAGTAAATACAGGCATATTAACAGATTTCATATTGTCTATTCATTTGAAGAGCTGTCTATTCCATGTTTTCCAGTATACTTATTGTCTGCTTCATGATAAGAATTAAAGTTGTGTGGAATTAAGATGCATGGAAGTGGATGACCAGTTTGAGAAACAGCTCTAAGACCTATCCCCTCTTTCCACTAAATAACACTTTGTTTTATTGTGCATCTCCTATACTGTGATGTTATGTACGTTGTTGTGTACATGATGAGGAAAGGCAGGGAAATAGTCATTGGGGTAGCTACTTTCCTTCTGTCGTCTTCCCAGAGAAAACATATCTTCTAGTAGTCAGCATTATAAGGTAATAGTAGCCTAAGCCACCTTGACTTAACCTTTGAGATGCAACCATGGAATCATGGAAAGGTTACAGAGGCAGGAGAAGATGTGGGGTGGACACGTCCCCCATGACGGGAGGACAGAGAGCAGCGTTCTGTCCCAGCTTGTAAACCAGATAGGCCCTCTCCAGAGGACGAGGCTCTGTCAGACTGCAGACTTTAGGCCCTTCTTCTTGTCTCGCTTCCTGTCAACCCCTTCTCCCAGAACTAATGATTATGACTTTGTCATGGTTTATAGTAATGGCTTATAGGCTGCATTGCTGTGAGGTTTTCTGTTTGCATGTAAAATGCCAGTGAAATCTGAAAAGAATCATTTGATTCACTTCCGCTGAGCTGGTTATCAATAGCTTGTAGTTTCTAAGGAAGCCTGGACTTGTTTCTGTACCTTTACACAGAAATCTAGAACAATACCATTTTATCTTTACTGTGTTTGACTTCAGGAATGGCCATATTTTGAACTTAAGTGTTAATTGCTTCTCTTTTCTGTGTCAGAACGATACCCAGTGTTAAACATAGTGAAATCCAATTGTAGGCCATTAGCCTGCTCAGCAAAGGTCTATATGTTAAAGTCATGGAAAATTGTAAGACTCTTTATTGCTTCTCTTCAGGGATTAAATGGATTCCTAGTGAGTAAATATTTTAAAATTACACCTGAAATACTTTATAGTGTTTATGCATTCTTTCATAGACAGATAATAGGTTCTTCTTGTTTCAAAATGTAATTGCTGTACTGTCTGCGTATGTTCCCAACTGAGAGCTGCTTAAAACATTTGATTTTAAGTCTGAATTGGTTACATATTGAGTTGAGTCTAATACTTGGGGAAACATTTATATTTCAGTGTTGGGCAATAGTTGTAAATGTTTATTCATGAAGAGTACAATCCTCAAATAGCCTATTTTAGACCAAAAATTAAGATACATCAGCAAAGTTTTGTGAGCAGAGGTGTCAATACTAAGTCATCCTTTTTAGAATCTTTCAAACAAATTTATAAATCTGAATATTTTATTTAAAATGTAGTTTGCCATTTACTTACTTATCATTTTCTACCTGTTTCAGCTCGGAGAAAATAAGAGTTGGAATGGCCAGAATGTTGGGTTTCCTGAGCCAACAAGTAACAGTGAGTATTACTTTCTATATTCATACTTATTTTTACTTCTTTTTTTCTCTTTAGGATTTGGATTACTTGATATATTAGGCTTTTTATTGCAGTGAATTAACTCTTGAGTGTTGTGTGAGTATAGACATGAATGAATGCTGGAATAAGAAGATTTTTGTTTACTAAATGATCATAGAATCCTTCAGGTTGTAAGAGACTTTAAGAGGTCATCTAGTCCAATCACTTACTCAAAGCAGGGTCAACACTGAATTCAGACAAGGCTACTTAAGTTATTTTCCTGCCAGGTCTTGAAAAGTTCCAGGGATGGAGATTCCACAGCCTCTCTGGGCAGCTTGATCCATTGTTTTAATTATTCTCACACTTTTTTTTCCCCCCCTCCCTTTTATCCAGTCCGAACCTCTCCTGGTTCAGTTTATGACTGTCATCTCTTGTTCTTCTGCCGTGCATCTCCGTAAAGTACCTGGCTCCCTTTTTCTGGCAACATCTTCTTAGGTATTGGAAAGCTATTATTAGGTACCCCCAAGCCTACCACTGTCCTTGAAGCCTGATCATCCAAACAGTTTTTCACCCATCTAGTAGTCTGTTCACCTAGACTATAACATCCCAACTTGGATAAAAGGATACTGTGGGAGACCATGTCAAAAGCCTTGTTAAAATCAAGGTAAATGGTATCCACTACTCTCCCCTGTTCATAAATCCTGACACTTAATCACAAAAAGCAATCAGGTTGTTCAGGTATTATTCATCCTTGGTAAATCCGCGTGGACTGTTCCCAATCACTTTCCTCTGTATGTGCCCAGAAATGGTTTTTAAGAGGACTTGTGCCACAATTTTCCCAAGGACCAAAGTGAGGCTGACCAGCCTGCAGTTCCCTACATTGTCTTTCTTGCCTTTGATCATGGGTGCAACATTTGCCTTTGTCCAGTCATTTGAGACCTCCATGACTTTTCAAAGATGATAGAGAGTGACCTTACAATGACATCGGCCGCCTCATTCGCACCCTGGGATCTATCTCATCTGATCCATTGGACTTGTACAGACTGAAATTTTTCAAGAGACCTCTAACTCCGACCTTTCACTCGTGGTAGTTTCTCTTTTCCTTGAACCCTGTCTATAGACACAAAGGCCTAGAAGACCTTGTTGGTGAAGGCCAAGGCAAAAAAAGCATCTGTATCTGCTGTCACGAAATCACTCTCCTCCTTTAGCAGCATTTTCTTTGTTTATTCTTTTACTGTTAGTGTAATGATAGAAGCTCTTCTTGCTGCCCTCGAGGTTCCTTGCCAGTTTCAGCTCTAGGTTAGCTTTAACTCTCATGACACCCTTCCTGCATGCCTGGGCAATTTTTCTAAACTCTTTGTTGCCTGTAGCTGCTTCCACCTCTCGGTATACATTCTTTTTGCTTTTGAGCTCAGTCATGAGTTCCCTGTTTAGGCAACGTGATCTGCCGATACGGCTACTAGTTTTCCTGAGTATCAGGATAGTCTGTTCTTGTGCTTGGAGGAGGTTGTCCCTAAAGACCTGTCAGCTATTTTGAGCTGCTTTATACTTCAGAGCTGCCTTTCCTGGAATCTCATCTACTAACTCCTTGAATAAGCTGAAATCTACTCTCTTGAAGCCCAGAGACTGTACTCTACCATCTGCCTTCCATATTTCCCTCAGAATCTTCAGGAGCATCAGTATTTCATGTTTGCTAAAGCCAAGGGTGCTACTGGTTACCACATCTGCAATAAGTTTTTCCTTGTGTATGAGTAGCAGATTCAGGACAGCAGCAGTACTGGTTGGCCGTTCTATCATCTGTGATAAGAAGTTTTCTCTGACACTCTCCAAAACACTGGCTTATGTCTCACCATATTGCTCTTTCAGCACAAGTCATGGAGGTTGAAGTCCTCTATAAGAATCAGCATCTGTGGTTTGGAGACTTCCTCGCGTTGTCAGATAGCAAACTTTTATTGAATTAATTCATAATACTGCATTTGTTCTGCTGTGTCCTGAGTACACTTAGACATTAGGGAGTGTAGCTGAGAATCTGAGAGCAGGAATGAAGCTTTCTGGTACAGTTGGAAGGAAGAAGAGAGGGAGCTGGACACCTACTTAGCAACTGTAGGGAGGAATTCAAGAATTTTTTTTAATGATACTATGCTTACATACTGCAGGGCTGAACACATTGGAGATACAGAAATACTAAAAATTTGTGTAATTTTTGTAAATTTTTTGTAAAAAAAAAGTGTTTGTAAAAAAAAAATCTCTTGATTAACTAGAGAAGCATAATGAGATATACAGAGTGTGAGTCTGTGTGAGGAATTTTATAGTAATAGTTTAAGTGTTTAAGTGTTGTTACATTTCCCCATGTACGGAAATGGCATGCAGTTTTGAGCCTGGCAGCTTTAAAGAGCTATGAGAGAGATTTCATACAAGGATCAATCTGGTCTAATCTTTATTTAGATTATGCACCATACATGCCCTTTGGTTCCAGTGCTGTAGATGATGACTAGAACAAGCCCTTGTGACTTCATGACTAGATTTTTCCCAGCTTTGGACTTCCTGTGTAGAGGGCTAAAGATGATATGAATAATACTTCCTTCGCTGTTCCAGGATCCCTACGTTCTTTTCTAGTACTGTGTTGCATTTTGAATTTCGTATTCATCCCAAACATCATCTCCCTAAACTGAGGATTGTACAAAGACATGCACATCAGCCACCTTCTGTTTTTTGCCTATCCACATCTGAATGATTTGGTCCCAAAGACAGGTTTGGGGAGGGTTCAATATAGTGTTCCAATACATATGCAATCTTTCTAGTCCCTGGACCTGGGGAAGAACTGAGGAATAATTTGTGCTTCAGTTTGCACAAAAAATTTACCATTATTGAAAATGATCTTGGATTCAGTATAGGCCATTGTGTTTCCCTGCAAGGGAAAGTTTCTGTAGGATCTAAGACTTAATAGTATTCACTTCCTTCCAGCCCTGTCGTCAATTCCCATCAATACTTTCAGATGATTGCTGTTTGCATTGGCAAAATCTCTAAGGACATGGCCTGTGAAATGTCTGCAAATCCAGCCTTCATATTAACATATTGACATTTGGGACAGCAGGATAAGCTCTCAAACTTTTCTTTCCTATCCTTGCAGTGTTTTGTAGCAAAGGTATGTACAGGTGACATGACCATCTGCTACACTGGCAAGAAAAAATGAACCCATTTTGACACTTTATCTAGCAAAAAAACTTTAGTATCATACATGTAAATCCAAGTCTGGAAGGAGAACACAAAGGCAAACTCATTCAACAGGAGACAAGATCAACAAAAACTATATTTTAAACCTTTGCTGACCAAAGCACTTTTTTCAGATTGACCTGTTGATAGACCTGTTTGCAGTCAGACTAAACCTACAAGCCAACGTACAGAAAGAGGTTTTAAGTCTGGGATGTTCTTCTAATGCATGGAAGACGTTCTTAGATACCCTCATTTCCATTCTTCTGACACCCAAGTATCAGGCCCTTGAGCCCCTAACTCCTTTTTTGTGCATTTGGATCCAGAGGCAAAATGAATGATAATCAGCTGATTAAAATGGCTCATTTTTGTTTTTAGAGGGGCTGTGCTATGCTTTTGCAAAACAGGAATGGTTTGAATCTCACATGCTGTAAGCAAGCATTAAAAATGATTTTTTTAGTTGCTCACCTCCTCAAGGGCATTTCTGGTTCTAGAGTATTTTCTTTAAAATTTGCAGCTTAACGGTAATTTCCATAAAAATCATTGGAGAAGAATGAGTCCATTACAGTAATTTGGAGGACAGATAGGTCTTTCTTCACTTTATGGTCTTCTTCAGGGCACTCACTAGATTCATAGAAGACAAAGAATTGCATTTTTCATCTCTAAAAGCCTTAGTGCGATATCACTTTTGGCTGAATGAGTTGCCGATAGGTCTTCTTTTTGAGTTTCTTACTGAAACCTCTCTAGAGATTTGTAAATTAAAATGCCTTTCTGCTAGCATTGTGAGTTTACTGTTTCAATGGGCACTCTATTAATCTATATTTATACTGCAGCATAAACGCATTTATGCTGAAGTATACTATATGGTAGTCCTCAAGGACAGAGTCTGCATTGAGTTCATTCAGCTTGATGCTTACAGTTGTTACAGATATCTCAAAGTATTTTCCTAATTGTAGTCTTCCAAATAATACATCCGTATGAAAGGAAAATTAGTTTCTATACCACAACTCTTTTAATATGTAAATACCATATCATTCTGAAAATGTACCATTTATTTGTAACATATAGGATGGAACCAGAGATCGCTGGGTAGAAAATGCAGTGTATGTTTTTGTGTTATCTCAGGAGCCAATAACCTCGTTTCATACCTTCCTACCGAATGAAGAGACCTTTCTTTCAGGACATGGTTGAGGTTAGGAGATTGCAGCGTTTGGAGATTTACAGAATATTCACTTGAAATTTATTATCTATTTTTCACAGACACAATTGCCTGTTAGAATTCTAATATTTGGCAGGGAAGAACGGTCCACCAGTACATATTTACCTAGGAGCACTTTGCCCTCTCTTCTTCTGGTGGAACATTATCTGCTGTTTTCCCACAAAGGGAATGCATAAAGACCCTTGAAGAAGAATTAGTAAATATTGTTACAAGTTTTTCCATTTGCACACCTGTTGATCTTTCCCTCAGCCTCACAGTTCTAGATAACTTCAGAGATTGATAGTCAAGGAGAACTGAGGAAATCTGAAGTATTGTTCTTCTATATGAAAGAAGAGATCACTTGCACGTCAAGTGCAGTTTTTAAGGCAGTGGTATATGTCACTAACAAGTTCCATAGTCTGAGGTTAGAAATGCTGCATCCTTGCAAGTATGAATGTGCTACAGTTTTTCATAAGTACATCTATTCTTGCAGTGTTTAAAATAGGGCAAATGGAGCAGCTTCCTCACTCCTATATCCCTGCTTATAAGAGAAATGTGTCGTTTGCATTTGCCATGACCCTAAGACTTAACTGAAAATCTAAGGCAGGCTCTGAGGATAACAATTGTGTCTAGTTAGGACAACGTACTGTGGATCCGTTTCCTTTTACAGGCAAATACTCCTTCTTCGTGTGCATAACGTACTATGTTTTCATCTGAAACTGTGTGGAGTAAAACTGGGATAGTAAAATGAACTTGTATATTTTAGTAAAACAACAACAAAAACCTAGAAACTGTTTATTTTAGCACAGTTGAAGAACAGAGTCCATTGTGTCCTTATTATGTAGTTTATATTTTTTGCTGAGAAATACCTTTTATTCTGTATCCGTTAACATACTCCATGCATTTTTAGTTTTCCCTATTAAATGTCCCTGAAAACTAACTTCTCCTGTTCCTCTCTATCAAGCACTCTCACAGCTATCCTTGGAGCAAAGCTTCTTCCCACAGATTCACTTCTTTACCATTCCTCTTCATTTCACAATCTTAAAGATGACTTGCAACAAGAAACTATTTGTTTCTTAGTACTGGATATCTTAGAAGTTTTTCACATGTGAAATAACTGAAAGTGTTGAGTATGTTTGTCCTTGATGCTTCTGCAAGAGACTTTGAAGATACTGTGGGCGGATCACAAGCGTTTTCAGCCCATATAGGAGATGTTTACTGTCAACAAAATGTTCATGTATTTCTGGGGAATTTGACTTAAGCAGGTGTCAACAAAACCAAAATGTGAAACAAAGAGAAATCCTGATGCAAATTATATTCTCTGTGGAGCGTGTTCAGGTTCTGGTTTGATATTTCTCAGTAGGGGTTATCATAAACATTAGTATGTGTCCTAGGAGAAGCTGTAGATGAGGCACAGAGTGTTTAAAAATGTACACAGTTAAAAGAGAAAAGTAACTGGACTTTTTATAACTGGACTTACTCAGGAGAAAATAATGGCCCTAACTGCTACTATCGGTTCCCCCATCCTCAATTTTCCATAAAATACTTTTCGTATATCTATTCCTATCAGTTTTGGGGAGTCACAAAGCAAATACTGAAAAACTAATGCTAAAAAACTACATTCAGAACAATCCTACCTCTGTCAAGATAGCCCCTTTGTTTTTCTTGCCTAACATTTTATTACTTGGGATTCTGCATGACTTAAAATCTTTGTTCTTCAGAGCACATCTGCTCCTGCTGTTTGTTCACCACCTGAAATCATAAGCATTTGTTGGTGACCTCACAATTAGTTACTGTGAAGATAATTAGATTGTCACCAACAGATGATTATGATTTCAGACGGTAAATGAGCAGCAGGAGCAGATGATCTCCTAAGGAACAAAGATACTTGATCTCATGCAGTTGTTCTCAGGAAAAAACAAGCAATGAGAAAAAAGTAAATAGATACTCAGAACTGAGTTTTGTAAATCTGTGACTAGGAAATTTCAGCATTTGTCCATAACTAATAAATATTTTGATTTTTTTTCACATATACCTAAATAATAAGAAATATAAAAGAGAAGTATAAAAGACGTGGAACTACATGGTGCTGCTGTAACCTGGAACCGTATGGTTGTATTCAAAATATTATCTAGATGCATCTTCACCAGTTCTGGGACAAGAAAAATAAATGCAAAATATATTGTATTTTCATTAAATTTGGCATATTAATAGGTCTTCACTATGGAGGAAACAAAATTCATATGAACTCTATAGTTCTGGCACTGAACAGTTTTATGAAGTTTTTTTTTTTTAAAGTCCCCTACATGTTTATTTTTTAACTGGAAATTTTGGTGAAGCCCTCTAGTAGCTAATTTAATGCCTGTATGTTTGCGTTAACAGTAACTAAAGTTTACAGTTTTGTGGGTAAAGTTTTTTTTTTTTGTATTTCAGACATTTTTAATTGGAATGAATCTGTGTTATATTTTACCAAAGCATTTGTTTTGAGGGTATTTCAAAGGTGATTTGCAGTGAATTGTATCAATTTTTACTCACTAATTAACTGCTGTATTGTTGGACTTCACTTTTGAATTGCTTCCAAGCTTACTAAACTTTGTCAATTACAATACGCTCTTGCTAGGGGTTAGACTGATGCATCAGTAGTTTTATTGAGTTGTTTTGTCATTCTGAATAGAAACCACAGTAAGAGGGGTTGAAAACGCTGCTTATTTGACATAGCACAGGCAGAACAGTAGCTTTCTGTCTGTCCATCTGTGTTTTTTGTTTTTTTTAAACACATACCGTCAGGTTAGCATTATACCATCACTGCATGTTTCAGAGAGCAGTTTCACCAGCTGAGCCACTAGTTTGCACTGTGTATGTGCCACCACCTTGACTAGAGTCTCTTAAAGAAATTGGTTATGCGTAACACCTTACCTCTGTAGCTATTGAGTTTATGTGCTAGTTTTAAGAGAAAGAGATTCATCCCATCTTCTACAGAGGATGTGAAATAATCATATTTTCTTTCTAATGGAAGACCCAGGAGAATCAGATTTAGAAATTGGAAGAGATTTTTCCAATTTTGTCTCTTCTCTGCGGGTCATTAAACTTTGCTGTTCCAAGGAACGTGTTGTGTGGCTCTTGGGTAGTATGGATTATGCATATATAAGAAACACACTCTTGGGCTGTGAGAGTTATGGTTTGATTGCCTTTAGGCTGAGAAGGACTTGAACCCAGGCCTTGAGTTTTCTAGGAGATTGCTTCACTATTAAGCTCTTGATGTATAAAGGGGGAACAGCCACCTTGACAGTAGATACCCCTCTCTGGGTGTAGAGATAATTTCAGAGAAATTCATGTTTTGCTTTTCTCAATCTTCTAAAATTTCTATATGAATTATATTTGTTCAAAGTCGCTAGACTTTATTCCTTTGGAAAAAAATCTGTGTATTATGTAGCAAGGTAGAGCTTGTTGTTGATGTTGGCTCTAAAATTCAAATTTAAGAATGTAATTCTGAAAAAGTTCTGCATTTAGGTTTATGTCTCAGCCTAGGCAAACAGAGCAGTATCCCACAGTTAACCTTAATACTGTATTCTAAATGCTTTCACTTTCGTAAAGTCTTTTTCCTTTTCCCACTCCCTTTCCCCACTCAAACCCCGTTCTCACCTAGAACCCACCGGGTGCATCACTATTAGACTAGGATAATAATTTCCTTGAAGAATTGAATCACTTGAACTGAGGCTTTATTGTTGTCAGAACCAAGACTTAATTCTCCTTTCTCACCTCTATCCTCTTTCCTTACATCAAACATCTTACCCCTATGACTTCCACTCCCCCACTGCTCTCTCCTCCTCTGATTTCATCTTCACTCATACCTACGCTGTGCTTGTTGATGTCCCCCTTGACCTTCTTAGCTTCAGCAACCTCTCTATCCTCGTCTATTAGACTAGCTTGTTCTTTCATCTCTTCTATGTGTAGGTCATGCCTTTGTTTTCATCATCACAATTCTCGTTCCCCTCTTAAGCTGTTAATGAATGGTCTTGGCTGCACAGGTCACACTCCAGTTGCACTTAGGCACTCTCCTAATTGCTTTACTCCCTCAAAAATCACTTTCTTGCTGCTTTTACAAGCACCTTGATCTGTCAACTCACTAGCTTGCTTTGCTCCTGCTTCAAAATTTGCTGATCCTCTCTACTGATAAGAATACTATCCTTTTGCATTTATATTGGTTCTTTTCAGAACCTGTTTCATCTTAATCTTAGGTTCTGCTGGTACACTGAAATATTGCATGAATATTCCAATGTAGAAGTTGTCATGTAAAAATAATGATGTAGGTGTTTTGCCTGTGTCTATAAGAACAATTCATAGGATATCTTGTGGAAATTCCCAGTTAAAACTACTAAGTCTTATTTTTACCAAAATCTGATGTTCCTAAGTAGAGGAGTAAAGCTTCTGGATATTTCAAAACAATTTTTTCACGAGTTAAACACCAAATGTTATAAAAATATATAGAATAGAATTTTAACTCTCCTGTGATACTACAATTTTATTTTTGGCTGTACAGAAAAAGCTTAAGTAAAACTAAGGATATCGAGACCTGACTTCATGAAGAAGTAAATAGTATTTACTTCAGTGTCATGGTTATATTAAGGTTAAATAAACTAGTATTTTAATGAATGGTTTTATATAGGATCAATTTGTTTAAGGTCATGTAGAGAAGATCATCTGATTGAAGGACATTGTGTAATGACAAAACGTTTTTTGATGTCTGAATACTGGAGTAGCTGGTGACTTAGAAATACCACAGATAGCTGTGTTTAGTAGATAATGTTTGTATCTTGGCATTTCTAGTCCAGACTGTGTGTAGACTATTACTGAGAACAAAATGGCTATACTGTTTGCCTATTAAATTGTTTGACTGATGTTTTCTGAGTTTCCTAGTGTCGTAATAAATTTTTTTGACAATACTCTAGTATATAAATAAGCTTTTGCCATCAGTATAGTATCAAATCATAACAATTTCTTTTTATGGTAACATTTACATCATTCAGTCTTGATTTTGAAATATTTATTTTTATAAATTCTCTTCTTTTTTTGCTCTAAGATGTTTTTAATAGGCCATATTCTAAGGTGTGTTGAGAATTTGCCAGTTCTATGGAGAGGTCATTCCATTTGAAAGTCCTCTGAAAATACCTCTGAAAATATTGTCCTTTTAAACTTATATTATAGTGAAGTCAAGGCTGGATTTTGAGCTAACTCTTGCTGCTTAATACCTTGCTACAAAATTTTGCCATGTATTTTCAACAGCACAGTATAGGAAGGCTTTACTCAATTTGAATATAGGTAGCAAAATCAGAAAGTAAGCTTTTTAATGATAATTGGCTGAGTTTTTTATTCAGTTCCCAAAATACTGATTACCACAGAATCATGGAAGAGTTGGTATAGGAAGGGACTTCCGGAGATCACTCGCCCAACCCTGCCGCTCAAGCGGGGTCACCTGGAGCAGATTACCTAGGACCGTGTCCAATCAGCTTTTGAATATCTCCAAGGATGGAGACGCCACAACCTCTCTGGGCAACCTGTTCCGCTGTTCAACCACCCTCACAGTTAAGAAGCGTCGTCTTATGTTCAAGTGGAATTTCCTGTGTTTGAGTTTGTGCTTGTTGCCTCTCAACCTGACACTGGGCACCACTTATATCTCTGTATAAGTAATGTCATCCATCACCATTGATGTTTTAGTTAAAATACTGAGGTGCTAATTTATGAGCATGTCATGTACAGAATTATATCATTGTCCACTTTGCATAGCTACAGAAGACACAAAAATGCTCCCTCATGCTGGTGACCCATACCAGTGATTGTAGGGCAGGGAAGAGCATGTGCTTATCAGGGATATCAGTGCAATTCATACATTAGCTGACACTGCTTCTGATACACCAACAAGTATAGTGTTGGACAGATGGGAGCCGCGGGAGCGACTTACGGTTCTCTAAGAAAGAACAAAGTTGTGGTTAGACCGAGTATACTACAGGTCCTTGAAACAGGAAAAGTTACTGAATGAAGGCACAGGGAGAGCATCCCTACAGTGTTGATCAAGTAGGAAAGAGAGATCATCTTTTGGAGTTGAATGATAAAATCTCAACTTATCATGTTTTCTAATCTTTCTGACAAAAATAAAAATTTGAAAATGGGACACCTGTGTTACCCATGTAGAGACTTGTGCATTTGAGTCTGCAAGCAATGTACCATCACTCTGATCATTTCTTAACTTTATAATCCACTGCTATGGGGTAACTTGCCACTGTCCCTGTAACAAAAAATTAAATTTGTGAGGAATCTTTTTACACGAAGGCTCATTTGTTGGTATCATTACTAGTTCTCCCTTCCTGCTCCACAGCCCCCATGCACAAAGTCCCTCAGATGTTCAAGTGCTGTTTTCTATGAGCTCTAGATGGAGTAAAGGTCTAGATAGGGCAGAACACTGCTGTAGAAAGGTCCTCCCACCCTCCCAGGTAGGGGAACCCTGTATAAAAAGGATCAGGGATTAAAAACAGCACCATTCGAAAAGACCTTGTGAAGGCTGCTTCTACTACTGCCACTATGAAAAGAAGGAGGATCAAAGCGCAGAGGTTACGCTTCAAGAGGAAAGCTTGTGAAGGATAGCGCAGCCCTTTGGTACTTTAATCAAAACATTTGCCTTAGAATCTGAACTATTTTGCCGTTGTCTAGCATGTGACAACAGAAGTAGGCGATAGAAGACCAAGAAATTTCTTCTTAGGTTAGAGAGGTCTTTGGTTTATTTTAGGATTTTCGGAGATTATAGCAGGTTCTAAGAGACTGCTAACAATTACTGCCAAGAATGAGTAAAAGGTTTTCCAAATGTTAGTGATTACATTGCCTAGCTGGTCTGCATATTTTCATAACATATTTGCCCACAGGTTTAAATAATATATATGGAAATTATTTTAACGTATTTGATGAATGTACCTCTAAATTATGTCCAGCAGAAGGTGCAGTGTTATTGGTGTAGATGGTAGTACAGTAGTTCCTGTGACTGTCCCAACAGTTACAATGTTATCTTTAGAGTATATTGAAGTTAGTATGGCATAAATTCATGTTTAGCAGACATAATGTAAAAATCTACTTTTTTCAGATGAGCGACCAACAAATGTATGAAACTGTCATTCACATCGTCGGTGATGTTGTCATGCAGTATGGAAAACAACATGTTAAGAGTGTAGTATTTTAGTATTTCTCTTCCCGTATTTTTATTAAAGTGCTTGTTTGAGGATATATTACGATAATTTCTGAAGAGTGCTTTTGTTCCCACAGTGAGTCCTCTCTTGATGTCATACTCTTCATCTTGTGATAACATCACTACCACAGTAACTTAAGTTGTTAAGTATACACACTTTTAGAATTCAACAGAGTTGTAATAGACAAGAAAGAGGGATGATACTAAAAAAATCCTCAATAACATTTTAAAAATGGTAAAGAGTTATAATAAATAAGTGCCAGATGGCAGTTTTGAAAGAGACCAAGTTTCACTGGCTTTTTAAAGCAGGTTTCTAAGTAGCTTCATGAAACATAGGCACTGAACATAAAATGTTAATAGCTTGCGACTATATTAATATAATGTCTGGAATATTACATTACTTGGTTTGCAGAGATAATCAGTGATGGTAATATAATGCCTGCCTCTCAGATCCAACCTATGATTTAAATTCATTATTGCTTATAAAGCACTCTGAAGTCTTTAGTTGAAAGGTGTTACATAAGTGTAAAAGTACTATTATTATTATTAATTTAACATCACCATTAGAGTAAAGTCAGTACTTTAGGAACATTTGCTATATTATACTCAATAACTTTTTATTCATCATATGCTGCATATTAGTTATTTTAACATTTAGAAAGCTTAGTAATCTGGAAGTGTTCCAATCTATTGTTCCAGACAGCAGTTAGATATTTGGGTGGATCATGTAAAAACAGTGAAATGGCTGAGAAAGCATGTAAAATGTTTGTTTTAAGTAATATTACATCAATGAAACAGACATCTGCAGTACTGGATTTGGTTTTAAACCTCTTTAAACTTTTTTTCAAGTTAACGTTGTGCTATTTTTTTCTAAAGTTGATTTTTGGGGGAGTAATACATTATTTCTAAACAAGTATATTGTTTTACTTCTGTTTAAATTTTCTGTTTCTCACGTTTTTGGAGAAAAACAGATTTACAGTAGGCGAGGTACCTCTTAGGATGTACTGAACACCTATCACTTAGTATTGTTGTTACTGTTTATTTTTGCAACCAAACTTTAACAGCCAATATTTGTAATATCTATTTTGATTTTTATTCTTGTTATCTCAAGTACAAGACTATTTAAAAAAAATGAAAAATGACAGACCTCAGGGATTATAGCCTCAGAAGAGGGTATATAATAACTCTGTGGTATGGATTACGCACTATAAAATAATGTTGCCTGTTGACACAATAGTTATATCTGCAGGGTTATATTCTAAATGTCCCACATGGGACAAAAATTCTACTGGGGAAAAAGAAATTTTAGGAACTTTATCCTCCATCCTCCGCAATAACATTGTCCTGAATTTGTGCCCTGCTCTAGAGAGTTCAGTGCAGGAGTCTCTCCTCTTGGAGTTAGCTGTCAGCATGGATGAAGTGCCCTTGGGTTGGAGGTCAGGGACTGACCAGACTCCGTAGCCCCATGTAGAAAGGACAGAGAGTTGATTACTCAGTTGAGTAATAAATACATCTGTCTCAGCCTATGTATATATATATATATGCCTATTACAAATGCGACTGTAGGCATCTACACTTTCTCTCTAAAGCAGTGGTATGGAGTACCATGTGGTTTGCTGTCTGTAGGCTCCTGAGCAGTCTTTGGCTTTGTTTTCCTCCAGCGGCAAAGTGGAGTCATGCCTCAGATGTTACCTGTTACACTCTTCTGCATTGTGCGGAACAAGCAAGGTCAAAACTTGGGACCTTGTCCTTCTGTACTTAACTCATTCAAATTCTGTCAGCATCAGTGGAATTACCTACCTTAATTCAGAAGACAACATCAGTCTTTGCCCCCTAGTTTTCACTATCCTAATGTAAAATTAATAGCAGCACTCCTTAAACTAATCATGCCTAACAGTGTAACCAGATGCTTCCTGAAACGTTATTGGGCCTTTTGGAATGGCGTAAGCTTGATGTTCTCTCTGAACCAATATTAAGTTAAAAGCCAAGTGCGTGAGTAAATTGATTAAAAGATTCACCTGTAAGCAGTTTGCTGGGTCAGCAGTGTGGAAGTTCGATTTTTGCTATGTAGTTGAAGATGAGGATATTAATTACTGGTAATATTTTTAAGTCTTCTCCTTGCAGAAGACATTTTGTTATATCACTAGCATTAGAGGAATCCTTTATAGGAAACTGGAAATTAGTTTTCTTCTCTTCTTTGAATTTATTCTACATTTTGAAATGACTTGAATATGTACTGCAAGGGAATTAAGCCTTGAACCCTGCAATTTCTCATGGAATTGCTAAATCAGTTAACAAACATGTTTGTCATTCCTAAAATGAAGTGCCATATGACTCAAGTTCACAAATGTTATTTTCAGGTATATACTAAAAGATTAAAGTATGCTATTAATGTGATATTAAACATTCTCAAGATTATTTTTCAATTTATTAATCGTAAGAAAGAAGTTTTCCTCTTATCTCAGCAAACTACGTGCTCAGGTTTCAAACAAATGCTTCATTGTGTATGAAAACTACAAAAATTCAGCTTTAATTCTGCAGACAAGAATATTAGCAAAACTGCTCAAGTATGTACCCCTGTGTACAAGTGGGTTGAGGGTCAAGATGTTCTCTAAAAATATATTTAAAATTCTGAAATGCAGACAAATCATTCCTAATTAACACGTAGAAATATTTAAAAGTTCCCACAATTCATGTGAATAAATTTAGGTCTTTTTGATATTCCTGTAACTCCTGTTGATGTTAATTGTGAACATTCACACTGAACAAAGAAAGCATGTATGTTATCCAAAGCAAGGAGCTATTTGCAAGCTATAGAATGCCATATATGCAGCCAAACACAAAAAAATCTCTTCTCTGGGGAGCAATCAAATAAGAGTCCTTAGCGCAGTAATGATGTGGCTGCAGGGCAATTTAAGATTATTTAAGCACAGGTTGCTGTTGTAATTCAGCGAATGTTTTAAGCCAGCATAAAGCAGCACTGCTACTGCAAGAAGCAGTCCTGCCCTCCTCCTGCCTCTGACTGCTCATTCTCATGAGTGTCACTGCATGGCCCTACAGGTGCGTGTGGTGGCACGAGAAGCAGAGCAGCTGAAGAGTACAAACAACAGCTTTAGGTGGGAGAGAAAAGAACTACTTCTTGTTGTGATAGTGCTGGTATAGGCTAGTTTAAATTTTTTGTCCAACAGCCTCAATTGTTGTGTCAGGAAGGAGGCAGAAGATTGTAGTTGAATAAAGATTGTGCTACTAATTGAAAGTAACAACTGTTCCTTATGGTTTGTAGATCTGCAGACCTTTAATTTTTCACATTGTGTATTCTGTGCATGCCACAGTTATAAAGTCCAGGTTTATAGCTTGGGAAGACTGGGAAAGAGGAGGGGCACTTCATATCTGCTTTGTTGCTTAAAGAAAGAGGAAACGTTACCTTTAAATACTTTCTTTGTTTTCAGGTGAAAAGTATTTTAATGAGAAGTATCTTACTGTCAGACACATTCTAGGGTAGTGAAAATGTTCTTTGCTTTTGTTTTCAGCACCAAAGGGAATACTCCATCTCTCTCCTGATGTTTATCAAGAGATGGAAGCAAGCCGCAACAAAGCAGCCCCTGGTACCACCGTAAGCTATTTGTCCTCCAAAGAAATGAGCCAGACTTCTAGCTCTTTCTTCAGCATATCTCCTACAACAAATAGCACAGCTACAATTGCCAGGGAACTTCTCATGAATGGAACGTCCCCAACTGCTGAAGCCATAGGTCTAAAAGGAATATCTCCTGCTTCCCCCTGTTCTGCAGTGCAGCCTTCAAAACAGCTGGAGTATTTGGCAAGGATTCAAGGCTTTCAGGTATGGGAAGGGGAAAATGAAGCTCTTCAGCCAGAATCATAGCATTGCCATCAAGGTTTCACTCTTGCCCTCTTGAATGTGGGCATGCATGTAACTTATCCTGTAAAATTAGCTGGTGTCCAAGGCAGTTTCTGGGTCCAGGGGATACAACCCTGTGCCAGTATACATGTCCCTCCTTCTCTTTTTTTTTTTGTTCCTTCCTTCCATTCACTTTATTGCAGGTCATCTTTCTCTCCTTTGTTTATTTTCCTGAAATAACTACAGGCTTAAATGATGCTTTTTACTTGCACTTCTTGGAGTGTCTTCACCTCGTGGCATTAGAAGCTTTACATTCTGCTCTGATGTTAGTTTCTCTCTTACAAACTGATCCAGAAGATACTGACGCAATAACTTAGTGGTGGTGTTCTGGGTCAGATTGTTAAAACTTACTCTTGGTTCCCATCCTGCACCTGTCAGTTGTAACCGGCAGAGCAAAGTTTTTGTCAGAAGGTGCAGCCTGAGAGCAGACTTGGTGTCAGAGCAACGTAGAAAGTTCTTGATATCGCACTCAATCCTAGCAAATGTAGGATGTAGTAAGCTGGATCAGCGTATTAGTCCATCAGCACTGATAACCGGTATCCAGCACTGGCAAATACCATACACGTCATACAACAGTGAAAGCCTCTGTAGTACATTCACTCATTTCTGCAGCCTGGAAGACGGGAAAAGGAAGCCTCTTCCTGATCACTGTTAGAAAATTACATGCATAATTACATGCATATATATGCGTAGTCACTCATTTTATTGTGTTGCACCACTGGAGGATAGGACCAGCTGCGTAGAAGTACTCTTTTTCCTGTCTTAGGGTCTTTTTTTCCTTTTCAGAGTTGTGAATTTGTTTCATTTGAAAACTTGGCCTCATATGTTTTAGCATATGTAATTTGATCATGTAACCAAATCATGGAAATGGGAGGTCCCTGTTAGAGTTTTTGCATGCCCGCTAATGACTTTTTTCATCAAAGCCCGTGTAATTTACAAAGTATGCAGTTGTTGGAAGTGATTTAAAAGAGGCTGCTAAAATTTGAGAAATAGTGTCAGATATTTTGTTGGCATAAGCAGCGTAGTTCAATTACACATAAGTAAATCAGATATCACCACTTACAGATCTGGGCCAATGTTGCCTCTCTCTAAAACGTACTTTCAGATGTCTTTCAGTCTTCATTTTTAAAATACATCATTTTTGATTCATTAGGTTGAGTTTCTCTTAACAGAAGAAACAGTAAGAGTGTAAACCTTATCATAGAAGAGTTAAGCTGCTAATGGGAATTCAGTTCCTCTGAGTTCCATTTGATTACCTGCCTACACTAGAAACAGATGAATTCTGATGAAAAGAAATTCTATCCATGAAGTTTTCACTGCTCGCTTTCACATCTTGTCAGACTGCTTGTGTCTACTAGTAACACTTTATTTGCATAGAACCAATGCACAGTTTATGTTATTGTTTTGATTCCTACTTGCCTACAGTATGTGGTTACTGTAAAATGCTTAGTTGTGTTTGTCCTGTTTCTTTCATGCTTTGATTCTAGATGCTTATGTAGAAATTGTTTTTAAAGGGTCTTACCTTGAGCCAAAAATATAATCCGTTTCACTCATAAACTCGACTACTACTTTTTACTTGGCCCTGATACAATGCAACAAGTTTGACAGAGAATTTCTATTATTACCATATATCCTCTCTGTATAAAACTGATCGTTTTACATCATATTAGCATGCTTTTTAACACCTCGCTTGAACAAGTCTGGTATCGATGTGAAACTCTGCCACTGCTGGATCGCTGAGCTGAGGTGGAGCAGTGAACAGAATCTCTGTGGGAAATGGCTTAGTGGCCTGTCAGGTGCATATCACAGGTCTCTTCACCATTTCAGTGTAGAAAGCTCTTTGTGTTTAAGAGTTGGAAAGCCTATTTCTTTACAGGTTAACTTTCTCAGGCATATTTACTAAGTAGAAAACTACTGCATTTACAAACAGGTAGCTTGTTTCATGTTGACCCAAAATGATTTTTTAATTGTTAGCATGTATTTGTATTCTGGTCCGGATGATAACCATAGTTTTGTCTTTCATTGAAGAACGTATACATTCTGTTCTGTTACAATGTATTTTTGAATTTAAAAAAAAATCAATAAATACTCATATGGTGTTTCATTTGTAAATGTAAAAAAATGTTATTTGCTTATTTGAATGTTTCTTTGAACTTCTTTAGCTGCAGAGAACACGTCTTAAAAATGTGACTATTTAATTTAAATTCTTCTAAACCGTTTGTATATGATCTCAGTCATGTTCTGTTGTAAGCCCTTAATATTAAGAGGGACTAATGTATGGAAAATACTAAAAAAAATACATTCTATGTCTTTTGGCTTATTATTCTAAAGGCATTTGTAATTGATAAGCAGCAGCTCAGTGTCGTTGAAAAACAGGTGTTTTGCTTGGATACTTTCAAGACTCAGGCTTCAAATTACCAGTGATAAGTAAACCAAGATACTTCACAAGCAAGCCTTTACCAAGTCTGAATAAAGCATTTTTAGTGCTTGCTTCATATTTATGGATCCGATCTACCAGTTAATCATTTTGCAGACTTTGCCCAGAGATTGTTTAAAGGAAGATTCAGCTTTGGTTAAAATTGTTATTTTTAAGCGACTGTGGTATTTTAGTCATTGTTTTGTAACTAGATTAGGAAAGTTATAGTTACATTTGCTGACAATTTAAGTGCAGTAAATTATTCAGAGAGTTTGTTTAATCTGAAACATTTAGAGAAACTGTTTACACATGAATAATTTGAGCCTCCAGTTTTTACTGAGGCAAAACATAAGTTGCAGGTAGTTAGAGTCCAGTAGGAAATTCCCCTGGGAGTTTCCATGAAGTAAAGGCTGTAGAATTTAAGAGGCCGTTGCTGAGAGCCCACAGTCTCTGTGCATGGATGCAGCCGTAATGGGTCACAGTGGTGTTAGTATTACATTTGGCTTGCTGTATTGGCAGCACTTAGATATCTTAACTTTTTCTCTGTAGTGGCTAGTGGAAATAAAAGCTCACACAGGATATAGTTTCTGTTTGATGCATCTCATTAATTGCAATGATTACACAATTTATCTGTTTTTTTTTTCCCCACATCTGTTTAGTTGATTGATTTGAATGTTATATGTTGGGCCTTTCCAAATGTTTCTCGTTTTCCCAACAAGTAGTGAAGACTTAAATTTCTGAGTGATTGTACATACATGAGAAGCCCTGCTGTACGCTCTAGACTCAGGATTACGTGTAGTTCATACATTTCAGCTTGTGGTTTTGAACTGTAGTGAGAGATGGGCCTAAACCAAATCTCCACACCTGTGTCGGGGCTGACCTTGAGCTCAAACCTTTCCCTACAGTGACGTTAAGCAAAATCAAGAGTCCTGCTTTGCTGAAGCTTGGATTTGGAAATCAGTCCAGGAGTGTTTGCATCTTATTACTGAGATATGTTTGTGAAATTCAGGTACATTGTAATCTCAGTGAATTTCAAGTAAAGATCTATAGCTTTGTCTAATCTATATGTAATTGCAAATTTCTTGGAGCAGGACTCACAAGTCAAAATTTAAAACGCAGCTAAATACCATTTTAAAAAAAGACATAGGCACTATGGCTGCTAGTGGCAAGTTTTTTCAAGTTGTAAAAATGCCTAAAAATCCAGGTAGATGCTTCCTGGGATTTTCACAAAGAGCTATGTAAATTAGGTAGCTAACTTACAGTTAGATCGTAACACAGGGCACCCCACGTAGTGTTTTCCAAGTTGGAGCTGTGTTCCCTCCTGTGCCACCCTGTGAATGTGCTGTTGGAGGGGGTTGGTAACACCTTGGAGATTTCTGCCCTACCCTGTGTTGCCTGATACAGACAAGCCTAAGTCTCTTGAGACTTTCTGACAAGCTCCAGGTTGTGATGCTAGGGTGATTTAAAATGTTGCTTTACTCGGTGTCTTCTCTGCTCTTCTGCTAAAGGCTGTGGCCACTCTGATGGAGAGCAAAAGGCACAAGTCTGTCTTTCTATTAAGCCGTTGGAAGTTCAGACTTGGCACAGTTATTTGAAAGAACCATCTAGTTTAGGCTGGGCTCTGAGCTGTGGTGACTGAGCTCCATTTCATGGTACCTCTTAGATGTAGCTGTTGCTGCTGCAGAGTTTAATACCACAGAAGTGGTATTTGGTTCCCAAAGTAGACAACCGCTATCTTCTCCACCACCACTACCAAATTTGCACAGGATTGTGAATCAGAACCCTGCTTTTACCCCAGTCTCTTTCTGTTTGTCCGATATTAAGCTCACTGTTAGCACCTGTTAACAGTGTTAAAGATAATTAAACAGTTCCTGGTCTTTTTAATATGGAAGAGTTTAGGCCTGAAATCCATATTCAAGCAAATCTCGTAGAAACGAGCATGACAGTAAGATCTGAGTTCAGTGGGAAATTTTTGTACCCAAGGAATGAATCCCTATTCAGGATTAAACCAGAAAGAAAATAACTGGAATATAAATTGTATTCATTCCTTTTATATATTTAGATATCCTTAAAACTTTTTTAAGAATTTAAGGATTTATATATATATATATGTGTGTGTGTTTTTTATATATATACATATCTCTCTCCTTATATACCTTTAACTTCCTTCATTAGCATTTTGTTTCCAAGTATGACAACTCATCAGTGATGGATGAAATAACAATTTCAATTCAAAAGTTCTTTTCAAAAGCAGGCCACAATTAAGAAAAGTTGCTTACTTAGATAAATTAAAATTCTTTGCACTTCACTGAATGGAAGCAGCTTCCCTTTCATGAGTTCTTGTTAGTTAGACGACCCAGTGAAATTTGCATATTGAGTTTGGCAGAGCTCCCTGGGAGTGTTAACATTAGCTATTTCCCTCTCTTTTCTCAACTCTGAAGCTGTTTTTTACCTCAGTTAAAAGCAACACCTTACCTTTTTTCAGTACAACTTTTTCTCTTCGCACAGCAAGCAGGGTTTTTTTTTCCATTGAAGTTTCATCAGTCTTTGTACATAGATTAGGATATTTCTTTTTGACGATCTTTGATATGAATTCTGACTAGAAAACCAAGGCCAGATCACTTACTTGCACAAATTATTATATCTCTGAAGGCAACAGAGTGACACACCAATTGCAGATTTGGGCAACAGGACTGTCCTTTGAAGTTTTCCATAAGCCTGTCGCATTCATAAAAACAGCCATGGTAAAATAAGGAGGATGAGAAGACTACAGCAAGATGTTTGCCCATCTTTTAAACTCTTGAAGAACAAGAGTCTCTGAATTAGCTTTGGAAATTGTAAGAACTAAGTGGTATGGGTTGCAGGATTAGGGATAAAAACAAGCAGAAAGAAACCCTGAGCGTTCTCCCAAATTCAAATAGCTACAACAAAAGGAATTGCTAAATTTTTTTTGAGTGTTCTAGCGAACGCACCTAGAGTGAAAGCAGGCTGAAAATGCTCAGTATTGCATCTCATTCTCAAGAGCATCCTCCTGCTGAATAGACAATATGAAAAAGGAGGAGGTGAATAGCAATGCTACCATGAAAGTGAAAGCTCACAGTATAGAGCTTAGAAGCAGCACATTTAAATGCGGCTTCTGTGGTTTCCCAGAAAATCAGCAGCCATTTTCTACCTTTGTGTCTCTGATGGGCTGTAGAGTTGGGGCCTTCCCTTCCCAAGTGTACTCTCTCTGTTTTTACTATAGGCCTTCTTCATTTTTCTTGTTGTTGTTGCTTTCATTTCCATTCCTCACCCAAGACTAAAAGCAGCTACTTCTTTTTGCTTCTTTCACCTTTTTTCTTGGCTCATGGTGTGGGTAGAGTGATGCCCGAGTATGCCATTCACCTCTACTGTTCTTCAGTAATCTAGTAATCTACCCTGCACAAGTTATAGTTAGTCATTTTGTGGTGATTGTATTCAACTCATCATTCATTTAGGGGTGAAATGGAGCTGGGCTGTGTTAAACTGAAAAAAAAAACCAAACAATCTCCTTTGAATCATGAATGGCTCATGTGATTTTCCTCAGAGATTCCCCAAAATCACTTTTGAGAAAAAAACTAAAATTTTCCTGTCTTTTGGGGGAAGGGTTCAGTACAGTGAACCTATAGATAGAGTATAATTTTAACTGTAGTATTAGCTGTCAGGGTAAGTATATTTTCAAAGTTCCCTAGAGGTGAATGAATCAAAAGGTATTTTTTAGCAAGTTAAAGCTGATCATGGAAAGTATGGCAAGTGCTAAAAAACTAGAACGTAAACCCGAATGGTACTGCTCTGTCCTTGGACCTTTCAGCTGCAGAAATATTTGCAGCCGTTGTCAGCTTGGAACTGGAATCCTAACAAATGTTTGAGTACTGGGGAGTGCAAGAGTCTCATCACTAGTTCAAATAAAAAAATATAAATAGTTAGAGGAAGCTTTTGAAATTATAACATCGGGCTTCCTGGCATCTTTAATGTAAAAGGGATTAATGTAATGTCAGCAGAGAATTTTTAAACAAATATTTCTGTAAAGAAGGTCATATTTCCAAAAATGAGGACAAATTCGGATATTAAAAAATGAAAAAGTTTGTAAAACAGCTCTATTAAGAGAATAGCTTTGAAATCAAGCTGTTAAAGCAAATTTTACTGTATCCACAGTTCAGGTCAAAAAAGCTATAATTCTATGTATGTAGCTGTGCATCTGGTCCCCTATTGAAGTCGTTGGAGACTTCTTAACAAGCGGGATTGACCAGACCAGCAAACGTTTGTGAGATTGTTCTAAAATAGCAGTACTCGTTTAGGCCCCAGAAGGAACTGTGATCAGGTGATTCACTTGAATGTTAACACTGCATAGTGGATAGAAGTGGCAATTAATGACGTTTATATTTAAAAATAAGCGTTCATGAAACCTCTCGGAGAGGCACTAGAGTGACTGTGTTGCTGTGTGTTACAACTATGTTCATCTACAAAACACGGTGTGGAATCAAGAGTTTTGGTTCCAGTCCCAGGACCTTGGATCTCAGTCAAGTTTACTAGTGCTATACTCGCTCGTTACTGAGATGGGTTTCTGTAAAATGATATGTGGAATGATGCTGTGCTCCATCATGACTGAAAGGATTGAAATCTGGCCTTTTACAGAAGGGATAGTATCTTCCCGTGTGTTCGTACTATGGCATGCTTAATGGCCAATACAGTAATCTTAACAACAGTATTTGTCCCTTACCTATAGAGAATATAAACACCTATAGAATTAGTTGACATAGTCCTCATTATCCCAGTTTCTGTCTCTTCTGAATATTTTTTCTTTCTTCGTTTTTTTTTTTTTTTGCTAATATGAAGTTTGCAGTTTCACTAAATACCGAGCTGTTGCCTGATATTCAGATTGCTACAGGCTGTCCAAATTTACCTAACGTTTTTACTCCTGTTCTGTACAAAATCAGAAAATAAAAATTCTTTTATCCATATGAACTTAACAGTCTTTGCGCTCTGAAGAAAACTTACTCTATTGTATCGAGTTACTTTTCCACAAAACTTCTACGTTTATTCCAGACAACTGTTATTCTTGTCATACCAGTAATGCAGATTAACAGGGAAGGAAGCTTCCTCTAAGCAATGGCAACAGGTCAGTTAAGATTTTATTAATAAGTTTAGTGGTATCTGATTTGCACAACACCAGGAGTTTATTATCTCCTGTTAATGGAAAGTCCTCACTTGTCTATCAGAAACTTGCAGGTGTCTCGCTACACTGAAAATCACCTTGAAATCAAATGGGTATATAACATAGGTAATGGCTTCCAGATCAAAGCCTGAATTATACACAACTAGCCAAAAAAACCCAAACCATGTTGGGAGTGTGGAATAGAGAGAGAAAGAAACAGAACAAGCTGATAGAGTTGTTCTTCAGAGAGCTTCATGTGAAAATCAAAGCACATGGACCTCATTGCATTCTGTCTTACAGGTTTTTTTAATCAACTGAACTCCAGAAAGAAGGTAGACAGTACCATAGTTGATGCCAGTGTCTCAGAGTAGATCTACAAGAAGTGATTTTATTAGTTTCTGTTTATTTCAGAAATGTTTTTGATGGCCTGGGGGCCATCTAGGCGTGTTTTTGTCCTCCGAAAGTCAAAATAGTGGTAGTAATTCTACAAAAGATAACCAAAAGGATCATACCCGTATCAGTTTCTTACAAGAAAGAAATGTAAGTTGGGGAAACCTAGCATATTCACAGAACGTAGTGAGGGAGGTAGTATTTGTTAGAGGAAAATGGTTCTGAATTAATTTAAGAGCATGCAGAATTGGAGAGACAAATGCAAGTCTAGCTGCAAGGGGCAGTAAATTTTCAGATGCAAGGCTGTGGTGTGCAAGTGCCTGGCTTCTGGCCAGATATCTATCTCAACTAACTTTTTTCTCTTCTGGCTGTTGTTCCCTTTCTCCCTCTCAGCAGGAGGAAAGCCCTGCAGTCAAGGGCTGTTGACAATTCCAGGTGCATCTTTTTGTTTCGGTTTCTGGAAAGAAAGAAGGTAAATAGAGAGAAACAAGATACTGGCATTGCGTGCGGTTTTGTCCTCACCATCTTGCAAATAACAGTTGAAATCCTCTCGCATATCCCTGCACATAACTTGGTCCGTGAAAAAATGTAAATTGTGTTTTGATAACCAATTTTAGGATTTAGGGGTTTTATAAATATATGGAAAGTTAAAAAGCTATCAGGATCTCTCAAAATGTTGTAGCCAGCACTAAACACACCAGGCCTTGCCCCCTGCCAAAATCTTTTTAAGTAAATCCTAACGTGACTTGATAAGTTAGCTACAGACCTTGACTTGGAAGAAAGCCAAAACTTTGAATGACTGGAAGTTTCAGTTAGCAAAAATGTGAAAATGTGATGCTGAATTCATAGTAGACTGTGGCTTAGTTTTAATTATAATAAGGGAACTCAGCTCTGAAGCATAAACCCTTAAAAAGAGACGTGGCAAGAAAAGCTTAAAAAGAAGGCGGCAGACAGCAGAGTTACAGTTTACTCTTCCCGCTGTGCCAGAAGAGTAGGCGTTTGGAGAATGAGGGGTTTTTTAGCTGTCATCTCACTCAGTCTCATTCAGAACTGGGGCACAAGGAAGCAATATTACTTTCAGAAGTGACGTGATTTTTTTTTCTCTGTACACTTTATTTCACTTGTTTATAAAGAATTGTGATTCTTCCTGTGTGATGTCATATATCTGAGTTAATGCACAAAAGCAGTGTCTGTGCGATGATTAGATTTTTCGGCAAATTCAGGCAGCTGGTTTTGTGCTTGCAGTTTCACAGGGATGCTCCTCCATGCTCATTAATGTAATATTTTCCACTTTGGGCTTTCACTTGCAGTTTGTAAGCAGAGGATGGGGAACACACATCCTTAACTTTTCCGTGAAGTGGATGTTCATAATGAAAAAGAATGTACAAGAAAACATATTCCCATTGATATTGTTGCTAAATATTATTTTAAACTTGAATGATTTTCTCTCTCCACACTGACCAAATTCCTCTCTCAAATGAGGCAGTTGCTCAAAGTGATAAGTGAGGCACTTGCTCCTCCACAAATATTCTAAAACAAGCTCTTTCTCTGTGTACTTTATTAGCTGAACGCAAGCTCTCTCGTCTCTCTCATGTCATTTTTTAGGCCCTGTGATGAAAGCCGGGGATCACAAGGATTTCTCTATATGCAGTTGTCTTTTTCATATTTACTTTGACTGTAAAATAGAAATTTAATTTTGACTCCTCTCCCTGAAAATGCACTAGTCATCTGAATAATTATATTTAATTGCAACAGATAAGTTGTTTCTGCTAAAACCATGTCAGGTGTAACTTACTTTATAGTGCTTTACAATGTTTTCACTTGTGAATAATTCGTTTGTTGTTTTTTATCAGATATTTCTTATTCATTGGGCTCGGTGTTTTTTGGGAGATTGTATTCAGTAACCCACTGTAGTAAAATTGCTCTTTCTATTGGTACATGCATGTTTTGGTTACAGGATCGAGGAAGTGAACAGAATAGCGAGGTACTTTTCAATGTAATTGTTTTTTTTTAAATAGAAAGCCATGTGCCATCTTGCGATTCCAGGTTCCCTGATCAGACAAACAGCTCTCTTTGCACTTTTTGATGGTACCTATTGCAAATATGATTGTTCACTTTGCATGTGCACCACAGGAGCACCGTTCTTACTTTTTGTAAGGGTTAAAGACCTGGGGTGAAGTGGAGCAGATGGAAGATAAACAGTAGGTACCTTACTGTGCCGATGCTGCTGCGTGCTACCGCAGCAGCAGTGGCGTCAGCTCATTTGCTCTCAGTTAGAGCTAGACATCACAGGGGTGGACTAGCTCCAGTGGCACGACAGAGCTGGGTCTCCCTTACTTCACTGAACATAATACGTGCCCAAACTTTCCGGATCACCTGTGTCACTGAAAGCAAGAGATCTGAATTCAGAGGCTATATAAACAGCGTAAAATAAATCACATACACTCGTCTTTGGCTCAGATAAGCTTATTTTGCATTTAACAGATATTTTATATGTCCCCTTTAGGAACTGTATCAGATAAGCTTTTTCAATCTTATTCATGCCTTACATGTTTTTATAGATGGCAACTGTCTGCCTTACTATAATCAAGAACATAAATAACTAGTGCACAGACCTATGACAGTATCTTTAGTCTGCTTATTGTCATCTATTTATGGTACAGTAATGGTTTATTTCTCAGTCAAAAGCCTTGGATTGTGTATTTTAATGGAGATTTAAGGCTGTGATACCGCTGGCATTCAAACTGTGTAAGAGAAGAGCGCGTTAGAAAAGCTCAAGATTTACTGCTGAACTGTCAGTCTTTTTGCTACCGAGCGTCTTTAGCAGTAGCTCCAATGGAGGCTTTGCCCACTGCTGGGAAGCAGACACAGCGATTAATGAACCTGAGGCGTACTAATCAAACATATGTTTTCTTGACACAATGATTGTGTTATATATCACATATGAATGTACAGGCCTTTATCTTTCCTTAATGATCTAGCAAGGGGTCTTTTTTAAATGTGGGTGTTTTTCATGCGCTCCTTAGATTTGTTCCACAGGGGGTGACCATTAAAAACATCTGACGGGCATGCAGTTAGCCAGCTCCCTGCTGAGATTAGTAAAATACTATATTTAGTAATCGCACTACATCAAGGAACTCCAGCATTGCAGGAAGCAGTTTGATTCAACGCTTTTTTCTGATTTTTTATTTTTATTTTATGTCTTATTTTTTCATCTGGGACAACTTTTTTCATGTCTTTTGTATCTTTTTTGTATCTTGTAATTTTTCATAAAAGACTTTCTTCATACTATAGGACTTCCCCTAATTTTGTTTTCTTTGTTTTTACTGTAGTCCTACTCTGTCCTACTCTCACAAATAAAATCTGTGGAATTGTAGAGCAGATACTAAGACTAAGAGTGCCATGGGATATTTTGAATTTCTCACGTGCTGCTCCCTGTTTGAAAAGACTAATCTATTATTTGTTGGAAACTCTCTACAGATAACACCTATATACTAGAATAATATACAGTGAAAAATCCTAACATTGACTTTGAGAGAATGGTTTGAAATTACCAAGTATATTTCAATTATTTTAGCACCAGGCATATTTCTTCATTGGTATATAGGCATAAAACAGAGTCTGAGCAGAAGCAGGATTCTTATATTTTCTCTAGTAGAAGATCACACGACTCCTAGTAGATGAGATGAGTAACAGAAATAGTAATATAAAGGACAAATACGGAAAAGAGAATTGTTTCACCAAGAAGTTAAAGGAACAAAATGTTTCATGAGAATGTTCATGAGAGCATTGCCCAAGTCAAAGCTACTTATTTTAGATTTGATTTTTGAGTCACATTCTAGTTTGTTGGTAGCTGTAAATCCAGAGCAACCTTTGTGGAATCTTTGAAATTATTCTGTAAATTCAGGAGAAAATTTGATGCTTTCACTTTAAGGGGTAGATTTAAAGGAATACCATCCTTTGTTCTAAGAAAATAGTCCTGACTTGTCAATCCAGAAGATTTGTGCAGTGCTGAACATAATGGCATTTTATTACCTAGTTTATTTCTGTCTAGCATTCTAAGACTCCTGCTGATGCTTTGACTCAGAGTAGTTTTTGGTTTGGAAACATGAACTCCAGTGTCACAGATAACTTCTTTCTTTTGATAATTCATTTTTTTTTCAGTTAATAAATGTTCAAGAAGGAAAGTGTTTGGCCAGACAGAATTTGTGTTTCAAACTGTAAACATCTAAGTAGCAGTATATGAAAATAGTAGCCTTTATTTTTGCTCACTTCAGTCTCTTGGTAATATATAGTTAGCTTGTTTCAAACAGTAGTTTAGTATCTTACAGTTAAGCTTGGTTATTAGGTACTAGTGAAGCAGGTCTCCCCCCTTCCTCAGTTGTGAGTCAGTAAAACATAGCTCCCCCTTTGCATGCATTGATGCAAAAGGGCGGATGTTTAAATTCAGGAGTGCCCACTAAAGACCAGGAGTCTACCCCTGTGCTTGAAGTTAGGAGCGTTGTGTTTGCTCTTATCTGAAATTGCATAGTGGCTCAGCGCTTCTTGCAAGAGAAATCCTGCAGTATTTTTACAGTTTCTATCAGCATGCTTAAGCATAGTGAAGGATCTTATAGTAAAGCTAGGTTCAAGAGGCATGTATTTACATAATTACAAAAGAAATGGGAATTTTTCTGCTTCTAGAACAGCATTATGATAGAGATAGCCTGAACTGTAATTTATTATGCAGTTTTATACAGGGCAATTCAGTTTTTCCTTTATGAAAAAACATACAAGATTGAGAATTTTGGCTATGCCATTCCACATGCAGTTGTAACATTGCAAACATTCATTTTATGTCTTTCTTTATGTGATGCTATAAATGTACTTCAAAATATTTCCATCTCTTCAGTAATGTAAAATATTAAAAACAAGGGCCAAATTTTGACATAGCTGTAAAATGGATTCAGGCCATCACATACATTTCAATGTACGTATGCCAGTTAGTAGTATCGCTGCATGCATAGTCATACGTTACAACTTATTTTGTTCCTGCCTGAAGTAATCTCTTAAAAGGGTGCATAGCTGCAACCCCTGAGAACATCACACATAAAAGCCTGCACGTATGAGTAAATCCATGGCATGCACTTGTGGAAAAAAAGAGTCCTCTAGAATTTGCTTCATTATTTTGATGCCTGGGATGCACTTTGCATTTTATAGGCAGAGGTTTTGTGCCCTGTCTACACAGAACAATGGAGTGCTGTGTTTGGGATTCCTGAGCTAGTTATAAATGATTTATCTCTGATCCTAGAAGTGTGCAGTTACCCAGGAGAAAACCTAGCGGTGCTGTATGCTTTTTTCCAATAAATGAGCAGACTCCTTTAGAGTTATTGCCAGGATCTTGTTGTGGCACTGCTTTGTGCTGTGTGGACATACCTTTGAAGAGCATTACATGTAAATCACTCATAACAGTCTGAGGAGGCTGGATCCTTGAATTTTGCTCGGAAACTTACACAGCCTTTACTACAGGCATCAGTAGGTTAACCTGGGCATTATTTTCTAACCAAATCCTGATGCTGTTCTTTAAAGTCTCTTCTATGTTATCCAAATAAAGCATTCTGAATTTTAATGAGAGCCATTTTATTGCTGTTTAATCCGGAAAGTGCACTGAGCTAATTTATGAATGTACCTTAATTACAAAAAAATTAAAGCCTGAATATTAGGCACTGCACATGGATAGTAATTACTTTCATAACCCTTTTGTTTTTACCTACCTAATATATGGAAAGGGAAAATGCCTAATTGTGGTTAGGCCTGAGGCCTTAATCACAGGTTATAGTCCCAATGCTGCCATTCACTGCTGCCAATTCTGAGTGAATTTGGAGGAGTCATTTAACTTGAGTCCACAGACTGCCCTTACCTGCCTAACAGAGTTATGGTGAAGATGAGCAGTAGTTAAGCACTCTCAACTCTTAAACTACAGGCACTTACTAACTTTAAAAAAGCAAAGTATTACTGTAGTTGTTAATCTTAGTAATGGCCATGTAATCACTCTTAGAGCGCTTGGCCAGCCTTCCGTTGCCGCTCCTTAATCACAGATACTGAAGAAAGCACTTACTGTGCCTTCACGTTTCTTGCCTTGGATGCTAATGATATCCTTAAACCAGTTTTATAGATATTCAGGCTCCTCCCATACTTAGTCATAATAGCATGGACATAGAAACTGAAACGTTTACAACATACTTCTGGCTGAAAACCTAGACGCATCTGCTGCTGTTCAGACTATTTGATAGCTATTAGACTGCTACTGTTTCTTCCAAAGTGCCTATTTTGGGCGTTCTGCTCAAATAAATGAATACCCATGTACACTCGGTTAACAACAAACAACCTTTAGATCATAGATCAAATATGAAGAAGAAAGAGAATTAAAATAGAGCTCGAGAATGCAGCAGCTGGACTGATTAATAACAACATGGATTTACTGGGATATCACACATGCCCATGCCAAAATGCGTAAAGGAAATCAGAATGTTTCTGTTGACTGTAAGGAAATCTGTAGCTTAGAGAGATTTGATGAAAAGACAAAACTTGATTTTATCCCCCACTCAAAGTCCAATCATTTGTTTTTAGATCACTGTATTATATCATTGACATAGAAGATGTTTATTGTGGTTAAACTGAAGAGCTTCAACACGGCAAGAGATAAGTAGAGAGCTATTGTCTTAAGAAACTACTGGTCTGTATCCATTAAGATGAGGCCAAGAGTGCATCAAGAAATTCCTTCAAGTTAAACCTAGAAATAAATTAGACTTCCAGATTTATTGTGTTCTGAACTTGGAACTACAAAGGAGTCGTAGATCAAATCTCCTGTTGCCGGAGATTATGCTGTCATGTAATACTTATTGTAATCTTTCTTCTGGCTATCTCTTGTTCTTTCAGCTTGTTAAACTTGCTGTAGTCCAGTGGACATTAGTGAACTGCAACTGCATTCATATTATTTTTCATTAACAATAAGCCTATAACATGCTATGCGGTTCCAAAAGCTCCATTGCTCCATGCGCACTGTAAGATATGTCCTTTTCTAGGAGAGCAGCTTTTGG
Organism: Struthio camelus; assembly: GCF_040807025.1. NCBI lineage: Eukaryota > Metazoa > Chordata > Aves > Struthioniformes > Struthionidae > Struthio > Struthio camelus. Next base: position 129,543,419 of record NC_090943.1, read on the forward strand.
CCCTTGCGCTATGTCATACTCGCAGCGCAGAATCATCTGCGTGTGCTTCTCTGCCCCATTTCCCCAGTTTGCACTCCCACAACAGGTACTCAGCAAAGTATCTAGCTTGCAACCAGATACCGCAGTTTTGGAGACTTGATAAGTTCTTCTCATAACAGTAGTCCCTGACATTTAAAGAACTTGAGTTTATATTTACAAGCCAAATTTCATACCTTCATACCTCTTTCGATTAATCAAAGTTAAACCATTGTATATGTGAAGGGGCCTCTTGTGGTTTCTAAGTAAGTAGTATGGCTTTTCTGGCAGAGAGCCACAAGCAATTTAGTAGGCACATATTGTGGGAGTTGAGAGACAAAGAAAGGATGGACCAGAAAGCTTTAAGAAGGGCTGAGTGAAATCAATATTTCTATGCACAGTTAAAAGGAGAAGTCTGCACTGTATATCTTACTTTTGACCACAGCTAAACTGTTTTTATGTGTTGTCATTAAAGTTAATTCTGTTAATTCACCGAGGACTTTTTTTTCCCTCTCACTCAGCCAGCTTTGCATTGGTTTTGCTTCAGCTGAATTATTCCAATTTACACCTGTGGCAGGGAAGAGTTAGGCAGAATAGGTATAGTACACATGGTGTACAATTAAGTATCAGAGACATCTCTAAATGAGTTCTGTAGGAATAAGTCTATCACAACTCCTAGTTCTCTTCAGAAATAATAGTATTTAATTTTGTAGCTTAAATGTAAAGATGAGGCTTTATCATATAACCTTTCCATGAGATCTATACAGTTGTAAATAGATACTAACATAAAAGGTCTGTCTCCAGCAGAGCTGATCTCGCTTTCCATTTCTGACAGGGGTCACATAGCCAATGTAAATTACCACCATAAACTAAATTCCACCTCTGCTGTAGAACAAAGTGCTTGATCTGCCCGTCTAGAAACCAGGAGCTACGTAGCAGATTGTAATGTTTCAACAATTCAGCATGAACGGCAACCTGCAACATTTAAATTACTTTTATCTCTACCAACTAAAATCTATCCTTTCTTTAGGGGTTTTAAGAACTGTGTGAAGGTGACTTGAAGGGAAGAAAAATAATTTAAGTAGAAGCAGTATCTTCCTCTGTATTTCATGCAAGAATCAGGTTTAATATGCACAACTAGACATTAGTAGGGAATGAATTACTCTCAGAAAAGGATAGCCTAGACGTCTCAAGAAGAATATGAATTCTTCTCCATGTTATCTGTCATTTTCATTTAATTACCAAATCCAGTTCAAATATACAACATTACATAGCAATATCAAAAGAGTTAGTGGATTTCAGTAAAAATGGCATTGCAGCTGAAAAATTAAAACTATAATTGCCAAGTTTTTGGAGGTATAATGATTTATGTGGATGTTCTATAACTAAGCTACAAAATGCTGTTAAAGATAACATCTAGGTGGAAAAGGATAACTTGAAACTGACTCTTATAGTTGTATAAATATAGTGCCTTGAATTTACTCCCAAAGGTCTCAGGAACTGAAGAACCATAGCACTTAAAAACTGTCCAACAAGCAGATCACAGAAAACTTGCCCTCAGTTCAGTACTTGACTACTTAGAGTATTTTACACACTCCTTGTTTTATATTAAAGATGAATTCAATGTAAATGTTTGGAATTCTTCTTACAAACTTGTTGAAAAGGGACAGAGTATTTTAGCATGACTCCCTTGTGCAAACCTGGTGTTTAGCAGATTACGTATGTTATTCTGTTATAGGTACACTACAGTGATAGACAAAATGGCAAAGAGTGTATGACCTGTTTGACACTGTCTCCTGTGCAGATGACTTTCCAAGGTATCGGAAGCTCCATTGAAGCCAGCCATGACCAGGTATAATACCTTCACCCCACGCTCCTGTAATTTTATTAATATCTAGTAAGGCCAGAATGTCAGCATTAGTACGTTTCAAATTTAGACACATCTATGCTTTTCATGTAGCATGTTCTTATCACTGGGATTTGCCTATCTTGCCATAATTTGACTAGATCTAAGGAGTGACCTGGAAATGGGACAGAACTCCATATGCGGCTCAAAGAAGAGTTTGTTTTGGTTTTAAAGACAGGTTTCTGTGAAAGTTTTGTTTAATTTTATGCATGTGTCAGGTTCTGTCTATCCATTTTTTTCCTGGAAGATTATGGGTAGCTGGAAAACAAGTGAGATGAAGCCATCATCTGTCACAAGCAACTGGCATTTGAGAGGGGAAAGGGATTGTTAATCAAACTGTGTAAAACTCATTTTGTTTGGCTGTTCTTAAAATGTTTAATACAGGCTTCTGGCCGACAGCCAGGAGAAAAAAATCTCATTATTAATCACTTATCACCGAGCTGCTTCAGGTGGGAATTGAAGGGGGCTTCCATTGTACTTATACACTCTTATGTATAAAATCAAGACAAGACTAGACTTTTGATACTCCAGAAGATTTCAAAGCAAAAAAGGAAAAAAGTAGAAGAAAACTTTAAATGAAACCTTGCACCTTTCAGATCTTCAGTGGGTTGCAAAAAGCACCATTTCTATTTGCCTTAGCAAGCCATCTTTAAATTGATTGTGCTAACATCTAGCGCAGATTTTGTTCAGACTATGATGTGCAAGATTCTCTAGGGAAAACGGAAAAGTCATCTTAAGAATTATCAGAATTAGTTACAGATGCTCTTGGCCATATTTTAGGTTGCTGTTTTTTAGTAGAAGTTTTTAAGAAGTTAGTTGTTAACATAAACTAAGCTCATTAGTTATTTACATGATAACTTGAGGATACTTCCTGTCCATAAGTGTTTGGTACTTTGCAGTAATGGAGACCTGTGGTAAGTCAAACTGATTCAACAGCCGTATTCCGTTCAATTCTCATTTCATCCAGCAACTGGTTGATACTATTCTAAACTCCGTTAGTTTTTCTTTCAGTAAGATTGCCTTTTAAAATGTAGTTATATCTCAAATATAATATTTAGACATTTCAATGAATTTAAGGTGGTCTCTGTCAATTTGGTAACAGCTACGTTCTGGGCTACCAGCCAGCTTGGCCTTTGTCTAAGCATTTATTTAGGCTAGCATATGATATGTAAACAGAAAAAGACTGTGTAAGCAAAAAGCAAGTTTAATCTGTCTGAATAATTATATATTTAAAATGACTAAACGAGAAAGCATTATTGAGCTTGCGAAGTCAAGCACCTTGAAGCTAGGAAATTCCAGATTATGTGCGGCCTTAGTTCCCTAGTGTACCCATTCAGTGCTCTGAACGGGACTTTCTAGCAGGAAAAAAATGCATAAAGTCATCAAGCTGAAGATTATATCATAGCTTGTACACGAATAAGTAGAATTAAGTTTACTTGGACCATTACGAAGATAGAATTTCCTAATCTTGCTTCAATTTGCAGTGTAAAGAATGTTCCTTCCGCATTTTTCTTAGTTATATAATTTTCCACAGGGTTATTTAAAAGGGAAAAAAACAGTTTATCATTCCATGATTGGGTGGTTGTTGCATCAATGAACCCTCCTCACTTGTGCCAAGATTTCCTCTGAGCTGTGGGCAGACGAAAATGATCATCTAAAAGCCAGGTGGCAACTGGTGGGTCACAAGTAGATCCAAATACTGGTCGGGAGTCACAAAGTTCTACTTGTCCCATCCTAAGTATCAAAAGAATTCCACTTTCTGGGGAGGACAGATACTATTCACTGCTTGTGTTTGATGAGGAGGATGGCAGCACTGGAATGAAGCATTATTTGCCATTATCTAAATAGATAGAGAAAATTGAATCAAACAAAACGAAACAAAACAAAGCAAACAAACGGAAGGTACACCAACTATTTGGCAGGCACTGGAGTTAATTAATAACAAAATTAAGGCTCTTAATGGGCTAACTAGAAAAAAAAAACATTCTCCTCCTCATTCCTTGTGATTTGGTATGATTTTTCTTGTTTTTCTACCATTTCGCTCCCAGCAGGTTTATTTGATACCTTATTCTTGAAAAACAGGAAAAAGGACTTCTGTGCATTTCTTAAGCTGAATTATCCTCATTTTTAAGTTTCAAATGAAGTAAGTGCAAGCTGCCATATACTATAAAACTTAAAGTCTGGAACGTTTTCTTTAACTAATGTAATCTGTTACTTGTATAGCATCTCTTTTATTTTGTGTAATAATTAAGATGAACTAGTTGCCTAAAAGCCTGTGGTTTCAATGGTGACATGCTGATTTGAATCAGCTAAGAGACGTGGCATGGTGTGACTTCAGCATCTGTCTTCTCTACTTGTAAAGATAATTTTTCTCGTTTTCGTTCTGAAATGCAGATTCTGTAAATTCTGACTTTGTTTCATAGAAAGCTATCTGAATGAGAATCTGGAATAGTTTCTCTATAGGAAAGTGGTGGAATCTTTTTTATGAGTGCACCTAATAAACCAGCGGTATACTAGAATTGACAGGATATTGTGGCAGAAAGATCATAGTTGACCAAATACCTTTTTTTCCCATCTCTTATTCTGCTTCTTATATTTGCTTCATAGAAACCATTTTGTTTCTATAATAAATTTGAATGGTATCTTGTACGTATGATTATTAATGGTTTGCTTTTTTTGTAAAGAAAAGCAAAAAAAAGAAAAAGAAAGAAAGAAAAAAACAGGTTCCCAATGGAACAGGTTTCCCCATTTCCAGCATGATAGTGGGCTTGTTAGATTGATGTTATCTTTTATAATATAGGAATATCTTTCATTATACATATCCAGTGGGATGTTTGTTACCCAGTAGATACCAATGTGGTTACAATTCAACATAAGTATATTTCCTTGCTTTTTTGAATCTACTAAGACTTGACACAGCAGTTTTTCAAATCACTTGCTCTTTTCCTGTATGGTATAGAGAATTCATCTCTTTATTCTTTAGGTTGTTTTAACTTGTGATTTTAATGGATTTTTTTTTTCCAAATGCTTCATCCATTTGAGCAATTTCAGAGTAAAATACGTATTTCATATTGGTACTAGTTAGCGTGCATTTTCAGTACTTGATTGCTAAGGCATATCTCATCTGGTCATGAAGCAGTACTGTGGAAGCTGTTGCTGGTCTGTATTTTATTCCTAAAAGTAACTTTTATTCTCTTTGGGCAAACAATAAAAAGGGGAAACATTTCTGTAATATCACTGCCGTCTAGTCTGCCACAGGTTCTGTTGCATTTTGTGTTCAGATATGCCAGCTTCTTTGGTAGAAATGTAATGGTTTTAGAATATTTTTTCCTGAAATATCTTCTTCTCCATTTTCTCTTTCCCGGTATCTAATAGCATCCTTATCAACTTTCCCTTTTTTTCCTAAATGGCCACTATTTTTACAATTTCTTTCTGTAAAACTTAGCTACAAGCTGCTTTCAGTTAAAATGATCACCACCTCCTACTCTCCAATATTTCTACTAGATTTCGAAAAAGCCAGTGTTGGGCACACCTTCCATATTTGCATATGTATTTTGGGAACTTGCAATGTTGCCATCTTTTGTGACTGTATAATAACGGGTGTTTTTCTGAATGCTTTGGCCCTAAGTCTATGTGACTACAGAGCTCTGCTTCAGGGGTATAAATAGACTTGTAGTTCTCATAGCTGTTAAGAAAAAACTGAAAAAATGGGTGCCCTCTTATGACTTTCAGGACGGAAGACAAATTAAAAATGTAAAAAGTCATTCTTAAATAAAATTATTTTAAGTCAGTCCTGGAGGTGGGAAGGGAAGAACAGATAAAGCTCATCTTCAGATTTTTGAATTCCTGATGTAGAACGCTCTGCCTGTACAATTAAATTTTAAGTCAAAATAACTTGATATTCATGGAGGGGTGGCCAGTTTTCTACTTAGACAGCTCAAAGACCAGTGATTTTCTTAAAATCTCATTACTTTAGTACTTTTTGATAATTTTGAATATTTAACGTTTTAACTTTTAATATATGAATTTGGACATAGCCTTGTTTTTTGGAGCTGGCATTACTGTCAGTTTATTTATTACTGAATTCTACGATATAGTTCACCCAGTAGTTCTGATAACGTGCTGGTGGAGTGATAAAAATTAATCTTTTATGCTCAGCTTGTATCCTGAGTCCAGGATCACTTAATCCCATCCAATATGTTTGTGTTGTATGTTAGAGTGTGTTTGTTCGAATTCGCCTACTTGTCACAATAGGTAAAATAAAATACTTTTTTATTTTCTAGGACAGATAATAAATTATCAAAGTTCCCTTCTTATGTAATGTTATATATATAAAATCTACCATTATTATCAGTTTTACTTTCAGGTATAAAAATAGCTGGAAAGAGAATAAGCAGGGGCAGAAATTGTAGAATTGGAAGTGTTACCTATGAGATAGACTTGATAAGCGAGTACAGCAGAGAGGGGGGCTGAAATGAAAGCAAGATGCCATCATCAACAGTTTCAAAAATTGCTGATGGAAAATCTGATGGACAGCAGTAACAAACAAACTGAAACGTGCTATGTAAGAAACTGTCGATGTCTTCCTGCAAACTGGTGCTACTGGGCAGGGTTAAGGGCTTACGGTGACACCCTGAGATGAGCAACTCTTCATGTCACTTGAATACAGCGAAGATAGAAGAAGTCCTCGAGGGGCAAGAGAGCCAGGAGGTGGGCGAACAGGCTCGAGGAACAAATGCTTGGAGCATCAAAGCTCAAGACAAGGTTTAAGATGAGCCTTACCTTGCATTAACAGAAAATACATGGAGGAAAGATGGAGTTTGTATGGTGTGAGGACTATTTGTAGAGCATGCTGGGAAAGGCATCTTCTCCTGGGGAATTTATGTTGGCCGGACTCACTGGCTGACTTATTTGCGGTGGGGTTGGGAGTCTGGACTCCTGGTTTCCATCCTCAGTACTACTCCTCCCCTTTCCTCTGATGATATTACTGATTTTACTTTTTTGCTGTGTCTCCCTATCAGCACCTTTGCAGCAGCTTCCTGAGGTAGTGGGACTCCTTCAGACTTTCTCAGGAGAGTTAGCACCCTTCCCACAAGGGAGAGCAATGCCTCCTTGCTCATGCAGGCCTAGAAATCGCAAACAAGAAAAATTCCAAACAAAAACCCCCCTAAACTAATGGTGCTGTCAGTGAGTATGAAGAGGAAGAGAATTTGTCCGCTGCTGTTACCAGAGAATATGAATGGCATTAGGATTTTAGTTAAGGTACCTTTCCGCATCAGAAAAAACAATTTTCCGTGAACACTGCAGGATTTAATATTCCTGCTCAAAATGAATTTTCTTCTGAGGCAAAATGAATATTTTCAAGATGTTCAGATTTACTTCATGGTAGAGATTTGAGTCATGGACATAGTCAAAAAATGAGAAGATGCTAGGATTTTCTTTAAAAAATGAGTGCATTCCTTTCTCTACTGGTATTATGTGCTTCCCCTGTCAGCTCAGTTCTGCTTTATTTTCCTCTGTTCAGTTCTTAGTTCTCGGGGGTGGTTCTGTAATAAAAAGATAAAAGCTTAGTTTGACCTAGTAAAAAATTTCTAGCCAGTTTTCCAAAGCTCAGTGATTTCTTCATAGCCCCTTCGGATTCAGGACTCCTGCCTGTTCTTGCAAAAACATCTCATGCGACTAAGACTCCTTCTCCTTCCCATACTGTCTGGGGGCTGCTGCCTTTTCCTCAGTGACTCTGTAACCCTCAAGATGGCTCAAGTATAGCCATAGCTGAGCACCTGATGCTCTGAAAGAGACAGTTCACTGTGACAGAAATGTAAACTACTTTTGATGTAGAGCACCAAACTTTACTCTTCTCTTTTTTTGTATTGGGAAAGTTGCACCTTTTACATTTGACATTCCCATTAGGAGTCATCCCATCAGGTTTTAGTTATGCTCACAAGGTTGCTGTCTGCTATTGAGTACCTTTTGCTCGACTGCTATGCTCCCTGTGGCTGTATATAGAAGCTTTAGCACATTCTCTCCTTATTCTTCATCTTCTGTTTCACATTAACTCAATTTGGATGTACGTGACAGAGCATTTGCTTTTCCCTCGCAACTGCTGAAGTTTTCCTTGATGAGCCTGAGATCAAACGCTTGTATTTGTTCAGAATGTATAATCTTTCATTTTCAAAAAGTAAGTTACTAATTAACTGCCGAATGGGAACAGAACGTAAACCGAAGCAGTGCTGTCTTCCAGGCAGGCTGCTTCAGTGCTCTCGTTCAGGCCTTCCCAAGCAGCTTCGTAACGCAGCGGCTTCTTACTGAAGATGCAGCATAAGATTTCTCAGCACTCCGTGTATGTATCTTTGTTTACACAGTAATGTGAACAGGGTATGAAGTGCTACTATTGTATTCTGATGGTATCTTACGTGCTTGCTGTGTAAATGATAACAAAACAAGACTCTGCCAATGTTTTGGGTACTATTTCCGCCTCTGTTGAGAAAAAAAAAAAAATCTCAGAACATACCTATGGCAACCGTAGGTGAGGTTTTGCAAGAGCAGTGTGAGGTTGTTCCCTCCCCTTCAGTTCATCCCCTGTCCTGGCTGTGGGCTCCTCTGCTCCCTGTACCACTAAGTGGGCAGAACCTAACTCCAGCTTTTAGCTTGGGGGTTTAGATGAGACCAGAGCTGAAGTGAAGGAGAGAGCAGGAGTGCACAGCCAAGGGAAGAGGAGGGGGTGCCATCCCCTTCCACACTAGCAAGCCGTTAGATCAGCTTACCCATGTTGTAAAGCCTCACTTGGGGAGAACAAACCAAAAACTAACTCTGCATGAAAGGAACGTGATTTTTCCTGTAGAAATTTATATCTGGTTCATCATTCTTAAGGCAATTCACTGTGCAATAGCATGATCTGGTACAAGGAAGGGAACAGGGATGCACACAGAAGGAAGAAGGAAGAGCAAGATTGCAGCTGCCCTGACCTAGATAAGTTTAGCTTTTTTGAAACTGAAGCCTTAGTAGTTGCTTGTATGATCCATTAAAAAACCTTAGCAGGCTTTCAGTGCGGTGTAGCATGTGGAAATGAAAAGAAAGGTATAAAGAACATGCAATGAGCTAACCTGCCACTGGCCTCAGTTTGTAATCTGTTTCTGGTTTGGTTAGTTTTACTGCTACTTTAGGCTCATCTGACCCATGGTGAAATGTAAAATCTTTAATTTTCATGTTGCTGCAGTTGCTTTTTGGGAAGGCAAGAAGCTTAAAAGGAACAGGTATTAGAAAAGTTTGGAAAAGGTACAAGAGTCAGTCTCTTTTCAGTTTGTCACACTACAGCAGGAAATTCAGCCCACTTGCAGTACCAAGAAATCTTAACATTTTTTTCCCTGGCAGGATCAAGCAGAAAGAAAACACCAGGGCTAGGCTCTTCTCTTGCTTAACAGTTAGAAATGGATAGACAGACATCTACTAGACAGAAGCTGGTAACAGTGATGGAGCCCAAAGTGAAGTGAAAGGAATCCCCCTCCCCAGTAGCTGGTCTTGCAGTTGGGATTTTTCATCTTGACCCCTGATGGCAGCATTTTCATTTTAATAGCTATATTAATTTGAATAGCTAGGGCTGGTAAAGTCTTTCAAACCTTGTGAAATAAAACTAACACACAGTCAAAACTCACAGTGGTATTAGAATGGTATTAGCAATGCTTATGCTCTGTTTCATTGCCCACTCTGTACTTGCAAGAGTTACTGTGGCATTTTCCACGCTCTAATCAAAGTAATACCATGTCCATTTGTTGATATGTGTTTAATCACTTGTCATTCAGTGAAGCTGCTTAACATACTAATTATATAATTGGCATTTCAGCATGCATCACATTTCCTTAACTGTTCTACTAGACAAAATAATGATTTGCACATGTTGCATCTGCAGAATTGTCCTTTTGCCAAAATAGTGTTTGTCACTGAGTTTTGTCACTTTTCATGAAGTAATATCAAATAACTGGCATTATGCCTTCACCTTGTACAAATGAAGTTTCATAGATTTTTGTTTGCGTGATCATCATACAAACAACTGGTTCTACATAGTGCAAGTAGAAACAAAATTTGACGTCCTAGCCCCCTTCATTTCAAGGAAGCTAGGTTCTCATAATAAATCTTTTCACAGTAGACTTAAGGGGAAAAAGAGGAGGCTGGGTATTGTAAATAATTACAAGGGAATAGCCGAGCTTATGTAACTGAGAAATACAGAGGGATATAACAAAACTGACCGCTCCCCTCTATCTCTGTCACCACTTTATTCTTCAACTGGGAGTAGTTTGATCAAATTGGTACAATTTTCCTCTAAGTATCTCCTCAGAGTTTAAAACTGTTTTTCCTTTTTCTTTTTGAGATGATAGGTCTACACTGCATAACCAGCCCTGGTGGTTAGCTGGAATAAGCACGTCTGAAAATTTAGTATTAGAGAGCACCACATTCCCACTGCAAGCTCCTACCGTCTGTTGTGTCTGGATAACATATGTAGATACTCATCTGTGTGCAGCTTGGCCCATGTTTCAAATGCTGAAGTGCTTTTTTTCAGTCTGTTGAAGGCAAACAGAGGTGGGATTACCAGAAGAACAAATGAATGACTTTGTCAAGCAATGGGAAGAGCAGGAAAATAGTCAAGTATGCATTCTCAGTGCAAGTTGTGGCAACCTCCTGTCCAATTTAAAGTTCAGTTCTAAATTTAAGTTACCCGCTGAGCTGTGCTACTTGGAGCACAAATAAGTACATTAGAGAGCTGGATCTCTGACGAGTATGAGGAAGTTGTGGAGTTATGTTTAGGAACACTGAGCTTAAAGTCAGCTCCTAGACATGGTGCAACAGTATCTTGCTTTCTTCCTTAAACAGTTCTTGGGTTCTTGAACAAAAAATCCCTCATCAAGAGAGAACTGAAGACTTACTCTAGCTTACTTACTAATGGTTTGCCTTAGAAAATGATTTCACTTTCCCTTTTTACATGACTGCATTGTGTCCCTGACAGAAAGCATGAGGCATATCGAGAGGAAAAGCAGGTTTTAATATTCTTTTCTAGAACTCATTTAACATAGCATCTTGTCTCTTGCCTCTCTTGTCTCCTAAACTCATTTGAAATATAGATTTGGGTAGTCACACCGGATTTCTCTAATCTCTGAGTCAGAGCATTTCCCTGTTTGAGAAAGGAAGGAAGGAATCACTGACTAACTTTTTCTTGAAAGCATCAAATGCACAATATTCTCATTTAATACAGGAGTTCCTACATCCCCCGAATCTCCATATAATGGTGTTCTCCATTTTGTAGCACTTACAGGCCATATAGATCATCTGTGTTCCAATAACAGTGCTTCATACCAGCAGGATCCTTCACATATGCTAAATATAAGAGTACTTCCAAGTAATTATACCCTGTCAAGGGTCCAGGACTTGAGATAATAAACATTAAAAAGGAAGTATCAAGCACAACCCAAATAATGAACTCTAAGTTAAACTTTAAATTATATATGTATTTCTTTATATTCATTCTTTCTCTTTCCCATCATTAGAGAGACTGTGAGACCTAATTTTCCGCAGATCCTTTGGGCTGTAGAAATAATTGATTTTCCAGTCCAAAATCTCCTCTCTCATCCTTTATCCTCTCAAAAAAAAAGTTCAAATTGGTCCAAAATAAAGAAAAAAATAGTTCTAGCCAAAAAAAATAATTAATTTTGTACTTGAGTATTTGTAGTGAAGCTAGAAAAATGGCTGAGATTCACAGAACTGGTGGGAAAGATGATGAATTCTTCTAACTACTAGCTCAGTGGTGAGGGTACTTGTGCACGATGCAGAACGTGTAAAGTTTATTCTATCCCTGTTCCTGCAGGAACATGAATCTTCTACAGGAAGCCTCATGCTACAGAGCAATATGGTTGTGTAGCCACTGGAACAGGAATCAATGCCCACAGAGTCATCACTTTCCTTGACTCTCTGAGTATTTAAACAGACCAGGCCAAGTAGAACTGCGTAAGCAGAAGAATTTGAGAGATTATCATTTTGGACTGGCCCACAACATGGTGGCTCGGGTCCTCCTCTCAAAGATGAGAAAGAAAGGTTCAGATGCCTTGTGAATCAAGGAACCTTAAGCTATGGTTTTCCACAGTCTAAATCCCAGCTATTGGTTATCAAGTGATGTTAAAACCACTTGTCTCCTGCTTTGTGAATCTCGCCCTTTGGTTTTAATTACAGATGGCCAAAGCGAAGCAACTCATAACAGATGACTTCAAAGTTTCTACAGCTAGATGCTGTTTGCAGTTGAAATTATAGAATAATTGTCAGAAGTTTGAGAGTAGATTTAGCCAACCCAAAACTGCTTTTTCTAGTTGTTTTTTGTTTGTTTTTTTGTTTGTTTGTTTGAGGAAGGAAATGCTTACCTTGCTCTACAACCAACCCACATCCTTGCCATCAGCCCATGTCCAGCTGGTGGCGGCATTGTTCAAACCTCCCAGCTATGTGCTAGTGATGACTGAAAGTTGCCACAGGGATCCCAAGCAGGGACTGCCAGGGCAGGCTACAAAGGCAGTTTAAGATAGTAAGACATCTTCAGCTAGAATCGCTCTCTTCCCCAGCAATACACAGAAAGTCTCCTTCTCCCATGTATGTCTTACACTACAACCTGCAGACAAATGAAAGCTTCACTCCCTCAACGTTCAGCTCTTCAGCTGTCCAGAAAAGAGCATTGCAATGGCTTCATATTTTTTAAAACTTGGTTATATGACATGCATTCATAACAGACATCTTGGCACACATTTGTACATCTACTATTGCAGGATCTATGAGATGGGCAGCTTGAAAAGTAGGACACGTGCTGAAGACTGGTTTCTCTGTGTGATGAGAGCATTGGGACACCAAGAAATACCAGTCCCTATACCTTTCATCCCTCAAATATTTACATAAAAAGCATACCCATTGCTGGTACTAGCTATAGGGATCATCCCAGTAAATTAAAGATTTTAACTGGTTTGTGAGAGTGTAAAAAACTTACACAGCCATTACTTGAAAATGTTGGAAAAGTATTCAACAAGTAAGGCCTATTTCAGTCTGCTCCCTAAATATCTCATACTTTAACTTTGTTTTAAATAATTGGGGTGATATTTTCTAGCACAGCATGCTGTATGAAATTGTGAATTGAGGAGATTTCTGTGTTGTCATATTTGATTCAATACCCCGTTGTCATGTGAATTGGTGCAATGCTACACTGTCATTCATTTAGTCAGACAGCTGAAGCTACGTAAAGCTTTGTTCATGTGAGTGGGGCTTCACAGGGTGCCTCAGTTCATCAATGCAGATAATACTGAAGGGTTTGGGGCTTGATGTTGGAGTGTGCCAGAAAACAGGTTCATTCTTTGAAAATATATAAAAAATAAACAGGGATCAGTGTGTAGGAGAACACTTTTTAGTCATCATGCTCTACAGAGCAAAAATATTAGCATAGAAGAAGTCTGACATTGTGGGAAATATTTCACAATTTAGACATGTTAAAGTAAAGTACTTTGAGAAAATTTGAGAGTTTTTTTGGCCATAATTTAGATAAAACTGAATCTTGAGCAGTTTTTTTTAAACTAACACTTGAAACGTGTTTGATCGGATAGCCTTCCTCATGCAATTATATATTCTTAATTTATAAGCCAGTTCAAATGATTGCTTGTTACCTTTAGCAAATGCTCAACTGCTAGCTTTCTGATCCTTTTAAAAAAGGGAAATGAGGAAGGTTTTTTACACAATCAAAGTTCTTTTCTCATTCTCAAATTAATTATTTTGAAATATCTCACAGATTACATCAGTTTCTTATTCTCATTCATGTTGTAAGATGGTGACTATTGTATATTGCTAGTGATGCATTAAATTAGTTGTTTACATTATAAAATCTAAACATATTAGAATCTTTTGTGTTTGTCTTCAAAGATTCCTATTCTAATAAAGCTTTCTGAAACAAGTAAGGTTGTCTTTTTTGTTTAGTTAATGCATCAGTGGAGAACCTAAAGATTTGTAGCCTCTAGCCATCCCTGTCTGTGTTTAGTAGAGTGTAAGGAAATTGTATTTGGGACAATATGTATTTTCATTTGAAATAGAAAGCTATACCTTTAAATGAGTCATTTTACGTTTAGAAAAGGTAACACCTGAGCTGAATGTAGGTGGAAGGAGTCTAAATTCATCCTCTTTTTGCAGAGACTCTGTTTTGCTGTGATTTTTAACTGGCATAAGGGCAATATGTACAGTGTACTGAAAAATAAAATTTTGGCTTCATCTTTAATATTTTTGATGACTGTGTCTCTCTCTTCAGGTCAAATAGATTCTGAGGGTCAAGTGTTAAAAGACCAGCATTGAGTAAAGAACGTGATTATTTGAAATTTTAAAGAAACTCTGCAATTTGGACTCTCATTTTTATTCCTTAGCAAGTGTCTTTAAGAGAGACGTACTGAAAAGTGAAGAAGAAAACAAAAACTTGCCAGCCTTAGTATGTCTGGAGGCGCTGTGTGAAAGTAACTTTTAGTGTTGAGAGAAGTGCATGACAACATTTTTAGTAGCAAAGGAGCCATGGTACTTCTTGAAGACTCAGCTGAGCAGCATGGTGGTGAGAGTAACAGTTTGTTTTTAAGTATGGTACGTCTTAGTTCTTCAACTAGAGAAATGCTTGCTTTGATATATTTGTTAATTTATATTGCCTTTACCTTATAAATCTGGCTTTTAGCCTGTTTAGGCTTATATCCGCCTATCTTAACGACGATGGCAAGTCATGAAAAACAGCAATATTTAATTTACCTATCAAAAAACTAAAATAACTTGCATTAAGCCTTTGAGGAAATGTAATTGTCATAGTTGTATTTCTATCAAAGAATGTCACTGAAAGGAAGAGGAGCAAGCTAAGTGTTAACTTCAGAAACAGATTATTTTCTGTTTACCAGATATGCCTTTCAGGAAAACAAGCCGAAAGAGCTTCACATCTAAATAGAGTGTGGAAGATACAGCAATATAACAAGCACTGAGATATAGCAAGACTTGGGAAATGTGACAAAATAAGCAATGGAGGGAAGAGAACAGTACTGAAACCAATTGGAAAAACAGGAAGTACAGAATCTGATGAAATTATGAAATAATATCTTAAGGGACATCTTGTTTCTGATCATGACTAAACACTGAGAAAAGTGATAAGGATTAAACTTCTAGTTTCAATAAACCCAAAAGTTTAGACCAAAAACCAAAGTGATTAAAAAGTGCTGAGGACTGTTTTGATTAAACAGAAAAGGGTAGCGTTTTATAGTAAAGTCTATGATTAAAAAAAGTACATGAAAATGCATTCTTCTTTACTTGAAAGATTTTTTTAGGAAAGAAAGCATGAGAAGGTAAAGAACAGATGTGACAGCCTGCCAGAAGTTGTTTCAAGAGTTAGTACTTCTTAAGATATTTAGACAAGATATGTTCCATCAGCAGTGTAATGGACAGTGCCATGTGTAAGAGGATAGTAACACTCATGCTGTCTGGACAGTTTTAGCAAAGCTCAAGTTTAGCTGTGAAACTTCAAAAATAATACAGATTATTCATTAAAGGCTTGTACATTCTTACAAATTACCCCAAAGCAAAAAATACGTTCATATAGTCTCTGTAAAACATAGGAGGAAGTGGTGTATATATATATTATCCGTATTCTTATACAAATTGCAAAGTTACTTGTACATCTAATTACAAAATGCTTGAGAGGCTATTAAACTTAAAAGGCTACATTTCAAACACACCCTCTGATTCTGGGCATCTGATTTGAGATACCTTGAACCACAGTATTCAGAAGCAACAAGCACCACAGCTTTTTAAAGGATGTGTGCTTTGTCTTTGGCAGGAGCTTTGCCTATTCAATTTATAGTGATGCCAGAAGGGTAACCGTACTACTAGTTCACTGAGAAAATCTGACCAAATTTCCTGGTCCCGTAGGCATATGGGTACTCACGCAGCTCTGCGTATGAGCGGTCCCATTCAATTACCTAATGATTGGTCTGTACAAATGTGCAGACAGTCAGAACTGCAAGTTCAACTGATGTGAATGGAGGGTTGATCTGATGTAGAATACCAGACGTCTAGCTACATTGCCTGGGTTTAGTACCAGCTCTTGTTTAAGCTAGGGTTTTGTCTAAGAATGTCACGTGGCAGAGAATAAAGCACAGTATTTCAAGAAGTATGACTGCTATTCCTACAGTCAGTTTTTACCTTCAAACTGCATGAAAGCTGCAGTTTCCTACCGTATCAAATATACCTGTAATAGAATTAATGATTTTTGTTTTGTACTCCCTTTTGTTCTTTCTATTTTGTTTTACAAGTCATAGTAGATGGCAGTGGTATGCACATTGCCTTTGAAGATGACTAAAGGGGAAAACTCTGTTTACGATTTTAGAAAAAGAGATGGAGGGAAATACAGACAACTAAAGGCTCATTGTTGGAATCAAAGGAACTCACTGCCCTTGTCATGGGAACAGATGTATGTAGTGGGTTGTATCTTTTGTAACCACAGAGTCTCATAGTTCTCCATGGGGGTGATGCCTCTTACCTTCCTCCTAGACCTTCCTTTGAAAATCTTGATCTTGACAGCAACTCCTTTCATAACTGAAAGAGCAGCAGGCAGCACAGAACATCAGAGCCTGTTATTTGGCTGGCAGTTTGCGCAGGGGCGCGTTTTTTGCAGTAGTGGGTCTTTGTCAGGTGGGACAACTTTTCGGTGTATAAGGTACATACTTCTGGGCTCCCGATCGCATTCTCCAGTTCAAGCAGAAGACAGAGGGCCAAGCAAGCTGTTATCAGCGGGGAGTGGAATAGCCAGGTGATGTGCTTTGGTCTCTCTGATGCGAAGAAGTTAGAACTAAGTCCTTTCAGATCTTGAAATCAGCAGTGTAAGTACAGTGCCGTCATACATTAGTGCCAGAAACACACCAAAGGCAGTGCTTCAGAGCTTGCGGTCAAAGTTTCCATTGCTTTCCTTGTCTGGCAGGAGAAAAGGACAGCTCAAGATCACTCCTGTCCTATTGTCAGTTTTCCTCCTCACCTTCTCTGGTAAGGATAGCTTGAGCTTCATTAGTCTCAAAATACAAGGAAGATTTTACCGACTCAGCTGCTTCTTCTTTTTCAGAACTGTCTAATCTGTCAATATACTTTTTAAACTTTGGAGATTTCAGCTAGAGGTGGCTAGGTTGTGGAATATCAACGCCATTTGTACTGGCAATAACAGTTTCCCATTTCTTGATACTGTTTTGACGATGTGTCTCATGTTCTTGTTTGATGTTGTAGCCATTCCATTACTTTTGCTAGGGTAGGTTGGTCCATTTTTTTCTTTGTCTTTTTTGCAATGAATGCATCTGGATGAGATGGAACTGGCATCATTGTAGATCACCTGTTGGAAGCTCTGTTTCTACAGTAGTAATGTGTGAAAATTAGGGGTTTGCTCTAAAATAACTATTTTTCTGTTAACTCTTGCTCTTTGTTGGGGAGAGAGCACAGAATGGAGCAAGAGCATTTTACCTGTGTTGAAACTAGAAAGTCTTCACCTGTAGGAAACAAGATTTCATTATTTTGTGAGTTGCATTCCTTGCGTACTGGAAGTAAAGTTCAGAATTTGAATATGCTGATATGATTAGGGATCTTTTTTGATGAATGTGATCTGTATGGGGCTGGGCTCCCACACAGAATCAGTCAGCCAGTGCCCAGTGAGTTTCGTCAGTAAATATCATTCAGAGGTGCATTTGATAAGGATGTATTTGTGTTCTCTAAATAATTGTCTGGCATATGCTTTGTGTAATATCCTTACGTAGTGTCAAAAATTACGGTGAAAATAAATCTTAAAGTGCAAGTCTTCTGTCCACAAATGCACAGGAAGTGGCAGGCGTCTGAGCAATCTGACGCACTTGATTAATCCAGTCTTACATGAAATACTTCTACAATGTTGAATAAAATAAAATGGAGGCTATAAGTAGGAACAAAATTCTTGCGAATTGCCTCAAAGCAAAAAATATATTAATATACTCTGCGTAAAACATAGGAAGTGATGTATATATATATTATCCATGTTCTTATACAAATTACAAAGTTGCTTCTACATCTAATTACAAAATGCTAATGCCTATAGTTCAGATTAATTCAGTGGGATTGCCTGTGCACAAAGTCACTCAGTTCTATAGCATTTTCAAAATATGGCCTGGGTTATATGTATACACCAACATACTTGTCACTTTAATATATCCCATATAAATTAATAATCTGTGTATACATCAGATATGCAATCAAGTTACATATTTTCTTTTGATATAAATTTCTTTAGTACATTGTTTTTTCTGCTGAAATCTGAGATGATCTCTTTAATTGTGTAGTGTTGTGTTTCAGTAATTCAAGTCACAGTGCAGGTGGTACATGCAGTTTACTGATGTTAGAGATAGTATTTAAACAACTCCATGCTCAGAGGTAGTATATCAAAAGTTTTCAAATTGAGGGTGACAGGAACTGGTGCTGCACTTTCATGTTATCCAACAATGTGGAAGGATTTTGACATACAGCTGGAATGATCAAACTGCACCAGTTTTACTTTCTAACTTCATTTGACATGAATTTCAAAGGTATTTGGAAATTATTAAATGGTATGCTATGTTTGGAGAGTTTGACTTCCTTAGGAAACTTGTTTATAAAGTCTGATACAAGGGATGAAAACACTGCACAAAGCTGATATATTTTTGGTAAATCTCTTTCTCTATTTAATTTGTGAATCATGCAGAAGCTGTAGTTCTACAGGAGCTGTTACTGTAAAAGTGAAATATGCTGCTACTAGCCTGCCCACAAACATATTTGTTTTGCAGATACAGGAAGAGATTGGCCTGAAAGAACAAAATTTTACTTCAGAACATGAGTATCTTGTGAATGTATAGGAAATTTCTGAAAAGATAAGTAACAACAGGAAGCTTAGAGTATAGGTTGGCAACACAAATTTGGTTCTGATTCACATTATAAATGATATAATTTGTGCAAGTTCAGTAAGCATTGCAGTATATTTACTGGCTTGGTGCAATTTTGCAGAAAAGCCAAGAAAAATTACCTAAATCTTTTTTTGTTATATTGCTTAATACTGATGTAGCTTAAAGAGTATACAGATAAACACTTTCTTATAGGGTAAAAACTATATGTAATTTAAAATGTTGTATGAATACAACATTGGGTGACAGAGCGTTGGAACAGGTTGCCCAGAGAGGTAGTGGAGTCTCCTTCCCTGGAGATTTCAAAACCCGTCTGGATGTGATCCTGGGAAATATGCTCTAGGTGACCCCGCTTGAGCAGGGAGGTTGGACTAGATGATCTCCAGAGGTCCCTTCCAACCTAAACGATTCTGTGAGCCTGTGATTCTGTAATATTTGTATTTCATCAGGATTCTGACAGCCGTAACCCATAGGACTTAATTTACTTATGTAGTTTCATATATGTTTGAGTCACATATAAAATAAGTCAGGTTTTCAAAACGTAAGGTAATTAATATAATTTGCACAAAAGTTGTAAAAACTCATGACTGAAAGATGTTTAGAGAAGAATTATTTTCGAAAACGGCCTTCTGGATTTTTCTTCAAACATGATTTTGTCTAATTTCTATTAACATTTCCCTACGTTTCCCTACATTTCCCTACGTTTTCATTTAGAGTAAGATCTTTTTTATCAGTGATGCCTTTTTCTGTTCTAGTACCAAGTGAGTGCTGCGTAGTGATTCGTAACGCATAGATATCTCAGTATGAGAGCACTTCAGAGTTACCTGACAGAACAGAAGAGGATAGTGAGGTGTCTGCTGTGCTTAGCTGCAGCAATAACGAAGGATTAAACGCTTCCTGACGCCTGAGTTACAGTTCCCATACTTTCTGTGCCAGCTCAAACAGGCAAGGGAGTAGTGTTTATAGGCGAGTATAAAATTCAATAACGACTCTAGTAAGGAATTGCCTACTAAAGAAATCAATACATACGTCTCCTATTGGTAAGAAGAGGGTGCTGTGCAGATAGTGGTTTCTGTTAAATGAGAAGCCTATGGGGGAAAGGCTTATGGGGTGTGATTGAGACACCTGTTGAGAAAATGGGCAACTATTGACAAGTCTGATTCATGACTGAGTGACTGCTCTGCTAGTCTTCACATGATCCCCACAGAGAGAGATCTTCGACCGCCTGCTAAACAAGGGCTGTTTGAAGTTTCTTTTTAACATTTCCAAGACGTTAATTCAGCAGGACATCTCCACTGGGGTTCTCGATGTCACCAAATCAGCAGCTGTTGAAATCCATTCACTTCAGCGTGAAATGTTTGTATAAGTTTTTTTTTGCTTTTATTTGTGACAACAGCAAAGTAAATAAAAATTCTGCACTACTCAACCCGTGTGTGTGTGAGAACAGCCTCTGATAGCAACTTTAATTCCAAGGCAAAAAGTTTGTTTGGAGAGAGCAATGACAAGCTGAATAGTTTATTACAATGCACAAAAAGTACTGGTTTTAATAGACATTTCTGCCACATTTTTACAGTGTAACCATCCAGTTAATTTTTGTGCCGACAATCAAACTTGTAGAAGAAGTGTTTTGAAATGGAATTGTCTTCATTTGTCAATTCTAAAAATCTTAAAAGTCTGCAAGCAAATTCTCACGTTTCCTATTTACTAGTCCAGTGAGTAAATGAAACACTGTTTGTCTGGTAGGAAAATATTTCTATCATCTGACTCACATTTCCCTGAGAAAACAGCTTGTATCATAGCACTAGTTTAGTTTGAAGGGGAAACAGAACAAGGCAAGACATGTAAACATATTACAAAGCTTACTTTGATATTGAAATGCTTTTTTTCTCTTCTTGACCATCTGAAAAAAGGTGTGGTGAATGTAGTCAATTGTAAATAGAAACTGTATTTTCAGTCAGCTTCATTGTTAAACCTGAGAACTGCTGACCACATATAAAGACTCCTGGTATGAGCTGTTTCTTTTCTGTTTATTAAATCTGTTAAGACTTAAGTGTATTTTTACAAGTTCATTAATGTATTCCATTCTCTCTGATGTATTTTTTCCCACTATTATCAGATTTCATTATATGGGAAGAATTATCAGATCAACCCATTATACAGCCAAGCAGCGTTAAGTCTGATTGGAATTTGGTCTTCCTTCAGTTTACAGGGAGAATATTGTGTAAATCAGACTCTCGGGTTTCAGTGGGAGGCACAGGGCTGCACAGCATCCATTTGTCAAGTTGATTGCACCTCAGTGAGGTTGCATTAGCTTGTCTTTGAACAGAAGTGAAATCCTATGCGAAGCTCCCCTTTCTGTCATTTACACTAACATCCATCCTCTTAAACCAAGGCCTCAGAGAAAAACAAAGTGATGGCACAATATAATCAGTCACTCAAGTTGTCTGTCATCTGTTTTCTTAAGGAAATGACTTTTAAGTTAGTGGAGCAGAAAA
Source organism: Struthio camelus (assembly GCF_040807025.1). Lineage (NCBI taxonomy): Eukaryota > Metazoa > Chordata > Aves > Struthioniformes > Struthionidae > Struthio > Struthio camelus. The sequence goes on from NC_090943.1 coordinate 129,564,802, forward strand.
TTGAAGAAAATTAGCAAAAGGTTGTTGTAGAAGTGGGAGGAATTTTTAAAAATTACAGATGTATGGAACGAAGTTCCGCTGCATACAGCAAGCAAAAGCGCAGTTGATTCTGTGTCTCAGTCTAGAGTTAACATGGCAAGAGCCTATCTGATATGTAATAATATTATTTCAACTTTTAATGAAATTCTATTCATGAACTTGAATTGGGCTGTAAATGCACAATAAAAAGCTGGTATGCACATTTTCAGCTTTTATACCAGAGACTGTGTTTTATGGTGCTGAACACTCAAGTAATTTGCACTCTTTTCCATGTGTCAGGAAGGCTGTGAGCGTACCTCAGAAACGTTAAGCTCTTGGAAAGGGCATTGTGAACAACTCTGTGAGGGTGCTTGTAAGTTTTCTGGACATCAGAGAACTGAATTTTAGTCTGGTGTCTGGGCAAATGACAGTAGTGAGTAACATTACCTGTTTAAACTGGTGTACAATTAAAACTTGTCCAGTACAGCTACAACAGTTACTACAGGGTTAATGGTGGAGAGGAAAGGAAGATAAAGAAGTTCATTTTGCACAAGGTGAAAAGCACCACATATTAATTTATGCCTTTGTCACCTATCTTTATAACTCTGGCTTGCTTTTATTCACTCTGAAATTAAATTTTTATTCAGAGCTATTTTGATATAGATTTGTTTGCATGTTATTGTGGGTTAGTAATGCCTGGTTTTGGTTTAACTTCAATCAGCAAGAAAAACAGTTTTCTCTTATCTATCTTAAGTGAACAGTTTTCATTGTGTGTTCTGTCTGGGGAGGGCTGTGGGCAGCTAGTTAAAGTCAGAGCAAAAAGTAGTGCGTTCCTACTTTAAAAGCTCTGAGTTATTGCAATGAACTGGTGTGAATTTTGAATTTATTTAGTTATTTTGGTGTAGAGAAATGCCTTCTAAGGGCTTTCCAGATATGCAGTAAGTGATGTGACTAGCATCTGTCAAACGTGCTTCTTTCTTTTCTATCTTAGTTATCGCCAAGGGAAAACGGCATGTGTTCTTTATTTATTTATATGTTGCAGATAGGGTAGTCTAAATCCTAAAGCTCAGTAACAGAAATAGGATGATCTTTATGCTATTCCTAATCTTGTCACAGTTATGCTGGTGAGAAACCTGTTTTCTTATACTCCTTTTTTGTCTTACTCGTTTTTTTTCTTACTAGTAATAAAGGTATAGAGCCTCACAGAACAGGGCAGGATATTCAATTGCTGCTACTTAAAGCACCTTAGAAACTTTGGGATGGACTATGATATAAAAATATAAAATTATATTATTTGATTTATATCAATATACTATCATTGTCAGTTGGAAAGAGAAAGGAAATGCAGAAAAATGCTAGTGTTTCAAATATTGTGCAAAACATTTTTATAGTTTCCATTTTCTCACACAACTGCAGTTTACAGCTAATTTAATTTTTCAGTCAGTAATAATAGATTTTTCATATATTCTTTGAAGAAAGCTTAAATTGGCTTCACAATCTTGAAAACACTTAGGTTTGAATAGCGTACTCAATAGAGACATTATGTACACTTAAGTTAGTCATATGCATAAGTGTCTGCAGAATCAGAGCAGTAGATGCATGTTTCTCATCAAAAATAAATCCTAAAGATTTCAGAAGAAAATTATTTTTTAAAGACAGCCTTTGAAGCTGTTTAAATAGTTACAGGTTATATAAATACCAAGTGTAGTGCTCACGCAACTCACGTTTCCCTAAGATATACCACTGGAGGTAGTGATATGAAGATGATAATGGCTACACTTTACACTTCTTTCCCCTTTTCTAACCTAGTGTTAACATTTAGGAATTTGGGAACTTGATAGCCCTAGTAGATCAATCTTGATTAGTTTATTTTTCTTTGTAAAGATTTTGATAGCCCGGTAATGCTTTTGTTTGAAAGAGTATTCTTTACTTCCTCTTGTGGGGGATGAAATATTGTTACACCCAGCTCTTCCTCTGAAATAGTGAAAAACAATTTAGGTAACTGAATCTTTGGTGAAGAGACCTTAGATTGAAAAGTCTGGCATTTAATTGCCCTTTTACTCATAATTCTTCTACATTTAACCTCAAAGGTGATTTAAAAAGTTACATCTTAATTGCATAGCCTCATTCAATCATCAGTACTTTGCCTTGCAGCAATTTATTACAACTTTATTTCCCTGAACCATCAATGAAGATGATGCTGAATTTTATATTAGCCAAATGTCCTTTTGAGATTAATGTGGTAATAGAGATTTTATGCATGCTTTTTCAGCTTTAATATTTGTGTTACAGATTGAGGTTATAGGTATAGCACAACTGCTGTAGTAGTTTATAGAGCCCTGTACATATTGCCTCAAGGACTGAGGCCTTAGATTTATTTGAAAATGTCCATCTGCCAGAGGAAATTATAGCAGTGCATTCTCTGATGTACTTCTTTCTAGCTATTTTCACAGCTTACTCACACTGGGTTTTCGCCTTTGAAGATAATAGTTCAACTCTCATTGTGAGGAAAACGCTGTCTGTGGTCTGACAGCCGAGGAGATGGGGCTATGGGCACCAGTGTGCTTTGCCACAAATGTAATTGTGAACTTTGGGCAAGTCACCCTCTCTCCCTTTAAAAGGTACTTCTCCTTCATAAGGGTCTTTTGAAGATTACTACATTCTTAAATTTTAAGATTTCCAAATACTTAGGCTATGAAATACCAGAAAAACCTTGTGTGAGTGCAGGTTCAATGTAGAATTTATTCTGAGCCTGTTTCCCATTATGTTCTCTAGTTCATTTGGGCAGATATTTAAGACATGTCTGGTAGAAAGTGTCGAGTCCCTTTATGCTACTCTGTGTAACTGTCATAATTTAAAAATTCACAGCTTCCCCATAGGCTTCGTGCCCATATTCTCCGAATGGAACAAACAGCTTCCGACATCTACTTCACAGGCATACTTACTGGCATAAAACTCGGGCAGACTGCAGTAGCTGGGACCCTAGTTTGATGAATACTTTCAGCCAGGTATGCCGACACAGATGCCAGAAGCGCAGTCCTGCCTTCCCCCACTCTTGGCTTCTCACTCCTGACCCTCTACCACACTTCCCTTTGAGCTATTGCAGCTGTTTATACTGCAAGTAGTGAACCAGGTCTGGATGGGGGAGGCCGGTCACTGCTGCTTTGAGGGACACCGCTGCCATAAGCAGCATAAATGTTCCTTTGGCTACAGACTCTGAAGCCAGCTGAAGGAGGTCTGTAGGCAAACTAGGAGGATCGCCACAGCATTCCAGAAGTGCAAACTTTTGGTGTGAGGGTTTGGGTGAAATATCGGGGGAACGTGATGAGTGTTACCTCCTTCCTTTAAGGAACAGGTAAGCGAATTTTGGTAGCAGTTCAAACAATGGCAGCCTCCACCCTAACCTCAGGCACATTTCACCTCCTGAAACAAAAGCATATGTGGAGACACTCCAGAATTTGAACTAGGTGGAAGAAGGGTATGACTGGATATTAAATTAAGCTCTATGGAAACTGTGTATATCTGGAAGAGAACGACAACAAGAAAAGAAAGAAAAACACATAAAGCAGGAGTAAAAGCATAGCAAAAGACTCAAAGAAGGAACAGAAAGTAGAAGAGGAATTAGATAAACTCTGTGACAATCCAAAAAAGGAAAAAGGCCTGAGCGCTGGCTGAAAAAGGCTTTGAGAAGTGGTGACAGAGAGTTTTTATTGTTATCGTGTATCTCCTGTATTCGAGGAAACAGAAGGAGTGAAGTTGGGGAGGGGAGATTTTAGGGGTGTTTTTTTTTAACAAGATTTGGGTGAAAGATGCTTGACTTATTCATTTTCTCCTCCTAATAGAAACAGCCCTTAGGGCCTCTAACTTTGGGTAATCATTTGAGTCAAAAGGGTAACAATAACGTAGAAGACCATGAATTAGAAGTGTACCCTGGGGAAAGCTTGACCCAATGCAGAAGTAGAAAATAACCATACAAAACTCTGTAATGGGATCCTCTGAAGCTGAATGGGACAATGAGGGCTCGTACAAATATGCTCACCATCTAATATGAAACATAACTCCAGAAGTATGTATTTTTATTCCCTATTACAAGAGTGAAACCACAGTGGAGTTACTGTAACACTGAGGCTGAACTAATCCCATCACAAGATCAGATCTTGGTAATAAATAGTTCCAGGTGCAATCCAAGGACTAAGAATGTTTCAATTAGCTTAAGCTGAAAGGTGTGGAGTTTTTTCAGCCTTTCCACTGACAAGGGAGGGTTGTACGAGGTGCATAACTCAGTCCCTCAAAAGGGCGACCTGCTTATTGCACTGCACTCTTCATTGGTGTATCTCAAGTACTTCACCAAGAAAGCTGGTATCATTCTGCTTATGCTATCAATAGGGAAATGAGGCATGAAGAAGCTCAAGATCTTTCTGAAAGTCAGTCACTGTGCCAGTGGCAAACCTGGAAGTGTAAGTCCTGGTACAGTGCTGTTTTCATCAGGCTCTGCTGCTTTCCCTTATACACAGAGCATCCTTACTATTGGCAGCTTTCTTGATCATGAAATTTTGGGTTTGTGGTGGGAGAAGTTTGGAAAAGAACGACTCTTTTGTACATGTGTATCTTCTGAATGGAATGAGACAGGAATGGTATGAGCACTTACTTAGAGGTTATATCATACGGCATATACATAAAAGACCATGCTAAGGTTGCATAGGCAATCTCATAGCCAATGCCTCTAAGTTTTTCAGTCTTCAGTTTTACAGTTTTATGGCCTATGTCTAATCAAGCACTTGGAGCTCTGTAAAATAGGCTGTACTTATACATGAGGTTGCTAGGCTAAGTTCTCGGTTCCATCCAACGGGCTGTCTTGGCAGCAGCTAGATAGTATAGCAGCAGATAAGAGTTAGTTACATCAGAAAAGTAATTCAGTTAAGCTCATATGCTGAAAAGGGAGCTGCACAGAGCTGGGTACAACAACACACGAGGCATTTATATCTATCTCTGAAGCCATGGTCCCTATTCAGAATTGATACAGCTCTTTCAGAGCAACACATAGGTGGTGACTTCCCCTCATAAGCCAGAATTTTCCATGCGTGCATCCCACTTTCAAGCAGAAACGAAGCAGTGTTATGGCCTCGAGTGTTTGCCTTTTCTGCCTAGTCCCTGTATCCCGAGAGATCACAGTGGAAACGGCATAAGACAAAGAAGGCAGAGAAGACTGCTTTTGTGCCACCTACACCAGCACTCACTGTAAGAAAGCAAGTGGGTGCTAGATACCTGTGCAGAGAAAATAATCACCAGTAGGCATCGGCTATAGGGCTTCAAAATATGCTTTCCTTTAATCTGTGCTGCTAAGCAGAGGCTCTGAGCCAGGGACACAGTGCTGTGGGACACGATCTCTGTAATACTTCTAGATTTCTTGAAAAATTCACAAAGCTTTTGGACCCCTTTCCCCCCCTCCCCACACAAAGGTGATCCTTTGTGGAAAAGGGCTGGTCAAAACTCTCTAAGGAAAGCTCCTTAGCACCTTAGCCTTTATATAGGCATTTTTATGCAGTCTTTATTATTCCCCGTTTTCAGGAGCTGATGAGGTTGGCCACTTAGTTTTTGCAGAGTTCATACACTGTAATGATTTACTTTCCGTGTCTTTATTAGGGTTTTACTGCTTTATTTACATTTTAATAGCAATAGTGATGTTTTGCGTATAGCCATATTGTCTTTGACTGGGAACAATACCAAGAAAACGGAGTACTTTATGATTTAATTATTTGTGTTCTTTGAAAGACTAATTAAAGGATCATGCCAAAACCTTATCAGAGCATGAAAATTTAGCATGCCAAGACTGAAACTATTTAAGTGACATACCAATGATTTATTTGCTGACAAGATACACTTTTAGAAACTCTCTCTTCACTGTTTCACTACTGATAGTTAGGAGTGTAAAGAATGTAGTTATCAAAACGTGTTAGTAGAAGAGAGAATAGATTTTCAAGTGACTAGTGATTATAGATGCTTCAATGTAAAAAAAAAAAAAAAAGTGTCGGAGAAACTGATTTTTCAGAGGAACTGAGCAAGCATTTTCTGAAAAATCAACCCCTGGGCAAGTATTTGAAGTATTCAACCAGCACTGACACAACTACTCCTGCTAATCCTTTTTTAAGTCTTCACCATGAAGTTCTTGGACAATATTCTGATATCTTTATTCATCTAGGAAGCACTGTTTTAATCTGTATTAGTTTTGGTTGCAGAAGTGTTGCAGTTGGATAGGAAAAACTGGTAATTAGGTTAGTCTTCGTAATTAAACAATTTAAGATATAGTAAAATGGTTGCAGTTTATAGTCCACACGTGCCTTATGAAGTAGATTCTTTTTTTACCATTAGATCTTCAGGCCCAGACACCTACTTCATTTTTTTTTCTAAAAATTTTCTCTATCCGACTGATTAATCAGCTTCCAAACAATAGATTTAACTCTCCTCAGTAAAACAGTTTTGCATGGCACGTGTACCTTGACCTACAGAGTTAATCCACAGTTTTTCTTGAAGAATTTTTGTATGCTTACAGATATTGGTCTGTTGCAGGAGTAACTTAATAGGATTTCTCTGTAGATGCTTAGAAGAACAAGTATTTAATAAAGCAGTGTTCAGATCTACAGATCTTGTTTAACATTTGAAATATATCAGTAGCACCAAGTTAATTTGGGTTTCTCTGCTTAGCAACTAACTGGTCCCACACAGAGTATCCTGCAAAGAGCAGTCTCCTGCAAAGTGTTGATCTTCAGCATTTTTAGTGCTTTGCAGAACTGATTTCTCAGTCCCGGGGAAATTGTCTTTATCATGGAAGTGCTGCATACAATTATAGTCAGAAGCCTCTGTTTGAGAGTAATCCAAGAAAGAATACCAGTGCTTTGTTTCCAAGTTCTTTTCATGAAATATTTGGCTCTAAAGCATAGCTAATTTTCCTAAGGATCTTTAAAAGACTCTTTTTAGAAAAAGATGTAGTTTTTCTTTGTGTGTAGCTAAAATTTACCACATAAGCGGTTTTTTCAGGAAAGGGACAATAGCCATATTTTGTCTCTCCAAAGAATTAATGCATTTATGTTTTTTAAATATATATGTTTGAGTAGTCATATAAAATAAGAAGTAACATAAAGGTGCCATATTGATTTCATTAACATTTCTCTCTTATAGGTAATCCCAAATATCTAGATCCTTATAATTTTATTGGCAAAGGGAGCAAGTACATGGCTTGATATATCAGCTGGGAGCTGGGCTATGGATATCTAAATATTCATACAGTTTCAAGCTCATGTTTTGGTTTGGTTTTCGGCCTTACAAGTGACTTTAGCGTTGGTTAAGAAGTCCCAACTGGTGATACCATCTCCAGAGCGTATTCAGCAGGCAGGTTTCACCTGTCCCATTATCAGCCTTCCAAGTGGAGAGATGGAGCGTCCTCTCTCTGGTCTCCTGGGGTGTTCAACGCTCCGCTTTCCTGTTACTCTTTGGTCGCTAGAGCATAACCACAGGCAAAGGGAGAGAGCGAATTTGCTGGGTGCTGGCGCTGCCAGGCCTCGCAGAACTGTGTTTCCCATGGCTGTTGCTGTCCAAAGGAACAGAAGACTCAAAGGAAACTAAAGGTAAAGAACAGGTCACTGTTTCCATCCTCCTGTTCTTTGATATAAATAATTATTAAGGAAACAAAATTTAATTTTCACCTCAAACCTAGAAGTTTTTGTTTGACATAGTGACATCTGATGTTGTTAAAGGGAGCCCTGGATGGCAACTAGGGATTAGTAGGGGAAAATATTTCACTTGTAGGTCACCTGCATGAACCTGGCCTGGGGCATGAGTGATTGAAAGCTGTTCAAATTCGATGTCTGTAGGAGGCCTCTGGGAAGTTTCAGTCTCAGTCGACAGGTGTCAATGCTACGGAAACACGCTATCGTAATTAGTAATCTCTGCTGGCAATCTCGGCGGCAGTGAACGCAGAGGGAAACCGAGCCTCGAGGTCGTGGGTGAGGCACGCCGGCCGCTCCGCTGCCGCTGCTGCGCTTGCAGGGAGAAGCAGCGCGCTGCCGTCTCTGGGAAATCAACACCCTGTGTAAATGCTCTGACAGAATAAATCATACAAGTAAAGCTGGTAAGACCCTGTCACGAGCTGCTTTATACACACTGTTCTCTTTAAGCTTGAACATTATTACTGTGTTGCCTATCCCTGGAGAAAGTCAATGCCAAAGAAAAGGATTTAATGCCCTCCACTATTTTTGTCTCAGATTCCTTCCTGTAAACTTGCATCTCATCAGTCCTTTCTCTTACCACTTGGCTTGTTGATACTTTCCCAGGCAAGTTTTTTTTCCTCGTAAATGATGTGAAGCAAATATCTAATGTTATCTTTAGTGCTGACGCAAGAAAATTAGAAGAGGTATATTATAGTTCTGCTCAGTATTCTTTCCAGAGAAAACTGCTTGTTAGGTTAATTTGCTTGGCACTGTATGCTGCTTTAATCTTAACTTGAGGCTTGCTGTAGATATACAGCAGCTGGGTCTAATGTCTTCATGCATGGTTGCAAGTCAGTCAGTTAATTTCTGTTTGTTGAGAGGTAGGAATCAAGCAAATTTTTCTCTCTTGAATGAAAACATTGTGGGGCTGGTAACAGGTGAATAAGCAATACCAAATAAGAAAGCAAAGCTGGAATTACCGCCTAAACTTTGAAGGCTGGATTCCACAACAGAGAAGTCACAGTTTCAGTGAAGTGACAATGGCAGTAGTTTAGCCCACAGTGTTTGATTAGAAGAATTAAAAACAAAAACTGGCTTGAACCTTGTTCAAAGGAAACATATAGTGAATGGTGAAGAAACACTTAGCTCGCGTCCACTGTGGTACTCAGTATGGGGTAAACCCATATGCATGACTATAAAACTGCACGGACAATATGCACAGACTACAAAAACTGCGTGAATCGCTCCCCCTATCATGTTCAGGTCTGTTCAAGCTCTTGATGAACCTCTCGCGTTATATCCATTAAGCTTGTTGCTGCATGTACATAGGTGTATAGAGCATTACCCACGTATGGCCTGAGTTCCTGTCACGTTCTGTGCACTCCTCAAAGGTTATGACTACGTTCACCAGATCTTTTGACTTCATATAGTTCTTTAAAACTACAGACAAAGATGTAACTATTTAAAAGTAAGTAAGTGCTACTTATGCACCTATGTTCTGATTAAGTATAAGAGGCTCTATACCTCAACCTATAAACGTTTAGGCTCCTATCATGTTAATGATAGCTTACTTCCAAATACTTACTGCTGTGCCTTAGTACTACCTAAGACCGTTTCTGTATTTTACAGTAAAAACATCTTTGGATAAAATACCCGACAAAACTTAATAGTAGGGAATTAAATCTAGGTCTTTCTTCTTCCAGCTGACACCTACAGAGTCAGGCACCTGTTTCCTCTCTTTCTGGGAGTCTCGAGGCCTTTTCTGCACAGTAGCACAGCATCAGCAGCAGAATAGAGCACACTCCCAGATGAGGCTGTGCTATGGAGAAGGTGAGAGAAATAATCTGAGGGCATAAAATCTCCTTTTTTCAATCATCTGCTCTAATTCTCTTTTGTCCTTGTTCCTGTGTCTGTGTTCAGAGTAGAAGAGTGTGCTTCCAGGCAGCTTAATATTTTATTGCAAGACATTCATCACCTATCCAGCCTAGCTTCTCTAATTTAGTGCTTTTAAGAAGTGGGAAATCTCAAGCTAAGAAAGACGCCACACCAGCCACTCTTACTTTAAGTTGATATTATGGCCAAAGTCTCTGTATTGTCAAACCACTGACTGAGAGAAGTTACATTTCAGAAACACCCTTTTACTAGATCCAGTCCTTATAACCTTGCAATATGAAACCAAAGAATATATAAAATGCTATCAAATATGAATCCCTACACACAATAAAAAAAAGAATCAATCCAATATGTATAATTTCTATAGACTATATCTCCACTGTTAGTTAAAAGGACAGCTATGATATAAACCTTAGTCTGATGTTTCCTATCAAGCTTGGTGTTTGAAGCACTTTCCTGCAAAGTTGTCTATTTACCTAAGCCTTTAGGCGAAAAGCCACCTTCACCTCCCCTACACCTAGCGGAGCTAATGAGCCATATTTGTTATTGTCTTAAAACTATTAGCTCAGCAGAAATTAATCCACTTTCTTTGCCCAGTTCCAACACATGCCACCAGGTTAAGTCAAAAGAGTGAACCTTGCTACCCTTCTATATGCATGGAAGGATTGATCGACAGACACATAGTATTTCTTTGTGTTTCATTAGTCCATTATGTTGTCAATTATGAGGCATTTTGACACTAAAGCTAAACCAATTTAATTGCTAGCTGCCATCGAAAGGGGCAACCTCATGCCTTTCCTGCCATCCTGTTTCCAACTGCATGGTCCCGGTGTCTCCTTGTGCAGGCACCTGGCCCATGGGGAGGCAGTTCAGAGGGCTGTGCTTAGAGAAAATTAGCCCTGCAAAAATATGTGAATAGATTTATGGCTCACCTTGGGGGACCTGCCCTTGCTGATGGAAGATTGGGAGCAGGAGTGTATTCCTAGAATGAGAGGAGAGAGATAGGACTACTAATTTTAGCAGTGACAGGGTGTTAGATTGACTTAGTTGTCTTGTCAAACTAGCCCTGCTATTCTGTAGAGAGCAGCAGAATTGCAGTATTCCACAATAAAATTGTGGTTCCTGTTGTGAGTCAGCATGTGTAACTGAATTAACTTTCCTAATGAATTATGTTTCTACTGTCATTCATAGGGCATGGTTGCAAAGACATTTTCGTCAGTGGAGGTGTCAGTGTAAGCACTGCCTGCCACTGCCTCCTGTTGTGTTGGTGCAACTGTTGGGGCCTGTGGGATGAATGAGATTGGGAAACTGATCCACATCAAGTATAGCTTTTTTTTTTTTCCTCCCTGGGAGATTATTTTGAAGCTAGATCAGTTCGCTGATATGTCCTGGTGGACAGTTGTAGCAGCACAATTAACAGCAACACAGGGGCTGAAACAGGGATGGGGGAGTGGAGAGAAAAGGAACGGAGAACTGCTTAAGTGGATGTTGTCATAAAAAGAAATATCTATATAACCATTGCCTTAGTAAGAGTTTAGCAAAGGTTTTTCTTTACCTAAGAGACGTTTGCTTTTGGAACAGAAGATCTGAATGTAGCCATACTCCCAGTATGCCACCTTGTGAATCACCGTGACAATCTCAAAGATTAAAGGAGTAATGCACTTTGCTTTACATTGTCAGTCAAAGTGGGTGTGACCCTGAGCCCTGAGTATAGTGTAAGATAAAGGAGCTGTCTGACCAAACCTGGCAGTAAGTTAGTCCTGGAAGGAGCTCCTAGGATTAGATAGCATATTCAGGGCTGAATGTTCACACAGTGTGAATTGCGGAGGAAGGGGCTGGAGAAAAGGAGGGAATTGTGCAGATACCACGTCAGGCTATAGAGCGTGTTAACATTACTGAAAATGCTAAAATGGAGCAGACAGACTGTGTAGACTATCAGACAAATCTGAACCTGCAAAATACTGTAATTGTGTAAGCACACGCTCATTAGTATATGGAAGAGTTACACTGACAGCAGCATCTTCTAACTGCAGCTCTGTATTCTGTCTGTTGGTATTTTTTAATAAATGCCATCGTGTGACAAACTGGGGGGCTGATACATTCTCAAACAGAGTCTCAGCAGGAGGTTACTGAAGTGGAAGGAGAGGAACAACAGGATCAGTCCTGCAGCATGATAGTGGTATTTTACAAACAGCTTTGAAGCATTTGGCTATATAATATTTTGCAGTTGCCTCAGAAGTTCCCTGATGTCTTCAGGAGCAATTACCTCCTGAATCTTACCGTATGCTCCAGCCTTCTTTTTGTGTGGCTGCAGATTATTTGTAAGTCCTGCAGATGACTTCTAGAATTGTTGTGTGCACATTGGATATGCGTGTGATTCAGGGCCCAACCTGAAATGTGCTCAGTGTCCCACACCGATTGCAGCCCTTTGATTTGAAGCGCTCTGGCCACTTCACCACATCAGGCTCTTAACAAGTGGATGGCATTGTGTTAACTTTCTCAGAAATCAAGTACTGCTATTTTAAAATCATGTGTGCCTTTCTTTTTGTCCGAATTCGTTAGGGTCGACAAACTTTCTTCTGGGTAATTTGTTATTGTTGCTTTGCTCTACGATATACGCAGAAACCAGTTTGTCATTCAGAGAAGACTGTGAAGCAGAGCTGTAGGGCATGTCACTGGCACGTCGGGTTCTTAGGCTAAAAACAGTTTGTGTCAGTGCTCCCCATTAGCCGCCTGTACTTTCAGATGGAAACTTGACTGTCACTTCTACTTAACTGCATCATTTCCTAACATATAATGATGTGCGGGTTTTGTTCTGCTAACTGTACTCTGTGTAAAAGCTTTAAAACAAGACTTAAAGTATTGATTTGTTTATAAATTCAAGCACGTATTTCATTTTCGTTCTCTTTCTTATGACCATTCAAAACAAAGACGGAACCACCTGTGTACAATTTTTTCTCTCTCATCATTGTTTTATGTTAATTGTGAGTAACCTTTTAGTCTGAAAAGGATCATTAGAAAAACTTTCAACGTATATCTGTGAGGTATAGCTACACACTACATAATGTGTTAAAAACTTTGAATATTTCAAGTCAGTAAATGTACTGTAATTCTGAAAGTTTATTCTACATGCTGTGAGCCATAATCTTTATTTTAAGACTTCCCCTATAATCGTCTCCATGACTGTGTATGAAGTACGCAATTACTACTTGCAGCTCGGTTGCCTTCTTTCGAAAAAATATGTTTCACTGGTTTCCACTGAAAAATTCTGAATTTCTAATTATGAAAGGGAGCTGTTTATGGCTGTCTGAGGTGTCTGTTTGACAAGCAGTCATGCAGAAATAGTACAATGTGTAGGCTCCCAGTATAAATAGAAGCAATCATGATCCAAACTGTGGTAAGTAATTAGAGTAATAACTAGAAATAAAGAAGCTTTGTCAGTTTGCATTCCTTTTTCTGAAGCAGCTAAGGGCAAGTGTGGAAACTGATCCTTATCTTTAGTTATTTCCCCCCCAAAAAGATAAAATTGGATTTAAGAGTAAGAGCTTACCATGTGAATTTAGGTTTATGGAGGATGTACTCTAGACTGTCAAAAATAGTATGCCTCAGGCAGATTTGCCTCTAAAAAGAAGAATGCAATAAAGCTTAAGGTTATATTGAAATTGAACTCCAATATATTATGAAATAGTTTGGTAAGTAATTCCTGCATTGTTTCATTGAGATTTTCAGCCACTGTGGTTTTTTGTTGATTAAAAAAATCCTCTGATAAATGCCAAGGACTAGTGAAGTGAAGAGTCTAACTATTTTTGCCTTGAGAGGTTTGAACCTCTCAAGGCAAGGGAGGGGATAGTAATTTACACTTTGAAAAACTTAATAGTGACCTGAAACTATTAAATGTATTTCAGAGGTGACTGAGAATAGTGACAAGGAAACTAACCCCAGTGAAAAGTGACCACATGTAGGAAATGTCAATAGACCTTATCTGACTAAAAGGAGCTATGAGGAGGTGGCCTGCTTCCAGGCATTTTTCACCCTCTGAAGTAGGACCCAGAGGATGAGGTCAAAGCAGGTTGCTCATGTATAGCCTCTACGATCCCTAGCAGGAGTAAATCAGCCTCAGTGCTGCTCTAAATTATACCAGAACAAACTAGTCTTCTGATTCTGTGTTGTATAATCTACTGAACATAATAGTCTTTTCAAATTACTGTTTGCTACAGGTTCTGAGACTAAAAAATAAGCAGATGAAACCCATTTTTTGCTGCTACTGACAGTTGTTATTTGAAGACTAGCTGTATAAATAACTCCGGGACATCTGACATCTTTTTCCTATAAAAGTGTTGGCAAAATTTGGCATGAATTGGTTCCATTTCATCAACCTTCTTTTTGGTTATTTTTTCTTTTCTGTAGGAGTAATTCCTTTTTTTTAATCATTTTGGAATTTGGAAGTTTATTCATATCTCCATAAGCATATAATAGTTGAAGGAACACATAATCCCTTTTAGGCAGCAGCTTTTACAACATGTGGTGGGTGCCTCTGAATCAGCATCATATGTTGGCATCTCCGCTTCCCCCTTCGTCAGAAGTAGTGATGTTTCATCAGAACCAGTGAAAAAAAAGTATTCCAGAGAAAGTAAAGAAGTAGTGCTTCTTTCCTCAAAAAAACTTGAGAACTAGATTTAATATTAAATGGAAGAACGTAGAGCCAGTTTTCAGAAAACATTATATATATTTCCTTCAAACTTCAGAAGGAATTAAGAATTTCTGATAGAGGATAGGCACTGTTGATAACTAATAATGAGAAATAATATGTCTTATCGTAAGACAAATCACATTGTAATGTGATTTGATGGTTTTTCTTGAATGGAAACATGGAAAGTGGGATATCTGGTTTCAGGCAGGTCTAGAAGAGAGCAAAATTCAGAATAATGTCATTTTCAATCTACATGCTTAAAGTAATGTGCTCCCCTGCAAGCTACTTTCTCCAACTTTCTGATCCATTTGATATATCTACTTGGAAAAACATGTGAGGTCACTATTTACAAAAGTGCTTTTGAGAAGCGCTTTTGAGCTCTTGAGACTGATATACACACAGGCAATCTCCTGACCTCATACAGGGACAAGAAGTAGGTGCAGAGCAGCCTCCCTTCTCTTCACACCCTAGTTTGCATCAAGGTGCATGGGCTGGGTGGAGGAGGCCTGCCGGAGCAGGCAGGCGGGGTGCTTGTGCCTGCAGCATTCAGCATATGCACTCTGGGAAGAGTTTAGTTGCAGACTCTGGTGGTGGTCACTGATGTGAGTGAAATATTCACAGTGTGGTCCTGAAGGCGCATTAAAAGCATAGGGATTCTGACCATGCTCCTATCTGATGTACGTTTCTCAAGTCGTTCCTTTGTATCCAAATCTCCCTACAAACTTAAAATCCTGTATTCCAACGTGCTGAACTCTACAAGAAATAATTCAAGGAAACGCTTCAGGCAATGGAATGTAAAACTTAGAAAGGTCCAAAGGTTTCTGCTCATAACGTGATCCCACAATCACTTAAATTCATGGCTTACCTGATCCTTTTTGTTCTTAAATTGGATATCTGTAAGATAGAAAATCTACAGTGTTTTAGCTTTCAGGAGCTCAGTGGGAAGAACCAATTATGCTATAAGCAGGTATAATCCTGATCTCTCACAGCTGGAGAACAGGTCACTTTATATAAAATAATAACTTGGGGGGATTCATGGTTTTCCTCTTCCCAGACTATGAGCCCAGACACAAAAGTCTGACCCAAGCAATGGAGCCTTTGGAAAACCTTTCCAAGAGGAAGGGCTGAATGTCTAAGCTGTTTTCCTATCCCAACTAAAAGAATGATTTTTCTGGGATCATATATCAACAAATAAACTTTTAGCTAAGCTATGGGAACAAAACCAAGACATGTTTTTGGCCAGTAATAACATCACAGTTGAGTGAGGATGATGCAGAAACCTGAATTTTCAGAACTTAATTTTTATATATTTAGTTTTTAATGCTCTGTTTGAAATTAATAATGACATTCTATCTTATTTTTACTTTAATGTTATTTCACAATTAGATTTGTCTTCAAAGCCACAACATTTCTCAATGTTAAAATTGATTTTCTCTGATAACTTAATTCCAGCTCTGGATACAACAGGCCTAGATTCCTTTCTACATGAAATGGAAACAGAGTGCAGGATATTTAATATCCTGTCATTGAGACAGTGCAGGCTGCTACTATGCAGTAAATAGTATATAAGTGCATGAATTGTGAGAATTAAAATTAAATAGTAGGCTAATAAAAAGAGTAAGAAGTAAGATAGTCATTGTTTTTTACATCTACGTAAGACCATCCTAAATAATTGTGGGCAGTTTGAATTTTTGAACAATCATTCTTAGACCTGTCTGTGCTACTAGCTCTATATAACATGAATACTTTGAAATAATTGATTTTCAAACACTGAAGGAAGCAGAGCCTGACGCTTAAGACTGCAAGGCAATAAAGACAAATCAGTTTTATATAAGAAACTAATTTTTAAAAAAGCAGCACAAGTTCAGTAAAGCACAATTCATGGTAAGAAAGCCTTTGTTTCTCTCATGTGGAATGAGTCCTATCATTTATTAAGCAGATATCTTTTATTACCTTTAGAGAAACACAGTACTGTTTAGAGGAAGTGGGCATTCGTAGCTCTATTGGTCATAACGATCTACAGTCTCATGCTGTAGAATTCAGGATATTCAGCTGTTTACAACTTTACATACTCTATAGCCAAGTAGGGTAAATAAATACCCACTTGGGTAGAGCAGTTGTTAGTAATCTGCTTTAATAATCTGAATTTAGTATATGTTACGATTACATTGCCCTGTAGGCAAGATTTCTTTGGACACTTTAAAAGTTTTCAACTCAACAGAATGAGGTATTTTGCATTAATAAAGTGCTGTTATGCTGAAAGCTGCCAGGTTCAAGTTTGATAACTTACATTGCTGGCAGTATTCAGCTTTCATTCTCACATTACAGCAATGTTGTGGAATAGGTATCACTTGTTTTTTCTCCTTTTTTAGTACTGCTGAGAATCCAGCAGAGTAATAAGATTGCTGAAGACTTAAAATACAGGCAATATCTCATATATACACCTTAAGCCTGATCTTCCAAAAAAGTATAAGGAGGCCACTAATTTTGAGCAGGCCATCTATTTGGCTCAAAAAGGAGGATGCATTTACCTGCACGGAAATCAGGTAGCTTGACCTGCAACATCTTCTTGGCCCATTTCAACCCTATCATTGGTTTTCACAAAACTGAAGATGAGGGCAGAAAATATGACCTAACCTTTTATTTTTACTATATACAAGCTTTCTTAACTCATCCTGAGAAATCTGTTCCAGTATATAGTACACTCTGGTTGGTCATTCTCTACACTGTGCTGAAATAAACGCTTCAAAATTCCGTTTTAATTTTCAGTCTTGGGTTATATGCAATATGTTCATCAGTGATCAGGAAGTAAATACAAAAATTGTCTCTCAATAATGTTTACTGATAGTACAAAGACCAGCAGAGGGTTAAATGATGATAAGTCATAGAATACAGTCTGGTTAGCCTAGTCGATTCAAACAAAGTCTATCTCAATATAGTTAACTGCACAATTGTTCATCAAGGAGCAAGCGATCAGAGTCATACTGACAGAATGGAGAATTTTATCCTAGAAAAAAGTAATTTTGATCAGGAGTCATGTAGGGTAGGTGACTGAATAAGAGTTCCCATTACAGTTCTTGACCACGAATGACTTCAATAATAGTAAGTATGAGTTACAGGGTATGTCCTTGTTTGTGGCATTGGTCAAGCTGATGCTGGAAGAATTCACCTAGTCCTGATGTCAACATTTTTAAAAGGATATGGAAACATTGAGGCAAGTTCAGAAAACAGTCACAAAAAAGTATTTGCTGGAGGAAGTGGAGGGAAATGCCTTCTGGTGAGAGTCTTGAAAGAGCTCATTTGATTTAGTTTTTCTAAAGGAAAAACCTGGGAGCTGACTTGATGATTCTGTCAAAGTACTTTCAAAGAAAAAACTGCTCATTCCTAAAGGACTCTTTGATCTAGCCAAGAAAAATAGAATAAGAACCAATAGCAAAAAGCTGAAGGTACTCAAATTCAAATGACAGAGAGTTTTGAGCAGAGAAGGTGCTTACCAATGGAAACAAGTTGCTAAAAGTCCCTAAAATTCTATGAATCAAGATAGAATTTCTCTAGTCAACACAAGAGAACAGGACTAACAAACACAGGACGACATCCAGGAGGTCAAACTTGACTACCTCAGATTCCCTTCTGGCTTTATGAATTAATGAATATATGTGGTTTATAGCTACAGAATAGAAATTTCACTAATCTGTAACTTTAATCATGGATCTGGGTGGTACAGAACAATAAAATCAGTACACATTTTCAGAGAGGGAGAGGAGCAAAACTGAAGGAAGTGTACTGGGATGCGGTGCTACCTTATTTTCATAATGAGGTCTCAGATGAAATCTGAGGAATAAATTCTGCTATGTGAGAGTGCTTTGTTTTGAAATTGTTGATTTGGCCTGATCTCTTACTCACTTCTCTTTGGGGTTGTTGTGTAGCGAGTTCATTTTTTGGTATTGCACTTTAAGCCTGTCTCTCTCTGCCTCCTATAGAAGCAGTTTCTATCTGCGATGAGTTTCTCTAATGAGGAGAGGAAGTCTGGTATCCGGTCTTTGGTTAATATGAGCATAACTCAGAACTGCAGCTTTACAAGTGGTTTAAATCAGCACAACCAGGCTCACTCTTTGCTTTATTTGCTGTTGCTTTCCGAGGGGAAGGCAGGAAGGGTTGCTTATTATATTCTTACAGATAACTTAGTCTCTATTCTTAATACTCTTGTTCAACGCTGTGATTGGAGAATGGACATCTGAGTGCTGAATGTTGTGGGGCACTCTGGAGTTCTTTATCCACCTAAGAGGTTACTTTTACTCTGTTACTACTTTTTCAGCACTGAGTAGTTTTTTCTTTTTTCAATAAAGAATGATGAATACTTTCCTGTGGATACTGTGCCTTACCGCAATGTATATTTGCTTCTGCAATATTATTCTGTTTGTAGGGTGAGCATGTTCTTGCCCATGTTTTATGACTGTATGAAAACTTGAAAACTGCAGAGAAAAAGTTAAATAAAAACTCTCAAAAATATATGATGACTTAATTTGGGCTCTGAAGCTGTGGATTCAAGGGCCACCTTGATATTTGAGCTCTGAAACAGAGCTGTAGTACTCAGTCTGAATAATCCCTGTTTGATGCATGATTCCCATGAAAACACAGTCAAGGTCTGATTTTTGACCAACACGAGGAGTCCTCTTTTTCTAAAAGGTCTCCTTATTCTCTACAAAAAGATCTATTGTTTTCCATTACAATCTTAAATAGCTGGGTTTTGTTTAGGGAGATTCACTGGATCATGGGGAATTTCTCCTTAAGCCACAGAGTTGCACAATGCTATTCAATGCCTCGAGTGCAAACTTTTCATTTCTTCTCCTCTTAATAATCAGAACCCTCTAGCAGGGCTTTAATATCCAGATCAGGCTTGCTCAAGTCATTATCTCAATATACTTCCGTTAGTGCAAATAGGATCCTGCAGAGTACAGGGAAACCCCACTGTGCTCCAGGATGATCTCCCCAGATTCTGTTTTTTTTTTTTCCATCTACACAAAGGAACCTCACTAGTGTAGCTGGTTTTAAGACATCCTAGGCCACTCTGCAGAAATGGGCAGAATTTTTTACAACGTGAACAGCTAATACATGACGTAAAATATATGAGCATATGACTATGCTCAAGTTGACCCTGCTTGAACAGGGAGGTTGGACTAGATGATCTCCAGAGGTCCCTTCCAACCTAAACGATTCTGTGATTCTGTGATTCCAATAACCACATTTCCTTGTAAGCCACAAAAAGTCACTCAAGATGTTTTAGTAATTCACTGAAACATCTTGCATAACTTTCAGACAATTGCAAAGTATCTTGGTTTACCTAGTTTTATAGGTTTCTCTATAGTGAAAGTACAGAGAGAAGCATTCGATGCTTCCTCCCACCTATCTGCTCAGGACAGGATAGAGCATCCTCCAGAGATAGCTGTCTCCTTCCACTGACAAGAGACAGAGAATTTCAACTGTATCTTAGAGAGCTCAGGGTAACTGGGAATGGCTCCGTCTGTGAATTACTAGCAGGTTATTTCTTCACCAATCAGCAACTTCTTGGAGCTTTTATTAAAATAAAAGGTGCTACTTGTTATGAAACAGTTAGCCTTAGGCATAGGGATAGTTCCAAGTTTTGCAAGAGAAAAACATGTGAAATCACCTCAAGTGATATATTCTATCATCATTTGCAAAAAATGTTTGTAGGAGAAAACTTCTTTGCAGATCAGATATATCTGCACATGGTAAGTGGTACATGGTATTAGGATCTTGCAGAATCAATTTTACGAGGTAAAAAGTAGTAGTGGAGTTCTTGTTCTGTGCAGTCTAGTTCCCAGCAGTTTTTCTTCTTCAAAGGAAGAGTTTTGTTAGCTTGAGGCTGAGCACAGAAATCTAGCCATTTTTAGCTCTAGTAGAATCTTTATATATTTCACTGGCAGAGGAGACAGATATAAGGGGATGGCTTTAAACTGGAGAAAAAATGTTTCAAAGTGGAGGGACACATTTAAATTCTTTAACCTCCACTCATATTAGCTACTTCTTGGCTTCTAGCGCAAGAAAGCTTCTTGGCATGTGCCCTGCCTGGGGTCGAGTAGGACGTGGGAGAGATTGTACTTGGATGTCTGGAGTACTACCACTTGGGGGGGAAAATGTGTAGCATTCCAACAGATATAATTAATGACAAGTGTTGTTGTCTTTCTCCTGTGCCATCCACCCACTGGCTGCCTGGTGCTGACCTCTTGCTGTCCTGCTGACCTCTCCAAAGTTTATTTTAAAAAGGCATCCTTGCTTTCCCAAACTCTTCAGCTAGGCTTCCCTTGGGCTTCTCATTCAGTGCGTGCCCAAGACTATGCCTGTGTCCACCGCTTCGTGATCAGACACAAGTGTTTCCATTAGAGGAATGATTAATGGAACCTTCCTTGGGAATGGGAAAAGGAGAAGTGGGTAACAGAAGTCAAGAAAGGTGTCAAAACGGAACAAAGACACTTTGTTTCTTCGTTTCAAAAATAATTTATTTTTCAAGTGTTCAGCAAACTGTCCTTACTCTGTCACTCATTTTACTCACATCAGTAAAAACCTGCATTTTTTTTCTGCAGTATTAGGCTTGGCAGCAGTTTGTGCTTTCAATCCACCTCATAACGAGTGACCACATCAAATAAATTCACCAATTGAATTGGCTTCCTCTTAGCAGATTTACTAGATACAGGGTTTAATGCTCTGTAGTGCAGGTGCATGGAGTTTTGTACATCTAAATGCAAAGTAATAAAATACTGTCCACGATTGAAGAGTACATGAGAGCGCAGCTGTCAATTTACTCCTGCCTTGTAGCATTCACCAAAGAGAAGACTGCATGACTAAGTTCTTCATTTGCATGACGAAGATCACAGATCAGTTTCTGTCTGATCTCAAGTCTCACCTTACCCTCTAGTTATATTTTTCTTTTTACAGAAAATTTGAGGGAAAAACCTTTTTCTTTCATTGTCATTAGATTTAGGGCTAAACCCTTGAGATGCCTAGGTACAGCAAGCGTTACGTCAGCCAAGTCAACATGGAGATCAAAGGCACAACAGTGAAATGGATGTGGTGACTGATTTTTCACTGCTAAAGGGAACTGTTGAAAAATGTGAATGAGGCATAGATAGAGTAATATTCCTCACAGGAGGAATAGCTTTGTGCTGTCCCTTCACTGAGAAAACCTCGTACTGCCAGGCAGGACGTTCCACAAAAGCTTTGCAAGGAAGAACTTTCACTTTTTTTTCCAGGAGAAGCTGCTTTTGCTTCTCTTTTTTCTGTAACAGTGTATTAATAGCTTTGTAGAGACAATAGAAAGTGTTAGCTTCCCACAAGCCAAACAGACCCAAGCAGCTGTTATGCCTGCCAAACTTTGCTGTTCCTCAAAACCGATCAACTCTTGACTACTTGGTAGGTTGCTGTTCAGTGTGCACACATCTTATTCTTTCTGGAATCAGTCTTTCAGGGTGAGAGCTTGATCCTGTTGCCAAAGCAGAGCAACTGGGGCCGTTGCGCTGTGGTGCAACAGGGAGATCGAGGCATGTGGCTGGAGCTGCTCTCCAGCCAGCAAACTAGGTCTAAAACTCCAGGAACCTTTGCCATCCCTAGAGCAACAAATAAATCCACTTGATATTTTAGTCAATGAACCAGTTAGGCACACGCTCCTGCCCTGCCCCACCGTCCAAACCCCATCGTGC
The DNA here is from genome assembly GCF_040807025.1 of Struthio camelus. Taxonomy (NCBI): domain Eukaryota; kingdom Metazoa; phylum Chordata; class Aves; order Struthioniformes; family Struthionidae; genus Struthio; species Struthio camelus. Next base: position 129,586,821 of record NC_090943.1, read on the forward strand.
AGAATTTGCCTGCGTATGGCTGGCTCTGGCCGAGGTCTCCGAGTGCCTGCACAAATGAAGGGCCTGCCCCTCCCTGGTCTAGCAAAGGCATGCTGATTTTATGGCATCTGGGCCACCGCAGCTGTTATAAGGAGGGGTTTGCTCTTTTAAGAACTAATTAGCAAAGTAAGCGTGTCATTTATTAAAATAGGTAGTGTACGTGGTGAGTTTAAATGCTATGAAAGCAAATTTGCAATTTATTCGATCGTACTGTGTTACAAAAAAGTATCTACATACATGTGACAGCTCATGGGGAACTTCCTCCTCCTAGCCCAGTGAAAGTTGGAATTACATTTTGGTTTAATATACAACTTAAAAAATACATAATTTACTTCTGTATTTTTGCCTCTAGAAATCCAAATATTTTATATTCAAATTATAAATATTATAAATTAGAATTACACATTGAAAATCATAACAAAATATTGGAGAAAATTCCTTGACTTTAAGTCTTCATATATGACCAGCTTTGATGAAATGGCTGCAGCAGATAAAACACAAGAGTTAGTGATCCCTAGCAGCAGCTAGTTTCCTGAAAAGCACGGTTCATGCCCAAGTGTATTGTTAATGGAACATGCAACTGCTAGTAACACTGGTACGAGAGGAGCACAACTGTTAGCCAGACATAATGCTGTAAATAAGACCTGGAAAAGACCAAATGTTATCAAAATAGGAGTATAAGAATTACAAATATCTGTATGAGGGAACAGCCTCTGTGTAAAAATTCTGTCCACAGAAGATACTTTCTTAAGAATGGTGATTTACTTATTTTAATACAAATGATATTTTGGCTGTTTTCTGAATGATTAAAGTGTTTTTTCGTGGACTTTTTAAGTGTAAAAATGCTAGATTTTCATTTTTTCCCAAGATTATTGAGTCTTTGTCATCCACCAGTCTTTATTTTCTTTTACTTATATACAGAAACTTTTTACTGTATTTGAATGATTGATATTCATTCACTATAGCGTTAATTGTTGCAACTTTCCTGGAAAAGACTAACAAGCTCTGTCAGTTCATTACTACTTCTTTTGTTTTCTTTTCTATGATCAATACCCGTTTTTGATACCCAGTTACAGTTCCCTCAACTGCAGTTTAAAGACGAGAATGAGATTAATGTTAGGGAAATAAAAATTATTAGTCAATTTACAGGGGCAGTTGATTTGAATGAAGTAAGTTTCTTTGCTAAATTCAGATATGAACGACCAGATTCCTCTGTGGTATGACTGGAAAGAAAGAAATGACTTTGCTTCTCATAGTGTGTGGAAAAGGGAAGGTGGGGGTATCATATTACCAATTTCTGATTTGAGAAAACTATTTTTGAGCCTTACAAGATCTTAGAATCAGTGGAAACAGGCCACAGATGGATAAATCACAGAACTTACTTTCAGAGGAACTGCCTTAATCCAGTGCTTTAAGAGTCCTTAATATTTTTGTGTGACTTCCATCTTCTGGAGCCTAACCTAAACACTGTACACAGGGTCTTACTCTTCAAGGATATACCTATGGACAGAGAACTGGTCGTACCCTTTCACGTCTCTTCTAGACAGGAACATGTTTTTTTAGATCCGGAATACTTTACGTTAGACTGTCAGGACAAGAGAAAAACTACAGCTTTGAGGTAGAAGAAGTATGGTCTACAGAAATCCTCTATTTTCCTGAAAGAACTGAAAGTGCTGCAACATTTGAGCTCCTCTTCTTATATGTAGTCCCCAGGAGAAAGAGTTATGCTGTATGTCATATATATTTCTAAAAATGAGGGTGATCTTCTTTCTCTAAGTTTTAAAAAAAACTATTTGTCATTTAGGAAGAATATGGTTAGATAAATGTAAAGGCATTTCTTATTCATAGCTGTTCCAGGGACTTGCTCTACTTTTTTGTTAGAACCATTGTAGTATTATCTTTTGCAGACTGACATTGGTTTACATCGCAGTTTGGATGATCTTCTCCAGTTGTATAATCACAGGCCAGCATGCAGAGTCTGTGGGTGGTTTTAAGATCTTTTCGAGGCTTCTTTGTTTCAGGAGTTTGGTGTCCAAACATTATATGATTTGTTTATTCTGATTTCTTTGTGAAGGAAAGAATAAGTCTGATCTCTTCCTCTCTTTATGGTAACTTGTTAGCCTGGCAGTTATCTGAAGCATGGTTTCAGTTAGGTCTTATTTGTACCTGATAAATATTTCTGCATAATATGCATGGTTATGCGTGTTAGTATTTTGTCCACGTCTGGTGGCAGCCTTATAAAGCTAGTGTTCCCTTGACGCTATGATTGTATTGTTTATGTGACAGATGTAAGTATTAAGTTCGTAGAGCTAAGTAAGCCTGGGCATAATGTTTTACTCTTTTTGCTGTATAAATTACATTAATATCTTTTCTTTTGTTGTGAGTGCACTGATTTTAAGCAACTTAATTTTCCCCTATCGTGGCAGAGTAAAACTGCTTGTAGCCTGATCCTGGAAATCCTCTGATAAGGTTTGCATAGATGAGCAGGCTTATTGGAATCATTTGCATGAAGACAGCTGGAATAATTAAAGATTGTAATTACTTACATAAATAATAATCTTTTATGAAGATACAGCTGTGTATTAATTAAAATGTGTTGCAGGCAAAAATATAAGGCAAAATAGCAACCCGAAGGCTTTCCTTCTTAGCTGTGTTAGGAGAGTTGCTAATGGTTTCTGTACTTTGCACAGTAGCATAAACTTATGCAGGAAATATGAACTTGGACTCTGTTTCTTCCGCAGTCTTAAGATATTCATAATGTCATCTCATAGGAGACGCTATCTGTGCCACTGTATAACAAGGAATGAAAATATTCAGGATCATAAAAGGAGAGCACAGCAAGGAATATTATTGTGCCCTACTGGTTAGAGCAGCCACTGTACTCATTTACAGTTCCTGCTTTCATCACTTCTGAACTTGGTGTTAAAGTGGTAATTGGATAAAGAACAGAAGTAATCTAGGAAACATGGGATGGTCCTCAGGTCACAGCACAGTAAGTCCTGTGACCATTAGCTACAGAGTCAGGCTCTTTCTTGCATCTTTTCATGACCCATGAATCCTGAATTATTTTTCTGCATAGCTGCCCACTTTCAAGAGCTGAATCTTCTTTATCACTGAACCTGGAAGTTAGACCATCACCTAGGAGAAGGGAAATGTGGTTTGTTTGGCTGAGGCCAAGAAATCTAAAATCTGTATCTCCTGGCCTCTGGGCATGTGTTTCAACATCTGTGCCATTAAAAAAAAAGGTAAGTCTCACCTCTACCTGCTTCTCAGATAAACGTATTTTCAGTGAAAACAGTGGGCTGTGCTCAAGTCTGTACATGAGCTGGAATAGCCAACTATCTGGAGGAGACGTTAGTGTGTCTCTAGATCCCAGCAGGCCAAGATCCTGGATCCTCTGCGTATAACCCTGACTTCACACCGCAGAGGAGCAGGAGTTCATCTCTGGGTATGGAGTACCTCATTGCCTTTAGGTAGCTCCATATTCAGCATGCAGCTTTTTCAGCCGGTTCTTCAGAGAAGCTAAACTCTCCTCTTACACTGAATAAAGGAACTGAGTACCTTTGATTCTTTTCCAGGAATCTGCTATTTAAAACCTTGATGTTGCAGTATCTAATTTGTAAGCACCTAGATTCTTTACTGAATTTAACCCTGACAGGTTATTTTGTAACTAGCAATATTTTGAATAATCTCTTTTTGACAGCTGTAGTTAATGGTTTTTAATAATAAGTGTTAAGATGAAATGATAAAATAGCCGTTAGCAGATCTTCCAGTCTAAAAGCCAGCTGTTCAGTAAAGTTGTTGGACGTACATCTGTTTTTTCGACTGTAACTGCAAATGGAAGAAAAACAGGTCTGTAGTTGCAGAGCTCCGTTAATCAGAGTCAAGGACTGTCTAATCTGCGTTGCTGAGCTGCCAGTTAGCAGTTGCAAGTTCCTGAACTTAAGAAATCAGAATTCTTGAGAAAATCTAGTACCTGCTTATTGATGTCTCTGTTGAAGTACTTTCTGAGCTATACAGCACCCAATGTATACCTTCTTATGAGAAAAGCCTGTATACCTTCTTATGAGAAAAGCATGTAGGATAGCATTCACTAAGATGACTGAAAGAGCCTGATCCATCCGACAACATCAGGACTCTTTCTATCATTCTGCCTGTTGTATTAGGTAGAGGTAGAAGTTAATGATTATAGGACAAATCCAGGTGCACACAGCCAGTGCCCATTTAAATGAGCATGCACATTGAAGCAGAAGCTGAATCTGAGGGTAGATTTGGCCTTTCTGTTAAAAGTGGGAGCTTTTAACAGTAGAAAGTACAGAATAATGCAGTAAAAAGTACATCTATCACTTCACAAAATGAACAGGAAAACAGCTGGTACTGATTTTAATGAAGATTAATCCTTCACCTCAAGACGTGTTGCTAAATAAATGGTTGAATTTTTGTGTAAAATAGCAGCATTGGAATAGGTGGAAAAATTTATGTATTTCTAGAGTGTTCTGCAATGCTGTCATTTAACTCAATCATTGAAGTGATAAATGGGTGTATTAGCTTTTCTCCACTTTTTCACCTTTAAGAAGTACTTGAATACCCTTGAAAGACAAAGTTGTGAGGGAAAAGGAGAAATAATGAAGTTCTGTTACTGCTTCTTTATGTATGTAAAAAGACAGGCTGAAATATTTTACTATAGAATATATAATATAATTAAAAATATGAATATAACCTTGAAAAGGGATCGAGGGTACAGAAATAGCCTAGGTTTCTTTTGATGCTAGAAAAAAGTGGTTTTGACTTTTCTTCTGGCTGTACAATAAAGAGAAACATTGGGGCACCTGGAAGGTATTCTTGCACCTGAGATAAAAAGCTGAGCTCCTCTTCACGCCTATACTAAGGAGCAAGATGAAATACAGCTTGGGTAGTATCCACCAGCTTTCACAATATCTTCCAAGTTTTCCAGATATTGTCAGAATCCTCAGATGCAAATGATAAGTTGGAATTTATACATCTGATCTAAAATTTTTTTAAAATCTGTGGGAGAAGTCCTCTTTTTGAAAATTAACTTTTACAGCTGCTTTTTTCCATTCACACTGGCCACACACTACTCTCCCCAAGAAGTTGTTTTATTTTGCAGTTCACCTCTAATTCCAAACTCTGAGAGCTGGAACTGCTGGACGCTACATGCTAGTAAGGAATGTATAGGAGCTTAACAGCAGGAGCGACAGACCCAGGTTAAAAATTCAGTGACCAGGAACAAATATGCCCTTTATTTCATCTTCCAGCTAAAATCCTGGATACAGTTTCTTGGCTTTAAACTTTTCTCATTTAGTAGAAAAATCTAAGCTTAGTGTTTCTTCTTAATCACAGCCACTTTAAGTAGGACATATATGGCACTATAAATTAAGCTAGCACAGAAGTATCCTTTGTTTAAAAGACTTGGAAATTGTTTGACAGTTAACTATTAAATGGTATCTAAAATACCTGGAATTTCCTCTGAAGAAGTAAATACCTCTACTGAAAATAACAAAATCAAATGTATATCAAAATTGATCAAAATATAGTACTTGAGGATCTCAAAGTCAGGAGCTAAGCACATGTTTGAAAAATACGGAGCTAAAGTGGTTCTGCAAGGTCACATAGCAGATTAGTGGCAGGGTCAGCCTTTTGAATGAAGCAGATTTTTTATCCTACATAGAATAGCAAGATTGAAATGATCTGGGGACATCTTGAAATTTTTCACGCAGAAGAACAAGCAAGTATGATCGTGTCACCCCAGCACAGTCATTAGCCCAGTGGTTTTGTATGACACTTGTCTGTGATGTTTTGACTGGAGAGTCTATCCTGGGCCTAGAAAACCTTTTGTCAAAACTGACATATTCCCATAAGAAGGTTTGTTTCTTGTTTTAGTTGTTTTCCTGAATTTTGAAAGAGTTGTGACCAGCTGTCATCCTGAGTCCTAGTTCAGTGTCCTGACCAGCTGATCATGTGTCGTCCCCAACAAATACATGCTAGTCACCTCTTTGAGGAATAGCAAGATCTGCAGCATCTTCATAATACATTTCTCAAATTTTGGATCTTGACATAAAAAAGCTGGAATGAAGGATATGGTGTTGTGCATACCCAAGTGAAGGCAGAGAGCCAACAAAATACTGTTGTAATTACAAGTGAACATTCTTGTATCATAAAACTGTAAAGAAAAAACTATAAATCAGAGCTGGCCTGGTGGTCCCTGGCAGCAAAGTGCAGGAGATTTGAGCTCATTCCCTGAGCTAGCCAAGACTGGGATCCTTGTGGAGACAGCAGGCTCATTCCAAGGGAAGGGCATTCCTAGTGTCTCCTGAGTGATGTTCATGAAGCACTGATTTTGGTGGGAGTCAGATCCAGCCCTGCAGGAGTGATAGTTTGCAAAGTGCTAGCCACGGTGGAAATTAAAGCAAATTGAGATCTAGAGGAATTTTATCTACAAGTACTCTCTACGTGTTTTTAGGAGCCCACCACCTTCAGTGTTAGGCCTGCAATATTGTCCAAATCCTGTATTTGATCATTTATTGTGGTACTTGAGTATGTAAGATTATTCTTAATTCAGGTACCTAGTTTCATGTTTCCGCATACACACTCATGATAATAAACTGTGCTAAGATTTTTTTTTATAGGCATTAGAAAAAGGATTTAAGTAAGACTATCCAAAATGTGTCTACTGAAGTTTCTGTCACTAATAAACATGGGCTCAAACTTCATCTTCAGTTACAAATGGCTTTTTCTCCTGTCCTGGAACATTTTTCCTTTTTTTCCTTTTGTTGTCTCATGATCATATAGCTCTTTAAAAATCATTGATCTGTCTGGATATTTTAGCAGTTTCCAAAATAAATAAATAAATAAGTAGCAGGAGGGCAGGAGAGAATTTAAGTTGTTACAACTGGGCAGTTTTCTAGAAACTTTCTTTAACACAAGCTGTGGGGGGGGTGGGGGGGAGGCAGTATTTCCTGCCTCTGAAAGATGTGGTCTGAGCTGAGCCCACATTTCCAAACAGTTGGAGAGTGGCAAAAAAAGATGATCTACTTACTGTTATTTGAAGCAAAAATAAAAAAATTCTGAAAGTATACAAGTGATTATGGCAAAATAAACCCAAAATTGACAGCTGCACAAACAGCACTTGCCCAGCAGTGGTAGTCAGTCGCTAGGAATGCCCAGTTTCCCATCACGTTAGTAAGAATTTATAATTAATAGCACATTTGGGATCTCTTCTGTAATGATACCACAATTTAGTCAGCTAACCTGCTTATGGAGGAGATAAAGGAGACAGGGCAGAAATTCAGAGACTCACTTTGCTGAGTATATTATCTCAATTGCAGTATGAAACTAAGACAGACAGCATTTTCCAGAACCAGATCCTCCACTGGTTTAAAAGCCGTGGTTCTGAAAGGTGAGATACTCTTTCTTTAAAAGATGTGACGCCCTTCAACCCTGATAAACTTCCCAAAAAGATGAGGAAAATCTGTACCACACAGGATGTGCTCAGCACATTGAGGGATTGAGTTAGTAATGTCCCCGATAATTGTGGATACCTCATTGTAGGAGTCAGTTTTTATTTAAATTTTTAATAGGAGCATACACATCTGTCTTTATACCCAGCAGCTTTTCTGGCCCACAAGAAGTCCTCTGTGAGTTTCCCCAACTGAGCTCAGTGGGATCTCTGTCAGCTGCAAGATTTATGTCATCTTTTTCAGTCCTGAGAACTGTTCCTTAAGCTTTTCACATCTGGATTTAATTGGAAAGACATTAAAAGACATTAAGTGTGCTGGAAAAGCATATTTTAGAGAAGATCTTTATAGACACTTCCATTAAAGGAGCTGATGGTTATAGGTTAAAATGGTATGAGGACAAGCCATCAACAGTTAGCAAGGACAAATTTACATTACTAACTGCTTCATATGAGAAGTCCGGCCTTTAGCTCTTGGGCCTGATTCTGATCTCACTTAAATCAACTTCAATTAAGAGAAAAATAACAGTTAATGCAGTATAAAAATAGTGTGAGATCAGAATCAAAAACTTTTGTCTGTCTGTGCTTTGGAAGCACTCAAATTTCTACAGTAAATTTCTCAAATTGCGCGCAGTGTATAGTAAATGTAACACTGTTAGCTGCCAGTCTAGATTTGATACTTTGTGGTACATACATGCACACTGTAAAATGAGATTTGTAGAATTAAGAGGGTGATTGGTCATTAGTGCTTTCAGGGTGGAAGTTTCGTTCTCGGAATGGCTATATACAGGCCACAGGAGTAGAGTTACACAGAAGCCACGACACAATACAGTTTAGTAAGTGGGTTTCATTAGGGGCTTTGTAATGCAAGGATCTACAACCCTAAACTCCCCCTTTGTTCAAGCTGTACTTGAATAATCCAATGGGTAGTCCTTTGCCTTAAGTGTAATCTATTACTTTTGTTTTCAAATTGGAGTTTCTGGTCGTGTTTAGCCTGACACGCACTTAAAATCCAAGGTAATCAGCTCAGTAGGAGAGAATAAACATTCTTTTGTTTTAAAATTACTAAAAACAAGGAATTTGATATTTAGGAAATTGCTCCTGTTTCTAAAGCGAAGAGTACAGTCTTTAGCTATAGTAACTTGTCAAACTTTTAAGTAAAGAATAAAAAAAGGTTATATTTGTAAAACATTGTAAAAAGAAGGCTTCTTAGAACATTTCAGCAAAACAAATGATTTTGTTAGAGGTTCTCAGCTGCCCTCTTCTCTTGAGTGGTTCCTTTTCACCACTAGTTCCTGAAAAGTGTTTAACAGTAATGGGAAGATTACAATGTGCTGGGTGGTAGTGACAGGAATAAGGCACTTGAATTAATGTCAGGGCTGCAGTGTAGACTGTGGTTTTATTTTCTATCATTAAATACTATTTCCTATTCAGAATATCCCAGTGTCTATCTTAGGCTATGATGAAGTGCACATGAATTAGTAAAGCTGTATGCTTTGAAGCTAATTCTTTTTTTTTTGTTGCTTGACCTTGGGCCAGTAATTTATGTGGTCATGCACTCTCTTCACTTCAGTTTCATTCTCTTTAAAAGCAGAAATAGTAAAGCCATCTCTGCTCCTTAGTGCCATTTTGTCTCATGAAGAATGTGGTACTTGCAAGTAGAAGTGCAAAGTAGTGAGTGTGTTTTACAGGTTCAGTTTATTTTATATGGAAGAGTAAGCATGTTGAAGAGCACTGAGTGATATTTGGTGGCTTGAATTTTGTTATATGCAAGTTTTGGTGTGGAACTTCTCTGAGGATTCTTAAAAATATTTTAATACTTTAATTTTGACCACTCTGCATTGACAGTTGCCTAAAAAAGCTCTCAAGTAGCAGAGAAATTGCTTATATCTTGTTTTACTACAACATGGTTTGGAGATAATTACTTTGTTAAAACAGCTCTGGCCATGTCTACACTACTGCTAATGGTCAGGGCCTATTCCCTGACCTTGAGGATAAATGGCAAGATCTTTGCTTCCTTTATATACTGCTAGCCATGTTGTAAAAGCTGTGGTAGTGATATTAAAAAAGGCCAGACTAGTGAAGAGGATTGGCTATTGCAGTCTATTTTAGAAGTCATCACCACATCTTACACAGCTAAGAGCTTTAGTCCACCTATCTAAAATCAGGAGATCAAAATCTCCTGCAATATATATATAGGGTTAATGACAGTCAAGATGCAAATATATAGCAGTGCAGAATTTGATTTGTTGAAATGCCTATAAATAAATAACTAAACCAAAGTGTTCTGAGAACACAGCTGACAAGGATATTTTCCAGCCATTAGTGATGAAAGAGACAGTGATTCATGGCCTTTCTTTCCTGCTAGTGCAGGATTTTGCCTGAGGATATACATTCTCCTGTGTTCAGTTTTAGCTTTAAAGCCACATTTCTTAAAATTTCCTATAATCTGCAGCTTCACACCCATGCTTGAGTGCTGTCCGGACTGTATGATTAAAACCTCTGCCTACCTATCCAACTATTAGCCATCTAAATGCTATCATTTGGAGGTCTCTAATTAATGAAAATGTCTATATTATTTAGACATCTACATTCTTCTGAAAGTTAGTGTTTGAATGGCTTTTGACTGGGAATACAAAACTGCAAAAAAGATTAATTTACAAATTGGGCCCTATGCATCTTCCAAGGTGGGCTTGCTTTTTCCAGGGAATGACTAAGTGTTTATCAACATAGTAAGAGCATCTAGAGAAACAAGTTAGAACACAGACAAGCTCCCCAAAATGTTTTATGAACTGTATGATGTTTGTAAATTGTTTCTGCTGGGTGGCTCTCTGGTGAAATTCTTTAGTATATGGTGTAAATGCTTAGGAATTTTATTTTAAATTGTTTTCTGCATCTTACTAAGTAAGCTACAGTGATCCATTATTCTTTCTGTCTTTGCTCGTTCAATTTCAACAATTATGAGGTTGACAAAATTGAGGTTTTGAGTTTAGAAAGCAGTGGAGGCTGAGTAGGAATATGTGTCAGATGCAAGGTTTTAGAAGACAATATTTTCCAAAGCACTAAAGTTAAATGCAACCCTCTTAAAAGTGATTATGTTGATAGCTTTCAAAAATGTTTCTCCTCACAGTTAAGAATAAGTAAGAGGGAGGAGTCTGAGAAGATACAGATTTAAGAACTTTTTTCTGAGTCTCTTACAAATTTTTGAGCTATCCTTTCCTCTCTTATTTCCATCTGCAAGTAAGAATGAAACCTAAACTTGGCAAACAGACTACCCTCTTCATGCTGGATTAATCTTTTAGGTTAGTATTAAGTTTGGTCCTCAGTATTATTGCTCAGCTACTCCTCATACAAAAACATACCTTTTAAAGCTTATTTTAAAAATGAGGTGCTTTATTTTTTCTCATTATGACCATAAACTCTTGAATCATGATAAAAGCAATAGAATAGTTTCACCTCAAATGATCATTCAGCTGTTTCTTAGGCTTTAAGATAACGCCTCACCGTTCATTACTTCTGGAATTATTGCGTAGTCACAAGAATGAATGTCATGTTTCTAGTGTGCTTGTTCATATGCTAAAATAAGTCAATGCAAAACTGATTCTCTGTATTGGTGACTCAACCAGTCCTATTACTTAAATAGATTGTTGAAGGAGAAAATCTGCAGAAATAAAATACTGTATTGAAGAGAGTCTTTTGCTCCGTCTACCTTTTGGAATATTGAGAGGTGTGGGGGAATTCAAACCGTGGAGATGTGTGTCCAGTAAAACTACGTGAAAGAAGGTCACGTGCATGCTGCTGTTGATAGAAACTCTACTTAATATCTTGGGAAAATTGATCAAGAACAGTTAATCCTTACTTTAGGATTATCCCCAGAAAGCTGGCAAGCTCAGGCTCTATGTGGATTATGTGTCATGTAAATGCTGGCTGCATCAGTTGCCTGGGGGTAGCATTAAGTAGTAGGTGGGACTTTTTCAGAAGTGTTCTAAGCTACATCCATGAATCATCCATCATTCCTTGTTTGAAGATATGGGACTCCTATCCCCCAACCCCCTTTTCTTGACAGGTGCAATCAGCAGCCTTAATTTTAGTGCCTGTCAATCAGGTGACTATTCCCTTGTGTAGAGATTAATCAGTTTGGAAAATACTATTTCCATGTAAACTACATGAGTTAATCAGATTATAGCCCTGTGTTTTTTATGCGTAGCATAAACTGTGTGAGGAAAGGGCGTAAAGTCATTTAATTAAGGTTTACATTGTGCAGTGTGAAAAGCCTTTCTGAAATTTAATTTTTAAACAGATGTTAACATTGATTCACATGAAATCTAATCAACTGAGGGAAACAGTGCATTGTGAGGAAAGTGGCAAAAACTCCTGGCAAAAGTTATTGCTTGTGATACAGTAAATTCAGTTATAACAGAAGCTGTGGGGAAAAGGGATTTGTTCACAGTATCCATCACATAATTCCTGTTTAGTTTATATGTTGCCAGCCTGGTAAATTTGGGAGGATTAAATAGATATGCTAAGGAGTCAAATCTTAGCTATTTTGTGTGTATGTATGTAAGGCCACACAAGCATATATATCTTCTCTTTGTGCATTCGTGTGTGCGTGCAATTTTGGATGTGGACAAGTTAAGGCAAGGTGGAGGCTTGGTCAAAAATTTATTCATCGAGGGAAGGCAAAAACAATCAAAAAGAACAAAATTGTAATACGTACAAATTTAAATAGTTGCTTAGCTTTGGGACAGTAATACGTCCTCAAACTCACCTCTACAGCTGTGATATTGTTGGGGTTTTTTCAAATAGCCTTTAGATGTGAAATTTAAATCTACATATTAAAAAGTCATGAAGTGCCTCTCATTACTGATGCAGACAGCTCTGCCTCAATGTTCTTGCACAGATGGTATTGCCTTTTGAGGCCTCAACTGTCTGGGAAGGGCAGAGAAGCTGTGCTTTGGGGTGTCTCTTTTCTCTTAGCTTAGAGAACAGATGATTGCTGGGTGTTTGTAAATCCACTTGCTAACACCATTGCTGTGGGCAGAAATAGATTCTGAGTCTCCAGTTTTGTTTGTGCATTAACCATGCTGTTGTATAGGCTTTTGGCTTGTAAGTGAAATCAGGGACTGGACCTAGATCTGCCTGTCGTTTTAACTGGGCACACAAGTATTTTCTGAAGCCTAAACTCAGGCATAGCCTGAGTCTGGTTCACATACATGGCATGTGGCTACAGGCAGTATGGTCACAGTGAACCATTTGACTCTGCTAACTCAACCTTGAACTTGGACCCAGCTACTGAAGACAGTGAGTTCTTTACCTGCATGGCCTAACTCCGGGCATTGACTTAATACAGTTTTGCACCAAAGCTGTTTCTAATCGTATTTTTATGCCTTCAGAAAGCACTGATTATGGCCAAACTGAAAATATATATTTTTAGGAACTTAAGAAACTGAAGTTTGGAGACATCTCCCCAGTGAATTAACAATGTCAAGCAGTGTATTTATTAGGAATGTCTCAGACCTCCTTAATAAAGTCAACTGGAAGGGCCACAGAGAACAGCAAAATTTTATTATTTTGAGTTTCATGGAATAATCTGAAATGGAATATAGTTTTAAGAGGAAAAACACAAACCACATACTGTGCTAAAACAAATGTCAAACCTTTATCATGAGGATGTGAGCTTAAATATGCATGGGCTAGTGTAGTGCTTGACTGCTGTTCTTGCTAAAAGAATGATCTAATGTTTCTAGATTGCCATTGCAAGACGCTTAATCCCCAGAGCGGGAAACAGGAAGAATATTCACAAGTTTCAATGCTATTTACTAATTGCTAATTGACTTGAGGAAAGCTAAAAAAATGACTGGAAACATCCATCCCCATCCTGATACACACACATACTAAGAATGGAAATGGCAGCCAAGACAAACAACGAGCAGTGCGGTGCATCCTGTTGGCATCGTATTTTTGGCACTGCTGTAGCTACATAGAAAACAAGTGATACAAGAAATGTGTAAGGACATCTGTTCTGTAACCTATGGGGCTTCACTCACAAAACAGTTGTAAAATCTTCTGGGGGAGAGAAATATTTCTCTATATCTGTGCAGATGCTCTATTGTAAGAAAAATATCAATGGAAGGAAGTGTTGAGCCTTTACAAGAGGAAATTGTTCACCAGATTCACTGTCAAATGTTCCATTCTTTTCTTTCCTTTTCATTTAACCTAAGTTATCTGCCATTCACAAGTTGTATTTAAGCCAAGTGGTGTAAACCTGTTGGGAGGAATAGAATTGAATCATGGATAAATTAGCCTAATGTCTCCTTGTAACTCTTCTTCACTGCAGATTACTCAGATTCTGTGTCACTCTGCTGACTATTCAGGGCACAGCCTCCCAGCTACCAGCTTCCTTCCTAAATCTAGCATCTTCATATCTGTTTAGAGGCATGAAGGGGTGAGGAGAATCATTAAAGACATCTATTAAGGTCCAGAGTACTGTTTACTTATGAGCGTCTCTCAGCTTCTCTCAGCTGCTGATCCTTCCAAACATAAGCAAGCTGTGGAAGAACCAGAAGAAAGAAAAGCAGGAGCTTTTAAGATAATGTAAGCCCCCCTCTACCTTTCATGTATGGCCCTTCAGTCATGTTCAGTTAAGGAATATTTTAAAAAGGAAAGAAACTTTCCCAAAATTCAAATGTTGTTGTAAAAAGCCAAGAGATAAGACGTTAGTCTTCCCTCACAGATATCTTACGGGAAGAGAGACATATTTCCATGCAAAAGGAATCATATACATAAACCTGAAACACATGAGGAGAATGGAAAGTAAAGAGGGGCTGTAAGGTGCAGGAGTTTAGGAGGACTTGGGGAAGGAAAGTTTGCCTCTGGAAGCTGAGAGCAGTTGGGGTTCTTGGATGGGAGAGAATTTAGGAGCAGGAAAAAGTAGGGGCCTAGGTGTGGGGGGATTTGTGGAGAAGTAGAGATGAGTTCCTCTGCTGTTAAATAAGTTGGAGCTTTAAGGTGGCTAGTAAGGAGTGGAAGACGAGGGACTCTGCATTGGCTTAGGAAGGATATGGGACTGAGGCAGAAGATGCTAGGGCGTGGGGACTCTGCAGTGAGAAGCTTGAGCTTTTGAAAGGATTGTAATCTTCCAGAGCAGCAAAGGTGAGAAACCAGGCAATGAGAGATGATATACAAGGCGGCTCTTCAACACTGCTCACACAAACATCCTTACACCTCTAACTGGAAGATCAGGGATACAGGCACAGGACTGCTTTCCTGCCACTCCCCTCTTCTGATACTTGGTTTCAGAAATATGATAGTTTTGAGGTCTTACATCATGCATGGGTTTGGGAAGGGCATAGCTGGAAGAGGGTGTGATGGAGAAGTTAGACTGCACTGTATAACAAGCATTCGGATTTGAAAGTTGTGATGGCATTAAACAGTGCTTATAATTACACACCTTATCGTTACACAGCTTCATTTTGTATACTTCCTCTACATGTTCCGTATTTGCATCCTTGACATCAATATAGTAATGATCCATGTTTACAGACAAGAGAGTTCATTTTTATATTGCAGTACTTCTTCCACTGCTGTTTGTTAGAAGAGCAGTTGTGAGCTGTTTCTGTTGAAATACTGGCTCATATTCCTTTAGGATGTTCTGAAGTAGTTTTCCTGGAAAGCAAGCTTGGAAGCTGCTCTGCAATTTGTGTGGTATGCTTTGCAATAGCCAATTCTATGAGTAAACTAGTAGTAAGTAACGAAAGTACTCATATTCAGAGGAATTCCATAAAGGAATTAAGAAGTTTGGGTTGGTTCAATTCCTCTGCTGATGATCTGTGGATGTTAGTGACCGCTGGTCAAGATCAGACTGTTCTGCACATCATATGATGAACCTGTGATCTAATCGTGCGTTATTTGGCACTTCTTATTACTTACTATGATCAGGACCTCATTGTGCTAGCCACCGTACAGACAAATATCTTGAACAAACAGTTCTTCCACAAAAAGTTTACAATTCATGCATCAGATCAGGAAGCTAGAAGCAGATACGAAAAAAGCAAACGAGGTGGGTTCAAGAAATAGATGAAGTAGCAATAAAACTGTGTAGGAGTAGCGGATGTCTCAGCCTACTTTTCTCCTCACGGTGCTACCTGGTAATGGTTTTTAGACTGCCTTACATAAGAAATAAATGAGAGGGTGATCATTTTACTGATGTTCATTAGGAAAAACAGGCAAGAGAGGAAGGGAGAATATAAGCAGCCAATGCCTGTGTTGTTGTCAGAGACAAAGCTGAAAGTTAAGAGAAAATTAGCAGAATGTGTCCTTAAATATACGGAACAAGATTTAGAACGCCTGTTTTAGGCAGTCAACCTAGGCTTTAAGTTGCTTAAGACTTAGGTGCCTCACTTCAGTAGGATGTGAGTGTCTCAAGTGGTCTGAAAGTAAATTATTCAGGAGTACAGGACATGGGATTTCACATACCTACCCCTGCTTGGCTCTCCACCTCCATCCTCTGTGCCCATTAAGCCAGCTTAAAAATACATATATTGGCATATATATTTTAATTTGGCAGGGTATTTTTAAGCTAAATTTATTCTCTAACCTGTTTCCCAGCCTGACAATCGGTTGTGTTGGCCCAGCTAAGGGAGCAGGATGTCATGGGGCAGACATGGGAACAAACAGTATGAGAGCAGCAAGAATTAAATTAGTCTGAAAACGACATATTATGAAACCACAGCCTAGATGTCTAGACTTGATATAAGGCCAGTAGCTAGGTGCCTCCAAAAGGTGATCAGGAAAGCCTGTGCTCTGAGCTGAGGAAAGCTTAGAGAGAGGGAAGGAGGCAGGAGACAGTAACACAGACCAGCTGGCCTCCTTGCCCTGTCCAGTAGCTCTAGAGCCTGGCTCAGGACTAGACATTCAGAGCCTGGTGCCTTGTTGAGCAGGATCACCCATTTTAAAGTGGTGGAGACTGCACACACCTGCTGTATGTTTCTGGATAGATTTAATTCTGTCAGTTGATGTTGAACCACTCTACCCAGGCATGGGACCAGGTGAAAGTCAGCAAGATAGCTTGACTCTCTATCTGAAAGCACATAGCTTTTATTTATTTTTTTGGGGGGGGGGAAGGGATACTTGCCTGCCAGTCCCTACCCCGTGAATTGGTTGGTTCTGATTGTTGCTCATCCATGACTAACTAAAGTAAAATAGAGAAGCAGACCTGTACAAGGGAGCACAGGAACCCAGATCTCTTTCCTTCCTCACTTGCTGAGCAGTTTTTATATTGTGATGAAAAGGAGCCCAAGGAGAGGAATAGAAGGGAGAAATTAGGATGAAGAAAAGTGTAGCATTACTACAGCAAGCAGGTGAGTTAAAAGGAGAGTGGACAAAAAACCTTGTTGCCACTGGGAGAAATTTGGATTGAACAAACCTGTTGATTTTTGCTGTGCAGACAAGATGCAGAACGGAAAGGCAGATGGTGATCAGAGCTTGTAGGGGTTGAGAATACACATCTGAAATTATGAGGGACACTAGAGGTGGTAGAAGAAGAGCTGTCTTGTAAGAAAATGCAAATACATCCAAATGTCAAGAAAAACAGGAGAAAAGAGGAAGGAGATTGGGGAGCCCAGTGGGTGATGGAAGTGATAGATCCTAGAACAGGAGAAGTTACTGAGTGAAACAGGCTCAGCACTTTTGAGACAAACCATACGTGGAAAAAAGGAAACAAGAAAGATATGGCGGCAGGAATTCTGAGAGGAAGGGAAAAATTATCAGTGGATGGGAAGAAGGAGCAAGTAGAGAGCAGAGTAGCCATCAGATACAGGAGGCCCGGAAGACATGGCAAAGGGAAAGTGGACAGGCAAGTAACGGTGATAGTCTGAGCAAGACATTTTGAGAAATGTGTAGCTTTATATTTGCTTGCTAGGACAAAAAAACATAAAACCTCACAGACTAGAAAGATTCCACCTTTGTCGATTACGGATGTTGAGTGCCTTCCGAAGCTTTAGAAACTAGTCATTGTTATAGACAAATCTGGGATACATGGCCTTTTAGTCTAGGGCAGTCTCGCAATTCTTGTGCTGTTATTTATCTTGCCAAAATACACATTGTCTAATAATGAAAAGGAGCTGTTGAGAGAATCCAGACAGAGCATTACTATGAAAGCAAATCTAGTACTTCACTACAGTGGCAGCTCCCGTTATGGACAGTATCCCGGTTGCCCAAGAAGAATGGGAAATGGAAATGGAAACACAGGTTCTTTCTGTAGTGTCAATTAAAAAGAGAGCAACGCCCACATTTCTAAAAGGTGCTTGTTGGGCTGGCCATGAAAAGCAATGCTAGAAGACCTGCAGTCAGTTCCAGTGTTTGTGGTGTTACCTTCTATGATAATGTCAGTGAAAAGTTACCTGTTTTTTTTTTTTTTTTTTTGCTGTGATTAATCCTAAGTGCAACTTAGGTGGGAGGGATTAAATAGAAAAACCTATTTTTCAGTTTTGCTTTTAATTTCACCTTTGAGACAGAACTGACCTTTACCGTTTTACTACGGTAGGTGTGTTTTTGAAGGGAGACATGTGGTATCTGAGAGTTTCATAATCACACTTTGCTAAATTAATTATGAAAAATCATTTGTCTATTGCCAAAGCAGTTAGGTGAGAGAAGAACAATTTGCTTCACTGAACTAAAGCAGGACTCGTGAAGAGGAGAGAGAAGCTGCTCTATAAAGAATGCAATTATGCAGAAAAATCTGAGCTGTAAAATTGATCATTCTTTTGCTGATGCTCTATGATCCTGTATTGGCTCACCCTGTTTAACACACTTGATTGAACTCTGTATAAGATGCCAGTCTACTGGATTGTTTGAGACCTAGCCTTGGCCCGTTGGTACTGTCCTACTGACCCTCTTCCTGTTACTCACAACTTTTGTGATCATCCAGAAGACAGAATCCTTCCATAGGAGCTCCGTGAAGCGTAGGCTCTAGGAAAGCACGTGAGGAGGCTAGAGAGACTTTGTAGACCAGAGAAGCAAGAATCCTAAAACTGTATCTTATTCTTCGTCTAGGTAATGCAGCTTTCATTAACATGAATGGAAGTCACTCGCATGCCCAGGAAGATGAAGATATCCTCAAACCTGTGCCCAAACACAGCTGTTTATCATGGCACTGTTATGCAGCTTCTTTATTAGCTTTGTAGTCTAAATGGCCTGGAAATACAGCAAATGATTTAAAAGTAAAATACCCACCTTCCTTCACTTGGTGTTAATATTGTTGTGTTAGCGGGGGTTTTTGACAGCTCATTTTTTCTTTAGGCAGCGTTAAGTGCCTTGAAACAGTTTTCAGAACAAGGACTGGATCCAGTGGAAGGGGCTATGAAAGTGGAAAACGGATCACTTGAAAAGTAAGTACCTTTTAAATCCTCTGCATTTTAATGCCTGTGTGGCATGGTAGATAAGAAATGTTAATTAAGAGCTTAGCTGCCCTTTTAAACCTGTGCAAAAAAATTTCCTTTGGAATTTACATAAAATTTTTCACAATTTGAGAGCATAAACAGGATTTCAGGTTTAGCTTTACAAGTAGTATTAAGTAATGAACTATTAGGCAGTCAGTCCTCCTATGGAAATGCTAAAGAGAAGGATTTTCTTTTTATTTTATGGATTCTCTGTAATTAGCATAGCATGATTTTTGTCAAATGTGTTACAGCACGTGATATCTCCTGTAAATGGCTATCTGCCTGTAAGTCCTTATGTCTGCAGGATGAATTTTACCTTAGAGAATTTAAAAGTAGGTTAAAATCTCTGTCAGATCTTAAAAACCTGTATGTGGAGCGTTAGTTTTAAGTAGCAGACAATAGATCCAGGTTTCGCGCTGGATTTTCAGTAATTTCAAAAAGCAGGATTATCTTCAGAACCTAGTATAGATTTTTTTCCAGTTGTTAGTCTGCTTAAGTAAAAAGGTAACCTTCTCTTACTAAATAAATTAGGAAGTAATAGAATAAGAGAAAAAAGACTGTAAGTGGCATTTGGAATTTTCAAAGGACATATTGTATTTTTTTTATAAACTAATTTAATCAGAAACATTTTCCATATGATCTCATCAGCCTAGTATTTGAACATAAATATTGTTATTTCACTTTAAAATGTTACCTTCCATAGTGACCTTTGAATCTCATGTGCCATCTGCTAATAAACATGTCTTAAAGATGTGCAACCCTGGACCTTACCACTCTTGTTAATGTATTAATCTTTCAGACAAGTCAAGCATCTGGGAGAGAAAGCAGACAATAAACAGACTAACTCAGGCACCATTGCTCAGGACTGCAAGGATTCAAAGGCTGTCGTCTAGGAGCTTCCCAGCGCCCACGGCTGCCACTGCATCCTTATAAACCTGTCAACACGCAATAGGGTGTATGTGTACAAGGAAATGGATGACTAATACCATTATTTGAGTCTTATGTGAAGACAACACTATTCTAACACAAGAGATAGTATACATGGTACTGTTTATTCAACTGCGGAAAAAAACAGAATCGAACATTTCCCTTAGAGCCTGAGATCAGAGCATAACTCAGTTGCCCAGAGGCAGAAGAAATCTGATCATGTTACTGGAGGTTAAAATAACAACTAATTAAAAAAAAGTGTTAGATAAAAAAGGGAAATTTTAAAACTGATTAATATTGAGGAAAACAAGTCAGCATTGGTTCAGTTATACAATTTTTTCGTAGTGTAGTTTAAGTTCAGCTTACTGTTTTTTAAATAATGCTTGAATATTTTAAAAATAACCAATGACAGTGCTGTGAGAATTGTAGTTGTTGTCTTCATATATAGTCATACAGCTTATCTTTTTATGCAGACATTATGCATTCTTCATTCTATATGAATATGTATGACTTTAAGATGCACTACTCAGAGTTGTATGCAAACAGAAGTTTAAATCATGACAAGTATTTGCTTAACATGAACAGATGTTAGTTACGATCAGTCTCAGTATACTCCAGGAAAAGCAGATATGGTATTTGATTTTCCTTGCCATAATCAATTAAAGAGGCGTCTTGCCTCCAAGCAACATTTTCCCCCTTCAATTCTGCTCTCTGTTGTGTGAAGCACATCTACACCCCATTCTGTGTGTTGTATCAACCCACCGTTTGCATCAACTGAGTGTTTTTAATCTCTGCATTCTGACCAAGAGCAAAAGATGGGATTGCAATGTTATCTAGCCAAGGAAGGAAAACTGTCGATGTAAAGATCGTTCTTTTGTAAAAGGAGTAGCAGCAGAGATAAGACCTGCGGCTGCGCTCTGTACCAGCATATTCGTTCGAGTGTGTGGCCAAATGCAGTAAAACCACATCAGTTCATGTGTACGATGACAGTGTCGTCTCTTTCTTTATCATCCACGCTTAGACAACTCAGAAAATGGATTGAAAAAAAGAATTTCAAACTAAGGAATGACTGGCCAAAATGCCAAAACCAGGGTTCAGCGTACCTTTCTCTATGAGTCCACCTTCTACAAGCTTATTATGTTAAAGCAGTCATACTGATATTTAAGTCATTTATTTATCTTAAATACAACTATTTATTTTAAGCCTTATGCGATAAACACATAAGGCAGCTACCAACTGCACAGCAGTTGTGACAACATTGCACAAGATTTTAGCATGTAAACCAGAGATCACAACCCAGGTGACTCACTCAGGTAAACAGACAAAGAGCAATGTACGGAAATGGTGCAAGCTACAGTGGAATTGATTCACCTCTGTGAAAGTCTTTCAGGGCAACATCTATCATGCTTTTACAGGGTGAGTGGTTGCTAAAAATTCTAAGTCGGTTTTTCTCAGGGGTATGATTCACTCTCCTCCCAACAGATTAAGAGCCTTTGTGCTCAGAGCTTGCAGTTTATCTAGGGTCTGATTCTGTGGCGTATAAAACAGTCTGGAACAAGCTGAGCCTTTCAATTCCCACAGAACTGGGAGACTGCCAGAGGCGTTTGGCACCTGGCAGACTCCAGTTCTTAAGGTAGCAGCATACAAAAATACTTAGATCTTTCACAGTGTCTTTCTCAAGGATATGCTATCTGCCTAATTGGCTACCAAAGTAGAAAGTCTACTGCTCCTTCAGCTAAGCAGCCAGCTGAGGTAGTTCAGAAGCAGGATCAGTCTGTGCTCAAGCAGTACCTTCTAGCACACAGCCAGCGTACAAAAGGCATTATTGTCCTCTCCCATGGAGAACAGGAACAAAAGGAAGAGACAGACCTATTCATTGACAACTCTGATCATTTGCATTTGCCTCAGGGACAAGAAGCTGAGGTTGCTGGGAATAATATGACAAGGAGACTGAGAGTACGGCCTCCCAGGCATTAACAGTACTTCTGTCGTGTGTTCCTGGTCCAGCCACTACAGAGAAACCCTTTGGCAAACCTACTCTGTACTGGTTTGCCCAGTAGCTCAAGATACATCCACTGATCTGGGAACCAACCAGAGCAGACTATAGCATCTTATGCTCAGCCGGAGCGTGAATGACAAACCTTAATCTTTTGAAGCCCAGACGTCAGCAGTAGCTGCATAGTGTTCCGATACCTCTGACCACTAGCAACGTGCTGACGTTCCCTACGCAAAGCCACAGAAATGCACCCCGTAATCTTCAGATTAGCTGCTTTGTTGCGTTCATGGCAGATGGCCTCTCCATTGAGCGCTGGGCTTGCTACAGTGCCCATGGCAGAAGTGCAAAGTGGTGCTTAGACCTCACTCTAAACGAACAAATTGCAACCAAATGCATGCAACTGGTTATCTAGGCCCAGGCTGGCTCATTCAGCCCCTCCTTTCTGGACAACAGTACAGAAGGGTCAACTCTATGCAATTGTCAACATCTCAGGTCCTCTTGTTGGTCAGAGAGATATTTGATTCTCACTCTGGCAAAAGCAAGTCAGGTAACTGGGGGAGCTTGTTCATTTTCTTGAAACTACAGAAATATGGAATAGATTTATTTTGGGGTCGTATATTAGCAGGATTTCTAAGTATTTTCCAAATGCAGGCTTCTCTAATATTTGCGGTAATCACAAGTCAGAAAGTTCTGTTCAGTCTGAGGTAAAGTGCACACAGATGGCAGTTTTAAAACACCTCCCAAACTGCAGGTTAAAAGCCTCACCAAAGAGGTTGCAATGAAGTCTAAGAGCGTTTCCTGACATAAATCTGAAGAAAGAGTTCCTGCTACGTACAGGTATGGGTGGGAGCACAGAGACCTTAATGTGGAGCTCCTCGAGATACCACACCTGAACTCCATTATGCCATTTTTAGTGTTATTTTAACGCACTGCAAGGCTTGTGTCTCAGATTTCAGTCTGTCTGCCTGCATATCACATACAGGAAGTTTCTTAAAGAAAATTCTGCAGTATTCTCACACACACATATAAAGCAATGAAATGTAAGTGTAGTTTGGCATTATCACTAGCAACTTCCCAAGAGCCTGAGGAAAATTCTTGCACCAGAGGTGTTGCAGCAGGCAGTGGACATGTCTCCAATCTTCAGTCTTGTCAGTTCACAGCTGTTCCTGTTAGTTCAGAGCTGACAGCATCTCAAAGCTTCTGGAGAAAGCTTTAGTCCAATATAAAAAATATTTTTTTTCCTTCAGCGGCCTCAATTGCTTCCCATAATCGGAGAAAGGTTGGTAAACAGGGGCAAATAGAACAAAGCACCCTTTGTATTTAATTATGATCAATAATTAGCTAATGGTGTACAGTGAATATTGGAAAAGAAGCAGTGTGTTTTGAATGGGATTATGGTTCATGGTTGAGGTTTATTCTAAACATTCTAAAATAGTTGAGGTTTATTCTCTAGCAGCGGTAAATTGTTTTTATTTATATTTTAAGGTTGTACCGTCTTTGAGGGAGAGACTTTGTCAATCCTCTATTTGCAAAGCACTGAGAATAGTTTAGTTCCCTGTTGAGCATGCATTCTGCATCTCTCATCCTACATCACAAAGCACCTTGCAAAGATGAGGAAAAATGCCGTATTTTATGGATTTGGATCAGAGGTACAAACTGATGCTAGGAACAAAGCTGGAAACAGTACTCCTTTGGCAAAGACTGCTGAGAGCCCTATCGTGAAGACTCTGTTCAACTCCTTTTAAGGACTCAGGAACCAAATTGCCGTCCATTGTGGACAACACTCATTAATCAGGAGGAATTATGTTTAGGGCAGACTAATACCCTCAGGTATCCTCTCACAAAATCTTTTCAACACCCTCTGGGAATCAACAGCTTACACAGGAAAAGCCTCATCACAGAGAGACTGTAGGAATATGATATTACTAGAAGGAAGAGAATTGACACGATTAATTTTATATCTATCTGAGTTATCACGCCCAATTGCGCACTGACCTGTCAACAATTCAACATATTCTGGAACCTTCTGTTCTCACAGTGACACAGATTTAGCACTGAGCTCCAGGCAGACAGATGTGCTGCTTGCAACAAATGCGAAATACAGCAGCATCAGGGCCATAGAGCTGGAGAAAAGGATGAGGATTTCTATGGTTCTTCTCCAACCATCCCAGCACTGACTTCCCATTTACAACGAAACTGAGCCTCAGCTATAGTCCGCCCTGAATTCAACATGCTACTGTATAATTACACCTGATTGAAGTCGTGGCCAGAGGATTTAAAAGATGACGTGTTCACCAGCAGCATTTTTAAAGGGTCTTTGTATAATGGGTAGAGAAGAATCTCAGGAGTTCTTGTTCTCCCTGTCGTCTCTCGCCTCTTAAGCATGAGGAAACGGGGCTGAGCCACCACAGAGTTTAAAGATCAGTATGGGAGTAGTCTAGATGAATGACTCCAGGAATATGGAATCCTCTTCTTCGTGGCCTGAAATGACAATGAAAACAAATCCTTCTGAAAGTATATGCAAAGCGCTTGATCCCTCTGACAGTACTTTCCTGCCTGTATTTTTTTGGTGGGTGGCTGCTTGTTTTTGTTCCTGTCTCTTTGGCCTGCTCCGATTCTCCATGAAACAGCACAAAAGTTTCCCATTTCCTGCAGGGAGAGTTCACCGAAGTTTTTAAGCTGAATTTGTTTCCCAGTTAACAGGCGGGGCTTTTTGTTTGTTTGTTTGTTTGTTTCTTTGCAAACACTATGTAAAAATAAATGTTCCTGGTAACATCTCTTTATCCCCCCCCCAGAAACATCCAGGATTTCTCCGCTCTTAGTTGCACCTCAAAAGCAGTTAGAGTTATCTTTCTTTGCTCAAATAAAAATGTCCTTTGTAACAGAGAAAAAATAGTAGAGGATGAAAGCTTATTTTTAATGACAGTGAGGACAAGGACTTGTCAGAGGCCTGACTACAGCATTGCATAATTTTGTACTCAGTTGGGGACATTATTCCATTGGCAAGTGGGAATGGCTGGTCATTGTCCTTCATCAGTTTTTTTTTTTTTTCACTAAAACACAAGAAGTTAACTGCATTGAACTACACCTGGAACAATAGTGATAAGCATGTATATTTGGCATAGCTCCCCTAGGACATCTCCCGGAGAGCTGAAAGGAGAGACGTGTACCCTGAGTAACAGCTAGCTCCTACCTTTCACTGTCTGTAACTGATGAACCTCAAGCTGAAGGATAAGGTGTCATCAGGATGCGGTACAGGGAAATGCAGCTTCCCCTCGAGGCATTTACCTCTTGTACAGGTTTCCTTCTGTTTGTAGCTGCATTCCTAAGGCGTGATATGAGCTGAGCACGTGTGTATGTTGGTGGATCAGATGTGCATGAAGTGTTTTGGTGGTATGATTTCTATTATTCCACATGAACTGCACTGGCTTTCGTTTTTGATCATACAGCTTGTTATTTGCTTTATGCTGTTAGTCATGGTTGGCTGTGCACTTTTGTGCTTGGTGTTTTAACTCTGTAGCACTTCAGTACAAAGGAAATTTTAAAACTAACGACGAAAATGTTTCTAATCTGTTCTTAATTAAATAGCCCTCAATAATTGATTTATAAGAAGAGGGAAAGCATAACAGAATGGGCGCTAACCAGAAAATATCACTTATTTAAGGGCCAAACTTTCCTTTTATTTATGATCACCAGGATCCAGTGAAAGCATGAATGCCACTGAAGTTTTATCTGATAGCACTCAATAAATGAGAGGAAAATTAGTCCAGATAAGGCAGTTTTATGCCTCTCGATGCAATATATTAAAAATATATTTGTGCATTTAAACAGATTGCCTAGACCTGCTTATTCACTTTTGTTTGTGATTATATAGGCAGCAATTTTTCTTTCTAATTACCCACTGTTACCTCTTAAAAATGTTCAAGGCCAATAATAACAATATCAATATAGCCAAATCCCTATATTACAATGGCCCATTTCCACCACCGCTCCAATTCACAGTGGTTGAACTGGGCTGGAGATAGATTTGGTTTTGTGTTTGTTTCAGTTAATTAGGTTTAAGATGGGAGCCTCCACATGTAGGTCAAAACAAAGAACATACATATTTAAATGTCAGGCAAAATAAAATAAAAATGTGACATCTTTTTTAAGTGCAAAAATTGCCTTACCTGTGTCTAAAATATACCTGAAATGTTTTGAAACCAAAAGACTAAACTCCAGACCTTTCTGAAGACAGGAAGTTTGTCAATTGACTTCAACAGAACCTGTGTTTAATTATTGTCTCCCTAAGCCATGTAGCTAGCTAGATCAAATACAGTTGTGATAAGCCAAGAGCTACTTAAATGGAACTTTCTTGTCTTATGCTGGTATAAAATGATACCATTTGTTGCAACCAAACTTGATTTCACCCTGAATTGGAACGAAATTTAAGTAAAAGGGATGCGGGATTTTTTTCTTATCAAGAAAGTTTTATCAATCCAGAGTACAGCATAGTAAAAATAGTTGGACCAGACATATTAACAAAATCCTTATTTTTCATATCACTAATGCTATTGATGATTCAAGATTTAAACCCAATGGCGATTGATAATGCTAGGAATTGTTTACAGACTCAGAAATACTGTAGGTAGGCATCTGGTAAGCAGAAGCTACAGTTCCCATGTACAATAAACAGTAGGAATAAATAAGTAAATGAGTACCGAAGAGAAATAGTTCGTTGCAAAAGAAAAGTCACAAAGCCTAAGGCTATAAGTTGCTTTATGCAGCCCAACTCACTTCAACAATGCTAGACTTACTATTGTGAAATATTTGTTGCATGGGATCAACACAGTGCACAGAAAGACGTTGCTACTGTTCAGTGTTTCTTCTAACTCATAGACTAAATAACCCCGGGCCAGCATTTTAATAGCACTGGTCTATTTAAAGTGCACCAAAAAGGACAAGATTTTCAGGAGAGCTTTAGCATTTGATAGCTAACCTCTTCTGGAAATTTGGTCCCAAATGGGCTTGAATATCACTTTTGCAGTCATTTTGAAATTGCTTCCCAGATACAGACAGAGCTGTTCTATCAGTCTGTTGTGATGTTCTAGAAGAAAGCAAGTGGCTTGTCTGTTGAGGAGGAAGGAAGTTATGAAGGCCTTAACACCGTTATGTAGAAGATTTTGCTGCAGATTTTGTAGCTTGAATGAGGGCATCTGAAAATAAAAGTGTAGAAAACTTCTGGCCCTTACCAGAAGGGTACCTCTGCATCGGTTGTACTCTTAAGTCTTGCTTCTGCACAAAAGCTGAGACAAAAGTTTCCACACAAATGTCAAAAAGATTATGAAAACATTTTTGTGAAACAATTTTTTGAGAAGTCAGTCACAATATTTTCCATAATTTCTTTTGTTATTATTTTTTAAAATATATGTATGATCTATCTGCTAATTTAAAAACAGAAAGCAATTTTAAGAACCACCTACGTTCTAGATAGATACACAAATATTTAAGTGTCTTAGTCGAGGACAAGCCAAGTATGCAAAATCTTCATCCTCCCCAGGAGCTAACACAAAAGATCTTAAAGTCCATAGACAGACACCTTCTCAGAACTCACGCTCTATTTGTGAGCATGTTCAGAAACACGTTAACCTTAACCATCTAAACTGCTTCCCACTCTGCAATTTAGTTTTCCAAAACTGGATTCTCCCCTTCTCACATGGAGAGACTACCTTAGCTGACCCATGTTCAAGAGTTCTTACCAGCTTGGGCAACATACAAAATACTGCTGAAGGACCCTGCTTACAAAAAAATCTTGCCTTTTACTCAGTAGCTAAGACCAGGGTTAAACTTCTTCCTCTGCCTCTCGCCTTGGAGAAATGAGCCATCAGGCTATAGTCTATTCTGAAGTAAGGTGTCATCCATGCAGCTGGTCCTCTTCACTTTGGATAGAGCTATTCAGCATTCACTGAATCAGTGAGAAAGGGAAAATACTCCTATTACCTAGTGCTTAGGGTACTCACAGAGTAGGATGGGAAGGAAACTGTTGTTCCAATTTTTTTTCCATAAAATAGCGAAATATCAATATAAATTAATCAACAGGCAATTATTCATGTTCACTTTTGCGCTCTCTGAACCACTGAATATTAGATTATTCTGTACAAAGTAGAACAGTTTCCATGGAGCTTGAAAGCAGCCTGGCGACCTCAGCATTTTGGTGGTTAGAGCATTCTTTGAAGGTGGACAAGTATATACTACCTGCTAATCAAATGCATGATCAACATGGAGAAAATTCGTAGCGATATCTTGCCCTGTGCATCTTACAATTTGATCTAATCTGCAAAAGCACTTGGAAAGTACAATGATCTAATGAGATGTACGTGTCACTCTTCCTGTAAGAAAACAGAAGTATTTTTTACTGGGAAGGAAACTACCTTTCTTCATGACTACAAGTGCTGGAGTTCCCTCTGAGCAACAGGTGATATAAGTCAGAGCAATACATGACCACAGCATAGTCAATCTCTTCTGAGTGAGACTTGTTCTGATGGATTCTTGGGCTTAGAAACTGTCTATTACATCGGAAGTCAAGAGGGAATTACGTTCTAACAACTACCTTCGTTTTTTTTCCGTCTTAAAGAAAAATATGTGGAAAGCTTTTGTTTTTTCTTTAATCTAAAAGTTATATTATAGCATCACAAAGAACTGTAAGCTTCTGTGGTCCTTTCAGCTCTATTTTGGCTTGCATATTTGTTTTTCTTCGATTTAATCTTTTATTTTTGTTTGACAACTTGGATTCATTCAGATTCATTCTGTCGCATTTCAGAGAGAAAAGAGAGACATAGAAATGTTTCTGAACAGAAAGGGCGAATGCATTGGAAATAAAATTAGCAGTTTTATTTTATTGGTTAAGGCCTTCACCAAGGAGCAATTTGTGCAACAGTGCTGAAAGCCAAAGAAATCTTAACACAAAACGAGTCAATAGCTTGATAAAACCCAGACGTCTTGTGTTATGCAATTAAAGTTTAGACAGGGTGATAAGGGTTTTAATTTACCTTTGGGAAATGCTCATCAAATTCTGGATTAATTCAAAATATGCTTCCTGTGCATTTCTTGCTGGGTGAAGGTCCTTCAGTGTTTCCTCTGGTGCAGAGGAAGTTAAAACAGTTTCTCGAAGTGGGGTGAATTCCGCAAGCCTAGATATTCTATCGGGAGATTTTCTCCAAGCTCCATAATCCTGTGATATTTCTCCTAGCAGCCAGGAAAGCCAGTGGTATGAATTCCCATATGTGCTTGTTTGATGTGAGTTCTGTTATTTTTAATTATTTATACAGCACCGTGCGTGTGCATGATTCTTTATGGACAAAAGATAATATCCCCAAAGAGCCTGCAAACCAAATGGCCCAGTGGTACAAACACTTCTTTACCTTTCCTAGAGCGTACTACCTGGAATAATCCACTGATGTCAGTGGGCTACTTATATGCTGGTAAGTACTCTACTGGGTAGGAAGTGTTTGCAGGATTAGACTGTCGTTAAAACATGACGTGATCATTGGTGATGAGGGAAGGGAGGGCAAGAATTCCAGCAATAAGATCATGCTGTTGCTTTGGTTATAATGAAGGTGTCAAGGGGCTAGGGCATTTTTAATGTTTTGTGTTATTTATGATCCTGTTACTAAGAAGGAAAAGCTCAGTTTTATAGACCGCACGGAAGAAGCGAGTTTTCGAGAAGGAAGACTGGCTTCGGATGGGGAGGGGGGCACAGCTTGCTATGTTAGGAAGTGGCCTCCGGAGGTGGGGAGGAATGCACCAGCAGAGACACTAACCATACGCTGGGAGAGCCTGAGTCCTTCGCTGCAGCTAGCACACGTCCAGCAGCTCCTTGAGAGTCTTTCTTTTTTAATTGAGGGCATTTTCAGAAGTTTCCCAGTACATTCCCAGCTCTTGGCAAGACCGAGACACATCTGTGACATTTAGCTGATAGCCTCCTTAGCGAAGGGGAAGTTTGCCAATGAATCCTTGTGCAACTGTTTATGCTACAAACCAAGGCGTACAATTGCCAGTTTCACTCTTACAACACAGAGAGCATTTTTCCTCCTTAATTGAAAGTGCGGAACACAACAGAGCCTTTAAATACCAAGAAAACAACCAGCTGAAACAAGTAGTAAGAGAGACATCAAGGATGACAGGCAGCAGGCCCTCTGCCCAGTGAGACACGCAGCCAGGGCATGCTCTATTTTTAAAAGCAACCTACAGACTCGAGCAATACAGAATACAGGACTTGGGGGCTGGGCCGGGGGGAGGGCCGTTGTTCCAGGATCTCACAGCGCTTCGCAGAAACACCTCTGCTGGCGAGGAAGCCGTCTTATGGGTAACCGGAATAAGGCACAGACAAGCCATGGGACTGGGGTTCGGCCCCAAAGAAAGACAGACAGTGGCTGCGGAGAGACTGGGTATCAGTGGAAATCTGCCCGTGCAGATTTCTGCTTTTTCCAGCGAAGACTTTTGCGAGGAAGTGTGGTCCTGCCGCTCCGCGGCAACGAGCCTGCAGCAGAAACGGGGCGAGCAGCAAGTGAGAGCACCTTTTCCCTCCTGTTTGAATGGCGGCACCTCCATACCATGAAGGGCTTTAGGAGTGTCCTAAACAACTGGGGAAAAACTCTACCTTTTGGGGTCAGTGTAGGAATCAGTACAAGGCAAAAGAAAACAGCCAGCAGCACTGCTGAGCAACTGCCCTGGGGGCCGCGATGCTGAGAAGGCTCCTCTGCTGTGCTGCGGACCTCTGCCAGCCGGCCATCGTGCAGCTCCCTTCCTCGTGCTTGCCCCCGGTCTGCCCCCTCCCCAGAGAGGGGCCTCACGGTCCTCAAGAAGAACAGCAGAAAAGTGAGTTGTTGGTGAGGCTCCCTGGGCTGACCTGCCCAAGTAGGACCTTCCTAAGGCATGGGTCCTCCTCCTCCCCTCACCACCAGATCCCTGCATTCAAGCTGCCCTCCTTATTTTGCAGCCGTGGCCCCTGGGAAAAGGCAGCCAGGAGACAACCAGGATCAGGAGGAAGAAGCGGCAGGAGGGCACCTGAGGCTCCACGTGAAGCACTTGCACTTTTTTTCTCAACTTTTCCTTTGCAGTTATGTTTTTCTCACAGCTCCAAGAGTTAAAATCTGGGCAAAAATAATTTCAGTAATAAAAGTATCAAAATGGCAGAAGTTAGCAGAGAAATTCAGATAGGATAGTAGCTTCCTGCTGCTTTCTGTAACAATGCAGTATGGATATTTTGAGTTTTCAGCGTTTTATGGAACCTAAACGTGTGCCTCAATGATTAAATGCACTGAGATGCACCTATTAGTTACACTTGGAGGGCGAGGATGGCACTTGCATGGAAACAGACTTCATTAACCCTCCCTTTTTAGAGTCTCCCCCTTTCACAGTCCTTCCATGATGTGTGAGACTTTTCTCTCTCCTGAACTAGTCCGTGAAAAGTGGCCTAAATTTGTTTCCAGACCTTTTTAAAGTTTTTAAATAGTTCTGACAGATCACAAACAGCACCCGAAGCAAACACACACATGCATGTAGGCAGACCTACAAAACTTGGATGCTCTTAACTTTTCTCTTCTCTTTTTGGTGTTTAACCTGTTCCAGATAGTATTCCTGTTTTCTCTTATGAGTTTCACATTTTTCAACCTAAATTTCTATGTTTTATTAGTAATATGCTTTGAATTCTACATAAAAAGAACTAGTGATGTAAGCAGCCAGATCCTTCTGCCTGACAAATCTTTTGCATAGGACAAATATACAACTAACAAAGATACAGTCTGGTTCTGAACTTGTTTTCCTTACTGTAAAGACAGCTTTTGATGTAATAACCCTGTACATATTGACTCAGTACCTCTGAAACTTGAGATTTAGCTTCTATTGGTGCAAGATAGCCCAGACTGTCAGTCACAGTGCAATGAGCCATTGTCCTCATATATAATTAGTATGCCTCTCCCTTCTCGGAGGGACATTTTCATACTAGCTTCTGATCTCCAGCATGAATGACATCACACATTCTTTAGCTGCAACGCATGTAAAATAAAATTAGATGCACTGCCAAGAAACACTCATGCTCTCTCCTGTTTGCAGTCAAAGACGGGGCAGCTTCTTCACAGGTCCAAGTGGTGGCTCCTACTTCTCGGTGACGATCAACAGGCAGCTAAGCCTAACCCTTAGTAGTATGGAGGTGCTTGACATGCTTGAATCGATATTGACTCGGTCTAGCATTTAAGCAATTGTGACCTGATGCTCTCTAGTGGAGCAGAGTGTCCAGATAGATTAAAACAGATGCAGTAGCTCTGAGTGAGGAAGGGAATGGTCTTTCAAACTCAGCAGATGGCTGTGGTACTGCTTCCAACAGCCCTATTTATGGAGGGGATTAGGCAGCAGCATATTGAGCAAGTCCAACACAGAAGAGATGTTACCCTGACACAGCAACAGTTCTTTTCTGTAGAACCTGGGACACTTCATTTGACAGATGCCAGGGCCTGACTTGTTTCTTCCCGTGAGATTGGTGCCCTGTTTATTTCCCTCTAGGCAAAGTCTTAAATTGCTGGAGTAGAAGCTCACCTCATTCCATCCCTCTTCTGGATTCCATTTGGCTTCATGTTTCTCCTGAGAACATTGCTCCATGATTCAGCCAGCAGTCAAGGGGAAAAAATTCACAGGGGGACAGCTTTCCTCACCCTCTTCCATCTGACCCTCGGAATAGTGGTGATGTGCAACATCACCCTAGACCAGGCAGATGCAGCTTCCAACTGCATGTCAGCTTCTTTTAACACCACTGCCAGACTGCAAATATAGAATTTTATATTAGTTTTTGCATGAAATAATTACCAGTAGAAATCCCTAGAAATTAGGTCTCAAAAGTATATTTAAAGAGGGAATATTGCCTGGATGTAATTTAGCTGCCATTGTGCAGCAATTTCATAGATCCTTTTGATTCATAACATTAAATATATGGAGCAAGTATATGAACAGATTAACATGCAAGGTCCTATAAGTAGATGTGTTATTAAATTTACAAAGTAGTGGGGGGGGGGGAAGGGCTTGTTTGCCATCTGTTTAAAAAGTATCTCTCTTTCCACTGAAATCTGGATATAAAAAAACCCAAACATGTGGGCATGACTGCCTTACATGCATTACTGGGATTATTTCCCTTGAGTTAACCAAAGACGAGTATGATTCATATATCAGTAGAATGTTGTGCAAAAATGTGCGTAGAATTTTTTCACATAATGTTCCTTTTCCTTCACATTGTAAATTATGAATCTTGTAAACATCATGAATTACACATTTTATTGGTCTGTTTTTTTTTATTTTTTAATCATGACCCTAAAACTATGTAATGGAAGAGTAATTATGCCACGCAGCATGGTAAATTCTTCCATGATAATGATTTTTTAATCCTACTCTTGTTGCTATGGAATAATGTAACCACATAGTCATTTACTTCAATTTCCCTAGAAAATTTACAATAGCTAAGCCATGATTTTAAAACACAGACACCAAGACACACACGTACACATTCTCACTGACTTCAAATAGAAAGTATGCTTGTATAGAAAGAAGAAAAAGTTGGCCCTGCTTAAAAAAGAGTTCCAAATTAACTCTTTAATCATTGGCACTAGTTATGTGGAAATTGCCCTAAAAATGTGAAAAGGGCTCCATCCTGAAAAGCTTATAGTCTAACAGTAAGACTCTAATTTACTTACTCTTCAACAGAGCTCTAGCACTCAATAGTTCCATGAAAGCATTGTAAGAAAAAGAGATTCTCAGTGAAAGCATACTGCAACAACAACAATCACCACCAAAAAAACCCCCATGAAAACGCATGAAAACCAGAAAGACTCCAGAGTATGGAAACCTTCTAGCATGGTAAATGAGCAGCGCCGTAAATTGGGGCTTGTGCATAGATCCTAATTTTTAATAATAATTTATTTTAAAATGAGTGTGATAAGCAAGCATTTGTGATTTCTGATCAACCATTTAGTAGCAGTTGCTGCAGCATGCAGAGCAAGCATTTTAATTTTTTTTTAATGTACATTAAGAAAGAGGTATTTAAGGAAAGCATAGCTGAAAACAGAGGAACCTGGATCTGAGCAGGGTTTCCACTTGTCTCAGGCTGGCTGAGAGGAAGGTCAGTTAAGCCAGAGGCAGAGAGAGATCCACTCTAATGTTATGAGTTTGGGGTTCATTCTCACCTCCACAAGTATTAAATTAAAAAGTAACAGGAAAGTACTGGTGAAGGTATAGCATAAACCAAAAGGGGAACATAAGAGGAAGGAAGCTGTTGGACACTTGACATATGCAGTCTAACTTCCCATATATGGCTTCCTATATAGTCATCAGAGACCGTTAAGCTTTCAACTTGGGTATTCTGAGTCACTGCCTGGGGGAGCTCAAGGGGTGATTATTTGTTTAGCACATTAACTGTACAGGAGGATATAGGAGGTCTAAAGTTCAGAGGCTGAGCATGCATACACCCCAGAAGGTATGGAGTTTGTATTTCTTTCTGTTTGCCATTCTATCCCCTATCCCCCTCTAAGCTCCCCCTAAGCCACATTATAGAAGACCAAGAAACATTTTGATTTACACAAGCCAGAAACAGCATAATCAGTGATCCAGACCTAAGTTCCTCTGGCTATGATCTCTGCTCTGGCAGAGGTAAAAAAAGAAGTTATATGTTGGCTGTTTGTCCCTGCACAGAACAAAGTGGCCAAGATAAACTAGCTGGATATTCTTTGCATGCGAAAAGAAAAGAAAATGAAAACTAAAAAAGAAACCCCCCAAGAAGGACCCTCATCCATCTGTTTTTCTTTAGGGATGCTTTAACATTAGCTAAATATCACTTATTTACACCTGAAGAAGTTAAATGATCTTGTTCCCATGAACTCTCTTACAAATGCTGTTCTGGCCTGTGATTTATATAAAAGTAGCTGTTCCCTTAATTTTATTCACAATAGCTTCATTCTTACCGTATGAACCTGCTTTGTCAGTATTCGCTTTGATTTATGGAAGATTTCAAACTACCAAAATAACTATCCCTTTTCTTTTCATTAAAGCTAATCCCCACAAAGACACTTTCATCTGCTGATTAGTCATGCTTCAGTGATCCTTGCTAACCAGAGGCTAAGTTATTGATGTGTTAAAGATGTAATCGCAGAGATTCAAGACCACTGAAGAAAATTCAATGTGTTGTTTGACAGTGTCAGGACAGAACAGTGTTTTGCCTTGTTTAACCAGCCTGGGTAGCACATGCTCAGCAGCATGGTCAAATCTCCTCAGTTAGGCTACATATAAGAAAGGACTTACTAGTAAGTGTTTGAAAGCCATGCATGTGCAGTGCGTTACAGACCATGAAGAGAAGGGGTAGGAATTTCCAAAGTACTTCAGGGAATCAGGAACCCAGCCCTCATTCAGTAGGAATCAAATCAAACTCACTCAGGCATTTTTGTAAAGTCCACCCAACTTTCTAAGCTTAAGGAGCAACACATTTTCCATTATAATCTGTACACTTAACTGAAAAATTCACCACCAAGGCTGATATTTCTAGGCCTGCACTAAGCTGAATGTTTGTTTGGAAATTATTTAAGCAAACCCTTCTTACACCTTTTCATGCTTAGACAATTCTAACCACTTTGAAACAAAACCTTCCTGCAGACCATCGCTGTCTGTAAATGGTTCACATTGAGCTGTGATGACAGGCTCACATGCTAGCAGCAATTGATGAAACCCCACTTTCTGGGGCATAAACATATACTCAGCTGCAATGATCCAGCTGTAATAAGACACACTTCACTCACTTCGTCTGTTATTGGTGGACAATTGCAGATTAGCGATGTTAGGATGCTCATATGGTTCCTACAATCAGCTTGGGCCTGAATATGGGTTGACCATTTTTTTGTCGTATAGAGCCTGAACTAACAAGTCTTACTGAACCTAAGCTGGCTGTCTTCAGGGCGGGGCTAGGCATTGCTGCACTGTGTTCCCTAAGCTGCAAGGGAGGACAGCACAGAGACCCCCACACAGCAGCTCAAGAGGGCGTTGACCTGGCCTGACACAATTCTGCCAGGATTGGAGCCAGGCTGGCTCTGTGCAATCACTGAAGTGTCTCTGTAGGAGTTCTTCTGTACCCATCTTATTCTGCTCCTTATCTCAGATCCCTGTTACACAAATAATTGTGCTTTGACTGTATTTACTCAGATTTTCACTTTGTCCCATTTTCAAAACCATTGTGTGGATGAGTCCCTATTCCCTCATCACTCTATCTGTTTGATAAGCTACTGGTTGTCCCAGACTTGGACCTTGTGTTCCATTATCTTTTAACATGTTTGCTCTGATTATTTATGTTTGATTCAGATCATTATAGACCTATACCTTTCCTGTCTTCTGTCATTTAGACTCTAACAAATGGTGTTCAGTGACAGTCTTGATTCTTCTTTTGAGGCTTTATCTCTTCAGGCTGGTGTCCATCCATGTCCTGTGCTAGAAGACACTGACAACGTTCTTTCTAGCCTGTCCAGCCTGTCCCGCCCTGTACTCACAGCGCTCCTTTGTATTACCGACCTTTTTCCACATGGCTGACCTTTCACTCATATTTTGTCACTTTCCCTGTTTTTCAGGGCAAACTTATTGTCTTCCCTAGCTGTTTAATAAAACCATGAGCCAGATGAGACTCCCCTCTTCCTCATCGATATCAGACACAGAGCAGTATGTGCAGGGTTCATGGCAGCCAGCTTTCTGCCTCCTTTCTAGCAGCTGCTTCTTCATCTGGTGTATTTCTGTAAGGACAGTGTCCAGTTCCATGGCAAATATTACTCCTCTAGGAATGTTCTTGGAATACTTTAACTGCCCTTGATCTGCAAGCCCAAATCCACTGAGCACATAAAAATTGGTCCATTGCTAATTTATGCTGGGAAGCCCCGCTGAATACATGAATATGCCAGGAAGGCAAATCTTTGTGAGTCTCTCTTAGCTGAAATGGATTCTTCTCACTCACTCCTTTACCTTTCGGCTTTGTCCTGGCCAGCTTATGCTGATGACTGCTCCAAACAGTATATCAAGGACTTGCTCCATCTAGGCATAAATCAGTTTGCAGGGAGGAGGTTTGAACTCTGAACCACAGTCAGAGCTGGTCCTGCAGATTGGGTCCTGGATGATCCCCTCTCAGTTCTATGTCAGCCATTTGTTTGGTATTGACATTAAATCAAACTAAACCAAATTAACCTATCAAAGATTTAACCCTCATGTATAGTAGGGTTTTGTATTATCTATAGATGGGACAGCCTGACCTTAGGCTGCAGGGCAAACTGAAAAAAATTTTGCAGATGCCTGAACTAGATCAAGTCTTCTCTGATTTGGACCAGGTCCACCGCTTGTATTTGTTCTGAAATTGCAAATTTAAGGCAAGGGTTTAGTTCCTATAGTTTGTGCAGATAAATGGAAGACTTACGAATTGGACTTCCATTTGTGATACCTTCATTTCTTCACTTTCGGAAAATGATAAATTACCATGAGCAATTGAACAGATTAAAATGTACAAAATCACTCATAACCCCTGCATGTCAAATTCCAAAGCAATTAGATTATTACTAGTGAAGAAAGAGATAGTACAGAGGAAAAGCTTGTTTTACTGTGACCTGTCAGTTCACTGACTCAGAGAGAACATATCTATACCAGATCTGTGAAGCAATCCAGAATATTTCAGCCAGCTGGGATGCATAACACTGACACACACAAGACAGGGCCAATAGTTATATCTCACAGAGACAGAAACAGGAGTCAGTACAACTAACAGGTGTTGTGTCATTCTAGAGGCTTTGAATCCATCCTTGTTTTATTCTAATGAAAAGCAGCTTAGTTTACATCCACACTGATTGTCTGTAGACCTCTGGCTGGTACGCAGGTAATCAGTTTGTACAGGTCTGTTGGTGACTCTTCATCCCCATTGCAGATTCTGTACAATTGTACATGGATACAGTGAGGACGATTCCTTATTCCTTCAGCCTAGATGGCTTTGTTCACTCTGATATTGAGGCAAGTAGCCAGCTTATGTACTGCTACCTTATGTATCTTCCTGAAAATACACAGTGTGTCTTTCTTGAGGGACATCCCATTAATCAATTTGTGAAGGCAGATGTTTATCCCTCTGCTGATGGCTTACTAACCCTTCCTCTTCTAGCTACCTGAGACAATTTTATGAACGTCCTAATAAAACTCCTTCTCTTGATGACAGTGTAATCAGAAAACAATTCTTTAGGTGGACTTTTCAGTCTTCTTCTCTGTCTCTTTCAGACAGCTTCCTTTTGTGGAGAGTTACCTTAGAGCAGGTGTGTATGATAGAAATCATACACAGATATGGCCTGAGCGGTTGAATACTTCTTCCACATGAGCTGACACACGGCTAGCAACCTCTTAGCAGTGGCACCTGAGAAAGCATACCTGGGAATCTTCAGGTTTAGAGCAACCTTTGCCCATTCAGACATGCTAATTTCTGTGGACAGTGCTTGGGTGGGTTCTCTGTCCCCCTATCCTCAGTTTTCCCCATAACACACATTTTTCCAGTGTTTCTCAAGCAATTTTCCAAAAAATGCTAGTTTTATGACAAATAAAGTGTGGGTGGAATTAGCAAAATCCATTCTACTTTTTCTGTCCCCAGTACCTATATCTGTATTAGTAAATTAAACTCTGTCAAGGAATGTTCTCTGACCCTGAGCCCAAGAGTCATGCTCTAACTACATCCATACTCTTGAACTCTCTTAGCCACCAAAGCTACTTCTGTGGACATTTGTGTTAGCAAAGCTTGTTCTCATGTATATGCACGGAAAGTAGTCTGATATTAGAAAAGAATTTGCAGAGAATTTGAGTGACAGCACGGAGAGACACTTTTGTTTGCTTCTTGGGTTGCATCCAGCACATAGTGATATGGCTGGAAGTCATGACATTCTGCTCATGTTTGGACGCCTATAGGACAGAAATCGCTGCTTCTCACCTCTGTTCATGCTCTTGGCTAATCACAGCATAGAAATTGTCACGGGGTGTTGGCAGGCTTGTGGAGAAGCTGGAGTGAATCGTGCTTGCAGCATGAATATGTATTTTATTCCAGGATATTCTTTTGCCAGAGAAGTTCATAGCAAGTGGTTGGATCTAGGGAACCTGAATCTTCTGTTAGGCAGCCTATATAACTTTTGTTGTAAACTATGAGTCCGTTGGTGAACTTAGATCTTTCAGTCACCTTGAAAAATTAAAATAGCTTGAACGATTTCAAGTGGGTATGTCGAAGCCTTGCTGATGTAAGTGATAGAGGGTAGTATAAACGGTCTCGTTCCTTGGCAATGGAAGAAGATCCTAGATACTAATAAGAACCCATGAATGGTGGCAGAGGTTTTGCCTGATGCATCTTCTTTATTAAAATTAGCAGGATATCTACAAGCTATGGTATTTCCACCTCTTCCCTCCCTAATTATTGCTTAGAATCAAGTGCCAATATTCTTAGTTCACTGCTGAAGAACTTCATATTGCTTTTCTTAGCAGATCTCATATCCCATACAAGGCACTGATTCACAGCTCTGAGTGCAAGTATGTAGAGGGCATTCCAGCTGGGACTAGGAAAGAAAAAAGCATTAACATTAGACTACTTAAAACCAGTTCATTTAGTTCATTTCCTCCTCTAGTGCTCCACCACCCACCATCCCAGCCGGCTTCAGATTTCTCTGATCAACATCCAATTGAATGTACAGGACACACAGCACTCAGAATGTACCTAAGTGCAATAAAATTCAGTTCTTATCTCCATGTTGAAGGGCCCCAGATTGTGAATCACAAATGTAAATGACTGAGCAGAATGCTTTTCCATTTTCACTTTTGTTTTTATCATGGGGTTTGAAGTGTCTGTAATATATAATTCTATAATATAACTTCCCTTTTCTAGTCACAAACAAATGACATCTGGCCACTTGCAATAATAAACTTGAAGAGAGGGGACATTTCCTTTTAGCTTGTTGAGCCTCTGCTTAACCTTAAAATTCCTAGTAGAGATGGGGCAAAGGAAAAGTTTTTAAAAAAATGCCTCAATGATTATTCAACAGTAAAAAAAAACTTTCTTTAGAGTACAGTCTGCCTCACAATCTCAAACGACCTGTTACAGTCAATGTTTGAAGAGCTGTTTACTGTTCCCACTCCAGTTCTTACATCATACAGGAAACACTTTCAGGAAATGAATATTCAATTAGCCTTCTTCACCCTCAACACCTTGGACTTAATGAATCTAAGACAGAAAGCATACAGGGAAGAATTAAGGTGGGGTAAGAGCACCAAAGAGCCAGGCCAGACACTAATACGTCTTACACCTTGATTTTCCTGCCTGGCACACTGTTGCATTTTCTTTCCAGAGATGCTTCTGTCAAGTAATCTCAATTTCACTGGGCAAGAAAGTATCACTACCTATCCAGCACTGAGGCTTGTCATTCACAATTGCGTAGGCTGAGGTCTCCCTATTCTTGAAATATCCCAGGCTTGGATACTCTTGTCATCATAACAATGTGGTGTAGCTCATTGTCAGGGTGGTGAGAGTACAGTTTCAACAAGACTCACCCAACTGCTTTTCACCCAGAAGCAGTTAGCAGAGAATGACTGAGGATATCGAGATGAATAAAAATTAGGAAATGCATTGTAAGCAATGGTAATGAAGAGCTCGTTTCTTCTTTGGTTGTTAGTCACCAGAAATACCAGATACCTGATTTTTCAAGATTAGATTCTTAAGGCTACCGCAAATGGTGCAATGTGTAGTAAGTCCGGAAGTGGTAATATAATGACTACATAAGGAACCACATGTCCTCCTCCTGATAACTTTAAAGAGCCCCTTTCAAAGTTGATTCAGGACAATGGAAAGATTTCCACTGGTTTCCCTAAGCTGCAGCCGAGGCCTGGACAATGACACCATCGCTGCCGCCAGCGCTAGTTAGATGTTTTCTAGATGAATGTTTTTTCTTTCTATTAAAAACATGGATATGCTGAAGTTGAAATATTAAATAGAAATGCATCAGTCCTGACTCTATTTCACTAAAGTCCTGCTTGTCTGGGTTTCTGCCCATCCCCCCCACCAGCTGACTGCCCACTTCGCTCCGTTCCCTTGAGCCTCCCTGACGGACTCAGGACTTCTCTCTTGCAACGTGCTCGGAAAAGCGCCTTTTTAATTTTCAAAACACCAGGAAGTTCCCCAGCAAGAATGATTTGTTATTCTCAAAGCAAATGAACAGCTATTCCCAAAGTATTAGGGACCCCAAAGCTATTAGGGACTTCGGGAGCCACATAGAGGTTCAGGCTTCTGGATTTTCATCACAATTTGAGACAAGAAAATAATAATTAAAAAGGTTATTATGCTTTTCCGTGGACCCAGTTGAAATGCACCCTACGGAAGACCCTCAAAGTCTCTGTGGGAAAAGAGACTAGTTTGTGACTTTCAGCAGCCTCACTGAATTCACCAACAAGCATTTCGTTCCTCCTCAGTCTGTAATACGTACGGCAGCTTTGCTGTGCCACTGCGGGGTGCAGTGTGTTCCAGGTCCTTTACATGTAGCCTCTGTCTTTGGAGGTGATTCACATTCCCCAAAGAATAGCTGGGAGCATATTTCTGTTCAGGAAAATATAACTGAACCTTTTGTGGCACAAGAAGAAGGAAATGCTCTTTATCAATCAGCCCTGTTGTGTCCAACAGAGTTGGCAGGCTTTTAGTTATTGTCGACATATGGCCTTTGGACCATGCTCGGTTTGAATGCCCCGTGACTAGCAGGGTGGCTATGCTGATTTGGAAAGTCCTTAATAATCTGAAATGCCTACTGTGGAAGGCAGTGAGCTGGCAGGTCTGCTGATGCTAACATCACCAAATCACATTTGGGCCCACCTACACACCCATCCGTAACTTGTAACGGTCCACTGGGAAGGGAACTTCACCCTTAAAAAAAGAAAGGAAAACCAACAAAACCATAGCAACAAAAAATCCCTGACATTCTGGCAGAGTCACGAGCTGCAGCGACCAGGGGGATTTAACAGAACATGCCAGCTATCACATGAATCACAGGAGTATTGTGTGGGATAGTAACACTGGGCACAAGTCTACACACATTTCAGCAGTCAAATCTCTGGAGTGGTTGTGCATTGTTAGCTCAGTCTATTGTGCAGTCTCCAAGACTGTGGAATATTATCTGTTAAGGCGAAAGGAAAAAATCTGAAGTGAAGGTTTTCTGCTCTCTTGCTTTCTTTCCTTCCAGGGATTGTCCAGAAGCTTCTCAGCATCAGCCCCCCGCACACACACTGTTGCTGTACTCTGACCGAGTACTCTTGGCATTTCGAATTGAAGAAAATAAATTGTTTCTAAATGGCTATGTCCACCTACAGAAAGGAAAACTGTGGAAACAAGCAATAGAAATGGTGCTCCTGCTGCCAGTCTGGGTGTCTCAAAACCACCCTTCAGAAAATTCCTTGAGATTTAAACTACTAATATAATGAACTGGTCTCTTTGTCTGTTGCCTTCTGAGGTCCTGATCCTTCAAAGCTTGTCTTTCTCAAAGCCTCTCTTTGCTGTAAGAGATTCTAGGGAAAATAATATCAGCTCTCCCAAGACTAGTCATAGCACTTGGCTGCACTGACTTCTACTGTGAAACAAAGGAAAACACTGCAATGCTGGTTAGAGATACTTAATTCTTACCCCTAGTGGCTAAGCAGTGACTGGGGACACAAAAGCTTGGACCATGTCACAGAACACGGGTCACTGACTTTAGAGCCTTAGGTTACATACCATTCCCATCTCTAGTTCAGAGGGAACACACTGGGAGTCAGCTTAACTTTTTAGCCCAAGAAAAGTTCATTCACAGTTTACATTTTACAATATTTTCATGGTGACTAACAATGTTACTGAACTCCAAGTAGGGCATTTTTCTGGCACTGAGTGACTCGCTAGTCTTACAGGTTCCAGCCTCATCTCTGGCTCTTACCTCTTGCAGTCTGTTGTTTGAGTCCAGGCTGGCCATTCTCCTTGTCTCTGAAACCCTATGGTCCAGAGGTCTGAGGCCCACCCCACATCTCCCTGACCTGCTGCAAAAATCTCTCTCCAGAAGTTACCATTCCTCAGCTTGCTCCTGA
Source organism: Struthio camelus (assembly GCF_040807025.1). Classification (NCBI taxonomy): domain Eukaryota; kingdom Metazoa; phylum Chordata; class Aves; order Struthioniformes; family Struthionidae; genus Struthio; species Struthio camelus. The sequence continues at coordinate 129,629,839 of NC_090943.1, forward strand.
TGGGAATAGCTGATCAAAGCAGAAAATTTAACCTGTCACACTTGACAGTATCAGAGAATCTCACAGCATATCTGAAGAGAGCACCCATCTTTACAGCAGCAGAATTAAGTGAAATCGTAATTAGTTGTGTACTGCCTAGTAGCCAGGTATTTGTAAAAAAGGGCTTAGCTGAGACTCCCCAGAAAAAGGAGAGACTGAGGCTGCTTAGAGAGTGGAAGAATGAATGAATGCAGAGCTGACAGCAGCACCTCTGAAGTTCTTTGAAAATGGTAAGCAGAGCAGCCCAGAGAAGAGCAAGCACATGGGCACACACACAGTGCTCCCTCTGGTACACTCACAATGCAAGGCCTTCAGAAATATTTCCTTTCTTGGAAGGCCACAGCGGTAGTAGATTGCCTGAGCACTACAGAAGAGTTTCTGTGTTTATAATGACCAAAAGCAAAGCCTGAGAGAATTCTTTTATAATCAAGATCGTTTTCTATCCCACAAGCAGGAAAGCAGAGAGGCATTGCAAGAGAAGGAGATTTTGTTAAGTGGATTATCATATTAACTAAAAATAAAGATCAGACATATTTGGAATTCTAGGATAATCTCACTTTTCTGGTGACAATAGAAACCTCTCAAGCCTCTCTCCTGTGCTTTCTGTAGAGCTGTGGCTCCCTAATTCTCAGTAGCCAGTTAATTCATGAGTTTCTCTATGCTGTGCATGAAAAGGCATATCTATGCATAGAGCACATACTGACATTCTGATCCAGATGATTTAGCAATTGGTGCATTTTCATGGAGCAACTACATGCTGAATACTTAACCATGAGTTCTACCTTTAAATAAGAAATTGATCTTTTTGACTTATTACTTCATATTGGTTTCCCATACAGCACCACCCTTTCGTTTTGTCCATCCAGACTAATGAGTCTGATCAGAGAGGGGATTTTCCAAACCTTCTGCGGTCATCTTAGCTTCAAATTTCAAACCTCCATACCCTCCTGACACTAGTTCTGGTGCAGTGCCTGAACTAGTTCAGAACCTGGAAGCAGTCTAAGCAGAGCAGTGGAGTTATCCCGCAGCAAACAGTGGTGTCCACCTCTGAGCTGCGCTGTACCAGCTTGGCAAACTCCAGTCTCTGCATTAATTCATTTACAGCTGGCTTGTGTACCAATATGCTGTAACTTGTGCGGCCCTAACCGAATGTATGTTCAGGCACATGCAGGTTTTTATCTTATTTCAGGCTTATGGCTCCTGCTTGGCTTTTTCTGTTGCAAATACGTGTTTGTCTAACGAAAGTAATGCACTGACCTCCAGCTACTCTTGGCTCCGTAGTAAGGCCCAGTCCTTCACACAGCAACAGAGTGGTCTCAGGCTCTGCCCGAGGATCACCCCTGTGGGACAGAAGCTTGGACTGGAAAGTGCTGGATTCTCTATAGCATCATCCGGAGAGAGCACCCAGAAAGCCAACAGCTCTGTCAGCAGTACATGGTACTTGGTGACTCCACTGCCTACGTTATTTCCAAGTTGTGCTAGTGAACATAACTGATTTATCTTCTTATCTTGCTGTCCTCAAAGCCTCTTGGTACACACACTCAACACTGACTTGATGTCCAGTTTTCACCTTGCAGCTCAGTCATGGGTTTTTCAGACACTCCCTAATCCATTAGAAAAGGCAATCAGTCCTATTTGGAATGACTCTGGCTACCCACCAGTGGCACAGCGGTGGTTGCAGCCTGTCTGCTACCCAACTAGAGCAACCATTTACCTTCACATCTGAGCAGATCTATCCTGTATCTCCTATCATCTACCCTATTCCATTGCTACTTAAAATGATTTCCTCCTTCTAAGCTGAAAAGACAGCTGAAATCTCTCAAGAATTAATGAAAAATAAATGCCATAGCAGTCCTCTGTAGGAAATTTCCAGTGTGTGTCTATGCATGTGTGTGTGTGTGTGTGTTTATGTGTGTATGCACGCGTACACACACTGCACAATTTCAGCAGGGGACTTTCTATTTTGCATTCTACTTGGACTAACACTCGCACTTTAGTACCAGATATCACTGTGAGACATAATGAGGGTCATTAAATATATTTATTAGCTTATTAAACTGAACTGCCTTCGCTGTTGCAGCTGGCCTGTGTTTTATAGAAAACCCAGCAAATCCCAAAAGTCACACAACAGGAGCCCAACACACTTTAGCTGATGACAGTGTAAATATCAAATTTACTAGGGCTAGCAAGTGGCAAACACAGTTCTGTTATATTATTTAAAAACCTGCCATGAGGCATAGTACGTAATTCTCAACTCGTAAGGCTAGCGTTGCTTTGGAAGGAAACATGAGAAGCAATTTGATAGGATTTAGTGATATTTTCAGGGATATAATTTAATTATAGGCAGTCAGAAAGCTTTTGCATGCTAGCTGCAGGCCTGATCCAATAGCTATTGGAGTAAGTGAAAAGACTTAAGCTGGTTATAACATGGATTGGTCTAACATAAGTCCTAAGCACAGCATACCAGATATTCTTGAAGTACCCATACCTTTATCAAAATCTGCTTAGAAAATAAGTTTATTTTTTTACTTAAGTTCAAGCATGGAGAGAGAGAGACTCCAGTGGGTTCTGGATGTGTAAATGGTGTGTGTTTGCATATGTTTAGGTAAATGTTTATGTGGTTTTCCAGTAGGCAGTATTCCTTTTTCATAATCTGTTGATTGTGACAGAGCTTTTTCTCCTGATTTTGAAAAAATGTGATAGTGTTAGCTGGCTGTACATGTACATGTTTCTCAATTCCCAGGGTTCCTAATCCCTCATTTCAAACATTTGGAAGACTGAGATAATGGGGTCTTCTCAGTTTCCACCGTTCTCAACGCTCTAGACATGGGTGGGTGCAAGTGTGACGCAAATGCAGGCTGGTATTCAACAGCTCACGGCCCCCTCCTTGGGGCTTGGCTGGGGGAAATGCCTTTAAAAATTTCCACTGGGCTCCTTAAGAACGTGGTTCCTGCAAAGCCCCGCGACAGTGGGGATGGACGGATTTAACACATGGCTATGCTCCCTCCCGCCTCAGCACGAACCACTTCTGAGCTGCGGGAGGTGAGCACAGGACACCCCGCGGGGGGCTGTGCTCACACGGAGCAGCAGTCTCCCAGCCCTGCTTCTGTCGCAAGGGTTGGGATCCTGGAGCTATGCCAGCGTTGAGCAGCCCTTTAACCCCCACTTCCCTGTAGTCCCACACGTGCAAAGACGATGGGAAAGGCTATAACCCTCTCAAACATTTCTTAAGCTATTTCTCCAGGGCAAAGATGAATGGGCAATTCCCTCAAGTGACTGGTAGATATAGTATCAGCCACACTTTCTATTGTAGATGGCTGTGCATCACCGAAGAGAAATCAGGAAGGACTTAGTCACAAGGAAGTACACTTTGTGTTTAAAATTCCTCTCAACCAAACACTTCTCTCAAACCTGGTCAGAAGGAGAGTCTCCCAGGGCACTGAATGAGCAATAGCTATAGCTAGATACAGACACAGAAGCTGCTCGGTTGCTTTGCGATAACCATGGCTAAGAACGATGACCTCACAAAACAGTTGTCTGCCTTAATATAAAAAAAATCCGGTGTCCCTTTTTACTCCCATTACAAGGAACCCGTGAATAGTTTGACATCATTTTCCACAAAGTAGAAGGAAAACCCCTGGTGAGGTATTTTTACTCTTACTTTATCTCAGTGTCCTGCTCTAACACCCACAGTTCTCCTGAAGACACAGTCACTGCTTATTCAAAGTTCAAGTGCAGAGGGACCTTAACTGTTCTGCCAAAACCTTTCCCCTTCCCCCACCACCCCCGCCTGAATCACTGGCAGCAAACATAATGGCAAGGGGTGTCACATTCTTTTTACTGTAATCCTGTAAAGCAGACCGGGACATTTTCTGAGATTTCTTGTAAAGCTGGATGCAAGCAACTGTGTGTGTGTACATGTATGCACACCCAATTGCCAGTAAATCGGCTTAAACTCACACACTTGGAAAATTAATGGCCGATTTAGCTCTTTTCTTATAATTAAGAGTGTGTATTCAAATTATAATTGAAAATCCACTTCTTCATGCTTTGTTCTTCCAAACCCTCTGAGAAATTTCATACACTAACAACACAGACGTGTATCCCAGGTAGCTGAAAGGCATGAATTATAAATGCCCACACCCCTCTACACACACTTTTCTAATGGCTTACACTGACATGAGCCAGGAAATTCAGTCTCACATGGCCTTAATTCATGCCTTTGAACACACAAACCCCTCTCTCTGTAGGACTGTATTTTAAAAATAACCAGTGGGACTTAACTCCAAATTTCTCTGTGTATCCCTGATTATATTGGCTTTTCCTTTTTCAGATCTATCTTTTACAACCTTTGTTGTTCATTTTTCAAAAGATAACACTGTAAAAGACTGATTGAGAAAGGGTTACTTAGTTTTCCATGGGCCCAATGTTATTTTAGAAGCATGGCATATTTTTTCATTTTGATATGTCTTAAGCATGTTTTACATGTTCTTATGAGCACGGTGAAAAGTATTGTCATTAACTGTTACAGATCCAAGCACCCAACAGTAAAGAAATGCCAAAATAAATTGCTTGTACAACCCTGTTCGCCTCTCATACACTTACATACAGGGAGATGGCCTCCAGGCAGGGTCAATCCCAGTTTGCTCTGGTACTTGCTCTTTATCAGCTCCTTCTCCCCTCACTGTCCTCCAGGGTCCCTGTTACCTTGTCCTCCAAGGTGCTCATCAGATCACAGCCTCTCACCCTTCTTACTCTGTTTTTCCATGCTGCTCCTAAGCTCCTGGCCCACAAAAGCCAGAGCCTTCTCCCAACTCTCTTACTGGAGTTCTCACTGAAGACTTTGACGTGAACTGGTGGAGGATAATTAGCTGTAGATTGTGCGGTTATTTGCCACATACACAAACATATGTTCTGTCAGCAGGTCTCCAGCATGCTTTGCCTGCAGCCTGCCCAGTTCAGCTGAAGTATACAAATAGGCCCTATTTGCAGGGAAGGCCACAGGGGCTAAAGGCAAGAGACGAGTGAGAGTTTAAAGCCAGCCGGGCAGTTTGGGACAGTTGCCTGGTCTGAGCAGCCTGGAACACCTAAAATACCAAATGCATGCACAGACCTGGTTGCTTATGGGCAGTAGGGCTATCGCCCTATGTCAGGGTACTATGGACATCTGGTTGCCTGGGCGGCTCAGCGTTGAGAAATTGGAAGATCACTGATAGCGTGGAGGTTTACAGTCTGGCAGGCCTGACTTAGGCAATAAGCAAGTAGGCAAAGCTGCAAGCCATGCTTCCCACCTGCTTTATTTCACAGGCACTTGTCACTTTCCGGCTTGATTTAAATGTTCATTTGGCCCTTAGGCCCTGCTCTGCACATGCCCAAGCCTCTGCAGCTATTTCCTAGCCTCTGCCTAGAGCCTTTGCTATCTGTGAATCAGAGGAAGGGGTGATGTGATGCCCTGGGGGGCCTGCCTGAATGGTGGAATAGGCATCTGCTAAGAAAACTCAGTCCCTGACGAGGGATGGATGTCTTTCTTTTAGGAAACAACCCTGAAACATATCACGTGGAGGAAGCTGTAGTCAAAACTACATCTCCTCTACATGGGAAAAGGCCTTTACCACCATACAAGTTCCCAGAGCCTTCCTTTGCTGAAACGGGGCCAAAAGAAAGCAAGGCTCTTCGGCCAGCAAGGCTGCACAGACAGGACCTTGGCTCTGCAGCTGAGTGTTAGGAGACTTATCTAAAGAGCAGCTGAATTCTGGTCTCTTCTCCTGTGTTTTTTCTTTCTTTTTTTTTTTTTTAACTCAATGACTAGCCAGTATAAGAAACACGTAACCAAGGTTCTCCCAAAATAGGCTGCAGTGTCATGCCCCTTCTTACATTGTCTGCATGATTTCTCCATTGCTAAATTTGTTCCAAAATGTGATTCTGGGAAAAGTTCGAGGAAAGACAGTATTCTGAGCAGAGTACTGGCTGACAGCAATGTGAAACAGGGAGCAAAAGGACGGTCACCTGCAGTTTGAGACCTCCAGGGAAAGCATAGTTTTGGTTATTTTTTTTTAAGTAAACAGGATTGCCTCAGAGAGACAGCTGACTCCATCTTCGGTTTCCCCTACAACACCTGCAGCTCCGCAAATTTGGCTGAAGTTTGGGTCAAAAAAAGGGTAACATTAATATAATCAAAAGTAATGTAATGAAATTAACTGAGTGAAGGATTTCTAAACAGCCCAAGGTCTTTTGGGCTGTAGACTGTTGGGACTCTGAACCTGAAAGCTTGTCAGTCTTTTCCAGAAATATCAACAGGCCCTGCAAAGGGTACTGATGATGTCTGCACGGGCAGCTCGACTGACCCTGCATTCCAGAGGGTGCTAGCAAGGCTTGTACCCACGTGGAGACGTTACTAGCATCCTTAAAAGAGGTGTTTTAGGGCTTCAGCTCTGCTTCCCTCCATCTTCCCCAGTTCCCACTAAGGTGTACGGGACCACTGCTGAAGACCATAGTCCTAGCACTGCCCACTGAATAGTTGAACATAAAGAGCATCCACGACTCACGCTCTGAACGGAATTTCTCCTAATCATATCCCGAGTATTCCCTTAACTCCATATCAGTTTACTTACTTTGTGCAACTTCTTAAAATGAACTTGTATTCCCAGCTTTGCTTATGATGGTCTTCCAAAGCGCTGCCATTTCCTTGCCATTTATCTGTTCCTTACTTTGTATCCCTCAATAAAGATATTCTCTCTGGCTAAAAGGATGCCGCCCCCTCCCCCCCCCCCCCCCACACCCCGTCCTGTACAAAACCTTCTCATAAATATTTAAAAAACTGTTACTTAATGATAAAGAGAAGGTTGTTGATTATTCTCACTACACTGCCAGGTAAATTAGCCTAGAGGAAGGAGGAGCTTGCTGCCCTTGTAACAGTGGAGGCACAGCTTCCTCTCCACCATCAGTGGTACCATCAGCGGTAACCAGGAACACAGAATAAAAAATAAATCCATATAATGAACCTAGGAAATGAGATGCTTTGTGTAAATTCAGGTAAAATGCTTCTTTACGCCAGTTGCTTTGTGTGGTCAGGAAAACTGATTGAGTAGGAAAGCTGCGTTAGCTGTTTTCTTGCCTTTCAGCAGAGGCAACATCAACTGACTGTGTTTAATATAGTACTGCTTATGTCAAATATATGCAAAATTGCTGTCAGCAGTAGAAAATTGCTTGCCACATGGACAGATTTTACATACAACAATCCGTGTGGTTTAGATGCATATTCAGAGTACTGAATGAGAGAAGGCAAGGCTGAAAGTTTTGTGGTGTGCGTGTGTGTCCATACCCAGTGCCTCTCTCTACAAACCAGACATTATAAGCCGGATCATTTCAAACTAAAGAAAAGTCTCAAGAAATTATTGTCAGAAGCAACTGGTATGGGCAGGAAATAGCAGACTTAAAACCTAAAGTCTCTTTTTTATCCTTTTCTATTCCACTCAAGTTTCAGTTGTTTCAAAGACCTCTCTTAAAAGAAAAGAAAAAAAAAGCCAAAAAGCCTGAGCAGCAATTTGAGCTTAGTCTTTGTGTAGAGGTCTCATGATTGAGCTTGTGGAAGTGTTTTTGCTTTATGTTTGATTCAAGATATGAACTTCTCAGTTCACTAACACAGCTCAGATCCTGCAAGTTATCACATGGTCAGCTCCTGTAACCCAGGGAGCTAGCTGAAGGATCTATCCCATTGAGCTATTTCTGTTATCTTGGGGTTTTTTTGTTTATCTCCCAGTGGATGAGCTTTTCAAACTCAGCGATACACTTTTTGTCTATTAGCCATTGGGACACTGAGTACACAGGTGCTGTGAAAGACTTCATGTAGTGTTAGGTTACAGAGTAGCTCTGATGTGATCTTTTGACTTTGGGGTCTGATAGTTTAAAAAAAAAAGAAGCAGTTGACTATATTTCCTTAGAGCATTCAGTCCAGCAAACAGGCCAGAAGGATTTCTTAATCCTTTATATTTCATTTTGGGACCTTATGTGTAATATCAAACAGATTAAATGAATTGCATCACTCCCTGATTCAGCATATGAAAACCCTTGCAGTTGAGGTTTCCCAGTCAATCCATCCTCTTCCCCCCAGTCATAAATAAAGTCAGGAGTGGAAGATTCCCTTCAAGGAAATTTATCTCTTTGACAGTCAAGCAGGTGGCGAAGTTAATGCTAAGTCTCAAGAGAACTTGGTTGGTAAGAATGGCTCGGCAATAACTAACCACAATGATTTACAAGGGTCTAAATTGCCAGATTAGGCCTTGATAATTTTTCAACTCTTGACTTCATTATTACCTTGTGGATCTGGATCTTACATCACCTCTAGGAATGCCTGGGATCAAATTAAAGTGGAAACACCTGGTTGAAAGTCAGTTCAAAATACGGATTTAAAAACTAGGGGGCTATTTTCATGTTCTGGATCTGCTTTTTATGCTTGGTAGACACAGCTATAAAATTCTGTTTCTCGATGTTCGAGCTTTTTTTTCAAATGCCAGTTTGCCTTGTGTGTGCTTGCTCTGCAAGTACACTCATTGCTTAGACATCTACAAATCTGGTCTGTGAAGATGATTTAGTGCTTAAGTGATGTGTCCAAGTGAGATAAACTGCAAACTCAAAGAGCTAGACCAGCTGGAAAAATTGCATTTTGATCTGCTACAGTATGACTATCTATGGAAGGAGGCAGAAATATCCATGCAACAAGGATTCACAAAGAAACAAGTTGATGCTATGGTTGAAAAAAACATAGAAGCCATTTTTGTTTAGGCCCGTGTGAGATCCGAGTAGCATTTGTTACTAGGAATGTGTGGCCTGAAAAATACAGCGCCGTGCTCAGACACGCAGTGGGTAGTGATTTAACAAACGGAAACGTAGAAAACACCTCACAGCACAGTTTGTGGAGAGTCTTTCACAAGTGTTTATGCCTTCCTTTCCTTTATATCTATCTCAGTTGTCCTTCTCCATCACTTCTGCTAAGCCAGATAAATTGCAGCCTATAACCTGAACTCTAGGTTGGATTATTGCGAACCGCTGATTTAAGCACTGGTGCAGAACATGTGAAGCCATAAGAGAGAATGGCAGTAAGACCCTTCTGCAGGACACAAGGTGGAAAGTCAACAATTTGCCTAATTCAAACTGCTGTCAGGCCACCTAATAAGAAGGTGGATATCTGCAGTGAGAGAGAAAGCCTTTGAGTTTGTCCTCCTGCTAATGGCACCCAGATAATGGCTGTTTCAACTGAAAAGCCTCCACCTAAGTACCGTTAATTTTAATGGGAGCCTGTCCGGATGGCGCTGAGTGCCAGATCTGGCCTAAAAACCTTGATTTTCAAAAAGTAATCAGTTCAACCATGGTTACAGTCTGGAACAGCTTAACTTGATCTGGAGCCATTCCTCTAGGGTACACTGCACACGGCTGGTAACAACCACAGGCTGAAATGTGCCATTCAGAGACTAGGGTACTTGCAAGGCTGGGAAGGGCTCATATTTGTGTTTTCAGCAACTGAAGAATTGCTTTTTCCTGTATCGGGTTTTTTTCTTCTCCGCATATGTGGTTGCTCTGTATTTGAAAAAGCTGAATGTGTCATTTGCTCTTGTCTAGGCAGAAATCAAGGACATTTGGTAAAAAAATAACTGCAAACAGAAACATCTGAGTTATTCGTACATATCCATGGATCTGTAGAGATTCCTGCTGATTGCAGTGGATGGATTTCAGGAGCTTTTATCAAGTCACTACATGTGTGGAAGTTACCCCCTGCCCCCACCACTGCCATTCGACTCATCTGCACTGGCGTGAAATGCCAGCCTGAGTGTTTATTGTGTGCTGGGTGTGTCAGGAATATTTTTCTTGGCTCTTTCAAGGAAAAAGAGAGCCAAAATAGATTCACACAGCAGCATAGCCGGCCCTACCAAAGGCCTTCGCTCAATTCCAAGTTTATTATAAAGTGGGATAATGGCTGCCCTTTGGCTTTCAGGAGAGAAGACAATACATATATTTGCTGCTATAAGATCAGTTTAAATCTCTGAAGTTGCTTCATTCAGTGACCTGTGTATCTGTGCACACTTCTGTGCGCACACATATATTCTCACACTCCTTTTCTGCTAGGTGAAATGGCTGTTAGAATATGTGCTCTGTGCCTCTGGCCTTGCTTTTTTTTTTTTTTTCTCTCCAGAGCTAGAGACACTTTTGTCTGGCTGAAGGGCTGTGGATGGACAAAGCAACACAACAACTCACAGAGCAACTTCTCCGTCCCTGGAGCAGAAGTTTAGGCTAGAAAAAACATCCCTGGGCATGGGCAAGCCTGGAAGTAGTAAAAGAATGACCTCTCCTACTCTGTTTTGGGCACTTGAAACTTCCCAGTATAAGCTGGGAGAGAAGCAAAAGCACAAAGATGATGATAAATAACGTCCTTTTCCCTCTTGAAAATGGCACGGAAGCTTTTACGTTGCCATCTGGTTCGGTTCCTGACTTCCCTAGGTCAGACTGGTCACCCCCAACAGGGAGAGCAGTCGAAGATTCAGTACCTTGGCAGGTGAGAAACCTCAGCATCTTAACCATGACATTGGAATTATCTTCAGGGAGTGGGACTTGAGGAAAAACTCCAGACAGTGACAGAACAGGAAGTTACAGCAGCTGTAGAAGCTGTGGTTAATGAATTTCCCAGTGGGGCTTTAGCTTTTGCTCTGTCTTGTTCCCTCTGGCCCAGAGTGCTGTATTAGTTTCTCCGCTTCCCAGCCATCCCGGTCCCACAAGCTGTTTCGTGTAAGAATTTTCAAGGCAGCAGATTGTATTATGAGTCCCCAGTGAGAAAATAATTTTAGGTCCAATTCCAAATATTTAGTAACAAAGGCTCGGCTTCCCAAGGTGAATCCCAGGAACACTGACAGCATCTCCACATCTGATCATTTGAGCATCAGGAGGAAGACGAAAATGAAAATATGCATTTTTGAGAAAACAAGAAACTTGGGTCTCACAAGTTTAAAGGTCATGGAATTGCATGTGTAATTTTGCCCCTTCAATAAAAAGGGGCTGCTTTGGCTGACCTAACTATTTTTATTAGATGCTATAGGTCTTCGGAGAAGAACCTTCACAAGGAACTGCAAATGTTTATAATACCAAAAAGCCGGGGTAGACTTAAAAACTGTGTTGGAGACTCTGGGAACACTCACCTCCAAATACATTGCACTTGCTAATTTCAGACAAAATCTTGTGTCTTTTCCAGGAATGGAGAACTTGGGCATAACTTTTCTCCCAGCTCCTGTCCATGTCCCAGTCCCAGCTCCAACCTGAGCTGGACAGTGAAAGGCACTACTGTTCTCTTTGAGTAAAGGTGAAACAAATTATTTCTTTGAGAAAACTCCATTTCACCAAGAGCTGTGGCTTGTAAGCATGCCTTAGCCTATAAATGAGGATCCCATGTTAAAATTTATTTCAAATTATTTTTAAAAACTTACTCCCAAGGCTTATAATCTTCTCATACAGCTGGGAGCACTGTAAAGAGCTTAGTTTGTTCCGCTATCTAGTAAGGACACTTACACATCTTCTAATTGCTCCATTTGTTCTAGTTTGCTACATAAAATAAGGAAGTGAAAGAAAACCAGACCTGAGCAACCTGTATTTTCAGAACCATCCCAGTATTCCTCAGAAATTCCTAGTTTACCCTGTGACTAACCAAGTGCCTAATTTCGCATGTGTTAAAAGATGATGTAGTGTGTAAGCTGCACATTATTTCTAAATACCAAAATTGTTAGCTACACAACCAGAGAAATAGTCATTTCTGTAAGTTCAGAAATAAAATATAGACAGCAACTGTTTAAATGATTTTTATTTTGAGTCACTGCAAGAAAAACTGGCATTTCTTATCAGGTTGTTTGCGTTGTGGATAAGAGAGAGATGAGAAAATCCATGTATCAGTGTTTTTGCTGGACTGTTCTAGTGTATGATCCCTCCACTGGAAGCCTTGGTCTCATCTGCCTAGTACTCATTTCCCACAACTGCGAGCACTTGTTAGACAAGAAGCTGGCAATCCTTAGCATTTTAAATATTGCAGTTCACAGGCCTGCCCTGGGAAAGCCGAGGCCTTGCCGTAACACTGGTCCCTTGGAGCCATATCTGCATTAGGGCTCCCACTGTTGCTACCAGAAGCAAGGCTGAAATAGCAAGAGTAACAGGACAAGAAATGGTGATGAAACCAGTGTACAGACACCCATAAAATATCTTTGACAATGACACTAACTTGAGTTTGGGAGACTTAGGAGACCTTAATTCCACCTTCTCCTCCGCTTCCCAAAAAATCCTCAAGAATTTTTGCTGTTGACATACAACTTCTAGCCTTATATGTGAGAGGTTTAACTAGCCAGGCAATCCTTTCTAAAAAAGCTGGAAAGGTCAATATTCCTGGACCGATCCTTTCAGAGAGTCAGGGATGCAGTCTGAAAACCTAACATCCTAACTATCGTGGCATGTTTCTGCCTGGCCATTATCTACTGACGTCGGTAAAGACTTCACTTACATCAAGTACGGTTTCTTCTAAACACTACTTGAAAATGTTCCTGCCTGTAGAGAAAATGGAACGTGTTTAAGCTAACTTTGCTTATCCGTTGCGTAAGTGGACATGTCCCAATGAAATTTTGTAATTATCTTCTACGGGCTTGTTTAGATGTGACAGTTAATATAGATGAGAGTAGGTTAGGCATTCAAAATGTACTGGATAGTCCAGAATAATTCTCAGTGCACAGAACTTCTTACTGCAGAGCCTTGTTCTTCTTTAAATTAAACCAATAGTTTATGCTTATTGTAAAATATAAGGGTACACACACACACACACACACACACACACAGGGGCATACACTTATTGAAGGGCAGTCATTCCAGAACAACTTCTGAATAAGGACGTGTGTGGACAAGCACTAATAGATGAGCTGAGGACTATAGGCGGCTGCGGCTGTGATCAGATGAGAGAGATGGATGTCAGCACGGCTGGGACACTGTGCATGCATGCACTGTACAACAGAAGCTGCTTCCTGGGGGGTGGAGATCCCCTCAAGCCATCTTAGCACCCTGTTCTTCGTCTCCTGCTAAAAAACTATCACTGGTTACAGCTACTAGCTTTCCTAATGGCTAAGGTTTAGCTATTCCCTACAGGTCACTGCCACAGAAGCTTTTATCGGTAACTGGACGAAGAAACAAAGGCTCCAGTGATATATCCAAGTGCATAGACACTGGGCCAGGCATATTTTTAGCTGAGATGTTTTTCATCAGAACAGGCAGTTCAATCGGAAGGCAGTTTGGTCAGGCTGTATAGACCGTACTCTGTATAAAGGTATCGTTTTTTTTAAATACATTGCAGCTCCTTGGCCATGAGTTAGGACTGCCATGTTTAGGAAGAGGGAAACAAACATCCTGCTAATTTGACTTACGCACACTTGATCCTGACTTCTGCACATTCATCTTTTAGCTCAAAAGCTTTTTTGTGGCAGAAATAAATTGTTTGTGTATTATCAGCATTAAGCGGATAGATAAGTATGTAAGCTGGAATGTTATTTCTAAAGTTATTTTAAATATTTGGGTTGTCCACTTACACTATGTTTAAATAAAAATAGTAGGAATTTGTTCATTTCTTTGATGGCACGATAAAGCCATACTTTCTGCAACTACATACATCAGCATTTAATGGCCAAGGTGAAGTATGCCAAGCTAATTAAGATATAGCGCGTTTTTGGTTTTTTATGTAACTACATTCTCTGGCTTTGTCAGGGACTGTCCCTAGACTTTCCAGCTTTTTTGCAAGGAAGGGGAGCAGCTGTGTTACTAAACACCTGGAATTTAACATCAGGAGTTTCATGACACAATCAGCTTTAAATCAGGTTCCCTCATCAACCAGTTCTATCTGACTCCCTATTTCAGAGCTGTTCGTTGAGCTTATCTCTGTTATAGATAGTTTTATTTCCTATTTCTGTGGTATGAACTCGGCAGCAATCGAAAACTGTCCAGATACTCCAGTTTCTGTATTTAGAAAACTTAGTTTTAAAGCATTTATGGATAGAAGTAGACTTTAAGACTAAATATCTAATGAATTACCATTTGTGCTATGCTCATCTGGTTTTGCTGAACAGATACTCAGGACTTGCCTATTCAGAGAAAGAGAGAAAAATTAGGAATCAACTTCAGGGGTTCAGTTAATGCATTTATATTCACTAAACTGGTGTGCAGATGCATGCTTTTAGAATTATAGTGGTCTATACTTAATCATTTCATTCATGTGCGTTGAACACAATAGCTTTGATTCCTCCGAATCTTCCCAAGTTCCTTGTGAAGACAAGGGCTTGCCAGTTGTCTACACACAGAAGTTACGACAGACTATGACGACGTCCCTGAATTATTTATTCATTATGAAGCAAAAGGGTATTCTTCCTGATTAGCTTACCTCACTAGATGTTTTGTGTGCAAGTTATTATGATGCAAGCTAAAGTATGCACTTACTGTACATTAGCCACTCTACATACGCCACCCGAACAGGCCTTACAGGCCTTTATACTGTATCAAGCATCTAATTTAGGTGCTCCAAAGCTGCAACTAAATTAATACATAAAATAACCAACACATATATGATACGAGAACTACTAAAACCAAAGCAAAGATATTTAAAGCCCAGGTTTGTCACTACAATTACTTAAAGGGTATACCCAATTTAGAAACCTGGCAATCCTCAACTCAACTTTTAAAGACTAAGGAATGGAATACTGGAGGACAATTCAGATTTTAGAGACACAGGTTTGCTCTCCCACACATTTCTGTCAGAGGGAGAGACAGAAAGTCTAAGTTGACAGGCTCCTATTAAGCTATATAAAGTTACGTGAGAGAAATGCAGACCTACAGCCTGTTGGGACCATCCACATAAGGGACTGGTGCTCTCTGAGACGTGAATTGAGATTGCTCTACGCTTACTTCCTATATGGGCAAGTTTTTAAGAGATGCTAATTCATTTTCATAGCATGTTCACTAACCAGGAGCGAGGCTTCCCTTTTTCTAAAAGTAGTATTTGTATTTCACGCATTCAGGAACAACACAAACTCATCAGGGATAAGCCCCAGAGTAAGCTGTTGCAATATAAGCCTAGCTGTGAACACACTTCTGACATACCAGTTACGCTGCAGCAACTGCCTGTACATAGATACTTACTGGGGGGCATGTGTGAGAAAGTTCATCTCTTGGAGAGGGGAAAAGCGTTATCTCACATCTTGCAAGCTTTAGTTTAAAAAGAACACATGCAGACCTCCAAAATGCCGTTCCTGTGACCAAACATAGGTGGTAGTGACTGAACTAGTCATCTAAACATCTGTAGTGAGAGAGAAGCAGCCAGTTCCTGTAGTGTGAAAGCATCTAATCCTCACGTAGCAACACAACTAAAGAATCACCCCCAACCCCAAGTAGTGCCTCTCTCTCCCGTTAAGCCTAGAGTGACACTAGATGTGTAAAGTTAACAGTGCAATTTGTCATTCTTACTGGGAAAGACAATGCTATAAAATGATCTTCAAGTACATGGTTGATTAAGACAGGGACTTTCCGAAAAAAAAATTTCAGTGAGTTGCACATGCCATCTGGTTGTTACAGCAAGAAAAAGACAGGGAGATACCAGGAAGTACAACCCATATCAACTCACCCAGGTACAACAGTAAGCCTATGTTTACTCCTACAGAATGACAGTGTGTTCCTACACCAAGTCATTAGTTTAAAGCATTAATTTTAAAAGTTTCCCTAAGAAATTATAGCAGCTTTGTGCTGAAATAGGTAAGAAACTTTTATATCACACAGTCTATCAGTTAATCTATGTGTAGTCACAACCCTTAGACCCAGTAATTCATGTGCCTTCTGATCACGGCATTTGGAGGAAGTATATTGACTTCAGTAGTTTCACTCTACAGGAGCTCTCAGTAGCACATGCTAGTTGCAGCAATTTAAGGCTATCTAAATGGGGGGAAATCCCAGTTACTCTATCCCCAGTCACAGGTCTCCACTTCCTCCCTCATGCCCATGCAACTGCAAAACCAGAATGTCAACACAGAACCCTCCTGAATGGGTAATCATCTTTATGTGCTGCTGCTTTAATGCAAGACAAGAGGCAAGAACCAAATTCAAGCTTGCTCTCACATTCTGCAAGCCAAATGCTATTCCCTTTGCCATGGCTGCCTCCAGGGTCACTGTATGCAACAACTACATTACTTGACAACCTAGAGTAATATAAATTTATTATCAAAGACTCCCTCCTTCTCCCCTGTCAAAATCCAAACATTTAGGCAATTCTGGCCAGATCTACAAGTTACTTGGTGTCTATTTCCTCTACATAAGTAGAGGAAACTAATTGTCATATCTGCTGTCACACCAATTTTACTGGCTACGCTATCATTCCAGAAAATACAGTCCCTTCCAATTCTTGAACCATGTGGCCAAGGGACCAGTTCATGACTAGTGCACATTGACTATGTTCTATAGGTGTTTAGACCCTTAACTTTTAACCTTCTATTCAAAAGGAAATGATCATTGTAGTTTGGCATGATACTTTATAGCAACTTGTTGTCACTGGTCAACTTCTACTTCTTCATGTCCATCAGGCTAATAAGCACCTTGGGTACCAATGTACCAACTATAAAAGCTGTTGCTTAGTCTGAAACAATATGCAACAGACATTAAAACATTTTAAGAAAAACAAAAGTCCATTACAGTGGTGTCATGTAGCACAGTGACATTCGTTGTACTTGCTCTTAGTGACTTTGCTGTAAGAGTATAGAGTTAATGACATCCCCTGGGCCAAATTAAGAGTCTTTCAACAAAACATGGAATTTGGAGTAAGAGTTAAGGTAGAAGAAACTGTTGACTTTAGATCAATTTCTAAACAAGCTGAGTTAACAATACTATTCTCCATACAAATACTGAGATTTTGTACAGCAATAGCTGCAACTCTGCTAAAACTACATTCACTTTTTCATCCATTAAAATGGCATCCACACTAGGTGATTTTTATGTTGATCTAATTGAAGCACTTAAATGTATTATTTTTAGTTTTTCTAAAGATGCTCTGTGAGCAGTTTCTAAATTCTTCAATGAAGCAACTAGAGAAGAGTGACTGTCAATTCCTAAAGCCTGACTTCGCAGTACTTGCTGATATACTTAAGAGGTTACACAGCAAACCACGCAGTTGACAAAGCAAACGGGAATTGAGTAATAAACATTTGAACTGTGTTGATACTAAAGCACTGAAGAACAGACACAAGTAAGTAGTTTCAATTAGTTTAGTCTTTCAAGGAAACATTCCAATCTTTGTTTTAAGGAAAAGGTGGCTCACTTTAATAACCACAGGCATTGGTCACTATTAACAAGACATTCTAAAAAAGTAATCACATAATTTTGTCCAATAGTAGTTTACAAGTGGATGGTATACGTTAAGATACAGAGGTAGAAGTTCACTTTTACAATGCTTCACTAATACAGATTACCAAAAAATCAAGGCACAAAGTTGTTCGCTTTACAAAAAAATACTGTAAAAGTGTTATTTGCTGTTCTACAATGTGAGTAGAACTCAAAAAAAATCTTTACACCCTTCCATATTCCACATGTAAAGTTGCATCAGGCATTATTCTATTTTTCCTCTGCTAATAGTTGGCATAGGACCAGCACATACATAAAAAGTTTATCTCAGCTGAGTTGCTTTGTCTTTTAGGCATAAGTCCAGTTAAAGAAATTTAATACAATAACTTCCTCAGGGGGTGGGGGAGAACTGTCAGAAGTAAGAATAAGGAGGAAGAAAAGCAGCATATAGCCCATAAGGGTAGATTGGACTCTGACAAATAGAGAGGGGAACAGACAGAGCATATTTCAAATCAAGCAACTTGAAAAAAGAGTCAGTTTAATCACCAACTGCATTCCTAGAAAACCAGATGCCCATTACAACTTTGCTCTGAGAGTATTTTGAGACATTCATTTGCCTTTGAATTGGCAGAGATTTACAAATTTCTTTTTATCTTTGTTTAAATAGAACACACACAACTGCTACAAAGAGAATTACACCACAATTTGGCCATGTGTCCTTTAGAGCTTGGCTTAACAAGTTAAGAGATGCATTCATAATCTGTCCTTGAATTTGCTAAAAGGTCATGAGCAGTAGCTTGAATTAAGTTTTCCCTCCCTCCCCCCCTTCCACAGGGAAAGGGAAACACTTTCTGAAACACTGCATTTTCTAGTTGTAGACAGCTCTGATACCTCTTCCTCAGCCTACCAAGGCTTATAACACAGTGCATCCCTACAAGAAGTAGTAAGACTAGTTTACTGTACATACAGTAATATTCTAAAGGACAATGGTGGCAGCTACATCATAAATTCACTTTGTTTACCTATCACATTTTCCAAGTACTCTAGTCAGTTTTATTTACAGTATATAAAAAACATTGATTTTTTTAAGAGTTCAATACACAGGTTTAAGATCCAAGAGAATGCCACAGTAAGATGTTGACATTTGCATCAGTTAGATGCAAGTGCACTTCACAATTCAGTCATGTAACGTCATCGTATTCATCTATAAACGTTAGTCCATCCAAAACAGTGTTAAATTCCATTTTTTGCTTCATTGTTGTTTGTAGCCTGCTTCCTTTGAGCAATGAAAGGGTACATACACTTGTCTGCTCCCAGAAACCGGTACATGCACACAACAGCTTCAAAGGGCAGAATACTGGAGAAGAAAGGGTTACAAAATTATTAGAAGACAGCAGAAAACAAAAATCTCATCTTACTATATACATGGTCTCCTTAAAAGCAACATATTAGCTACTGCAGGGCTTCCTAAGAGACTTGAAGGATTTTTATTTCATAGAGATATTTACAGAGAAAATAGAAATTCCAGACAGTCCCCACCACAAAAACAGGCAGGAGAGAGGAAGAAGCTACTTATTCACATGCCTCCAGCTAAGATCAGGTGCTTCCACTGCTTCTTCACAAGCAACATGATAGTCTTAAGGAAGAAGTGAGGGCAAGGGTATTACACAACGCCTACCAAAAGCAAAGCTCCTGGTCAAAGCAGCATCAACAGAAGCCAGACACTTCAGATATTCTTTAATTTGGGATTAACTAGTGTTAGTTAATGCCATTCTTTGATCATCTGATGTTTAACCACCTTGACTTATATTCTGAGCTCAATGATCCAGCCTCAGAAAGGGGGGTTGGAAATAAGGAAAGCAATTTCCTTTTTCCTCCCCAGATAAAATTCCAAGAGATGACTGGGATGAAGACTGGGCTACAGACCCTCTCCTCCTTCCTACATCCACAAAATATTACTTTATTTCAGGGGTAGTACTCAGGAGCTGTAATGAGGGAATAAGATGGGATTTTCTAAGTCCCTGAAAATACAGACACTCATTTAGCAGAAAGCAGTGCATAAAATGTAACCATTAGGAGCAAGGACCACTGAAGCATTGGGAAGTACTGCTGTCAGCAGTACTGCTTGTGCAGTAGGCCTTTGATCTAACTGCTAGCGCCAGGGGCATGGATTATGCAGGAACTTTGATTCTTCCTCCCCCCACCAAGAAGCAGGAGGTTGAATGCAAGACAACCAATCCAAAGGACCTTTGATCTGACTGCTGCTGCATAAGGTACTGCTTGCGCAGAGAGCCCTGAAGTAGCCTCTGAGCTTCCTGAGGAAGAAGCTAGTTCTTAAAGTTGCTGATGAAGTTCTCTACTTGTTGGCAGAAAAGACTATGTACTGTCTTCCAGGAAGGAGGCGAGCAGTGAAGGCCCCTCAAGTCTTTGTTGCCCCTGTCCACCACGACGGACTTGAAGCAGAGGAGAACCACTGCTTTGTAGGTGAAGTAGAACTCCCCAAGGCTCTCAGTTCAACCATCCTTCACAGGAGGACAACAAAATAATATGCTACAGTTGAGAGGCTCCTCCTACATACTAGGGATTAAAACAAAAAACTGGATAGCTGTGTAACTGCTCCCTAAAAAACAGTAGGCAAAGGATGTTGCATCAGCGCAAACGAGCCAATTCCCTACAATTAACGGATAGGATCAGTTCTGCCTCTTACCCTGCACCACTGGAATGGCAGCTTGGTTATGGATTAAACAGAGTTCCCATAAAAAACCTGTTGTGTTAGACAAAGAAGGAGACATTCCTTTAAATAGTCCTTCCTACAGATGCAGACTCTGAAGACTGGTTTTGAATGTACAGATTTTCCCCTTTATCTCCCATATCCACACAAGTCTCAGATAATTTGCAGCCAGGGCCTCCTACATACTGATTCTGGAGACGAACTGCTAGAGGGTCCTTCCTAGAAGCTTCCTCACACCCTGCTCTTTAAGAGCAGCCCACAGAATGCAAGAGGAACAATGAGAAGTTCCTGCAGCCTAAGAATCTGTTGAAAAGAGAATAGAAATCTAAGACAGACAGAAGATAGCAGAAGGGCAAAAATCAGGATGCTTCACACGCAGCTTCCTGGTTTTATGGCACTTACTGAGAAAGCAACCAAGAAAGCTCATGCAAGCCAAGGGAGAAACTTATGAATTCTTACAAAATAGCATTCAAGCCTTAATGTGGGTGGGAGAATATTTATATCCAGAAAGTAGACATACTCTTGTGTTTTCCTAGTAACACTGTAGGTCATATAGTCAACTAAACTGGCATTTCAGATATTACCTTTTCATGAAGGTTACCATATACATCAGGCGAGGTGTGCAGATCATTGGCTGGTCTGTAAGGATAGCTCTCATAGCCTGCTTTACACAGTATTCTGGTTTCAGAGGTGGAAGGAAAGGCTCAATTTCTTTTCTGCAAGATGTGATTTTTAGATAGATCAATAAGATGCATAAAAGAGTGCAGACCTCACTGAAGAGTTCATTAGCTCATTTTCTTTGGAATACCTCAACAGGGAGGAAGACTTCCAGTTTTTTGTAGTCACTGCTCAATTTAATGTGTATAGGAAAAAACTTTTGTAGACTTAAGCAAAGGACAGAAGAAATTCACTGAATTCAGAAAAGCAGGGATAAAATATACATTGATATTTTTATGGTAATAGCTTAAGCAGGGATCTAGGCCAGTAAAATAATGGCCTGACACGTTCGCAATTTCAGCTGTAAACATTTAGTAGATTTCAAGTATTTAAGACACTACAAATACAAGGCAGATAAACAAGTTTACTCACCTGATCCTGCACCCTCTGAACATTCCTGTATCTACTAGATAAGGGCAGACTAAAGTTGTTTTGATTCCATCTTTTTCAGCAGCCTTCAATTCATGGCTTAAGGATTCATGGAAACCTACAGCTCCAAATTTGCTGGCACAATAATCCTGTATTGGCAACGAATTAGGCAAAAAAGGTTAAGGATAGATATGAATTATGTTCAAAGCATAGTTCATGTGATTCTGCATAGATTTTCAAAGCAACAACAGAAGATACCCACTGAATATAGCATCACATCAGCTCATTTATCACTGTACTTTTAAGGCAATTAACGCAGACTCATGAAAGCAAGAAAGCTGAATGTAGGAGATGACCTTGGATCCAGGTCTTTGAACTAGGCAGGCTCACTGGCAAGTTACTTAAATTTAAACAGACTGATAATCAGAGTGTTAGAACAAAAAGACTGAGATCTCTATTACCTAGAAAATTAGGAGTAGGAATCTTAAATTCTTTATTGTTAATATTAGTTTCAACAGAAGGTATTACAGAGACTTGAGCATATTAATTTTCAGCAGCAATACCTTGCCCATCTCATAAGAATACTAAGCTGAGCAAAATTCGAAAATAGTAGCATAGGTAACAGTAACATTCAAGTTTTCAGTCAGATGTGCCACTCTACCTCTGTTGGTGGTCACAAATGCAGCCTAGGAAATTTTTTGTAGCTTCCTAAAGACCATAAATCCTCTAAAAAGCCTCAAATTACACCAATTTAAATCATTTCTGTTGAGAAACACTGCCATTTATCCTACATATAGTTTAAGGTCCTGCTCATAGCTTGGGCTCAATCCAAAGCAGCCCATGCCTTATGGGGCAGTATGACCATTATTCCATTAGACATTTGGATTCATTTTCACCAACCGAATGCTTTTGATTCACACCTGGATTTGTGCTAATGACCAAAACGTGTGACAAGGCTCTAATCCTAAGCTAGTTTTATGTACCAAACAAGTCACACAAGACAGATGTTCTCAAATGACTGCTAGCAGCTAGGTGACCAAATGCCTTTAGCTTAGAGCCCAGTAAAGGAGGTGAGCCACGCATTCGGGAAGGCAGGCAGTCAGCAATTTCATCATAGAAGTAGGAAACACTTTAATTACTTTTCAAAATCCTTGCCTTTGGCTTCAAGCCTAGCTCTAAAGCTCTTGACAGGAATAGTTGGGTGAACATTTTTCAGGTTCTTAAAAGTTACCTGGTAATTCAAAGGTCATATAGCATTCTGAATTCCTTAGCTGTTCTAGCCTTTTACTTCAAGTGGCAAGTCCACCTGCAAAGTATTAAGGTGGCTGCCTAAGTTTTGTGGATCCCACTCATAGGGAGTAGTCTGGCAATATGCTACTGAGCACCATAACTTCCAAGCATCTTTGAAGATTTGGCTTTATTTTCTCTAGCTGATCACACCAAAAAAGCTTACCCTAAGCAAGAAATGCAAAACTCTGACAAACCTCCACTCCGGCAGTACTGAACAATCCCAGGGAGCTTGCAACTGTTACAATGTGTCCATGATTCATTTCCAGCATCTTGGGGAGGAATGCTTTAGTGGTCTACAAAGTTAAAAAAAAAGAGCATACTGTGTTAGCTGTAAGTCTCAAAACCTCTGTCCCAGTTTTCAAGAATTTAGAAGCAACATCACAAGTATTGAACTTCTGAGTTTTTCCAAACTTCCACTAGAAAAAGCAACAGCATATTTGTGAATTCAGACAGCAAGGCAGTAAGGATTATATCTGCAGAAATCCTAAGGTTAAAGAATCAATTTTGCTCAGACATGTTTATTTTTCTGCAAGAGACTAGTTATCACAAGGAGATAATTCAACCCTAGAATGGAAGTCACATTTTTTAAAACAGAAAAAGGAATGTAAAGTGTTCAACTATGCCATCTAGCACATCCAAGTTAAGACTAGTGCCAGTTATCAGTTCTAATTGCTGATACGTTTTGTAATTTACATATAGTAGGTTTTATCTGACTTACTAGTTACCTTGGGCATTTTATAATAAGAGAAATACTGGAGGGAAAGCTTTCACTGATGTTACTTTTTACATACAAAAAAATTCACTAATCATCTGCAAGTGTAATTACTTTGCATGTATATTGGCATCCATAAGTATTGCTCTAAAAAATATACATTTTTATAAACCATCATTTTAAGGGTTTCAAAGATAAAATAAAATCAAGCCTCAAGCTGCAACTTTAACACATTTGAATTTAACCTCCAAATTTTATATCAAGTTTGTTTCTGTTTAAACACTGAGTCAGTGTTTACACCTTTAAAAATTAAGTGATAAATTAAAGGCATTCACTACCATAACTAGATTACCTGACAGAATTCCTAGCTATGTCATATCTGCTCTTTGAAGCTGACTCAAAACCTACACTTTGGAAGTAGGTATCAAGCAGGGCACCTTATATGCTAAAGGAATCAATTAAGAAGATGGTATTTTTTGTTTTTGAAGTAAATTGCAACTGTTAAAAAAAACAGCTTCTAGATAATTGGTGTACTCTACCAGATCATTTAAAATTGTTAAGGAATTTCAGACTATGCTTTTTAAACACTGCAAACATGTATAACTAGTGTGTGTGTGCATATATGTAAAACTTATGACAGAGCTATTACGCTAATTCATTTAGTAACACAAATGCTTAGTCCTCCCAGAAACCAAGTCTTCCCACGTAACTTGGATCCAAGTTCAGAGCATGCAAATGCTCCTTAAGTATTTTGCTACTTGCTTAATTGTTGGTCTGAATCACGCCAGCTGCATACTTTAAAAGACATGCAAGCTACAGCTGAATCCATCTAATTCCATTCTTATGCTGTCTGCATTTTCCAATCACAGACGTCAGGACAGTTTTGCTCTAATGATTTTCACATGTTCTTGTACTACATTTTTGCTTGCAGGTGTTAAATGACTAATCCAGACCTCCTAACACCACACAAAAGAGTGTTTTCACTAGACAGCTGGCGGATGATAGAAGATTAACAGACCTCCTGACTCCTTGCCTTTTCTACTGTTGATTCATATAACTTCATTATGCAGTTATGACAGAATCTAGAAGTTAATTACAAAAATTAATCTAAGAGCAAGCCCCCTTGCATTTCTTTCTTTGCTCAGGGCAGGCATCTCTAAACCTCTTACACAGTGCCCCAGGCAAGAATTTAGTTCCCTCCTTACACTAATCTGTGCCAGGCACAGAAAGTTTCAACTTCTCTTCCTACATTGCATGACAATAAAGCCTAGTTAGAGGGCAGCAGTCTTAAAAGGTAAGAGGCTTCTCTCTGATGATGCTGAAGTTTTATACTATGTTCCTTACCTGAAGCTTGCAGTACAGTCCCCAACACCTACTGCACGCATGCTAACCTGGATGGTATGGCACATCAGGGGCAAGGGAAGCATATTGCCAGGTCAGTCCTGCTACCAATTTAGTCCCCTCCAGAACATTAGCCTGTTCCATCAGCAGCCTCCTCTTGCATCTCAAGTTTTCTGTCTGCATCACACTGGAATGACTGATTGCCACCTCACACTGCCAGAAAACCCAAATAGTGCAGACTGAAGCTTTGGCGGCAAGGCACTGGAGAAGTGACCAAGCACTGGCCTTGGAGTTTGTCTCTTTAGAAGGCAGTGGAAAGAAAGAAGGGAAGGAAGTAGTAACAGGGTTTTTCTCCTTACCATTTTCAAGGCACAAATCACTGTTTTCTTCCACTAGAGGATCACAGGCAAAGTTCCATCAAACTGGCTTTTCTAATACCTACACTATGAGACTACTTTTTTAAACATATGAACTAACAGGTGTCCACAAGTGTTTATATTTAAAGCTAAAAAGTCCAGTATTTTCACAAGTATGTATAGAAACAAGAGAAAATCAGCCCAACTACAGAGCACTAAATTTCAGAAAGCTCACTCTTAACCATATTACACTCCTTCAAAGCTTAAAGATTAGAAAGTTTTAAAGGCTTGTGGCTAAAGAAATCAGTTTTCAGTCAACGGGAAATCAACACATGACAATATACCCTGTGAAGGACACTTCTGGAATTGCTGAAGGCATCACCCAGTGCAGACCAAGCACTTCCAGCAGTGGAACAACAGTCATTTCATGTAAGTCATCTCTTAAAAGGCCATTTAGGGCCACAAAGAAAAAAGTCTTCTCTGAAGCCAATTAGCAATTCATGGAAAATCTTTGCGAGACCTCAGTGTTCTGAAATAGCCTATTCAGAGCAGGCCCCCCTACTTGACCTAGGATATTTTCCTGCAAATCCATTTAAACCTGAAGCAGTCTATGAAGACAGACAGTACAGCTATCACACATGCAAAACTTAGAAGTCAACTATATGTCTCAGCTGCATGGATAAAAGAGAATCTTCTCACTCACTGCCATCCTCCAACCATCTGCTGCAGCCGGGAATCAGTACTTAAAAACAAGCAGTGCAAGATACAGCCACACCCTATCAGGGGACACATTTCCAGTCTCAGAGTAAAGGCTGGGGCCCTCTGCTCCTCCCAGCCTCTTCTTGCTGGGAAAACAATCCCAAAGTTATTCTCTTCCACAGTATAAGCAAACCTCAAATAAATCAGCGTTCTTTCTGAGCTCCTGGCACAACCTACTTCCTTGATCAAAGCAGCTTCCTCTGTACTTTGGTCCCCAGTTTTTCTGCCTGTTACATAAAACAGACCAACCTAGTTTCTTGTTTCCAGTTTGTCAGCTTCAGCTACATCTGCCTACCAGACCTGCAGCCTGTGTGCTTGTTGTGCTGCTGAGAAACTAGTTAAGAGTTAGACTGGATCAGGGGCAAGATGCCTCTTGGGTGGCCTTCCCATCTGGAGTTTGTCTGAACAGGTAGCACAGCTCACATTAGTCTTCAGAGGTGGTGCATGGACATACTAATCCTCCACAGAAAAATATTAGAAAATACCATGCAAGAAACATGATATTGCCCATCCAAAGCATTAGAGGTCATGAACCAGGTCCCTAAAATAATCCAAACTGACTGAAGTGATTTAATTAAACTATCTGCCTTCTCATTGGATTTTTTAGGTTTCACTTTTCTCTCACAGCTACAGAAGGCAACATTTAAATAAAACATTTAGAGTCAGAGCTGTGACTTTTATTAATGATAAAAATAACACTTTTCAACACTGAGGAAAATATAGTGGATGAAACTAATTGTGTTGCGATGAATCAAGGTAAAGAATCAGGACAAATACGCAGTGTTGCACATTAAAAAAATTAAGGTAAGCATCCTCTTCATGTTCGGAACTAGCTTTAAGCAAACTCACCCCAAACAAAAAGCATAGTACAAACAAGATCGCTTTCTAATCTGCGGAACATTTTAGATAAAGCACCTAGGTAAGGACAAAATTCCCTTTGGATAGAATGTATGAAGCTGTTTTGAATAGACAGTAAACAAAGGAAAAATTAGCTTGAAAAATTAGCTTAAGATTTTGGAGCCTTAAGATCAATTCCCGACCTTCTAGGCAATTTCATCCATGCTTCTGAATACACTGGTAAGAATAAACTATTCCCAGTAGCTGTAACCAGACATGTACTTCTTGTGCACACAGCTATACTGACTTATTTCTAACACGTGTGAAACTGAACAGGCATTTACATGTCACTTCATAGCTTTTGTAATCTGTCCTCAACATTTTGGTTTACGGCAAATTAACTTCTAACAGTCTAGCACTTCTTCCCTCCCCTTCCTCAAATTCTTTAGTTCCATTCTTAATGAAACAAAACTCAAAAGATTGTGCAACACAAAGAACAGCACAGCTGCAATGTCAAGACAAATTAGTTTAAATGCAGCAAATGAGAATATGAAGAAATACTGTGTTTGGGAAAGTGATTTTTTTAATTAAGTTTTGGATTAATTATTCTTAAAGTAGAAAGCAAGCATCCACAGAAAACAATGTTAGCTGTTTGCAGCTCAAGACAATGAATACTGAATGCAAAAGGCAAAGTGGAAAAAGTACATGCTACCTCATGTTTATAGAAATGCCTTTTTATCAAGGAAGCAAATAAAGCAGGTAACAACATGTAAGGTCCTTTAAGTTTGTTTGCCAATACACTCATTTTTCCCTACTTTCTGCTTCCATCAATTCTCAATAGCCCTTTTAAACTATTCAAATAGCATAAACAAGCTGCTTTGCTGTAAAGAAAAAATTCCTTTATGCCAAAGAAATGGCTCGTTTTCTTTACAGCCTCTTCAGCTAACAGGGATGGAGCGGAGTTATCTTTAAGGGGCTGTTCACAACAGGTAAGTTTTCATATCACTCTGGTTATCCATGGTGGCAGTGTAGTGGTATAACAGACATGACCTTTCCCCAGGCATTAGCTATTCCTGACTGCCAGAACAGCCAACTGGATAACAGTGTAAATAAGTGCAATGTTTTCATCACCATACACTCTGCTTTCTCTTCACATTAAACACTGTGCAGCCAGATCAAAAAGTCAAAATTGGTGCAATTAGTCAAGGTCTCACCCAGACAACTCTGGCAGAGCCTGAAACTATGATAACAGATGTAAAAGCCTGCTGCCTTTCAGGATTGCTAGTCATAGCTACTGTCACCAGCTCCATCACTCAAAATTAAAAAAACACATACACTCATTTTGGTTTAAAATGCAAGTTATATCCTCTCTACCTCAAGATGGCCATTCAGCATTCCTTTCTTCCCGTTCCTCCTCAGGGACCACAAAAACCCACATCGCAGCTTCTACTCCCATGTAGGAGAGGAAGCAGTCACTCATTCCACCTCTGAATGAAATTTAGAGGTTACCACACGCCTCAATTTCTCTTTCCATCCTGATAACCGGGAAGGAAGGTAAGAAGTTCTGACAAAAGACCTAACTCTTCTGCATACTGGCTGTGGCAGCCTTACCTCAACGTAGATTTGTCCCAACTGGATAGAATAGCACCAATGCATTGTTCTGTGCCTTCTTATTTCAGAAGATAATTACTTTAGATTCATTTTATAAACACAGACTAAAACTTCATTTACAGGATTACAGTGACAGCCATTCCCAAACAGTTTTAAAAGAGACCTTGAAAGTAAGCCCTAGAAGTCTGGCTGGCTGGCTATGATATCCAAAATTCCTCCTCAAGCATCAAAGCGTACACTCACAAGTCTGGGTTGAACTGTTTATTTTCCCTCCTGGCTTTTTGTTTGGTTCCAATCAACGCAAATGATACGTTATTAGCTTAGTTTTATCAACTCAATACCCTTTTCTATATTATCTCCTCATCCTTCTTAAATTCCATTATATAAGCATCTCTGCAATATTATTTTAAGGTGAGATTAGTAACTACACTAAGACTGCATGAAAATACCAAATACTGCATTGAACATCAGAGACTGCACAGCACAAAGGACATGGCTCCATCAGTAATAGGCTGAACAGAAGTTGGACAGAATCTACAACTACTGTTGACTTGAAGTTAAGGGTCCAGAACTGTACCTTGACTTTAAAGGAGCTCAGATGTCTCTGATAACTATTTGCAGGAAGTGATGCCGCCCCCCCCCCCCCGGATAATTAGCCACCAGCTAAGAAAATATTTACAAATAGCTGTGGAAATTTGGATCATCAATTGCTATTCTCAAGAAATATGATGAAAAATAGACCAGGACTATCCATTCTTACTAAAGCAATGAATTAAAAGACAAACCCAAGCATTTTTCTTGATTGCATACGGGTCTATCCGGATCCTTTTGGAATAGGAAGGATCAGGAGATGCCTATGACTCTTCCTTAAACCAAGCTTCCATAGACAGCTGTATTAACAGCATGAAAGGAAACTGTTCCAGGATTGCCCTCAAGTGTGCCTGGAACAGGCCTTGCCTTCAAAACAAAAAAGCCAGACCTTCCAATGCTTCACTTCAAAAGGAGTCCCTTAGTTATTTAGCTCCTGACAGGCAGTACAACCTTCAATTTCTCACTAAAGTTGTGTGTCCTTCACAGAAAAACCTACTGTTTTGGGGCCATGGGGATTCCTTCAATATTGAACTCCAACAGCACTTAACATACATACAGAATAACACTTAAGAGATGCCTTGCAACCAGAAGCTCTTGAAAAAAGACAGACTTCAACAGAAGTCTAAGAACAACAAGCAACAAGAAAGCAAAGCCACATACACACTAATAGTTCATGTCCTAATTTGGAGGCAGAGTGAAACTAGAGATAAGATCTATCCAGGTTAAGAGGTGAAGGTAACAAAGTACATACCCTAAAGAATTAAGTCACAACCGAAACCAACATCAGTTACATCAAAATTGCTATTTCATCTGTAGAGGAGAAATAACCATCTTCTTCACCAGTCTGTAGTCTGTATGAAATGTACTTGCTTTGAAGTAGACAAAGTCTGAATTTTCAAAAACAGAAGCTATTGAATCATTTGTTTGTTCGACCCATTGCTAATTCATGTCAGTGATTAATAATCCGCTTTTCTTCTCCCTCATGACAGGTTCATACACATAACAAAATCCCCTGCTTGAGACAAGAGGCACGCTGAACCAGTTGAAAGCATCAAAGTTGTACAAAACTAGGTTAATACTATTTTTTGAAGTTTGTGAGTGGGTCTGTTAGCGGTACCTAGTAAATGGCATTACATAGATGTTTAAGAACAAGTATGCTGCAGTCCAAGTTTACATGACTACATTATTGGTATTTCAGGTTCAGTTATAAAATTCAATTTTCAATACCAACAGTTACCATTGTTTCCTATGAATGGCTCTTGTTGCAGTAGTTCCTCTTATATTGAGTAAACTCATGTTGAATATATCAGAGGAAAACTGAAACTGAATTAAGTAGTTTCCTTAATCGGAAGTTAGTGCCACAAAGCTGTTTACAATGGGCAGACGGTAAAGATAAGATAAGTAATGCTATTCAAAAAAAATTCACAGGAAACTAATACCACTAGTTATCTCTCAAACATTAATCATTGATTTCCATTCTTTACTACTAGAAGTAATTATGACATGTTTAAGGCAGCTGAGCATAGCCTGGCTAAATTGTCTTTCGTATATTCTGTTACAAAGCTTAGTTGAAGAGGGGTTGTGGTCTGCAGACAGCACAATATCTCAGAAGTGCTTCGAAAACAACAAGGCAACAACAGTATGTTCCAGTATGTCACTACATTGTCCCCTTCTCCCCCCCCCCTTTTTTTAAAAAACAGCTTCTATTTCCTGTGATCTTACCCTAAACTGTGCAAACATAAGAGTGGAGTAGAAAAATAACTTTTTCCCCACCTTGTCCTATGAAGTGGAAGTAAATTCTCAAGAATGCTAAGTAATACAGTTTTGCCTCAGCAACTTTCTTCCTGAGAACCAAGGGGGAAAGATATCCTTACCCAAGACTTAGCGTGGGCTAACGCTAGTTAAACTTCCAGTTGCTCCACACAAAGCTTTCTGGCAATCACCACCATTGCAACACAACAATCTAGAGTACACCTTTACCTAACACAGGGCAGGGATTTAGGCACATGTACCACAGCCAAAGGTGGCCCAAATTTCTCCTTAAGCATGTTTCACTTTCGCTTAGATGGGCCACTCCTTTACATTCTGGGCATGAGGAAGTTCAGGCATTCAGGCTGAACTACCCTTGCTAATTCTATATCAGCAAGGGGAAGTTAGAGCTTATATGTTACTGCCATAGTCTCCATCTTCTCACTCCTGAGAGAAAAGAGATTTTAAAGCTTTTAAATTATTTCTACTCTCAGACGTCAAACCTGCCCTGTAAAATCTGATCTTTGCATGGACTGAAGGCCAATCATTTTTGTGAAAGTATTTAATATCTGCCTATAACAGGCATGTTCTTATATGTACTAGAACACACGCACACCAGCTTGTCTACTTTCATCTGTGCTTGCAGATACCATTTTGTGATATACAATTGCTTCACGTATATGCAGCAGCATATACCATTGCTTAAATCACTGATTGTATCTTCAGGCCTCTTCCCTCCACTTTTGACAATTCATCTTTGATTTCATGGGGCTATGAAAAACAGCACTTTCCGCTCTCAAGTCAAGCATGCTAACGTCCTGCTCAATGATCCATGCCACCTTCTCTTACACGCAAAGTAGTCTATAAGCCAGCAGAGACCTCACGATCTTTGTCCCTATATTACAGGCAAGTTTATAAACGCTAAGTCTTAACTAACTGGAACAGATGCTGATTCCTCTGCTGCTTCTCTCCCATATGTCCCTATAGAGGGTTTTGCCTGAAACAAATCATCCTGCTCTGCCTGAAGCAGTCAGTACCTGTCCTACCTCCACTCCCCTTTAGTCTGAAGTACTATCAGCTAGGAAGAAAGGGCTCAATGAGGCACTGCAGAGCACCTAGTTAGATTTCTTGCAGAATTTGCATTTTCAGCTGGCTCCTGGAAAGCCAGACTGATGCTCCCATCTTCAAAAAACTAATGCCTGCCCCCACTCTGCACCTTTCCTCTTCCCCCCGCCCCCACTAGATGCCCTTCAGTGACTGAACTTCCTTGCCAGCTTCTTAGGGGTGTTCCAAGCATTCCTGCCTTAAACGGTTCTGGCAGCTTTGAATTTCAATGGCTTCGAATTAAAGCTTGGACAGAACAGTCATTAGATTCTTGACAGCTAGCAGTGAATAGGGGGAAGACAGTACCTCTGCTTAACTGGTGTAGAAGCGCAGAACATACATCACCACCGACGTGTATGTTGTGGATTTCACATGCCAAACTAGCACCTAAAAGCTGAGAAGGATTAGTAGGATGCACGATACCATGGTAAGAGGCCTACTGGAGGCCCAGCTGATGTATTCAGTCTGCCTCATGCTACAAAGCAAGCAAGATAACAAGATACATATGGAAACAGAACTTGGGAACAAGTGTATACACCCAGGCTTCTCCAGCCACCGCAAATTTAACATATAACCAAGCATGAGAACTGAAGCTTTCAGACACAGTACTTGTGATCAAAAGCTCAT
Source organism: Struthio camelus (assembly GCF_040807025.1). Taxonomy (NCBI): domain Eukaryota; kingdom Metazoa; phylum Chordata; class Aves; order Struthioniformes; family Struthionidae; genus Struthio; species Struthio camelus. Next base: position 129,662,051 of record NC_090943.1, read on the forward strand.
CTCTTCCCTCCTGCAGCAAAACACAGACTTGTCTAATAAGGTATCTATCCTCTACAAACATTGTCTCATTACACTCTTGGACTATCATACCTACCAAATCACATCTACTATTTAAAGCAATTGCTACACAGTTAGCAGCAGCCACTGAAAAGCAGTATGTAGTTTGAAGAAGATGAACCCTTCTGCTTAGATCTGTCACATCAGCTTGAACACATTAATCAGTACTTCTCCTCCACCCTCCTACCAACTGGATTTAAATGCTCCTGGAATATAACCTTAAAATGACTTATGTAGAAATACTTATGATCTGCCCATATTGGAGATCAAACTTCAGAACATCTAGTTCTTCTCTCACCCTACTGAGCAAATACAGGCAAAATTGAGCCCGTATGCTTCAAGGTTTCCTTTAATCAGTATTATAACTGCAGGCACATTTAACTTAAACATCGCACACTTCCAAATAGATGACAGAAGCTTCTGTTCATATATCCAAGACTAACAGTGCTCCAACACTGCTGTGACAGGACAATTGCACTCACGTGAGTTCGTTTAGCATTCAAGGAGCTAGCACCACCAACCTCTTATTCTTTCCCAGGTAGATCTCTCAGTGATGAAGACCTAACTTGCATTTATCCAGATGTCAAATTCAGAATTACTTTAGAGTTGGTTGATCCAAGTGATGTAAGAAGGTAACACTTGACTTCAACAGGGCTTAAAACTAGCTTTTGTGGAAAAGAGTAGCCAAGTGACTAGAGCTTCTGCTTTGTTTATATACTAACAAATGGCTGCCTAAAGGATTTGCAGCATTTCAGAGCTATGTTGACATTAGTGTAACAAACGAGTCCCTCACCTTCATCAGCACAAGTCTGTAACAAATGTCTAACCATTTGGAGGGCAGTTTATTGCCAGCTATTTGATAATCTTGACAAAAATTAAAACATTCAGCTATGACTCAGTGAAAAAGCCACATGAAATCATTTTAGAATTGCTATTAGATAAGAGCTTAGAATATTCTGTTCAAATAAGAACACAATCCAACACACATTTTTCTTCAACTTGTAATAAGCTTAGTCACCCTCCCAAATAATTAGTAAAACATCTTATTTTAGCCTGCATCTTTCCAAAAAGTTACTAGAGAACAAAACTGTCAGAAGTACTTATGGAAAATATTAAATCATCCTTCATTTTTAAGATTTAAGTAACAGACTCTCCAAGAAGTGGCTAAAGAGAAAGACTCAAACTTTAGAAACCTTAAAGCCAGTACTTTCATAGCCCTATGATTACTATAGTATTTGCATGCAGACAAAAGCTGACTCACTTTAGTCACCAAATCATCGTTTTAAATCAACTACCTTACAATAAGCAAAGTGATTTTGCCATCGCTGAATATCTGACAAAGGGAATAAGATTAGAAGAAAAGCTTCCCTTTTCACATAATTCATTGTTAATAGAAAAACATATAAGATTTTACAGCTCAATGGAAGTTTAAATGTGTCTAGGAAGCAATTAGACTGTAGAAGACTCCAACTTACTATAAAGTGACTCCCACTGAAAAGGGAAATTTTTTAAACATGCGAAGCTTAGAGGTTTTCAAGAAACAGAAGGTGGTAATACTTCTCCATACCTTCCCAAAGGGAAGAAAAGGGGCTTACCAGGTAACGTTTCACTTTGTAAGCTAAAGGCTAAAAATGACTAAAAACTCCAGCTAATACAGTGACCAAAACAGTGGCTAAGGTAGCTTTCAAAGCTTCTACTTGCACAGGCATTATAGCCCAACACCAGCAAGTTACTCACTTTCTCAGGGATGATCTTTCAAAGAGAGGTATAATTCCTTCCCTTGCCTGTCTGCGGAAACTATGCTAGTTTCCCCCAAGCTGAAATACAGCTATAGCCTGTTTTTTCCATATTCAAATAGCATCAGTACAACTGATTTCCAGAGAAGGCAAATATTGCAATAGCCAAAGAGATCATTGCTTTTCACTTTATACAACAGTCCTAGTATCAGTGCAAGGCAGAAGGCTAGAGCTCTTAACACAACTAACAATGAAACTATTCGGTGCCTTCAGAGGACTAACCTACCTTTATCTAAGGGTTTTCAGATAGCACGCAATTAAAATAGCGTTCTCTGTTGAAATTGCTTTGTTATGTTCAGGCTATTACGTCAGTGGCAGATTTACTATAGCTCAGAACCATTTATAACTGCTCAAATATTTAGAGCCAGTGAACCCTATTCTAAAAAGTCTCTCCAAGAATGAGTTTCACTGGACAGCCATAGAGGTCCTGTTCACAACTGCATGGCTCTATTTCATTGCGGTTCCTGAAACGCTGATGAGCTGATTCCAGTTTCTAAATAGTTATAAAAAGAGAGAGAAAGACTTGGCCAGGAACAACGAACAGCTTTCCTCCCCACTCTCCCGACAGGTTAGTGGGCTAAACTGGCTCACCCAAGGACCAGATGAATACTAAAATCAGAGCAAAGGAAGGTGTAGATTCAAAGGGATGTTCCCATCTGACAGCTTGCCACCACTAAGCTGCCTTGAAGTTTCATAAGTCAGAGATTTTGGACACATTACTTGCAAGCATATGCTCAAGGACTTTACAAAGCGACGCCGTAAGCGGGATGCTTGAGAAGCTGTCACACAAGTTCAAACAGATGGCAGAAGTGACTGGTCTCAGGGCCCATTTAGGTGCAGAATTCAGCAGTCAAACAAACTTGAATTTCAAAAGGCTCACACTAAGATAGTCACCTCTGCTCCACAGCTGTTCCTGCATTCCTTGGCCTACAACATCCTCCAACTCTAATTGTGATAGCTCATTCATGTTAAATGTTAACTTGCTTGGCACAGAAATCGTTATATAAATATAACTATTTACACAAACAAATTGTTCATTCAGAATTTTAAGCACAGATGTAAATCCCTCCCCGCTACTTGCGACACGTAGTATCTGCTTTCAAACTAAACCCTGAAAATTGAGATTCTACCGGTTGATGCCTATTCTTGTACATAGCTATAGCTACATTTTTAAAAGACTTTTTACAGACTTAGAAGCCTAAGACCACAGCTAAAAGCATATAATATCACATCTAAACCAGCTTCAGTTTGTCTGTGGAGGGAAACCTTTATTATCTTTCACAAAAGATAGATGGATATCAATAACTCAATTTTACCATCAGCGTGAACAGCCAGAAAATCTTAAAGGTTGGGGAGAAAGGTTAACTACAAGAGCAATGCTCTGGCTTTCATATACTGAGGACTGTGGAAAGGTTGAATACTACAGATATGTAACAAAGACCTCCCCTTCCCCCAGAAAACTCAGAAGTGAAATCAAAGCATGAGAAATTGGGAGAGAATAATACTTAGCAGCTGATAAAGATAAAAGTAGAAGAGATAAAAGAAGTGCAGTGCTAAAAGTGGCAGGGATAGTGCTAGAAAACACAACATTCATCTTTCCTCAACCTATCTGGTCAGAGTAATTGATGGCTTCGAGAGCTAAAGACAAGAATTGCTAACTCATAGTACAATTAAGACAGGCCCTAGGCAACGGTAAAAACTTTGGATTAACAGGATACTCGGCCACATCATGATTAGGACTACTTCTCACCATATTGGAACATATAAACAGGTCAGACTTTGAGAAACCTGCTACAGTCACTTGGCTATAAAAAAAATGAGACCTTCTCACGTTATTACTTTTAATATATCCATTTTTTAGAAGATAAAAGTGGAGTTGCCTATAGATGAAAAATCTGTAATTCCAAATTCCACCACACTTGACCAACATATTGCTCTCCCAACTTTCTCATGACAACAAAGCCATACACATTATGTTTTAGACCAAGTATACACTAAAACCATGAAAAGGCTCTCCCTCCACTGCTAGCAAAGTCTGGAACCGCACTAGCAAGAGACTAATTCCAGTAAAGGTTTTCTTGCCTCCCCAAATTCTTCACAAGTAACACCATAATATCAAACCAAAGCCAGCACAGAAGTTTTTGCTTATACAGCTGACCTAACTCATTCCCTAAGAAGCAGGAATTTAATTATCACATTGATCACTCATCCAGGACCATTTATTGAGGAGATTACCAATCCTGAAAGCATTCATATGGTTTGCTGACAGGTCTCCAAACCTCCAAAAAAAGTCACAGGAGACTGAAGAGCCAGATTATCCCAACTGCCTTACCTCTGCAGGCTATATTATAGTTCCAGCTCTGTTTTAGAGAGCTGTAGAACTGCAAGCCACTAATAGTTGACTAATACTGTAAATATGTTTCAGATACCTTGAGAAGTCTTGGCACGTTCTCTTCAAGAGAACTTTCCCTTCCTCTAATAGGGCTTTTCTGTGAAAAGCTTTTTTTTTTTTTTTTAAACCTACGCTTAAAGCTTCAGATAGCTTAGCAAATGGAAGTAACTGGTTGATCACAAGCAACAAGAACAATCCACAGGTCACTCTGAGAAACTTAATTTTTTGTCATCTGACAGGTCAAGCTCCATACACCTTTCAAATGATCCAGGAAATTGATTTCCAGTGTTTGAATACTGCAAAAGTCAGGGGGTAACTGAAACAGTTTAGGGCAGATATTCTGAATGGACATTTCATATTTGTTAATATGGTCAAAAACCAAATTCTTTACACAGTTAAAGAGGAGGAAGGGAAGTGCATGAATTGAATTGCTATTTGAACAAAAAAAGGCAGTCATTTCCAGAACGTAAGAAAGATTCTCTAGGACAGAAAGTAAGTTTTGTGCATAACACATACTGAAGACTCCTTGAATGCTTTTTCACTGCCCTGATGGACATGCTGCTAATTAAAGAAGTCAAGAGCACAATAAAGTGTTTTGTTCAGATTCCTTGATATGTAACAAGTTATCACTGAGGCATCCTTACAGCAGGCAATGGAAAACCATAACTGAGCAACCTTAGTAGACCTCAGGGACTAGCGTTCAGTAGTTTGTGGAAGAGCCACAGAGAGCAGGATTGTGGAACGTCAGTTATGCATGCCTGAGTTTGTACCATTAGTACACATGGCAAATGAAGGGGGGCTTTTTGCATAAGACGAACACAGCCCACCTACTTCCCCTATGTTTGAGCATATGATCTTAAAAAAAAAGATCATTTTTATCCCCACTCATGCCTATTCTGAAACTACAAGATTCCTCTCACAGCGAACGCTTAAACATTTAATTAGGCACCTACATGCCCTTTTTTCCCCAGAAAGATTCAGAAAATTGAAAAACCTGCAGTAAAACCGATCAAGTGGTAGTGATCATTTTCAAAAACCAATCAAATGCAACCACAAGACTAGTTTACATTTACATATGCATACAGATTACAAAATACAGGCAACCCACTGTTACCTATTAGAAGTTTGCAAGTTAGTGACAACTGTGCTTGATGCAAGGCTAGACAAGCTCCCGGTCAACCACAGAGTATTTTTGCCTCAGATTTATTTTAAGCCAGTAGTCTTCTGGCCGTTCAGACTCCAGAAACGTGCATCCATCAATTTCCTAATTGTTAAGTCCATCTTCACATAAGATAAGAAGCTGTAGTTTTGCAGAGCACGCATCTGGAAGACAATGTTTTCCTCAATTGATAGAGGATTCCCTCTGTTTTCGGGAGGGGGACCTCAAGAACATAGAAACCAGAGAACCATACTCAAAAACAAGTTTTAAGTACTACCAATACTATTTTGTAGTTAATAATGTGACTGCTTTTTGCTTCATATTCACTATTCAGCATGCAACCCCAGTATCAAAAAGTGCGTGCTGTTCGGGGTTATTCTGCTGGTGGCATGCAGGTAGAATCATTTTGCAAGAAGTGCTAGTTTTGATGGAACTTTTTGGATCATATGCACTTAGTTTGGCTTAAACTCAATCTGACTCATTTTTAAAAGCTTAACAAACTTGCAACTTAACCCTGTAACTGAGCTTGCAGTTCTTAGGATATATTATTGTGAATTTTAAATAGATTAAAGCAGCTAATTCCACTTGTCCAAAATGCTAAGTATATCTATCTGGCATCAAGAGAATACTGCATCTATATTTAGACATCGATGTTAGGATTCTAGAGATGAAGCCAAAAATCATAAAATACTGTGCCAACAGTACACATGAGATTTCCCTGATAAAGTTGCAGGTCATGTATTACTTATCTTACTGTCTTTTCTGCTGTAAAAGAGTGAGTCTGCACACTTGAAAGGCAACATCTTCACATTTAAATAAAACTAAGTGCAGCTATAACAGAACTTTAATGAATACTATTGAGCTTGAAGAGACTTGCATAACACAGTACTTATAAATAACCCACTGTTATTTCCCAAGGCTTTAGCAAGCAGTTTAGTCTAAACTCACAGCAGCTACTGTACAAACATGTATGTTTTATTAACTCATTCTTTCTAGGACTGTTTTAAGTTCAGGCAATTATATAGCCTAACATTTAAGTTATTTCTTGGACAGTATTTCCTTCTGTATTCTACATTTATCTTGCTCTATAGCTATGTTAGGGTGCCTAGAAGATTTTCACTTCAGCCCTACAAAAGTAAATGTACATGTATAACTTCACAAACTGAATAGATCGCAGGTGAATGGAACAGAACAAGTCTTAGGAAGGAGGAGAGTTGTATAAAAGTCTTCAAAGTCTAGGCCCTCGTCTCTCACTAGGCGTTTTGAGTATGACAGAGCTGCAGCTAAATGCTTTTGCTTCCCCCTTTTGGTAAGCTGAAGAGAAAACTCATCTGAAGAAGAGAGCTTTAAGTTGAAAGTTTTGGAGGATCCACATGGCAGGGAAATGCAGAAACAATTTCACTGTTTTCTCAGGGCTGGACCCTGAAGATCTCTAGTGCCGAAGGACCTTCACATCAGAGGCTTGCAGTACCTCAGCATTCCCACCACCCAGCAAGTCAATCAGCAAACCTAGAAGGAATTGCCAGTGACTAGCTGCTGCATAATATTAATACCTATTTATTTGGCAATAGCTATATTCTTCCAGAACATACAGGTTGAACATCTCAAAACATCCTGACATGAGAATTTCATACAGTAATGAAAATACACCATTTTATTAAATATAGTTCTATGTAATCTAAAATACAGTATACTGATATCTCAATTAAGCTTTTTTGAGAAACAATAAGCTAGAATAGGAATAACTCACTTTTCTTTCCCAAAATTGAAGGCTCAACAGCCAAATCTTGTACTGCGACTTCACAGTTTCAAAATTTGAATCCTGACATATTATAAGAAAAGAACAACTTCAATAGCCTGCAAAAGTTCAGTTGCAGTAACTAACAAGTACAACCTTATAAACTATTATTCTTGTGATAGACTGGCAGGAAAGATAACGTTACATTACTGGGTAGGCAGTTTTATGTATCTGTGAATTACAGTAAATCAGAGCTGGCTTGTATTAAACCAAGGATGAATCAATTTTGCCCCTATGTTTTCAATATCAGAAGCATTCAAATTATCACAGCATGAAATAACAGCTTTTTAATACTATGATGGATTTTATGCTGTGGAAATTGCTATATGATGCAGTGGTAACATGTTTATATAGAATGCTCATAGAAAAGATTATATAAATCATGAATGTCAGCAAAATGGAAAGCATCTGTTTAGGCTGTGGCACGCTGCTAAAGCTCTCTTTACCACCACTTTGTGATATGGTGCACAGCCCAGTTGGAATCTCAACAGCAAACCAGCGACAGGCTTTCACTTCATTAGGTACTATAGAAGTTAGGCAGCTTTCAGATTGTAGCTGCAAACATAAAACAAGTTCGTTTCACCTGCTTTCTGCACAAAGAGCACCCCCCCCCCCCATCGTGTTTCATTAGTATCAAGAGGATGATACCAGAGTCCCATTTTATTTGTTTATATAGGAGTATATTGAAGTATGAGCATGCTTGAGGGATAGGGAAGAGTTTCCCATGTTATACTGGGGAGAGCGCGGGGTGGACATGAGAAACCACAGAAAACAAAAGCACAGACACTCAACTGCTAAAGCTATATTATTCTGAAGATCCGTATATTTATGAAAACCATTTACAGCTTCTTTTGGATGAAACGCCCTCTAAGAATAGTTAAAAGTCTACATAATGCTCCAGAGTATTAGCTTTGCTTTTGGACCACCAGTTTAGCTGACACAGAAAAGTCTAGTTGTAAAAGACTTCACACATCTAGACACATTGTTCTACTTAAGTCAGTGACTTACACAAAAAAAATTGGCTTTGAATCAGCTGATTCAGATGATATCTTATGAATTAAGTACTATTATTTTTAATAGAAGTCCACCCACTTTTAGTCAAGCCAACCCTTTATGGGATCAGGAAGGGGAAGACAAGGAAGAAAAGCTTTGCCTACAGCAAAAATAAATAGAAGATTGTGTCCTGCTTTGCTTTTCCTTCAGGAAGTGTACATATGAGCAGATCCTCAGTTAAATATAAAGAGTGTTGACTGGTCCTTAGAAGCTTAAGCCAAGATCTCAAGTTCCACAGTTCAGTTTTAACAGTAGCTTTTCATATATATATTTGATATATATATATATAGTCACTTCATAATGTAACATTTAGAGATGAATGAAACTTTTATGGAAAACTAATCATAACAACCATTAGACTCTAGTTAGTTTCCCATTGCTTTAAGAGGCTGAACATACAGGCGGTGCTTTAAAAAGGTCTCAAACAATGTTATAAATGTGCAATTTGTGCCTGAGGGAAGAACAGCTGGAGAATTCAGGATCCTCCCATATTTTAATTCACAGTGATGTCATAATTTAGAGTCCTTGGAAACTTTGTCAGTTCTGCATTTAAACCACATCAATAAGTCATTAAAGCTAGCGTACGTCTGTTTAAGCATCACTGACTTTTATAAAGCAGAACACGCAGAGCTTTTGGTTGCTGTAAGAAACCACACGAGCCTTTTCAGAACTCTTCAAATTGCCTTAAAATATATTTGCAAAGTTAAAAAGAGTTTCTAAACACAATCTCATGTGCACTGAAGTTTACGCACTCTCTCAGCAAGCTTTAAAATTCATTGGAAAAAAAGACTGCTCTGCCATTAAGTGTTTCATAGCACAGATTTGAAGGGGCTCCTTCAGGGTTACAAACCAGCATTTAACTTCCATGTTAAGAACTTGTGTTTGGGACGCCCTTTTAAGTTTTGAGCATGAGACATCTTACAAAATTTTATTATCAAACATAAGAACAGCCAAAGGCAGCTTAAGTGGGAGTATATTTCAGATTGCTTAATCCTTTGATTGTTATGCAAGTGTATTTCATAACTTTATTTGAAGGACCAAAGAACAGTTCTAATACTAACAATAGGCTCAGTCTGACAGCTAATGCTAACCCAAGGGTGCATCATGCCTTCCTTCGACATTCCAGTTTATATAACTCCACTACAGTAGGTTTAAAAATAAAACAGAGGAAAATAAGATTTAGATAGCAAGAAGAGTAAGACCACATAGCTTGTTTTCTTTGATTAGCATCTGCTAAAAACAGTATCACCCCAGATTCCATGTTACAGATTTTCTTACTTCTATTGGCAGGCCCCAGAGAAAGCTATGAGGACAAATACACAGAATTCATGAAGAAGTGTTTTTGGCTTGTTTTCTTGAGAGTTTTTTTGCCTTCCCAAGGAACAATTTACCTCCAGGGCAACTCTACCAACATTTCCAGCAGGGTTTTTGGGTTTTTTTTTTTTTTTAAACAGAAATGTGTGAGCTCGCTATTGTAGCCATAATTAAAACAGCATCTTAAAGCTAAAAGATGAATTAAGACTACAGGGAAGGAGGAGGGGAGGGAAGTCATTCATTAACAGTAGCAACCTTTAAGCAGATTCAGAGGTTATGCTCGCAAAGGATTTCATACCCAGGGCTACATAAAATGGCATGAGATTTTATACTCTGGATTCTTTGAGGATATAGTTGATTAAAAACTAAAATGTAATAATTTTAATACCAACGACTCCTGTTAAACAGAATAATGCATTAAAAATGAGAAACCTGCAAAGTAGTGAGCTTGCAAACAAAAGGGAGCAAGTGCAAAACCAGGAAAAGAAGGAGTTAAGCAACACTAAACTTTTTTTCAAAATTAACTGACAAAAAGGTCAGCATGGAGGAGCGTATAGTTACCCAGAAGTGTGCGTGACAGTTCACCATCATGGTCCTCTCAATAAGCTCATCGGGACACTCCAAAAGATGGTGCCCGGAGACCACACCGGCATTGTTAACCAGGACGGAAACCTCGCCAACCTCTTTGCGGACCCTCTCGGCTGTCGTGTAGACATTTTCTCTTTTGCCCACATCGCAGGTGTACGTGTAAACCTGCAAGTTGCAGTGGGGCAGCGCTTCTTTTTCTCCATCTGCAGCTGCTAAGGAACACAGACAGGAGAACAGAGCAAAGTAAAACGCTCGCTCGGCTTTCAGCCTGCGGGACAAGTCAAACCGAGGAGTGGAAGCAGCAGACGCGTTTCCATTACACGACAGCCTCTGTTTACTTTGGTGTCACCACAGTCCGCCAGGACTCGCCTATTTACCACCGCTGCCAGAGCGTTGCGGGGGGGGGGGGGGGGTTGTTTGGTTTTTTTTGTTTCGAGGGGGACACCCAGCTCGGCCGTCCAAGCCGCCTGGGGCCGCTGCCGGCGAGCAAGTGAAGGGGTGGTTGGGGGGGGGGACCGGCGGCGGAGCCCCCAGCGGGCCGCTTACCTCCGGCGGCGGTCGCCTCGGCCAGCTGGCGGTAGATGTGGCGCACCATGCCGGCCGTCTCCTCGTTGCTCTGCGTGTTGATGTCCCAGAGCACCAGCAACGCCCGGCGGCGGGCAAACTCCAAGGCGAAGAGGCGGCCCAGGCCGCTGCCCGCCCCGGTGATGAGGCACACCTGCCCCGCCACGCTCTTCTCCTTGGGTCGCACCAGCCACTTGGCGGCGGCCAGCACGAAAGCCCAGAGCACTTTGAAAGTCACCACGAAGAACTCGAGCAGGATGTTCATGCTGGCGGCTCCCCCCCGCGGCCCCACGGGCGGCGTCGGCGGGTGCCTGCTCGCCGCCCGGCGCTGCACCTGGGGCCGCTCCCGCCCTGCCGGCCCGGGACCTCCCGCCGCGGCGCGGCGCGGGCAGGGGGAAGCGGGGAGAGCCGAGCGGCGCCGGGCTGGGCTCCCCCCTGCTCGCCGCTCGCAGCCCCGGCACCGAAAGCAAACGGAGGCGAAGCCCGAGCGAGCGAGCGAGTGCGAGCAGCGCCGCCGCCGCCTCGCTCCCGGCCCCTGTCACACACGCGAGGCCGCGCTGCCGCCTCCGGCAGGGGACGGGTCCCGCACCGCGGCGCCGCCGCTGTCGCTGCCTCGCCCCCCGGCCCGCACCGAGCCCGCCGCCCCTCTACTCGCAGTGAGCATCTTGGCCGCCCGCCGCGCTATATAGGCCGGGCTGGGCGGCGGGGACCTCCCCCGGGCGGCCCGGCCCGCCCCGCATTCCCGGGACCGCCACCCCCATCGCCGCCGTCCCGCCCCGACCCGCCTCCCCCGCCCGCGGCGGGGGTCCCGCCGCCGCGCCAGGCCGCGCCTGACGGGAGCGACGCGGCGGGTGCCGGGCGCCCCGTCACCGGCCCCGCCTGCCCGGCCTGGGCCGGGCCGCGCCGCTGCCCCGCGCCGCTCCGGGGCGTCCCGGCGGCGGCGGCGGCGGCGGCGGCGGCGCTGGGCGGGGCTGTGAGAGACCCCGCCTCCCGCCCGCGGCGGGCGGACTACATGTCCCAGGGTGCACAGCGGCCGCGCTCCGGAGCGCCATCTTGAGGGCAGCGGCCGCCGCCGCCGGGTGTCCTTCAGCGGAGCGGCGCGCATCCGCGGGACGGGTGGCGGGGCACCTCTGCGCACCGCCTCCGGAGAGAGCACATGCCGCAGGGCTTGTGATGCCGGAGTTTTGGTTAGGAGGGCGTGAAGAAGCGGTAAAGGGTCGTGCTTGCGCTGACAAGTGCGCAGAAGTTGCAGAAGGCCTGGGCGCGGCGGGGCGAGGCGATGTCCGCGGGAGTCCCGCGGCGGCCAGGAGGCCTCTCCCACACCTCGCCCCTAGCTCTGCCGGGCCGCGGGTTTCTCTGCTGAGCTGTGACGAGCAGTTGAACCAAACGCTGTTCGTTGTTTTTTTTATTTTTTTCTTTTTTTTGTCAGTCAGCCAAGTGTGGAGGCTATTAATATATAACTAACCACAGATTAAAATGAAAATTTAGCACTGCCACTGCCTTGCCCGAGATAACAAATCTCACGTTCTGGTGATTGACATGCTATGGCTCCCCCCCTCTCACTCAGCACCAGGAGCAAGCTGCTCCCCCATCACCTATCCGCTCCGGAGGACACGGAGCAGCGTGTGCCCTTGCTGTTTCCCACATATGGGTAATGCTCATCCAACTGCCTGCTTCTCCAGAGATAACCATCTGTAGATGTATGCCAAAGAGCACTATGCTGTGTTTTCCTGCTCTGTGCAGCTGCCAGCTTTCACAGAAGCTGTACGAACTTTGTATTTGTGAACATGGTCTCTGAGATTTAGCAGAAATTTGAGTTCAAAAGTTTGGGGGTGACAGACGGAACAAAGGAAAATGAACAAACTAATATATAATTGCAGATATCTATTTTCTAAAAAAAATCTGCTATGCCCACTAGAGAAAGTGCAGACAACGTCCTAACGTAGGTGTTTTATTGTACATTTGCTTGCTGCTAGATGTTAATTATCCTGTTTATTATAGTTTTAATCGGGTCTAGTGATATAAGCTTCTGTATTAGCATAAAGAAAGGGTACTTTGCAACACTTAACATTGCTCAAATACAAAAGTGTATCAATAAGTGGCTACTTATTCAGTGCTACCTAGCATGTTTCATGTTGTAAATAAACAACAGAAATAAATAAAACCAAGAAAATACAGAAATCAGAATTCATTATCCTCAGCCCAGCTATTTGTTCTATTTCTTAAGCTGGATAATTCTTTGCTTCTCCTAATTCCACGGATTTCCCTTCTTCTCATGCATACATAATCACGTTTCAAGACTCGTTCCCGCAGAGGTGATTTTAAGAACTTAAGTATGTTTTCCTAAGATGAGGACCCAAGAGTAGCCCCAAGAAGGCCATTAAGTAGTCTTTAGCAACAATCCAAATAAATAAAAGATGTCCTGTGACGAGCAGTTTGGTTAGCAGCAGTGCTTCCTTAACTCTCTTTTCATCTGGATCTACACAACTTTGTATGATGAGCTGAAAAGCAACACAACTTAAAAAAAAACCTAATACAAAGGTTACTTAAATTTTGCAGTCCCTAGTTCACAATATGACCCAGTAAAGAACTGTATAGTCGTTAACTTAGGGGATGACACGGAGTTGGGAACAGGTAAGCGGTTTGGTAGTTGTTTAAGTCAGCACTGCTGCTGAAATCAATGCTTCTCACACATGACTTGTTCCAGCGGCAGAAACAGAAATAAACGCAGGAAACTTGGACTCTCGTGCTGGAAACGCTTAAAACACATTGGAGTCCCTGGGATTAACAGAAGTAGTACAGTTAAGATTGCACATAAACATTAGCAGGTTTAGACCTTGCTTCGGCCTTTCTCCCGCTCTTCTCAGCATTTAGGCTGCCAGATTTTAAATAAAGAAGTACAAGGCGTCCCCCCGCCCCATGTCCCGTTTGCCATTTCGCACCCTCCTTCGGCAGATCCCGCAGCGATCGGTGTCTCCCTCGAGAGGGTGGCACCTCCTGCCGCCGTCCGCGTCCCCCCCTCGCCCCCTTCGGGCCCTGGGGACGCCGGTGCCACCCAGCCAGCCCTTACGAGCTGCCGGGGCAGGCCGTGAGCCCCGCGGCAGGCGAAGGAGCCAGCACAAGTAGCATTTCCCATATCTCGGCCTCAATCCCCCCCGTCTGTATTAAAAGCATACGGTGGAAGGTAATATCCCATATGCTTTTAATACAGGATACAGGATTTAAGGCTGAAATACGGGAAATCCTGTATTATGCGAAATGCCTCGCAACCCTACCACAGCCCCGACATAAAAGCACAACCAGGCTAGCTGCACACTCCATCCTGCATACACTACAACAGGCAACGCCGCACGTCTAATTAATGCCAAACTACCAATTACGACGGGGAAAAATAATTAACAAGAAATAGTTTTAGCAACTCTGAGAGGGTTATTTCCTCCTCTCCGCAGGCGCGGCGGCGCTGGCGCGACCCCCTCGCCGGCAGCAGCGCACGGTCCGGGCCGCCCTCGGCGCGGCTCCCGCTCCCGCCCGCTCGCGGGGCGCCCCGAGGCGCGCAGAGAGGCGGCGGGGCGCACCGAGACCCCTCTGATTTTTACCGCGGCTCCGCGCCGGGGGGCGGAGGGCGGCTCCGAGCCCGCTCGCGGCTCCGGCACTCCGCGGCCACCCCCTGCGCGCGCGCGCGCCGCGGCCAGGCACCGCCGCGGACGCCCAAACGCGGGGTCCTGCCGGTGCCCGCCGGGCCCTACCCGCGCCGCGCGCTAGGTGGGCGCTGCGCATGCGCGAGCTCTCTCTCTTCCGGCGCTGACCATGGCGGACAAGGAGTGAGTAGCGATTCCGCCCTGCCACAATCCGCCGCCATCGGCGGCCGCTGCCCCCGGCCCGCACCGCCCGGCGGCCTCCGGGCACGCTGCCGGCCGCCCCCGGCCGCCGGACCTCCGCCAGCGCCCGCGGGGGGCCGGAGGGGGCGATATGGGCGGGCGGCCTGGGGCCGGGAGCGGCGGTGACGCGGCCGCCGCCTGCCCCGTCGCGTCGGCCGAGGGCGGTTGCTGCCTCTCCTCGCCTCGCCGGGTAGGGAGGAGAGCTGGGCAGGCAGAGCCGGGCCCGAGCGCTGCTCCCTGGGCGAGGGACGCGGGGCGACTCCGTTCCTCCTGGCCTCGCAGGCGGGCGATGGGTAGCGTCCGCGCTCTGGTGCGCGCAGCGGTGCGTGGCCTGAGTGGAAAGCCGTGGCTGGGTGTGTACGTGGTGTGGAAGTTAGCGCGAGTTATTTCTCTCTGAATGCCGGTTTTGTAAATCCTGTAGTATACGCTGCTTACAGAATCCAGTCACATTAAATGCACGCATTCTGATAATCAGACTGTTATCAGCCTGATGCTCCCCTTAAACTACTGGTTGCAATGTTTGTTCATTGCTTTGAAAAATATTTGTTTGAAACAGACCTTTTCTGCTTATAAGCTAGAAAGTAACTAAATACTTTAGTCACTTGATAACTGCACAGTTGGTATTTTCTGGAGAAAATAAACCTTTGTAGGTGCCCAGAAATTGCACTGTGATGTACCCTGGTGTGCAGCTCAATGGCCAGTCGGTCAAATTTCCCAGTCTTTACGTAAAAGATGCTCTTTGGAGGTTGCATTAAGGTCTTGAATAACTGGCAATAGAGAGAGTACAAGGAAGATGCAATAATGAACTAGGGCAACACGGTGAAGCTTGCGTATGCCTTCTATTAAGGACTTACTTACAGTGGTGTTTGTAATGTGTTACTTCTACTTGGTCTGAAGAAAGTAGGTTTTAAAGAGTCTTTTTCTTGTAACTTAGAGCAAAGAAGGTGCCCTCCGTTCCGGAAAGCCTCCTGAAAAAGCGGCAGGCTTATGCAGCTATAAAAGCCAAACGTCTGAAGAGGCTGTTGGCTCAAAAGAAGGTGAATATTTCTTGTCTTTTTGTATGCATTGATTATCTGTTCTGTAGGCAGATCAGTGGAACACTACTACAGATATGAAGTAGTAGAGAAATGTTTTAGGTCTGGCAAGTTTGGGGTTTTGTTTGTTTTGGAGTTTTTCTTTAGCATTTTGGTGTAAAACATGGACCAAATAAAAAAGAAAATCCAAATAGCGCGTAACAAACTAGTTGTGGGCAGAGTGAATGCCATGTGTGCAGGTGTCTATAAAAATAAAGGTAGTTGGTTACAAGGCAGGAGGTTGCAGCCTTTGTGAGAGTAAGCATGGTGTATGAAAATACCCTGTTTGATGTAAGGTAGAATTACTGTGCAGTAGAGACCTGTTTCTCTAGAATATTACTGAAAGTCATTCTGAGTCCCATCATACGGGCAGATGTTCCCTTACTGTGTGTTATTTGTGGGGCGGATGCTACGCTATTTGAAGCTAACTTTCTTGTGTTAAAAGGCATTATGTAATCTTAAGTAACTTTCCACTAATTTCAGCTTCGTAAGGCACAAAGGAAACTCATCTATGCAAGAGCCAAAGCTTACCACAAGGAATACAGGCACATGTATAGACAGGAGATCCGTATGGCCAGGATGGCCCGAAAAGCTGGAAATTACTACGTACCAGCTGAACCAAAGCTGGCCTTTGTGATCAGGATAAGAGGGTAAGACTTCATATGGATGGAAACACTTGCTTTTATTTGTCTGCTTTAAGGGCTTACATCAGCAAGTTTGCTGATGATACTAAACTGGGAGGAGTGGCTGGCACACCAGAAGGCTGTGCTGCCATTCAGAGGGACCTGGACAGGCTGGAGAGGTGGGCGGAGAGGAACCTCCTGAAGTTCAACAAAGGCAAGGGCAGGGTCCTGCACCTGGGGAGGAATAACCGCAGGCACCAGTAAAGGCTGAGGAAAGCAGCTCCGCAGAGAAGGCCCTGGGAGTCACCCTCAGCAACTCTATGCCTTCATCCAGGCCATTGATGAATGTGTTAATGCTGGGCCCAGTACTGTCAGATATGTGCCAGAGAATGATTTAATTATTAAACGTAAAAATTACTATGTTGGGCATGTCTTCCTTAGGAATAACTGGTTAAAAACAAACAAACAAACAAAACTGCAAATATGTGAGGCAATTGTTGTGTTTCACCTTAAGCTTGATAAAATTATGTACCAACACACAGTAACATTACTAAGTTTGCCTCGAGTGCTTGGTTAAGGGTGTTCTAGGAAAGTCTTCAAGGAAACTAAGGGAAGACGTGGTTGCAAGGATAGTTAGTTCTAAATAATTTGTTTCAGTGGATTCCTTATTTAAATTCTTTTCTTTAAGTTAGATCTGGCGTAAGCTTACTACTGAAATACGTAGTGATAGTACATAATAACTTACTAAACTGTTTTCCTGTAATTCATAGGATGGCGATGCATTTAAGATGAGAACGGTATTGCTTTTTTAATCTGTTAGTGCTTTGATGATACTTTAGTGTATTCTGGGATGTAGACAATTAAAAGAGGCTCTCTGTGCTTTCTAGTACCAATGGTGTTAGCCCCAAGGTCCGTAAGGTATTGCAGCTTCTTCGCCTGCGTCAGATTTTTAACGGCACGTTTGTAAAACTCAACAAAGCTTCTATCAACATGTTGCGGATTGTTGAACCCTACATTGCCTGGGGGTGAGTGAAATAGTTTTATCAAATCAGGGTGCAGGTGTTCACTGCATCTTGCACTTTGCTACACTAGATTTGCATGTCTTCCTTGTGTTCAAAATGATTTTTTTAATGTTCTGTGTACTTTCCCTGCTTAGAACTGAAAACATGATTAAGTGCAACAAAAGACGTTGTTTACTACATATGATTACACTTTCATACCCATGTTGTTGGGATTTCGGTACAAGTAAGCTTTGCTTCCATGGTGCTTTCGTATATACCTTTGAGAAATGCCAGAATCATTTGTTACAGAAATTTGACTTTGGGATGTTTGTTTGGATTGTAAGCTGCAGGATTAGTAATTCCTGTTTTTACATGACTCTTGTTTCAGTTATCCCAATCTGAAGTCTGTGCATGAGTTGATCTACAAGCGTGGTTATGGCAAGATCAACAAGCAGCGCATTGCTCTGACTGATAATTCCCTGATTCAGAAGCGCCTTGGTAAATACCACTTCACTTAAAAACCAAAACAAAACCCAAAGCTTCTTGCATCTGGATGATTAGTGCTAAGTTAGACAATTATCGCTATTTGTCTTTGGAGAATAATAGTGATTTTTAGTCATCTCTGCTTCTGTCTTGGCTTAATGCGTTATAGTCAGATTCTAAAGGTACGAGCATAATGCTAGCAGGTCTGTATCTGAATTACTTGCTTTTTTAAAAATTGTACTTCACAAACTCTTTACTCATGTAACGCGTCACTAAAGACTGTGGAAAGGCATTAAGCACAAACGCTCTTTGGCTTATTAAGTAACATAAATAGTTAAATTAATTTCACTGAGCTGCATTCAAGTGTATTTAATCTAGTTTTTTTGCAAAGAACACTGAATTCATTTTCCACTGAATGTTTTTTTTTGTTTTGTTTTTTTTGCTCCTTATGGCCCAGTACTAAACAGTTGAAACTGATGCCCCTTGCCAAATGTAACAGGGAAATAGCATTGAATTAGCTAGAGCTAATCCTTTTTAATCGGAAAAGTATGTCATGTTGACTTGACAAAGTGGCTGCTTTCTGACTTGCTCAAGTTTATCAAATTGAATCAACGTGGCAGTAATCCTAATAACTTCATAATTTTTAGCTTGTGTCATTGACACTGACTAGCTCTTTTGAAAATAACTTTCCTGAATTTTAGGAAAGCATGGCATCATCTGCATGGAAGATGTGATCCATGAAATTTACACTGTTGGCAAGAAGTTCAAAGTTGTGAACAACTTCCTATGGCCCTTCAAGTTATCCTCTCCTCGGGGTGGAATGAAGAAGAAAACCATTCACTTTGTAGAAGGTGGAGATGCTGGTAACAGGGAAGATCAGATAAACAGGCTCATAAGGAGAATGAACTAAGGTAAGATGTTACCAAAAGTTAATGTAAATATACGCCACTCTGTCTCTGGTATGAAGACTTCTGTCTTTATTGTTTGAAGATTCACATTTAATATGTATTCACTCATACTTGGATGATCCCTTCAGTGTAAAGCTATTTGGACACTGCAGTGTTCTGATTTTATGTTCACGTCTCACTAAAGCTTAACCAGCTGGAAAGACATTAAGTCTCGATTATAGTTGATATGTTTATAGTCTTTAACTTAAAACAAGTTTTACAAAACATATTTGTTTCTTACGATGGGGAATGTTGATCTTGGCTAAAATTTTCAGTCCCCATTAATGAATTCTTCGTATGGTCATAAGTCTCTTGTGACTGTAGGTACAGTGTTTCTTCAGATTGTCTGACCACTGCAAAAAGTGCTTCTATAGGATTGTGAGAGACTAAATTCTCATCTTATAACATTTTAATAGTCTGTTTTTTCAAATAGTCCAGCTTCATTCAAAACTATTCAGTTTCAGCTTATGTGATAACCCAACTAAGACTGTCTTTTTGAAAGACTAATTGGACCATTTGAATGGGATATCCTTTTGGAATAGGGACGTTTCTTTCCTCTTTCTTAACACTTCACTTGGCAGTGGTTTGGCTGTGACAGCTGAGCTCTGAAGTTCCTATCTGCTTCAAACAATCTGTCCTATCCTCTGTCAGCTTTCTGCCCTTCCTGCCTTGATGAGGAAATCTCTGTCATTCAATCCTCAGATTGTTTTAGAGAGTTCTGGTATACTTCCCATTGTTTTCCCCCCCACCTCCTTTCTTGCACTGTAAACCAGCTTTAATGTTGCTCATAGTGATTTTCAATCAAGCATAAAAGGCTTTTTTGGTAAGAGAAACAGGCCAGAATTCAGGAATACTTTGTCTCACCTGCTGACGTTTGGAAAGACTGACAGGGAAAGGCCAATTTTTCCCAAAGCAGTAGTGGGTAGTGGTAAGGTTTTACAGCTTAAAACAAATACAGTTGCTGTTGCTGTTTGGATGAGTTGTTCTCAGAAGCTTCATTTTTTCTGAAGGGAGGTCTCTGCTTCTTTGAAGCTTTCTTAACAGCACTTCTTTCATAGCCAACAGGGCATAGCAAATATGGCTAATTCAGGTCTGTCTGTCTGTCTGTCCTGAAGAGCTAAAGGAGACCTATGAAATTCATCCCTTCATTTGACTGACTGAGCTGTTTCCTTGAAGTAATATATGCTCTTTGTGTAGACTGTGTGTAGACTGTTCTTCCCATGTTGTCTTTCTCCCAGGTTGTTGCATATTGCTTTCTCTGTTCTATCTATGAAGCTGCAGAGTTTTAGAGAGCTGGTTACGTGGCGCATAGAAACTTGTGCTCTAGGAAAATATTTGCTTGCTGAAGACACTCTTCCTGTAAAGATTAAACAGCTTGTCAATGGGAAGAAGTGGATAACCTTGAGAAACAGTGTTGTTCTAACGCTTTATGTCTGGAGTGGTTTTACGTTATTCCTACTAGCATTCTTGTTGAAGTTTTGCTGCTAGTAATACAAACCAATAGATGTTGTAAGTGCTGGCAAATATTTCCCTTAAAAATGAATGCATGAGGCTTCATAACCATGAGTGAGCAAATCTAGCTTTGCTTAACTTCCCTATCTAGTTTCCGGGCATAGGATACAAACTGCAATCTTTATTTGAAATCCTTCAGCTTTACTGTCAGCAGAGCCATGCTGCTTTTCCTATCTGTCTTCACTGAACATCTTGTGAAGTATGTTAGCAGCCCTGAGTTTTCAGGAGCCTTGGTACAGGAGAAAAGCTTGTAGTTCACTACTGCGGTGGCTGTAAACGTCTCAGGAGTGATATATTGGCAGAGAAATTGTAGGGATACTCGGCTGGTTGCTCATGATTTTGATTGGACTTTAGCTGAGTACCGTGTATAAGTAGCAGAGATCAGGGCTTTATTCCATCTTTCAGTTTAATACCTTGCAGATTATGCTTATAAGCAGTTGTTTTGCTTGAGGTACAAACAAAAACATACTTCTCTAAAGCTTATATATTAACTAGTCTTATCTCCTGCACTTTTATTTCTGCTATTTTTCTACTGTTCTGAATTGGTCATATGTTTAATATATAATTAAGTAACGTACCTTTAGACAACAGAAGAACGTTACAGGTTCTGCTGATGGAAGCTAGAGCGGTAGGCACAGGTGAGATATTGGCAGTATTTTAAGTACTCTGCCTTTCTGAAGGGTCGAGTACCTGAAAATGAACATTTTTTTTCCCATATATAAATGTAGTTGCCTGCCATTTGTCTTTATTTTTGATCACTTAAGTGATAGTCTCAAATACATCAATATTAAAGAGCTTGTACTAAGTTTTTCATTTAGCTTGGGAAAAGAATAGAGCATGGTAATTGATACTGATTTTTGACAATTTTGTATTGGCAAAGTACTGAACTTCACTAATTCTCAAGGGAGCTTTAAAGGGCTATGCCTCAAATTTGCTCTTTGCTCTAATTCTTGTGTGTAAATAGTCCCTGAAACTTACTGAAAGTACTGAAAATAGGGCAGAAGATCAGTACATACAGTACCTTGGTATATCTGAAAATGTCAAGTTCTCATCTGTTAAGCTGTTGAATTATTGGTATCTTTTCCTATTTAAGGTAATAGGCTTATCCTGTTAGTTCTGTCACTTAAAATCAGTGTTTTGAATGAAGAGATGTCAGTACTGAAGTTGCTGATATTTGCGTGCAAGACTAGTGAAGTCACAAGCATAGTGAAATAAAATTAGTGCTTAGTATATATGCTTATTGCCTGCACTAAACTGTAGAAATGTATAAACTCTACAGGTCGCTAAAGTCATTTCAGATCTCTACAGGTCTAACTATACTTTTTTTTTTTTCTTCTTCTTCCCCTTTTAGATTCAGATGCCCAGCTGCAATCTTTCCAATTCTGGTCTGTTAATAAAACCATCTTGCACAAAACAATCTGTCATCTCAGCTGTGATCTTTTGATGTAGTGATGTTTGTTGCTAAGTTAATGTTAGAGTAACCTATTTCAAACTAAACAATTATCTTCATATTATAAAATTATCTTCATATTATATAGGTGATACTGTTTCACCTTTACGTGGAGGGATGGGGAATCTGGAAAGATGTGTATAGGCAAGGGTTAATTTCTGAGTGGAAGCAAGTATTTAGTTGTGTTGAGATTAAAAGCACAGTAAATGACAAACTTCTGCTCTCTAAACTGCATGCTGCTGAGTGGACAGGATTCCTATTTAATTGTAGTGCTCCAGAAAGCTTCGTAGAATTTTTTTTTTTTTATGTGAAGAATAGTCAAGAGTAGATCAATTCTGTTAACGTGTTAAGATCCTGACAGATCATAGTAATTTGGTCAAGCACTGAATGACTTCCGTTGTTAAAACAATTTGAAGTGTGAAACACTTCATAAAATTGATGAATGCTGTAGATGTCATCTTAAACACACTAGGCAATTATTGAGCTTTTCAAAATCTGCTTGTAGTGTTTTATTTTAGATATTTTTAAGAGAGGAAACCACAGGATTCGTGAGGTTATGAACAACAGTTGCTAATCTGCAGGTCTAGCAGAGTGCAGGTTAGAAACACAGGGAATGGTAAAAATGCACACTTCTTGGCTTGCGTTCAGACCAACTTTTAGTCTTGGAAGCACTTCACTGAAGGATTCGTAGCCTGCTGAGATGTTTAGTAGAACAGATCAACAAGCTGCATCTGTCCTGACTGGAGACATTTTTCTGACAACAGAAGCTTGTTAGCACTTACAGACAAGCTTTGTTTACATATTTCATCAATGAAGGATGTCCACTTAAAAGTTCTTGGTACTTTTTCTGCCAATTTAGGCAAAATCTTATTTCTACACTTTAGCTTAAAACAAAAATGACATTTAACAGCAAATGCTAGTGTTAAGTGTTTTAATAACTAAACTTGGGAAATTAAAGGTAGTGACTTTACTGAAAATAGCTGAGTACTTCTATTAATGTTTTAGGACTTTGGCAAAACACTTGCGTCAAATGTGTCAGGCAGGTTCTGACACCTAAAATTAAGTGATAAATCCAGCTTTGACTGTGGCACTCCTAAATCAATTAAGATTCTTATGTCTAAGCATGACCATAGTATTTGTGTCCATTTAAGCTAATTGCTGCACTAAATCAAAAGAATTTAGCATTCCATACACATATTTTGTGCAAGTAATCAGACCTTACTGATACAAGCTTGGAAAAGGGATTTGCAAGTGAGTGAGGTGAAACCGTCGAAGTACTTCATTTGTCAAGCATCTTTGTAAAGTGATAAGCACTATCAATTCGAAGAAAAACCTTTTTCTCATAAAATTTCTGAATGAAAGGAAAAAATTGTACTGTGCAAATGATAACACTTTATACTATTACCTCTGCCGGAAAACTCACTTGTTTTGATCTCTAAAGAGTACTATCTTGATCCTTTTCACTTAATACTTTGTGCCCACTGGAAATGAAATTCAGACATCAGTGGATGTATCTGAAGAGGAAAAAAAAAAAAAAAACTGAGTTTGAAAAATTCAGTATCCTCCTCCTTTTAGATTGGCAGAGTATTTCCCTTACTTTGCTAAAATAGTCTCATACCCCTATCCCTTGGCCTATGTGCATTTTCTAGCGGCAAAAAAATTTGAAATAATGTTTTGCCAAAAAAGCATTGCATGCATACAGTGGGGCAGCACAAATGGATAGCAGACTTCATATCTTAGGTGTAAATAGAGGGGAAAAAGTTAAATTCAAGAAGTTAGTGCTGAAGGACCTCACTTTTTTTTTAAGAATGCCTCAGTGTCCTAAATTCTATTGAAAGAGTGCTTATGCTAGAGCACTATTGAGGAGAAAGTCAGTCTTGTCACGGTGCTCAAGCAAATCATTTTACTCATCTTCCTCTGGAAGATGCTCTCAGATAACATAGCTGCAAAATGTTTAGACGTGATGTGCACGCAAACAGTAAAATATAGCTGCGTTGAAGCTAGTAATGCTGCATGATTAGAGGAATTGGTCACCTTTTATACTGGCACAACTTACAGGGTTTTAGTTGCTTTTCAGGCATGGCCTATAGTATGCAATTGCAGAAACAGCTCATGCTCTAATAGTCAAGGTCAGAATTTGCACTGCAACTGAGGCACAATCCATTTATACAATGCATGAAGAGTACATTTTGGAGCATTTACAAGGTAATTTAAGTTGAGATAAAAATTTAGCTTTTGAAAATAATCAGTTGATCCCTAAAGAGCAAGTAATAGAGATGCTTTATTGAGCTTCCTTGATGAAGTTCAGGTTTTTGTAAATGTACTGTTATTTTCTCACCGTTGGTCATAACTGCCGGGGGCTGACAAGTCCTGGAATAAAATTTCTGTGAACTCTTAATCCTCTTGCAGAATGGCCATCTCTCCCCCTCCGCCCCCCGCCTCAGAACTGGAGCCAGAAGCTTTACCTAATAGCTATTTGGGGAAGCAACAGGAGACTGTTCTGAAACACTTAAGAACTCGCAAAGTTTTGAGGCATGCTAAGGTTTACAGGCTTTACAGTTAATTGGTATTCCAATCTTTGTTGATGTCCTATTCATACAGCCTGCTTCACTATCACCAAGTGTAAAGTCATACATCTGGAAACAGAATGGGAGCCCATCCCAAGAATCAATGTTTTGAGAGAAAGTTAGGAGACATGATGGATAGTCAGCTGAACATAAGCTCCCACTTGGCCAAATGCAATTCTTGGATGCATTAAAAAGGGAATTTTAAATGGTATGGGGGAGGTTATATTACTTTTATTCCAGTAGTGCTTACACTAGTGCCAAATACAGTATCCAGTTCTTGTGCCAAGAATCAAGAACATGCCTTATAATACTCAAAGAGCTTAATTTATTCAGTTTAAACACTGACGTGGTTATGAAATATGTACCTAGGTATAATTACCTCCGTGGAGAAAAGTAGTTTGATAATGGAGAATTCTTTGATCTAGCAAAAGCATAATGGAATGAAATGTCTTGAAATTGAAGCTAGATAAATTCTGACTTGAAGTAAACAATTTTAATGGAAGATAATTAGCCATTGGAACACTTAACCAACAGTGTGCTTGATTTTTTTGTCAGTGATCATTTTGAAATTGAGCTTTGGGGATTCTCTCTCCCATGAAAGATATGCTACACGTCTAACAGATTTGCTGAGGACAGTCCCAGAGTCTCTCTTACTCAACAGAAGTTACTAAATCTGATTCAGGCTGTTTAAGTACTTAGAGACTACAAATCAGAGCTTTGTTTTTAGGTGTCTGGCCACCCGGAGTGGAATTCAGAACTCTTAATGGACCCATGCTGCCTTACAGGGAAAATGGTAGATGTTCCGTGTTTTGCCAAGGAGCTTAGAATAATGCAGCCTACAATGTAGGAAGTCACCTACTTCTAAGCAGTAAGCCACGTTCAGGAAAGGGATGGTAGGATTTCACGTACATTTTGGGGGCTTAGCTGCTTCGGTCTCTTTGGACTCCAGATTACAGCTCTATCCAGAAGATGGAGGCCTATGGGCTTTTTTAGAGAATTAAGCAGGGCTCGCTGTCGGTACTGAGTCCCCAGCAAGCAAAGCATTGTTTCTGGTTCATACAATAATTAGCTTACTGACCTAGGAAGCTGGATGCGTGTGTTTCGTGTTCACTCTAACGGACAGGTTCAAACAAGTCCTTCCATCTCCCAGTTGCCACAAGATGCTCATTTCTACAGACCTCTAGTTGGGAAAATCTCCACGCGTTACTCCTTACTGAAGCCATGCCATTGTACAGAGAAGCACAGAAGTCTAAGTCAGGAAAGAGACCCTGATTTTAATTTAGACTGGGAAACTCCAGAGCAGTCAGAGATTTGAAAACAGTCAAGCTTGGGAAGAAACAAAATTTTAGTCTCACAAATCCTTGGCAAAAACTTCTGCTCAACTAGTTTCATTACGTGTAAGATGTGGGAATTTCTTTTTCTTCAGGGATGTTTAACATGATTGTTACAGTTATCTTTTGTGAAGATCCCATTCTTTTTGGCATACTTGTTTTTCCAAAAGCTTGTAGACCACAGTGGACTCCTCCAGGTACCTAGGATCCCAAAGCAGCTTTTTCCTGCCTAAGTACAGTTTAGATGTTGGTAGGTTCTTATATGGTGCGGTTTTGCATGTACTCAAAGTGCAGCTTTCCATGGCTGAAGAGCCTGAAGAATCAAAGATGAGCTCATGAATTGTGGGCACTAAGAACAAGGACGTTCAGAAACAATTTTCCACACAAACCTCCATCATTTTTTTGTCTTTTCCTGGATGATGGTAGCAGCCATTTTTAGCCTTATTCATGAAAAGCAGAAGTACTTATGGTCGAATTGCAAATTGGAGCAAATTTTGAAAGTTCAGAATTCTAAGCAAGTTTCATGGAATTGTTTTCTAAAAAAAAACCTTCACAAAAGCAATTTTTTATCTGCTAAGTATTTCTTCACATTAAATGACTCATTGCACCGAATATCTTCCATTATGAAGAAAATAGGCAATTGGCTGGAGAGAAACAATGGGAAATAAAGGAGTGTATGGTCACAGGGCCCTGTGGTATATATGGGGAGGAAGCCTCACGCAAAATGAAATCTCGAGTACAAGAGGGAAAGGGAGCACAGGGAGGTATAAGCAGCAGTATTACTCTTCGCTTGCTTGGCACTGTTTTGACAGTGTAGAGA
The DNA here is from genome assembly GCF_040807025.1 of Struthio camelus. Taxonomy (NCBI): domain Eukaryota; kingdom Metazoa; phylum Chordata; class Aves; order Struthioniformes; family Struthionidae; genus Struthio; species Struthio camelus. The sequence continues at coordinate 129,688,457 of NC_090943.1, forward strand.
GCCTGTGAATCCAGTTTAACTGGCCAGCATGCCACATGCTTTATGTGCTTCCCATCCTGAGCTGCTCTGGCAGTCAACGACGGCATTTGGTACAACTTAGCCCTTTTGGGGTCTGCCTAGAGCCTGGCTGTGTCATAGCGAATGCGAGCTGCCTAGGCACTGCGGTAGTGTTGGCAAGCTCCATGGCATGTATTTTCACTTCTACTGCTCTTTGTTGGGAGCTACATAAGGATTACCCCACTGTCCCATATTGAGGGCATCTCAGTTATCCAAAATATTATGCTCTTCTTTTACTTCACAATAAGCTCCAGTTAAATTTTCACAGAATCACAGAATGGTTGAGGTTGGAAGGGACCTCTGGAGATCATCTAGTCCAACCCCCCGTGCTCAAGGCAGGGTTTCCTAGAGCGTGCTGTCCAGGATTGTATCCAGACTGCTTTTGAATATCTCCAAGGATGGAGACTCCACAGCCTCTCTGGGCAACCTGTTCCAGTGCTCATTCACCCTCACAGGAAAGAAGTTTTTCCTCATGATCAGGCAGAGCTTCCTGTGTTTCAGTTTGTGCCCGTTGCCTCTCGTCCTGTCGCTAGGCATCACTGAGAGGAGTCTGGCCCCATCCTCTTTACAACTTCCCTTGAGATATTTATATGCACTAATAAGATCCCTCCTCAGTCTTCACTTCTTCACGCTGAACAGTCCTAGCTCTCTCAACCTTAAGTTAATTTTTCAAGTCTTGGTCATCCTGAATATCTCATATATGGAATACCACAGTAGTATCTAACAACTTTAGCACCATGTATGCTTAAAGTTCTAATACTAATACATCACACAGCATTAAAACATTGGCCTCTAAGACAGAAGTTAAAAAGAAATAAAGGAGTCAAAAGTAAGAAAACCGGATTCTAGCAAGGCATCTGAGCATCTCTAATAACCTGAAAAACAGGTAGATTCACTTTTTTCCTTTAACTTCTTTTCCAGGTATTACTTAGCACACCTGAATTGTAAGAAAACAAATCTAACTAGTAAGTTGTAATAATTGGCCATTTTTTGTATTAGTCCTAATTTTATATTCTTAACTTTTTTTTTATTAGCCTGAAATTTTTTATTTGCTGTAACTGTCTTCCACTCATGAGATGTCCTTCTGAAAGGAGAAAGGAAAATTGCGTGATGCACTTTATATAGATAATCTACCAGTATATATACAGTACAGGGGAAGGGGGTTTAGCTGTGACTTGAGTACAATGTTAACTGACAGATGATGTTAGTTTTATTACTCTTCTGTTTTAGCTTTAACAATTGCTTTGCTGGATTAGATCCTGGTGGTTCATGAGGTTTCTGCATGATCTTTGCTGTTTCATTTCTCATGACTACCTCTGAAACTATTGCTCTGAAGTAAATGTTTTGAGGGCATGAAACTTGGTAGGCAAAAGTCCCGGGGGGAAAAAAAACCCACCCTCCTTTAATCCCTTTTCTTACTTTATTTTACTTACTTTATTTTACTGAAAATCGGGTGTCTCAAGGTAGAAAGAAGTGAATGACTCCAGAGGATGTGTATTTTGAATAGTACTTCCAAGCTAACTTGTTTACTGTACCTCATGAAGAAGGAACAGCTGGCTTTCTACTATCAAAGTGCTTGTTTCTACTCTTTTTGAATTGGAATCGCTAGCGTTCCCAAATGTATAGTCAGTGTTTCTAACTACTGTTCTACAGCTTCTGTTTCTTAAGTGTTTGTATGACAGCATTTTTCTAACGATCTTCAAACTGCTTCTCCCCTGACATCAATACTATTTTCTTCTTTCAGCTAAGAGAACTGACTTACAGAGACAGCATAACTCGCCAAGCTGTACCTGTCAGACCAGTAGCTGAGCCAAGACTCAGCCTGAAAAAATAGGAGAGGAATCTGAAATTAAGCTTCTGTGCGGTGCTAGCTGATGTGTGTGACCAAGGAAAGTTCTTAAGCCAGCTCACTAAAATCACAAGTGAGGGGAAATATACCTAAAAACCTACGACTATAGAACTGTGATTGCCTACTTCCTCCTCCAGGTCCCAGGATGAACTATCCTTACAGGCAGGTTTGGGGCTCACAGCCCAAGATTCTTTCCTGGATTTAATCTTCCTAAGTGTGAAAGCCTGACTCGGATTTGCAGAGGAAGGTATCTAGAAAGGCAGTAATACTCTGTCCTCTTTTTAATGGATTAGTCCAGCGCACTTAGGCGGTTAGAGGATGTCTGTGTGTACTGTACAGCCTTCTGTGCTTGAGGCAGATTCTGAAAGAACAGAAAATGACAAACACTTGTTCTTAAAATGCATATTTCTGAGTGATGGCTGTTCTAAGAGGAATATTTCTGTAGCATGTTACTGCAGAAGGAGCCATTCTGTCAGACAGGGCTGTCAGCACCATGAACTTTGGCATCTCCATGGGATCCTGAAGGTCTCAAAGACCCAGAAGCTACTCATAGTACAACACTGAGCTCGCTTCCTTTCTTTTGAACTCAGCGTTGCACATGGTCTGAGTTACCTTACTGGCTTGAGTATCTTTTTGGTGTATAGACATCTATTTAGGATGCTAACTAAATTTAGGCTTGATACAAACACTGAGATTATTACCCCTGCCAAGACGTTCATTGCTCTGTTCAGGCATAGTAGCAAAATTTTAGCTGACAATTTTGGATCCGGTAGTCTTCTAGGACTAAGCTTGTAGGTACGTGTATCCAATTAAATACCAACTCAGGTAGCTCTCTGCAAAAAGAACTGAATCCAGAACCAGGTCTGAGAGAGGAAAATTTTCAGATGAGGTGTGGCTTGGGCTGGAAAGGTAGAAAGGGGCAATATCCTAGGACTGCTCCTTCCTAGTTCTGCTCTTTTCCATATACTCAACTGAGCAAGACCCTCTTTTACTCACAGCTAGAGAGCAAGTCACTCACTAGTTAATTCTCCTTACCTGAATTGACTTCTTTTGTATTGTTTTTGCTCCTGGGTTGTGTGAAAACATAAGCTGTGAATAACTTAAGTGAAAGGGAATGAAGTAACGCTTCAAGTGTTCACTTAAGTGATGGCACGTACATTTGATCTTTAAAATATAATCATAGTGAACCATCTTACATTAAAAACATCAATGTGTAGTCAAATTTAAATGCACGTTTTGTTTTAATTCCTAGATTACTACTGCTTTTTTTAAACGTCTTCTCTCTTACCCCAGTGAGTCTTACACCTTAGATCCCACAAGCCTTGCAGGCTTAACCAAATTTTTCTGCTTAAGTAACACTTTTCAGAATGTAAATCTTGATTCTAGTATTTACATTTGTACCCATGTCTTTAACCTCAGTGTTCCTGAAACAAGACTCTGCCATGGAAATAAACTTTGCTTACCTTCTGCTCATAAGCTGGATTTTGGAGGTGAATATAACTTTTTTTTCACTGCTAAGATGTCACCTCTGAAAAAAGCAGTGAAGATATTCAGTTTTTCTTCCTATTTTTTACACGACATGGCTTTCAACAGTATAGACAAATGTATGTGAGTAACAGTTGTTACAAATGGGAAATGAAAAGATTTCGTGTAGGAAAAGTCTGTGCATCCCTGAGGAAAAGTAGGATTTTCTTCAGCTTGGAATCAGGATGGTGAAGTTCTTCTTACACAGATTATTTTTCAAGCTGGAGTTCAATTTGGACAATTAAGGACTCCTGATGCACAACCATCTGCAATGCGTTCTCTTGCAGTGCTGAACTTAAACCAGGGAGCGAGCTCAGTGTTGTACCATGAGTAGCTTCCGAGTCTTTAAGACCTTTAGGATCCCACGGAGATGCCAAAGTTCATGGTGCTGATAGCTCTGTCTGACAGAATGGCTCCTTCTGCAGTAACATGCTACAGAAATTTTCCTCTTAGTAACAGCACAGTACAAAGCTACACATAGGCAAAGTCTGCAAAGAAGCAAGTGCTGTAGTATGTTGCAATTGTTTTGTTTCAAGCAACACAGACCAAGACCCAACAATACTACTAATATATTAGTTACGTGAAACTGTACTGGAATCGCATCCAGAGCAGGATTTGGGAGGAAGAAAAAATAGCCCTGGTCCAAGTTACCCAGCAGGACTGTCATCCACCAGAGCCTTCACGAGTGAAGTACAGTCCCAGTGATTAATTGACAGTTTTGGATGCTGGTGAATGCCTGGAAAGTTGAATGTATCAGAGCAGCCACCGAGATATAACCTGTGCAGAAAGTTTTGGTAAGTGTCTGAAAATTAGCTTAGGCAAAACCAGTCCCTTTTAAGCATACGTGTTTTGTGGGATCCACCTTTTAGGAATTGTTGGGAAAGAGATGGGAAGGTGTTTAAAACCAGAAGTAATCTAAGCATTAAAAAGTAGTTACAGATACTCCGTTTCATGTGCATTTTAGTCTCTAACAGAATGTCTACAGGGAAGTGGCAAACGCTTGGATTGTGCTGTAGTCAATTTGTAAATGAATCTCTAGATGGAGCCAAAAGAGATCTAATGTATGTGTTTTGCAGACAAAGAAATGACCTTAATATTTTTTACTGAAAACATAGTGCTATGAAAAGGCATCTAGTTCTGTAACAGATCTTTATATCTACCTTAAAGCTACTTAGCTTCCTTACTGATTCTCTTAGACTTGAAAGCCCAAAGGACTGCAGTTCTCATAAGCTAAATAATTGCATCTCAGGGCATTTTCCTGCACGGTAACTGCTAAGGGAATGCTAGAAACCCTTATCTCAGAGTAAATCTGCCCCTATGCATCCATTCCATATGCAAAATTAGGATGGTAATCCCATAACTGAGATTAAACATTAATGATTTTCTAAACTGGTAGCAGTGAATAGTGCCACACACACACGTTCCCATTTGGTCCGTTACTTACTCTAGTTTGCCAGTCATTTACTTGCCTGTTGTTTTAGAAAAACACCTACTGCCTATGGTATGTATACAAGCTCAAAAATCCCAGCCCTGTTGTTGCCACCAGTGCGTATTGATAGTTAAGATAGACGAATACTTGAAACACTTCTTGTCCTTAAAAAAAGAAACGCATGCTACAAATGTAACAGTAAGTAAAATAACCCTAGATTACTTTTAGATGTAATGCTTAATTATTTCCATGGCATAGATCACATCCTAATGAAGAGACTTTTTGAAATTACTTTCACTTTCATTTTTTCCTCACACCAAATTATAAAAGCTCATGGCTTTAGAGAGCCACAACAGTACCTGCTATATCTGGAAGAGTAAGAAAAGGTATATGTTAAAATTAACCAAACTAAACCCTATCTTTATGAGCTGTTAAGGTCCTCTTTGGCAGAGAACCTCCTCTGTCCTGTTTCTCTGGAGCTGAAGGCAGCTGCGCTGCACAACAGGGCCTTTCTAGCAAACCCTGTATCAAAATGCAGTGACTCCATCCATGCCATATTGTGTAAGAGTAATAGAAAACTACAGCTTCCTTAGCTTTCCGCCCTGTCCCTGAACCACTGCTCTGACTACATGCTCCCTGCTGTGCCGTTCCTTTCTACCACAGCAGAAACCTAAAATCCCAGCAGTGACTGTGCTCAGGCATCGCAGAATACCCAGCAAAGCAATTTGGGAATCATGAGCATTGCCTTGCCGGCAACCAAGCTAGCACTAATTCATAGTAACTGTTCCTGTGATGCTGCAGCTGGTCCTCAACGGTGGCTCTTGCAGAAACTGCAAGTGACCTGTAGATGCTCACTCAAAACTCTCACACCACCTCATTTTATTGCTGTCCCTATTGCGTGAGTTAATGCCTCATTTCAGACAGCAATACCACAATCTGAGTGGCCCAGAAGCTGTTTGAGCAGACTAGTAAATGATCCTTACTCTTAGCATGTGACTGGAGGAAGAGCTACAGTTATGCACATCTCTCTGCAGACTCCTTTGCTCAATCTATTGCTGATAAAAGGCATCCATTAGATACAAAATATCAAAGCTGTTATAGGAACTTTGTCAAGGTGGTAAAACCACATTCTGCTTTAGTGATATATTGCCACTGTAGTGACCTGCAAAGAGAGAATGTCGTAGATCTTATTAATGTATGCAGAGACTGTCTTCACCATTATCTCTTGTTGAATGTGGATGCCTGCATTAGGCGATACGGCAGCTCTAGTCTACCACAGTCTTCCTGGATTAACCTTGGCAAAGCACTAAGAGCCAGATAAACATTCATAGTGAATGTCAAGTAGTAGGACACTATCGCTAGCCCCCAGAGCAATGGTGAATTATGTGAAAGAAAAGGATGTGCTCTGTAGTGACAAGGGGCTGACTTTAAGGTAAATGAGAACTTAGATAGCTGATAGAGATAAATCGTGAATACGAAAGAAGAAAAAAAGATGGGAGGGAGATCTTAAAGTGAATCACCTGCTCAAAGTGAGGTAATTTCAAAGCTGGGTCTGGCTGCTCAGGGCCTTGTTCAGTCAAGTTTTGAAAGACTCCGGGGATGTCCATTCCTCATGTAACCACTCCCATGTAACTGTAATTTTACCTCTTGCAGCTTGTGTCAGTTCCCTATTTCTTCTCCTTTTACTGCGTGCTTCTGAGAAGCATCTGGCTCCATATTTTCTCTGATCTCTATTTAGATAGTTGAAGACTGCAACTAGAGTCCCCTCTCCCTTCCCCTTTAGCCGTCTCTTCTGTAGGCTAAACAAACCTAGTACCTTCAGCTTCTCATGTCGTAGGCACCATATCCCTAGCTCTCTTAATGTCCCTCCTCTGGATTTTCTCCAGTTTGTTGACAAAACTCTTAGGGGGCCAAAAACTGGACACAGTACTCCAGACGTAGCCGAACCTGTGCCAGGTAGAGGGGAATACTTCCTTTCCTCAGCCTATTGGCCATGCTTTTGCTCATGCGGGTCAGTATGCAGTTAGCCTTTATCACTGCAATGGCACACTGTTGAGCTCATGTCCTCCAGGACCTATGTATCTTTTTCTGCAGAGATGATGCTTAAACCTAGTTAAAAGCCCTCCTCACTAGATTAGCAAGCCTGTTGGTAAATATGCCCTTGCTCCACTTTTTCAGATGGATCCTGTCTCTCCTTGGTCGTTCTCATTCTTCAGAGAGGGTCCCATTGTCATAGAGGCCAAAGCCCTGCTGGTGAGAGAGGCCATTCAGACTGAAGTTAAGCTGTAGAACATGTCCTTCCTGCCTGAACTGTTCCCCTTGACCAGCAAGATTGAGGAGAACACCACCTGGATCAACATGCCCTTCACTCTTACTCCCAGACCTCTGCAGTAATCTGTTCAAGGTCTGCCCTATCACTATAGTGTCCTTGGTGCTCATGTGGGTAAGCAGCAAAGCAGAGTAGTCCAAGGACCGGATGACCCGGCAAACTCTCCACAATGTTGCAAATCCAGGCTCTGGGCAGTCCTCTTGAGACAGCAGCTCCATTCTAGCCAGATTCTTCTGTCCCCCAGAGAATCCCCAAGCGCTATCCTCTGTCACTTCCTTTTTATGATACTGGTTCCCATCTGTCAGACATGGCTGGCCAGATGCTTCCCCTGGTGGAGTTTACTCCTCCTCTCCTGTTGTGAGGGCCCAATAACTGTTTTGCAGCTGCAGGTGAAGAAAGAGCCCTACTTTGCTGTGAAAGTCACAAGGTGTCCAGTCTCCACCCAGTCTTCCTGTTAGAGCATAGCTTACCTCCTTCTGTGCAACGTGGGGCTTGGGCTCTTGTTTGTGCAAAGGTCCTGCCGTCTGTTTATCCTCCCTGATGCTGCAGTCTGCTCAGCCCTTCCCTTGCTCCTTCACTGCATGGCTCAGTTACTTGACCAGGAAACATCTCCAGCAGGTGAGATTGTCCTGGCCTCAGCAAGGAGTACTAGGCACTTCCTGCCGCCTTGGACCTGCATGGCCACATCCTTCCATCCTCACAAACGTGGGCCTCTCACAAATGCACCTCATAACTTCAATTTCCCGTGCTAGGGAGGTAGATTACATGTTACGCACATAACGGTAGATGGTTACCTCACAATCTTTGAACTGTGTTAGTCCTAAGTGCATGATGACGTGCCACTGCTTATCACAGTGCATCAAAGGGACTCAGATTTCTTCTCTGTGGCTTCCTGTGCCTTTTCCCTGAGAGTGCTATTCTCATGTCTCTAATCTGTTTATTCCCTGTGCATCTAGGAATGAACCAAGTTTGGTTAGGGAAGGACACTTGTTTTTAGAACCACAAGTTATTTTACTGCTGAAGTATAACGACGGTGAATAAGATGGAAATGTAGGGAGAGAAAAGAGGGTCCCAGTCAATTCTACCCTAAAGAATTGAATTCCATTGCATTTCAGCGGTTGCGACTGTATGTTCCTAATGTTCTGTGTGCCTAGCCAGAGGCCCCAGGCTACTAAAAGCAGGGAGAACTCACAGTAAGAACAATGGGAGCTGTTTTTAGCATATGAAGTGCTGTTCATTGTAAGCACTTTGAATAAACTAGATCCAAAATGTCTGAGATTAGGCATTCAAAATTAGCAAGTAATTTCAAATTTCATCTCTCTGTGGTGTTGTCCCTCTTCTTTAAAAACAATAAAGTAACTTGTTTTGTGAGACACACACATGCACTATAGTGAGGAAAGCTCCTAAGGGAATTCTTAGCTCTGTCTTCAGAACAATACGTAATAAATCAATTTGAGGGCCACACACTGAGTAACAAAGGGAAAATGGTACTGGATTGTTGTTCGTTAAGTGAGCATCATTCATCTGGTGCACCAAATAAGGCATGAGTCCTGCTGAATAAAAGCCTGTGACCATATAATGACACTACAGCTTAATAGCTGATTCTAAGGGTCAGTGAAGGGAGAACATGATTTCTGTGATGCAAGCTGCAGTGATAATATGTTATAGAGAGCTTAAACTAGACAGAAACTTACTTCCAAAGTCATCATCAAGAAAGTTTTTGCCTTTTTGCTGCATGCAGATCAACCCCAGAGTATTTCCCAACACTTTCACAATAGGCAGTACAGCAACATCCTGCACTGTCAGCTTTTCAGCCGTCACTTCAGAGTTCCATTGCTGTTTAGTACCCTTCTCTGCTAACCTCCATTTCCCCGTTCCTTTTTTCATCCTTCATGCTTGATTGACCTTAATTTGTGACAGTGGTGAAAACTGTTCAGAAAGGGGTGGCAAGATTGTATAAGACTTATCAGTTGGAGGAGATGCTGGCTTTTTAAGGGCTGGCATTTGTGAGTGAGCTGTTTTGGAGAATACTTTCTATCTGTCAAACTTGATCAGTTTTATGAAACCAAATACCTGACCTTAATCTTTCAGTGTCTGCCTTCTTGTTCTACTTCTGAATGGCTACATCTTCATCATTTTCATCATCTTCCGCTGACTTGAGTGAATTTGATTTATCTATCAAGGGTGAAGAACAAAAAAACGGAGTAATGATGACAGTTAGCAGAGCAGGGTATTAAACAATCAGGGACAGATCATTCTGAAAGATCTGAGCTGCTGAAAAGCCAGCATCTCCTCGAGCTGTTGATCCTGCTTCTGCCTCTCCACCTTCCACACCATATACACTGTGCCTGTGTATCTCTTAAGTCCAAGCATCTCCCCTCTATTACATTAATTCTTATGGGAAAAATTGCTTTGCTATCTGTTGACTTGATAATCACAACACTTCTCAGGAGCACAGCCTTTATGGGAAGCGGGGAGATGAGGTATGGCTGTACTGAAGTACCAGAAGTGTAGCTGCTTTGAGAAGTTGGGGTAGATGAAGATGACGTTACAAAATTATTTTTCATCACCCTCCTAACTCTGCTGATAGAAGGAAGGAAGTAATCCTTAATCCGCTTCAGGCGAACTTGACCAGTTTAATCCATCAGTGAAAGTGGCTTCAGCTCACCTATGTGACTTTGCCAGAGGAGTAGGGAGTACTCTTGCGCACACTTTTGCAGGAATCTATAAAGGTAGTAACCTCCAGACAGTGATGACCAGCTAAGGCCAGACCACTAGATCTGAAAGTGAACAATTAGCCACAGCTAAGGATTTATAGCAATAATCCTTTAAAGTTGGCCTTTTCTTCCAGCAGGTAGGGGGAATAAGCGGAATATAAACCCTATTTAGATTTTTTTTTTCTGAATGGATTCATTCATAACAGTCCAGAGAAAAGAACTGAAGGCATTGTGTTTTTACCTGCTGATGTAGGGTACTCAGCTACTACGAGTGTTATAAAGACTCATGAATCCAGTTTTCCTTTTGCACAGGAGAGCAGCAGTGCTGTGGGGTCTCTGCTGGCTCCCTCTCATATATGATAAAGGAAGAATACCAGTTATAAAAGTTTTCTCAAGACAAAGGAATACTTTATTTTGGGACACACATATAGAAGAGTTCCCATCATCTTCACACCACATGTTCCTGGAAAACTCAGTATTTGTAAACATTTTTCCCCCTATCTATATACAAGCAGGAGAAAGGTAATTAGAGGCTGGGATACAGAAGGCTTTAAGCAAACAAAAAAACCCAGCAAAGAGTTAAACTAGCTTTAGCAATTCTTACTGCATTTCTTGTTCCAAGAAAGAAGCAACTGAGTCTTTACTGTTGTCATACCACAGGAAGAGGTATTTAGAATGGGTGCAAGAGCAACAACAGAGAACTTGAGCTGATGTCAGTGTTTTCTATAATAATAGTTTGCTTGAGGAAGCTTTCCTAGCAGTCAGGTCTTATTGCAAGTTTTAATCTCTAGTGTTGGTGAGAAAGAAAAGAGAACACCCACAGACATGCACTTCTAGGAAGGGGGCAAAACGATGGTCTGGTTTCCTTCCAGCAAACAAACTAACGGCAGCCAGATTTCAGTCTGCTGTAGAGATTTCTCACAGGCAGATTCTCCCTCACTGGAATCAGCTTAACTCCTGCTTGCTCAATGTTTTCTTTTAAAAATGGCATTACTTTACACAAGAAACTTTAAGTATTTAAAAAATAGTTGGATACTCCTCCAAAATGGTAGATTTGACATTTTCAAACTGAGATATATAACCACATCTGAGTATTTAAAGTAATAAGGGCTAGATTAACTCAAATTATGCAGAGAAAAAACTTGATAACATGATATGTTATCAAGAGGTTATGAGAAGCACAATGCAGAAACCTCTGAGTGGCTCTGCATGGAGCTGGTTCCAGGCGAGCCCAACTTTTTAGTGTTAACTCCAGCTTAACATTGCTACTTGTACAGAAACCCTACTGGCTCTTCTTCACGCTCTCCCGTACTCCCAGGAAGATTTTCTAGTTCGTGCAGAATCTCAGGCCAGGAGTGTCTCTGAAATTCACACTGCATGAGTAAATAAGCTTTCTGGGAACCTAAAGGGGAGAAATGCATAGCGGTATCTGAATGACTGCCACCTGAGAGCCCAGCAGGGTTGATGCTGAGCCCAACATATTGAAGTCAAATGTAGCCAAACTGGACTCCTGTAGAACCCTTCTGCACTGATAAAACCTACCTTTGCAGTACCCTGTGACTGTGCGTGGAGCCAGCTGAAGTGAAACAGAACTTACTGACCTGGTCATGCCAGCAAGGAATAGCTACGCTACCTCTGTAACCATGATGGTCATGGAACCTGGGCAACTGTATTAGTTCATGTGAGGGCGGCGACAGTCAGCATAGCCAGAAATAGGTTGGCTTTTAATGAAGCCAGCTCTGCATCTTAGACGCGGTTGAAATCCATACCACAAATAACCTGACCATGAATAAATGAAAGTTGACCTAATGCTGAAATCCAAGAATTAATATGGTAAGTATTGCATATTGTTGTGAAAAGCTTTAAAATACTACTAATGTTTTGCTGCGGTTCATTCATGTGAAAGCTACAGATCACAGTACACTCAAGGCTTGCATGAAGCCTAATGGGACCAGCACTTGCTATCTGCAAAATCAAGACACAGTGAGGTCAGCTTTATATGGACAGATATGGCAAGAGAGAATGAACACACATTTACAACCAGCTTTAATTCTCTGTACCAGAGTAGTTTCTCTGGTTGCAGATTAACTGTAGCAAAAGAAAGTATCAGACTGGTTGAAATGGGCCGGATTTGTTAACTAAGGACAGAACTGTCCAGCATAGCTATATTGCTGTTATGGCCAGTTCTCAACACGTTAGTCCCTGGAGCTCCAGAGATACAGCTGCAATATCCCACTTCCGTTGCCCCATGTTATCCTTTGAAAGAATTTGTTTATTTTAACAAGAGCTCATCAAGACAAACTTGGTCTAGCTATCTCAGAAGGTGGAAAGGAAATAATGATCCTAACAGAAAACAGTTTTGATGGAAGGAAGTGAAAGACAGGCAATGGGAGATAACTGAGTAGAAGTGTGTTATTTTACTCATTTTTTAAAAAAGAGGCTGGGAAGAGACACTGTGAGATAATAAGAAGGAGAGATGGTCTTCTAAAAACTAACCTTGCCAGAAGACAAATCTGGGAAGAGAAAGAAAATTACTGCATCTCTCATCACTGAAGAATATAGATCAAATTTTGAAAAGAAACAATTTCAGATCTACTTTGATTGTTTTGTAGAGAGAAACAGACATATCTTTCTTTTAATTTTCACCTTTTTGAATTTTTTTTCCACCCCGTGATTATTTGAGACTTTTCAAATAATGTTTTATTCAGCTGTCAAAATGGAAAGTCAACAGTTCTTTGCAAAACCATTTTGTTTTTGAAAACGCCTGTTTTCTCCAGTGAAATCACTGTCCCGTAAAGCAAACTGAACTGCTTTAACCCTTGACAGAAGACCCTTATTAGAGAGGCACAAGCTGATGTCCTCTACCCCCATTAAGGCCAAAGCAAAGCAGTTCAGGTTGGTTTGTCATGAGATGGTCTTCTAAATACACTTTCCCCAAAGATACCCCATCTCCGGTATTCCCTCCCTCACGTTCTGAACCTGGGAGTGAAAAATTCCAAGTTTCTTTTTCTGGCATCTCTTCCTTCCTTTTCTCCTTTCACACATGCAGCTATCTATTTAATGAGGTAAAATGCAAGTTTTAAGTGGAGCTTTAAAAAATCAATACATTGGTGACTTACTAAAGCTCTTTCACTGTCTTCCTTATCCCACATATCTAAATGCTGTTGCCAGTTATTTACTGAGGAAGAACCCAAAATAGAATGATTCAGCTCAAGCAGCTGGCACAGACTTAGGAAAACTGATAGGCTGAACTTGACCAGCCGGCTAAAATATGTTAAGCCTTTTTAAATATTTTAAAAAGCCATTTGCCTAATATAGGTCAATGCAAAAACCCGTGTAATGACAAGGAAAAGCTATTTTTGGATATTAATGTATTGTCTATCAATTCTAGATTGTCCTTGTTTAGCAAAAACCAGGGAGACATGCCACAGCACTTATGCTTGAAGCTAGAGCTAGTGCTCTTTAAACAAAAGAATCAGCATGAGAGCTCTGAGCGTATCATAAAACTCTAATCATTAAAAATGCTGTTGGAGTCATAAATATTTATTTTAAGGCCAAACCTAATTCTAACGTTCACAGACTCAAGGCTGTTCACCAAACAAGGCAGCAGATGGTTTAATTTCTTTGAGATAAGCCATTTATTTCAATATTATTAAACAGCTATTCAATCAGCCAAAACTTGTCATATTTGGAATCAGCTGTTCATAATTATATTCCATGATTTTCTGATTTCCAGCAAGAAAGGTAGGAAAATAATCTTTTTTTTTTTTGGGGGGGGTAGTATCTATAATTATTACAGTACTGCAATTATTTAAATTATTATTTAAATTATAAAGCCAACAGCTTTAAATTAGGCCAAACCCCCGAAGGGAGTTTGAAAAACACCTTTTTAAGAAATCAAATTCCATCTATAAATAGAAGCCAAACTCCACAGAAGTCTAGGCCAAATAATTATGGAAAAGGCTCTTACAGTACTATAAAACTCAATTGGCTCTGCTGAGATTACAGAGAAGAAAATTCTAGGTCTTAGGGTCCCAGTAAAGGCCTTTGGGCTTTTAGCTATGGGACCAACAAAAAGAACTTTTCAGCTTATCCCAGGTAGCAACCCAAAGAGATAAATGAGTATGTTCCTGGGCATTCAGAGGTTTAAAGATAGTTTAAGGTTAGTTATAGGCTAGTACTTGGATATTTGTATCCTAGAAGTCCTAAGAAGGATTCCTAGAAAAATGCTCTTCAGTATCATATGGAAGCAGCTGAAAGGTCCAGTCCAAGATAGAATATGAAGTTCAAATAGCTGCATTCTCTGTTTGAAAGACCTCAGATATAAACATCAGAACTGCTGGACTGATGCTGTCAAACAAATGCAGGAAGCAGTCTAATAGGCTGAAGAGAGTGCAAAAGAGGAGTCACTGAAATCCTGGCTACTTGTTACAATTTAGGTTTAGGTTTATACGACGGAGATCAGGAGCAGCATTAGGAGACGTGGTTTCTGCAATTCCATGTAATAGAGATGGCCATGTCAAAAAGTAGCAAGGTTTTTCAGGAAGCAGATGGTTCTCAGTATCTACGAGATGACCTGATCATGGTTGAAATTTCTGAAAAGACTACAGATACTGTTGTAAGATGACTAGATAAGCATTTGAAATTCTGAAGAACCAGGGAAAATGAGAAAAAGTTCGACTATAGGAAAGAATAGTTCCACCTCCTAGAATGCAATATATGAGAGGTGCATCATTTTATTGCTGCAGTGAGATGATATCATGGGCCATATGTTTAAAGATTGATTCCGTAGTCAAGAGTTTTCTGAACCAAGTCTTCGAAGTCATACATTCAAAGCCCAAAGAAACATTATTAGAAAATGTTAAACAAAGAGGATATGTTTGACTTGGAGTGGAGCATAGCCTAATGCAATGATCTGTATTTCAATTGGTGTTTTGGATTTTAGCCTACAGAAAGATGTCAACATTTATCTAAATTAAACGCAAGAAAGCATTCCCTGTGAAAAGAAGAAAGGAGAGAGAGGGGAAGAAGAATACCTCTTTCAATCTCTAGACCCTTTGAGCACCAGTTCAGTAGCTCTATTCAAGCCCTTGGATCCACACAGACCT
The DNA here is from genome assembly GCF_040807025.1 of Struthio camelus. Classification (NCBI taxonomy): domain Eukaryota; kingdom Metazoa; phylum Chordata; class Aves; order Struthioniformes; family Struthionidae; genus Struthio; species Struthio camelus. Next base: position 129,703,470 of record NC_090943.1, read on the forward strand.
GCTCTTCAACTACAACTGCACAAGTTAACACAATTTTTGATAAGGGCTCTGAAAACAGAGATTTGACCAGATAAGGTTGTGAGGAATTGTCACAGAAGAAGCAGTCTTCTCATTTTAAATTCACTAGACAAAAGAATTTGTTATATTGAGGAAATACTCTGGGAAAACAGAACAGAATTCATTGTGCGTACTACAAATTGGCAAGACATCAAAACTAAAATGGCAGGAAAACTTTTATAGCAATCTAGGCCAGTACAAAAAATCTTGTCAAATACTGATACAAGTAAAGATTTTACTGATACAAGTAAAGATTCAACACGTTAGAGAATGACCATATCCACTTGGAAGGTTCACCATCTTTGAAACAAAACCAGATGAAAGTACGTGAAAATCTTGAGATATATGAGGCAGTTGATAAAAAAATAAAACTGTACAATGCAGATTTTTCAGATTATAAAACCCTGGCATGGTTAGGCGGTCAATTCCCTTTGCTGGCAAAACTTCACTAAGACTAATTTTGAATATCACCCGTAAGCATTCCATTTAGCTGCATTAAGAAGGGAAAAGAAAAATATATAAAAAGAAAAAAGCCTCACAGTTTAACAGCTGAATCATCAAGATATTCTCTTAGAGAAGGATAGAAGGTTTATCGTCTGATTCCCGAATATGTTTTATAGTAATAATGAGGTTTGAATAGACATTTATATAATAGTTTGCTAGGTATCACAGCATAATTTACATGTGATGAGCTTAATTTGCATACTTTTACCTATGTCCTGCTCACTTCCATGTCCAATAGATGGCCTGAAATGGAATAAACATATACTTTCTAACTCCACGACAGAACAGCTATTTAGCAAACAAAACAACTTCTGTGCTGAGCAAGACCTAATGATTTGTCAGCTGCACTTCCTTCCTATGGCAGAGGTTGGCATGCAGTACTTCAGGGAGAAATAAGAGATTAATTTTCCCCAAATGAAATTTCCTAGCTATAGATCATTTTAATCAGCACATTACTCATGCACTGCACAAATTCAGCTTGTGTCTAACTTCCACAAATTACGTATTTCGTTTTGTACTAATGTGTTAACAATCATATAGTCATTTTGTGGTTGGATCCCTTCTTCTAACTTTGTGTTACTATAATATTGTACATGAACGTTAAAGGGACTAATTTACTATGATTTTCATATTCTTTTCATATCATCCTTGAGATTTTAAACTGAACATAGAAAGAAGAGAATTTACAAAGATACATTTTTTTGCAGTCTAAATATTTACCTCTTTCGGTTTTGGGAACTAGCCTGTATATTAGATTTGGATAAAACACTGGCGACAGTTTTGGAGGGAGAACTTGCCACCATCAACCAGAAATCTGGGAGGAAAGAGAATATCAGTAATTAAAAATGAGATGATGGCTGCCACTGAAACACTACCTGCCAGGAACTGCTTTTTTGCATATTAAAAGAGTTTGGCAAGTGAGACATCCAAAGACCTGTAAGCAAACCAGAAGATACCGTATTCCTAGTTATGCACAATATCGAGTATGACTTCACTAGTTTTCATTAACGAATTTTGAAGAACATTTGACACTAGAGCAACTTCTAGACAATTGGTGGCTGTTGAAGAGGACTAGGACAGTATGCGTCCCCAGACAGAGAACATGATGCACTGGCAGATGCTAGTGGGACTTAAAAACTTCAGTTCCTTCTCGCTAAGAGTTTTGTGCCTGAATAGGAGCTTCATGTCAAGAAGATTGCCTCGTTATATGCAGAAAGTCAGAGATATAGCTAGGATCAATTTTTAAAATAATCAGTATAAAGATATTCACAAAAGCTGGCTTTAAGCACAGACGGTTGCTTGCTCTAGCTGTTGAAGAAACAGATATATTTGCAGAATTAAATTTCAAGTCCTACACACAATTCAAAGTAGCAGCCCCTTCCTACCCCCTTAATTCAATTTAAGTTATTTTTTGTCAATATTCTTTTCCTTTTTTTTTCTTTTTTTTTTTTTTGATGATTAAAGGCTTTATTGCCCCCTTGAGTGTTCTGAGAATTCTTCCAAAATGGATGCAGACTTTTTTATTGTGTTCTGTAACCAATTTTGGGTGCCAGTGATCTGGAGCTATTAGAAAGAGATTCAAATGTCTATTGTCTTGTTCTTGTACAGTTGTACAGTCTCCAAGAACAGCACTTCCCAAGATTTCTTCATTTCCATATTCACTAATACTATCCTCTCAGGAGAAAGCTTCATAAAATACAAGTTCCCTTGCACAGATAAATCTGTAAGGTTTCCCCAGATATCTGGGATATAAAAGGAGAAAATGAAAGAAACTTCCATCGGTTATTCTTCTTCTCAGTAAAGTCCTGAAAACTCAAGTCACAGGCCATCTGCAGACTGCCATAAATAGAAATGGACAGGCAGAAGGAACATACTAGAGAGGGAGCATTTTCCTACCATCTATGCACTCAGTGTGATAACTATAGTTGTGCAAGAGGTAGGGAAGCTCTGAGCTCCAAGGTTACTGTAGAATCACACGTACTGGACTTTATATGGGAGAAACTATGCCACCCAGTGGAAGTTTAAAATTAAAGACTAAAAAGCAATAGGAGAGGAGAGGTGGGGAGGGGGGAGGTCTTTCAAATTTGGAAATGAAACTTATGAAAAAACTGTTTATGCAAACAAATATAAGGCTGTTACAGAGTCAATATATCAGCAAAAGATAAAATGATATGAAGAAATTGTATTATGATACAGAAAACTGATTTTCATTGATAGCAATGCAATTCCTACTCTTTTATTGTTTGCCGAGAGGGAGTCAAACTGACACTAGACAAGCAAGTCTTCACGTTAATTAAGATTTCATAAAGGCATTTGATATGCCACAGCAGACCTACTGCAATACCTTGCAGCTTCTGTTAGCCTAGGGTTTCACTTTTAAGCAAATTAGAAGAGAGGAGAGAGAGAGGACTAAGTGAGCGTGGTTCCCTACACAGTGCAGAGTCAAGATACAGGCTGGGGCAAGTCCAGACCCAGCAGCTCATGATCATATCCACAGCTTCCAGACACGTCCAGTACGAGGTGCTAAAAAGAACACTGTACACAGTCTATATAAATATAAAATACAGAATATCAAATGGTGGTATTTGCGAATTACTTACTGCAGGCAGAGTTTTAAAGAAAAAATTATTGAACGTCATACTGAATATGAAAGTAATTTTTGGATTTCAGTGGCAATAAACTCTTAGTTCACACAGTAACATCCTGAAGAACAACTTTACTGTTTGGTTGGCCGCATTTCTCTTTTATTTTTTTAAGTAACTTTTTGCTTCTTTCCTGATACACAGTTTCACATTTTAGTGCAGCCTCTTCGGAAAGCCTCTGCAAGTACTCAGGGGGAGCTCCAGTCAAAGGGTCTGTGAAATGGTAGTTACGTAAAAGGGAAAATGCCCAGACAGGAACTATTTATGACGTCATACAAAGTCGAGTACTTTGCAAAACAATTATTTCTTATTAGTATTACCTAGAACATTCTTCCTTGACTGAGTGACTATTCAAGTGTTAAAATTTGGTACTACAGTTTCAAACTAAACCTCAACACTGGAAAATTAAGTTACGGAAAGGCTGACAGAAAATACCTGAACTTGAAAAATTAGGGAGCCTACCTAATTTATCAGACAAACTCCCCAGAACCTTGAGATAAAGACAGAGGATAAGCAACTGATTTGAAAAATGTGCTACTATGAAAATTTATTTAAAATATTTGCTGTAGACAAATTAAAGAGTTAGTTAGGTTTGAGGTATCTTTATTTTATTTTCTCCTTTTTCTCTACTGCCTCACAGTCTATGACAACATAGAAAAAGACTATAATTTTCCAAAAAAAAAAAACTTTAAAAAACAACAGTTTACATTTTACTTAGAGATGTTTTTTATTTCACCTTAACAGATACTCACTATTAGCATGTCAGACAGTACTAACAGTGTCACTTGTCACCTGTACAGTTAGTTAGCAGAATGCAACAACATGAGTGTTATTTGGGATTTTTTAGACATTTGCATGTTTTTGGATGTTGCAAAACATCCCCCAAAAATGGTAATTACAGAACTTAAGCTATAACAAAGCTTAAGGAGCCTATTTGATCTAGCTATTTTAGGAACAAGACTTTCAAGAGAAAGTTTTAATGAAGAATGAGTAACACAACCATTTCAGGCCGTTGCTAGTATTTTCTTCTTCTTATTCAGAAACACAGGCATTCCTTTAATCCTGCTATACAGATTGTAGTGGTCTATTTATTAAGGTATCCCAATGAGTAACCAGCAGCTTTCACATTTCAATATGAATTCCTACACACACTGCCAAATGTTGCCCACCTCACAAGCAAAATGAGGAAGCTGAGGGGATATGCAGAACTAGACAGCATTCTGAGCACCAAACATCTTACTTTGCAGCTATCCTATCTTGTATTGCTTCTTTCCATCACAGTCACAAAAAGCACTATCTTTTTCTACATCAGTTCTTATACAGACTATCATTTTGATTATTCATATGGACAATCTTATTAAGTGGCACGCTCAGTGATAACACAAAAAACTATTGAAAAGAAATTTGTATGACTATATTTGAGTCTTCTCTTTTACACATTAAATTACATCCGAAGTGGACTTCAAAATGTTGATGTTTCAGCTTTTTTAAAGTCACGCAAAAATGTGCATTTTTCACACTTTTTAAAATATATCATCCCTTAATGAATAAACATAATCATTAGAATCAGGGAAACGATATTAAAAGAAATGGGGGAACAATGTTAAAAAGACTATACCACAAATCAACTGCCATTACAGTTATTATAGAATTATTTTAAAAGGGGAGCTGTTTAGACACTCTTACTTTAAGAGTAAAGTTTTTTATCAAACTTGTGGCACACTTCTTCTGGAACTGAGCACAATCTAGAAGTTTTATTATTTTTATTGGACCTATGATTATCTTAAAACAAGGAGTCTTAAATTTAATATACTGTTTAACAGCATCCTATTTACACACAAAGTACAAATAGAAGTGACTGGACTGTCTTGGGTGTTGTTCCACCGTTTTCTCCAATGCCCCTGGCAACTTAACACGTTCCTCTTTTCCTTTCTTTCTAGTTAAGGGTTTCCCTCCTATACAACACTCAGTGTCTCTCAGGTATCAAGTGAACCTGTAAGCCAGTGTTGAGCTGCTACCAATTAAATTATCATGGCTAAAAAACCTCCCCAACACTATAAACCAGAAACAGTTGCATTATTTTTCTCAGCTAGGGCAGGTTTCATTTCCTTTATTTTTCCAGTGTGGAGCTCTAGAAGATGAAGGCTATCTCTTGATGTTCAGTACGGCTCCTTACCTATATGAAGTTGCAACCAATTTCCTAGTCCAATTCCAGGCTGAGAAACTGCACTTCAGCAAATTGCAGTGTTTTCTGTACTGCTAAGCAGAGTGTAAAAGCCAAACTGAAGACAACAGAGTTTTCTGCAGTATGTTTTGTATTAGCAAACAATGTATCACCACGGCAATAACAAAAGCTCATGGGTATTACTAATTTTGTAGGAAAAATAGCATCCCTAAATGCTGGTCTGTTTATTCATGTTTCCTAACAATTATACTATATTTTATACAGATTCTTTTCTTACCTTACCCTTTTCAAAGTTTACTGTCTCTTAAAGAGGATGCAGCTATGCAGTACCGCTAAAGGGGAGACTGACTGGCACTCCTCTGATCCTATGGCGAGCCTGTCTAGAGAATTAAACTGATTAAAAAAAAAAAATTAGTTATTTCTCTCTAGTAGTTAGTCTCTACTTTTCTGCAGTGTCCCAATATCTAATAGTCCCTTCCTATACAGCAGAATGTTTCTTCCCCCAAGCTGTCTTCTAATAGATTATTTACCTGCAGTTTTCCACCTCCCCGCCTCCACCTTGCACGCCTGCAATCTCCTCAGTGCCAAAGTGCCAAGACTCTTTTCCTCTTATCGACGGATCTATCCAAGATACACCTCCCCTGTAGAAAGAAGTCCCCTTTCAGAAAGTAATACCAGAGCACCAGATTTTTATTTCAGCTTCTCTTGTGAAGAAACAGTGTGGTTATTCTGCTTTTCACCATTACCCCCTTTCCACCAAAGACAAAACAGATGATCTGTAAGGACACAGACTTGTCAGTTATTCCACACTGTTTACTACAAAGATATTGCACAGAGCAGCTTTGAAGTGTGAACTGTTCTGTTGTTTCAGTGGGTGAAAACTGAGACATTGAAGATGAAGTCAACATTAGATTACCTAATGCTTAAAAAACAAGCAAGTAAAGAGAAGAGATTTTATGACAATTGTAAGAAAGGCTAACACATGCACTGGAGCTGAAACACGCATAGGGGAAGGAATGTAGAAAGCAGTAGTAAGCCAGCGTGTCCTGTTTCAAAGGAATGGGTGATACACAATTCAGACTTAAAAGAAATCTGAATGAATAGACAGCTGAATAGTTGTTTGCCCTTTAAATTATCTAAAACCTGAACATTCCTGGTAGAAGCAGTACAAAGGATGAGAAGGGCTGAGCTCAGCTATTTGGATTTTGTTTGGTAAGTATTACGAGCGCAACCGCGGCTTCTTGTTATTGTGAGCATGCAGAGGAAGGAAGGAAGTGAATCTCTTTAGGACAGTGAAGTCAGCATAGCAAGTACTGGAGAAGTTATTTCACCGATACGTAGAACACTTGGGACCTCACAAACGTCTCCGACCTGCTTTTGAAAAGCAAGGAATATTTTTGCCAAGTGGCAGAAAGGACAGCAAATGAAAAACAAAATCCACTTCGTAATAGGATTCTAACCAGGCACAGGAACATCCCATTGTAGAAAACAGCTGAAATATGGGAAACTGTCGTCTGGTAATTAGAGCACTAGATTCCAAGCCAGAACTCAGTTTTGGATGGATGTTGAGACTATGGAAATGTTTTAGAAGAAGGAGGAAGATGGCTTAAATACTTCACATGAACTTGACTGACATTTTAATAAACTGAGAGATGCTTGCATTTAATTTAACGCAGGTTATAACAAGGTAAAATAAGGGAAATAATAACATACTTTTAGATGTTTTAGAAACTGCAACACTGGCTAAAAGAGCTCCTGCTCTCTAACACCTGCCGTTTGCCCTCTCTCCTCCATGCTGATATGACAAAAGTAAGTGCCGTGAATTGGGTCAGAGAACTGATCTGGAAGAAAAATAACAAACCGCTCTAAAACTAAAAGGCAGAAATGCATCAGGAAAGTAATTGTGCTAAGGACGAGTGGATATGTATGTTCACAGGCATAGATGTTCTGTTCTAGTCAATGCAGAAGCTTTAGTCTTTTGATCAAATCACTCATTCAACAAAATGCAAAAACGTTACTACCTTTCGCAATCATTTGCAGCTTATTAAGAGGAGATCTTTGTTTCCCAAGTTTTTGATAGAATAAAAGAATTGTTGACCGTGCTCTAACAAATAGACTTATTCGAAGCCAGTTCTACTTTTATTTTTTTGTCAGGGTAGCTCTTCAAGGTTATACTATATAGAACATGCTATTCCAGCAAAACACTTTTACTGTGTAAACTGTCCATAATAGCAATAAAAAGTACTTCTTCTGTACTAGCAAAACTACACACCCACACAGCAATCAGTGCAATTTTGGCAGTATCTGCAGCTGTACCAGCTGTACCAGCAGCTTTCATTGATGTAGCAGTGCTATTTTAGGGATGTGAAGAGACAATCTCATGACAAGAGACTGGATCATGAAAGGTAATTTTTTTTATCTCTTCATGGGCTCAATAGAAACATATTTTCAGAATCATGTATACACTGTAAGTGCTGTTCTTCTATAAACATCAATCAAGAGTAATATGATAATATAACCTATACATTTAGCTTGCTATTCTCTGGAAGTAAAAATAACTAAGAACGGAGGATTTCATTTGACAAACTGATTAAACACCTATAAATAGTTGTGACAAATGGCAGAGTAATATCATACAGGCTGCACTTAATAAAGAAAATGGTATGTTCCATAAAAATACTATCCTTATAAAAGCCATTGCCTTTGGAATATATATTATATATATGTATATATGTATTCCTAGCATATATAACATACAGTGTTGAAAATGGTTTGGGGGCACCAAATCTTTTTTTCATCTGAACAGGAGGTGGGTTGGCTTGATAGCTCTGGATTCTCTAAATAAAATTTGGTATTGCAACACCGTCTCTCAAGCCAAAGGGTGAAGAATTCTGATTAAAAGAAGTATTTACAGAAATATGCATAGAATATTAGCATCTGATCATAGTTAAGCCATTTGATATATTTAAGAGCATTAATCAACAAACTCCTATTAAACTCCTTTTACTAAATTTAAAATCAGAGGCATGTTATTTGAAGAAAAGTCATTCATGAAATGACCTTACAACTTTAAGATAGTTAGTTATGTGAAAGCTTTAAAAATACCAGAAAATGCAAGATTTATTAGTATTTTAAAGCTAAACACTGAACAACTAAACTCAGCTGCTAAAGTCCTAGAACGTGCAGTTGACTACTGCACTTTTTTGCCACTATTTTCATGCCAAACACACTTCCCCTCCAAGTAGAGTTGCGATGTGATCACTTCCTGACTTATTTCCACCAAAAAGTGAGCCAAGTCAAAAAAAGTGGTAAACTAGATTGTTTTGATCAGTCAGGGATTGATCAGATGAGCAGTTCAGCTAGCAGATGTTAAGTGTGTGACAACCTTCAGCAGGGAAACTAGTGATACTGCAACTCAAGGCAGGTAATCAGCCAGCCCACACAGAGCCACATTACTTCACAGGGAAAGAGATCAGGCTGTGGCAAGGGAAGAAAAATCATATGAAACTGCTCCTTAATACCATGAAATAAGGTTGGAAAAACACAGCACTGAGTTTTAATCACCGGATTCTCTGGATGAAGAGGTAAGTTTTTTAGAAAGTGAACCATGCTCCAGTCCACACAATGACACTGTAGTAAGCATGTCAATTGCTAACAGGCACCCAAATCCTTTCTCTTCTGCAAGCCATCCATGTCTATTTGTTTTGCTGTCCATCCAGTTCATTTTTTTCCCCCAGTGGCTAAAGTTCATAAATTGTCTCAAGAAATTAAATGAGTTTTGGATCACAAGTACCCAAGACTGAGAACATTGAAGAGTGATTGATTTCATATTTTTAAATATAAATATCAATGTGCTATAAGAATAAAACCAATGTGTGTTGAGTGCACAAGGGAGGAATTTGACATATTTTAAATTAAAAAAAAAAGAACTTATCAATAAAGTTTTCCTTCTACAAATCACTGGTTTTCTGTCTATATCAGTAGCCGCCGGATAAGTCACTTATATTCCACCAATACAAATGAAGTATGATTAACTATATGATAACTATGCCATGAATATGAATGATTCACATTGATTCAGAACCACAGCAACCCTTCCCATAAAAACTTTCTCTGTCGATGAAGTACACTCTTCTGTCAATACAGGCTGGCATTAAAAGGTTCACAAGAAGAAAAGGTTCAGTATGGCAGGACACTGGTGTAATAATCCACAAGAATGAAATGTGAGGCTGCAAGGAAGGGTCGGTGGGTTCAGCAGAGAATAATAACAACCTTTCAAAAGTAGGTAAAGTAATGCACAAAACCAGTTGCTCTTCAAAACCAGCTTCTTATCCTAACCTACATCTTGAAGCCTTCCAGATATCAGTTTTGTATTCTTTAAAAGTAAGAAATTACGTGAGGCTGACTGGACTTTATATTGTTTTTACTGTAACACCAACATACTGTTCCAACAAGAGCATCGGATGCTGAAAGACATGATTACTTCAGTTACATATTGGGGAAAGAATAGACTAGCGCAGAAAATAGTGGTTTAACAGCCATTAAGGTGATTTTACATCACCCTCAGACATTAAACAAATAGTTATAACACTGGCACGCTAATGGAAAATTGTTTAAGTTAATAAAAAGAAAAGCTATTAAAAAACTCATAATGTCAAGAAATTCTTTAAGCTCTTTGTGATGGGAAACAGAATCACCCAGTGGAATGCAAACAAATGTTTCTGTCAGCTACAGAGAGATCTGGTCTCCATTACCCAGGCTGTCATGACATCTTGTATTTGTGAGGTGGACTTTTGAAGAAGTCAGGTGTCGTTGTCAACAACGTGTGCCTGCCTGAACTACCGGTATGACCTGGATGCACCCTATCTCCTCTTCACAGTATCCCTGCTACTTTTGATAGAAATGAGTCTTATCTTGTATTTTTAATCCTGTTGCCGGTATTACAGAAACTTTAGCCTGTGGTCCAGGGATACAGTAGCACAGAGCCCTTGCAGCCAGAAATGAATCAGATCATTTAGGGCTGACTTTCTATTTTTTCAAATTCCAAGGTTGCCTAACCGATTGCGACACTGCATGGATCCACAAAACAGAACAAAGGAAAGCAGTAGAGACCACAAATTGCTGGGGTATACTAAAGCCCATGAGAGTTCATAGATCCAAATTTTATCACAATCTTTAAAATGTTATGTAATCATTTTCTCAAGTTTTAAAAAAGTTACAGAGGAGACAAGAGTGATGACAACAACATAGGTAGCATTTTTCCTTCATGTTTTAATAAGCATTGTGCTCCCTACTTATTTAATTTTGCATAGTGCCTCAACAGAACAAATGCCATGAGATTAACGTTGTATTTTTGGTTTGCATTAACATGAGAACGTTCCTGGAAAAAGGGACACACACAGAGACATAATTGGGAGAAATAAAGATTCCATCTTCTCACAAATTCAACTTTACTATAGTATTTCTTAAAAAAAAAAAAGGCACTCAACCTGACACTACTGTGTTTTGAATCTACAAAACATGCAGCCATGAATGAACTGATCTAATAGAAACCCTTGGGGGCAGAAACAGAATTAGTTTTCTGTTGCCTGAGCCAGCTAACCTGACTAATCCTGAAGCCACGCAATCACTAGACAGGATACAAGGGAAATAGGAGGGAGTAGCAGCTAGGGCCAGAGCCTGAAACTGCAGATGGAAGGCCGATAGTGCAACTGCTCCTTCTGGCAACAGCTCACACTTACATTGTTTAATTGTAACTTGAAACCACAACTTTGGCCTGAAGGTCACAGTGAAAAAATTACAAGCCGTCTCTAATAAAAGCCTCTTAAATTTCTAGAATAGAATCAGTACTTTTGGAGAAGGAAATTGCAGGAAGAGGAGAGAAACTGGAGAGAAAAAGAACTAAACAACATACCTCTGCTTTCCATTCAACTGAAAACAAAAGACTACATTAAACAATACTCCTTTCCACACATTAAGATGGAACATTGCAATGAGAGTAAACCATAATACAAAACAATAATAACACTAATCCAGGCTTCTGCTTATTTGAGATAGAAAACTGCCTCTCACACTGAAGTGCTCCCTAGCAGAGCAAGTGCCTTGGTGAACTCAAAAAACTGCAGTATCTATCTTTAGCACAACAGACCTTTCATCACCCTATGCACTTAAAACACTTCTATTGCAAATACAGCTAGTCTGACATGAGTGGAAATTCTAATTAAAAAAGAAGATTCTCTTTGGTGGCTTTGTGTGTGTGTGGGGGGGTTTTTTTTTGGGGGGGGGGTTTAAACCCACTTATTTTGTGTGAGGGTATCATGCTGTTTATACTACATACACACCATAATAAAAGGGTTACCTTTCAAGAAAAAAATGACGACCCTGTGTATTGAATTTGTTTGGCACATGGATCTGAAATGCAAAAGATAATAAAGGCAACATCTAGAAAAACTTCTAAATATGCGAAAAAGCTTTAGTTTTATTAATATTTAAAACAAAGTGTAAATATTAATTAATATTAAAAGTAAACTCATCACCAACTTTTCCTACCCTCTGCTCTGTCAAAAAGTCTCAAGGTTTGTTTCCAATAACTGAATCCTGATTTCTTACTCAAATTCCCTGGGTTTTGAGTTGCACAGAAGACAGTCCATTCTTGGCTTTGCCTTCTAGAATGCCTGTTTTATGGCGTGCTATGCACCACCGTCATGTTTCATACCCCTGTAGTAGGCTGAATTACCAGTTATTCTTATTTAACATTCATATTCAAGTATTCTGGGTTTGTTAGCATAGCTACATGTACACTATGCTTTCAATACCAACCACCATTTTTCACTCGCTCTTTGCTCAAAGGAAACAAAGCCCTTCCACCAAGAAGAGATGCATCTCAGGATGGACAGGGAGCCAGAATGGCGAAAGCAAGGGTTCAGTGCAGGATTTACAGACACTACTTCACTCCAGTAACCTAATGCGACAGGAGGAAAGACCCTGTTGTGGCCTTGGGGGTGGGAATGTCTTCCCGCCGGCTGCTGCCCTGCATGGCTGGAGACACCCTGATAGGCTGACATGGGGCTGCCAGGCAGGGGTTAGCCTTGCAGCCCTTCCTGTACTCAGGGGTCCATCTCTGGTGCCAAGTCGAACAGCCAGTTCTGGTTAAATAATAATCATCTGCCTCCTTTTCCGTTGAAGGGGGAGAAGGTGGAATCAAAGAGGTTCAGCGATCCTAGCACCTCTCTCCTGCTGCTGCCTCCTGGCTGAGATGCAGTGCCTGTGTGGGGTCACGGGTGCTGAACATGGGCACAAGTTTCAGGTGTCAGTGTCAGCAGTGTGTTATTAATATACTCAGGCACATAGCAAGCCGTGTCCTGAGAGCTTGCAGGGAATAGGTGCATTAGGACAGCACTGACGTACAGTTGTGCAGATGAGCATCTCGCCTTCGCATGTCCTAGTTCTCACAAGTTTGACATCTGTAGAGGTCCCTGTTCTAAAAAGTGACAAAATGGTAGCAGGCAGCAGGGGTACCTCACGCTAAGAAACACCGTCACGTCATTGCATTGCATAAACCTTTTCTGTTTTGTTTGATTTGCCTAGCTTTTAACCTAGCTCGGCTACCACTGCTTCCCTAACTCCGTGGCCCCTTCTATATCCAGCATTCTCCCTCATGCCACCCCAACTTAGCCTTCTATTAGCCCAGTGATTGTCATGAATCCCCATGCTGGGTTTGCGTTGGTGTCAGTGTGCCAGTAAGTGAAGGTTAGGGTTTGATCCCCGTGGGCTTTCATAGCCTCCTCTGCAGAAACTGCAAGCCAAGGATCGCTGTGGGATGCTGGGATGAGTTTAGGTCTAGGATAATGGTGCTTGAGTTAAGGTTACAGGTAGTTAAGGTTAAGGCACCTTGGAGGTGATATGTGCTGATAAGCTGGTAACTATTACTAGAAGACTTAATATTCAATTTTAAAAGGCCCAGTAATCTGCTTTTTTCTTTCTTGTCTCCATTTCCTGATATCGAAGAGATTTATAACATCTTACATACAGATTAAATGATGTGCCCACTGCAACAAAAATGTTTCAGAGATCCCGAATTCTAGTCAATATCTCCTAATTTGCAAGCTAGCTAAATACTTTGTTTTCTGTGTATGGTTGCCCATTTTTGCCCTAGTTTTTATCTTACTGTTCTGTTCTGCTATGCATGTTATAGCAGCAGCACTGCTTACACTTGGGACAGGGAGAAAGTTTGAGAGAAATAATGGAAAACAGGTTCTCATTATAGCATGTAATTACATCATTTCCTCAGATTATGTTTCAGTAAAATACTGTAAATTCCTTATTTTCCCATAAAAAATTCTTTGTATGATATCAGTGTTGTGCCTCTGACCCATAAAAATTATTTTTACATTAAAAAGGATATTACTTTTCCCTGGCATCAGCACTTCCTAGGGCCCTTTGGAAGAAATACCATGTTCTGCTTGTTCGCTTCTTGGGTCCTGGCCTCCAAAGCTGTCTGCTGCAGAATCTTGTCCCTGTACAAATACTCTTGTACGACTACATTAGCGGTTAGGATTGCACTAAGAAAGCAAATATAAACCTTTATGGTATGTTACTGCAGTTGGTTACTTCTAGCAACACCATGAAAAGTCATTGGTTACAAATTACTTTTAACAATATTGCAGGCTCATCTTTTTTCTTCAAAATCAAGTCAATAAAAAAAACCCCATACACATTTTATTGACTTAAAGTGAATACATGTTGAAAAAATTTCTGCCACACAGTTTTGCTTTTACTTAAGAAGCTGTTAATTCTGTTGCTAGCATACTCATCAGGGAAATTTTGAGTTATTCAAGTGCTTAACTACTGCTCTGGCAATCTTCTTAAAGTGGGAAAAAAACATGAGAAAAGTATATGTGTGGGAACAAATGAAAGTTATAGAACTATCTTGGTGTTGCTTACAACCTGTAGCCTTAAGTTTCTAATTCCGTTTTCTCAATTAAGCACTTACTATGCAAGCCACTTGAGCCTCCAGGGGGAGCATAAATTTGGTGCCTGAAGTTAAACTTTTTGAGTGCATTCCCTCCATGTGTAAATAACATTAACACAATACTGTTGTGATAAGGTCCCACAAAGGTTTTAGTTCTCTTTTCTGATCTGTCTAGCACTGTTACATTTTGGCCCATGCTTCTACATACTTACGCATTGGCAAGTCTTCTCTTTAGAACCCACAAGAGCTTCTCACTGCTCTCTTTCCTTAGTGCTTATTTTTGCTCAATACCAATCCTATGGGAGCAGTGCCAATACTTAGGAGAATAAAAAAAAGGAGGAAAAAAATGAATACAGTATCTGCAATCCGGTGTTATGTTCGCTTCACACATGTTTTAAAAGCATTTAGGACGAAATTACTCGACACTGCAAAAAGGTGGTGGGAAAAGAAACAAAGAACCACACAGCTCCCAACCAGTTGTCACAGTGGTAGTGTCTGCGCTTCCTGAGCAAAAGGACTATTGACTGCCAGTTTTCAACTTTTCCTCTAATTTTCATTGCCTCTATGCCAGCAAAAAAACTTGGCTCTGCATGGTATGGAGGAGTGCATATGTACTATTTCTTGTCTGAGATGGAGCATTCATGCTTTTTCTTTTACGGGAGTTAGGGTAGTTATCTGTTCATTGGTATTTTTATTATCACTTTGTAAATGATAATTGTTTTGAAAAGCTCCAGCTTGGTTATCACATTTTTCTTCAAGTGGAGAGCTCAAAAAGTGTCCTGTGGGAAGCAAGAATACCCCAGAGCACACAGAGAGCAGGACGATCTCACTGCAATAGGAGAACTTAGTCTTGCTACAGCTTTCCTCTGCAGCCCCCAAACATTCCCTTGCACACCTGCTCTCTCTTGACATTCTCAAGCCACAGGGGGTCAGATGGTATGTGAGTGCGCTCTGGAGGCAGTGGGAGGGCATGGATGCAGAGCACAGACAGGTAAGGCTTGCTGAAACGTGGTTGTGGTAAAACGAACAGTGCATGAGAGTTTCTGGGAGTACTGGGCAATGCGGAAAATGAGGTCAAGAAACAGGAAACGGAAAGGTAAAGGATATATATACGGGGGAAAAGTTTTTTACCTTTTATTAAGTCCGTATTCAGTTTTAAGCTTTCTCCTCCACCCCTACTTAATTATCAGATGCAATTGCAAATCAAAATTAGTCTTCTCAGTTAAAACAGAGTATACCCAGGAAATCTCACTGAAGTGGTACAACTCCCTACCAGATTTTTACAAGGGTATCATCTCATGAGAGGCTTCTTTACTCCTTTGATACCTTGAGCCTATGCTGCACCCCCTGAAAACTAAAACCAGTGAGCAGTAAAAATGTTGCTAGAAATTTCCATAACAGTGACACTTGCAAAAACACTGAAACTTTGGATGGAGCTGGGCAAACAAACTACTTGAAAAGTATATAAATGGGGCTGCAGAGTGCCGAATAACTGCTGAGTTGGAATTATGGTCTGTAAAGGATGGTCCCTATGTATTGCCTCATTGTGACAAGCAGGTAATGCTTTGTTTGGAAATTATTAGAAAGGCATGCCTTCCCCGTAAATGATCCTTAAAAGTTCCTTTTGAACAATAATACATTTAGCATAAGAATTTAGACTCTGGAGTTACTGAACTTTATGAGGTTGGCTTAGTTTCAATGTGGAACTCTCAGCTTAGAGTATTTCAGAGCTCTGGCTTCGTAAACACATATGTGAACAAACTTGCCAAAAATAGAAGTGAGATGCCACTCCATTTTTTAAAATTATTTTCTATCATTAAGTGTTTCAAGAATCTTTCTGCCATAGCAACAAAAGAAAAAGACTTACTTATTAGATTTTATATGTCACAGAGGGGAAATAAAACCAAACAAATATTATGCTGCACATCAAACCATGCACATATCCAGCGTATTAAATAGGGAAAAAATCTAATAAGGCCGGATTCTCTCTCATGAAACAGAGAGGCAAAATTGTTGGAGATACTGCCCAGATATTCAGATTCAGCCATCCAAGGCTGTCCCTGGGAGGCCTATGCATTCAAACAGGACAACTACCCAGAACACTAGTGTATAGGATACATGCTGAATTCATGACAGAAATAGGCGTTGCATGAAAGCCTGAAATAAATACACTTTCACTCTTATTAAGAAAAGTGTTCCCAGAGCTTTGTTCAGTGAATCTGAAGTACATTCAGTGGCCTTCATGCCATTCTTCTCGTCAGTTGCAGTCTAGCTGTACAAACACTACTACATAAGCAATATCAGTTACATTATACTTTTAAACAAATGTGGATGGACCCCCGTGGTTTTGTCAATAAGGCTTTCTAAGAAAGATGGAAAAAGCACTAGGCTCAAGAATTGCAAGAATTTCCTTCCCAAGATATTCTAAAAATTGCTTAGCAAATGTTCTTAAAGGCAAGGAAATGACTGATTTAGAGGGTTTTAATGTCACTGTACAGTTTGCAATATGTGTCTTAAACCTGCAAGCTTCTTAGATTTTATTCACCCATTGTAATTGTCAAATTTTTGGTAATTACCAGCTTCTCCAGACAATCCAGTAGTCCTCCCACCAGCATCCTGGCAATTTGTTACCAGCTAATTTCAACTAGAAAGAGCTAGTTCCAGTTCTAAGAGGAACCTTATAGAGTTATCACTAGGAAGAATGAGATTCCATGGAATGATTTGTGAGGAGGAACCTTTGCGCATTTGCCCACAGGTCTCAAGCTTTCTTCTATTAAAACTGGGGATAATACCTATCACCTATCTTTCAGGTGAATAGCTAAAAATTAGTAGCCAACTGCTGAAATAAAAAATGTCCTCAAAAGCTTCATACTGTTAGTATTCAGCTGAAGGAAAATAGTGTCTTCAGTGTGAGAAATTAAAGGATATGGAAGCTTCATGGAAAGAAAACACAGTTCTTTCTTTGTTACCAAAAGGAAGAAGTAGGGGAAAAATGAGTGAGGACCTAATGCACTGAGAACTCAGAGTTCCCGAAGATGTTAGGGTGAGTCTCAGATGCTTAATATATTTTAAAATCAAGTCTAATAGTTTGCATTTGTGAGGAACAGCAGCAATAGCATGTGGGAGGCAAAGAGCAACATCTCCACTAGTAAGGAAAGATGTCACTGTTACCAAAACTCTAAGAAACCAGAGTTAAACCTTCATTCAACTGAAATACAACACACTGACAACTTGCTATCTCTCTCAATGACTTAAGGGAGGAGGTAGTATGCTTTTGTTCAGCTTTTAGAAATGTGTTGAACAGCTTTCTACAGAAGACAAATGTTCAGTGCCTGGCAGAAAAAGGCACTGCCTTCTAGAGACATGAAAAGTTTGAAAGTCTGGCAATTTCTAGTGAACGTTACAGCCCTCTCTGCCACCAGGCTTCTAACACTAGTGTCTCACCAAGAGCATAACTCTTGTATTATGTCCTGTCATAGTTCATGATCCCTTTAAATGCTATCAAAACATCTGCACCTGAGTTCATAATTTGTTCATGTTACTCTATTAATGTGCAGCAGCTAAAATTAAGATTGAAGTACCTTCTTATTAGTGAAATTAACTGGGAGAAACAGGGCACTGGTGATACAAATGCAGGAGAAAGTTAAACACGAAGTTATAGAAACTACAAGAATTTTTCAGGCTGAAGAGTATCGAGAATTTAACCACCTGGCTATCCTGGTATTTTTGTTCCAAAGAGTATTTTGTACCCAGGTTTTTCCAAAGGCATCCATCATATGTAAGGCTGATTCTTCCCTCCCTCATTCCCAGTGCCGGGGTTTTCTTACAGGGTTTGGGATTCTCAAAACACACATGGGAACTTGTTGGGAGTCAGATATGAGGAGGAGCCATTCACACACAAGGGCAATGCAAGGTAATACAGGAATCAAAGTACCTGGTATATTGTAAGAAATTTGGAAGAAAAGGGTGCAAATGTAACAAAAAGAGAGAGGCCAGCCTCTCTTCTGCTCCTCTTTGCAAGGGTGATAAGATCCATGGAAATCACAGCATCTCTGTCGCCGCTTGCAGGAGAAGGAGATGCTCACACATTCCCCTTCAGCACTCTTCTTGCTTTCAGTAGTTGTTCAGCTAACTCAAATTATCAAGTAAAGGGCCAGACACATGAAGTGAAGCAAGCAGACTCCACTGACTGTGGAAGAAATTCAACCTCTAACGGTAACTAGGGATGTAGCCAACATCATTCAGTGGCAGGATATGTATATGGTAACACATTAGGTCAGACTTCTGGCACAAATTTTATGCACGGGTGATTTGAGGCGTCAAAGGGAGTTACAGTAGATTTATTTCTGCACAAAGTGAGGGCAGGTTTCCCTGCTATTTCCACACTGACTTATTGACATGTGCTTGCTGATCGTTAGCCACATACGCTGCAGGCATGTCCAAGCTACCCCAACCTGAGGAAAAAAGGTCACAGACCCTTCCTAAAGACCTGCCAGGATGGTGAAAAAAAGAAGGCATGTTTTTGAAAGAGCAGCCATGTAGTGGATCTAGTTTGTCTTGAATAAATGAGAGCAAGATTTGACGTAAGACTACAGTATACACAAAGTATTGAAGACTTGCAGACTCGTGTTCATGTTTGTCAGCAGTTACACACCTTTCATTGACTGCACTGAGAACACTTTGATAAGTTACAGCCTACCAGTGGGAGTAGAGGGTTTGCAATCTTATGTACATTAATTATTAATTACAAACTGAGTCTTAGCTAGCACTTTTTTGTTAACTCCTCTATAGTTGTCTGTCATGATGATATATTCCCAGGCTTAATATGTTTAGATCTGTATAGTTTTTGATAAACAGTAGATAGATGCTGCTATGTGAAAAAGATACGATGCCCATGAACACCAAGCACTTAATAAACTTCAAGTGGTTTACAAATGATGTCTCCAGACCACAGTTCAGGAATCAGAAAGAGCATAAATCCTGATGCATGTGAATGTGTTCTCCCTGGAAGACCGCAGTGGAATTATACACATGAACATTTGACTAAGAACCAGATAAGCGTAGCAGTCATGCTCCAGAGAGCGTAAAGGATCAGTGATAGCCCCACCAGCTACAACATGGCAGTCTGTCAGTCTGGTGATATTTTTTAGACTATGATATATCTTTCAAGCGAAGGACAAATCTCCGAGGAACCTAAAATGTGTCGCTTTGGAATGGTATAGAGAAAAATTTGGTCTTAATTTTTGTTTTTGTTTACTAAGATACAAAGAACATTTTCCAAGTTATTTAGTGATCTCTGATGAACACTAAAAAATGTTACAGATCTCAGTCCAAGACCTACTTGCCTTAATGATTTCTGTAACCACACTGAACATAAAAAAAGATGAGAATTTCCTTGCTAGTACTTACATTTGGTTCAGATCAACCCTTCAGAATTCTTATGGAAAATTTATCAGTATGATAATGTGCCCATCTTTCAACACGCTTGCAGAAAACAGTGAAAAAAAAATTATTTTGCTTCTCTGCTGAGAAGAGAATGTCACTTATGTCCTCCCAACCAACTTTTCTGCTAAGGCCAAATAGGCAAACAGAACTACACAAAAATGTCAATTTTCCAAGGACTGAGCAGTTTACATATGCTGAAAATAACACTGGTTGGTCATTGACTTTCCCATGGCTATCTACAAACTGATGAACTCAATACCTCTTTGCTACTGCCATTAAATGGTGGAATCGATACTTTTTGCACAAACCTAAAATTTCTTTAAGTATCCCAATTTGCTGCAGTTCCTGCAGGAATTATCTCTGAATCTTATTTATTCTGTGAGCCTTTCTCACAGCAGATAGACATAGTCTCTACCCTCATGCTGTGAGGTCTATTTAACTCTCAGTTTATTTGTTGCACCGATGATGTGACGCTGTTGTAGCTCCCTCACGTTTTTGGCACTTGCCTGCAGTGAATTCAACTGCATTTTTAAGGGTGAAATCACACTTCATCAATACCCGTTTTAAGGTCTGCTCATTTTATGCACCATATGCAAAAACCGTGTGGTCCAACTATCAGCATACGAGTCAACTCACAGTAGCTGGAAACGTCCCTCCAGTCTGCTGCCTCTTTCTCTGGGGAAGCCGAGAAGGGCAGTTTCGTTCTCCAGCCCTCACAACCCCCTTGCAGGGCCTGTGAGCAGCCGAGCGCGCAGATGCCAACCACTCGTGCTCCTGCATGAATGAAGGAGAAGGGGACAGGCTCAGGAAGACGTCTCCTCTGGTATGTGCATGCATTTAGAGTCGGAGCTGCTAACGTGGCGCCTGCATGCCTTGGAAAGAGGCCCTCCCTCCTAGGAGGGTGCACTGCCCTTGGGAAGCTGCGCCATTCCAAATTCAGGTCTCTGCAACCTTGAAATGCTCTGCCAGTTCAGACAACGATGCAGGAGATACTGCGCTTTCTTTTCTTTTTGTGAAACAGAAACACTCCCCAGTCATGGCTACTGAGACAGACTTTCCCCTAAAATTCGACCAATCTCCATTGATGCTTGCTGTTTTGATGGCAGCTCTCTGGAAATGCAGCATTTTGCAAACTTTAGTCTCCGCTTCAGTCACTAAAACAACCAGTTATTTTCTATTATCTGTACTATTAACGGTTATATATTGCACCTACCACACAACAGGGATGGCTTAGTCTTTTACTGATCAAGCCACATATTCTAGCTAATCCCTAAAGTGTCAGATATTTCAGCTCTCAGTTT
This sequence comes from Struthio camelus, assembly GCF_040807025.1. Lineage (NCBI taxonomy): Eukaryota > Metazoa > Chordata > Aves > Struthioniformes > Struthionidae > Struthio > Struthio camelus. The sequence goes on from NC_090943.1 coordinate 129,724,575, forward strand.
ATCAACATGAACCTTTTATCCAGTCCCAGATTTTAAACTTTTTTTTTTTTCCATTTCATTTTCACTTGGCCTGGAGTTTGAAAGCTGGTAAGTTCAGAATTTCTCGATTTTAATAGATGATTATTTGGGCTTATTTGTCCATATTTTCTAAAACAAACACATGGGTTTCTGTGAACGTGTTTTTTATTAGTGAAGTTAGATATGCTTCTTATCGTCTCTCCTCTGGGATAATTTCCTCTTTACTCTCTTTAGTAATCAATCACCATTTCTTTTCTCCTTCATAACTTCTTTCCAAGAGATACTTCCTGCTAGTTTCCTGATGCTATCAAAAGCTGCCTTCTGAAGTTCACAGTCAATAAAGAATTTCATTGTTTTCTGGCCATTTTCAACAATTTACCTTCCATCTTTAATTCTTCCTTTTACTTAGAAATGTGGTCCCCATCTAAGGACATCTTTCACTTTACCCACAAGGCTGTTCTCACTTGTCACTCTGCCTGTGTCCCACTGTATTGTCATCCCCCAAAATATGCAGGTAAACGTGGTGTTTCCTTTCCTGGGTAAAGTTAGAATTTCAGTGAAAATTAACTGGGGATCCTGCATTTCCCATTAGAGGAACTGAACTCCATTGCTGCCTGCCCTGTGCCTTCCAAGGCAAAACCAACCAACTAACCAACAAACCAAGAACAAAAACAAAAACCCAAAACCCAGCCTCCCCCTCGAAACCAGGTCTCTTTTCCCTCATCGCTTATGATTCTGTATTATTACTACTGTTGTCCTTTTTTCCCTTTGTCTTTATTCAAAGACATTCAGTCAAGTCTGCTGCCCCCTTCTCCTTGAACTTCAGTGTAAGAAAAGTTCGAAAAGTCAATATGTACCTTCTGGCCGTATAATAAATAACTTACTACCTTTTTTATGCTTTTCTTCTTGATCCCGCTGTATCCTTCCATACTAGTATTCTAGCCTGTGTCTGGTGCTGGCCTTTGTCAGAGACAGCAGGACAGACCAGATTAATCACTGATTGATTCCTAGCTGAGGCAATTCTATGTTCTTTTTGTTTAAATTTCTTTTTAACTTATGGGATCCTAAATTTTTACCAGTAGAGGTGCTCCAATGTAGTTAATTTGGACTTACTGGTAATAGATTTGTTATTCCTAGCTGAAGACAGCTTAGAAGCAGGTCTAGAATGAAAGGAGTTTGCAGGAAAATTGAAAACCCAGGGCACTGATAATATATTTGTGTTCGGGCCCAATCCAAGAGATAACCCCCACTGAGCTCACCTGCGCGAGGAATGGAAAATTATCCCCAGTCAATTTTTATAGGAAATCTAACCCTACCCAGAAAAAGAAAGTGTTTCCAGTCTTTATTTCATGTAATTATTTCTATCTGTCCTCCAGAACATGTGTGTTTCTTATGACTACAGTATATTCAGTTTTAGTTTAAACAGTGATAAGTATATTTATAGATCTGTGTAAAACAAAATATTACTAGCATGTCAGCATTTGGTTGATCTTCACATTCTTGGCTTCAAAATGGTTTAAAATAAAACATACACACAAAGCAGGGTTGTTTTTTTGGCTCTGGTTTCCTCGTTTTTGCCCACAACAGACCTGGCAGATGTGGGATAGCTGGAATGTGCATATCTAACAATTCTCTTCTGTGCCATCATTTGAAGCTGTAGGAGTGCAGCTATTTGGCTGTAGCACGGAATAGACTGATGAATGTGATGAAATACAGATTTCATTTATGACCAGGGGATAAGTGCTATTCAGGTCATGAAAACAGATAAGTGCATGGGGACAAAAAGTTCATGAAGAATTCCTTTTTGGAGGTGGAGGGAAAGGCATTAAAGAACGGCAGTGATTATACTGAAATGACTAGGTAGTTACTGAGAGTATATAAAAATAAATACGAAACAGGAATCATGAAAGGATGCCGGTTCCTTAATTGTAGTGGCCTTGGAATGGCCTTGCAGGAGGATCACAATCTGATTAATCATGATAACAGAGAAACTACAATGCTTCACAGAAGATTTTACATTCATAGTTTTGTGAAGAAGCTTAAAATTATTTCAAGAGCCTCATACCCAAGATAAATCCAAAACAAAAGAAAAGAAATTAAATAATTGTAAAATTGAATTATGAACTAAGACTTTTTCAGATGTCTATTAAGCCTTGATCAGTTTATAACAGATCAAAGAGAGTCATTCCCAGTATATGCAAGACTGTTACAGCAGAAATTGTGCTCTTATGGGAGCCAACCCTTATCCTGAATTCAGATGTAAATACAAGCTTGATAAATGAATTATTTTTTAAAGTTGACCGTTCACAATCCGACATGTGAGCAAAGGTGTTTTAAACACGTATTCAGGGCATATGATGCCCTGCGTCTGTGTGCTGGATCAGCTTAAAAAATAAGCTTAAGAAGATACAGATCTGTATAAAGTTCAATAAAAATGTATAAACATGCATTATTATTTTAGGAATAGCTGGGTATTCTGCATTTTTCGTGTGAGAGAGTTCAATGGGAGTTTTTCTTAAGTAGGAATTTCAGTACTGAATAGATAGATCAGAAAAATCTATTACCATTAAGATCTTTATTTTTTTAAAAAAACTGTTTTCCATTGCGTTACATTTTGTTAAGAGCTCAAACATTTCTTCTAGGAAGCTAAATCCATACAGCATTTTCTATAGAACAGGGCTCAGTGGCTGGCAGGTCAAAGAAATCACAGCTATCCAAGTCAGAAGCAGAGAAAGAGGAAATACTTTCTGAAAAACCTTCCCTATGTCTCACTGGAAAATCTTTCATATGCGGGAGCAACCTGGTTGTGTGAGGTCTTTCTCATGTATGTCCAGGTGGGGAGTAGGCTTGGCAGTTAATACCAGAATGATACTCAGCAAAAGTAGTAATCTCTGTCTCTGAGAGACAGAGATTTTCCTTCCATTCTGGAAACTTTAATTATTTTTTTGCCTTGTCAAAAATGTAATTGATCTGAAAGGGAAAAAGAGCAAACCTCTGGGAATGTGGATGTGAGTGAGGAGAAGGGAGCGGAGGATAGAGAGAAGTGGAGGACTTTCAGCCTATTGCGAGTTGTCTTGCAGCTTCGAGCTGCCCAGGGGCCTTTGTCTATCCTTGTCACAGTAAGAGCAGTCTAACAGCTTCACTAACTTACCCTTAGTCTCACTTGTACCCTCCCGAAGGCAGCTTTTGTAACAGGGACACCAGCCATAGGCTACCATTATGAGAGCTGTGCACTTTGCAGAGGCAATAATCTCCAAAGACAGGTCCCACTAGTATTCTGGCCCATTTCCACAACTACAGAGATTTTCAGAGTATCCAGAAACGGTCCTAGATTCATAAAAAAAGTTTTCCAAAGCTTGAAGACACGGTATCTTGCTATTTCAATAGCACACAAAGCACAAGAAGGACCTGATTCTGGGCTGATGGCACTCTGTTAGCTCCTAATTTCTTTATTGGCTTCAGTGGAGTTAGTTCAGGCTTTAACTGAGCAGCCTTCATCATCTGGCAGGGTTTGCAGAACTTGTCTAATCAGATCCACTCTGACTTGCTGTTTTCAACAGCTGAGACATTGAACCATTTCACTGCAGTGATCAGCTCCAGGTTTCCTAGGCAGAAAATGAAGACAAGACTACTTCAATAATGCCACATGTTCCCATAGGCAGAAATATGGCCTTCTGCTTTTTTTCAGTTCCCCAAGCTGTACCTTGATCTGTGCTCTATAGTCCAATAATTCGACTGGCATGTGTTACACTACTTCTGAGCCTAAGATTTTTTAATCATCTAATGATGATGGCTGTCCTCCTTCAAAACCACTTAAATACAATCTGATCCAATTGGTTGGCTGCGCTGGAGTGCTGAGACAGCATGTTGTTTGAGTGCCAAGAGTCAATGAAGCCAAAAATCAGGGTCAAAAGTTGCTATTAGTTGGCACATAACTCTGGCAGGCTTTATAGAATATCCTGATTAAAGCACTTGTTAAGCCTTGACTGAATTCTTGTTCCTCTTATAAATACAGTTTTGTCAGATTTCATTTTTTACTCTCCACATGCTTTGGTGAAGAGGCCTGTGATTAGGATGATGGAGTAGCAACCTGAAGCAGAAAGCAGGATTTCTGTCATACCAGTGGGATTTGTGTCATTCTAGATTATTAACTACTCTGGTGACAGGTGTTATCTTCTGCATTATCCCGAGATCATTTGCAAGGTACACGATGACCATCACGCTACAACACTGAGCAAGGCAATTCTGGGAATTGTTGTTGCACTTATTCTAAAAAGCCACCAGATGGTGCAAAGAAATAAATCACCATTAGATGGAAACTTCATAGCTGAGCCCCTTCCAGCCTGAGCCAGGGCTCAGCCACAGCTTAGTGAAGCTTCACCTGGATCTTAGGGCAGATGATAGAAGTGAGCACACACTGAGAGAAACCAGATGTGATTTGGTGGGCTTTAACAACCACCTAGGCAGAGCGTAGTAGCTAAGCTCATTTTTGCTTTCAGGTGTTTAGATGTGAAATTCACATACAATAAAGAAGGTGCAAATAAGAACAAATTGGCTCAAATTCTTGCAGGTCGCAATGGAGCATAGTGCATGTCAAAATGTGGAAGGCAGGGAGAGGAATGTCAATCAGATTCATTTATATTTCAAAGTTCAGATTCACAGTCAATGTAGAATTATTGATGGATGAAGTTTCTGTCTTCTAACGGTGAAAATCAACTTGCTCTTCAGCTCTACTACTTTTTCAGTTTGTACTTGGCCCAGATTCAAAAATTTAGAGTGACATTTAGATCCTTAGGTGTGAATCTAATCTCTTATCTAAACCTGAAAGGGATGCATTTGTTTTTTAGGTGCTATTTGGACCCACAACCGATCCAAATATGATAGAGAACAGCTGAGCATGTGCTGTGCTGTCCCAAGAGGAGGTAATCCAATGGTATGTGCCTTCAGAGCCTTCTCACTGAACCAGAACACCATTGAAAATATCACTGATAATGCCTGTCTTTTCAGAATGAGTCTTACACATTTTATTATTTGCCTTGTGTGTTTTACATTTGAATTTTTCATTTGTGCACCAAACTAGGACTGCAGTTTATTATATACACTTAGTTTAAGAATATTGGACTTGTACATAGGGATTCTGAAGTATATTATAATAAATACCTCTTATCTCGGGAGAGGGATGTGACTAGAATCCTCTCTTTGCCTGTGATTAAATTTTAGCTTTGTATACTTGCCGAACATCATTTAAAATCTCTAAATGTTTGGAATTTGTAAGGTCCTACTGCAGTGCACACCCTTTTATCTACATATAAAGAAAAGAAATCCCTGTACTGATTATGTTAACCATTATCTTTTGCAATGTGTGTAGTATTGGGCCTGTTGTGGATGCCCTTTTGTTCAATGCAATGGCAGCAGCATTAGTAGTGATAATATTACACTTCTGTATCATAAGATGCAGAAACTACAAGCCTAGCCTGACAAATATGGTAAGGATCACATTTGTCCACCCCACAAAAACAGATATCTCTGGAATACCACAGCATCACAATTAACCTTAGTGAGGATTAGATTAGCTGTGGAAATCTTATGTTAACTTAATACAGGCTTTTATGGGCCAAGGTCCGATTCAGATAAAAGCCCATCACTCTGGAACAAACAAGCAGTCTAGGGAGAATGTACATGACCAAACTTTAGGCATCAAATTTCGCTGCAATCTTTCTTTGTCCAATGGAGAAAGACAGGACTTCTAGGGATTTAGACGGCTTAAGCTAGACCCTTGGGCAAGATGGCCCCCCACCAGGGATTGTCCCTCTTCCTGACTTTGCCAGAAGTCAAAGGAGATTGGCCTCTCCATTTAGGCACTCCAGTAAGGTCCCATGGTTGGGTAATGTGAATACCTGCCATGATGCACATTTTCTCTCAACAGTTGGAATACTTCCGTTTTCAGTGGTATTTAATAAAAGGGAAGACAAACTATTTTATTTTGTGAAGTCTTCTTTAATAGCTGCGTTAGCAAGAAGGCATGTTGAATTACATTTAATTGGGATTTCTTTTTCCTAAGAGTTCGGAGGGCAAACATTCATGCAGTAGCCAACTGAAAATTGATGGCTCCATCTTTTAGGAGAGTTCACCCTGAAAGCACTGGATAAGAATGATATTTGTTTTTCTTACTCTTTCCTATCATGGTTTGTTGAGATACAAATTTATCTGCCTACTTTGGAAGAATCACAGAGCAGTCAAAAGCCATTAAAGCTCAGTATAGCTTCTTCCTGTAATAATGGTGTATTGCTGCTAATTTACACTCTATCAAGCACTAAATTCACTTTCCACGAATACCTACTGCAGAAGTAGTCTTAAAATCCATGCTCACATGTCAAGAAGTATCAGCAATACCATGACATCTATCTATGCTATGACTAGCACAGTTTCCTCCCTAAGTTAGCACTCTAAGCAGACATAGCCCAGGGCAGAAACTCCACTATCCTTCACGTAAAACTCCTCTTTCAGTTATTCTCTGAAAAGAATTAATTCTTTCATAATGTTGGTAAAGCGGGGAGAACTGCATTCTGAATGGCAGGAAGATATCAGAAGATCATTACTGATCAACATTTTAGTTCTCTCTAAGCACATTTTGAAGTGTTTGTTTACCCTCTGAAACAGGAACATCTTTGAATGTTATTGAGTCTGACTCTGGAAACTGAGCAATACCAAAGATTACAAATGAGAATATAAAATACATTTGATGATAGCTGATGCTATTGTTGGCATAATCGCATGATATAAAAAAAAAAAAAAGGTAGCACTCTCTTAAATATGACCCAAATGAATGTGAGAGCTAGTCTCACAAATAGCTTTTATCTATTCCTATCAAGGATGTGAGAGAAGTTCATTTCACAGCAGAAGACAACTACAAGTTGCCATTCAATTAAAAATAATGCATAAGTAGTGCATAGACTAGAAACTTCTTGCATCTCTAAGCAGTAGCAGGCTATGAAAATATTTTGTGATACATTATTGAAGTTCCTTATTTTTCAGAGGAAAATAAAGAAAGGAAAATATGTGATAGGGTCACTCAAGTTTTCTTACGAGGTTACAGCAAATTTTCCCAAGGACTCTTAATTCTCCTATAGACTAGTTAGTTGAAGGCTTGAAGTCCTAATATCCGGTTTATGCCCCACCCGACAAAAACTTACTGACTGGTTGCACCTCTCGTGAACATATGATCCTACAGTATTTGATACCAAGTAGTATGGGAAATCTGTTCAGATCAAGGTTAAAGCAAACCGTTGGCCCATGGGGGAAGAGTTTTTGCTAGTTTTATGCACACACAAAACATCTTAGAACGGAAGACTGTAATTTTTGCACCAGAACTATAATCAAATGGGTGAGATGAAAGCCACTGGCAAAGCTACTTCTAACTCCATTTTTTACTGGAGGCTATAAGGAGAACTAGTAAGACTGATTCATACCAGGCTGTGATCCAAAGATCCTTACTAAATTAACAACAAACAAGTGCTTTATCATGAACATCCTTGTTTTCTTACTTCTTCAGAAGTGTAGTTTCCAGGGAGTATCTTGGATCAAGATCAGTTTTATAAAAAAAAGACGTCACTGCTGGAGTATAACCACACTAGATTTTAGAATTTACTCAAGCTAGATGAATTCCTTGCTTAGGGAGTTGGTATTTTCCACTGTCCATCCCTGAATCTGTACAAAATCAGAAGAGCTTAGTCAGATGAGGAGTTCCTTCACTCTGCCTTTCACTGAGGACTTGCCTAATTGTCTCATCCCTGCTTGCCAAGTGACTCCAACGTGCGGTGGGTGAGTACACCCATCTGGTGCCTGACACAAAAATTCTAGCTATCAAAGCCATCATATTTTTTTCTAAATGCAGACAGTGTGTCTGGACAGAGGGAGCACTCTGATGGACTGCTGGCTATCTTGAAAGGGTATTAGGCTCCCTGCATGAAATGCTGAGTCCAAACAAAGGATTAACCACTCTAAAGTGCCAATGCCTTTTTTTTTTTTCTCCATCAAAGTGCAAATGCTCCCCTTGCAAAAGAAAGGTCAGAGAAACCCCATTGTCTTAAGGTGATCACACCCTTAGGGACCAGAGCCCTTTGGCTGAAGTTCATGCCTCCCAATGCTCACAGGCTGTGACAATCTCATGGTATATATACTTTCATGGTTACTGCTCTCTCTGTATTGGTTAATAAGTGGCAGAGATACTTCCTAGAAGTTTCTTTTATATACCAAATTTATGCCTGTGAATAGCACTAAAGGAAAAGATCCTCAGCTGATATATTACCCTGTAGACACTTCTGTGGCATGATGTTGATTCATATTTGCTAAGGATATAGCCTGCTTACTGGAAATACTTTGGAGAAAGAAGGCTTACTTCCTTAAGCTTTTCAGTTTAATTTACTCGGCCAAAGGCATCCTTTGACTGGAATGTATTATGTTATAAAAATATATATGCTATGTAATCTTATAAAAAGTCATCCTTTGTAGCTGTACCCAGCTGGGATACACATCCTCAGAGAGACTGGGGAATCAGTGCCAATATCTACCCAAAGAGCAGATGATATAACCAAAAAAAAGAGAACTGGTGAAAATTTAGGAAAAATTGAAGTCAACAGTCTGCAGAGAGATGTCCAAAATTGCAGATAACTATAGTACTGGCTTAAGTCCTGGCACAGCTTCTATTTGAAAATAGCAGCAAAACTTCTACAAAGACATCAGGATTGGGTTCTTATATTTTTGGCTTTTAACAGGCTATTCTCTCTCTTCAGTGTATATAACATACATCTGGACTCTTCATATGGGATAACTTGAGTTAATGAAGTTGTGACAGTCCATATTCATTAAGAATAAGCTCTAGACAGATTCTCATTGGAGAAATACAATGCTACCAAAGGAAATTCCTTTACTACTCAATCATCATTTCCTGCCTGAACAATACTGTAAGTATTGTTTGGTGTATTAGGACCACTGTATGGTTAATGAGAATGTATGTGCGTTGTGCTCGCAGAACACATGGGGAATGCTTGTGCACGGTATTAAGCAGCTACAATGTATGGGATCTGCCTGAAGAACAATGATCTGGTGAGCATCCGGCTGGTCCAAGCTTCAGCATAAGATAAGAGAGAGAGCTGCAGGAGACGGCTGGTCTCACACAGGAGTGATTCTCGTAATAGGATTAAGAAAGAGTGATGCCATTTGATAAGACTGAGAAAGAGCAATGTAAGTAAAGAAGTAAAAGATGGGACATGATATAATTCTTCAAAGACTACAGGCAGTAACCTGAAAGATAAAGGGCATTTGGGGCTATTCTCCACATGAATATAGAAAGAGCACCCAAATGCTCTGGAGAGCGGTCTGGCTCCACTCCCCAGTGACTTGGTTAGCCACCAGACAGCACAGTGGGCAACTGAGTAGTAAACTGCAGGGTCAAAGTGAGCATATGTTTGTTCCTGCAAGCAGTTTTATCTAAAAAGAACATAAGAGGCTCTTCCCCTTGTAATGATCTTGCTTGTTTAAGATACAGTGACTACTAATGCTGAGAACTGTTGGCACCAGTTAATGTATTCAAAGGTAATACTGTAATACAATGGATTGTGAGTCCATCTCTCTTGTTCACGGTCAAACTCCTTTTGTGCCCATTACTTTCAAACATAACCAATGGAATTGCACAAATTACAACTTTGGTCTAAGTGTTTTATTTTTGCCAAATGCCAACCATAATCATTTCACTAACAAACAATGTGCAGGGTTTGGCCTTCTTTACATTCACATTTTATGATTTGACTGTGTTGGTGATATTCACTGCCGTGTAGTCTAGGGAAAGGAAGCTAAAACTGATGATCTGTGTCTCTTACTGTGCCAGTAGCTACCTGCAGGAGTGTCTACAGAGCTCTTTGCAAACAAACATAAACATTTTCTCCCTGTGATCTCACTGACCATAAACCTCATGAGTGTTTTATTGTGTCATTGAACTCCAGCAAACAAACGGGTTATTTTTTAGCATTGGCTTAGGGATACATTTACCATCATCACACTGTTCTCGGTCAGTAGACAGTGTGAGTTCAGGATGTTCACAAATGATTGTACAGACATGCTTTCTGCTGCATTTCTGTAAGACTGAGGAAAAAGTGGACTGTTGACCATCATTGATTGGATAAACTCACTTTGCGATCTTAGAATGTAAAATGCTATAGACTAATTCCATCCCTGCTGATATCCCCAGCTCTGAACTCAACCCCTTATTAGAGCAGCAGTTGGTTACAAAGCATGTTACTCTTATGGGTTGTATGGGTTATGTATCAAGTCATATGTTTCCTCTCCATCCTTTTTCTGCCGTACTCTTCTCATGTGAACCAAATGGCTGTACATTTGGACAGCAAGGAAGTCATATTTAATTCAAATGAGATACAATAGAACTAAGGCATCCCAGTTCAACAGCATCTAAACTCCCCTCTACATGCCTCTTACTCCTCTTCCTTCTTCCTCTGAATCTAATTTTTCGTTGCTTGCAGTCTTCCGCACAGGGAGGCACAAGTCCCTCAATGAACTAAACTGAGTCTTGCTCCATTCAAAGTCAGTAGGAGTTTTGCTTTAATGGCAGCAGTTTTGGGTACAAGATAGAAATATATCTCTGTTTTAATATATAAAAAAGGTTTATTTGAGCAAAAACAGCATAAACAAAAATCCAAACACATTTCAATACATTTTGTATCTAACTTTTTTTTCTCTTACCCTCTCAGTTCAAACTGCTTTTTTGCAGCCATCTCTCAGTTATTCTTTTTTTGGTCTACCAGCACTGTTAGTTATCTGTTAGTTATCTGGATATTAAATAAACTTTGTATTTCAGAAGAAATTTCAAGCAGAATTTTACCAGATAATAGCTAAAACTTCTCTAACCCATGCCCCGCCTGAAAAAAACCGGGAGCTCCTTTTTAGATAAGCATTTTGGCAGTTAATGTTGAATTACGGTATTTTTTACTGGGGCTGAATGGGTCCCTCAACACACTTCAACACGTAAATGGGAAAGAAATCATTAGGCACACCTTAACATATGTGCAAACAAAATGAGTTATTCCATGACGAGTGGAACAAATGAAGTCTAGTTTCCTAAGGATTGTGTGTTACCTCACTTCATGTACTCAGTTCCCCTTCCTCACTGCAGTATAACCAGTTTCTTCCCTGTCTGCTTTCTGTTTCGCTGAATAAGTAGTAGCAGGGTGCACTGATCAGATGGATGCTGCAGCAGAGTAGAAACAGAGCTGTGTTAACACTGTTTTTCCTCAGTAACAGAACTAATTTGATCTTTCTTTACACTTTCTGACTTTCCTAAAACTTCCTAAATGTATTTCAGATTTCTTTCTCTCTGTTAAACATATATAAGGTCTCAATCCTTTTGTCAAATATGTAAAATCTCTACCCCTTAGTCAAACCGATTTAAAAATTATGAGAGACAGACAGGCAGTATGTTTAAGTAAGTCTTGTTTCTTTGCAAAACCTGGATAAGAGTGGGTATTTACCCACCCTTGCAGGAGATTGCATGAATACATATATGCTAAGTTCTTATGTCAAATTTTTAAACTGCCTTATCAAAATAGAGCTTAGAGTCATCAGAAAAGTTCTCTTCAGTTTTTTGTGTTACTCTTTAATGCTGGACAAACACATTTTAATATTTAACACCTTGGTTTGAAGCATTTGGAACTTTGTCCACCTTTTATTTCCAAATCAAAACCGACACAAATATATGTCTCTTGTTCTATTAAAAAAAAGAGACTAAATTAAATGCAAGTGTCAATGCAAGATGCTCATAAATTTATGACAACAAATTTCTTTGCTGCCATCTTTGGCCATGGTCTTGTATTACGTTGGCTTCAGCACAGCTGAAGTCTTGTAGTACTGCCCCATAAAACTTAGTCCACAACTGCAGTTGGGAATCCTCAGTGATTCCTTATCACTCTAAAACATTAAGTTTAGACGTTTGTTCTGCCAGTTTCCCAGTAAACTTTGCAAATTGATTTTCTAGGTCTTAAGGGGAGCCTTCTGCTGCCAACAGCACACTGCAGAAATGGACCTATTTTGAGGAGAAAGAACACATCAGTCTCCTACGCTGCTCTGGGAAGGAGTGGGGCTATGGAAAACCTGCCAGGAACCTGCTGGTCAGAAAGTGGTCTGTTGTTAAATCCAGTCATAGCTGGACTGAGCACTTCTTTCCAAAGGTTTGCTGCACTACTAGAATCAAATGCAGTGGGAATGTTTTGCCCATTTCTAATCTTTGCAGGAATCTTTCTGCATACTATTCACTGTTAGTAGAAAGTATTTGCATCTAGGCTAAGAGCATTCATACATATCAGTTGGGTTCAAAAAATGTGCCAGAATAAGGTTGAAGAAAAGATATTAATTGCTATCCAGCAGAGAAAAAGAGACATTACTGGCATGGGAAAGCATATTTCAAGAGGTGATCTGTCATCTCATTTGCAGCCTGTTTGAATGCCATTTCTCTCTTTATGAGCAGGGATCGTGTTGGATTTTTTTTCTTCATATGAAGGGCATATGTTAAATACAACATGAACTCTTAGCTCCAAATTCCTTTATACTAATGGAAGTCTAGAGTTAACTCCACAGCCTTCTGAATCTGGTTTACAGAGCTTAATCAAAAGAGCTGCATAGCTCTTCTCGTGTATTTAAGAGGATTGTAATATAAATGAAGTGAGGAAAAAGTGGGTCACAATTTTGGCAACCCTTTTCCCTCTCCTCTATTTTTGGTCTCAGAGTTAAAGCGTTCAACATTTCCTTGTATGGACAAAACAATTAATAAAAAAACAAACCTTACAGTGGAGGCAACCATACAATTAAAATTGCTTTACTTACCAGTGAGGAAAATATATAAAAATGGATAACAGCCTGTAAAAGCCTCAATCTCATACCACATATGGCGTGAACTGATAAAATTAGCGTAGGTGATCTGCAGATAATGCCTGGGAAATGTTAACAGTAAAACTGTATGTGCTGAAGGCCTCCAAAGTTTAAATAAATATTCCAAGTAAATGTTATGAAAACCTCTACTCTTTTCATGAGAACCTGTTCCAAGAAGGCTAAATGAGATATAGTTTATTTACACGAATCCTATTTTGATCTTCAATAAAAATAAAGTACAGGCTGTGTTGGACAGGATGATATTGTACACCACGCAGGACAGGGGACAAATCCGACTCACCTCAGAGATATGCTTAGTCTGTGGAAATGGGAGATATGAACATGGTAGGAAGGCAAGCAAAACATTGTTCTAGGTGTGCTCCAGTTTTACAGCCCCCAGAGCACTTACAAATGCAGGTTCCATTGATCCTCATGTAGGAGGGATTCTCATTCCGTTTATTCCCGCTACAAAAAGCATAAGAAACAAAAGAGAGGGGAACCTATTTTGAAATATTGTGTAAACAAACGTGATTGAAAGTGCTCCCTGGTCAGCAGTGAGATTGTTCCTCAGCTCCTGGCCCTGCAGGACCCTGTGGTTTGCCTTGCAGACCTGATCTTGCCCTTGGGTTAGCGTGACACAGCATGGAGGTGAGAGCAGAGCAGGTTAAGCGAGATTGAGGAAGGCTGAGCTGGGACGGTCTAGGTGGGTTGCTTGGGCTGCAGCACAGTCTGCAAAGGTCTGAGAGGACCCAGTAAGTCTTTGGGTGGGTATAGGGACAAGAACAGATCAGAGTGGTTTCAGAGGCTGCATATGGTTTTGGAGAAACTACAGGAACAAGGTCTCTTTCCTCATCTCTCATGCTCCTGAGAACTCTTGCCTTCCCAGAAAATGCCCAGCCACCTTTCTGTGTCTCCCTACTTGTGCTGCAGATGTGGCCGGAGAAAGAGGAAAGGGAAGGAAAAGGGCAGTGTCCCCAACCAGGCCGTTTCCCCTTACAGAGAGGCTTTGGGTAGAAACAGCAGAAGACGCCCTGGGAGCGTGCTGGCACCATGGGACCCTGGGATCCCAGAGAGCCTCTCTACTTGGGAGCTCTCCTGAGGCAGGGAGCAGAGACCTAGCCCGGGTCAGGGCAGCCGCCAGCTGATCAGTGCAGAGGCGAATGAAGCTCTCCTCTCATTATTCCCCTTCACTTCCTAATGTTCAAGGCTTCATTTACGCTTGACTGACAGTCCCATTGTAGTTTATTTCCAAATGAACAAATTCCACTGAGGTTCTGGACCAAAGTTTCCGTTAACCCCTGACTTGCAAGTGGAAATGATCCATTTAACACAGAGAGTCGCTGGTGTGCATTGTAGGCTATTACTATGTGTTTGGGCAGTAGGATCAGGCCTTGATACTGTAATTGCAAGACATTTTGAGCTCGCATAGAGGTGACGAAAATGCACCACCTCTTTCGGTGCCAGTTCATGCCATGTACCGTCTGAGAGAATTAGGCTGTTCGATTTGCCTGAAAATCGCTTTTTACAGATCCAAACTATGGCATGACACAATAGTTAGGATCATGTCCGAGTGATCCACATTTTTGGTTTGGGATTTTTAAAAGCTAAAAATCTGAAATCCTAGCAGAATCATATTTGCCAGATTTTAATTTAAATAAGTATGTTCAATTGCACAATGGTTTGCTTTTTGCCTGAAGGTATGTATGTCAGGTTTCGTATTTGTGCCTGAGTTACAAACCCTGAACTAAATAAATGATACTGAACCATGAACACATCCTATTATTTTAGCACTTTTAATTGTCTATGATATTTAAATTTTTTAGCTTGGTTGCATAATTGTGTCATTAACGCAGTTACACACTAACATAACTGTGTCATTAACTTGGTGTTCATTTGACGTAAATTAAATGCCAGAGAAAAAGGACGTGTTGTGGCAGCCATGTGAAATGTTCCATTAACTGAGCTTCTCCTGTTACTGGATAAGCAAATTGCTCTTTGGCTTTTTGTGCTGAATAACTTATTGGGACTACCTAAAGACAGGAAATAAGCATTTGTTCTTTACCAGGCTGTGTATCTGTCTACAAATAGGTGAAACTGATGACATCCTTACGTTCAATATTCCAAAATGATTCCTTGAATATGAAAATTTTGTCATCACATGAGCTACTTTTAACAGAACAAATAGCAACATTTAACCTTTGTAAAGCTGGTAGATTCCAGAACGGTCCTTTGTATTACTCACAGATTGCCAACCTCAGTGACCTGGGGTTAAAAAAATAATAGTAAGTTCAAATAAATAAACACATCAACAACTTGAGTGGTACTTAAACATCATAATTCCCTTGACACAAAAGCAATTTCCTTCACCTGAACCATTTCCTTTCATTTTTGTTAGCTATCCAAATCTTGGAGGCAACTTTGCAAATCTCATTCCTACTTTTTTCAGATAAATAGGTCACACTGAAAACTGGTAAGAGATATTCATGTTTTTCCTGCTATATTTACAATATTGCCAAACATAGACTTAAATAAAACATGAATATAATCCCTACAGCATAAAAATTATGAAGAAGAAAAAGAAAGGTGGCTTATTTGTATCTAACTATGGACTCTTCCATTCTGAGAAGGTATTTGTCTCACATTGCTCATACTTGCTCTGTAATAAAAAAGATGGAAGCTTTCCTTTTAAAGAAAGGGGAGATTTTTATGAAACAGAAAAGTTTAGCTTTCTCTCAGCCAAAATCTTGAGGCTTTAAGAAAAAAGATTAGAAGTAGTGAGGCTTGTGATGAAATTGCAAGAGCTGGCAACACCTCAGTCAAGCTTGTTCTTCATATCTATTGAAGTTGAGGGGAAAAAGGCCAAAACCAGAATCCTGATGCAAGAAGTGATAAACCAGCAGGGAACAGTTTTGTAGTCAGCTCTTTTCCAGAAATGAAAGACAAGCATCTTGTAAAACGTCTCCTCAGAGTTCCAGTGAAGTCAAATTGCAAAATGAATTCTCACTGACTCCAGCATTAAAATAATGTACTCAGTTAAGTGGTTTGTTCAACGGAAAATAGGGTATTCTACTATTAAACTGAAATTTGCATATTATTGGCTTTTGGTAAGCCTATATATCTTTAGAAGCTTTAGAAACATATATTTTTTTTATTTTCTCCTTGCTGATATAAACTTAGGCTATTGACTTTGCTGTGAAATACTCAAAAGTGTCATTAAATACTGTGCTTCTACTCATGTTTAAGAGAAGCTGAATTTAGCAACTATCTATATTCAAAAAAATTGAGTTTAATGGGTGAAGGGCACCACACAAAAACCTAACAGAATGCGTTATGTTAAAATAGTGTATGTTTAAGGATAAATGTGGCACTATAATTAATAATACAAAGTTAAATACTCAATTAATTTCTTTAAAATATGAGGGTAACGCTGGTGCCAAGTCGTATTCAACATCATAACATGCTTTCTGGAGGTACAGTGTCTTGATTAGCTTAAGCCGTTGCAAGGTCATGCTGCTACCAAACCCGTGTGTGCCATCACTTATTCTGTCCCCGTTGCAGATGCCCATCATGTCTGTCTTCCTGGCATTAGCACTTGTGCAATCTCAAAGCTGTTGGATCTGCTTGCAGAGCTACCTGAAAATCAGTCCATCAAAAATGATTAGCGTTCCAGTGAATCAGTAATATGATCTGACTCTGTATGTCACAAACATCAGACATGAGTGGTAGCAGCAATGTGCATGTGGTGATGGTGGAAAGGTAAGACCATCCTTTCAGCAGAAGTATGCTCTCAAAAAAGCTTTAGCTAATCATGAAACTGGATCTTGACATTGCAAATTTGTCACCCCTGGATGGGTCTGACTGTACCGCCTTATTGCTGCTTTGCACTTTAGGTAACCCTTCCAACCTATACAAACTGGGCTTAAAAAGCAGGGCAGATGAACCGATAATTCTCATTTGGCAGTGCCTTATATCTGCTTCCTGCAGGTGTAAATCACTCCACCAGGTGCTAAGCAGAAGGCCCAAGGGCTGGATTCATTTTTACTTCCTTCAGACTGCTTTGTACTGCTGAAGTAAAAAATGAATATAATCAAAGCAAAAACCTGTTTGGAAGTCATGACAACACCTAGCTCAGCATTAAGTGCTTGGTGCTACCACAGTGCCGAAGTTTTAATTTTCATTTATATCTATAGGTGTTTAAGGTGCTTATTTAGCCTTTGTTTATTTGATTTCCACTGCCTAAAATCAAATGAATATTTATATTAAAAGATAGAATTTTTGTTAGGAATCAAATTAATAGGCTAGAATAGCTACCAACATAAGGTTTTGTAACTTTCTGTAGCAGAGTTGTATACAGTTTATTGAAAACTTTAAGCCATCGCTTTAACAGTTTTTATGTTGCAAAGCAAATTCCCCACTATCCTCTTAACAGTAAGCAAAAATCAGTGCTTGAAAAGAGAAGGAAGAAGACATTCTTGATGAAGAAGATATTCTACAGTATAACACAAAACTCTTCCATGGAACAGAACGAGCATTGATTTTCTAGTTTAGGCAAATGCCTAATGAATAGGTGGATTGAGAAGTGGCTGGATGGAAGAGCTCACAGGGTTGTGGTCAGTGGCGCAGAGTCTAGTTGGAGGCCTGTAGCTAGCGATGTCCCCCAGGGGTCAGGACTGGGTCCAGTCTTGTTCAACGGATTCATCAACGACCTGGAGGAAGGCACAGAGTGCACCCTCAGCAAGTTTGCTGATACTGAACTGGGAGAAGTGGCTGACACACCAGAAGGCTGTGCTGCCATTCAGAAGGACCTGGACAGGCTGGAGAGCTGGGCGGAGAGGAACCTCCTGAAGTTCAACAAAGGCAAGTGCAGGGTCCTGCACCTACGGAGGAAGAACCCCATGCAGTACAGGCTGGGGGTTGGCAAGCAGCTCTGCAGAGAAGGACCTGGGAGTCCTGCTGGACAACACCATGAGGCAGCAATGTGCCCTTCTTGTGGCCAAGAAGGCCAATGGGATCCTGGGGTGTATGAGGAAGAGTGTTGCCAGCAGGTCGAGGGATCCTGCCCCTCTCCTCAGCCCTGGGGAGGCCTCCCCTGGAGTACTGTGTCCAATTCTGGGCTCCCCAGTACAAGAGAGACATGGCACTCCTGGAGAGAGTCCAGCGGAGGGCTACGAAGATGATGAAGGGGACTGGAGCATGTCTCTCCTATGAGGAAAGGCTGTGAGAGCTGGGCCTGTTTAGTCTGGAGAAGAGAAGACTGAGAGGCGATCTCATCAACGTGTCCAAGTTTCTGAAGGGAGGGTGTCAAGAGGATGGGGCCAGACTCTTCTCCGTGCTGCCCAGCAACAGGACAAGAGGCAACAGGCACAAACTGAAACATGGGCAGTTCCATCTGAACCTGAGGAAAAACCTCTCTCCTGTGAGGGTGACAGAGCACTGGAACAAGTTGCCCAGAGAGGCTGCGGAGTCTCCTCTGGAGTTATTCAAAACCCACCTGGATGCAATCCTGTGTAATGTGCTCTAGACGACCCTGCTTGAGTAGGGGGGTTGGAATGGATGATCTCCACAGGAATGGATGATCTTCCAACCTCAAGCATTCTGTGATTCTGTGATTCCGTGAATACTGCTGTGTCTTTTACTTTGCCAGTGTAAAGGAACCAAATGGGGGCAGTGAAGTCAAAACTGTTTACTACATGTAAGTGACATGTCAAGCCCAGATACATAAGTGTGCAATTTTGTGTGAGCAATCAAACTATGCAGCAGTTCTTAGACCCACTGCTGTCAGGAAAACAGCTAGTTTTTTTTCTCATCAGAAAGCAATTATTTACTTGATATATAATGGAGCAATTAAAAAACCGTTCTAAGATAAATGCTTTACTAAGCTAATACTTAAACCATATTTTCTTCTCATGTTCACTGAGCATCTGCAGTTTCTCTCGTTTTTCACTGAGATCCTGTCTCACTGTTGTGCCTGTTTCTCTTTACACAGAATATACAACCCAAAGGAACAATATCAACAAGGTGAGGTCCAAATAACTCTGTTTGTTTACTCTCTGTAAATATTCTGTGTGTAGTGTGCAAGGCCAAGCAACACATAAACACTGTTGCTCGGACCGAATTCTGGTGGCTTCTAAACAGACAATACTGTCAAGGTCCTTTCACAAGCTGTTGAAAGGGAAACTTCTCCATTCCTATCACTACAAACTTATTGCATTAGGTTGAATAAGAGGAGAGCTGTATTTAGAATCATAAAGTAATACTGGTCTAAAGGGACCTCCGCAGGTCATCTAGCAGGGCCAACTTAAAGTTACTTAAGGTTGATCAGCACCTTGTCCAGTCAAGTTTTGAATATCTCCAAAGATGATGGAGATACCATAGCTTCTCTGGGCAACCGCCGCCAGAGCTTAACCACCGTCACAGTGCAGAACGTATTTGTTCTTCTCTGGAGATTAAGTTCAGAAAAAAGATGGAGGCTAGGCCAACCGTTAGTGGCTAAAGAAGAGGGGCAGCATAGCTGCTAGGCAGACCCTGGAGGGGCAGGTGGCACAGGCATGCGGGAGACGGCTTCCAGAGCTGTGAGGTCTCTTCAGCCACATGCTGGGTGGTAGGAGTGTGAGAACTAGTGCTGTTCGGGGCTAGAGGAGGATGTTGAGGTCAATTGAACCTGTGTAGGATACCCTACCTGTGTAGGGTAGCACAGTGCTAGTAGTTTTTGCTTCTATTCTTTTGAAAATGAACGTCTTCTTCCATTTGAAGTCACTTCATCTGGAGGCCAAGATAGTACTCAAGCACTTCTGTATCTCACATTGTGTTGCATAGTGGTGAGTGCTGTGTAAGAGCTTGTGTAGCCAGCTGCAATCACTTTAAAGCCCCTTATAAACTTTGAATTGCCTGAGAGAAAAGATATTTATAATATCTTCTCTGGTCTGGGAGAGATTCCTGGGAATTAATGGGCCTGCAGGGCCACCCAAGGTGTGATACGGCTTGCTAAATTGCTCTGGGAAGCCTTATCTCTTGCTTATGGTCAGATTTCAAGTTCTCCATCATAACACTATGTGCTGCAGACATTCATTCCTGACATTATGTCACAGCAGCAATGTTATAGGTATGTGTCTTTCTGCTTGTTGGCTGGTTGGTTCTTACCCCCCCAATAATTCAGTCCTCTTTACAAACATGCCATCACTATTTATCTGTACTGCAGTGTTTCCTTAGGGCTCAACCAGAGGTTAGGTCTGCCTTGAGCTAGGCTTGCCCTGTGCACATCATAAAATCAAATGCTACTCATTCAAGGGGTTAGTTTAGTTGCACTGCACTGAGCTGTGGAGGGCAGTACTGATCCTATATTTTTAAGTTTGATGACTTACAAAGAAGTAGAAACACATTTTTGCTGAATCTGTTGATCCAACTCCTACCTAAGAGGCCCCATTGATTTCAGTGGAGTTGTACAAGCGACTAATCTGCTTACCTTGTTTTTTATCTACAGTAAGTCCTGTTCCGTAGATAAATGAAAATCTGTTAAAGGGAAGCGTTCACCATCTTGGCAAGACACTTTCAGAAGTGATGGGAGCTGATTTGTAAGAAGGTCGTGAAACCAAGTAACACAATGGAGCAAAACTCTTTTTTTCTCTTTCTGCAATAAAGAGGCTAGAGGCTCCATCAGGCATGCTGGACTGGAAACTCCCATTTCAAGATACTGTTTTTCTTTAGAAAAGCTATATAAAAATCTGCTTAAAAGCTTCATGCTTTGCAGCAGAGTCAGCTGCTGTCTGTGGCATCACTTTCAAGCCCATGTTCTTTTTCTCATAGATAATGATGTCAATGTTGTTTGAATCATCTTGCATCCTGTTCTCATGCACACATTTAAACATGCACATACAGGAATGCTCTAGGAGACTTTTTTCTCTGAGGCCAGGATGGAGGCCAAGTCTTGAGTCTCTTGCTGTCAGTGACGGAGATTCAAAGGATAAGCTCTGAGCCTCTGTGTGAGCATCTTAAATCACCTGAGAATGTGTCAAGCTCTATAATGTTGCCCAGAAACTTTAAAACCTCTGTGGATTAGGAAAACCATTCCCATGACTTGCTTTGTCTCTTGGACAAGCATTGTCATCTTAAAATGGGATAACTTATGGGACATTGCAAATTGAGAGGCACTAGGGTATTTATCTCTGACAGTGCAATCTAGTCCTCATGGGGGATCAAATGATTATTTTGATGTCCTTCCAAGCTGCACCTTCATCACTCGTCTTTTCAAAATAAGTAAATGAGCTGGATCAGTTTTGTTGCACATATCTACTGGGATCCCTGTCATTCAGGGGAATCTCCTTAATTTTATCAGCTAAAACAGAGTTAATTTTGGCAGAAGAGATACTCTTGTCCAACAATTGTACTTCAGTGATAAAACATGGATCTCAGTTCAGTCTGAGCAGAAATTAATTAGAGAGAAAAAAGATGTAATTCTTCTAACTTTTTTTTTTCCCTCAGTAGTTTGGAGTGTGGGAGAAATAGAAATGGGAATGAGCAATCCTAACATAATAATAACTGCAAACATAGTCCAGCACTGAACTTCAGGACAAGTGGGATTACGGAAGTGAAGGAAAAATAAGTTGGCTAAGAAACATAGAAAAAAATATACCGACTAATATACCTTGCTTGCAAAACTGACACACTGTAAATTTTAGGCAAACTTTGATTATTTTTCTTCAGTTCCAAATTCTATGATCACTTACCCTGGGAGAAAAAGCTTTCTGGAATTTGCTGTATTTCTACCAGATTTTTAATTATCCTCCTGGGATACTATTTATAGCCAACAATTTAGTGTGAGTCTTGGAGGTGCTGTTCCCATTAACATTAATGATGTTGCATGCTGTGAAGATAACCATAATCCCTTTACAGATTAAATACTTGGTGCTGTCAAACCTTTTTCTAATACAGCAAATCTGAAGGCATTTCTTCCAAATGGGTGCAGATTTTTTTTCTCATATGGATAGTTGCAGTATTTTTTGACTGCACTGGGTGAGCAAATAGATACCCATAAAACCGACATTTTATCCTAGAAAGCATAGTTATGAATAGGTGGCCTGGTTAGTGCGGTTGTTAAGGATCTTTGAAAGTCGCACTGAAGGGTCTCTACAATATATTCTACCTAGAGCCAATACAGATTTATAAGTTTATTAAAACTCATACTGAGACATACAGAGTTGGATTGCTGTGTTTTTAAAAAAAAGGTTGCCCGTTCTGCTTTGATATACATTCAGTGCTGCAGAAGAAAGGTTATGGAAGTTTTATAAGCTATGGATAAACACAGAACATGATCCCAACAGAAAAGTCATTGAGCTCTTGTGCTTGTCTGTAGTGGAAATAACTGCACGAGGCATTGATAAACATGCTGCAGACACAGAGGCCTGACTGTGGGTATCCTCTGCCCTGCAGACCTGTTTCATTACTAATGCAGACTAGCGCCAGTATGGGAATCCAGAGAGACAGAAATACAACTGAAGCATTGACAACTTCAAGCTATATAGCAAGACAAGTCATCTGAGAGAAATATCTAAACACATCAAGAGACAATATAGCCCTAAAACCAACTCTTTCTTTAATATTATTCAATTATTGTACACAAAAAGTGTACATATATACATATATACACATATGTGTATAGATACATATTGTACATATATATGTACACATATACATATATATGCTACATGTACATAAATATAATGTAGTATCTCTACACTAAAATGCAGAGATAGTGAGATAAATTCAGGCTCGTGGATGAGCAGATGTCCTGAGCGAGAAAAGCCCTCACATTAGCATCAGCTGATGAGATGTCTTTTCTGCTTCATCTGCTACAGTCAAAGCTGAGCAGTTTCCTCTTTAGTTCAGGGCTGTATCTGCCTTTGCTGTCCACTACAACAGAATGTAAATCCTACCCACATTTATCCCCTGTGTAGAAGCAGTCACTTTCTTCTTTCAGACATGAAGTGGTAGTAAACTGTAAATTCATTCTTAAGGGTAATACAAGGATTGGTCTTTTTAAAAGCATCTTCATAAGCTCCACTATGGTGTTACCACTTTTTTAAAAGTAACTTCTCTTAATTTATAACATAATTTATCTATCTGCCAACAGGTTAGATTTAATTTGCTTAAACTTTCTTATTTCCAAACTGCATAGTCTCAGCGAAAGTTCAGTGCTTACAGGGTCCTTAACACCTTTCAATCCCTTGAACCTTTTAGCCACACATTCAGAGAGAAGTGGAAAGAGCAGTAAGTAAGCCTGAATACAGCAGAACACATAAGCACATACTGAACTTGGAGCATATGATTATTTGATTAAAATCAGTGAGATAAATTTAAATACAGGCTGAGCCAAAGCTTAATTTAAAAACTAAAGTTTAGTTCTGATATGACTGATTTGACAACAAGTATACTCAGGAGCCCAGTTCTAGGTACTTGAGTGGCACCCTGCAGAGTTTTCAGACTATTGATGAACCTATGAACTAGCACCCAGGGAGGAAAGGATGTGTGAATATTCCTCTTTTTACCGAGAAAGAACATTATTCGGGGGAGCTGAGGCATAGTGGCCTAGATCCTCAGGGGTGCTCCTTAAAATGGATAGGAACTGGCCCCTGAATTCCTTGAGGCTATTCAAGGAGATTGAAGTTGTTTCAAGCCTCATGTAAAACTGGGTGGAAATGGGAATGGAAACTCGGTCCAGTATTATCAACTTGAGTATTGAGTATCAACTTGACTTGAGTATTATCAACTTAGATTCCTCCTGAAGTTCCCTTGAATGAAATGAGGTGTCATCCTTTCACATCCGAGTTGCAACGTGCGGATGTGTGAAATAAAACCCAAATTTTTAAAAATGGCATAGCAGTAAGTTTGCGTGGGGAGATTTTTGGCTCAGACTGCATAGACTGTTCATGTTCTTTAGAGATGCTCGATACTTTAAAAAACTGCTGTATGCTCCGGGTAGCCTCCCTTGTTGTAAGGAGTATGACAAAGGTGCGTACAGATATGCCCAGGCCCCATGTACACTGAGCCAGACTTGGGGGTGTTGCTAATGAAGTAGTAGTAGAAAGGGTTTCATCCATCCCATGTGCACAGCCAGCATCTAGAGCATGAACAAGAGATGAACTCAGCACCTCAGCAGAAAGGACTTTTCCTCAGTGCTCGTCCCTCCTTGGCACTCTCATTCTTAATGATGTTTGAAAATGCCTTTTGAAATAGGTAGAGGAAATACAGGTAGTGCCACAAAGGTTTTATACCACGAAGAAAAACGAATTTGCTCAGGGCTATTTTATGAAGGGCAGAGCATTCAGAGAAGTTCATAGTACATGAATGACTCAAAAACATTTAAGGGCAGACCTCACTGTAAAATAGCACATTTCCATGGAGGTCAGGTGGAGTGACTCTGGCTGAGACTAGGGTTTTTATTCTTCTTTAAAGATTATGTTATTTATCTTTAAAATAATGTCCACATTTTTTAAGAGGATATTTATTTTGCAGCAAAAGGGCCTTTTTGATTCTGTGATCACTATTTCTGCTTATACTTTTAGTTTGGGTTTCAAATAAGGAAGTATCTGTTACTGCTAATCCAAAAAAGGAAGCACATAATAGTTCTCACAGTGGAGTGAGTGCTAACGAAACATAAACTCTCGCCAAGGTCTACTCTTCTGCTAGTCTGGAAGGGGTCACTTCAATTAAGTCCGTAAGGAGAACTTTTAAAGCTGGAGCTCAAGAGTAGCTCACCAGGCAGTAAGTCATTCATGGTCCCTGTTGAAAATGTCCCCAAATTCAGCTGACTGTCTCTATTCACATATCACAAACCTCTCATGTACCACAAGTGCAATGAATGCTGAGGGCTCTTGGGTAACTCCTGGCCATGCCACAAGCACAAGAAACAAAGTGGAGAAGATAGTAGTAGGAAGAAACAAACAATGCAGTGGGAGAAGGTAATCCTGAAGAACCAAAAAGAGAGGCCTTGAAGGTTACAGTGGGAATGAAGTGATCATCCCGGACTAGATCTTCCACTGATGTAAGTGAATCAGCATAATTAATTGATATCTCTGTTTTTCACGACGAGGCTCAGTTTCTGCCATATGCACTTTTGTGGTTCTGTGATAGCTTAGTAAAAAGACATTGCTTCAAGACAAATTTGAACGCAAAAAGAAAGTAAAAATGGCTGGACTAACCCTGCACTTCTGTGCTTCCCTAGATACAGAAGTACCTATACATGCCTTGCGGACCTACAGGTCCAAACAGAGGGGACTGGTGACAGCTGTGCAGGAGTCCTGACTGTAGAGGTGCCCTCCTTCCCTCTGTTGGTTGTGGGAGGTCCCAGGGCAAAGTTCTTGGGACTGTGCAGGTAATATTCACTTGTAAGAATATGCAGGACATAGCCAAATCCAGTGGTGCTGAAAGGATGGGGCAAAGTCTGAAGCACAGTTTCCAGCTGAACCGGGCACCAGGGCTCATCTCCACTCTCTCTTTCTGTGTCATCTTTGCAATCTTGCCCCATCCCTTTCCGGCTGAAGGTCACTCATATATTGCAGCAGGTTTGGTATTTACACTGATGGCAAGATCAAGGGGTGGGAGGCTGAAACTAAAGTATTCAAACACAATGTAGAATTTGGTGACTTCTCCATTATTTTCAGTCTCTAAATCAATACTTGATTTCTTTCAGAAAGGGATTCTCTACTTCAATGGGTAGCAGCTTGTGATCTACGTGGTCTTTCGATGGACTACTTCTAAGATGACTGAGAAAAGTAAACTTTTATATGCTAGATTTTGTGAGATTTCAGCAGAGGTGTGTGCCTCTATTGCAACATTCTTAGGGACTTATAACCTGGAAAAGGTTGAAAATGCCTGCCACTTTAAAGTAGAGTTAGTTTAACTGTAAGTCCTCTGCCTCTGCATGGAAATTATTTGATTAAGTATTAAAAGCCTGAATTTCACAGATGACTGTAAATACTCTTTTTTTTTCCTTCTCTCTCCCTCTGAATATTTGGTTTTCTTTTCCTGAAAGGAAAAAAAATTAGGACCCATTTCATATGAGCAGCTGAGACTGATCCTAAACTTGACAGGCCTTGCTGTTTTGAACAGCTGCTTACACTGTACTTGTCATCACGGTACTGGTGAACTTCCACAGGTGTGTTTAACAACATGAGTAATATTTGTACTTTTTTTGTGACAGGGAGAGAAATTAGCCAACTGGAATGACTTCTTTTGGTAGTTTTTTGAAGTTTTTTTGGTAAAAATATATTCTTTTTATTTAGGTAAAATGAAAGAATGAAGCTTGTATCTGGAGTATAGAAGGCACTCATTTCTTTAGGAGAGCCCTTCACTTCTGGTGAATTCCTCCCACAGGTTCCCAGTAATGATATAACTTCCACACAGATGAGCTTTCCCTTTCCTCATTGTATCAGAGGAATTTAATGGTTGACCATACATACTAGAGCCATAGTGTGGGACAGGGCTTTGGGCAACCTTGAAGACAAAAGATCAAGACTTTGAACTTGATTTAAAACTCTATAGGAAACTGATATAAAAGGTCTCCGCGTCTTGCCTCTCAGTTGAGACTGTTACATATGGAAAAGCTCTATTGCCTTCAGGCTGAATCAGGGCTCATAAAATCTTATTATGCTTTTGGCTGCATGGTGCAAACACAAGGGTCTACACGCATGGGCAGAGCTCCGGGTAGCATACGCTCTCCGTACAAAGCAGCGTCTCTGGGGTCTCTGGAAGGCTGATTCGAAGAGTAACAAAGAGGCGCCTTATCAAAAATCAAATCTGACTAAGTCCATCATCTGACTGAAAAGCTTTGTTTATTGTTCTGCTCTTAAACAGCAAGATATGTATGGAATTTGGATGGAGGAAATAATTCAGAATATTCTAGATGCTGCACATGCTAGATGTGTGCAGCACAGAATACTTCTCTGCAGCCTAAGAGCCCCAACTCTGCCCCTGTACGCTGACACAGTTCCACTGGCTTCCCTGAAATGACAAAGCTGTAACTAATTGGGCTAAGCATGCAAACTTTCACTGGTGTGTGCACACAACCAAAGACAAACTCTGGCTCTAAATGTTTTTCCCTGAAAACATTTTCATGGTACCTGGCCTCATTTTAGCCTGAACAATACATTTTTGTCTACAGACACTAAAAATAGCTCATGTACTAATTAAAAAAAAAAAACAAGCTGTGACAGAAAACAATAAAGGCAAGGAAATGTGAAAGCATTTTTACATAGCCAGCAGCTTCCCTGGCACCATTTCTAGCTATGAAGAGGGTTATTAGCAAGCCCTGAATTATATAAACAGTTTCCTCTGCCAGCCAGCGTACACCAGAATCATCATTTACTTTCAAATTATTCAAGTCAGCAAAATCCACCTTTTCATCAGGCCAGAGGAAAGACTGGCAGAGGCTTTTAAAAGCAGGATTATGATCAGAAAAATGACTCTCTTTCTCAACAGCTCAGTGCCCTGATTTCACAAACTCATTGTCGTTCCTGCTTCCTTCATTGACAAAAAGGGTGTTTATTCCTGCTAGCGCAGCACGCTCATCAGCTGCAGGAGGGGGAGCTGCATTCTTCCTTGCAAAATGCATCATCATCAGAATTGCTCACTAACTTCAAGATGATGAATCTTTGTTATTGGAGGTGATACACGAGAAAGAAATAAACAAACTGCGTTTTGGACTAAGCTAGTACTGGTGACAGCTTGAAATAGTAAGCAGAGCAAATCTGACCTGGAAATAACGGGAAATAAACCGTCTTAGTTACTTTTTGCATCATTTTAAATCATGACTGTGAAGATGGGCCATTCATCTTTTCAGCTCACTCAGTACTTTATAACTGGATGAAAGAGATGCTGAATGGGCCTAAATC
Organism: Struthio camelus; assembly: GCF_040807025.1. Lineage (NCBI taxonomy): Eukaryota > Metazoa > Chordata > Aves > Struthioniformes > Struthionidae > Struthio > Struthio camelus. Next base: position 129,752,411 of record NC_090943.1, read on the forward strand.
AAGGCTCGTATTTGCTCTGGATCTGACAGAACAGGGTGCTGCTCTTAGCCGGTGAGAGGAGACAGAGAGGCTGGGGGCGAAGTACGCAGCTGAGAAGGAGGGAAGCTGCGTTCTCAGAAAGGCCTCAGGCAAACCGGAGGCCCAGGTTCAGTAAATCCTTCAAGAATTGCAAAACTTGGAACAAGTGAGCAGTCCTACAGTGCGGTTATTATGTGCCACAGGTTATGCAAGTGCGCAAACATTTTGCTGGATAGGAGCCTAATCTCTCAGTATCATTTTCTCTCATCTTTAAAATAGTAATAATGATACTTTTCTCAAGAAGGGAAGTAATCGATTCAGTCATGATTACAGAAAAGAGGGCTGTATAGCTACCAAACAAAATAACCCAATAGCAGAAGAAACAGGGAATAAAAACCTGGGATGCTCATTTTATGAGAAGCAGTTCTGTTTTGAACAGTGATTATGTTAAACTCTTTACCTTCTGCTCTTACTCTGGCTGATCATGTGCATTAAAAAGAAAAAAAACTACCCTGTAAGCTCTGCAGGAAGCATGTAACCTAAGAAATGAGAGTCAAGTGGCTTCTGTCCCTCACACGTCAGGCATAGATGCCTTCAAGCCAGAGCAAAGCCTGATTGTTGTAAGCAAAGGCGTCCTATTTGGCCGGAAGAACAAGGACAGGGTGTCTGAACAGCAGGCTGACTTTCCTGGACCAGCAATTAGAAAACTCACTGCTTGAGGAATACATCACTAAGAGAAAAATATACTGGAATAACCCCATGACGGCATTTCTACAGATACTTTCTAGAGTAGAATTACATTTAGAATTAAGATAAAATAAGAGCTAATGTGAAGAAATGTACTTATGACTGAGATACTATTATTTCATAGGCTATATTCCATTTATTCAGCCAAAGGATGCAGTTGTAGCCTGATAGATGAAGGGGCAGGTTACGCTAAATTGACTGATTGAGCCGGAGTAACAGTCAACTGCTGCTGGCCGATGCAGTGCTGCCTCCCTCTCCTCTCACTGCCCTGGGGCTACCTCCCCTTCCTTACACTGGCTCACATGCTTCATCCCCTTAGCAAACCAGTTCAACTCATTAACCCTCTAAAAACCTAACTCAGAAGAAAAAGGAAAAGAATATATTTCAGCATTGATCCATATAGGTTGGGCATTAAAAATTGCCTGACATTTGCTCTGTGGAAGCTCACCAGCAGCTCTGTGCTCATCCTAACACTTGGACATTTCCTCAATAGCCCCCAGGGTGAAGGCCTTTAAAAATCAGCTAATAATATGCTGACAGAGAGCTCTGCTGCCTTCATACTAACCTCTAGAATTCAAGCAATTTCATGCACCATTACCAACCACAACTAAAATCAATGGTTGCAATTGAGATGCAGCTAGCAAATGCGGCTTCCATGGCAGAGGTCCACTGGCAGGACTTCCAAGGTAAAAGGGATGCAAGGTAAAGGCTGCTTTGGCAGCAGACGCCCTTTGTCAAACGTACCCAGGTACTCAGCACGCTCCCTTACAAGCGAGCTGAGTAGAACAGCTTGAGCTGGTCACTGAAACAGCACAGTGTTTCTGTGTAGCAGTAAGGACTCTGAAACTATTAAAAACCTTCTTTTATGTATCTAGTGTATTATTATATAGACTGATTGTCAGTGAAGACAAATTATTCCTTATTTTTTTTAATATAAAATGTCGCTATTGCTCTAAACTGTCAGCTACGGTAGCAAACACCATGACTTGATTTTTCACCTTAGCAGGGATTAATTCTTACCAGGAGAAAGTCTGCTTCTTCCGAACAATGGGAACACAGGCCTCATAAGGCAAACTCAAGCTGTAGCTGACTATGGTGTTCCCAGGAAGCCTGGTCAAGCACAGTAGGAAGGAGACAGAAAGCAGAGCCTTTGTCATCACATCATTCACTGTGTTGCCTCCATTCAAAATTCGAGGGGGCTGCTTTCAGAAGGGCATTTCTGAAAAGTAAATAAAGAGCTGTGTGCAAACACAGGTCTAAAAGAAAAAGAAATGCCCTGCAGGATCTTTGAAGTCTCCTCATTTTGTTGCCATCAGATTAACCTCTCAGCAGCAAACAAAAATGAGCTCTATTTGTGCAAGTTAGGACTTTCCAGAAAGTTTGCTTGTGAAGAAGTATGGGCATGTGGAATGCTCCGGACTGATAGATAACATATCTGAAAAGCACTTTGAAGTTGACTTGAATCATTCTCATATTGGGCCTTCAAAGTTACTGTGGATATAATTTAAACTTGGAAAATAAAAGGAAAGCATTTTGCTATCAAACTTATATTTTGTTCCCAGACCAACACTTTTCCCCAGTTGCAGGTGTTTTCAATTTTCTGTCTAATATTATGAGTAGAGGTGCACCATGGGAATGGACTGAGAGTACCAGAGTCTGGGAAAAATACGCTCTACAGCAACCCTAAATAGGCACAGTAAATAACAAAGTTGGTAAGCCTGGTAAATAATAGAGTCTAATTCTCCTTTTAATTCACTATTGAAAGACATTTCGCTCTGTTTTGTCTTTGGTATTAAAAACCAAGCAGAAAGCTATTCAAGGCAATGGAGACACTTTGGTTGGAAAAAAGGAAACAACAGAACGAAAATGTCAGAGAAATTAGTTGAAAAACATATTTCATAGCCTTAGTTTCTTTCCCCCCCTTACCATATAACAATACAGTTACGTTTCATTTTGAAAAGTGGGTGCATTATTGAGAATTCGATTTTTGAGCAGCAAAGGCTAAACCAGGGCAAATACGGCAGAAAAACACAAAAACAGCTGGCAACTTGAGCTAGACTGCAGTTTTCAAAATCTCATAGTTAGTGGCCGCACCTGATTTTGAGAAAATTACAACACAGTCCTGAGATTTCTCCTCACCACGGGGATTCAGAAGAAACTTTTGGCACCGACAGCATGTGTGGAACAGGTGACTGCCTCTGCCTCGGGCAACTCTCTTCTGGGGTAGAGGAGCAGAACCATTCCCTAAGCTTCCTGCATATACCAGCCTTGCCAAAATCTGCTTTTCCTCATTGTTAAAGATATTTCTGTGACAAAGAGATAACCAAGAGCAGGGCATAAACAACACCTTCTTCCTGTGAATCATCTCACATCAGAGGAGAAAGAAATCTCTGCCTATTTTGCTGGAATGGTCTGTAAGGGTTTCAATGCTGCTTCATCATCTAAGAACGAGTTGCTGTGTTTTTTTCATTCTTCTTACTCAGAATTTACTTAGTAATACTCCTGCCAGCAAGGAACTAGACTTGAAATCAAGAAAAAGCAAAGTATTTGCTAGATCAAACCACGTAAGCTTGTTCTCTCCTTTAATTATGATTCTTCTATCTGGTTACTTAAAAGAACTTGCTTTACTGCATCCCGTAGAAATTTTAATACTTTCCATTTGTATTCTATTGTCTTTTATTAGATTGTTGCAGACCTAATTTCTTGTTTTTCTCTAAAAATAGCCAATGAGGCAAAGCCACTGTCTAAACTGTTCCATACTCAACCATTTCAAACTCATCCACGTTTTACTGAATTACCCTCTTAGCGTATGTCATCTGCAGGTGACATCCTGCAGACAGTAGGTAACAATATAAATATAGTAGGTATAGTAAAGGTAGTTTATACATTAATTTGCTAGTATTCTGCCTTTCAAGTGAATCACAGGAAAACACAGAGGCATTACTGATCTCACATGGCTTTCTATGACGGCGGGCTGCGAGTCTTGCCCCCCTCTCATCTACCACAGGAACTCCCCGGACTTACCCTATTTACTGCTTCAAGTTTCAGGCTGGCAAAAATCCAGTGACTTCATTAGTGTCACACTGGAGAACAGCATAGAAGTGACCTGCCTGGATTTAAGCAATATTTTAACATCAGTGTTGCGATAGCTACAAGAAATTAAACTCTGGCTGCCCTAGGCTGCTTCAGAGGGTCCAAGCACCCACACGTAGCAGATAATATAGTGTTACATCCCATCTCTAAGCAGCTTTGGGAGAGCAGGGAGGTCTCTCAGCTACCACCTTTGTAGCTAAACATCTGTAAATTGAATCATGCAAAGTTAACATAATTTTGCAGTCGTTTCACCACTTGCTCTTGGGATTTGGTTTTGGCGGAAATGATCGAGTCCTATTAAACTTGAAGACCTCCTTAGGACTTGAGCTCTCTGAGGATAACTGAAAAACAGAATCAAGCTCTTTGTGTTTAAGGGAGTAATTTGGGGATCCACCCTGCTTTCCTTGTGCACCTGCAAGCACAACTTTTCTTGTTTGTTTCTGCAACAGAGTAGAAAAGAACAAAAATGAAAGGAAAAAAGAAAAGGAATGAAGGAAAAAGAGAAAAAAGGAAAAAGGAAAAAGGGAAAGGGAAAGGGAAAGGGAAAGGAAGAAAGAGAAAAAAGGAGGAAAAGAAGAGAAAAAGAGTAGAAAAAAGACAAAGCAACCAATTGCTCCTGGCTGTGTGAAACGTCCCCAAAATGAGAAAGTCCCTGAACCAACCAACCAACCAACCACTGGCTGCCCAGAGCGACCCCCACTTGCTGGGCCCTGCAGAGGTGGATGAGATGCTCCGGGGTCACTGTGCATGCCCTGTCACCACCGTGCAGGACACTGGTGGGGACACGGCTGCGCAGGTCAGCACAGCGCTGGGAACACCGCTGCGGGCATCGCCATGCGGGTCACCGCTGCGGACGCGGGACACCACCGGGGTCAGCAATGTGCGGCTCACTGCTGGGGACGCCGCTGGGCGCTCGGGGCAGCCGCCCCGCGGGGGGTGACCCGGAGCCGCGGCCGGGCCGCTTCGGGCGCCAGCGACCCCACGGCGTGGGCTCCGCGGCGGCAGCGCGCCCCGTCGGGGCGGGGCGGGGCGGGGGTGCGGGCGGCGCGGGGGTGCGGCGCTGCGCGGGGCGGGGGCTCTCGGTGGCGCCCGCAGAGCCGGGGCGGGGCGGGCGGCGCCGCACGTCGGGCGGGCGCGGTGCGGCGCGGCGCGGCGGGGTGCGGGCATGGGCGGCGCGGCGCTGGCCGGCGCCCTGTGGCTGGGGCTGCTGTGGCGGCTGTGGGTCGGGGCCGGGGCCGAGGCGGGCTGCTCCGCGGCCGGCAAGTGCTGCGAGGGCAGGGACGCCACCTGCGTCGGCAGGGGCTGGAGGGCCGACGGGGGTTACGGGACCTGCTTCTGCGACGAAGGCTGCCGGCGCGCCGGGGACTGCTGCCACGACCACGGCCAGGTGTGCCCAGGTAGGGCCGCCCGCTGGCCCGGCTGGGCTGGCGGCCGGCGTCGGGGCGAGCGGCGGGGGTCGGTCTCGTCCGCAGCCCCAGACGAGTGGGCTGAGAAGGGGGCGCAGCACGGAGGGGAGGCAGCCTGGGGCTGGGGTTCTCCCTGGGCGCTCCCAGCTCTTCTTCCAGTTTGTTGCCTGCTGCTGGTTTGTGGGCTGGAAGTTGTCCTGGGTTTTGGGGCTGGAAATTGGGTGTGTGGTGATGGTCTCAGGTGAGAGGGGCTTCTTCTGGCTGTGACCCACAGGAGGACACGTTCCTCACCGGTATCACCAGCCTTGGGTCAGGGCACGACTAGGGACCAGGCTGGCGCTGTGTGAACAGCAAGCACACGAGTGTGAACCGACTCTTTTTGCAGTGTTGCCACAGTAGAGTTTTTCAAGTTTCTGGGCCCGCAGGAGTGCAGGGCCTGAAGTTTGCCCTCCTAAAGTTATTTTCCCTCTAAAATGCAGTATTCCTTACTTGTCCCTGATGATCTAATCTTATTCCATATACAATCGGGATGTAGGACTGGAGACAATTGGGAGATGCATTTATCTCCATCCGTGTGCTGAGCTGCTTCCTCGTATCTTGCCAACTGACTGCCAATTCAATAACTGGAGAAATCCCCAGGGTGAGACTTTGTTCCAATTTCTAGGGGCAGGCGTCAGCCAGGATGAGGCCTTGGCCCACAGGGAAGGCAGGGGCTTCGAAACGAGCTAGGGGATGAGTGAGAAGGGTCCTCTGCCAGCCGTGCACAGCAACCTGCCTGGGAAGGCCTGGCTCCCAGATGAGCATTGGCAAGGACAGGAGAAAGCTCCCTGAAGACAGTTCTTAACTCTCCGTGATTTTACATGTCACTTCTACCAAGCTGGACCAAGCAGCCTTGGGGGTATTTACACTTCCCTTTTTATTGTACTTTTATCCCTCACAGTCTTCAAAATATTTGTTCTCTCTCCCTGTCTGCACTGTAGGGCGTTGCTGCCGTTTTACAGGTGCAGAGCTAGTCCTCATCTGGCAGTCTGACATCTCTCTGGAGCTGGTTGGATGTAAGCCAGTCTGGACCCAAAACGCCATGAGTCTTGGCCAAACAGTCTTGCTAATTAGGGTGTGTTAGCAGGCTCAGCGCGGTACTGAGCTACACAGCTTTGATACCCAAGCTGGCTTTCACCTGGCTCACGGAGGGGAATACAGCTGTGTGGCCACGTAGACCTGTCGTGAGTCATGTGAAGCCGTGCAGAAAGACTGAGCAGAGCAGGACTCTGATGCCAGGTCTCCAGAGAAAACAAGGTCAGTCCTCCGACCCCTAGACCATCTTTTTTCCATAACAACAAAAGGGAAGAAACTGCATGCTATGAGATCTGACAGAGGGTGCCTGGTAGCACGTCTTAAAGTTGGCATTGTTTTATATATTGATCTTTTAGTCAGGCAAATCAACAGGAGGAGCATTGATAGGATAATTCCTTGTCATAGAGTCATAGCATATTGCATCTTCTCAGTAAATGAAATAGTTAATGTTCAACAGGAGAAAGCTAATAAAGATATGTACTGCTAGCATTAGAACAGAGCTATGAAGCACAGAAAATTTTATTAAGAGTTCCATAAACTCCAAAAAGAAGCTTAATCTGGTGTCTGAAAAGTGCCAGTTCAGACACTTTTCTTATCCTGACTTCAGTCAGGTGCCTTGCTGTTCTTGTGATGGTATTTTTTGTCTCAAGCGCAGTGGTAGTTGCTTAGAAATGTGTGATGTATGAAGTGTTTGTGCTGTCTCCCTGTTGTCCACGCTGTGGACAGTGAGTACTCTAGATACAGGTAGGAAGATGAAGTCTCAGTGACACTATTTCCCATGTCTGTCTCTTCTCCCATTATGTCAGAGGACGGAAACCAATCAAAAATATGTTCCCCAATTTTTAACTCATTCCCTATGTTAGGAAAAAAATGCTGAAGAAAGAACGTGGTGTGATAGCAAATAAAAAAGCTGCCTGCCAGTTACTGAAAGGGTTTTGTTTTCAGATTGCGGTTTATTTCTATCTCTCGCTGAAATCCTCAGCCCATCCCTGTAGGAGTATCCATCATTTTCTCATGTTCTCTCTTTCTTTCCTTCCCTCTCTCTCTCCTGCACCAGCACTGGGATTGGAGAGTCTTACGGTCAGATATACTTTTTACTGCAAACTGCCAGTAAGTTTATGTAAACAAAAATTCTAAATAGTTCCAATGGGAGTTTTTATCAACAGAGACAAGTATGGCCTAAAAATAATTTTATTTTAAGCTAGTTTTTGTTCCTGTTGGATTTTGAGGTTTCACTTTCAGCGTTTCTAAGCTCTGGCCATGTGTGTGTTTAATGAAACCAAGGGTGTCTATTTATTGGCATAGTTCATTCTGAAATAATTTATTGTTTAAATGTACGTTTCAACAATTGAAAATAAAAATGTGAAGTAAGGTGACTGATAAATTGTTCTTATATTACAGCTTTACTGTCATCCTGGTCACCATTTGTGATTTCTGCACCAACTTTTCATCCTTCTGCAAATATTTAACAGGACAAAGTATTTGGGGAAAGTGTAACATGCCCGTATCTTCAAAAATAGATAATCAAGAAATATTTTAGAAATAATACAAAAACAACGCTCTGCAATAATAGAAGCCTATGACAGGAAGGGCGCTTTAAAGCTGCCAACACCATGGTTAAATTCTGTCATGCCTAAAAATTGTCATATGTTTGGTACTTTATAAATAGATGCTTGGCATAAGTCCGTGGGATGCTGAACCTATGTCCAAGTGTTTCTAAATAAATTTCCTTACAGTGCTAACATTGAAGAAAGAGCATTTTTGTACATAGAGAACATTTTAAACAGAAAACAGCCAACAATGAAAAAGTCTGAAAAAAAGGAATGACCTTGTCATTTGAATGGAAGTGGTTACTGGAAAATCTGCAGAGTCGTACACGACATGTGTTGTGCAATGCTTCAGTGAAGATACTGTAATCCTCCTTGTTCTGGAGGTGGTTTCACAGGAAAAAATTAAATACGAGGTGACTTAAAAAATTCTGTAGTTTCCCAGTGCTCTTAATGAAAAAAATGCCTGCCACTCAAGCTGTGTTTCACAGGACAGTGATGTGATTTTTCTGTACCTCTTTGAACTTCCAAGGCTTCCATTAGCTTCCACATTCTTTGGGATCTTCACCTTACAGCCTGATCCCAGCCACCTAGTTTCTTTGGCTTGTCATGTCTCACTTTCAAATCAATCCTTATTCTTTCAACGACTTGCCATCTACCATCATTTATTTTGTTAAGTGGGTTGGACCACTAATAAGATGGACAGAGGGCCATAAAGAAATAGCTAGGGGGTCCCCTGATACATTTGTTTGTATTTCAAGAGATGGCACCATTCCTTTTATGTCAGCTCTGGGATCCATTCTCTATCATGTTGGAGAACTTGACATCTTTCCAAGGGGGCACAAAACTAATGTACTGTCCCGTAATGATTTCTTGGGACTGACTGTAAGAATGACATTATTAGCCCACTGGGTAAATTCCATTCTAGCGACCCAATATTCTCTTTATTCCACATGATGGAGGCAGTTTATACTTCCTTTTCTAAATCTTTATGATCATAAAATTGCCGTCTGTTTTTGCAGACCACCAGTGTTTGACTGCCAACTTGGGTTAATTTCAGCAAGAATTGAAGTCATCCCTTTCTTTATTATGCAGCTCAGCAATCCCTTTGGGAGTTTTCTGCATGGAAAGTGTGATGCAGACCTGATGTTATCTGCTTATCAAGGTGCTAACCTAGCATTAAAATTACATAGAAATTCTTACTTCTGCAGGTCCTTCATAGAGCCAAATTGGAGCACACTTAAAAGACATGGAAACAGGTAGATTAGACCAACTGTCTTTTGGGTGCTCTAGGTAAAATTAAGCTGTGTGACAAGACATCAAAGTCTATATTTGTACTATGAAATAAAATGGGACAAGGACTGTTCTCTGGCCCTGAGGCCAGGTGGCAGAGACTGTTCTGTCCATACTGTAAGTCGCACTTGTCCAGGGTTTCCCATGGGTGACCCTAAGATATTTTTACTATCACAGTGTTTCTTTTTTTAGTTCAAAATGTCTGAAACAAACGTCTGAGGGTTGTGCTGAAACATGTGAGTGTTTTCATAGCCCCAGAGTATGTGTTATGTGCCTTGGGGTACGGCATGAGGGCATACAGAGGTGTCTGAGCACGATGCTTCATGGCGCAATGTTTGATATCTCCACATGGCAAAGAGGGCCAAGCCTGGTGCAGTCTTCTCCATGCTATTTTCTTGTGCTGTTCTACAAATTGGGCCCAGGAGATGACTGGGAAGGTGCTTATCTTTAAGTAGGAGAAACTGCCAGACAATGCTGACAGTTAAGCAGAACGGACAGTCAGTGGCTCAATGCCCATGGCTGCTCCTTGGTTCTGTTTTATTTGGCAGTGTAGGCAAAGCTGCAGAGTTGCTGAGAACATGGGATACAGCAGCCTTGGTCACTTGTACTCCCATCGCTGTCAGGCCCCTTAAAAAGAACAAGTTTGGTGAGAACAGGTGCGGAGTGAGAGGAAGGGAAGGGAATTATTATAGTGTGATAAGTACATCTTCAGGGTAGCCTCCATCGGGGGGTTTATCTCCTTTATTCTGTCAGTAGTACCCCAAGAAATTAGACATTTGGTAAGAGAGCAAACCCAGCAGTTTCTGTGTCTTAACAAAAACAGTCGCACACACCAAAGAGGTTATCACATTTTAGTCCCTCTTCCCAGTGTTTCATATTGGTAGAATCCCAGAGACCCTCATTCAGCCCCCCACAGCTCTGAAGCAATCCTTTAGGAGATACCTCCATGTAAATAAACACCGTCAAAATACCTTGATTTTAAATTATTGACGAATAAGATATAGAGGCAGAGTCTTAAAAATTCAGCTGTTAGTGTTTACAGAATTACTTAGGAAGGAATGATTCCAAAAAAAAAACCAAGAAGAAAAATAAGTATTACCATAAAATAAGTAGTAGCTTTAATTAACGATAATATAAATATTACTATTTTCAGTCAAAGGCCAAGGTTTTCCCTTGGATGCATTTATTCAACTCCTTTAAAAATGTACTCAGAAGATTTTGTAGATCTGCTCAGCTGTAAAAGGGAACGATACTAAAAAGATCCTAAGCAGTACTACAGAGCAGGTAAAATCTTTGCTTTTGACAACTCTTTTGCATCTTACAGAAAATTGTGTAAGGACAGTAGTGATTATAAAAGACAAATATTCTTTTGTATTTTTTCAGTTCAAACCCGCTGAAGAAGCAGACATAGGCTCCTTACCTTATTGGCCTGTGTATTGGATTAACCTTTAAATTGTCACATATGCCCTATAGGACCTCTACATTGTATTCATTTGCCTCTAAAACAATGGTTACTGCTTAGAAATAAAACACCCATGATTCTGTCAAATCTACACAGGCTGTAACAATTTTATCCAGGGGATATTTTTTGTAAGTAAGTGTACTGTGGAAGCATTGAGGAGCTTTGAGAAGTCCTTGCCACAGAACAGCAGCCCAAAGAGCAGGCTATAACACTTGTAGAAAAAAAGACAAGCAGAGCTTTCAATAAGACAACCTGGCTCTTGTACCAAACAGCTAAGAAAACAGCTTGGGAAGGCGAAACCAGAGGAGTATCAGAAAAGAATCTGGAAGTGAATTGTAGTGCGGGGATGGCTTTGGAGTGGACCTGAGAGGACTGTAATGAGAGGTGATAGAGCAGAGAGAAGGACAAACTAGGATTAGGTCTTAAGTACGAAAGGAATTCATATATATCAGTAAGGAGCTGAAGCAGATGTCAATTGAATGACTTTCCTCACAGTCACATTAGCTACCTGTAAAAGGTGAGACTGTGCCAAGATATTCTGACTCCCTGTATAACACATTAGTCACAAGATGGTTCTGAAGTGAGTGACAGCTACTAAAGAGCCTGGGAAATACAGTACCGCTTTTGAGTTGAGGGGGATTTCTTAAGAGGACCTGTAGAACCACAAAGCCTGAGGGAATGTTTGGATTTTGCTTTTTCAGAATGTATAAAAACATCCTTATGGACAAAAGCAGTAGTACAGTAGGCACTGGGCAGTAGGAACATTGCCTGGATTAAGATAAGCACCACGGGACTTTGTGGTGAGGAACAATTCACAGAAAAATGCATGCTATGAATATTACCAGAGGCAGGAGATGTGAACTGTTTTTTTGCCCACTGCTGCACAGAATGTTTTTGCAAATGCTCCCCTAATACCTTTTGTATAAAGTGCCTATAAAGTACCATATGGAGAGCGCTGGAAAGTAAACACAGACCTACTAAGACAATGACAGGGACTGGAAGACACTTTGCTCCTCACTGGTTAGCATTGCCTGATGTGGCAGGAAAGCTTTGAATCATGTGGCAGCTTAGATATGAGGGTCCCATTTTCAGCCAGACAGGACTGAGTACAGTTTTGAAGAACTATATTATACATTTTGACTGTTAAAGGTGAAATCAGTAGGCCATGCTGTTTTCAAAACCTGGGGCTTAATGTTCCTGTAGATGAACACCAGGAAAGTTTAAGGAAGGAAAGTTCAGTTCTCATGAAAACATGTCAAATGGCTGTGTTTTGTACTGCAAGGTCAATGAGCAAATAAAACAAAGATGTGTGTATTATGCAGCTTTTTACCCAGGAATAACGTATCCATTGCCTGTTTCTGTATTTTGGGAACCAGGCTGCAAAATCTTTTCTTCCAGAGTAGATTGTCTGTATTCACCTGGGACATCTGTCTGACATATTGTCCATGCTTGTATTGGCAAGGTAAGACAGAGCTACTGTTCTGCTAGAATACAAATGTGAAATGCAAGAGAAGGGAAAAGTATAGATTGGAAGAGTGATTATCATGATCAATATAAATGAGAGATACAAGGAGCATGCATTTTTGGATAGATGAATAGAGAGAATATGAGAGATACAAAGAACATCATTATTAGATGCACTGCAGAGAACAAAATAAGGAAGGAAATGCCTAGTGAGTATCAGATATGACAGATCTGAGTATTTCTAAGAATCTCAAGACAGTATTTAAACTAACAGATGTTTATTGTAGCATCTACATTCCTCCTTGAAAGGTTACCAAAACTGACAAATATGAAATTACGGTTCATTCTCTATATGAGGTGATGATTTACTTAGCTTTTCTGAGGAAGACATACAAAAACCTGCATGTTCTTTAACAAAAAAGGTGTGAAAGGTTAGAGCAGTTCCCAGAAAACCAGCACAGCACACAAAGTAAAGAATTTTTCCTTCTTCTACATCTGAGACCTTCAGTGAGCTCACACAATACATGTCAGTTTGACAGATGAAGAAAGAACTTGGTTATGCCTGTGACTATTAGGCAGGTTTAGGAGAGACCAAAGATACAAACTAGCACACGATACCTATGCTATTGGTGCTCTACCTGAAGGAATCAATTTCTTGTGGTTCGATGTTTACTTTCAAAATAATAGGACTTTTCCCTTAGCAATTTTGAACATGCTTGGGTCAAGTTCAGAGAAAGCTTGTGATCTGTGAGAACTAAAATTCCAGTATCCAATGGACTATTCTATAGTTGGGAATGAGCAAAAGACAACCTTATTTTTAATGTATATTTAAATATATATGTATGTGTACAAAAATTTTTTTTATGTATATATACAAACACACAGAGATATATACAACCCTACACATATCTCTGAGGCTAAACAAAACTAAAATTGTTACTAAAAATCATCTTCACAGCAAGGACAGCGGGGCAGGACTGCCTGCGTTAAAACAGGGAGACCAAAGCTATGGCAGTGGAACTTCTTTCAATATTGATGAAAGGGGTTTAGAAATCAATTCCAGGGGAATCCAGAGGGTTGAAAGGCTTCCTGACTTCTGCTACTTTGTGTAGTAGTTCAGAAACTGCCACAGTAGGACAGACTGCTCACCTAGATAGTCCACAAACTGGTCTCTCTCAGTGGCAAATACCCTATGCTTCAGAGGGCACAATAAAAGAACCCTACAGCTGTAGAAAGAAATTTCCATAAGGAACTGTTTCTTTCCCCAGACAAGGCGGAAAAGTGCTGCAGTTCAGGTCTGAATGTTAAACCTGAAGATGCAAATTCCTGGAAAAGCATTTAAAGCCCCATGAATAAAAGCATATATATATATATATATATAAAGAAAGGTGAAACCAAACATGGTTTCCCTTTACTAGGAAAGGAAACTAGGATAATACAAAAGTCTTGGCTGCTAATAATGTTTCAATATTGTTTTGCAGCGCTTCCATGTGTTGTGGGGGAGTGGAGTCACTGGAGTGGCTGTGCAGAACAATGTAAACCTGATTTGCGAATGCGTAGGCGCTATGTACAACAGGAACCTAAAAACAGTGGTGAACCTTGTCCTGCTCTAGAAGAGAAGGCTGGCTGCCTGGAATACCTGACTTACCAGGGAAAGGACTGCGGACATGAACATGGTAGTCTCTTTGATTTTTCTGGATACCTTTTGCCATTATGGCCTTAATTTTTCACTGTCAAAGCACAGAAAATAAGCAACTATTTGTATTTGCTAGTTAAAAATGAAATTCAAACCGCTGTTTTTTACTGTTAGATTGCTGCTTGCTCTTAATTCCGTTTTTACTTATTTTTCCTATTCAGGCTTTTCTGAATTTCTATTAAGTAATCAACTAAGCTGCACACATTCCTTCTCTGTCTTGAAGTAAGCCCCTCTGTAAGCATCAAGTTATTTCTGTGCAAAGTTAGAACACAAATTAAGCACAAAACAGGAAACAGCTCTTGTAGAACTCCAGCACATCCTGTTTCCTCAGAGACTAGACTGTGCTCACTTCTGTACTACTTCTGAAGAAGGAGAGAGCTCAAGTGTAGGGAACACGGTTGAAGGCTGATGTTGCCAATGCTATATCACTTTTTCAATGAAGTCAGTCAGAATCACCTTCTACAACCCCGTGAGATTCTTTTACCCACTGTTAGAGCAATCAAAATGAGTGAACTATGCCTTGTTGCCTTACTGTAACTCTTTTCCTTTTCAGTCCCTGCTTTCATAACTACCTCTGAGTACAGTAAAGAAAGAAAACGACGAGCAGTGTCTCCTCTCTGGTCTTCAGACAAAGAAGTTGGGTAATCTATTTATCATATACATGCGAGTCATCTTGTTCAACAGAAAACAGCTGGCCACACAAACATATAAACAAACTTGCAATAATTCAAAAGCAAGCTATAGCTTTTACTATTTTGCTCTTTTGTACTTCATTTGCATTTCCAGATGTTGGTTTTTACTTGCTAACTGTCCTGAATTAGATATTTACTGAGGTCACAGAAAACTTGAGGACAGCTGCTTTTTGAAAGCCAACAATAAATACAGCTGAACTAAAGTTGACCATATCTGTAAGTTAGATATTGATCTCTGAGCAAACAAGACTGGCTGAATCTGTGATCAGTTCCAAGGGCTTTTCTTAACACTGATTGACAAAAGCAGTAAAAATACAGTATGCTTACCAGTATAGTTATGAAGTTGGTTTAAATTCAGCTATTACTGACTCATAATTCTCAGAATGCTTTGCCCTATAGCTACTTTGTCCAGAACGATAACGCCAATAGGTAATCTTAAAACCTATTTTCCATTTTCTCTTTTAGCAGTCATACAAGGAAAAATAAGAGCTCCTACGAGTTACTAAGATATGTGCTTTTCAACATAATTTAAGAATGCAGAACACAACCAGAGTGAGACACAAAGCACCGGACTTAGGCATGGAATGAGCAATAATTTGCTCAATGTTTTTAAGACGTGATTAATTAGGCAGGAATCAGAAGTAGATTTGTTAACAATGAATAGGTCCAACTTGCACTTCACAAACACCACTGTGAGATAAGTACATTTTAATTGTAAATTTAGTTTGTACTTTAACTATTATAACTAATGTAATACTTATTTGTCAAAATAATGTTTTATCCTTCGGAGCAGATATTGTGTGGAATTTAGAACTGAATCACTTTCGCACCACTGTGCTTTGGAGAATCGGCCATATGCTCGATGGATGCAGTACCTACGAGAAGGACACACTGTGTGTGTAGCTTGCCAGCCTCCAGCTATGAATATTGACACTCATCGTTGTTCTGGAGATGGCCATAACGCAGACGGGTAAAGACAGAAGTCATCCTCCTGCTGTCTTTTCTAGAACAAAACCTAGCACAGAACTTAAGAACTCTCAAGGTCACATTAAAAGCTGCATTTACTATACCTAAAAAAGGAAACAGTTCATATCACTTCTAGAGCTCGGAAGATTTAGCCTTTCAGTTCTCACAGAAATTGCATTTGAACTAATGTATTTAAAACCTAGACAAAACTGGTACAGTAAATTTCAATATAAGACTAGTGTTTTTGAAAGCTTTATTCAGTTACAGGTACTGCTACTTACTAGGTGTACTTCCTGCCATAATCCAAATCTGATTTCAGGTTTAATAGTGACAGAGCAGTACACTGTCCCCTCAAATCTATACACTTGGTTTCTAGAACAGTAATTTTGAAAGAAGACATTTCATATTTGGAACAGATTTTTATTTAGTCTATACGTTATTAATATACATGCTGTGTAATACCTGTGCAATTGTCTATTCCCATCATCCTGTGTACTAAGGAATATAGTGCCTGCTCCGGAGAGCTTACAAGTATAAGCACAGTAAAAGAATTATAAAAGCTAGATGAGCTAAAGTCTTACATTATTAAGCAAATCTAATTTGGTAGTAGGTTCTGCTTTATGACATGAAGTTTACAGTTCTTAGTATTTGTAAACTCACTCTTTACTCCTCATTCATTGTTACTTTTCAGAGGTAAAATCTTACACTGGGAAGCAGTTGGCAACTCTCGGTGCCAAGGAACCTGGAAGAAAGTTCGGCAGCTGGAGCAGTGTTCATGTCCCCCTGTGCATAGCTTTATTTTTACATAAAAGTTCAAAAGACCTTTAAAACAGCAGCAACACAAAGATCAAGAAAATTAACACTGATGCCAAGAAACTTGCACCTTTCTACTATATTTGCTGGGGCCTAATTGAACTTTAAAGGAGTCAAAACTTTGGAAGCAGTTTGGACAACTCTCTCTGCTTTAACACAAACGTTAAGATTGATCTTTGTACCTTAGAAGGCTGTAAGCCACTTTCCATGTTTCTCTTTTGTAATTAAAGAGCTAATGTTTCTAACCATAGTAGCTTCAGTTCCTAAAGCTCTGGTTCTTTATGGGCAATAGTCCTGTTTACAAGCATTGATCCTACTCAGTAGTGAGCAAGCCAAAGATTCTTAAGTCTGAGAATAGCTACTGTCATCATTAAATACCAACAGTGAATAAAAATGAAAATTTAAGAGCTAAAACTGGATTTCAGTTTAGATCCTTTGTTCCTTCACAATATCATCTAGGCAGTTGTTTAATACTACTTTCTACAAGTGCATAAATATTTGTCCACATAGCAATTTCCATGTTCAACCACTTTCCTGAAAGTGTGAGACTAGTCAGAATGTTATTAAGGAAGTAGTCTTTGTGTCACTACTACACAGTGTGACTTATGGCAGACAAACCTAAACAAGATTTTTGCACACAAACTAACAGTCTTGAAAAGGCATAGTTTCTTAGTGAGTGGTGATACAAGCTAAGCTGTCTTTACCTAGGAAGCTTTGCTACAGTATTATAATAAATTACAACCCAAATAAAATAATTTTGCATCTAGCAGGAGGTTAACCATGACTTGGTTAATACCTTGGTTAATATTTAGAAAATAATCACTTATTACTATGTCAACCTGCTCACCTAGAATGATTAAAGACACCTTGTTTCGTTACTGTTTAATTGTTTTTTACAGCACTAAAAAGGCTGCATGCTGCAGAACACAGCAGACTTGCTCACCTTTTTTTTTTTTTTTTTTTGGAGATTGTTTACAGTGCTCCAGTGTTCCTCACTAAAGGACCCAACCCATCTTTTATCAAACTTGTGAAACTTCACATTTGTTACTAAAAAGAAGTGATACCTTAAGGTTGAGAAAATTTACAGTACAGACATGCAGCAGCATCTCTACAGAACCTAAAGACTGCTGTTTGCCTTTATTTTTAACAGTTGCAAGAAACAATCTTTTTCTGGTGGCAAGAACGAGGAAGGTGGTCTTGCCAAGGTCTTATCCACAATAAGAAAAAGGCCTTTGTAACTGTACTTGACCATTTTACCTCAAATACAAGCAGGCCTCCAACCCCAGAAGCAGCAAGATGATCATCCTAATACTTTCTGAACATGTCAGCCTTCAAGAATCTTTCATTTGGAGCCAGGAAAAAACACCCCAGAGATAGGTATATTTTATTATTAGTTTAGAAAGACACTTTTCCTTGAAAGGTTCTTGTAAAATAAAGATAAATACCTTATCCAAGGACAGCAGTACAGAAAACACCATTTGAGCTGAAGATGTTCCACTCTTAAAAGAATGTCATAACATGCAAGTTCATGCTTATTAGATGCATACTAGTAAGACAGAGTGAACAGTATGTGTTTTCTGAGACCGGAATCCTCTTCCATAGAATCTAAAGCAAAGGAGACAGCACAGCACCATGAACCATCTGTTACAGCCTCTCATGAGGAGGAGATTGGCAGTGACCAAGTGACACCTTGATGCAGTTAGTTACCTCCTCAGAGCTGGTCTTTGCTTGTTAGTGCCACAGCAATACACACTGGTCAGCCAGCACAGTTGAAACATGTCTTAGTCTGTGCTATCAGTGCCAGAGTAGACAAGCTACTGAACCCCACTTTGGCCACATACTTCAAGCTTCCTCTTTTCTGCTGATCTAAAAGGAAGCCACTTTGGCCACAAGGTAGGTGGCATAAGGTGAGAGATGTTAAGAGCCTCTATCATACTATTACTTCCCATTTCTTCTCCATCTCTCCTGCAAGAGAAAAGTGCTATTATGTCAATATAGGTAACTTCAGAATAATCTTTCTCCTAGAACTTAATTCTTCCCTTATGTTTTACCTCCAATACATATACAGCACCTTTACTACTTAAGGATATAAAATTACATGGTATAAAATTACATTACATTTCCTAAGTGCAAAAAAAAAAAAAAAAAAGAAAAGGAACTTAAGTTTGCCAAATCAGAAAAACAGATTTTTCTAGTATAACTTACATACAGAGGTGACAAGTCGGATCAGAATTTCAAGATGAATCAGGTTAGAATAGACTATGGCAGGAATCAAAACAATCAAAAGCTCAGTCTGACTACAGATAGAAGCCTTTATAAAATACAGAGCACTGACCATTACCCGCTATCAAGCTAAACATGTTGCCAGCATTTAGTACCCCTATGTACATACTTAACCTATCTTTTAAAATATTTTCACATTTCAGAAAATAGGACACTTAACGGCATGTAGATAAAGACCAGGCTTTATATTTAAGACTTCATTCATTACCTGAGCAAGTGAGCTTATATGGATGTTTTTACTATTTTTTTTTATGTTTTAGGATAACAACACTTTTGAGACTAACAGCACACAACCTTGAGTATTTCATTCTGTAGAAATAAGTTATTCAAAATATTAGCCATTCATTGCAGAGCAAAAAAGTTCAACAATAGGATTGCAAAAGAAAGAATATACTTAGATTCATAGGACTGATGGCTGTACCGATATTTTAAAATACTACAAAAAATGTTTCTGTGGAGTTAAGTGGTCAACATAAGGTACAGTTGAAGTTATTCTGAAAAGCTAAACTTATCCTCATGTAGGAAAGGCTCAAGAACAGTTAAAGTTGATTCTTGCAGTCCAAATTAGACCTGGTCAATCCTGCAGAGTGTTCTCCATCGATCTTTTAACATGACACTAGTTCTGTTGTTGAATTCACCATGGACCAAAATTTTGGCCCAATTGCCCACTCCAAACTCCCTTACTCCTGATTTCAATTGCAGGTCTTCTGCATATGTCCATCGCTTCGGGAAAAGCAGAAAAAGCACAAGATATGAACAAAGAATTTAAGTAACCACCTTACAAAAAAGGTAAAAGCAAGTATTTATATACAGCTGTCTAGTTATTACACAGAGCACAACTGTCAGCAGGCTGATTTTGATTCTCTTGAGCATCATAACTTGACACTGAATACAACAAATGTTACCAACTCAAGTGTTTTAAGCACATTACCAGATTTCAAACAAAAATCAAATGTTTCAAATTCCACATATTTCTGGAGGAAAAAACAACATGGTGCAAAGTTCCTCTTCAAAACACGTCATCTAAAACTTTACTTTATTGGCTATCTGAGCCAAGACTAACCTTGATAAAAACCTAGTATGCAATACAAAAGAGCTAGCAGTTTGTGATACAACCTGGGGACTGGGAATCAGGACACTCCTTATCAACAGCAATAGAATTAAAATTTTCTTTGTTTGCTAAGAAAAAACAAACCCCAATATTTAAAATGCTGTTAAAAGCAAAATTATACATACTGCATTTGAAAGGAGATTAGCCATATCCCCAGATAGCTATGCACGTATTTAGCGGACTCAGCAAAGTGCCAAAAAGTCTCACTGTCACGACCTAAAAACTTTTTAATCTTCAAGAGGTGCCGTTTCTCTTATAAAATGAGAGAGAGTTACTTGGATATTTATACCTCTGTAAACAACTCCTCTTTCGATGACGTTCTCTAGTGCACCAGTTCTTCCTTGGTAGGTTCTCAATACAAATATCAGTTATTATCCCTTGATTTTAAAACTGCACACAGTAAAAGAATTGAAATGTAATACTTGATTTTTCTTAAATTTAATTTTACAGTAGAGTGTCAATCTTCTTCTATTGTAGCTTTATAGACATATGTATGTGTGATGGATTATAGATCCTATATATATAAATATACATAGCTTGTATTATGCCTTTTTAAAAAATGTTTGCAACCTGATAGAACTCGTTAATAGAGGTGTTTAAAATATGGCCATTTTTCCCCCACTCTGGCATAGCAGTTAAGAATTTTAATGATAAAGTATTAGAATAAGCTTTTTTGTTTTGTTTTCAATTAGAATATAATCAAACCCTTGCTTAATAGACAAGTAACCATACTGATGTACCGTTAGTACAACTCAGGAAAATTGACTTGCACATCATCTACACAAGAAGAGGACAAAATCCGGCTTGAAATGACTGTTTAGGAAAACTGTTTTTAAAAAATAAAGTATCAACTTCTGTTTCTATTGCCGTTCAACAGCACATTCTTTCCAAATTCATTCCCAGAAATCTGAAATGCAAAGACTTCACTTGCAGAAAAGATGTTAACTCAGAAGTGTTAATGAGCTTGCACTGAGAAGTACAAAGAACAGGGTGTGTCTGTTGCATTTAATTCCTCTGCACTCATTTCTGCTGCTTGCACTGGAGATATCCTGCTGCTTCTGATGCTTTCATGGACCACAATAAGTTACGAGAGCAGACCAATGGTCAGTTTTCACTGGCCTCAAGCTGGCTTTTCTGTGAGCACCAGCAGATTCCCTATTAAAAATTGTGAGTTATTGCAATTCTGCAAAATACATTGATGATCCAGTGTGCATGCGATGGCCAAAAGACTGCTGAAAATCTAACCAAAAAGCTATATTTTATTTTTTGCATTTAACCACTGCCTGTGCTTTACTTATTTTGTAGTGGCTCTGAAACAAAGAGGTTCAGAAAGTATTTTTGTTAATAAAAGCACCATGAGAGTCAGCAAGTAAGCAAGAGCCATTATTTAGTGATGCTCACTGAAAACATGGATTCTAAAAAATTAGAAAGCAAACTGGGTTACATGAAGAGCAACAGATTTCACATCTGAAAGTCTGAGTTGATACAAGTTGCGCTGTTGGAGCATGTCTTAAACTGATCGATATGCCTCACTCACTAACCAGTGAAGAATGTGACAGTAGTAGAAACAGTGGCAGTAGTTCAGTCTTTGTAAACAATTGAAGGATTTTTCGTAAACTTCTCTAAAATTGTCTTTAGTGTTTCCATGTTGCTCATGCTTGAAAACCCAATTATTGCATTAAGAAATAAGTGATACAGATTAGCAGCAAATAGTGGGTTTTTTTTTTTTTTAAAATGAAAAGGCCAGAGATTCCATTACATCATCTACTTCAACTTGTCTTGCAGCATGCCAAAAAAAAAAAAAACCACACCCAAAAACCTTTCCTACATAAAATCTTTTTTCAAGTAACACAGCTATCCTTGACCTATAGCACCAGACAACATTCAGCTGCTGGAAATATTTGAAACAATCACAACCCTGATCAGTTTGTTGTAGTAATTAATTACATTTGCTGTTAAAACAGTTTTTTGGTGGTTTTGCTTTTAATTGCTTACACTGAAGGGTTTTTTTTTTAAATAAGTTTCTTCAGTTTAACATACAAATGAGGATCCTACAAACAGGTAAGTCAGACACTCATTTTTTCTTTTCAAAAGGAACCATATAAAGCAGTAACAACTTCCCTACCCACATGACACAAATAAACTACCTGTGCCCTCTAGGATGGCCACTGTATGGACTCTATCATTGCATTGTTATTAGCTAGTAAGAGTGGCTGGAGAGACTGGACATAATACAGGACTATGCTTGAGCTAACATAATGACAGGGTCTAGAGCTGTTTGACATTTGGCTAGCACAGAATGCTGGCAGAACAAACTTTGGTTTGCCAGACAGACTGTGTAGACATACCCTCACATATCCAAAGATCTTGTTAATCCTTAGAATCAGTTTTTCACTAGTAATGCACCATCATTTGACTATGCAAGAAGACAGACCTTTTTTCCTTCTGAATTTTTTTTTCCCAGTTTGAATATATTCAATTAACTTTCACATAAGTCTGACCAAAATCTGAAAATCCGGATTTTCAGATACATTTAAGCAAATTGTCAAACAGATTTTAGTTAGACCACTCAAAGGACCTGCCATGCAAATACAGGATATACCTTGTGTACAAATAGTTCTCCAAATTTCAGTGACACTTTCATCCCATAAGAGTTAAATAATTTAAGAATGGAAAAATAAAGTATATTTCCTTTCAATGGCACTGCAGACTGTTTGTATGCAGCTACTGGAAAACACAGCAATGAAAGGGCTGAAAACAGGCACTGAACCATTGCAAT
The DNA here is from genome assembly GCF_040807025.1 of Struthio camelus. Lineage (NCBI taxonomy): Eukaryota > Metazoa > Chordata > Aves > Struthioniformes > Struthionidae > Struthio > Struthio camelus. The sequence goes on from NC_090943.1 coordinate 129,774,855, forward strand.
GAAATGCCATTTACAAAACGAGCAAACAATGCCAACATTGAAAGAGGTACTGCATGAAAAAGGAAGTTCTAGACGTCAACAGCTCTGACATTCACAGCATTCTTTCATGCATGCAGACAATCTTACATAACCCACATAATTAAGCAGAGGGGCATATTTACTGTTTAAAAGGCCAATATCTTTGCTCTCTATACTAGATGAGAGGTCTCACTGGCAAGAATTATGGCATAAATAGCAGCAGAGAAAGAGCAAATGCATGCCTTAGTAAATATTCAAAGGACGTTGTTTTGAACTTTAATTTCTTTCAGCTTTTTAATAAAGTGTTCGGAGTTTTCACTATTATCAGACGTTGTCCTTTTCTGTAAATTGAGTTTTTACGTCTCAAATAGGAATGAATTTAAAATATAGCAGAATTAAGCACATAGCATCTATTTTTTTCTAATGCTATCTGTGCATGAGTAAGAACTGGATACAGTGCTTGTAGCTGACCCCATACAGACTACCTCAATAAAAATAAAGTGAATATAAAGCTATCCTTATTTCTATGTCAGTTTTGGTCCAATTAGCTTAAAGCTTGATGTTGAAATCAAGGTCAAAGGAAACATGCACGCTTGTTAGCAACTGGCTGATGAGGTACCAACTCAAGTATCAGAGGAAAGAAAGTTATTTCTTATGCTTTTGAAGCCAGACAAATCCAGTGAGCGCTGTTAATATTTTATTTTTAGGACACTGCCTGTATTGGCAGCTGTTTAGGAAGCTCTCACTGATGTAACTATTTCTGAGATTTGCGAGACTGAAGTACTCTGTTTATATGTGGCAAAGGGCTGTATCAACAACCTCCAGGGAGAGAGGGTGGTAAAAATATCTTAACAGCTCCCATTAGGGGTTCAACCAGTTTGAAGACAGCATCTAACTGGAGATGTAACCAGTACTTTGACTTCAGTAAACATTCTTAAAGGGTTATGTCTAAGCACAGCTCTCCTCTAGGACTGTCAAAAATTTTGTGTGTGTGTGTGTGTGTGTGCGCGCATGTGTGTGTGTGCGCGCGCGCACGCATATATATATTTTTTTAATGTAGGTTCATCCCCCCCCTGTTATATGAAGAATGAAATTTCACAATGAATGTCAGAATGACACAGCTAGTAATAAAGTGTACATAAGTATGCTTAGGTAACAGTGTAAGTTACCACTAGAAGTATGCAATATTACTTCCTAAGAGGTATTCTTAAGAGGAATTTAACAAGGTGAATATATTTGTTAATATTAACTTTGTTTAAAAGTGTTCATCGTGATAATAAAATAAACAAAATTGGCAATTCATAAAACTTAAGTTTTCCCCTAATGTTAAATCAACTTTGAAATCTGTAGTAGGGCACACATTTATATTCTTCCCATCTATAGGGAATTCTAGCATAAGTGAATGTTAGAGCTAAAGTAATGCAAAGGCTTATTAACGAAGATAATGCAAATAAGCATTTGAAATGCAGAATTATGAAAAGACTATTTAGTTTATAAAAATTAGAATAGTTTCCCAAGTAAAGAAATGTTTTCTCCTCATAGAGGCTGGGGCAGAAATCTTTGATGCATGTCCAAAACTCCCATGGCCAAGTGATATCCTGAATTCTTCAATCTAAACAGAAGAAACTTATTTCTACTGTTTTTTTTTTTTTTTAAATTTGTCCATTCACAACTTTTAGAAAAAATATTATAGAATCACAGAATGGCCAAGGTTGGAAGGGACCTCTGGAGATCATCCAGTCCAACCCCTCTGCTCAAGCAGGGTCCTCCTAGAGCACATTACACAGGATCACGTCCAGATGGCTTCTGAATAACTCCAGGGAAGGAGACTCCACAACCCCTCTGGGCAACCTGTTCCAATGCTCAGTCACTCTCACAGGAGAGAGGTTTTTCCTCAGGTTCAGATGGAACTGCCCGTGTTTCAGTTTGTGCCTGTTGCCTCTTGTCCTGTTGCTGGGCAGCACGGAGAAGAGTCTGGCCCCATCCTCTTGACACCCTCCCTTCAGAAACTTGGACACATTGATGAGATCCCCTCTCAGTCTTCTCTTCGCCAGACTGAACAGGCCCAGCTCCCTCAGCCTTTCCTCATAGGAGAGATGCTCCAGTCCCCTCATCATCTTCATAGCCCTCCACTGGACTCTCTGCAGTAGTGCCACATCTCTCTTGTACTGTGGAGCCCAGCACTGGACACAGTACTCCAGTACTCCACAAGCCTCAGCAGGGCTGAGGAGAGGGGGAGGATCACCTCCCTCCACCTGCTGGCAACACTCTGCCTAATGCAGCCCAGGATCCCATTGGTCTTCTTGGCCACAAGAGCACACTGCTGGCTCATGCTTAACTTGCTGTCCACCAGGACACCCAGGTCCTTCTCTGCAGAGCTGCTTGCCAACAGGAGCTGTTATTCCTCCCCACGTGCAGGACCCTGCACTTGCCTTTGTTGAACTTCAGGAGGTTCCTCTCTGCCCAGCTCTCCAGCCTGTCCAGGTCCCTCTGAATGGCAGCACAGCCTTCTGGTGTGTCAGCCACTCCTCCCAGTTCAGTATCAGCAAACTTGGTGAGGGTGCACTCTGTGCCTTCCTCCAGGTCATCAATGAACACACTGAACAAGACTGGACCCAGTACTGACCCCTGGGAGACACCACTAGCTACAGGCCTCCAACTAGACTCTGCGCCACTGACCACAACCCTCTGAGCTCGGCCATCCAGCCACTTCTCAATCCACCTCACTGTCCACTCATCCAGCCCACGCTTCCTGAGCTTGCCTATGAGGATGTGATGGGAGACAGTGTCAAAAGCCTTGCTGAAGTCCAGGTAGACAACATCCACTGCTCTCCCCTCATCTACCCAGCCAGTTATCCCATCAGAGAAGGCTATCAGATCGGTCAAGCATGATACATGCTGACTACTCCTGATCACCTTCTTGTCCTCCACATGCTTAGTGATGACCTCCAGGAGGTGCTGTTCCGTCACCTCCCCAGGGATGGAGGTGAAGCTGACAGGCCTGTAGTTTCCTGGCTCCTCCTTCTTGCCCTTTTGGAAGACCGGAGTGACACTGGCTTTCTTCCAGTCCTCAGGCACCTCTCCTGATCTCCAGGACCTTTCCAAGATGATGGAGAGTGGCCTAGCAATGACATCCGCCAGTTCCCTCAGCACTCGTGGGTGCATCCCATTGGGGCCCATGGATTTGTGGATGTCACGTTTGCATATTAAAAAAGGTTTGGATTTTTTTTAATATGCAAACAAAGCTTGAGTAACAGTGCATTTCAAAAAATTAAAGGCTCAGGAGCATTAATAACAATATTTGAGGCTGCACAAAAAAAATGCAAGTTTTCTTTTTTTTTTTTTTCCCTTGAGATAGCAATTAGAACTTAACGACTCATCTTAGAGGCTGTAGCACAGCTTAAGTAATGGAGAGATTTCCAAAGCATGGCATTTTGGATTGTACCCTTAGAGGCCTATTCAAATAAATAGCGGAAAAAAAATTATACTGCTAAGCACTGCAGATACGTTTTATCACCATTTGGAATAGAGAACAAATACAAACCTGCCTTTTTCGGCCACAAGCCCAAGCGTCTGCGTGTTTATCTACATTCTGCAAGCTGTTCAGATCTAGAAGACAATTGAAGTACGTCCAGACCAGTGAGAAGTCAGCCTTAAGACAGTATTCTTAATAAGACAAGTATGTACATTATTTTGACATTCTTTGGCATGAGTCTACATCTTTATGCATATATGTAGTAAAAGCTGTGTATAATCTCCTCTAAGTTCAAAGACTCAGAAAAGAGTTTATTCAAGAAAAGACTCTATATTCTATATGTGACAGAGCTCACAAAAGAATGTTTTAAGCAATTAAGTAAGAACTGGTATAACAATGATATACTTTCACCAAATGGAAGGAATGAGTATCTTTACTACAGATAACACTCATTTTAAATAGAGAAAACGGAAACACTTAAATATTGCATAATCAATGTTGTACTTATGTTCTGAAAAGGTACTAATGCTTTTAAAGTACAACATTGATTATGCAATATTTAAGTGTTTTAAAAATACTACCAGGAAGGTTAGGCCTTAACATCCTAACTCTGGGCATCTTACACTAAGAATTTATTTTCCCATGAACCAGTCAGCCTCCCAAGTTTCTTCTCCCCAGAGTTACCTAGGTCAGAAGCCCAAGAGAGACAAATTTCAATACTACTATACTGGTCACCTTCTTAGGGACACAATATCATAACCCTAATAAAACAAAAGCATATCAGAAAATAGTAAAGGATTTTTCAAGATGAGTTGCCTGGGACTCTTAAGTCATTTCATACTTCCCTAAATGAGGTATATATACCCAAAATTTGAATTCAGGCACACACTACACACAACAATTGTTGTTTTCACCATAACTATTTTATATGAATTCAATAACATTATTTGTATAGCAGTTATCAAACCACCAACTCTTTTTGTCTGGAAAAAAGAGTATTCATATTGTTTTGACAGCATAAGACTTGACTAATACTCACTTTGAAGAACACTGCTTTTTCTGTGTTTCTGTCTTGAGTGAGGCCTGCAAGGAACATAACTGAAGTAAAAATACATAGAACTTTCATGAATGTGTATGACCAATAGTAAGAGCAAAAAATCGTTTTACCTTACTGTGGGTTTTCTTACATCTCCAGGTGACGGATTTGTAATACTCTGTTCTTCCATAAAGCTTAAAAAAAAGCCAGAAAACCATTTTTAGACAGCAGATAGAACAACATTTAAATAGAAGACAAAACAAATTTAAGATGTTTCTATGGAACTAGTGGCATATAAATGTACTGAAGCAGTTAAGGTTTATTCACAACTCTACTATTAGCTAATTTTTAAGGCCTTGAAAAACATAGAACTTGTACATATGAAGCAATTCCTTCCTCTCTAAAACCCACTCAAACTTCCCTCCCTCTATCTGGAAAAGAAACACAAGACATTAAATGTATTTAAGTTGAAGAGATGAGGCACCTATTTTCCATGCTTTACTTCTTCACAATCTAAGAATTGGTCAAAAACCTATAGAAACAACTCTTCCATTAAGCCTCTTTCAGATGCAGTTGTCAGGCACTGTCCTTTCAGAAAATTTATTATTTGTCTTCTGTACACTCTTATCTGCATCTGTCAATTTCCTTACCTAAATGATGTTATATATTATACAACTGCAGAATTAGAGTTTACCCAGAGCAAAGACCACAATCTATGAAAAACAAGTAGCAATAAATGCAGAATACTATTTTTCAAATTAAGTCAAAGGAAAACAAACAGAAAAGTAACTGGGCTCCAGCTTCCCTCAGCATTTCTTAAAGTGCGTAATTGCTTTGAGGCTTCAAGTTGTCAGTTTCTCTTTTTTTTTTTTCCTCCCTATGAAGCAACATAACTATCTCCTATAATACTAGTGTCATTAAGGAAGTGGGTAAAGGGCTTAACTATAAAGAAAAGAATAACAGATTGATTGTTTCTCTGTACTCTTTCTTCTCTAGAAAAATCTATACAGCCCAATATTAAAAAGATAGGACTAAACGGAGCAAAAGCATAAGGAAAAAACTAGAAGTATTTCAAAGTTTATTGTCATACAAAACAGATGTTTAAACTGAAAAATGTGCATCTCCAACAAACACTTAAAAGTTAATACCAAGCTATATGATGTAAATGCCAAGAACAACAATCAAAAAGCCAAAAGTTAAAAATAGAAGAGAATGTGTTTGTACTTTTCATCTTCTGTTGAACTATAATTTTTCGAATTTATCATCCTTCCTTCTACCTATTCCTAGCTCTAGAAGTTTCAGTTACTATCCAAGCTGTCCCTCAGCAGTATAGTCCTGAATACAAACCTCTGATTTGTTTCCAAATTACTGTCTTCCTTTGTTTCATTGACATTCGCAGGTTCCTTCTGCAACATTGTTGCTCCTAATTCTTTAGCCTCCACCTGTTCTGTGGCTGCCTGCATGAAATGAAGTTGATACTTTAAAATTAAAGCCAACCAGTACCTAAAATAATCTTTGTAAGCAACAAGATATATATATATATATATATATATATATGTGCCTCCTATTAGGCTTAACAGGGCCTATTTCACAGGCCCTTTAACAGAGGATCCTATGAAAATAAGTAGTTTCAAAACAACAATTGTAATGAGGTAAGCTGAAATCCATCAAGATTTTTTAACAGCTAATAGCTCAGAGAAACTTTGGGCATAGCCACAGCTAATCTTTATATGTACACCCAAAGAAATAAAATGAATGCTTGCACAGTAAGAGAACATACAGATATGTGAAATATACTGCAGAGATTACTTAAGCCTGCAAACACTGAGTGTACTGCAAAGTCTTTTATAACTAAAATAGAAACGCAACACTAAGATTTCAGGAGTTCATCTTGCTCCACTCAATGCAGTGTAGCAAGATCAAAAAAACCTACAACATACTCAAAAGACATGTCTTACCAGACTTTAAGCTTATAAGGTAACTTTCCCTGTATTTGCAAAAAGACTTTCATGACATCCTGCCTAAACTATTTTAGCCATAAACTAAACTGATTTCTCCTCCATTGGTGGGAGGTGGGGGAGGGCGAAAAGGGGGAAGGACAGAAGGGAAGAAAAAGGTCATTACTCTTTATTGAATTTCTCAGGTACCATAAAATTTTCCCTGTTCCTCAAAGTCCTCACATCTACTTTCTAAACTAAATAACAACATCAAAAATTAAAAAGCATTCCCTGTTTACTGAGTAATTAGATTGATGTTTATTTGGTATAGATCTTATCTCTTTGTATTGCAGTATCTGCAGAACATACTTAGGGCAGCTAACCTAAGTGTTTCTTGAAGCTCAAGAACTTCATGAACAGTAGGTGCTGCACTCTTGTAGATTCCAAGCTTGATAGTCACCTAGAAAAGGCAGCCTACAAAACGGTCTGGCAACATGGAACTTTTTATACTTCTACATATATATATATATATCTATATCTCCAGGAAGAAGAGGAGAGGAAAGAACAGTTAAAGGTACAGTGTTTTGCCATGCTTGGGTAGTAAAGAATTCAGGGTTCATATGCTGGGAAACAGTGATATGTACTGTACAATGAGAATGAGAAATCTTTGTACTGCGGTTTCCTCCATGTCTCAGAGTAATTGTAATTCAGACTAAAGTAAAAATATTTCAAAAGTAAAAGATCTGCCACATTAGTGCCTATAAAGACAGTAGGAAGGATGTGCAGGCAGTAGCAGAGTAACACAGAGGGCCTCGGTATGCTAGTGTGGAGTTCTGGGCCTTCTGTGACACAAACCTCTACCCTTTCTCAGACTCAGGAAAATGGCTTTGAAAAATGGCAGCTGAGTGTGCCCAATAAAATAATACGTATATGTTTAGACCATTAAAAAAATCCTTGTGTTAATACTTTGAACATTCAAGAAAAAAAGAGGCTCTCTAATTCTTCTTTCTGGGAGAAAAGGGAAAAAAACCCAGAGGAATTTCAGGTTTGTTTATTTAAAATTTACTACTTATTCTTTAGATATTTGTGCTTTTGCAATTTAGTAATTCAATATTCTTTTATAGCAAGTAAACATGAGGGAAATTCTTTACAATCTTCCTGAAGATGAACTGCAGGAGGAATGTTGTTCTTAGCAATTTTAAATCACTTTTGAGCAATACAGTTTGTAAGGAGCTTTTTATTTACAGAAAAAGCAAGAATAGCTTTAAATCTCTCATTACTCTGACATTCCTATAGCTTTTAGCCAAGTTAACCAATCTAGATCTTTTAGTTTTAATATGAAGTTTTAGTGGCTTTTGAAAAAATAAATATACATATAGATACATTATCTTTCAGGGAGTCTCAGATCAGAACTAGACCTCTTAAATGCACACAAATGACAGACACAGTTTTAACTGTCTTTTTTTTTCATGCTACTTTTCTAAGCAAAACAGTTAGGGAAAAAATTCATGAAGTTTTAGAGGAGTCTTATTCCTACTAGCTTCCCTAAACATATATTCAACCTTCTTAAGATCATACGTACAAAGATAAAGCTTCCCTTTCATCTAAGGCAATAACTGAACATCACCTAAACAACTGCCTTGAAAGTATCGATCCATTTAATCTTATCATGTACCTCTTGAAATCAGTTTTGAAAAGAGTTTTGACACACCTGTATTAAGAAGTTAGTTTCACTGTCTTTCATGAAGAGTTCAACATAAGACTTTATTTTACTTATCAAAAGATTGTAGCTGAAGTTTTGAAGAAAGGGAACATATGGATCCTTGCTCTTAATTATGGTTGCCAGTTTCATCCTTAAAGGCTAAAAAGAATGTACAATTTTATATAGCACATGAAAACATTTTACAGTAATCTTAGCATTCTTCTATACTGAAGAAGAGTTATACAAAGATAAACAAGGTGATTATATCATTTTTCTGAATAAGTCTATACACCTTCATGCTACAGTTTGAAATGGTTGTAGAGTTAACCAGCAGTAACACCAAGATTTTACTCTGAGCAGGTACACAATAAATCACAATAAATCAAGGGCACATCTATACTGTAATTAGAAGCTTGAGTTTCTCCACAAACCACTCTGAATCCTAAATAGAGACCAATATACCCAGGAATTAACTTCTGTGTACAGGTGGGATTCTTCACTATACTATTACTATAACCCACACTTTCTGAACAGTTGAATCCTCTGAGCGAAGAGTATACCTGAAGAATAAGTAATACACATGTGCTATTATTTACACAGAACACATACTTCCTCCTAGTATAGGAGAGGAAGATACAGGCAGCACCTTGTTTTTTTTTTGTTGGTGCTGCCTGCAACCCTTCCTTTGCTCTTTTTTCCACCCTGGTTTTCTCAAAAGTGTAGCAGAGTAGAGGACTTCACTTGCTACCTCCACAGAATGCCAGAGTTGTACCAGTTTCTACAGTTTATGATACAGTCATTATGAAGAGAAAAAGTGGGGGACTGACAGAGGTCCTCTGTTTTGGCTAACTTAATGCAGTACAAAAAGATCCACATTGCACATATTCAGAGAACAGGCCAAAACTCTTACACCTATATAAAATCTGCTTCTTACCCTTTTTCAGCCTCCTAGAAGCAGTCCCCATTACTGTCCACTAAAGTTGTTACTGTAAGTAGGTTTATGGGTTTCAGCAAATGCAAGCATGTGCACTAGCTATTGTTATAAGTAGATATGTGCTCAAACTTCTGTCTTTCTGAATGAAGCGATGAACATCAAACCAGGATGCGTTCTGACCCACAGATCTTATCTTTTCCAGACAGAGGTATAACAACATCCACTCTGTACTAATGAGCTTTCATTCCTTCTGATGCTTCTATTTGCAGAACACTGACCAAGGGAGAACGCAGAGCATACTGCAATGGTTCAGAAAAAGTCAGGAGCCCGATTAGAGCAGTGGGACTCATCCACTCTCTATCAGCATATTTACACCATCTTTACTCTGAGAAAACAGCAATACCACCTTCCCAGAAACTGTAGTGACACCTCACTCATTTCTCACATGGAGTGGGAAAGGAGACAAAGCTGGGACTGCTGGTGCCCATGATGAAGAGCAACTGCTGCTAGAAGCAGTCATGTTACTACCCCAAATCATCTACCACCCCTGTCAACCCCTTACCCCCAAATGTCCTTTTGTATTGCCAAGTGCCACAGGCGTGTAAGTAACTGAAGAGGCAAGAATTAGAATGAAGCTATGTGGGCAGTATTTACTACCTTAGGAAACCTATCCCTCTCCTCAAGGAGCTGACAACCAAATGATAACACTTCCAATGCCTGGCAGTTCACACAGGCTGTTTCATTCCAGAAAACTACTATAAATGATTTTTATTAACAGCTTCATATGTTAAAGAATTTTTATTTGGACAAGATGTAACTTAAGGATTCTTTGCAAAATGAATATTTTTATCCAACCTGGAGCAAACTGACTGGCCTCCAAGACAAACTGAAAAGGCAATGTTCAGTCATATTAGCCATCCGAATCCACGCAAAAACAAATTGCCTTTTAGCATGTGCTAAACAAGATGAAATGCAAGGCACTAGCACAGAACATCCATGGGTACTCACTGTAGTTATGGAATTTTATAATCAGATTATCACCTTTAGATCTTGGCCTAGTTTAACCAAATTGTGCCCAAAGTTATTTTCAAATACCACTGTCTCCTGACATGAGCTGCCAAGGTGAATATAGCAAATAAGATTTTCACTAAATCACCTTTTCTTTTAAAAAAAGTTTTAGTTCAAAAAGAAAAACTCAATGCAAAGTACTGTTACTACCTTATTTGACTCCAAATCTGTAAATAACCTTTCAAGAACTTCAGCAGCCTCCTTAAAATATCCTTTTTCCATATGAACTGCTACAACCTACAAGCAAGACAGTTACATTTACAAGATATCATGGAAGGTATTTTTCCAGAGATTTAGAAAAAAAACACAAGAAAAGTCATACTTTCACAACTTTGTTAGATTTCCAGAATCCAAAGGATTTTAATTAACAGGGATGCAACAACTATCTAGTTATTACAGTTAGTTCTGTAAAGCTTTTAAAGTAATATTAAATATTGTACATAAGGCCTAAGACTTATCTCTCAAAGATTAAAAGGACCCTCATTGATGCAGATTGTCCCTTTCTTACCTACGAAGCCTTACCTGAAAGCCTTTCACAGGCCCAACAGCTGTCATTTTCTCCCACTTGCAACTAAATAACCTGCTGTTTGGCACTAGTAGTAAAAACCACCAAGTCATCACACTAAACGTGGTTAAAAAGATGACATATTTAATTCAATAATGCACTGAAGCACATGTATGATAATGCACATAATATTCCAGATGATAACTCATATTTACTTGGTAATCATCCCTTATTTAAGCCATAGTTATTTTGTAACTATTTCCAAAGAAATTCCTGCACTTGTTCTAAAATCCAAATATGAAGTCTCCTATCTTACCTAACTCCAGCTCAGCAGTATTTTTACATTCACTTTTGTATATTAGGGAAGAACAACAAAACAGAGCTCCATTCAGAAACATTGCAACTCTTGACACATACCAGTCTTAAGGGATAGCTTTAGTTAGAAAAAGCTCAGAACAAGCGCAGAATTTTTCAAACACTTTTTATTTGAAATCACATTTCTCAAAAATAGAAAAACCTCTACTAAAAATAGGTAAGTTTTGACACATTTCTCTTTGAAATGGGATTGAAGGTTTTCTAATACAAAGACTTATTCATAAGCCAGAAAATCCTATTTGAAATTAAAGCTATTCATAATATATTTTAAATGTCAAAATACAAGTTTTTGAAATTGATATTTCAATTAACTGAAGTTCCATTTTTTCCCCTAGAGTGGCAGCTTTTGAAAGAACTTCAAACTCTGACAAAAAGGAATCAACATGAATTGGGGAATCCTTTCCTATCGAAATTGTACTTGAAACTACAAACTCTGAAAATTCAGTTCAGTCTACTGATAGTGCAAGTTTTTAGTAAAAGGAATTGTTTTAGCAGAACAAATAGGTAGCATCCTTAACAGTTGTTGAGAGGAAAAAAAAAAAAAAAATCACACAGACCTGAATCTGAATTAAGCGACGAATATCTTCATGAAGCTTATCATGTTTACTGTCTTCCCTTTCAATTAAAGTCCAAATTGACAGAGCAGATTCCAAAGGTGAAATTCTCTGATCATTTTCAAAATGACAATCTTAAGGAGAAAAAAAAATTTAGAAAGCACTTGATACTTAAAAAAAATTAGATATACTTCGCTTCATTTTTTATTTATGCACAATAAAGTCACACATACTTTACATCATTTCAGTTGCTTTTTCCCCCCTCAAAGAATTTTAGCCTCTTTCTCCAGGTGTATTTAAGAGAAGTGAGTTAATTTGCTCATTTTCAGAGGGACTGTTGGACTGTTTCTTCCTACCTTGCTAGTAACTCTTTTGTTCCACTTTTAAGGGAGGTTTGTCTCCTAATTATTTTTCATTTAAAATACCATTTGCAATAGCGCCAAATTTAGCTTTGGGCTGGCATTAATAATACTTTTACAATAAGCTTGGCATCAGATATCAAAGTATTTCTTATCACTGCTGTAAATTTTGCAATACAATTGTTTTTCAGAATTCTCATTTTCCAGGGTGCATCTCTACATTACCATGTCTTCATTACTTTTTTAGCAGGTTAAACCGAGAGGGATATTCAAGGAACGCAACTCAGCACTGCCAAAAAAAAAAAAAAAAAAAAAAAAAAAGGAGAAGTAACCATCCATGTCACCTCATCCAGTGTGCCAAGGTAAGCGTTTATGCAAATTCCCAGCAAGTGGGATTGTAACCAGATCCGGCAGAAATCTAGCCAAAGAGCCTTCCCTTCCTCACTCTGCAAAGTTTTCCAGTCTGATCATTACACATCTGCACAAATGGGTATGCTGATGAAACACAGATGCATGCGAAGCTGGCAGGTGTACAGAACCGCTTCTTTCCATGGCCATGCCAGATTAGCTCAAGGTGTTCATGGAACTACAGCCACTCTTATTCCTTTCTTTTATATGACATCATAGAAGAATCTCTATTTCTCCTCATTCCTTACAGTAAGGAACTTCTTAATTTTTAGACAGAAGGTAAATAATTTCAGTAAAACTGGAAAATCTGAAGTATTTGATACCAGGTACAATAACTCAAACAGCAAAAAGCTCAATATAGATTAAATCTTTAATCTATAAAATCTTATTTTAATCATCAGAAATTAATTAGGAAAGCTACCATACAATAGATAAACTTGCCACGTACATTGTGCAACTACATCTGATATAATACCTACATGCAGGGAATCTTCCTCCCCATATAGGACACGCCCTACACTGCAATAGATAAAAATGCACATTCAAGTCCTATTCCAAAGTTAAATACAGAATAATAACAGTTTTAATCGAATGACAGAGACTTCTCAAAATTTGTATGTGATGGACAGTCACTATAATTAAACAATACAAAGTGATTCTGAAGTTCAGTTAAAAGGAGCAGTGTTATTGCCTGACAATCAACACAAGAAATTTTTGGTTTTTGATCACAAGCCTCTGTGGAACTGCTAGGCTAGAACGCATCTTTTTTATTCCCTGCTCATCCTGGAAAGACTGCTTTTGAAGTCCCTAAATTCCACTGAGTTTTATCAAGCGGTAAGAACGTGCAGAGAAAACTTAAGTCTGCCAGAAACTTGAGCACGAAAGCAGAATCAGCTTGGCCAAACCAATAGGCCATGAACATGGCCAAAAAGAAGACAGGGTAGTGAATACAGGTCCAAAGGAGCTGCTGTCTGTGAATCTGTTATGACCCTCTGTACAGACGGCAGGCAGTCATCCTTTTCATCCATGTTCTCACACCTACTGCCTCTCATACTTCAATCTCTAGGTTTATATGGGCAGAAAGAAATGCAGACTCAGAACTTTACATTTGCAGATATTGCACACTAAGAGCTAGTCAATCTTTTCAATGCATTTCTTCTGTTGATGCTATTGTGACAGATTAAAAACTGCATAGCCATTCAAACTCAAAGCAATTAAACCAGTCAGCATAGATTAACACCAGTACTGCATACAGTTCAGTCACCTGTGGAATATAAACAGTTTGAAAGCATAGATATTTCAGTCATTTTATATACTTAGTAAAAGCTACATAAAAGCATATAAATAAATCTTTGCACAAGAAGTTCATGTAAATAATCTACTTAAGCAAAAGTGAAGTGAAAAAAATTCAGAATATTTACCAAGTGTTTTTCCTTTTGCAATTCTTGTCAAAAGCTGGCAGAGATACACTGTTTTTTTCTGTTGTGTAGCTATTTTGGAGAGGCCATTAATAACAGCTGAAAAAGAAGAGAAAAGTTAAGTCACTCTTGCTCCAGCAGTGCCACAGTGTGGCTAGAGATATACCAGATCCTGCATTGTAAGGCTTTAAAGAGGCTTCATCAGTTTTCTGAAGAATTAGAAATTTAGGAGATTAATAATTAATATTATGCTGTGTCACAAGAACTTAAATCACATTTAAGAATTTGACCAGAAAAATTTAGTCCTCTTAGTTCACAACAGCAACCTAAAAGCACTGAGATGCATCACAGGCTTATATTCATTAAATTAGGAAAATGTCACAGTACCATACATAAACAAAATCTTGTTTTGATCAGTAGCTTATGATGGAAGATAGACAACTGTCTGCTTCAGAGAACACTTTCGTGGAATGTCCGTAATACCCTAGCAGTACGCAGGCTCTGAACACTTCATTTAAACATTGCTACGGCAACTGACAGACCAAAAGCAGTAAAAGCTACAATGAAAGCTGAGTCAGAAACGTAAACCTACGAGGGGAAATCCTCCGCACAAGGTTGGAAGGATATATCATAAGGATTATGATATATTTTAGAATGGGAGCTATCATGAGATTATTTCCATCATACTGATTATTGTGCACTTCATATTCTAATGTGCAGCATATTGTGAGTAATTTATCTCCACATCATTGTAGAGAAACATTCAAACATGAAAAGGAAAGAACATGTCAAATGACCTGTTGAAGACAGCTGCAGATTGAACACCCTAGTTCAGGAAGTGCTTGTGTATCTTTTTCAATGCCAGCCTAGCAAAAGCCAGGTGGGACCCTCAAGTTTTACGCTAACACAAATAGAACATATAACACCTTGTTTTACTTGGAAGTACTCAGTCTGCTTTCTTAGTATTGTACAGTAATCTCCTAGGAGCAATGGATAGGTCTGCCCTTACAAACTAAGTTTAAAAACCCTTCACTGAATACAAAACATAACATCAAGGAGGATATTGTCATTTCAGTTTCAAGGAACACCTTTGCAATTATATTTCAGTGAAGACAGGAGATACAACAGCTCTTAATAGGTAAATTTTAATAGCTAAAATAGGAAGTAAAAGAATAACATTGTTTAGAATAGGAGTAAAGTGCCTCTAATTATGATCACAGCTTCACATAGCTTGCAGGTCAGACAATAGAGTTCAGCTTTAGAAAAAATTTGGCTAATCAATTCAAAGCATAGAGAGAAGTGCTATCATCATGTCCTGAAGATGGAGCCAGAGCTTGGAAATTTTTGAAGCAGGCAGAAAACCACAGCTGAACGATTCCACAGAACAAACCTGTCATGTTGGCAAGCAGCTTGAAATCTTTCAGCTTTCTTTGCTGCTGCTCCTCCTTCTTTTAAGGTGTACATACATAAGTGTTTTAATCCAGATCAGGAATGCATTTTTTAAGCAAATGCTTTGTGTTTTGGTTTGCATGATGGAGTAGTCTTGAGTAAACAAAAGGAATTCCTTTCACATGAAACTAAACTGGAAGATGCGCTCCAGCTGCAAATAGGCGTTCAGCTCATGCAACCAAATTAGAGCTATTCCAAAGAAAAAGAAACCCTGAAATGCTTACAGTATGGGTGCCAGGTCCTAAGCACCAATTGCTCACAAGTAATGCAGACTGACAGGAATAGAACATACCCCTAGTAGATTCTTCTAGAAATTTCACTCTTCTTATTCTTTTTAAAAAGATTTTATATTTATCCATTCTTTTGTTAACAGTATCCTTAAACTGGTCTTAAGCTGCTCCCCTCCCTGTGGTCACAGAAATGTATTAAATTTCTTAGCTTTCGTTAGGAATACTAGAAATCCAGCTCCTTAGCATGCTGTTACCTAAACAAGCTAGTTCAGATAATAGACCATAATATCCTGCCAAAGCAGGATAAGCTAGGCAAGGCATGTAACCTTGCCACCCTGCTTTTATTAAAGCTAGCCTGAGATTTAAAAGCTAGCCCAGCCATTTCTGCTTGGCAGTTTACTGAGCTATAGAGCAATATCATTCATCTAATAAAATAGCACCTCTGTTTCCTTGTTCTTCCTACCATCTCCTCTATGCCCTTACTTCAGTTTCAGTCAACCTTCCTGCTGATAGGCAATCAGAACTGCACAGAGCAGGGTCTCACTTTGCTGAGCGCAAAAGCAGCACTTTCCTGTGTCTGCTGAAAGACTCCAATATAATCTTATTTCTGCACCCATTTTTTCCACAGACTATTATGCTGATGACTTATTAATATTATAGCATCAGTATGCCCAACTGTCCTCTGAAGCTGGAAATTCTAGAGGAACTTCACTATTAATTTACAATTCCATGTAACCCTACATTCTGCACCATTGTTTCTACTGTTAGGCCTCAAAAGTCTTCCCATTCTTCTCGCCAGATATTCCAGTCTGCTTCCATGTTGATAACGTCTCTGCTTTCCAACTACACCGTCAAGAAATTTCATTACTGTGCTCCCACTGAGCCACAGTCCCAAGACCACTGACCAGCACCATTAATAATTCAATCTAGGAGCCCCCATTCAACATACTTCATCATTTTATCTTTAAATTGCTTACCTCTCAACTCCTCATATCAATCTCCTCACTAATAATATTCTGCATGACATTGTATTTAGTTATTTGCAAAATTTTAAATAAGTCATATTATCACACTTACTTAGGTCAAGAAAACATTCCCCCCACCCCAGAAAAAAAAACCTTCTAACCCGATATCTTCAGGAAAATGATTTCTAACAGGAAAAAAAAAAATCAAATCGACCCAATATATCTGAGATATAGGCAATTTTCTCCCCAGTTGTTAGCCACCTCACTCTTAAATACTCTTCATTTCAAATGCATGTTTTTCCCATTCAAAATCCAGCCACTAGACTTCATTACACCTTTGTCTGCTAGATTGCAATCCCTTGCCAAACTTCTAGCATTCTACCAGAATCTGAAGACAAAGAACTCAGCGTATTTAGGGCATTCTACACTTTTTTATTATGTTTGTAGCTCTTCACTAAAACCTCTTCAACTTTTCAATAGCCTTGAACTTTCAGCAGCTGAAGTCACAACCTCTGCAGCTGAAGATGGTATATAACCAACTCTATTATATATTCAAGCTTCATAGAATCAAGATGATAAAAGTTACACTCGGAGGTTGCACTCATCTAATAATCTAAAAGCCTTTTTCCCCTCATAACCATTGTTTTCTTGGAACAGTTTGATTTCTATCCCTCCCTAACCTCATTTAACTAAAACAGCAAACAATTCAGGGAACTGTGATCACAGAATGCCCCAGAACAGCTATCATTTCATACTAACACTAAATACCAGTGGATTAAACTAAGAAGGTTCAGCCTGCATTGTCTTATTTCCACTCTGTGCAACTGTTGCCAATACTGTTATAAAGCCTCAATAAACTATCCTGTACCATTCTAGGAGCCTTCTGAATTTCTCAGAAGCTCTGAAAACATCCACAAATGTAGTGATCACCACCGTTAGGAGGCTAAGCAGGTGTACCAAACCTGCTACAATGGGCCAAAAGTTAAAAGTATAAACAGGCAAAGGTGCTACAGAAAAGATGACCTTGAAAGGCACCCTTCAATATTTATGTTGCTGCATGAGTGCACTGCTTTCAGAATGGTTGTAGCTATTTGAAAGATAGCTTGCAAAATTTAGACAATTACAACTTCCTCTTTAACTAAAAGAGCTATCCTAGAAACACAAGCGCTTCCTCAAAAGCGCTGCCTATGTGATATTAATCACTTGACAGTCGAAATAACAAGTCGAAATAACAGTCTTAAAGATACCCCCGGGGAAAGAAAGGAATGGCATTAAAGGGAAATGGGATGGAAGGGACAAAACGATCTGCAATGGCATAGCGTGTGTGTGTAGAGGTGGGTTTAACAGCGCTAGCCAGTCTAGCGATAACCCTCAGCACTGGACACAAACGGCGCTGGCGATAACCTAGAAACCACTACCGGGACCCGGTCACCCCGAAGAAGCCACAGAAGAGAGAGGCATGGGGCAAGGCGCGAGAGCAGAGAGAGAGGGCTGCGGAGGCCTCCAGCAGACAGAGAGGCCCAGGCGGAACAAGAGCAGCCTCAGCAGCGGGCGCTGCCCAGCGGCGGGGGCCCCGCGGCCCGCACGGAAGGCGCAGCCAGAAGACACGACCGGAGCCCTCTTCCCTTCCCTTCCTTCCCCTTCCCTCCAGGCCCTCACCCTGCGCCACGTCCCTGCACCGCCTGAACTCCGCCATGCGCCCCTCCCTGAAGTGCCGGCACAGGCAGTAACAGCTGAACTCCAGCATCCAGTCCCCGACCACGGCCTCCACCTGCGCCAGCCGCGCCAGAGACGGAGAAAGCCGACTGGTCGCCGCGGCCATCTTCAACCCGCGCGCCAACGGCTCCGGGCCCCGCCCCCGCCAACGGCTGCCCCGGCTCGCGCTCCGCCCGGCTCCCCCCCTTCCCCGCGCCGCAGCCATTCCGCGCGGCTCACCCCCGCCTTGGCTGTCGTCACCTCCGCTCGCCGGCCGGGGTTGGCTTCGGCCGGTTCTCTGAGGAAGGCGAGAGGGGGGAATCTCCGATTGGTTGAGGCGGCCGCGGCGCTGTTTCTGAGCGGGCGGGAGCGGGTGACGTTTTGCGGCCTCCCCCAGCCAAAGAGGAGGGTGGGTTGGTCCGGTCGTGCGGGCGGGGCGCGGGGGTGACTTGTCTCCCCGTGAGGAGAAAGGCGAGGCGGAGTGGGTGGGTGCGTGTGTGCGTCATCAGCCTGCGGATGGCGTTTTGAGGGCGTTTCATTTACCTCGAGCTGAGTAAATGATGTAGCTCGGGCCTCACCGTTGCAAGCGTTTTTCCACCGAGCCGTCCTCTGACGGGAATGTTCCGGAAGGTCTCCACGGCTGCGGCCTGGCGGCGGTATTCATTGCGAGGGGAGAGGCACAGCCGTGGAGGGAGCCCGATCGTGTGCCCGTGTTTCTGTGTCTTGGGGAATTTTGGTGTAATCACGTGAATGTAAATTTCTGTTGGTGTTGGAAGGGAAGTTGGCGGAAATGTCTTCCTTGGAGCAGGTAGCTGTGAGAGCTGTGATGCTTCTGGGAGACTAAAAGGCGAAACAGATTTTGTGTGCACGTTTGAAACGAAGGACTACACCTAAGAAGCACATCTTTATGTGGCTCCTGAACAGAGAAGTCTTTTGGTGTAAAGATGCTTCAGCTGCATCTTTCTATCCATGAAGCTACAAATTCGGTGTCTTTCAAATTTATCCTTCCTGTAGCCTGTGACCTTCTGTTTGTCTAAGATACTCCAGATTATATCAATATTAGTAAAATAAGGAGTGACTACAGCTGTTCTCTGGTCCTGAGGGCAGGTGGCATGGTGCAGCTTTTGTATACCTTACAAGCTTACCTTAACTTTTCGTCTCCCTTTACTGAAAACAGAGTGGCCTCATCCATACTGCCTTTTGGGAACAGTTCCTGATTCACACTTGCTCACTCAGCCATGCTCGCACACTGCCAGGGAGGGTACGGGCCAAAACTAGGAGCATGCCGCTCCTAGCGTGGCAAACAGAATGACAGTCGTGGAACGGTTATTGAGCCTGTTCCCTTGCAACGCTGATTTCAGTAGTATAGATGAATTCACCATCCATTCCCGATGCATGTGCAATTGTACAGTATCGCACTCCTGGATTCTCTGCATGCAGTCCCTAGTGAATTAGAACTGGGGAAGGTGAGCTATGTTTGATAGTTTCGAGGAGATTATCACAGAGTGGCTTCATGAGAAAAATAATGTAGCCTTAAGCTATGATTTTTATCTTGTTTGTTTTCACGTTGTTTTCTTAACTAGAAAAATGGTAGTGTGGAGATAGGTGCAGTGTAACAGCATTTATGTTGCTGTTGAACCTTACTTTTGCATTTTTTTAACTGAGCATTAACTATTAATATTACATGAATGCATTTTTTACAATTATTTCCTGGATTTTATAAAGAAAAAAATATGGGCAAAGGAAGGCTGTGGTATAGGATATAGGTAGCCTGAACTGGAACTTTTCTTTAAATGGGCCTGGCAGAATTCCCTGACAGAATTTAGAGATTCTTGAGCTGCCATGACAGGTTGGTCAAAGTTTATGAACTCTGAAACAGTTTTGGATTAAGTCTTTTTCTTGCTTTCTCTGAAAATAGTTTGAGATCCAGTGGCATCCCATTCTACTGTTTACTTTGCTAATTATATTTTGCACTGTTATTCCAGATGCAGCATTTTAGAATTCAGCCACTTCAGGATTTTGAGTGTCCTCACAAAACATTCTGTTTTGTTCTTCCTACAAAAAACAAAAAAATGTAGTGGTTTCCTTGTGTTGAAGGCCTTCCTTTTAGATCACTATGTGAAGAGATCTTACATATTTTTACCTTACTCCAACCAGAATCAAGAGTTCCGTTAAAAATATTTCTGAAATAAGCTAGTGAGATGAAAAAATATGCACTGAAGGCTCCAGGGCCCATACAGAAGTCTTTGTGATATTAGTCCAGTTTATCCCCTTAGCTGTCTTTGTTACCTAAAAGGCACACTGTTAAAGTTGCTGAATTTATTCATGCCTGTTGTGTATCAATGTTTGTTGTATGACAAAGCTGCTTCTTGCTTCAAAAATTGTAATTTTTCCTGAGCGCTGTATCATAGGTTCTTATTTTACCTTATTGGCGGTGCTGAGCCAAGATCTGTTGAGCAAGTAGACTATAGAATGAGAGGCATTAAAATCCTTACAACTATGAAATGTAAATATAGTTATAATGGTGGTTATACAGTATTGTATGGAATTGTTTTGGAACAAAGGTGAAAGAGATGGTTTTATGCTCTTGATACAGGTTTAATCAGCCAAAATGTTGTTCTACTGTAGCGTACCTCATTAAATCAGTTTAGTGGTAATACTTACTCAATCTAGAATGAGGGAAAAATCTAAATGAGAGAGCCTCAAAAGTTCAGTTAAAAGAAAACTACTGAAGTTATTCAACATAAACAGAAATAAAGGATCAGAGCAAGGTGTGATGGAACACTGTCAGAGATAACAGATCGTGGAAAATCACATCTGTCTAGAAATTACTGACAGAAGCTTTTCATTCCATGAAGAATTTTATTTATGACTCTCTCATGATTATGTGAGGATGATACCATTTAGAAATTTCACAGATTGATTGGTATTGTTGCCTAGCCAATCATGCAGAAGTAATTAGACGCAATAAATTCCTAGTAGGAGAAAAATATGATGGACCTTATGAGTGAGGTTGATCTGCAATAGGAAATAGTTCTAGCTCTGCAGGTGTGTTCTCTCTTTCCTTAATCCTCTAGAAAGGCGTGTGTTGACGTTTCAAATGGTTTGGGCTTTGCAGGCAGAAATGGCAAGTCTGAACCGCTGATTGCGTTGTGTACCATCATATGCCAAGTGAGTGCTGGGAAATTGCTGTGGTGAAGTACAAAGTCAAAATTTCTATATGTGAGCCTATTTGGGAGACCTGGAAGTCACTGCACAAGCGCATGGTCCCTTTGTGGATGGAGTCTCTTGGTTCTAAGGGGACCGATTCCTTATGGGAATCTGATCAGTGGGAAGGAAAGAACTTTCTGATTAATTAAATAGAAAAACTGTAAAAGAAAATGTGTGGAGTTTCTTGGACCTTGTTCAGGAATAGGGGTTTGTCTAACAGTCATATTCCTGGTTTGCCTTTCCTAATTTAAGATTATTTGATTCTGTATTGTAGTTTACTCCTGCTTTCATTGTAAATATACATACATATATATATATATATAAATAAATAAATATATATATAATCGATTGCATGAAAACAAATGGAAGCCTAGGTTTTCCATGTTGTGAGTACTATTAGCACTTTTAAGATATTTAGAGGATATCTGAAGATTCAACATAGATCTCCTCTTTGTATACTTTAAATAATAGACATCTTAATGGATCATTAAGCTCATATATGTATGAAAGAATAAAAATTGCATTATTCTCACTTAATATAATGCAGTATTAGAGACAAACATATTAGGGTATTCAATGTAATGAACTCAGCAAGGTCTCATCCCCTTTGCTGAGCTTAATACACATGCACAAAAGGAATTCATAGTGTTTTATGATATCTCAGCTGAAAAGCTACATTGGAGAGTCAAATGGAGTAAAAGACAGTGTTGCTAACTGTCCCCCACCAGCCATGTCCACTAGTACAGTTCCATTAGTGAGTGTGAAACCAATGGTTTCATCATGGTGTGTGAAGCTCATATTATCAAGAAAAATGCTAATTTATCATGCTGTATAGCACTGGCAGTAGTCCATCTTGTTACCAGAAACAAATACTTCTCACGTTTTAGGACTTTACTAACTGTCTCTTATTTTAACTTGGCACATGCCCTTATAGTCCTTATGCCAAACACCTGATAAAGTGGAATAGAATTCTCCTTGGCTAAGATTCTCCTTGGCCAGGCACTTAAATCTGTTAAACAAATTCATGGTATGTACTCGTTCAAATGATCTTTATGTATTGCATTTTATGTAAATGAAGATTTCCTCAGAAAGATATGCAGAATGAATCCCAGAGTTACTGACTAGATACTAATCTCTGGGGTATACTAAGTACTGACTGACATTTAGGAATGTTTTCCATGGAATTATCCTTGAGATACACTATTTCAGTTTACATAAGTATATTTCCAAGTAATTATTGTTAGGAACTTCTGGAAACAGCTTGTTTACAAGTCAGAAATTGTGACTGCCTTAGAATTCAGAATAAATTTATTCATTCATCTATTTATTTATTTATCTATCAATTTATCTATCTATTTATTTATTTATTTTGCTTAGTGTGCCAGGAACTAGGGACTAATAGGTTTGAAATTATTCCTACTGTGAAAATAAAAGTTTTGGAAATATGATTCTTTAGTTCTACTGATTAGATGAACATTATATGTATGTTTTTAGCAGACTGGGAGAAAGACTGGGCTTTCAGAATGCTGAGCAGAGAAGGTGAGTTTGTTTGTGACCTAAGTTTAGATATGTTGATGTCAGTTATGTGTTTGCAACAGAATTTTGAATTATTGACTATTCTTGTGTTATTAAAATATTATTAATACAGTTTATTACACCAGTAGCAGTGTTAGTTTGGATGGAAACAGAATTCTCTGTGGACATTTCAATAGCTCTGCAGCACTCTTGGAAAGCAGGTGTAAAGCCAGCCTACATAGAGTGCATCCAGGTTTGAGACTCCATTCATGGAAACAGTAGTTCAGATCAGCCATTTGAGGGAGTCTAGACCAAGTTTTTAGAGTAACCGGTGTGTTTTGGGTTAGGTAGATGGACAGGGTAAATGTCTAAAATTTTTAGGTTTTAAATATTGATCTGGTCAGTTGTTGGATTCCTAGATTGCCCGAGTAGCCAGAAATCTTAAACAAATTGGTGGGAGTTGGGTACTTACAGCCAGTGTTTGTAAGCAAAAATACTTACCCTGAGCTGAACTACACACATGTGAAAATATTCCTGCTGGAATGAAATTCAGAGGTATCACCCCTGAAAATAGTAGGATTCCAATGGCATAGAAATGATCCTGACATCGTTATTTGCGTTCACTGAGCTTATCCACTAAGTGAGAACTTCACTAATAGTTGAGTTTGCTTTAGCTGTTAGTTGCCAGGTAAAACAGCTGAGAATTTAATGTATCAGGCTGTCACAAATATTGATTGATTTCTATTTAAGGTGTAATAATCACTTAAAAGGCTTTTTTAGCTTTTATAGTATGGATATGGATACTGTACTAATACTTCATATTTTACAGCTCACCTCTTGCTATCGAGTTGAAACAAGTTAAGATAGGAAAAGTTTATGAGGAAAAACTGCAGATTGTATACCATTTGAAAACAATAGCGTAAGAGAACAAATCATAAAAATTGATAGGTTTCATTTGGGAAGTAAAGCAATGGTTTTAGCAATGGTTTTAAAAGACAGTGAATGGTAACATAACTCAACATGAATGTTATGCAGTAAGAATGCCTAAATGGTTGCTTAATAGAGATTAACAGTAAATTGTTGCTGTGCTGATTTCCAGTGTGGGAAGGATGATAATCTGTAGAAAGCATGAGGAAGAAGAGTAGGAAATAATAAAATTAATCATGCATATTTATTTTAATTTTAAAATGTATTCCTTTTGTCCATGTTGATGTTTGTTTTGTCTTTACTTTCTGCAAAAAAGATTTTTATAGTTGTAGTAGTTCAACGCGACTAAGTGTTTTTAAGATACAGGCACATTAAGGCACATTAAGATTAAGGTATTTGAAGGCACAATTGTGATTAACATATATTTTTGTCTCTCTAACAGTGCTCCCTGTGGTTATATTTTCATTAGGAGGAAAAAAATGTGTTTTACTACATCTTGGTTCACCTATAGTAACTCATATGAGATAAAATCCTCATGAAGACAAGTCAGCTTGTAATTTTAAGGTAAGTTTGCAGCTCTGAGTTAATTCTTGTTTCCTCTAGGCTCTCTGATGTTGTTGGCTAACAAAACTGCGGACTGGATTTCTCATCATGAGTTTAATAGTGTATATTTTCACCCTGTTAAGCATCAGTAACTTTGAGTATCTAAGTCAATAATCCACTTTCTTTTTTCCACAGGGACTATGTAACTTTCTTATTTGTGCAGTACTTTTTCTTAATTTTTTTTTTTTTTTCAAAAAGCTGAAAGGAAGGAATTTTGTAAATGTAGAGTTCAACTTTGAATCCTTTAGGTACTGAAAACTTCCATTAGAGCAGGCTCTCAAATTTCATTGGCTCATCGTACCTTGTTCAGCAGTAGGATTTTATTAACATGAGGACAAAGTATGAAAAATCCTAGTGTAGACAGGGCAGCTATAGCTTTCATAGGTGATAGCTAGTTATAATTAGATTTCAGGTTGATCAGAGCCTCTTGTATAATGTTGAATATCAACAGCTGATGGCTTTGGGAGAACTGAGCAGGGTTTATTTTATTTTGTTTTTAAAATCAAGTATTAGAAAATGCCCAAAATCGAGTCTGTGCTAAAGGTCAGGCTTTGCTTCCATCTGGTTGAGGCCCCATGCTGCAGACCAGTTATGGGACCTAAAGTGAGGGCCATCTCCCTTTATGTAATCCATGTGGATGAGGGCAAAGGAATAAGCTCAGTCCTTTCCAACCCCAGCTAATAGCCAGGTTAGCCCTTGAATGAAGGGCATTAATTGAGGATAGTCTTTAATGCCTGACAGATCTATGGGCTTTTAGTGACAATGTCAAAGTTTCCATTTTTTGCTCTAACACAGAAAGAAAATATGAGGTAAAAACTCTGTGCTTCTTGCAAGATGGAGTTACAATTTTGGTTAGCGTCTTCATCGTGAACTGACAAAAAGAAAGTAACTTTATGTTTTGTAATCCTGGTATCATTTTACTGCAGGACAGAGAAGAAAATGGTGCTGAAACAGTGAAAGATAGCTGCTTGCTTCCATGCAACTGAATTGAAAATTTGGTATCTATTTATGAATATAATTTCAGTCATGGATTCTGTAGTTCCCATAGATTAATTCTGCTGATATTACAGTGCTTGAATAAAAACTCCTAAGTACTAACGAAAGGTAAATTTGAGCTATTTTACTGGGGGAAAATGTATTGGCTTACAGTCCAAAAATAAGTTGGCTCTATTAATGGCCATTCTTGAATAAATCCATTAGAGGCTGATATTTCATTTGAAGAAAGCCACAGTTCAGATAGTAAATTATGTCAATTCATGTTAGAGGACCTGGGTTTTCATCTGACCTAGAAACTGGCTCGCTGAGACTACAGAAAAGTAATGAAGTTTTTTGTGGACAGTTTCATCACTTGCATATGCAGGCAATTGAGGCTTGTGATCTGTGAGATACTCTGAAACCTTTGAAAAAACCTCAGTCCACTGCACAGTACAATATAGTCTATTTTTTCATTTCTATCTTTCTTTGAGATAGAAGAATGAACATGGTCCCTAAAAAGATCAGAACAGATTTTGCTAGACTTTTATTTTTTTCTACACAATGAAAATTTGCATTCAAAGAGTCAGCCATAGATAGTGGGGACCTCATGATGAAGCTTGGGCAGTACATGAAGGTTTAATGTAATGATATCCTGACCATTTAGGGTTTTTTTTCTTTCCTCGTTAGGATAGCTTCAAGTTTCTCTGCTGAATAGATTAGGGAGGGATACTTTTACCATAACCTACTGGAACCTCAGTACTTTGCCAGTGCGATCTCTATGACCTGCTCTAGTCTGTGGCTGCTAAGAATACTTCTTCCTTTAGGACCTAATCCTACCTCACAGCACATTTGCAGCTTAGTGTAAAATAGTCTGCCTGCTTTCTAGCAGTATTTGTGTTCAGCCACAGGTCAAATTACATTAGCAGAACAGTGGACTTCTGAACTTGCCTTGTCTTTTCTTGCTTGCATCAAGTCTATTGCTTTCTTAGGCTGCTGTGGAGTTGGGATGAGATGCAATGAATATCCATCAGTGTTAATATGGACATAAGCAACAACTTTTTAGTGTGCTAGACATTCTTTTAAAATTAATTTCAAAAGAAAGAAAAGAGAGGAAGGAGGAGATGGAAAAAGGTGAACCAGCCGGAATGGAAAGTTCTCTTAAACTCCCTGCTTGATCTAAGAGATGTTTAGCTTTGTCTGAACTACTGTGTTGGTATATCCTGTTTCCTTGCTTGTCTAAACTCAGCAATTATGAGAAAATGCTCCTCCTGCATTTCTCCTGTGTGGCTCAGCTTTTCTTTGTAATCAAAATTTGGGGGGGGGGGGTGTCAAATAGCTTACACAAGACCCAGGTCTTGCTCCAGAGTAGAATCAGAAGGCAACCAGAATATGCACTTAGACCTGTATTTTTGGAGATGCTTTCAGGTACTGTGGATGGATGTGGGGGCTGCAGACAGCCTATATATTGAATAGTATATAAAACACAAATTCTCTACTTCAAATGCAATGATGCAGATCAATCTCAAGAAGAAGAGAATGGGAGAAAAAATAGAGAGGGATGTGGGTTTTGCTTTTAAGGAAAGAAGAGGTTGGAAAATATTTAAGGAAAAATAGAGGATGGAACAAATTTGGATTTATGAGCAGTGTTACACGTATTGAGAAGGAACCCATAGATTAAAAACTGAAAAGGAAAAAGTTCTGCAGTGCAATAAACTGCACCTTGATATATGTATAGCACAATGGGGTTGTGAACCTAAACCGTGTGTCTAAGCTGTCTCATAATAACTGTAATCAACATGCTCACCAAAGGGCAGTATTTGGTCCTGCATTCTTATTTCATTGTATTACTGTTCAGATGTAGAAATTAAAAAATAGCTTTCTATTTTGAAGTTGAAAAAATTATATTCCTTATTTTCTGAACCATACAGATGCTCTATTATTGCTACATTTGCAGCAAAACTTGGCATATAAAAAAGATTAGTTATTTCCATGACTCATCTGGAAGGAAAAAATATTCCCAGCACAACTTACACCTGCTTTCTCTTATAGGTTTTGGGCTATAAAAAAATTGTTCTACCTTATGCAAAAATTCCTGAGGCCTGAGCTGGGTTGTTGCTTACTGGCAAGCTGAACCAGTTCGGTGTATTCACCACTCCTAAATTTTAGTCTGATGGACCTCAGCTTGAATATTCAAAAAAGTTGTTAAATATTTCCATGCTTCTGCTTTCCATCTGCAATAGTATTTACTCACCCTTGTAAAGTGATTTGAAGTCTTGTATCTATGGCAGTGTGAGTAGTAGTTACACAGAGAGAACAACAGGCTTGAAGCACTGTATTTCTTTTTTAGAGAAGTAATGGATTCTGACTTTATTTGCATAGCCATATAATTTATTTCTTTACACACTGTCTGCCAGAGATCCCTGTATAATATTGTCAAATAATGAAATCCAGAGACACTATGGATTATTTGTTGGTATATATGCAATGTTCAATGTAAAGTGGTTTCATGCAGAGAACTGAAATGAGACACAGATGATTCATTTACACATTTATTTACTATTCTGCTTATTCTATCAGACTGAAATGGAGAACAATGCATTTATTTTACAGACATTTGACATAAATTAAACAGGTATTTTGATGTTGAACAACTGTACAGACTACAACATGCATATTAATATGTTGATTGGTGCAGAAATATTTAGTTGATCAGCAAAATCTAGTATAATGAGAAATAATAATCACTTTTCTTTTTTTTTTTTTATGAAGTTAAAATGCAGCTGATATGGAGACATTGATACAAATACCATTAAATGTGAGACATTATTATTCTAATGGGATAAGATGGTTAGCTGAAAAATAAAGCTATTGTCAAACAGTCTTACCTACAGAAAGAAATTAAATCAAAATGTTTCTAACAGATACAATAATAATGAAACAAAGCATGTTTGATGCAATTACCATTGCAAAATGCCCTATATTTCCCTACCCCACCCCCAAATACAAACAACGTATGAAGCAAAAGCAGCATATTCTCCCACAAAATGTCTGGGGCATTTTGTAAAGGCAGATGAATGACATTAGACAAGACTTATCACATATCCTTGTATCTCCTAGTGACAGTTCTTTTAAAGAAAGATATGTTGTTTACATAGCATTTTATGATGAAATGCTGCGAATTCTGTAAAATTGAACAATAGTGAAGACACTGCTATTGCGCCAAGAGAACTTGAAAAAATACTGTTGTGCTTTTTTTCTTGCAGCATTCAGAGCATTCACAGAGGAATACAAAGTAAAGTTCATTAAACTCAATAGAACTAATAATAGTCATGCTACTGCACCTATGAAACTAACACAGTAATAACTTATGAATTAGTACATATTTTTAGTTGATATTTACAGTGATAGTAAAGCAACAGGCTATGTAGTCAACTCTCAGGTTCTTTGTACGCTAATCCCCCCCCATGTTTCAGTTTATCAGCATGGCTACCTTTTATCTTTTGAAAGAGTTACATAGCTAAAACTCTGCATAACTCTTTGTAAATTTAGAGGTATAAATCCAGAACTCTGCATCCTAGCAGAAGTGCCCATGATTGTCCCCAACTACTATTTTTTTTTATTTCGTTTTGCAATGTGTGTTAGAAACTGTTCTTTTTGCCTAAAGCTATACTATATTGCTCCATCCTTCAGTTTTATGCAGGCAGAATTCTCATTGGCTTTCTGCTTAAGGACTTCAAGAACAGGCATAAATGTTTCATAGTCTGAACTTCCACTGAGAGATGCTATCTGAGCAAAACTTAGAGCCAAAATGTCCGTATAAAACATTTGTTCCTCGCCTTGCAATTATTAGAAAAGTAAAACAAGGAATAGGCTTTTGGGTTTTCTTTGCATTACTTTTTACAAGATTTTCCTAGAGATCAGAGCAACTAAGCACATAAAGATCAAAAATTCCCTACCTCCCCAATTTAAATTTGTTTCACCAGATGATCCAAATGGAAAAATCGTAGATGGGCAAAAAATATTCAACCCAGGACACTGATCCTCCATTACTGCTTAGCCATGTGCACCAATGTTTGCTCTTATTCATACCGGTATGAGTTAAGAGTCACTTTGTTGAGTGAAATAGAACTACTTGCAGTCAGTTTAATCACTCCACTGATTTAATGATTTTGGAATGAGACTGGAATTAGAGCTGTCTGCAAAGTCTTAATCAAATGTAACACCAACTTTAGAGTAAATTGACTATACTAATATGAAATACTCAAGAATGAGGCCCAAATTGCAAACCGCAGCTATCCAAGGATTATCAAGAGCTTCTCATTTAGCTGATTTCACCTGGACTAAGTTGGATAATAGACTGGAAACAATTTCATCTCTATAAATGGACGTATGTTGTTCTTTCCAATAGCACAATTCAGGACTAGATGTACTGGAAGTAATAGCTGTGGTAGAGATAGGCTATGTCTACATTAGACATTAGCAAGTAGTATAGCACAATAAAAGCGGATTTACTGAGGAAAAGAGTTTGTGCTGAGGACGTGACATTTACACTGTATGTTTCAGGTACTGTTTTGTTTTGTCTGGTCCCAAGCCCTGAGTGCTCAGTACTGGTTGCAGCACATGAGGTACCTTCATGGAACAAGTCTTCTAGTCTAGTTTCTTCCAAAATTAATCTAGTTTGCATAGCCCAGGATTGCTCTGTGGTGTGAACCAAAGCACAGGAAGTGGGGATGACTTGAGAGATTCACTTCAAAAGAGCTCTCCTGATTTCTGCTAAGATGCCAGTGTAGACATAGCCATAGACTTCCAGATTTAGAAACATATAGATACAGATGTTTGAACAGTCCAACCACTTTGACAATTAATTGCTTTTGCTGCAATACTGATAGTCCCTCACTAGGAAATATTTCATGAAAGTACTTCGGGTTCCCTTTGGTACAATAAATTTGAAAGATAATATAACATAAGACAGCTTTTAAGTTTTCTTAAATAGCAAAGTTTATCTTCTAGTAAGAGTGCTTTATTCCTGCTAAAGTTAAAAATGGATTTAAATGTTAATTTGAGGCCAAAATTTAACCTATATGAAATTAATTACCCAGACTGCTCTTAGGGTCAAGGTTTATATTAAGCACAGTCAATATCCAATGTGAGGACATGTCACCATTCTGTTTGGTTCATAGGTTTAATTAGGATAATCTTATCTTTTGGATTAAATGTTAGCTAATATCATGTTCTTTAGCTACTTTTAACTAAAAAGAACAATACTACTCCTGCTACTTCCTAATTCCACAATGGGATCCATCTGGATCTGTGTTAGACATCACAAAGGAGAGTTAAATAGCAATCAATAAAAATGTAGGTCTATAAATAGGGTACCCCTGCTGATTTGGAAGAAATCTCAATTGCAGCTAAGAGGTAATATTGCTTAAATATCGTAACACGTTTCCAAACAGTATTATTTAAACCTGCCGCAGAAGTACAAAGACAAGTTATGTTTCTGCATCTGTAGATGCTATATGGTATGTAATTGCTGAACAACAAGCCATCACCTGATATAAAAAAATATCATCAATGCCCGCCAGTCATGTAACCTTTCTTCATTAAGGAAACTGATAGAGCAGCTGGGAAAGATTTGGCTCCCAGAATATGAAAGCATTTCAGCTAGAGTTTCAACTGGGTACTGCTATAGAAGAACTTATTGGACAAGAGACAAACATGCATACTTATACTGATGGCCCTCTCAGTAGCATTTAACAGTCAATTAGAAATTGCTTTTAACAAAGCTCTTGCAAAAACACTGAACAAATGCACTGAAACACCTTACAGGATGATAGAGACACTGGAGGAGTCAGAGCATTTCAAAATCAGAAAGCTTGTGAAGTTGTGAGATGATATGGCTACAACAATAACAAAGAAATGACTCTCAGTTTTTCTAGTTCCTTAGCTCGAAAGTCAAGAGTCCCAGAGCTAGTATCTATCTGGCCTTTTGCACCAGGCTACCGTAATACTTCCCTGATAAACAAGACATCTCTATCATCTGGTTTGGTGGGTTGCCTTCTAACTGCTCCCAAGTGGCAGAGAAGGTTGGTGTTTTGGAGGGCAAAGGGAACAGATCCAAAGATCAACAATGATGAGAGCACACAGTATCCTGTTTTTCAGGAAAGCATTCTGGAGAACAATAACACATCAGATGCTCCTGTAGCAGACAAGTGGGTAGTGACATCACTGAAAATCTCTGGAGAGATCTGTTGGATCTTTGGAAAAAGCAAATGCAATGTGGCAGGAATTAAATCTTTGCAACTGGTATTTTTGCCTCATTAAGTGTGAACAAGGGCTATATTATACAGATTTTATTATATCTCTAGTTTATATAGTGTGTATATATATATATATATATGTAGTGCCTTGTTTACTTACAGTTTTTCTGCCTTTCTTCCCCCTTTGCTGCATTTGCATTTCCTGCAGAATCTGGGCTGGCTGCTATGAAAAAAGATATTTCTTAAATTTTTTGCTTTTAAACTGTTTTTTACATGATCAAAATAATAAATTTTATTTTCCATCCAAATGATCCCAAAATTGCATGAATGAAAAGAAACATCTGTTAGGCCTTGGACATTTTTACCTGGTTAACCTCCAACTGACTACGTTAGCAAAAGCACCTGAAAAAAAACAACAGACCTTTGTACTGAACTGCTGTTTAAAAGGACGGGATTGAAGGAGTTAGTTAAATAATTAAGGGGAACGGAAACCGGAGCGTTCAAGAGGCTTTACCCTCCATATTCCATGGCATTTTCTTAAGAATTCTGATTCTTGTATTCAGGGATTTCTCAAGTCTAATTTAGTTTGTTTCTAGATATAAGATATAATGTTTTCCGTGTATTCTTTCAATATAATTCTGAGTCTAGTTTGAAGGTAAACCTTGTTTCAGATAGAGCTAAAGAAATAGAAGCAAGCTGCAGCTGCAGGTACGGGAAGAGACCTACTTTTAAAACAAGTAGTTGTTCTTCACTTACAGAACTGAGCAAAGAATAAAAATGTGATGCCAGACGTTATCTATTATGAAAGGACTCAAGAAACCAATTGTCATTTTGATCTAGGTATGTTATAGGCAAAAATAGAATCTTCTGTATGCACTTTTGGTTATGAAATATTGTATTAAAAAGAAACAGCTCTTCAAGTCAGTTGCTCTAGTGTTGGATCAGATAACACCTCTTTAATATCAGTAATGCTTGAAATTTGAGACCAATTTTGAAGTGAGGACACAGTGCATTAGATTGCTGCATTCACGCAGAGGCTCCTATGTTGTAGACAATGAAGCATTAAAAGGCCTTTTGTGTTTTTATTTAAAAAAGTGTATTTTATATAAATTCTGTAGTGCAATAACTTCCTACTCCATGTTACATTCTTTACATTATATGATCCCCCTGTAAACAGCTTTCCTGTATGTACTTACTTTGCAGTTTGTGCGATACATTATTCCCCCCACCCTCTATTTGGATTAATGTGACTATTCACTCAAAAATTCTTCTGATTACTACGTGAAAATCGTTTAAATGTGTACATTTGGTTTCATCACTGAAAATTAATTAAAACTTTGATTCAGGATTCTTCAGTTAGTATAAAATATAAAAAATAGATTGTTTAATTTCAAAGTTATCTCCCTGAACAATCTTCATTTTCCAGTGATACAAAGAGTCAGACTCCTCTCAGGTGCACAAGGGAGTAACTTCATCTTAAGACTCCTTAAGTTGTTTTGAAATTCCAGAACTTTGGGAAACTGGCTCCAGAACTCAAAAAATCCCCTTACTGTAGTGAATGGGTGAATGGGTCTGAAATGGCTTTGAGATTTTAGAAAAACAGAAAAATATATTCAGGCAGTTTTGCATAATTTACTACATAGCAATTCAAATTCATGATGAATGAAGTGATTCTGGTCTGCACTTCTTATGCATGCTATACTGGAGTAAAAGCTAGGTCCAGTCCTGTACCTCTACTCATGTAAATATTTTGGTTAGAAGTTATGCATGAGCTAGACACTCGGGAGTGGATCCTATTCAGTGAAGACTGGAAACATCAAATGCCCAAACCTGCCATTCAGCACAGTTAAAACTATGTAACAAATCAATCATCAAATTATAACAAAAGCACTCCTTAAGCTTGATCCTCTTGCCTGCAAGATTTCTAAAATTACAGCATCTGTTAATAAGAAGAATTGCATTTGTTTTGCTTGTACAGTTTCAAAATATCTATGCTTCTCTGAAATCATTTAAAATAGGGCACTCAATAAGGGTCTGGTCTTCACTTACCTGACTAATACAGTTAAAGCTCCTGTTGGCTTTACTGGGAGAAAGTCTTGCTGTCCTCATTTACCTTTCATTCAGTCCTGCTTTCTGGCAAATTCCCACTGGTTTCAGGAGGAATGGGTCTGCTCAAGGACTGAGGTTTTGATTTTACCACTACTGAATTTTCAGTGTTTTAAATGGAGCAGAATCAGGTTTGCATGAAGTACTGATTTAGCTCGAGAGCTTTAAGAATCAAACCTCTGCTCTTGCAATGAGTTCCCTATGGCTGGACTCCTCCCTTTCTACGAAGTGCCACAGATCTGAGAGGGCTTTTAGAAAGTGCAAGGGTCCGCTGGGAGCGACACCACATAGTAGGACACAAACCTCAGTCTTGCCAGAACAACACAGTTATCTTCAATGGGAGTTTTCTGTGGATCCAGAATATAGGATCAGGTCCCATTTGGACTTTATTTGGTCTTCATTAGTTCACTAGGACGTAAAGGCAGATCAAATAGGCCCGTGTGATTTCATAAAACTGCACATAGAAAATACAGACCAACATTTTAGGCATATAAAAATTCACTGGCATTTAGTTTGAGTCACTGAAAATATCTAGCAAGAAAAAATAAAATCAGTATAGAAGATTAATGACTATAAAATATTCAAGAGCTAAGTTTTGGAACAGTGAGACATAATATGATTGAAAAATGTTAAGCAGAATGCCATAGGTAAAATCGTATGTAGCAACAAGTTGCAATGAACTGCAACTAAGGACAAAAAAATTTTTTTTTTTTGGAGACTTAATGACCAGACATTGTTCTGAAGAAATAACCTTCTGCTTCCAGTGTTTCAGATGACTAAAGAAACACCTCAGTGTCATCTTGTAACAAAAATCTACCCTCGGAAAACAGTCTTTTTTTTCAGATTAAGGGATTGCTTTGCACCATTATTTGGTCCAGCTACTGGAATCCATGTTTTGGGACTTTTCAAACTTGCCTCTTTTCTATGGGCCAGACTTGAGTAATGTCTATGGAATCAGCTTTGCCATTTCAAGCAGAAGTTGCTATAAATGTTGCTATAAAAATACCTGCTCTGTTACATCGAATGCATTATGCACTTGATTTTTTACTCATTTCAGTGACAGAAAAATGACACATAAGTGTAAATTAGCCTAGGTTCACTGTGCAGAGTAAAGACCTAGTGTAATAAAACACATGTTGGCCTAAAGTGTTTTTAAGGCTTCCGTCATTGTTGTCTCGCAGTCTTTACCACGCTTATAACAGTTCTGATCTGGAAGCAGCGTTCTCTCGGTTTTGTGCATAGGGAACTGGGAGGCCTAATTGCAGGCAACAAGCCTGTGCAGCAGCAGGCAATTGATACTAGAATTTCTGAACACCTCATCAGCCTTTCAACCACTGGATCCTCTGGCCATTAGCTGTGAGACTAGACTACTGCTCTTACGAAGCTGTTGTAAGGGAGTATCCAGTTTTGACAGAAATCAGAGGACAGTAAATATATATATATTCTGTTTTTCTAAAAGAAAGGCCATTTCATAGGGCATGCTTTGCTACTTTTGCCTATGCTTGGGATTAATGAATTGGATAAACCTTTTATAAGTCAAAACATTACAAAGATTTATAGGAGTTTTTTATAGTGCAGCATAGCAAGCTATTCAGGCTGGATAAAAAATTAATAGCTTTGTTCAGACAATGGTTAGATGGGTACTTTGTCCTGAAGGCTTTAGTTCAGCATCTTTCTTTCACAGAGCTGATATGTAGCTGGAGAGTATCAGAGAAACTGATGAAGATGTTTTTGCAGGGGTCTGTGGAGCTATTGACATTTCCCTATATTTGAGTATTCTTCCTTCACTAATATAAGGGTGGAACAGCCTCAGCTTTCGGAATAGCTTGGAATATGGGTTGAGGCAAAGTTGATGAGTCAGGTAATACCTTCTACCAGTCCAAATGTTTGAGATGAAAAACACAGACAAGCTTCTGGGCGCTGACGACCTGGAGCAAGCCTTATTATTCGCCTAAAGGACTGTCTGTTTTTTTCCAACTCTATCAGTTGTCATAAAAAAGGTATTACCTCTCCTTACAAAAGCTTGCCTCTTTTATGTCCTTACACATAATGGCTACAATAACACTACCACTATTGACATATGGGTACTGCATGTGAAGAAAAGGGGATTTATAGGTAGAGGGGAAGGAGGGTTATCAAAAATTCACAAAGATCATGTAGAAGCAAATATTGTTAAGTCACAGGAAAAAAGAATGTGGGGAATATTTCTTTTCATGTTTAAGCTAAAAGAAATATATTAGGAGAGAGAGAACTTTTGAACATGTCTATATAGCCATTTGGCACTATTTATTGCCACAGAAATAATTCTATGTTTTTTTATTTATTTTAAAATGGAACATTTTTTCTTAGTTATGAAATGTTGGCAGTATTCTATAAAAATATCAAATGCTTCAAGTTCTGGTCATTAAATCTTTGCTTTTCCTCACAGGATCATTAATTAAACTGACAAATGCAATAGGTGAAGTTATCCAAAAAAAAAAAAAAACTTACTATGATTTACAGCACAGATAAATGAAAGTACTGTAGTCCCTTAATTAACAGATAAACCCATGAGCTTTTTAACAGAAAGCAAGATAAGTGAGATGCTTTAAGTAGAAGTTGCAATTTTGCAACATAAGTCTGTACAAAACCTCCAGGCAGCACGCTGTGAAGGAAGTACCTGT
This sequence comes from Struthio camelus, assembly GCF_040807025.1. Lineage (NCBI taxonomy): Eukaryota > Metazoa > Chordata > Aves > Struthioniformes > Struthionidae > Struthio > Struthio camelus. Next base: position 129,811,239 of record NC_090943.1, read on the forward strand.
GTCCCAGGAAACTCTTTTTCCATAAATCCTTGTTAACAGTAGCTTTCCCCCCAACCCCAAACTATTTACAAGTATATGCATTTTGCAAGCTCAAAGCACCTTGTTTCACATCATTATGAATGCATGCATTGACATTTCATCCTTTCATGTGCAAATTCTAAAATTCATTATAACCAAGACAACAAAAAAGTTAAAAGAGTTCAAAATCTGTCTACAATCGTAAGTGAAAGGATCAAAAATGTCAGATGTTGCAGAACATGGGCTCCTAATAGAGCTCTCTTTATTTTATTCACTGTTCTTGAGTAATTTTTTTCCTAGTTTTTAAATTTGTTACAAAAAGCAGTCTTTTTAAATTAAACAGTATTTAAACTAAACAACTCTTCATGCCATGCAAAAATAACATTTTATGCACTTGTTTTTTGAGGCTTCCCACATTTTAGTTCATAGGCATTGCTAACTGTGGTTTAAGAAAAAGTATCTTTATTGCTTTTGTAACTAGTCACATGCTAGTTTCACGTGTGGGACAGTAACCAGTTTCTCCTGGATTTGAATGAATTTCTGGGGCAAACAAATGGTTTTCCATTTTGTAACCTTCTTGGTTACTGTCTTTCTTTACCTCACCCACAGCATGGTAAATGTCTTGCGTACAGTTGTGACTCATGCTTTTGGGTGAAGAAGAGCTGACCTGTGGCTCCTCTGTTAAATGGCTGCCATCACTGTGTTTATCTCCATAGCAATTTGTCTTGATATCCTGTTGCTTTTCATGTTTTATACCATGTAACTCCATAAACTCTTCTTCTTCTCCAGTGTCTATTTCAGTGAAGCTCCTCCTCTCTTTTGAAGGGAAAGTGAAAACTTTTTGTTTGGGAAACAGAGGGGATGATTTCTTAGAAGGTCCCTGACAAAGCACTGAAGCATCAGCCCCAAGTAAAGGTCGTTCACCTTGGGGTGAATTTTCTTCTAGAAGAATGGTGCTGATGTGCTGCGGGGTGGACTGTGTAAAGTCTGCTCCTGCCGTTACGGGCAGTGGCCTTGCGGTGCTTGGTGGAGTTTGTGGAGCACTACCTCTATTGTCTTTAAAATTAACTTTAAGGGATCTAGATTTTAATGGATTGCTACCTTTCAGAGAACTTTTGGGGCTTTCCATGGAAGTGTCAAAATGCAAGTGACCATGTAAAACAGTTTGGGATCCACTGCCATCACTGATTACAGCTCTGTCAATTGGATTATAGTCAAAGGTGATATCAGTTGGAGAAAACATTTTATCCTTTGTGTACGGTATAAACTGAGAACTTTTTACTCTTTGGTTGTCTTCTAGGTTAACAGAATCAGACGGAAATCTCATTTGCAAGTGATGAGAGCCAGGGAACAGAGAAAGCGGAGACCTCTCTGTTTCTGTGAAGTCAGTTGCACAACTGGCAAAACTATCGATACTAGATGTGCTTCTCATGTCTGTTATTATGTCTGTAGGTCCAGCTGGCAATTGATCTCTCTGACCTGTAACTTCTTCCATTTCTATTTCTTCTTCATACACAGGTGGTTTTGCTGACTGGTCTTGGTAATCAGCATTAAGATTAGGCTGAGACTGAGTTTTAGTAATTTCATTATATAACATCTCCAGTTTTTGGGCACTCAGGTGCTGAGGGCTGGAGGATGCTGCGGCATTGTTTAATTGCTCATGGGAGTCTTGTTGACTAACTTCTTGGTATTTGTTCTCAAAAGACTTGTTTGAACTTGTTTCAGACATTGTCCTTCTGGCCCATTTCCACCGGCTTGGGGACAGGTGGTTGTCATCAGGTGTTTCCTTTGGATTGGCTGGTTCTCCAGGCTTACCTGAATCTACTGCTACATCAATCATTTCCATACTGCGAGCAAAGGCATCTTTCAGGTTCATGGAGACAATGCTGCCATTTCTTTTAGCTCGCTCAAGTGCTTCTCTCCTTTTAATTGCCTTCTCCTGTCGTTTCTGCTCCTTGTAAAACTCTGAGAAATTATTCACAATAATTGGTATGGGCAGAGCTATGACCAGCACTCCGGCAATACAGCACAGTCCTCCAACTATTTTACCTAATAAAGTCTTAGGATAAATGTCGCCATATCCTACAGTAGTCATAGTGATTGTTGCCCACCAAAATGATGCAGGGATACTGGTAAATTTTGTAGCATCCTCATCCTTTTCAGCAAAGAATACGAGACTTGAAAATATCATTATTCCCATGGCTAAAAATAATATCAATAAGCCCAATTCATTGTAACTCCTCCTGAGAGTAAAACCTAAAGACTGAAGGCCTGTTGAATGTCTGGCGAGTTTAAGAATCCTTAGTATCCTCATAATACGAAATATCTGAACCACACGTCTGACGTTTTGGAACTGCAGTACACTTTTATTGGACTCTGTGAGGAAAATGGTGACATAATATGGCAAAATAGCCAGTAAATCAATAACATTTAATGGGCCTTTGAAGAACTTCCACTTATTTGGTGAGGATAGAAAACGCAAAAGGTACTCCATGGTAAACCAAGCAATACACACAGCTTCAACATGTGCTAGCTGAGGGTTGTCATTTGGCTGCCCAAATTCATCTATTTCTTGAAGCTCCGGCAGCGTGTTAAGAGACAAAGCGATAGTGGACAGTACGATGAACAGAATGGATACGATGGCCAAAATCTGTAAAACAAAATAAAACAGTGTTCTGATTAGAAAACTGTCCTGCACGCTGATACAAGTGTATTTGACACCTTTCATATTTTGAAGTATCCCAAACAGGTAAGTATCTCTCCCCACCAGTGCTGCTTCTGATGTGAGTCTTTTTTATCAGGAGAATAAGATGCGTTTATTTCTCCTGCCAAGTGGATCATGGACCAACTCATTCTCCACACAGACCAACCAGAAAACATGCTGTGGTTAATCTGTACTATTTAGGGAGCTATGCATCCCTTTAACGCTTCTGCTACCCACAACAGAAAAAGAAGCCAATCTTAGTAATGCGTTTGCTAAGATGATAAAGGAGAACGAAGGCAATAACACTGCACACCTAGGCAGGGCTAAACGATGAAATTTTTAATGGCCTGTAGCTAGAAGAAAAATCAGACAAAAGGAAATACTATTGTAGAGCAATGACTACCTTCCAAACTGCGAAAGTTGGTTATATCAGGTTTCACTGTGAAAAGGCCTGAAGCTTAAATAAAGTATGCAAGGTTCTCCACTTTACTGAAATTACTGTGAAATAACTAATGCATGCCTGAGTTCTCTAATATACTCAATAATATAATTATACTTTCAAAATTCAAAGAACAAGTAAACACATACTAAGCATGGCACAGAACTGAACTGTAGAGCTTGCAGCTTCTGTCAATCAAACTAACTGCTTCCTCATTTTAACCTGCTTCAGAATGTAAATAATAGCATAGCAAAAAGCTGTATAACACAGAGACACAATTACATGACAAACATTGTTCTGAGAAAATAAAATCATGACAGCATATCTGCCTGGTTGTCATCAATTGAACTAGTTTTAAATTAGGAAATACTGACTTTTGAAAATCTGCCATAGGAAATTTATTTTATGCCTTAATGTTCACCAGAAAACAAAAGATCTCATTCAAAAAGAGGTGGGTCGACATATAGCACTCCTTCTAGTGCGGTGTGACAATATTAAAACTCCATGCAAGACAGGCTGTTTTATAGGTCTTGAATACAAAACCTTCTTGTCCAGAGTTGCCACCCAGGGACAATAACTATCCATCTGTCTGTTCAGGCCATTTGTTCACACACAAATCCAAACCCTGCCAGCTGTTTTCATAAAGTACACAGAATAGCAGGCCTGAAATTTTTAGTGTCTTATGTATATCAGCTACAAGCATGAGTGTGTTATTGGTGAAAAAAATTCAGAGCAAAGGAAAGTATTTTGGTTTCCTCTAACGTGAAGCTTTTATTTGCCTGGGACTTTGGTGTGTAATTAAAGGTGTACATCATTCCACACACAGTCTGTTTTAATTATTGCAATTGATGAGATTTTACAAGTCATTAGGCAGAGAATGGCTGGGGATCACTAGACAGAACAATAACAACTATGAGAAGAAGAAAATAAAGGGACTTGCTATTCTAAGTCTACATAAAGCCATGATTTGCATTTCTGGCTGTCTAGTGACTCAGCTACAAGGTGCAGGGTACTTTTAACCCAGTGCTTCATAACTGGGTCCTTGGGAGTGATCATTCATTTTCTTTTGGGCTAAACAGAACCTAAAATACACATATCCTGTTTCTGAGTTGTCTGCTTTAACACAGGAGGAAAGACGTGCTTTACAATCTCCTGTTCCACTTTGTTACCATCCTCAGAAGGTGACAGGTGCACAGAATTTCCCTGTTTTTTCCTGATATTTTCTATGCTGTTACCTGAAGTAGATATATACCATAAGCTGACTGGACTGCCCTCAGATACATGTCCTAAACAGTCAATGGGGCAAGTCTGGACTGATGGGACTGCCTTGCAAGATCCTTGTATTTTAGTGATTACCGCTTCCACGAGGCTTTCAAATCGTGCTGACTCACTTTCTTCCCTACTCATGTTTTCTATTTGGTCTGCATGGTAAAAATCAACCATCATGTTTTGCATCACTTATGGGACAGAAGAAAAAGGAGTAAAAGGAACAGAAGCCAATCCTTGCTTTTGAATGTCTTTTGTAGAAGGGGAATATACAGTCATAGGGACAGGACTGGAAACCTATGCGGACACTGTCTTCCTGGTACTCATCTATGGATAGAGATCATTCTGCCAGTGCTAAATGTCTGGTAAGCACACTTAGTCTGCAGCAGGATTAAAACAATCTAGGATATTTGCTTAGACTGAATGTGAGTGGGCAGGCACGAGTCAAGGAAACATTTTTGTAAAAAGAAAATGGAAACATGCAGAGGCTATATTATGGCCTCTGTATCATGGGTAATTTTCTGGCTGGCCTTGTAAAAGTGTATTTAAATTCATGAACGCTTTCATCTCTCAAAGGTAATATGCCCATAAATATGGAAGATATGTTCACAGGCTTGATGTAAAGCTTATGGAAATCTGTTTAAATCAGCTGCACCCTTTATTGTCAACAGTTTTCAGCTTGTGGTGTTGAGTTCGCAACTGAACAAAATGAAAGGTTTTGCTCAATGGGAGCCCTATCAGTCACCTTGTACATCTGCCTAAATCTGTGTGCGTCCTGTTGTTGATGTCTAGAGCTATCTAAAAGAGATGCTGTTTGGAGCAGAAAAGGCAGCACTACAAATTGAGTTCAGCAGTGCAAGGATAAGAGCCTTTTTACATTTGTACAAACTGGACAAGTACAGGGCCATTTTACCAGGCAGTCATAGCAGCAACCAGGCATAAGCTGCACTTAGCAGTGCAGCACCACGGCACTGCCTTCAGCAGCTGCCACCACCGTTCCTTGTTAGACTCTGCAGAACGATGGCATGAGGCAGCATCTCCTTCCCTGGTCTGTTCACTGCCTCCCTTTGTTGTCTCCTTGGGACGTCCCAGTTACAAGCATCACCTGTTGCTTCTGTCCCATGGTTCTATGTTGTGCTGCTCTGCAGAGGACAGTGTTCAACTCATGCTTGCTTGTTGGCAGTTCTGCACTCAAAACGTGTATGTGTATCAGCTCATATCGTGGACAATTTGGCACACTTAGAATCTGCTACTTTGAATCTGCGTTTTCAACAGGAAACACTGAAAATTTCCAACAAACAGGCAAGACAATTTGTTACTGATAACAGAATATGGCTCTTACTGGCTAATGCCCGTCTAATGCCCGTCATTACAAAAACAAAAGGTCTTTGGCCAGAAGACATTAAAAAGGCAGCAGAGTAGGGAAAAACCCTACTTGCATTTAATCCAAATGAGAATGCAATGGCAAACCTTAAGTATGCAAATTCTAACCAATTTTCCTAGATCTGTAACACTGAAAATTATGTAAGAATAGATGCATAGTACATGTTTGCAAATACTCTGTTTCTTAAATAATGAAAGAATTTGTTGCCAGTTACGAAAATCAGACTTACGTTCTGATTTAAGCTTATCCTAAAAGTATTACTGAGAAATAAACATGACATCACCCTTCTGTCAGGCTATATGCCTGGTTATGCTGGCCAGCGTAGCCAGGCTATGTAACCGCCCCCCACCCCAACAACGCTATCAGAGCTGAGTCAGTGCTTGCAATAGTGAAGACAGAATTTCACCATACAGTTAGAAAGACGTTTGTATCATTCTGCCATAAACTTTCAAAGCGGCATGCCTTGTAATTATGTTACAGTGCCTGCAAATCATCATTACAAATGGAAATTCACCATTGTTTACTGTCCTTCTTCCCTTCCACCTGTCATCTCTTTTTACTTCTCTCGCCTAACCTCTGACTGCAGACTCCTGGCACAAGTCTAACAGCTCCACATAGCATAAAATGGTTAGTTTTTGAAAAATATGATGAAGGAGAGGGGAATAATTTAACAGAACAACATAAATTTAACCCAGTTTACAGCTCTATTGCAATTGCCCTTTCAGGAACACATCTGATAATGGCTCTGACAGTATGTGTAATCACTTAACAGCTTCTCTCCACTACTCTTGATCTCTTTCCTTGATGACATTATTTAGAATTCTGACCTTTCATTTCCACTTTTCCCCAGATCATTACTATTAATTTTTTTAAGGACTTTGAATTTTCTGCATTGATCTTTCAGGGATACTTACTAAGCATGACATTAACCGTCATGCGTGAAGGCTAAGCTCTTAATGTTGTACTTATTGTACAACATGTAGGGGCAAGTACTGCACAGACTTTTCTTTTTGTTTCTTTGCACCAGGATGGATGTCACCTTAAAAGCTTACCATAGAAATGCTCAGTTGGGATTTTTTCACTAAACACTTTATGACTAGCTCCACAGACACTCCCTATCCTGTCCTTAAAGAAATTGTGCAGACTTGCTAGACATGAAAGTGGCCATCTATTTTCTTCTCTCTTTCTCTGATCAGTAGATGAGTGGTCACTGCTCCATCTTCAGTTCAACTTGACAGACCCAAGTTCCCTTTAGGCTAGTGAACTTCTTGATGTTTATTCAGGGAACCATCAAGTCCAGTGGTGGCTCCACCCAAGGAGTCATTTCTTAAATGGCATATGTCCAGAGATGTGCTGTCCTATCAAGATCACCTAGATTGGGAGCCAACATGTGTGGGAGTGAAGCTGGGGGCAGGTAAGCAAAGGGACTGCCTTTGCTTCTGCAAAGTGGAGTCCTTCAGATCTGTGTCTGAGGAGACCAAGGGAAGGTGATGATGTGCTGCATACCAAATCAAATATAGATGGGACACTACTGATGACAGCAGTTTAGCAGAAGGGGGAAATAACAGGCAATGCAGAAACTGGCTGAGATTTCACCAGCAGGTCACCCAAACCTCTTTCAGCACAGCTACACCTAAGCTAGGTACCTTAAAATTAGCTCCTGTTGGTCTGCCTTTGCTGAGAGACTGCTACTATCCTGGCATATTATTCACTTCAGAACTTCTGTCATAAAGTGTTTGTGCATAACAGATATCCGACCTCCTTTACAGCCCTGCACAAATTCCATTTTTTTCACAAAGTCTTCTCATGTATACTCATCTTCTACTTCTCACTGACCTTCCTGTCCTATTAGACTAATATTTGCCCCAAAAGACCTAGATCCTTAGAGGGGATAAACCTGTTTAGGAAAGGACCCTATGTTCCTTGAGAGCAGCTTGACAGACTTACAGTTTAAAAGCGACAGTGATGAAATACATCTCTCCTGCACTCTATGATAGGTGAATTACAGCCTTTTGCATTTATGTTATTATGATAACAGCAATAGAATATATCTCTCCTGCACTTCATTTAGGGAAGGATGACCTTGGGATTTGCATCACCTAGAATTTCAATATCAAGATTTAGTAGAATGTGAGTTGCAGCATCTGCTTGTGGACAAAGGAGTTTGGTATAAGGCATTACTCCTGTGGATAATATGGGAAAATATGAACCCTGAGAATGCAGACTGAGTCTATAGGAATCGGGCCATTAGAATCTATTTTTGGGTTGTGAGCTACATACTAGAAAATCAAGTACAACATTCCTAAAATTTATAGGACATAATTACCAAATATCGCAACCGGAGACACACACCTTGGACACTGGACATATCGTAGACAAGTACTAAGCAATGGATTGTGACTGTAACTTGTGATCGTGTTGTGATGCATCTTCAGTGGCCAGCACATGCCTGAAGAAATCTGCTATAAGTAAATATCAGCAAGAGATGAGGAGGATACTGGGGGATCCTGTTAGCCTGCGTGAAGAGGTGAGACCCTAAGTAATCACAGAATAAGGTAGCCTTTGTGGCCTGGCAGGAGGCACGTTTATTCAGTTCAGGCTGAAAGGAGACAATCCTGAATGAGGTTTATTTAGCACAAAGCTAATCAGTGTTACACTGGACTTGTTAATATGGATTAAAATTCATATCAAGTCAGTTCTAATGTTTCTTGTTGAATGGCAAAAGGCTATCTTAGGTGGAGACATGAAATCAATTATTTCACGTTCGGTAGCAAACTGCTTATTAATACTTAATGTAGAGGAAATGGCAGACAGTCTAATAACCTGATCCAAAATCAGTGGAAATGAATGGGAATTGCTTCATTTATTTCACGAGAGTTTAGAAAAGCCCATGAATCTGTCTATCACATTATTGACACAAGTAGAGCTAGTACTAGCTCGTAATTATAATGTTACCAGTTTAATCAATTCAATCACTTAATGTAGGTTACAGTGAAAAATGAAAACAGTCTGTTTATTTAATGCTTTATTTTCTGTATTAGTATGGAAGGGGCTTATTTACATATTACAGATAAACACAAAAGTTAGCTTCAGGAGTCATGTGAAAGCCTTTATGTAAAAGATACTTTCTTGTCTGTCAAAAAAAAATTTGACCTTCCTAAATGTTATTTTCTGTTCAAATAATTCCTTAGAGTGCATGAGAAAAATCTTCCAATTTTACCAAACAGTAAATGAGATATCTTTAATAAAATCCCTGTCTGTCTTCATTCAGAAGTTTTCTAAACGTTTTGATGTTCACAGTTGGCACGTTATGTTTAGGTTGTGTTTTGCACTGTCCGTCTAATTTTCAGAAGGCAGGAAGGCTGATTATTATTACTGCCAAGAATGTACAGGACTCTTCAAAATTTCCATGTGAGTCATGAGGAAGAGCTTACAATTCCACCTATTTTGCAGAAAAGACCTGCTCTGCATTCCTTGCATGTACAAAATAAAACCAACATCATCAGGAAATTCAGTTTATTAAAAAAAAAAAATCAGGCTATTATTTCCAGCAAATAATTATGCTCATAATGACACACGAACTAGTTCAGATTAAAAGAGAGCAGAAGCGGGTCGAGCGGCAGCTTTAGCCACTGACGGCCTGGAAACGCCGCCATTGCGCCCGGGGGTGAAGGGCGCGGAGCTGTCCGCCGGCGCGGTGCTGAAGGAGGGACGTTGGACAAGGAGGCGCGATGTCGCGCTGTCACGATGCGCTCACATAGTTCTATGCTGTCGTCTCAAACAGATGAAGCTATGAAGCTAAATAAATGAGGATATGAAAAGATATGCCTTTTATGAACATAATACCGGCACAATAAGGATAATACCGGCAGATTACCTTTTTTTCCTGAGGCAGAATAGCATTGAGGTAGGCTGGAAAATGTCTCCAGAGGTCAGAGATTTATATTTACTGATTGTCATTAAATAGGTGATTAAAAATGGCTGGCAAAATATAGTGGAGATAAACAAGCAGGAACAATGACAATTAAACAAAAACAATTATTTAGCTCTAACTACTTGTAATACGGGCTGCTGAATAAGGATAATGGGAATCATTGCACCTGATGCACAGATTTGTTTGACGTTACTCATTTTGATATCATGACCTGTTGTGCCGTTTTAACACGCGATGTGAAATGGAAAATTGGATGTAACTGATTCCAGAAAGTGCTGTGAAAAAAATTAGAAATTCATTTTCTTGGTTCTGACAGTTCATATTTTCTATTAATTTTAATGGAGTTTGTTTACAGACGACATCTCAAGATTATTAATCTGTACTGTACACTTGAGTCTAATTGCTGACACCCATGTTAAGATTATTGTTGAACTATTCTCATTCTATCATCTTTGCCTATCATTCACTGAGACTATCTTTCAGAAATACAGTACAATGAGTAAGGACGACCTCCCACCTGAAAACTACTGTTAGTTATCAAAGAGATTTGCTACTCAGCCTTATTTTAAATTATGACAGGCACAAAAGTTAGACATCATAATCCTCACTCACACTTTTTTAAAATAACTTTCCTGTCTTGGCTTCATGTCAATTTCCAGATATATTTCAGAACTGCAGCACTATACAAAATATCTCCATCAGCATATATTTTTATGTATAGAGCTTATGCCAATATTCCCACACTTGTGGAATCAGAGAATTTGTTAGGGAAATGAATCTAGTCTGTTGCTTTCTCTTATGCAAACCAGTCATGTGTAGTTACGGGCTTGTTTATCTTATCTTTTTATTTTATTTTTTCCAGTAAGGTCTTTCCTTTATTTCTCCCTTTTCTCCATAACCATTTTAGACTTATGCTGAAAATACAGGTAATGTTATACCTCCTCTCATTGCTAGACAAACTCATGTTTATGGTATTTAAAATATTAGCTATAGTTCCAACAGAACTATATGGTCCATTCCTATCACTTCACATGATTTAGAATGCTATCAAATTCTAGCAGACATTGCTTTATGCTTCAAAGATTTTGTCCATAACCATGGGAATTACAGACTTACTTAAAACAAATAAGAAAAAAAAAAGAAATTAAATTGAAGATATAGATAGCCATGCTTATTAGGCTTTTAGTTCTTTGCATTTTCTGGAGGGAAATGAGTCCTATGCAATGGGAGAAATTACCATCTCTGCATCGTCTATTTATAACTCAAAGGGCATAACTCACCATGGGGTTTTCAGCAATCTGAGTTAATAAAATTCATTATAAATATATCTAAAAAAAGAGCATTGATTTAACTTTAAGGCCAAGTCCTGATAGATAGTATTTTTATTTTATGCCTATCTTGTTCTAAACCATTAAGCAATACTAAATTCCACATAATTAATATTTTCAATCTTTTCAGTATGTTTTATTAAAAAGGTGTTTTACAATGACTTTAATTATTCTATTAAGTACATAACAATCCTACAAAAACATACTGATAACACAGTCATCAAATAATATGACGATCACTCTATAATCTCTTCATAGCTTCCCTATGGAACTCCTCAACCACTCAGACTGCTAATGACATATTTAAAGTATTTTTTTCTGTCCATGGTTCACTGCATATTGCTCTTGACTATGTTTTTAATTCTACAATATCCTTTCTTAAATAAAACCCTTAGTTAAATACAGTGCTAGGAAATGTTAATTCTAAAAGATGGAAAAATGTGCAGCAGCTTAACTTAAGATATTAGTCTAAATTCAATCACTAAAGAAACAAAATTGGCTTGGTCAGATGTAGATGTACTGTAAAAATTCCCCACGAGTTTCAGTACCATAAAGACATTTTATTCAGAGGCAAAAATGACAGCTTCAGCAAGGGGAGGAGAAGAAACCAAGCAGTTAGTAAAGCCAAAGTATTCTGCACACATAAAGTAAAAGGTAACATTCATAGGCTATGTCTACACCGCAGATGGAAGTGAAATGTAGCCCTATTTAGACTAGTTCTAAATAAACCAGCAATACCAATGTAGTTGTGACAGCATGGAAATTGTCTTTCTTATATAAAATATTTAAGCAGCTTAAGTATCAGCATCATCAGAAATCAGATGGAGAACTCACGTTAAGTGCTGTCTGGAATAACACTATAACAGAAAGCATTCTGCAACGCTGTCTGGAGTAATACGATAATGGAGAGCAGTCTGCCCTCTATAAACTCCTCTTCTCTTCTCTTGGAGAAGAGAAGATTGAGAGGGGATCTCATCAACGTGTACAAGTATCTGAAGGGGGAGTGTCAAGAGGATGAGGCCAGCCTCTTCTCATTGGTGCCCAGCAACAGGACAAGAGGCAATGGGCAGAAACTGAACCACAGGAAGTTCCATCTGAACCTGAGGAAAAACTTCTTCACTGTGAGGGTGACAGAGCATTGGAACAGGTTGCCCAGAGAGGTGGTGGAGTCTCCTTCGCTGGAGATATTCAAAAGCCGTCTGGATGTGATCCTGGGCAATATGCTCTAGGTGGCCCTGCTTGAACAGGGAGGTTGGACTAGATGATCTCCAGAGGTCCCTTCCAACCTAAACGATTCTGTGTGTGATTCTGTGTGTAAACATGAATAAACTCATAGAATTCAATCTTTCATTTACCCCACCATGGTCCAAAGCAGCTGAAGAGCTGATTAAATTAGCTGGGTGAGAGTTAGCCTAACACAAATCATCTGAGGAATCTGGATGAAAGATCTTTTATAATCTTCTTACATTATTCTTGTCCCTGTTAGAAAGGATGTTGTTCAAGAAGAATGGGTTTTGCCACTGATGGCTAAAATGGCACTTTGGAGCATTAGGCAGCTTTGTAGATACAGGATATTTTAAGTAAGGCCTAAACCAGCCACAGATTCAGAGACCCTCTGACAGTGCAATAAATATTCATCCTGCACATCCTGACCCTATCAGACAATGGAAGCAGGTACAGTTAGATCTTACTGCTACTACTGGTAGTGAATTGAGTGTTTATTACCTTTTAATCTTTCAACCTCAACAATTCCTGGAATTCCAAATATTGAGGAAAACATGGAGTCAGATTCTTTGTAAGCTCACGCACAGGACAGGCAGAAGTAGGAGCTTCAGATCGGAGGGCTCCAGTTTTGGACTTGTTTTAACCCTGGGGACACGCTGCTGGTAGAGCTTCCAAGTCAAGACTGATGGGATGAATCTGGAAACAGAGCTCTGTATTTTGAGTGGACTTCCTTACCCTCTTTTTCAAGCTTGTCTTTGATGTGGTAGGAATATTTGTTTTCTCCAGTGACTTTGAAAGCTATGCTATTAGGAGTTTTATCTCCTTCTATGGCTATATAGCCAAAATTTGCAAAGGTAGACATTAGATTTCAAACAGTCCTTTGGCCTGTTTGAATATTAAGCAATGAGATATTAAGCAATGAAGTAAGTATTCTAGTCTAATAAAAGATTTATAGAACCATATCGAGATAGTTATTACAGCAACCAGCATGACAGTCAGGGATTGCAGAGCCCAGGTGATGTCTGACAGCACAGGCAAGACTGTCCTACTCCCTAAACTGTTTGCATTCTCCTATTTAGGCTGAACTTACCTGAAGCTGCAGGAAGTTAACATCAAGTTATAGCTATGTATTTGTGATTCTTCTGTAGGGTGTGTAGAGGCTTTGCTAGATAATCACACTCTGTTCTTGCACTAGTCAATGTTTTGATTTTGCTAATTGTAAAATTTTATTTTAAACTAGACAAGTTAGTTAAGCCAATTAGGACTTGGTATTTTGCAAATGTGTAAGAAACACTTCCCAGGTCAAAAATGACCTAGACATGGGATAAATTGTAAAGGTTGGTTCTGTGGTGAACCAGAATATGAGCAACAGAGTTCAGATCCAGGATTTGGGTTAGTAACTTTTCCTTATGTTAGATGTCCCTCCAGAATTACTTCTGCAACTTCATCTGTAATACTCCAATTTTGAGCCTATGCTGAGATGTGATGTGCTCTGCCAAACATTCTCAGTGCACCTCTGTCCTTCAAACAAATATTTAAATGTCCTCACATCACATTTAGAAAAGTCAAATTGTAACTGCATGAAGATCTGATGCACAAAGTATATTATCTATTATTAAATTATTACATAAATATTATGAAAAGGTACTATTCATCCTGCTGTAAGCTCAAATGAACAACGTATTAAATAAAAATGCCTATAAATTATGTGAACCTCTGAATTCAGGTCCATATTTTAGACTCAGCTTTCAGCAGGAACAGCTTGAACAGTTCAAGAAATGTCCTTTCTCTCCTAAACTGTGGAGCGACCAGAAGCAGGACTGAATGTACAGTTATCTATAGAAAGGACTAGTTTATTTGGTTGCTTATAAATGACTATTATGCTTCAAGAACTAGGGCTAGTCACAGGACCTGGTTTTGGTCTGAGGAAATCAAAGGAATTTAGCTGTTGTCTTCAACTAGAGTGAACCCATAAAGCTTGAATATACTGATAAGCTTTATTTGGAGTGTGCTGATCACCAAGCCAAAAAGGCTGCTTATGTAAAGAAGTGTGCAGGAGATCTCTGCATTGTGAGATGCAGATTTTGCGCCTCAGTAGTGGAGTGAGGAAGTAAAGGAAGATCTTACAAGCCTTAATCCGGAGTTCCACAAAACGATTTAAATATATTTTCCTATTTTAACCAGTAGATGTCTCTGTTTTATCATGCAGCTGTTGACAGGATGCAACATTCCTATTGTAACAACATACCTTTAGTAAAAAACATTTTTTTTCCTCATGGAATGAGTATATATGAATGTAAAAATGCCTAGTTAACACTCTTTGCATTGCCTGCATATTTCCTGACCAACTGCAGCCCCTGAAAACTAAAGTGACAGTTCTGGTTACTCTGCACCTTTGAGAATCGTCCTTATGGAAGTATCCCATAGGATTTTAAAAGGACAAAAGAGAAATCAATGGGGTTCTATGGACGTTTATCTAAAAATTCAATATCTCAATACAGCATTCTTTGTCATATGGAAAGACACTCTGAAGCAGCCTTCAGAACAGTAAGGAAATACTCAATTTCTGCTCAATGCCTCAGGAAAAGTCCATGATGTGATAGGTCTTCTCTGCTCCATGGATGTATAAAATAGCATCATTTCTGTATCTATATCTATCAATAGAAATGATGTAGATGATTTTAAACATTTAAACCCAACTGAAAAATATCAATGTGATGTAATTCTATTCAGACATTGGCATTTTCCTCATTTCAGAAACATAGAAGAAGATATTTATAAACAGCCATTCTAAAATCTTTACAGAAGAGATCAGCATTTTTTGAATTATATTCAAAATATATTATTTTAAATAGATAGAAAGGTAAGCTATATTATTTCAGACATTATTACCTCTCAAATTTCAGCAGTTTTCTAAGAATGTGATAGGTTCCGGCTTTATCCTTGCCTGTCCTATGGCAATAGTCCATAAATTTGATATCAGGACCTAGTCTTAGTTCTGTTTTCCTGGGGATCTTTATATCTGGGACCCTGGTTTAGCTCATCAGAGAGACAAAAGCCAATGGCCAATCTAAGCTGGATCTGCACTGACTGCAGCAGGGCTTTTTGTCTGTGGGTTGCTCCATGCAGACCATGCACTTCCTCAGTTGAAATTCTTGCAGAAACTGCTAGGATTTATGATTGTGCCTCTTAATAATTAAATTGCATAAGCATATTACCTTAGAGGAGAAAAACACTGCCTAGTTTAGGTGATAGCTGTGTCCACATGAACAAAATCAATGCGTTGGGGCTTTTTTTTTTGTCACTGAGACCCAGGTCTGTGTTGGAAGCAGAATTTCTCCAGATGGAGACAGCTCTACATCCAGGGAAAATGACATGTTGCTGAATTCTGCTGTGTGTTCACAATTTTACACTTTGCGACCAGTTCTCCTGCTGTTAAGCTGAGCCTTGCAGAGCCATAGGTCAGCTGCTCTTTAGTCCCCATTTACTCTTCCAATGCACCTTGATGACAGGGGTGGAAGGCCAGTCTCTTGACAACCACCCAAGATAAGGAAGTGTCATCAGTCCCTTGTCATTAGTCCCATGTCATTAGTCCCACTTCCTCACAGTATGGCCGTTTCTAGGAGCCAAACAGAATACGAAGTATTGGCAGGCAATATAAGCCTAAGGCTTATATTATCAGACGCAACTGTTCCCCAGAGGTATGGGCAATGAGGAGTTGATTGCAGGGGGGGAAATCAATGTTGAGTAGCTGCCAAAGAAGGACCAAAACATCAGCTGAAACTTCCTGATTGCCAAACTTACTTCCAGGCCACAGAAACCCCAGAGGTTTCCATGACTGCAGCTATGCAGAGAGTATCTATGTCTCAATCAAGCTTAAGCCAAGAAATGAACGTGAAAATAAATTTGTCAGGTGCCACAGTTGTAACGCAGCTATTTGCAGCAAAGCTATGTACAATAAAATTCATCATCAGAAAACCCTTGAACATGTAACAAATACATTACACTCTGGCTATGCCTCAGGAAGTATCTGTCATAGGTGACGATTTCATAATATATATATATATATATATATTTTCTTTTAACTGCCAGCATCTGGCAATTTATGATAAAGACTTAGAATGGTTCATTGGAATGGAGGCCTTAGGGGTATTTACACTGCTTATCTCTACACAGAAATTATGCAGAGGCCTACTTCCACTTCCTGAAAGCTGTATGAAAAAAAAAAGCCACTAGCAGCACCAACAGAAAACAAAGAATTTACTGTAAGGATAGTGGGATCCTGTTTTGCAACATATTTATGATGGAGGGTAGAACTACTTGAGAAAGCCATAAAGACACCGTATATATAGAAGTACTAATTAAAATATAGCAAATCTTTTTGAAAAATCTTCTACTGTGGATAAAAATATGACAAAACCATGTGACTTCTAGTAGTTGATAGAGAATCATGGCAATGCTCAAGATACACCGTGTAAAAGTGCAAGGAATATATGTAATATCACTATATGCTGTTATGTGTGATTTCTCTGAGATATAAACATACAGCTGTGGTCTTTCTAAAGGATTATTTATTACTGCTCTTGCAGATTGTGATTACTTCTGCTTTTTTCTGGATCCTTCATGCCCAATGATTTTTCTGTCAATAAAGTAATGAGGAACACATTTATGGAAAATACCTGTTTTACTATAGCTGTAAGCAAACAGACATTGATATATTTCACTGCTACTAATAGAAACATGGCAACGGCACTGGGGCTGTGGTTTGTTTTTTGCAAAATGATTTATCTTAGCAGTCATGGAAGTGTATGCTCCTATAATTGTCCCGTGCTCCTTTGAAGGATAAGAGGTGGGAGGCAGGTGATTTGTTGTCTTTAGTACAATAACCTCGATATTATGACAGAAAAGTTAACGTTACTCTGAAAGCAAAAAAATGGCAATACTGCCTTTGCTGTCATACCAGGTGCAGAAATTCATGTGTTGTGGAGTTTATGGAGTCAAAGCATAGCAGTAATTGAGGTGCTATTCAAAATTTGGGATCTGAGTTATAAACTGACAGCATCTAAGAAAACACTCCTCATCCTGAGCTCCCATGTATCTTTACCTGACAGACCCCATAATATCTCAACTTCTGCCTTAACTGCACTATTTCAAGATGAATCTAGTTTGACATAAGACTGGGATCATTTAGAAATACAAGGCTATATTAAGTCACAATGATTCAGGGAAATATATCATCCCGCATCAGCCAGCTTAGCTAACATCATGCTCTGCAGCTACACTTATGCTCGAATGAATGAGCTCCCCTTTTCATTTCCAAATCATGATTCTCTTCCAGGCTGTTACTGGAGGCAGGTAATCACCTCTCTCTGAGATGAAACCAACATTCTTGATGATATACTCCAGGACAGCAGTATGGACAAAACACTGAAGTCTAAAGCAGGAACAAGGATGTTTAGACCAGTTTTGCACAAACCCCTCCTCTGCACGGATCCCTTTCGCTGTAGGGATCCCTACAGACACTTGCAGATGGAGGTGCTGTTGAGTGACCTTCCTGTGCACTTTGGGTTGAGCCAGGGCAGACATTTTCTGCCATGCCTCAAACACATTTTCTAATGTAGATATTATAGCTAGAACCTGACACTAATTCTGATTTATGAAAGAAAGCATTCATATAGCAACTGTGTGATGTTACTGTGTGCATTTAATGCATCAGTTGGGGGATGCATGCTATATGTAACTCAACAAGATAAAAAGCAATTTCTATGGATTTTTATCAGAGGGAAGCTTGTTTCAGAGCAGCATGATTTGGGTAAGAAATTCCCCTAAAGGTATGAGAAATCACAAACGAGGAATACACTTTCCAAATCTTTCTCAGTGGAAATTAGAGATCCAAATAGTAAAATGGCGCCAGTAGAGAAAGTGAGTAACAGATGCACTTTTATTTTCAGATCCTTCCACTCACACTTAGTCTTTCAATACAAGGAACAGCACTGCTAATATGAAAAGATGCAAATAAAATCACTTTTAAAGTGTTAACCACAAACAATGTTAGTAGGGTCACTGACTAGCTGCAAATCTGGAAAGCTGGGATGAAAGGGATTAGGGTTTTTTTTCACATCAGAGGAAAAGATGGCTTGACTGAAATATCTTTTCAAATAGAAAAATACACAGTCCCCTCTACAATACAAACTACTGTTTTTTTATTAAATTTCATTTCATTCTAACTCTGTAGCTGGAAAGAAAAGCAATATTTATTTTGGAGTACCCAGTTGCTTTTGAATTTGACAAATGACTTAAATTATTTGCTTATCAGACTTAATTTAAGAATGAATTGTATATTTTTTCCAGAGGGCCTTGCATTTGCTAAACAGATTCATCAATTCTGCATTAATGTGTAAGTCAGTCTTGGTGAGAATTACTAAAGCAGAGGCATTATATTAACCTCTTGGTACCAGAAGTTGGGATTAGAATATCATTGCCTAAGCAACGTAAGCTTTGGTCCATTGGTCACAAGAGATTCAATGGTAGCATGCTGTGCCTGCTGTGAATGAATTTACCATACCTGGTCATAGGTATGTTCTGCAGTGCACAAATCCTTACCCAGATTCACAGAATTCAGTTGGATATCCCCACTAACATCAGTGAGCTTTGGCCTATAACGTAGGTGTTAGGAATCACAATCCTATCTTAATTTCGTATATCTTAAATCAGCTCTAAAGACTGAGACCATAGCTAAGTTTTCTCTCTGTGAACTCTGTACAGTAATTACTGGCTCTTGCGCCAGGTGGTAAATTTCAAGTTATTTAGATGCACTGAAGCATGGAAATTAGAGACAGACCTACTAAGGTACGTGGTATACTGCTTGACGTTGCCACAGGAATTAGTATGCCTTTTGTTGACTGACAACGCTGGAATTGACCAGATAGCTAAAACAAGAATATATTTTTGTGGCTGAAACACTCCCAACATAATACATACTTTCCTGACGAAAAAATTTTTCATCAAGTTATCCTTCAAAATCTGATCACCACAGAAATTCTAGCTGTAACAGCTTCATTGCTTTAAAGTGAAATCTTCTGAAAAAATTTTAAAAGGTGACTTGATAAAATTATAGGGCCTGATTTTGAGCTGGTGGCCAGCAGTACAATTTGTTTAAATGCAATGACTCTGTACCAGTTTTTGTCAGTGAGGTATCTGGCCTCAAACAGTTATCATTTATTTTTCTTGAAACAGTATTTAGACATTATGAGCTAGAACAGAATCAGCAAATACATAGGCATAGACACCGTATATAAAATATCAACATTTTCTGTGATTTATTAAACATGTCACAAGTTTCACAGGAATAAAGTTATGGCAAAAATTAGTTACTCTTAATTATTGTAGCCTTAAGCTTTGATGATCTGTCAGTTATCAGAACCTACAGTTAGGCCTTGAAATTGAAAAACAGGTGCCATAAGTTAGCCTTTTTAGATACGAGAGGTTTAATTTTCAAGAGCATTGAAAGCAAAGAACTCCTGGGCAAGACTGGAATATCAGGTTTAATTCATTTTTCTGAGGTATGAGATTCCTATTGTATAAAGCCTTTACACATAAACTACTGTGTAACAGCTGCCAACTTTACGTTCCTCTTGTAAGGATCAGTTAGTTAATGTTTGACATTCCATAAAATACACACATCTTTCAGAGATAAGTTGCAATTGAAATCACAGCACCTACACACCTTTTAAGACCTTGTCTGCTATCTCTCTTACACAAGATTAAAGGTAGGATGTTATTGTTAATGTCCTGTCACACAGGCGCTCAGAGCTGTGCTGACCACAGTCTAAGGACCTGAGCTGATTGTTCTTACTACCAATTTTTAAATGGTTCTGGAAAAGGTACCACACTGGACCCACTGTTAGAATTAGCCACACCTGTGCTACCTCTCCAAATTACTGTTTTGCATTACATGACTTTGTGGCATTAGATAATTTCTTTTCTTTATAATACTTTATTTACAGCTATGTACATTGCATTGCTAGAAGAATGCAATTCACTTTAAAGTGGATTCTTTACAGACAATTGGCAGACTCATGTCTCGAGATATCAAGATCTAGATTAAACTTGATAGAGAATGAATGCAGTAAGTAGTAATGGAAAGATGGGAAGACAGGAACACGATCTTTGCTGGTCAAAGCTTAGTATAGGATCTACCACCTATGCTTTTTATATATATGCCTTTAGAGGGGATACCTTTATGAATTCTCAGCACTGTGTACCATTAAGTGGCTCTTTGCATGGTTATGAAAGACAATTTATTATTTTTAATGATCATTTAGATTTATGTATGATTGATATCTGTTAAGGCCTCTTTGCAACTATCAGAATGGTAAGAAATGGCCTTAGATTAAATGAGAATAACTCTATCACATTAATAATCATTTTCATTTCCTCACAACGAAATAAATGCAATCCTCAAAGATAAGGGAAAGGCTTGAGATGGATAAAACACTGGTTGAGAGTTTGCTCAGATCAGTTGATGGGGTGGGCTATGCTGATTCTGTTCACTTTTTCACACATCTCTAAATAATAGTGGATAGCACTTCCAGCAAATGGTTGACTGTTCCTTTCCTTCCCTCCTGAAAGGCGCTTGTTTGCAGAAATTCTGCCAAAACTATGAAAACATGAATAATGCATTTGTTTTATATACATTCTATGGGAGAAAGAAGCTGTAAGTAGCCAATTTGAAGAAAAGCCTATTAACAAACTGGAAATGAAAAAAACCCCACCCTTTGCCTCTGCTCTGACACCTGCACTAGCCAGCCAAGCTGGAAGACTGACATTATTAGTTATTCCTAATGGACCATCTTTTCACTGCATTTTGTTAGATCATTAAAATTCCTATTTATCAATTTATAAGCTACCCCTTCAGAAATGTGCATGAAGACATAATCTGTATGTGCATGTGGCTATCTGTCTTAACTACAGCATCTGTAAAAGCAGATGTCTTAATGACCTTAATGCAATCAGGAAAGGAACTTCTGAATCCTTTCAATACAAATGCCTTATTAATGGCTTTTACAGCTGATCTGCAGAACGCTGAGTTGAAACATAGGAGAACAGCTGATATTATGCTGATGGACAAGAGGTCAAATATCTTCAGGGGCATGTATGTTACTGCTGAAAGCTTTAGCAATTGCTTGCATGCATGGTTATTTATAGTGTTGAGTAGTGAACCAAGCGTATTGGTATCTGATCCATATCTCAGATACATAAAGTAAACTGAATGCCAAACTGAGGGGACAACAGATGCCCAGTAAGCTTGCCTGGTTGACAGATGTCATTTGAATAAAGTTTATTAAATATTAATGGCTACTTAAGCAAGCGGATTTCCTCCGCTAGTTTCTCTCTGGAACGTTCACCAAATTCCAAATGATCTGGGCTGCATTACAGACCATGAAATATGCTGCTGCTAGTTCAAGGTCTAGGGAAGGTCACATCTCAGGCCTTTCCACGAAGAACTATCTTCTTAACAAATGTGGAAGTTAATTCTTACTTGGAGCAAGAAGGACTATCCTGAGTAGCTGCAGAACAGGAAACACTGGTCTTAACAATCAAGACTTGGTGTAAAAAGTGAAACTAGCTCCTGACCATCAGAGATGCTGGCTAGATAGAAGCTCATCTAGCTCATGCATTGCTTCTGTCGGTCTCCTTTTAGCACATTTTTAGGGTTGATTATCCTACCTGCAAAATGGTTCTTGGAGGCAAACAGAAGCTGCTTGGTTATGAACAAAACAATAATAAAATATTATGCTAGCTTATGAATAGAAGTAAGTAAAAGGACTTTGCTTGGTCCTGGAATTCTTAAATGTAGAATGCTTAGCTGCTGTGAATGATGGAGAAATAGTGCCCGGGAAGCCAACAGCTTCCTTCTGAGCAGAAATCCAGCTGGAAACTGCTGGTGCTGCTCCCACCATTACTAGAGAGATGGTACATGAGAAAAATAAAGTTGTTGGCAACTGCTGGAAGCCTTCATGTTTTGTAACGTGTGAAACTACGCAATTCAGAACAATGGGCAGTATCTTTCCAGGACGCATTCAGAAGGCTACGTAATGTAGAAACAAGAACGTATAGCTAGCTACTCCTCGTAGCAGATTTTGTGGTAACCACTACTAACAGAGTGGTTTATACATTCCCTCAATTAATTTTAAAAGACATCTGTTTGCAACTTCATGTGAAAATATTTTGCAGTGAGAGCGAGCATTTGAATCGCAAGAAAGGATGGAGTATTGGCTGTGATTACCTGCAATTACCATTTCAACTCTCTATTACAAAGATTTTACTCCAGATCTACACAGTTGTTCATATATTCATGCGTGTACAGATGAGGAGGACAAGGATATCCACTCAAACTACTTACCTCTCATAGTTTATCAAAGATACTTAGAGTAATCTAAGAAGTATGAAATGTACATCTAAAACATCAGAACAGTGTCTCGAGATTACAGATTCTGCAGCTAAGTCACCAAATCTCAGATTTAGTCTTACACAAAACTGCCATTTACAAATCTCTAGATTTCACGAGAGCAGCAGATGGTGAAAATACATTTCTAACACATTTCTGTTCTATGCAGTGGGATGAATTCTTTTTGCCCTCCTCATAAGTATCCTTCCAGAATGATTCGAACATTATTTCCAAAAGCCAAAACCAGTTATTAAGTTTTTTCTTCATTTTGGTTTTGTTTTGAAGTGAAGAACAAGCACCACCTGTCAGCATTTATACACACACACACACACACACACACACACATATTTGTATGTATTTATGTACACTTATACAGAGAAAGAGCCCTGCTAAAGATTTTCAAATCTCTGTTATTGAAAGAAAAAGGCTTAATTTAGAAGCATTCAGAGTTTTGGGCTACATTGCTGGCATGGTGCTAAATGCAATTTACTAAGCCCTTTATGCAATATTTTATTATACAAAAAATTGCAGATGTGCCAAAAATAACAAAGCAGATTCGTTTGGAAGATTTTATGAATTTATGTCACCTATGGGAGCCTGAGTCAAGCATTACATTCCTGGAGCTTAATTTGGATTGCTAGTGCTTTTTAAAGTAATTAAGAGCACACAATTAGCAGACAGATTGGATCTAGGCTGGAAATCCTCTACCGGAAAACACAGTTTAGTCTTTTCTGCATTGTGTCAAGTTGGGTTCCTTTCTTTTTACGGCATTTTGTGTTGCCCAAGTACATATGCTAATAGTGCTGAGATCTGCACTTCCAGTTTCTTCTATGTTCTCAGTCCCCACTGTTCTTTGCAAGAATCTCACCTATGGGAGAATGGCAAGAAGTAAGAGCAGCTCAAAAATAACAATGAAAAGGCATCTCTTCCATGTTAAAAATTCACAGGGATTTCAGATAGATAATTTTATAATAGATATAGATACTGTGTTTATTTGTTTATCTAATATGATAAAACATATAGAACCTTCCTCCCACCCCCAGATTCTGTGGCATTCTTCTGAAAAATCACAGTATTTCCTCATTTGCTCCTTCAACCTGATCTCATATCACCAGTCCTCTACGTGAGGAAAACACAACAGAGATAGTCTAACACTTTCAGTTCAGCTCCTAATTCAGTTATACAGAAATGTTTTAAATATTTATTTAGCAAGTCACAGAATCACAGAATGGTTTAGGTTGGAAGGGACCTCTGGAGATCATCCGGTCCAACCTCCCTGCTCAAGCAGGGTCCTCCAGAGCATATTTCCCAGGATCGCATCCAGACGGGTTTTGAATATCTCCAGCAAAGTCAAAACATTATTAGAATTGAGAGAAAGAGGAAAAGAAGAAAATAATTGCTAGACCTCACCACTGTTATTTT
The DNA here is from genome assembly GCF_040807025.1 of Struthio camelus. NCBI lineage: Eukaryota > Metazoa > Chordata > Aves > Struthioniformes > Struthionidae > Struthio > Struthio camelus. The sequence continues at coordinate 129,835,408 of NC_090943.1, forward strand.
ACAGAAAAATCAAAATAAAAGGGTCTCAGAACTGACTGTTGTATGTTAGATTTACCCACCTCATATTGATATGTCAAAATTAAGAGTATCTACAGTATATTGCATGATGCCCAGAGGTGCTTCCCCAGTCCTTTAACATTCATGATATATCATAAATACTGATCACTAGAACAGGTGGGTAAACAGTTACTGAGGAAAATTCTGAGTGAAATGAAAGAAATATTATCGCCACAACTTTTCTTTTGCTTTAATGGAAAAAATAATTTCTTTGGAAACTGTACATGTCTCAGATATCCACTCCCAGGCGAAGCTTTTTAATTAGTGGGAAAAGCTTTTTTAAAAAATGTCAGACAGTAAACCTCTGACTATCTCCATTGGATACTAAAAATTAAGCCCTAAGTACCTTCACAAAACAGTGAGATACTCCTGGGGGTATCTGCATTGCTTCATTGGCTGTGAAGATCTGAATCACCTTTTGGAATGGCCAAAGTCTACCTTCCCAATTTAACTACCACTTTGCCTCAACTTAAGTGGATGAGTATGGCCATGGAAGTTTAATATATCCATCAGAATGGCCATGTGTTTCAGTGCACAACAAAGTAATACGCAAATCTTTGAAAAGACGACTGGTGCAGTATATCCAGCACATCACATTCTAGGGCACTTGCACATGCTCAGCTGTGGAGGTACCACCACGGTCACAAAGGAGGAGTGCCTACTCTATCTTCTCTCTGTGTCACAGTTAGAGCGATCTCATTTTTACAATACTTTTAAATTAGTCCATCACAATTAAGGGTGTAAAGTTTAGATGGAATGAATGTGAATTCTGGTCTCCATGACATTCCTAATAGTTTGAATATTCATTATTGCATATGCTATATAAAAAATATAGGTTAAACAATAAGCACAGAACATTTATCTTCCCTTAGCTTGTAGATGATCTATAGGGGAAGAATATAATTAATCCTACTAATTGCAAGGAGATCTCGTATTATGGGGATACCCACAGGGACGGGGGTACCCACAGGCTAGATATGTGTAACTGATTCCATTGCCACATTCTCCCTAAATTAAAGTTGAAAAACAGGTCACTGAGCTATGTCAAAACTAGAATTTTACAGAATCACAGAATGGATGAGGCTGGAAGGGACCTCTGCAGATCACCTAATCCAAACCCACTACTCAAAGAAGGGTCAGCTAGAGCAGATTGCTCAGGACCATGTCCAGCCGGGTTCTGAATATCTCCAGGGATGGAAACTCCACAAACTCTCCGGGCAACCTGTTCCAGTCTTTGATCAACTTCACAATAAAACCATTTTTTCTTATGTTTAAATGGAATTTCCTGTATTTCAGTTTGTGCATCCTTTCACTGGGCACCACTGAAAACAGTCTGACTCCACCTTCTTCACTTGCTCTCATCACATATTTATACACACTGATAAGATCCCCCCTGAACCATCTCTTCTCAAGGCTGAACAATCCCAGCAATCTCAACCTCTCTTCATATGCTCCAATTCCTTACTCCTCTTTATGACCCTTTGCTGGACCTGCTCTAGTATGTCCAAGTCTCTCTTGTACTGGGAAGCCCAGAACTGGACCCAGGACTCCAGACGTGTTTCACCAGGGCTGAGTACAGGGGAAGAATCACCTCCTTGTACCTGCTGGCGATGCTCTACCTAATACAGCCCAAGATGCTGTTGGCCTTATTTGCTGCAAGGGCGCATTGCTGGCTCATGTCCCACTCATGGTCCATCAGGATCCCCAAGTCCTTTTCAGCAAAACTACTTTCCAGATTTTTGGCTCCCAGCCTGTCTTGGTGCATGGGGTTATTCATCTGCTGGTGCAGGGCCTTGCATCCACCTTTGCTGAATTTCATGAGCTTCCTCTCTGCCCGTTTTTCCAGGCTGTTGAGGTACCTCTGAATGGCAGCACAGTCAGATTGATCTGGTGTATCAATCACTCTTCCCAATTTTGTATCATCTGCAAACTATGTTGAGGGTCTACTCCGTCCCATAATCCAAGTCATTTAGGAAGGTGTTAAACAATATCGGCCCAACTATTGACCCCTGGGATACATCACTAGTGCCTGGTGTCCACCTAGGCTTTGTGCTGCTGATTACAACCCTCTGAGCCTGGCAGTTCAGCCAATTTTCAGTTCACCTCACTGTCCATTTGTTTAGTCTTTATTTCATTAGTCTGTCTACGAAGATATTAAGAGAAACAGCGCTGAATGCTTTGCTGAAGTGAAGGCAGACAAACATCTGCTGCTCTCCCCTCATCCACTGAGCTAGTCATCTCAGTGTAGAAGGCTATCAGGTTGGTAAGGCATGATTTCCCCTTCGTAAACCCAAGCCAACTCCTCCCAGTCACCTTCTTGTCCTTAATGAGTTTGGAAATGCTTTCCAGGTTGATTCATTCCATAACCTTCCCAAGCATTGAGCCTGTAGTTTCTCTTTCTTTTCCTTCTTGAATATAGCAGTAATATTTGCGTTCTTCCAGTCCTCAGGAACTTCCCATGATCAAGATGACCTTTCACAGATTATTGAGAGGATCCTGGCAATCAGCCAGCTCTCTCAGCACCTGTGTGTGCATCCCATCCAGCCCCTCCTCCTTCCAGTGCCTTATCCCATGAGCTTCTTTCAAGTAGATCCCTGAAGAAGCTGAACTCTGCTCTCCTGAAGTCCAGGGCTGTGATCTTGTCATTTGCCTTGTTCCTCCCTCTCAGGATCCTGAACTCCACCATCTCATGGTCACTGCAGCCAAGGTGGCCCCCAGCCTTCACATCCATGAACAGTTCTTCCTTGTTTGTAAATATGAGGTCCAGCACAGCGTTTCCCCTTGTCAGCTACTCGATCACCTGTGTCAGGAAGTCGTCATTCATGCGCTCCAGAAATCTTGATTGCTTATATCTTACTGTGCTGTTCTTCCAGCAGACATTGGGTGGTTTTCTCTTTTCCACAGCAAAGATTTAGCACTATCAGGCCAGGTTTGAACTGGAGGTATGCCCATATCTACTGTAGTAAAGCTAAACAAGTATGGCAAAGATACCTGCCTTCTCTGCTGGCTCCAGCTGCAGCTTGAGTGCTTCTGAGGTGAACTCCACAACCTTATACTAGCAATGGATGGGCTAGAAATAATGTTTCTTGACATTTAGGTTCTAGGCTCAGTTTTTGTAACCATTGGTTGGAAAAGCCACATTTTTTCCTACCAGCAGGGATTTGCATGTAGAACTCTTAAGCATTACACTGAAGCTGCAGGGCTAGTAACCCCATGCTATATACAGCAACGTTGGAGGATTGGTTCTTTGGTAAACTTAAACTCACGCTACCATGTCTTCAATGTCATGATCTCTGAACTAATCAGATTAAAACTAGCAATATCCATACGTGTTATAATCACTTCCACTACTTTTCAAAATTCCTCCCAAAACAGGTAAAAGCAGGAGAATGAGATCATAAATAAATAACACACGGAAAGCAATTACCATAATTTTTTTTGCTTTTATTATAGCGCTGAAAAACTTCCACTCTGAAGAGCAGTTTTATGTTCCATGTAGAAGAACCTCTTGTTATCACAAAATACTGAGTGATACCTTATGACTTGCTAGATATGGCAGAAATTGATCTTAGCACAGAAAGTGAAAAGCCGTGGAATAATTATCATAACTATAAATTGTATCTGAAGATGACCATTTTTTTGTCAAGTGATAATAAGCTTATAAATTGAAATGCACTTGAGAACAAAAGAATTTACCAGATAAGACAAATAGCTATTGAAAGAATTTCCTGGAATTAAGAAAGGCCACAATGACAATAACAATGAAATAGAACTATAATACAAAAAACAACTCAAGAAATATCTAGTTTTTGGAATTTTCTGAGACTGTTTTATAGTTTTTCCATGCCATACTAGGCTGAATGCTAACAAAATTCTTTTTGCTACTGACACCTTTTACTCACTGCAGTTATCTCAAAACTGATAAGAATAATATATTACATCAATGAAAAGTATATTTACCAATATATATTTTCCAAAGATCTAATCTGAGCTTTTCTAAGTTTAAACAAGACAATGAAATCCTACCATAAAAAATAAGCCTTTGCATGCTTACTTTTCTTAAGTTGCCTTGATATGGTGGGATATAAGTCACAGATGGGCAAACCTCAAAAAGATTTTGAGGCCATATTCAGAAGAAGATTGAGAAAGTTACCAGCCACCTGTAAACCCACTTAATGCAAACTTTTCCAGTATGCAGACCTGCGGCAGGGATCTTGAGGAAGTAGGCTCAAACTGCTTTTGCAGCAAGGTTGCCTGAGTGGGGAAGGTGCAAAAGGAAGGAATTTGGTACTAGGCTTCTGCACAGTCACAGACAGCTTTTCCATTTTTGTCCTGCTGTCCAGTAACAGTGGCTAATGCCAGCGGATAACAGCAATTAATGCAGCCTGGGCTGTGCAGAAGGATTGACAGCAGTTGCTAAAGGGCAGAGAAGATCCTGAGCTGGGAACAGATGAGGCTCTAAAGAGAAAATACTAGTAAGAGATGTGCTGGGGCAGAGGGGCGGGATGTCTTAGAACGGTATGTTATTTTGCTTTGAGACACAGGTAAAAGTGACCTGCTGGAAAAATGGGCTTGATTAAAGCACACTCTGAAGCAGGGCTAAAAGCAGCCTGCTTGCCACTCTGTTCACTAAACAACTCCTGTTAGCAATTTCTGGTCAGAAAAGTAAATAAATGGCATTTCCAAACTGTCATTGGTGGAGTATATTATTTTCCTACAGCATTTCAACCTATAAATGAGCTTGCTTGCCATTGGCTGGAACGTACACTTCATTTTCTGAGTCTTTGAATATATTTACATTGCAGGACTGTCATTCTCCAGCACAAACCTAGAGCCCCAAGGTCATTAATCATCTGATATGAAAGATATAGAGTTACTGGAATAGAACATTGTCACCAGACAAATTACAGTATATTTCTGACCTTGTATCTTAAATATTTATCATTGATGTAAGTAGATTTGTGGGACTGCTCTTTTTCAGAATATGAAAAAAGCGGTAACGAAGGGAAGCTTGCCACTAGTTCTATGGTGAAACAGAACACTTTAAGAGCTATCAATCCGGCACCTTCCCAAAACAATAAATTCAGTTTCAAAAGGAAAAACTCTTCCACCTTCAGTTGCAGATTTAATTTGTCATCACTGTAGGCATAATTTGGGCCAAGTGTTGTTTTAAAAGCAAATTCTTAGTGACACAATTTGGCAGTCGAAAACATTAAAAAAATTATCTTTACAAAATATAATTCTATCCTTCCTTGTACATCTATGACATTATGCTCACATCCATTTCCAGATTTTATTAGGGAGTGAGGTAGAGAAATCCCATCAGATCAATCAGAACTGTTCTGAAGGTGGATCTGTCGGTGCCTTCATTCATCCTGATTCTGACTCTGTTTCACATGTCCCAAAGAAAATACCCTCACCAGGCCCCTTCTGTTCTGTCTTTCAAGAACAGGAGGTGCCTCACGGTTTCATGCCCTCAACTACACGTCAGTTATGAAAGGCAACGATATCAGGAGAGAAAACACAGCAGAGATTAATCTCCATTGCAAGGGAGCAGTGAAAGGAAATTTGGAAAGAATAAGATATTTTCTGCAAGGGATAGTTTGCAAGAAAGCCAAGACTAAGCTGAGGAAAGAGTCATGTGAGTCCTGTAAGATTTTCTCTCTTCATTTTCCACTCTCCCTGAATGGAATAGCAGAGCCTCTAATTAGTCACAAAGCATCCTCCTGGGCTTGGTGGCTATTCAAACTACTATTTGAGGCACACAGTTAACATTTTGCAAAAGATGTATGCTAGGAAAAGCTTTCTTGTTAGCATTAAAAAATTGAACACGGTTGTGTAAGGCTGTTACACATACAGATTCTGCTCTCAACTACACCGGAGGCTGCAGCACAGAGGCTGTAGATACTACCAGAGGAAAACTTGGTCCCTTGTCATAATTTGTTTGTACAATGAGACGAAACAGCTTTGGTTAAATGAGAGCTGCTTCAACACCTCTGAAAAATATGGGTCCACAATATGTCATATCAAGCCATGCTAAAAGAATGCAGATAGAAGAAGGGGAGGAGATGGGGGAAGAGTACTGGAAAATGGTGTTGGGCAGTTGGTGTATAAGGTGAGAGGGGCAAAGTGTGTGTGTACGTCTGTTTGGGTGACTTGGTGAGACTAGTGATCAGATTAGGAGCGAGAGCTGTAAGGTACAAATATTTGGCACTTCTTTTAGGTCAGAGGGTTAAAATATCAAACAGTTAGTTGCTTTTTAAGACTTTTTTTTTTTTTAATTCTATTGTCGATTGTGATTATAAGCCCAAATGAACAGCCCTAATTGGGAATTTCTCCTTATGCCTTTGCCTAATGAGAAGGTCTCTCTATATTTCCGGTCGGTGCATGTACAGCTCACAGCCCTGCAATGCCAGCTGGTAAGTTTGCAAGAAGACCTGTGCACAGGTGGCATTTACTACAACCCCACATTCCTTTGCAGGTCTGGAACTAAAGCTTTACCGGCTACAAACAAAAAAATGCAGGAGAGAGAAACTGCAACGGCATATTAATACACAGACGAAAAGAGGCATTTTGTGTGACTTATGTGCAACTGATAGAAGTTTATTCTGTTTTGACAACCCAGGCAAATCAAATGTATTTTCCTACATGACACAGCTCGTGATTCAACAGCACAATTGCATAATGTAATATTAACAGTACTGAAGTAGTATTATAGAGAGGATGTACAATCCTATTGAGGATGTGCAATCAATAGGAGACAATTACTTAGTTTCACAGAACATCTTTGCCACTCAATAGCGTGTGCATTTGTTGGGTTCAAATTTTTCCTCCAGGCCTGCGCTAAGCACAACTGCAGGAAGAAACTAGTTGTCAGTCTGATAAGTTACGTTTTTAACTTCTTACAACATCAGGTCAGAGCCAATTTGCTTAGAAGTCAATGGATGAAACATGGGCCACTGACAAAATTCCCATTGACAATTCCATGGGATCTCTCCAAATGGGAATCTGATTTCAGCAGGACCTGCACCAGGCTCTTATATGCCAAAAAGATCATTGTCTAAAGCGCAGAGGATTGCATGTGTACTCTGAACTGAATTCTGCAAATAATGGGATAATGGATTGAGTGATGATGATTTAGCAGATAACTTGAGGGAGGTGTTTCAGTTGTTCTGGAAATAAAATCCTCTATAACGTGGCATACAAATTCTCACCTTAATGCCTCTTGAGTACCCCCTTTGATTGTTTCCTCCAATACTGAGTATTATTCATAAGCTCTAGCACATTAGTTTATCCACTTTTGTATATGTTTGTGTAAAAAAGCAAGCAGTAAGCTATATATACTGTGCTCTGGCATCACTGAAACTCTTGTCCTCCTGTGCTCTGTTTTCCTTTGCTTTATTACAGCTTTAAGGTGCTATACACTCCAACACTCCATTACAATGTTAGCCTGTTCATATCAGCAGCTGACCTTGTCCTTTGTCATGTAAAACTCCATGCACATTCCTGGAGCTGTACAAATGATAAATAAAAATCACCTACTCCCTAGCAGGTGTGCAGCAGAAACTCCCCTTGCTAAATATTCTCAAATCATAATCTGCTCCTAGTTACTGATTATTGTTAACAGCCAGTGATCAAGCCATAACCTAGACAAGCACTTCTTATGCTTCTTTATCAATATATTTTTATGCTTCTTTATCAACATATTTTATGCAGCTGAAATTAAATCACAAATAACTCAATTTACAGGTTTGGAATAACTGAAAATTTTATTCACACAAAAAAAATTGCTTTACTTCTCTTGCTTTACCTCTAAGCTTTTCGGTTCTGGCTTTTGAACTGTTTTTTATTCATGCTCATGTCTATGTTTATTTTAATGGCCTAGGATCTAATGCATGACATTCGACTAAGTAATAAACTAATAAAGCCTAAAAATGGTTCTCTTCTAAAACGCTCTTAAAGAAACATCAGACCGTTTGTCATCCTGTACCAGGAAAGAATGAGTAAGTGCTAAAAGTGGCTCACATCCTTACTAAATATAGAAATCCTATTACAATTACCCTTAACTGTCCTTTGCTTCCCTGTAGTAGTTTCCTCGGTCTCCTCTGTACCTTCACAGGTAAAAACAGTAGGATGCCAGGGTTTGTTTATGACTACAGAAAGCAGAGGAAATCCCAGCCCACTTTCAGTGTACAGTTAATTTCCCAGCAAATGTATACTATCCTCATCACCTTCGTTTCACAGTTTGTATGTGCAGTAACCGTTCTTTATGCTACACCTATTTTTCTACTTTGTCAACTGAACTATTGTTCAGAGCATTTTCCATTAACAGATATCATATTTAGAATATAAACTCTTCTGAAAGGACTCGGGCAACATTAATACCTTCAGAAACTAAATCTGGGAAGAATTCATGGCCTGCATAAGGAATGAAGGTAGATTTTAGTGAAGGAATGATAACACATGCCACAGATGGATAACAGTTATAATAAACATCAGTGCATCATATCACATTTTTAGCAATTCTTTAAAAGCATTCTTTGTTGCCAAAATTTTTTCTTCTCGTCATTGTAAGTGCAGAGCCTGTCCCTTTCCTTCCCAAGATTAATGGTCATTTAACTGCTCATGGCTGAGCAAGGCTCATTAAAGCAATATTCTCTAATCATCCACAACACTGCCAATCTCTCCTTATTCTAAGCATATAATTTTGTGGAAACAGGATCAGAGATTAATTGAGTCAATTAGCAGACAGATTTGCCGACAGTTTGGGGGAACTGAAATTTCCCACTTACTGTATTGATTTGTGTGCAAAATGGCATCTAATTTTCCACACTTCTAGGACTGGCAGGCATCCAGCCTCTTCTTATGTCATCCTAATGGCTAAGGAAATAGCATGTGATCTTTGCCAAAAAAAATACATTTTTCTTATATTCCTTCTGAATCTAGTCATTCTATTTTGGTACTTTGGGGTTTGTTTAATATATTTTTCAAAAAATCAAGATATGAAACTAAAATATATGCCTGGCCAATCTTAATTCTAAGACATTAGCTGTAAATCAGCAGGTTTTGTAGGTTTTCCAACTGGCAATAGGCCAAGTTCTTAGCCAAGTCTTAGTAGACTAAGTCATACCCTGTGATTTTCTACTGAATCATTGCTTTTCTCAGAAGAGGATTAACTAACATAAAATTCCCTAGAATGTATATATACACTTTAAAAGTTTTGGCTTATACACAAGATCATCCCTTGAAGAAACTATGCTGTTCTTTTTCCAAGCTTCCCCCTGCTATCTCTCCCCAGAACTGCTCTCTGCTATTCTTTATTTCAAGGCAGAACTGTCAATTGATGGACAGCTTTCTGCCATTCACAGGGATGGAGATCTGGGACTGGGTTTCTGAGCATCTGGGAAAACACAACTACCACCTCCTTAGAGTGCTTAGATATATGTAAGAACAATGTTATGAAGCTAAACACTGCCGCTCTAAGGGTGGAAACTGCAGCAGAGAAAGCCCTTTCTGTTTGATCTGTTGTCTTCCATCCTAATAGTGCTTAGTACTTCCCAACCATTAACAGTAGAAAGCTCTCAGTACGTCTTTTTAGGATTTAGCAGAAATCAACCATTTAATCTCTAGGTCTCTTTGTGAAAATGAATGATTGGAGGAGCTTTTGCTTGGCAGAGTACAAAGCTCTGTGGTTAGCTCTGAAAGCAGTGCAGCTGTGTGTTCACGGGGCTGGTCCTCCTAGACTGGGTGGGGCCTTCATCCTCCTGAACCTCTTCCTCTCGGCCAGTGCTTCCGCAGTTGCGTGAGGTTCAGGAGAAGGTCAGGGATCCACAAGCACAGCTGGCACCTCAGCATCATCCTTGGTTTGAACTGGCAATCAGGCTCTGAAAGTGCTGGCAGGCTGGCACAGCACTATGTTAAATTGCTCCTGCTGAACACTGGGGCCTCTTTTGTTGCATCCTCCCTTCTTCAGTCACATGTTCGAGACACTGTGCTTACTGCCTATCATGCCAGGCAAACCCTGTTGTTTGCTTTCTCTCTCCATCTGGAATCTGCTGCTCTTTTTCCCCTCATCTGGGGTCCTGTTGCCTTTTCCTGATGGAATTCATGGGCTCCCCTCAGCATTAATGTTGCCACCATCTAATACATAAGGAACCGTTGCTACCTCCCTCTTTTTTAACTCTTGCCTTTGCTCTCCTCACTTCTCCCTCTCCTCTACTCTCCCACATGCTTTATGGATAATGCCCTGCCTTGCTTTGCTGTGTCACCTAACCAGCCACTGTAGTTGGCTGTAGTTGAAGGACCCTTCTCCAGCTCTCCATAATGCAACCCCTGCTGCCCAGGGACTCTGTTTTGTTTGGCAAGGTAAGACCTTGTCACAACAAGGAAGACTCAGTGCAGGCCCATAACAGCCAAACCATATTGTCCTCTTCTGCAGGTAGAAGGTGTATACTTACAAGTATACATTTCTGCAAACTTGCTTGAGCCTCAAATCACAGAAAAATGGCTTTTGACACAGCTCTTCCTGCAGGCAGCAGAATATTGTGAAAACCAGCTGCTTATGTTAATGAGTAAAGGAGTGGGCGTTCATGTGTGAAGAAGAGCCCCACTACTCCATTTGTTTCTGTCTTAAAATAGATGCTAGTGAAGAAGAAAGCAAGGAAGGAGGAGAACAAACTTTAGAGGCTGATCTAGATAGCGTTTAAGTCATTGAGAAGTGGCTGACTGATTTGAATGAACTTTCATCGGGCTGGAGGAACCTCTGCTACAGAATTGAAAAACATCTCCTAAGTCATTCAGCGTAATTATCTGCTACAGTTAGCAACAGACACTGCATTTTATTAAGTGACCACACTCCACTTACACCAGGGCAGATTCTTTCTTCCCACCATTCCTACTACGAGAATGTTTCTGGGTATTATAGCTCTGACTTTCTTCTGATTTCTAGGTAAATTCACTGATAACCACTTCATACCAACTTGTTCTTGTGCCAATATGTTCTGTTAGTTAAAGTGGCTGTCTCCTTCCTTGGCATTTACTGGTTTTCTGTGCTTACACAGAGTCTTCAATTTGGAAGGCCAAGCCAGCCTTTTTAACGCTAAGCAAGTCTGTTAGTCTCTTTCTCTGCTTATAATGGTAACCCTTCTTTGCTCTTGTTTCAATTACTCGAGAAAGTAATCAGATCTGCAGCATCCAACTTTTTGTCTAGAAGCCTTTTCCTGTTCAGGTATCTGAAGCCCCAACAGAAATTTAGAGTTTTAATCTGCTTGTTTAGTAAGGTTCCTTAACAGCCTTATTATCCACCTCCTCAGTTTTCCACTGACAGATACTACTGTGCAGCAGAGTTGAGAAAGAACAGGGCTAATCGCTTGAAAGACAGAAAACACAAATAAAGCAAGATGATGTGAACTGCTTCATTACTGAGTTTCCCCTTCATTTCCAAAGTGCAATTCAAGGCTCTGGGCTGGCTGTACACGTAAGTTTTTCATTCCTGAGTATTATTCAGTGGAGGTGGTGGGAAATGCGCTATTCTAAGAAAGCATAGTTTTCATTTGCTTAGTGGGTATAATAGATTCTCAGCTACTTTGCATAATCAGATTTTCTTCTTTAGCTAAATCATGGTATCATGTTAGCTTTAAGAAATATGCAAAATCTTGTTTCTAACCTCAGCACTTTTCTGCCCTTTCCTCATCTGCTACAAAATATTACATCTGCCTACTTTTCATTTCACACCTAGGATAGGAAAACATCTGTGCTGGTATCATGGAAAGAAGCATCTGTAGCTGCCTCCATTTTGTCTCCTGTTATTGGCCCTTATTATCACCTGTCCTTTTGCCCCGTGCCAGGCAGATATTCTTGAAGAATGATAAAGCACTATAAGAGAAGCACTAAGGAAATGGGAAGCTTTCATTTAGATGACTAACCTTGAGTCAGGTGCCGCATAAGTGACAATGCAGGTTGACCCTGCAGTTGCCATAGGACATAGAGCTGAGTAGCCACCTATTAAAAATTACTCTTTTAAATTAAACATTTAATGCATGATTTTAAGAAACATTAAGCGTCCAACTTAATGTTTAAGCGTCCAACTTTCCCAAAAGACAATCAGCTACTGTATGAAGAAGCTATCTGAAGTCTTTACACTGTATTGAACAACAACAAGCAGCAAGCCTCTTCAGAAGTTATATACCCTGGAATGGAAATAAGTGACCTTTAGGTCATTGTGAGCACCCATGTCCATGCTACATTTATCAGTATACAAAGAAAAAAAGTTAAAAGCGTGCTTTTCAGCAAAACTGATTATTTTACATAAGATTAAGGGTTCTAAGGATCAAGAATTCTAAATTCTATTTTGTATAATATTAATGTCACAGTAGATATTCAATATTATAAGTAACGAGACGATCCTTTAGTAAAAAAATTTCAGTGTATGAATAAATGTTCCCACTGAAGTGCAAATTCCCCTCAGCAGCGCCTTTAAAATACTCACACCCTCCAAAATAGTAGCAAAGTCCATAAGCCTCAGAGGTTTATAGCTGTCACTTGAAGTGTTATTCATCTTTTATCTGTTAGTTAATCTTTGCCATCGCCCTTCCATGTTAATAGGGTCCCAATTCAGTAAAGCACTTGAGGATATACCTGGTGTGAGGCAGGTGCGTTAAGTCCCTCTGGAATCAATGACATGTACCTGTTTTTCTGAAGTGAAATCCACTCAAAGAATTTTACGCAGTTGGATTGTGTATGAGAGTGGATATTAGTGGGTATTAGTGCTGAATTAGACCACATGGCCAGACCCTTTTGGTTCAGGTGCAGAAAGCACCTGCAGCTGGATTTAGGTAGATGCTAGTCACAGGACTCCAAAATGCTTAAAAAAATACACTGCTTAACAAACTATGTGGAGGTGCCTAAAACCTCAGTTTCTTCCTTTCCAATTGAAAGCCTCTTTGGAGAAACTGCATATGGGCAGCATGACCCTGCGTGAACTGCTACACACTAAGCTGCCTCTAAAGAAACTAGACAGATCAAAGCAGGAGACCTCCAAAGTCGGGTCTGAACTTCAACGTAAGTGTTGCAACATGCCCTGCAGTCCTGCTTCTCTGACTGTCCAGATTCAGACCTACTGGAGTTTTATTTCTGGTGGAAACGAGGCCACAGAAGACCTGTGGCAGAGCTGGAGGGAAGTCTGCAAGCATCCTGGTCTAATCCTGATGCATAGTCAGGATGCAGCTGGGACACACACCTAAGCTCCCCCTCAGCAGGGGAGGATCCCCTTTTGCAACCCATGGCTGAGTTGTCGTCTGTCTCCAGCTGCTAGGCAGCTTTTCTTTAGTCTAACAAGAGGCATCTCCTCTAAGATACAAGCCATTTAGAGGAGCAGAGGTATATCACAGGGTGAGACCTCCCTCCCTTTTAAGAGCCTCCTGTTTACACACTGATGAAATGGTTTGGGATAGCTTGTCATGGTACTGATTTTCTAAACTTAACCAACTATTTAATAACCCAACTATTTTAAAATTCAACTGCACTTATAATGCATCTCAAAAAATTATACTACTAAACACACTGCTATGTAAATGAGAGGACTAATTAGCATATCTGACCACAGACAGCTGTTCTCCTAAGAGTTGTGTATTTAGATAAAAATGATTACTCAGTAATGAAATAGCAGCAGTAATGATGAATCTATTTCCTCAGTTCTAATTACTTGGGTTCCAAAAAGGTGTAAGCTATGTTCCCTGAAAAGCTAATTATTGTTGCAAGAGCACTTTCTGCATTACAAATAACTTAATCCCTACAGCAATAACTGAGCTGAAGTAAATGTGACAATGTTCTTCCCACAGGGATAAACATTTGCTCCAGAATTGTTAACCTTTAAAATACTGGGAAAGCTCACTTTGCTCCCTGAAAATAAACACATTTTGACAAGCAGTCCAGATTTTGCAAGGTTCTTGTCCTCTCTCTGTGTAGTCATTCATTACAACGACCTTTTTAATCCCTTTCAGTTTTTCCAGAAGACATTGCTTTTCATTTTCTACCTATAGTTACTCATTATCTTTAAAGCACCTTAATAAACGTTAATATGCTTTATAAAGGGGAGTTTAAAAATGAAGTCAAATGTACTGAAACTGCAAGAGGTGCTGGTATGAGTAGAAGTTCTTCGTATAACCTTAATACAGTAATAAAAATTAATAAGATACAAGTGATCCGAAGTACATTGCTGTGTTACAGTCTATTGACTAAAAGTAAAGGAAATGCTTACAGAAAGTTCAAAGGCTCCCCAAAACTAAAACAGAATCAGATCAAGAAATAAATATTGTTCAGAGAGGTATGGCAGGGTACAAGGAGGAATCTGGCACTTGTGGTCTAAGCCCTCTGTTTAGAGACACATTGCACAAGACTGGACAAATTGTCAAGACAAATAAACTAATTGCTACTTTCCAAATGCTTCTCATAGGTGGATGCTGCAGCAGGTAGACAAGTCTCAGGTCATCTGGAAAACACTGACAAACCAAAGTCTACAGAAAGTGAAGAAAGAATTTTGGCCCCAGCTTGCTTCACTCTTGAATACTAAAATTACATAAAATTACTAAAATAAGGTATAATAGATTTTATTTATGAAGATATCCTCCCGCTTTCGGGTCACGTGCTCTAGCTCAGGCACTCAAGGGACTGGATGAAGTGCCATTACATAAACAACACGAGTGCCCTTGTGCTGTCGGCTAAGAAAGAGCCCAGCAGCCTCTTCCAAAGGGTGAGATAGGTTATATTTACCTCACCGCGATGTCTCAGTTCTTAAAAGAGGTACCTGCCAGGCAAAAGAATGAAATGTAGCTACCACAGAGAGAAAGAGAAATATCTTTTAGTGGTGTGAGCTCAGCAGGAAAAATAAGCTATGCTCATCTTTTACAGTAGCTGCCATCAACCAACGTGTCTAAGGGTTACTCTGATTTCCCCGACGCTGTTTCTCTGTGGTCATGCCGGATGCCATCTCACTGTTTCCCAGCCTGCAGAGCACAGATATTCATAGATATTTTTTTATCTATGTCACAGAGATGTTGAAAGGACTTATTAATAAAAGTGTTTAGCAAATATTTTGAAGGTGAGGAGCACAAGGGGCCCGTATCCACCCTGATAGCTACAGTTGTTTTTGTCTGAGCATTTTGTATTGCAAAATTTGATTAGGGCTGTTTTAAAATAAGCAAAACAGCTCTTGTCTGCAGCTTTGCTTCCTGGGGTACTCCAGGAAGTATCCTTCCAAGTATCCTTCCTCTTCCTCACCTTTTTCTGAGACTAGCAGCAACACAGGTAGAAATGGAGGGAAAGGGCATAGCTTCTATGGCTTTAGGAGATGCTACCAGTGCCTCTAATTTCATCCTCATGTCCTACAGTTGGGGAGATAAGTGTACTTCGTCTCCCATGTACCTACATGGAGATGCCTACGCATCCTAGCAAGGTCAAGGAGAATTGTCAAGCTCAGTTCTTTCTAAGCAGGAAGCTGCATCTGGGGAGCTCTTTCTCTTTCTAATATCTGCTACCTTTGTTTCTCAGCCTTGCTTTTGGAAGAAACCCAACAATCTTGGATTGAAGTATGACAGTTATAGATATTGTCTTCTTGTATCTTAAAGGGCTAGCTTATCTTAACTCATCAACAGATGAGTATAACTAGTTTAAGGCAAATCTGAACACAATTAGAAGAGGATTATTTTATAAAGGAAAGATGCTATAGATTTAAGCTAACAATGATAGTATAGGAGCTAATGTTAAGAAGCTTCTTGACAACCTTCCAACCTAAACCATTCTGTGATTCTGTGATTCTTGAGATAACTGCACATCATCCCACTGCAGATAAGGCAAGGGGAGTGAGCAAGACGGTCTTCTGGCTTGTTAAAGAACATATTCCCAAGGCAAAGCATAGTCATCCAAAGTAACACCCTACTGTGCTCGTAACCCACTAAAAAGTAGCCATAATATATTGCAAAGGGGTAACTTATAATGGGACTAGAATGGTAACTGGCTTTAAATATTTAAGTTTCAACCGACACATTGAGGAAGATAGCTTACATTCACTGGCCGTGAAGGTTTTATAGCATCTAATTTGAGTACTTAACATTGTAAAGAGGATTGATAGAACTAATCCAAACTCTTCACATACAATTAAAGAACATGAAAATGAGAGCACATACGAATTTATAAATTATGAAATTATGAATAAGATGACAGCTTTATGCCTAGGGTAATAAGCACAAGAAATACTTAATGAATCCTTCAACCAAAGCAATATTGAGAGAGGACCAGATTAATTTCAAACAAAAAGGACCAAAGGGTATGTGGGAGACATAACAGGATAGTGAAGAGTGGGGAAATGAGTTTGGTGATCCCTTGTTCCCTTACGTCCATAGGGGTCTACATGGGTAAGTGGACATAACTGGCCATGATAATGAAAAGAAGCAGCAGTCTGCTGAGAGTTTATAGCCTTTTCATAACATTGGCATGGCATTTTGTTTTGTTTAGTATGGCAATTAAACAAATGTAAATCTTGAACTGAGATGGATGAGACTTTCATTTAGTTTTCTCTTTTATGACCCAATTCCTATTTCTTAACTGAAAAACAGTAAAAAACAAAGAAAAATAGAACAATTTAATTGCTTTGCAATGCAGTAGGTGCAGAAAAAGTGTATCTTCTTGGTTAGGCAATAGCATTCTGGGAACTAATGAATACTCAAGGTTCAGTCTGGTAATAATACAGTATAGGAATATGGCAAGGAAAGAAAATACTAAGTGCAATGTGGAAATCATGGACCTGAGACAAAAGCAGAGGGAATTTTAGAAGTGATTAATACGTTAGTGTAATGGCAGTGCAGACCTCCTGTAGAAACAGACTCTCACTGATCAAATTTAAGAGTGTATTTTAAAAGCACTTTACTTAAAACAATGAAAATCTATGAGTAAAAACACATTGTGAGGTGTCTGAAGCTTAACTTAACAAGCTGTTTAGTTAAGACATTGCAAGTTTTCAGGAGACCAGGTCTATGAGTGACAGTTCAGCTTCAGCATGCAAGCCTTTGTCACCCACAGGCCCTCACTACAGAAATCCTTGATACCTGAATTTAGCGAACCTGTCAAGCCTGGCCATGGTGCTTTTACACTGCTCTCCATACAATGCAGAACCAATCTGAAGGTCATCTTCAAGGTGTCTCTCAGCTGAAATTGAATATTTAAAAGATTGACTGAAGCACAAGGACCTCGGCTGACAACTCTTCTCCTCTGGCGCAAAGGAATAACATGACTCAAGGTCTTCTCTACACAGAATAGGGCTGGTGCATCCAGATATTCAGGTGAAAAAGTAACACACACCTCCAACCCCAAAGAGAAGTACATTTCTTTCACCTTGTCTTCTCACCTGGGTATTAATGCCTTTTAGTTAACATATATAAGTTTTCAAAAAAACCTCAATAGTACTCACTTCTATCTCTCAGGAAAGGATAGGAGAACAAATGTTGCCTATTAGGAATTAGGTACACTGCTTAATGCAAGATAATAAGGTATTTCAATACAATGATAAACACAGTCTGAAAATCTATAGAGAGCAGTTTAAGATGTAAAACTCTTTTAAGAAAATAATATGCAAATGTATTGGGATAGAGGAGGAGAAGAGCAGAGAGGAAAGAAAAAGAGTGAAACAAGGCGTTAAAGTAAGCATTTTTAAATAGCTTCCCTGCCCTTCTCTGACCTTGTGCTCTTCCCATTCATTAGCCTTTTTTTTAATTGATGAAAGAAGCATTTGACTGAGCAGAATATAGAATGGGAGGAGCAAAGAGAGGTGCCCTTGAATTATACTCTCAGTTGCAAAAAAATCACCTACTTCTGTCTTTTGTTTTTCAGTGTCAATTACCAAGAATAAGCTGGTAGTTTTTGCCCTCGCTGGTTAGACACTTCTATTAAAAATAGCTTATTCATTTCTTAATGCAGGTCCAGATACCTCTGAACACTAAGCAATTCCATATTATTCTTCAATATCTTTTATTACTAGAGCAAGGCAGATTGGTAGTCTTGCATTACACACCAGCAAAGTCTACAAGTGCAGTGACAATTAGTCCACATGAATCCTGACATGAAGCCAGGCACCTCTTGAAGAAGACCAGAACAGCAGTTATCAGAAGAAAATAGGAAGACTCTGTAAACTGCCACACAGCAAAATACCTAAGCTGCTCAAGCAGCTCTCCTGCCCTCAAGCAGTGAGGGTTAAGATGGGGCTCACCTTGGTGGGATAGTTGAGGGGAAAGGAAATCACAATGATCCTACAATCTGTTTTCCATGGTACTTACAAGGGGACCAGCCCTGGTAATTAAGGAGAAAGCAGTTATTCCCCCGCAGAGCTAGTGGTGGAATTCTGAGCGCGCCAAATTCCTTCCAAAAACCCAGCTTCTGCATGGCCATCCAACAGTGTGCCCAGCAGCTGAGAGCTGCAAACCTGTGGAGCAGAGCTTTTAGCAGAAGATCATAACGTGCTTTAGCCCTCTGTTACGAGAGCAGGTAAGATAATCTTGGAGTTTAGCCAATGCTGACTTTGAAAATGATGTTATCATTATGAACAAAGAAATAATAGTGAATGCACACAAGATTTAATGTAGGTCATCAATTCACTTATATAATACTAGGTATAAAAGTACACAACATTTTTTAGGAAAAGACCAGTATCTCACCGTTTGGGAAGTTCTACGGCATTACACTGCATCTCTGAAGACTGGACAGAAGAAAAATCTAAAGTGAGGAATATTCCCTAACAAGAATTTATCACTTTAGAGCAACAGTTACTGAAGAAGAAATGAAGAAAAGTGAGGAAATTATACCGATTCATGAAGTAACTTCTTCGGAGGAACCTGTGATTTTTCAGAGGTTTAGACTAGTTAGATGACAGGAATCCTGCAAAATCTTTATTCTAACTTCTAGCTCCTACCAAATTACGATAAAAATCAGATAGTAAAAAGCTTTCCAAGATGGCTTTAATGCAAGAACAGCCTCTCTTCTGAGGATCTCACATTTTAACTTCAAGTTAATACTCTACAAGGCAGAAAAAAGGTTTCCCCCCAGACTTAAGCAAGCTTTCATTATATTTTTAGGTTGAATGAGATGAGAGTCTAGTTGTAGCAGAGATGTAAATCCATTCTGACCAGCTTTAACTGTTTTTGCCAAACCTTTCAGGCCAAGACTTTCAGAAAAGTATCAGCAGAACTGAGGGGGAACAAAGGCAATAGAAAGAGTTCATTCACATTATTTTTAAGCGTTTTGTTTTTTGCTTGAGATGCTGGAAAAACATGAAAAGTTCTGGAAGGAGAAAGAATGGATTGTGGTGCTGCTGGAAAATAATTATTTCTGATGGCCCCTTATATTTCCCCCTTGCAATCTTAGCATATAAATACCTTCGATTATTGTAGCCAGTTCTCTGCCAAGAGCTCTTCCTCAGATAACTGAGCTGATCATTTCAGAGTGGTATTCTTCTGGGCATTTTCTACTCTTTGACTTTTTCTGGTAGAGAACTAGAAGGGCCAGCAAGCCACAGGAGCACCAGGGAGCAGCTGCAGCACAGACCCTTCAGCTGCACTGCCGGGCCACGTGCCTGTCCAGCACAGCCTGCGCTGGGTGCTGCGCTGCCTCCACCTCTGCTCCTCGCACACTGCTGCTGTCTCCCCAGGAAAACTCTCCAGGGTCCCCAGTTGCACCAGCTGCTGGGGAACCAAACACATTCAGGCAAATCGTTCTATTACCAGAAATGCTGATTCATTTAAAAGTAGAGGGGTGGGAGGCAATTAGTTATTATGTTGGTGGTGACATTAAAGTGAAAGTCTTCTGGAGAGGGAACGCTAGGGGAGAGAGAGAGACATTTTTGTCTGATGTTTTTCAGCTCTCAAGACTATTTCTCGATAAAAACAAGTGATTCTTCACTCTAAGCACTTTTGTCACTGTTACTAAAGTTAAAGGGAATTATGACGTCTTGCCATTAGCTCTGAGATGCACTTCACAACGTTTAATATAACAAATCTGTAAGTTCCTCTTGGAACTTACAGATCCATAGAAAGTTCAAGCAGATGGAGGTCCATGTGCTGGTTTATGATATGTCCAGCATTACTTACATTAGATAACTACTGAAATCCTGAAGCTTTAAATAAATCCTTTCTCTTACAAAATCTTGTGAGATTAAGGTCAATATTTAGAAACCAACATCCAGTGTGAAGCATCCTATGAGGGCCAAGTGAAAGGAGGAATTACCCCAAGTCCTCAAAGATGGACTTTAAGTATATTTCTCCTTGGTTACAACAGTTTCTAAAAGTTCAAGTTATAGGTGTTTTTCTGTACCTCGATAACTACTTCATAAAAGAATAATATATTAGCTAACATCATGAAAAAATGTCGTGATTCACTTGATCATATTAGAGTGTGTGGAATTTGCACTCAAATTATTTCCAGTGCATTGTGAAAACAAATATTTGTTTCATTTTTAAAAAAATTATGCATCTTACAGTTGGGGTACACTGCAACTGATCTGGGTGTAGATGCACAAAGAAGCAGAAAACTGCAGAAGAATCTCTAAGGGAATTTTTATTGGTATCCATTATAAATGCAGTTGCGAGTTGGAGAGGTAATTTGCTCACACATTTTTGTAACCATCACAAGGCCCTTCTCTACATCCTTCTGTGCCTCAATTTTTTTTTAGTATTAAACTTAAACTTTTTACAAATAAATCTGGTTTAAATACTTTGGGACAGGTTTCTTGCTTGCTAGGAAATGCAGCAACAGGACTCATGAAATACTCGGTTTATATTTATTGAATTTGTCAACATTTCAGTTTTTGTTTTCTTGAAAACTTTTACTTCTAACTTTTAAAATGGAAATTCTTTCATTTGTTTTTTGGAGGTTACATTTTGTCCTCTTACATTTTAAATATAATGTCGCCTTACATTTTAAAATAATAAAAGGTATGTGATGAGATGCATCTTTTTAAATCAGATAGATAAAATATCAGTTTGATTCAAGATGACTTTTTTTCACTTTGCTGCAAACACAAAGGTGAAAATTTCATTGCTACTAAATTAAAAAATATATATATTCACAAAGTCCCAGTGACTGCCATTGATATTTAGGTTTCCAATGCACTCAGCTTAGCAGAAAATCTCTATCCTCTTTCTAAGTTTTCCAGAGATAAAAGAAAATATTGCTTAGAGAATTTTTAAAATTAGTTCATTAGAGTCTTGTGACTGAGGGTCTTCAGCTGAATACGCGGTGTATTTTACCCTCAAAAAGATTACCTCCATATTAATAGAATTTCCTAAACATCTTTAAAGGAATATTACTTCTAAAACTATTACCTCTTTATCAAAGGCAAAGCCCAAGAGTGTTTAAAATGAGGCCAATTTTGCTACATTAAGGATAATTAGTATCAGCTGTATTAAGGATAAGACTATGGCGCCTTATATTAGCTACTTGAGAAGGAATAATAGAATTAATAAGGCTTCCCTCTTTGCTGAGCCTAATTATATCAATATAATATGATTTGATTTAAAATTCCCATTTTTTAATCTTACGAGCCAGAGAGTGGCTGAGTGAATAGAACTTGGAAGAAAAGTTCTCAGTGTGATATATGTGTCATAAAGCGGATACATTAAAGCCAATAGGAGCTTCATAAAAGGCTAAACTGAAAAATATGATCCGACTTTGCATGAAAACCCTATCCCTCTTCACTAGTAAACACAAGTTGGATTCTGCCATGCAGTAGGGAATAACATTGAGAATATTACAGAAATCTTGAAAAAGTAGAGCAAAGAACCAGTCACTTACTAAATGTTCATTTCAGTTTTCATTTAAGCATGAACATGATTAAGATACAATTATCAGAAGAAAAAACTAGAAATGGAAAATAAAGATTTTGAACCCCCTCACCACTCTCCTGCCCTCCCCTCAGCAAAAAACCCTCCCCTCAGCAAAAAATGTTCTGGGACTGGAAGTCAGCTATAAGTAAAAGTTACAAAGTAGAATTGATTTTTTCGTGTGAATGATCATCAAGATATACTGGAGAAATCACCAGAATACCTCCATCCCTAGAACACACATTTCAGCAAAATATCGGAGGTCTAATACAATATGGAGGTATATAAGTTTCTAAGTCATTTGTGGATTTTCTTATGTGTTAAATGTCTCAATGACATTTTGAAGGCAGGAATTTCCACACAGAATATATAGCATTTTCAAACTCTGAAAGCATAAATGCCATTATTTTCAATCCTCCATTAAAAGTACTGATTTTCAGAGACACAAAACATTTTCATCTCGCCCTTGAAGTTAGGAGGCCTCAGCAGCTCTGAAATTCAAAAGAGGCGATTTTGTCTTGGGCATTCAGAAGCTGAAACATACAAGTAGTGAACATTTCCAATGTAGATTCAGAAAAAGATCTTAGCATGGCTGGATTTGAAACCCATTTATTTTAAATCTCATTTCAGAAACACTGTTTTCTCATTTCAAGAGAGAACATAAGACCGTTCTCTCATTTGAGGAAAAAAAAAAAGGGTTTAGAAGCAAGTATATAACAGATATTCCATAGGAACAGTTACAGAGAGTTTTCCAGATAAGTCAGTTTTTGGGCCTAACAGTCTTGAAAATGCTGCTTTGAGCAGCAAGGATTATCAAATGTCTCAAGACGTTTGATGTAAAGATGCAGCTTTTGATACCAGTCAAATATATATGAATCTCAGCTTTCACTAGCTTTTTAACCTTCACAGTTGTAAAGAATAGCTTGGAAATGTGACAGCTGGAGCATGATTCAGTGACCTAAACACAGACATCCAGATGCCCTACAGGACTCTGACCGGCCTCCAGCTGCTGCTCCAGAAGGGCACAGGTCTTCTCTTGGTCCAGTGTCACATCTGCGAGACTCACGCAGCTGCTGTGGATCCCTGAGGGCATCTCAAATGACACAAGACGTCTACATAGAGGCAGCTGAATGGAGTCCTCTGTGTGACAAGAATACAAGCAAAGGGATCCAAAACAGACTCCTCAAGTTCCTAATTATTTTAAAATTGTTATAATTATGGGAAGTTCACCAGTGATTTTAGAACTCCTCTGCTGGCAATACTGGAATGTGCAAAGTGATTTTTCAGATGTCTGCAATTAATTAGATACTGGAAGCATTCAGCAAAGTCTTCCCTCTGAGGACTGCTTATGGAGAAGACAGTATTTTGGTGCAATCCCTCCACTAGCAGGCTGCTTGGGAAACTGCAGTATTTTGTGAAAATTTGGGACTGACTGCTTCAAAACCTTGACAATATGTTTAGTCTGCATAAACGAGGCAAAACATATTTTGTTTTGTTCAGCATGCTCTGAACTTTCACAGTTACGTAATTATCTGCTCAGATGGTCCCACAGTCTTATTTTGACTGAAAGGGAAATCGGAAATGTTGATAAAATAAACCCAGACTGGAAGCTTGCCAGCTCTGCCATTTGTTAGAGAGAAAGAGACCCAGGTTCGGGACTTTTTTTAGCACGGGATATTTATCACTGGAAACCTTCAATGACACAGCGAGAGCTACCTACTATGAGGATATAAGAAATAGTTGGATTGTGCTTTTCTGGCGTTCTCCTGAGGACAGACCTTATGAGAAGGTTGAGTTACGTCCTGTGGGGTATTCTGAGACACTGGCATTTCATGCTGCCCAGCTTCTGAATCAAAATTTTTATTCTGATCTTTAAAATGAGACATCCCAAAGTGCTTCACTGAAAAACTTTAAACTCTCAAAAAGTCTAATTTTCCCTTTCCTGGTACCTTGTATGTAAAATGATGGTGCTAATGATTTCATGTGTAAAGTACTTAGATGCTACTAATGCTGCGGGGTATTTAAGAGACAGGTATATGAGTCAAAACAAATAGATAAAAATAAAATAGAACCAAAACATTCAGATGATTTCCTGCCAAATATTCTGACAAATTCAATCCATGCCCATAACATAGATTTCAGTGTTGTCCTATGGGGAACTGTTCTGCCGGGAATTCTCTGCAAATTATCAGTGCTCGCTTTTTCTGCACAAGTCCATACATTAAGGTGTAGTTGTACAGGACATGAAAGGTTTTCCTCTCCAGCTCTTTGTCTTAAGACCAGATTACAGTGGAAGTGCCTCGTTTCGTATCAGCCAAAACAAATATGGCCTAAGAATACAACCGTCCTGCATCTGTAGTCATTCATACCCTGGCAATCTGCCTCTAAAACTCTGGTTGTAAAAGCATTATCTTACATCCATTGTCCCTAGGTCTAAATGATATCACAGCGTCCAAGGCAGCCAGGGCTCACACCATTAATTTTTTATGCGTTCACCTCCGTGTCTACTCCCGCTTCTTAGAATTTCACTGATGATCTCTTGACAGACAATTTATTCACAGAAAAATCCAAACCATCTGCTACTGAAGCAGCAATACAGAGGTTGGCTTTAGGCAAATTTAGAAGGGAATGCAAACACTATGTGTTTTTCTTTGCAAATATACAGTGGTAAAACTGCTTAATATTAATAGATGTAGGAAGTGCAATTCGACACACAATTCTTAAGTTCTAGAATTGCTGAAGAAATATATTGCTTTCGATTCCTTTATCTTAAGCCTCACAGTGGAACTTTTCTGCTTCGTCCAAATTTTGCCCGTTTTAATGTTTTCTTCCTGGTATGCTTATCATAGAGGTTGAATAAAACTACTAGGGCCCTGGAGGTGTTCCTGCCCTCCCCCAACCCCATCTCAGCCCAGCCTGGGGCTGTCAGTCACTGCCCCACAACGAGGCAGCGCTGCTGGCTGCAGCCCTGCCACCACCCCGCCCCTGGCCAGCCACAGGTCCTGCCCCTCAGGACTAACTCTGGCTATGACAAAATCAGGCACATTTTGTGCTTTAGAGTGCACTTATCATCCCACGGTACCTGCCAGCAGCTTCCACCCTTCCACAAACCTTCTGTTTAGACTTATTATTATTTTATAGACCTGCACATTTAATATTAATCCAAAGCATCATGAAAATTCTATTTTATTTGCCCTTAAAAGATTTTCAGAAATCAAAATTTGACTATTTTCTAAGGTGTACATCTAGAACCATACAGTTTCTTTTCCAATGGTTAAAATTAACCTTGAAGACTAGAACGGAAGCATTTTAATATGAAGAACTCTGTGCTGAGAGAGTTTTAACTAACTACTTCATGCTGCTCAGTAGCTATATTCCTTTTCCATTATCACAATTCGAACAGTAGGGCCATACTTCCTTGCAGACATCCAGTGCTAAAAGGATCATAATTTTGGTGGACTCAGAAGCTAAGAAATATTTATCTGTCTCAGTGCAGCCTCCAAACTGGCCTTAGTGACTTTTTTTTATAAGGTAAGAGGTCCTGCAGATCCAGACATGGTGCTTCTGGATTAAAAGCAGAAAGATATATTCTTTTTCCTACGTGGGCCTGGATTTAAGGAATAAAAGCTTTAAAATTCTCACCTCCTCTTGAATTTCATTGCTCAGTAAAGTGTGTGCCCTACGTCACGCGAAGCAGTTACGGACACGAGGCTGTGCACTCAGGCTGGGAACATAGGCGTCCCAGTATGTTTTGGTGCAGTTGAAGGAAATACACACTGTTTCCATAGTACAACAAATTTATCTGCATCCAGTAACACCTGCAATTACCAGATCCACTGACCCTCTGGTAGGCCTGCCAAATAACTCAAGTAGGAGTCAGGAAAAGTTAAAGGGCCTTAGGAGGCTTCGAATGCAGTTTTTTGGGCTCAGGTTTGCTTCACTGGCAAGTCCCCGATCAACGTTCTTTCTTACACAAATGTAATATCTCCAGGAGTCTCTGTTGGGGCAGTGCCTCCTCTTCCTTATCCTCAGTCAGCTCTGTGCTATTAGGGGACGTAATTAATCCAGAGAATGAGGCTCCGTCAGCTCTGAGAAGTTTTTCTGTCAGTGGGACATAGGCACCAGGGCTGCGGGAACACACCATGCCAGGCCATCGCAGAACACTGCCTTCTTCTCTGAACAGGATAAAGTTAACTTTAAAATACAATCTGTCTTGATACTGCATAATGCTCTTGATAAACATGACTTCCTCCAAGTTTTTAGGGCCTGGGGCAGTCAGCATGGCCCCAGTCGATAAGTGTTACTTGAATGAAACGGCATTTTTTTGTTATGCTTCCGGCAATTAAATAATGATGTGTGCAAATTTCTGGCAGCCAGATCCTACAGATTTTCAAACAGAGTTTTCAAATGGCAAGATAAAAATAGGTCAAATCACTGATTTTTGGCGCGGAAGCATATGCCACTAGGATAAAGCTCATTTGCTTATAAGTCTTCCATGACACTAGAAAATTTTCCATTTGATTTTAAAAGAGATACTAGAAAAAAATACAAATTCATGAGCTGAAGCACAAAATAAGACATACAGACTCTGATACATGGCATGACTGATAAGCCACTGTGTATTGTAATAATGCCTAAGGGCCTCTGGAGGAATAAGGTCCCAGGGTGCTACGTGCAGTGAGCTTATAGTGAAACAACAGCATCACCTCAAAGATTTTGCAGTCAGAAAAGGAGCTTTTTCAATATAATCACTGTTTCATATCTTGATGAGTTAGTTAGGCCTAAGAAGTGCTTCAGGTGGGGTGAGAGAAGAATAGTTTATCTATCTGTCTCACTCATTTGGAGGCTCTAGTATTATAACTACATTATAAATGCCAATCATGACCCAGAATGTTATGTAGGGAACTTCTAACATATACCCAGTTCCTGGAACTGGAAAAACTCTTCTTAACAAATAAGTTAAATTCTTTAGCAGTTTTAACTTTTAATATTAATCATAATGTTAATGCTAATACATTTCATGTAAATAGCAGCATTCTGTATTTTAGGGATCTAAATATAGCAATTTCCTGGGGCTCTGACAATGTGAGGTATTAGTCTTTCCTGACTGGTGTACTGAATGGGACTTTCTGCTGGGAGCAGTATGAATCATGGATTTAATGTATGTATTTTCTTTATTCTAAAAACTCTCTATGGTTTACAACCTGGCTGCTTAGACTCATGATCCACATTAAATGTGGCTATAATAAGGAGTTACAGAATATTTTTTACGGTGGCATATCATGATACCAAGGGAAAGGGTAATTACATGTTACAGGAGAAAGGTAGTAGTTCCTCCTTGCAACATGATACTAATGAAGATGAAAAGCGAATGCCATCTCTACAGCACTAGCATTTTAAATTTCTGAGCCATGAGCTTTCTAGTACAATGAGCAATAAATGTCCTTTAATAGGCAAAGCATAACACACAGATCTTGCTGATACATTTTTAAAGTGGTTAAAAGGAGTGGTTAGCAACTTTGAAAATGCAAAATCACTTAAAATAATAATTTAAACAGAAGTGCTTCACTCATTTGTTTAAAATTTCCATTCCTAAGAAATTATATTTCGTTTTCCAGAGCAGACATATTTAGAAAAGATATACTTGCTGTTTTTCCCATGGTGAAAATTGAGAAAAAGAAGATGGGCAAGTCTCTGCCTTACATAAAAGGCTATTGCCTATCCAAGTGAAGAGCAGACCATATACTTACTACAGTAATGTGCTGTTCACAAAGAGGGGCATGCATCTGTGGCATACACAACATGCATAACATGCCTGTGGAAAACCGTAATTCCTTTTACTTCTTAATCTTCAGAAAAAAAAGTCTAGAGTTAAGGAGGGAGACCTAAATTTAACCAGAATGGGGAATTTAACCAGTTTTGGATAAGTTTAGGTCCCCCTCCATATGATCCGGTAGCAGGGTGGTGAGTCAGCACTCTTATGAGAGGACATGGACTACTGAAGTAATGAGTTTTTGACCACAACCTGACCTCAAATGTCATGTACATAAGTGACATTCACATCTGGACGCTGGTTTCTGTAGCACCGCAATTAATACAACAAATCTCAGCTCCAACCTTCTGTTAACACATCCTAACCCAGGGTAGCGCAGGGTTTCTCACCCCTTGTTCCCAGGGTGGGCCACCCCTACCCTGGTGCCATGCCTGTGCCACAAAGCATCAGCAGGGTTTGATCCCTGCATGCCTGCCCTGGAAGCGGCCCAGCGGGCCCTCGGTGATCTTTGTCACCAAGTGACTACTGACCCATTACTGGGCCCTGCTGCTAAAAGCCTACGGCCACCAGCTTTGGAACCACATGGCCTCTTCCTCATTTAGTCCAAATAGTGAGGAATGTCTCCATCCCGCCATATCCTTTTTTTCAAGAATTTGACCCATCTTCACTGAGTATTTGTGGCAGTAACAACAGCAGACAGCTTTTCCCAGATGCCCTCTGGATGACAAACAGCATTCAGAACTCCTGCCGACAGGCTGTCTCTAACTCCTTACCCAAGGAGAGGCTGTTTGCAGTAGTCTAGAGCAAAGGCACAGCTCCTCAGCTAGTGGTGAGGATGCTAACGAGAAGCTCTCAAAGCCCAGGCCCCACAGCCAGGACAACTAGCAGCATTTGGGACCCCAAAGCTCTATGTCAGAGGATGGAGCAGGACAGGGAGAGCAATCATTGCTCTGGTTAATGTATGGATGAAATCTTGATGACAGTCGCTTATTTGCTGGGGAAGGAAGGACAGTAATCAATGCTAGGAATATGTTTATTACTGTGTACTGTATACAAGACAGCATCCTAGTATCCTGGCTATGCTCCAAGACTCCCAAGGTCTGTGGTGATTACAATACGCAGAGCAGTGTGACCCTAACCGCAGGCATTATAAATTATCCTGTTGTATAGTTGGAGTAATATTTTCTCTGTTTTATATTCTATGTATACTTATACGAAAAACTTTTATCTTATATCAGCATTTTATTTGTACAAAGACAGAAGGAAAGAATCAGAAAATCAGTATCAGGAATGAAGTTATTTTTCACATCATTAATTTTTCCACATTTATCTATTACCAGATTTAATCTATTAGTTATATCTATTAGTTATGAGTTATTTCGACTCCTTCAATACATCAGACCAAATAGTAAGGGCATTTTCATTATCAGAAAAACTTAACCTACTTTATTTTTTATCTATTTCATGCAGCTCCAAATGTATTAATAAATAAATTATCTATATTTTAGCTTTCCTGGGTAAGTGTATACACTGCACAGATGTATCTGTTTCTTTAGTTCTTTAGTTCAACTTAAAGTAAAATAATCTAAGCAATGATGCTGAAAAATACTTTTACTTCAAAATAGAAGTGAGTCAAGTTAGATAGCTGAAATATTATTTTATTGTGATCAAAACCTGAATCCACACCCGGATTTTTGAAAAAGATCAAACCTGAATGAATCTGAGCTATCTAAAATCCTGTTCTAGAACTGAGTTTTGAGTCCTGAGCCACTTTCTAGAAATTTCTAATCTTTGCCAGAAGTCAATCGCAGATTTCCCTTTCTTTTAAGGTGGCATTTTTTGAGACAGAGAGAGAGAGAGGGGAAGCACAAAGTGCTTTTCTTCCTTCCTTCCTACAAAATCACTACAGACATTACAGAAAATAGTTTAGGTGGAAATACGTTAGCATGCAAAACTTTTTTTATCATAATCATTATTCTTCCCATAAAACATAGCACTTTGTATCCTTCTGAGTCATACTATGTGAAGTTTGCAGGGCATAATAGTGCTACCTCAGTCATAACCTCAGTACAAACCTAGGAGTTCAGTTTGATCTAAACTGCCTAGTCTAATAATATAGCGAGTGGCATTTGGCCTGAGCAACACCAGGAAATGTGTGTTCTTTATGGTTCAATAACAAACTGTTACAAACTGTTTTTCCCTCTTCTTTTGTCACTGAGGGGATAACGTGTTTGATAAATAGTCTAGAAAGCAGTTTCTGCAGTACTTCTGTGATGGGGTTTGACAGATATATCTGTGGAATACGGCCAAGATCTAGTGAAGAGTTTATAAATCCAGTAGATTTCTGGCTTCATATAAAAATCTTTCTATTCATAGATGAGGTCTAGCACACCTTCAAAAACAGGGAGGCTTTGTCTATAGGCAGAAGATGTGTAGGAAGAGAGGGCCTGAGAGAATATAATCTGGAGAAATAAGGCAAGTTGGAGAAAGTAGGAGGTCTTGGACAATGAGATAGCTGACGATCTACCTGAGGAGTGAAGCTCAAAGTACAAATGTTCAGCTTGAAGTCAGCCTCCAATCATAAATGGTTTGAATTTTACCATATTTCCTCAGCTAAGGCATTGGTCTGTTTTATGTGAAACCCTATCAAAGTCTCCTTAAGCAGCTGGGGAGTTCTAAAATGATCAAAAGAAGCCCAACAGTGAGAAACAAGGACTCCGTATCCTATTAAAAATATATGGTACCTTCACTTCTACCCTGTGACCTAACACATCTTTGGATATGTCACCCTCGACATTTCCAATGCTCATTTTAAGTTTTAATTTAATTTAAATATCATTAAACTTTTAAAGTAATTGACTGCAAATATTCTTATTTACAATAGTAAAAATAGGTATAATAATGGTAATAAGATAGAAATCTATATATTGGAACTGGTGATAATGGGGTCCTGTTTTGCCAGGCTATGCAATAACAGAGAATAGTAAACAATACTTACTATGAAGTATCAATGGATCTACACCATTGCTATCGTATTAATAACTTACTTTGAGCGGATAGGTTGTTATTACCTCTTCCTTCCACTGTAAAAAATAACAATACTTCCAGTGTGTTTTCTTGTTGTAACTAATTTTTAATGTCACTACACCACAGCCATCAGAACTGCTCTGTGGGTGCCATTAGCCCCATGTTGCTAAGAAACCTTGATCAGTCTCCTTTATTTCAAATTTATACAATTGATTAAGAATGGATCTAGGCACCATATTAGGCCCCATAAAGAATCAGAAAACAAGAGATAGTCTCCTTTAGTTTCTCTCTTGAAGAGCTGTTGCAGCATAAGAGAAGAACTTCTGTCCACATGGCTGCTTTGAAAACTACATTTCCATAGACTATACAATTAAAAACACAGCAAAAGCTGCTGTCATATCCTGGAGGTAGGGATTTGTTTTTTCATTGTCCTCTGATAACATTTGGCGGAAGTTACCTCAGCAGCAAGGGAATTTCGCCCCTCCTAAAATATGACAAGCAGCTTGGGAATGCAATTCACACACTTGTTAATACATCTGCTCAGAAAAATAGGTATTATTTGTTTTCCAGAACTTTTTATGAGAAGACATTTTGCTACTAGTACATGAGACCTGGGTCCATCGATGGGAATCCTGGCTGAATAAGGGGTATTAGCTGGTTCAAAATGTCTCTGTAGAAGACTCCTGCAAAGAAGACTCCTCGTATCTACAGAGTCTCCTTGAATGCCATTACCCCAACAAATGAGCTAACAAAATACTGCTCTGCAAAATGAAAGGAAAGCCTGGGAAAGCGGGGTGTCTTTGGGCAGAGCAGTCCTGTGCTGCACAAATGCCCCTGCACTCACAGCTGTTGGAATAGGTTTTCAGGCTTGAATCACAAGCTTAATGCCTGCTTCCTCTGGAAGATCACTGGGGCTTTGCATGATCTCATCCAAAATCAGAAACACCTAACCCAAACACCTCTTTAGTTCTAGGAATAGTAACTTTCTCACATGTTCTTTTAGGCAGAGAAAATGGAATTTTCAGCTCAAGGGCTTTAGAAGGAAGCACAACTGCCTGAGGAGAAGAGCAAATCCAGGGAGAAGTGGCTCCTCCAGCAATTAGGCCCAGCTGGTCTTCTAGCCCAGTAAAC
The DNA here is from genome assembly GCF_040807025.1 of Struthio camelus. NCBI lineage: Eukaryota > Metazoa > Chordata > Aves > Struthioniformes > Struthionidae > Struthio > Struthio camelus. Next base: position 129,867,256 of record NC_090943.1, read on the forward strand.
GCGTAGTGACTTGCATATTATTGCTATTAGACTCCTAGCAAAAAAACAAAACCAAAATCAACAACAAAAATCAGTTGCTCACTGTTAAATCACATTTTGTCTTGGGACAGCTTATTCTGGGATATTATAGGCATGAAGTCATCGATGCATTACACGATGAGGGAGCAGTGGTGGTACTGTAGCTAAAGACGTGGTGCAAGGTTTATGGGGAAAGATGAAATCTTTTATTAGATAAACCAATCTAGTTTGAAAAAAAGGACAAATTTTTGAGTGCAAAAATCCTTTTTCTGATGGCCTGACCTTCTTTTCGGCATCTAAGAACTACTCTCATTGGGAAGTATTTGCCTAAGGATGATTACCGTTTCTTGGTATTTGATTATCCTGTCCTGTATCAGTTGTCATACAATAGTTATTTCAATAGATCTTTTAACAATGCATCATATTTTAAAGATAATTATAAGAATAAACTTTTAATGAAAAGATATAATCTTGCAAACCTTTTATAGCTTACAAGAGCAGTACTTTTGTCATCTTCAGCCTGAGAAAATTGGCATTGATGGGAGCTGAGGGTGTGAAACATTGATCCTGAAGTACCATATATCTTGCAGAATTAAACTGTAAGACTCAGAAAAACTAGTGAATAAAATAAAAAAACATTCACAGTCAAAGGGAGTTTTGCCATTTATCCTGACATTACTTCAGCCAGATTTCCACTGCTCTTATTGGTGCCAAAGGATATTTTTTAATGCTCCATTCTTGTCTTATCTCAGTTTGTGGTATGGCTGAAGGATCATGCAGAGAATAAAAGAGGAAAAGTGGGAAGATAATCTTTTTTGGACTAGGGGTCAATCATTAGTTACGAGGGCTCAATCACTACGACAACTGTCATAATGAGTGATGTCATATATATTTCACTTAGCAACATAATACAAATAAAAATATTGTTCCAGTGAGTGCAAAATACTGTAAATTGTGTAGATAATGAGTTTTTAATGACTAAGTTCACTTGGTGGAGAGTCTTAGAAATGTTCCAGTAAATGTTGTTTACATCATGAAAAGTGCACATTCAGTACAGTACAGTTTACCATTCTGTAATCACTCACTGCACTTACTGGAACACTATTAGAGAAGAAATTTGAAGAGATGCAAATTCTGGTGTAATTACTTCACATGAGAGAGAAAATTTATATCAACATCCAGTTAAAAGGGACATTTTTGCAACAAAGTATTATTAAAGGACTATGAAGTGCCCTAGAATTTCTTTTGTCCTGTGTTTGAATATAATAAGCTAGTATTTAATTCCAGGTTAAATCTGGAATCGTAGCTACAAAAAAGTAAAATGTTTCATTTTGCTTAACCTTCGATTTGCTGTTCCAGAACGATTCAAAAAAACATTACACTTTTTCAGTAAAAAACACATATATACAAACATATGCATTTTGGTAAGAATAAGAAACAGAGAATGAAAGGAAAATTTTGAGTCTCCTTACTGTGGCAGTACTTTTTAGCTAGTAATGGTTCAGTCACTTTTACACACTGTTGCACCCTGACTAATGACAGTACAGCATGGTGTCCAAATCCTTTGGAAATCAGGAACATTTTATTGTGACTTCAACTGGATCCCTGACATCTTCCATTCTGAAAATGCTATGTGCATCCTATCCTGTATACAGTGTGGTTTATATAACTTTAATACCTTCCTTCAGCAGAGTTTCTGCTGATGAATTCTATTGTAAAAATCCATTAATTTAAGCAATGGCATGGTCAAAGTTCTAATTATACCCTTTACTATTATACAGTGACTTTATAGTTACACAGTGATAAATATAGCAGTGATAAACATTTGAAATGTTTGATTCAGACACAATTAAACCATTTTGTTCTCATTTCTGTTTCTTAGCTTTACAATATATGGTGCAAAATGTAAACAATATGAACAAATTCATTTTGAAATAGAAAATGTTCCACTAATGAAAGGTTAAAAAGAGTTAATTTAGTTTTTTTTTTTTTTTTTGATAAATGTATAATTTGGAATAGAAAGATGTTCTGTATGCAATATCCTAATCAGCTCCAGTGGTAGATATAAAACACAAAAATTGCACGGCAATTTTGCTCAGTACCAATGGAAAATGCATATATTTATTTTTCTTTTTTATATTCACTATTATATTGCTTATATGTTTTCTAAACTCATCTCATAAAATTAATTTGTTCAATCACAAAAACATAATTTAGTATTCTACAATTTATTTACTGTATGCAGCGGATCAAAGATTAGTACTCTTGATTTTTTTCTGTGGGAATTTAGCACGGTATGATTGTTTTTAGAGTTTCTAGTACACTGAAAAAAATCCGATCAAACATTTAATCTTAATTATACTTCTCCCAGTAAAATATCTGCAAGTTTACAAATTTCTTTGTCTCGGATCATTATCTCAAGCCCCATCTTGTGTTTCAACGTTTAAAATTCTTTTTCAATGGCCTGCCTCTTCTGATCCTGGTTTTCAAAATTTACTGTTAGTCTGTTTTCAGGTAACTTTGTTATCTAGTGATCACAGGTTGCCTTAGTGTAAATTTTCTCCATTTCCCTACCAAGCATGTTTATCCTGAGGAAACATTTCACCAATGTTCATTGCCACTTTGTCAGAAATTTGCAAATGCCCATTCAAGCACTAAAAAATCCAAAGACTAAAATTTTGAATGAAAGCTTCTCAACTAACTTAAAGTTAGTAGTACTGTGCCTACCCTGGCTGCAGGAAAGAAATTGAGAATTAGCACTCTTCTAATTGCTAAATTTGTGTTTAAACATTTTCTAACTGTCCTTTCACTGCCTGTGAAAGGAGCTGCAGCTCCACTTGCCCACTGCTGACTGCAGACCCATCCACCCTTTGAACCCAATCGCTAATAGAGTAATTAACAACAATGCCCATAAACCCCATAACTTTGCAACAGCACACTAGTGCCATTTATTATGGAAAACAAGATGATGAACAATATACACAGTGGCTTTGCTCTGGGCGTGAAATGTCTCTGAGTGCAGACACTCTGAGCCATAAAGGCAATTTTGTATACAAAATGCCTGTATCACCTAGTTTGCGTGGAGAGCCATGGGTGCAGCATGGATGTCACCTCTGGTGCCTCTGGGTGACTTGGCAGACATTCCCCTTAACAGGAAACTCAAATGTTGATTCATTTTATATTGGACTGTTGTAAAGTCCACTAGGTTGAGAAATTACAACTTTGTATTGATCTTCTAGTCATTTTAAAAGGCTGTACCAGAAGTATTAGCATTATACCATCTTTAACCTAACGATGAATTAGTTTTTATAGACTGCTTCTACCCCCAACATAAAGAGCAAGATCACATAAAGAGCATGACCATTAGTTCTACACTGAGAAGAGACTGTAGACAATATTTTGACTGTGAAGAATAACACAAATGAGATTACACAAAAAGCAAAGGTGCCTCTTGTCAAAGAGGTGGTTTTGTAAAGCAATCCTCAGCAAGCCAAATCCTTCTGGAAGAAAAAGAAGTTGCAAGAATTGGCTGGGGTGAATGCTTAACGGCATTCATAAATTAGCTGACACTTAAAAATGTTACTCATTATGCTCTATTTATCAGCTTGTAAAGGCTCTCATTTTAATTTATAATAACATTCCTCCTCAGTCATCACCCTTCTGCCTCCTTTCATTAGATTAGAAAATTCAGTTTTGTATACCCTGTTCTTCCACAGCAAAGCAGAAATTTATTTTTCTCATCACCCTTTTAACTACAATATTAATTACAATTTTTACATGTGCATTCTTGCCAAGATCCTGTTGACTTTTAGTAGCATAATAATTTATTGGACAACTCCCCACCTCTCGTGGTGGGTAATCCAAGGATGTGCTCATAAACAGAGAACTGCATCTTGATTTTTCTTCCAGTTTCTAAGACAAAAATGCCATCCAGTTTGATTCATCAAGTGGAATAAAGACCTCTTGCTGAGAAAGCCATTTGAATGCGGGTTAACTGTGACCTGTGCTCCTCTACAGTCCTTGGAACATCTGGCCATATGGGCTGTAAGCAGATTAATCCAGTGCTTTGCACTCTTCTCCTTTAAACAGCTTAAAGGTTGCTGTTTAAATAGCACAACATGCAATTTTTTAAGAAAAGATCAGCAAATATCTAAAATAACTGAGACCAGATGAACAACCCCTCTCCACAGGAAATTTTCAGGGCGCACGAAGAAGCAAACTATTTGAAAATTATTTGATTTGGTTGTGTTTTTTAATCTCAACTTGACATATCTAAATTTAATCTTTCCCAAAGTTTTCAAATCCTATCTAGCTTACATGATTGAACCAGACACACAACTTCCACTATTCCTGTTTCTGACAATTGTAATAGACACTTTCAAAGTCTAGCTAACCAGGAAGCTGCAGGTAGCCTGTAGTAGCACCAGCTTGACCGGATGGAAGCTTTATGCAAAGATGAAGCATCCCTCCCAGGGTGCTGGTAGCAATGTGATGACTGGTAAGTTCAGCTATAGCTTTGAAAAGCTGCAGAGTCCAGTCCTCCCAGCACTGGCCACCCAGCTGAGTCGTGTTAGTGCCCAGAGCTATGCAAGCATCTCACTTGATGTGTTCTCTGTGGCACAGGGATAACAGGCCTTGGCTCTCTTCCTACCATTTTCTGATGCTTCTAGCTGCAGGAGCAATCACAACCGGATCTTATTGACAATGAAAAGGTGATGTGGAGGACACTGATGCAGAGATTTCTTGATCACTTATTTCACCGTGGTACAATAAATACTATAGTTGGTCAAATAACTTGTATTTTAATTCAGCTTTCTTAAAATTTGTGTTTTCTTCTTTTTCCACTGAAAATTGCATGCTCTCCAGAGGTGGAATTTTGATTGTTTTTGGAAACAGGGAAGGAAGATCAGTTTTATTTCTGAAAGGTCTTCTACAGAAATAATTATTTTAAAAGCAAAGCAGGTTGGGGGTAAGTTCCAATAACTATGATGTCAATACTAGACACTTCTTATCTCCATACCAGTTTCTGAGATTTTATTTGGTAAATGAAGGAGCTAAAAAAACCCACACCAAACCTTCAATTTTTGTGACATTGTACTTTCAGGTTGTGTATTGCATCTGCTTTCGTGTTTTGCTGTTGATTTCTTCCAGGCATTTCACCTCCCAGTTTTTTTTTTTTTTTCACTGTTACTGTACTAGCAATTTAGCTTCAGATGGCCACGTTTTATGTGTAGGTGGATTAGTCCTGGCCTTCGCATCTAGAGTCTGCACTGTAATATATCTAGTTGTTTCTTGAGGTGGGTTTGAAGAAGTTGTCTTCTTCATGGATGCTGGTGATCATTTCTGCTCTGCAGATAGAATGAAGTCTTGTCTTCATTTGCATAACTACTAATTTTAATGTTATCCACCAAGATTATTTCTCGGACTAAATTCTGTCAGTTGCCAACCACTATGTGCTCAAGAGTGCGTCTCACCTTCTTTTAAGAGGGGAACATCGTTGTATAAAGGTGGCTACTGCAAGGAAACGCTGCTGATACACTTTGTAACGGTACTGGAAAACAGCTTGTAAAGTTAAAAACCTTATTAACATGCAGAGCAGCACATCGCCTATTACTCTGCATCCCTAGTTAATGAGGAAATTATTAGCAGACAGCACTAAATTAAGAAAAGGAATGACACTTTGATTTAGTTATTGAACTGGCTCTATTAAAGAAGACTCCATCATTGAGCTGACAATCCCTGCTCCTCATTCTGTTGTGCATTTCCGAACAGGAGACCTGAATGAGAGCTGAGTGCCAAAGGGTCCATCTAAAGCTGATTACCAGAGCATTACTGCAGCTAAGGCAGTGTTTCAGGGACTAGATCTCACCTCTTACTGAAGTTGTCTGCAATGTCTATACCAAAAAGGCAGCTTGAAACAGAGAACTGGCTGCAATTTGTGTACTGATCCTGCTGATGGTGATGCTCCTCCAGCCGTTTCAGGTCAAACGCGTGTGTGATTCTTGTCTGTCGATAATTAACTTTTCACGAAGTGAACTTTGTGAAACACTAGAGAATCAAGGAATTCTTTCTTTCAAATAAAATATGCGGTATTGACATATGAATTCTCTTTCCTTACAATTTGATTATGATTATTCCTAGAGCCTGATGGAAAATAATTTTCCTGACCTTTAAAAGTTTCTGAATTTACATTTTTCCCATTCCATTTAGGTTGAAAGCAAGCCCTTTCTAACAAAAGCCCAAATCTCAAGACAACCTGAGTGTTTAAGATTTTCATCTAAAAAGGAAAATAATCTCAGCTGAACTTCCTTTGACTCTCAATTTGTGTCAGAGATTTCTATTTTACCAGCTCAGCTGCGATTCCTAACTACTAGATTACAGACTCCCTATCTTTTGCTGTGTCCTAGTAACTACTCAGTTATTTAAAAATGGAATAGCTCCAAGTGATGCTATTGCAAGAGACATACTCTGTAATGAAGCAGTCAGGGCATTCATCTGGGACATGGGAAAGCAAGGGTCAAGTCCTTGCACCACAGAGTTTTAGAATGTCTATACAAAGAATAATAGGAGAACAACTATACTACCAGCTCAGCATATAACGGGAAACCTAAGTTCAAATGCTTATTCTGAATCCTATATCCTATCCTAGAATGGAATTAATTCTCTCTCTTGTTATTGGAAAAATATTTCATCTGTTGAATTTTGGCAGAAGCGAGCTCTTAGATCATGTATGACTGTATCCTTAGGAGCACTGCAGGTCCCCCAATTCAGTAATGCAAAGGTCTGGTTGGCAGTGCTAGAGAAATTCCGTTAATTATGGTATTTATAACAGGCATTTTATGGCAATACAGAAGTTTTACTGAAATGATAAAGTATTAAAGCAAAGTTCAAAGTGGTTGCCAATAGTTCATCCTTCCAGCAACTTAGAAGGAGGCTCCACAGTGCAAGTCAAAGATGGAGTTGCCTTGGAGCTAGGTCTCAAACACAACGTTTTATTGGGAAATAGTCTTCTCAGCAGATATTAGTCCAGCAAAGGTCCACGTAGGTCAGTGGAGCTTTGTGGCTTGACAGCTATTGGGAATCCAGCACATAATCTCTTGACTACTAAAATCAACACCCTAGAAATTTAGCCATAGTAGAAAGTAACTTTGATCAGTGTGATACTGAGGCATTCGCCTCTAGCTCATGATGTGACTGCCACCACATTTCCAAGGTTGCTATGAGACACGTTATTTTGTGGTGTAAGTCTCTTCACTTTGATAGACTTGCATCACATTGATGTTAGATCTGCAGGCTATAGGCTTTGTATGGCTCTCCAAAGATGGGTTTGAGGAATGATAGTGGTGCTGGATTGAACTGGCCCTGCGCCCACTCCTGCCCATACTGCAGTCCTGACTGCAGCAGAAGCCCTGGGCAGCACTCAGGAGTTATAGACCATCTGTGCAGCTGTTTCCTGCCCCTGGGCAACAGGCCTGCAGCAGCCTTTCCATATCTAGGGACCTTGAAATCTGTATGAATTTAGCAAAGTAGCGGGATGGAAAGCATGGAATTATTCCATAAGAAAAGCAGTGATGTACAGCAGTTGGTCTTGATTTCTTCTTTTTGAAATTCAGTAACTTTGTGGTATGAATAATTTGCTGACTTCTGCTAAGACAATGTCTTTGTTCAAAGTGATATGCTGCAATAATTTATATAAACACTGTAAATTACATATTTCGACTTCATGTCTGTGCCCACTGACTTCTCTCATAAAACAGAGAAATAAAACTCAACCCTCTTTTCAGATGCATCTCCAGCTGCCTGCCTAATTTCTTAAAAGCGAGTGAAAACAGTGTAGGAGACAGTCAAGATAGGCTAGCTTAGGCACTTCCAAATCATATTTCCCTTCCATCACTGCCTTTTCTTCTCTGATTCATCTATAATGAATATCATCCTCTTTTCATTAGATTCCGTTACTGTTTCTTTGTATACAGTAACATAATCCATGTGCTTTAAAAGCTCAGTCACCTCCTTACCTCTATTCTTTTCCCATTACCATTAGTATAATTAAGATGAAAGTTTGCCCATGAGACCTACAGATAGAGTTCCCAGTAATAAGGTGTCAGAGGAGGTTAAAAGTGAAGGAGACCTATAAGGAGGAAAGAAATGTACCACAATAGCTGTTTAGCCGGCGTAGCTGGGTTTTGTGGGGCCCTGAGGGGCTGCTGCCGCACAGTTACATGGGAGGAACCAAATGGGATGCTCAAAAGCAGAGTGAGTCCCTTTGACAAGGTAGGACACCTTCCACAAGCCACTTTTTGCCAGTTGCTTCCAGATACGGAAGTGGGGCCATCTTCTAAAGGCTGCATTGCAGTGGGCTCTCAGGTACTACTGCTGCTGTTGATAATTTTCAGGCCAGCACTGCAGCAATTAGGTGAATTCCTTACCGTCCTCAAAAAGATCACTGCAAGGTATCTGGGTGCCGCAAGAAAGATGGAAAAAGATTTTGGCAAGAGGCCGATAATGACTTCTATGCTCTTTAAAATAAATCACTCACCCCCACAGTGACTTATCTTTTGCAGAATTATTTCTACAGCTACAGATTTCCCTCATTTCTTCCCCAAGTTAGTCTTCAAAGTAAGATTTTAGTTCTAAGACACATGGAAATCAAACAAATCAACATTCATATAAGCTGGTGTCCTCTAGCTAACCTGTCATGTGAGGAAAGCAGCTTAATCCTTGGATTTTGGAGCGCGTTCAGTCTATAAAAACATGTGGACTCAGAGTAACGGACTGGAAGACAGGCTGAGCCACAACAGACAGGAGGTGTAGCAGCTGCTCAGCAGTGCCCGCAAAGAGACCTGGGCAGAGCACAAACCTTGCAAGTCTGCCATGTGCATTCCCCTCAGGTGCTGGTTCAGTTTGGTTCTGCTTACAATAAAAAGAGCAACTTTGTGCACTCTGGAGATGAGGAATTGTCATAGCCTGTTGAACTGGCTTTAATTAATGGTAAAGGGCAATCTTCAGGTCTTGTCTCTGATGCTCAGCGTTAGAGATGGCAGAACAGCACTTGAACTCTGGTTCTGGTGTTCGCTTCTGTCAAAAGTGCTCTATTTTATACTGAGGAAAAAAAGAGTAAGCGTCTAACTGATGTTTTTCAATTTCCTTTTGTTTCTACAATAAAATCCAATATGAACAGTGAGCATCATTTAAAAACTGTTTAATGTTGCTGTTATACCTATTACTATACATATATAATATGTTGCTATATTACAGCAGAGCAATGAAGTGGTCCCTTCTTGGCATAATACTGCCTGCTATTTGACTGTATTTTATAGGATAATAGCTGCCACTGTTTTGCTGCTATGAATGAAACAATATTCTATTCCGCTCGTTACAGACAGAGGGGACAACACTGCCTCACTCTTATTTCTACTGTGCCAGAACAAAGCAAAATGCTGCTGTGCATGTCAGAGGAACATTACAGAGATTAGCCTAAGAAATCCTTTGTAATATAGCAGTACATGAGTCCTCTGAAGCTGTCCTGCTCTGCACCCTGGTTTGGAAGTGGGACGCGGATCAGAGCTCACAGCCCAGGGAACAGAGAGAGCACCAGATAAGAGCACTTGAAAGCTGAGAGCACTGGCTAAGAGCTGAGTGAGATCGGCTCTCCCAGCCGTGCAGCTTGCATGGGATCTTGCCGGAGACGTGGGTGGTCAGGCACTGGAAGCGGAAGCCAGGTGCCACACAACACGAGCCAAAGCCGGGGGCCAAAAACGCTAAGGGATGCACCGGCCCAGAGTGCAGAAAGCCAGGAGAAAGCAAGGACTGGCGATCCTGTCTGCAGTAGGCACCAGGGCTAGGATCAAAGAAAATAAATGGGAGGAAGGATGAGGAACAAGGACCCAGCAGCATGGCTCATACTCAGCTACAGCCAAGAGAAACGGTGAACAACTAAGGCCAGTCATGGGGATGGCATCCTCTGCCAAATCAGTGGGACAAATGTTTTAGCATGTTGGAATTAGCAGACCTTTTACCTGAAGAGTGGGGCTGCCAGGCTACTAGCTCAAGCAGAGCCTGACAGAGGCAGATACCTGGCCTACAGCATGTGTTGCTTTAGCAAAGACCTAATGTGGTAGCGAAGGAGGAGGAATAGAACTTGAACAATTTAGTTTTCCTCTGCTAACTCTGCCCTTGCATACAGATACAACAGATACAGAACTTACAATGTTTTGGCAGAAAATTGATGAGAATTGTTTTGGGATGCTAAAGCGTGTTTTCATAAAGAGTAATTACATCATGAGTTCAGGAACACAACCCGAAAACTGGAACGAGGCCGAGGGTAAAACACAAACGACCGAAGCGTTCTGTAAACACAGATCTGGCTGGACTCGGGCTGTGAACAGGCCAGCCAACACAGCGACTACCTCCAGTTTCTGCCGTCCTTTCCGAAGTCGTTCGGTATGGTTAGCATGACCGCTTGTCCCATCTTAAACGAGGCTGCAATTCAGTGAGGCCTTAAACGAGGCCACATCACAATTAGCTCTCAGAAAAATACACCGGTGTGTGGACAAGCATCATGCAAACAGGTTAGGACCACTCTTAAGGAACTCATTCAAACACACCTACATTTGTTCCCTTTTAACATCTAACAAAGCTCTTAGATCCCTTTCAACCCTGGCCTCATAAAAAATATTATCTTGCAGGAGGAGCACAGGAAGAAAAAGATGCCTTCTAAAGTTCATTACAGAAATCCTACATAAAATGCCACATTTTAAATGTTTGCATGTAAGATTTTAATGTAGCGGAAAATGGCTGAATTACATAAGCTCTAGCATAATATTTTTCACATTTCATGGAAACACAAGTACAAAACATCACATTTGTTATTCATGACATGAATCTCCATAAAACCCCAGTCTTGTAAAATGTGATGTCGGGAAAAATCTGATTAAATGGTGCTGTCCTCCCTCAGGGAAAGCCTAGTTCAATTAGAAGAAATTGTGTTAGTCTGCATTTCCTACACCATTTCATCTTATTTATCATTTCAATAACTTTCTTTATGAAAAAGGATGCAAAAGTCAAGGAGTGGCAGGTGAACATATTATTTAAAAATATATGCATTCATTATACTTATTTCTTCAGAATTACTGCTATCCAGTTCTCTAATTTCGGAGTCTAAGTGCATTATTTGAGTTTAGCTCTGTCATCTTGACATTTATAATAACATAAACATAATGCTACGTCATCCTCTGGCTTACTCGGAGCTAACTGCTTTGCCTTGGAGTAATACACTTGGTCAGGAATAGCCCTTGGATTGGGAGACTCAAGGCTATTTTGAAATTACATTTAGGTTTTCTCAGGTAGTAAGTGAGGAATTTGGTTCTTGACTAATAAAAGTCTTGGTGATTCTTCACGTTAATTTGCATCAGTATTCATAATTTTGATTTAGGAAGACAGTTGCTGCATTTTGAGTGATTAGATGATTACTGAGAAGATATTTTAAGATTATCAACTATAACAGATATTTTGTCTTTTCTTGCCGCTTATTTGAGTTAGTGTCTATTACGCAGCAGTGAATTTCAGTGACTATATTCTTATTATTCAAGTGAATTGTTGCTACTCTGTTTAGTCAACATACAGCAATGAGCTTAAATATACTAACTAAATTTGTACCTTGGACAACCTGTATATATGGCAGAGGTATTGAAAAATGAAGCATGATAGCTGTCTCTTTAAAGTAATGAGGTTCACTGTTTATTTTCCATTGCATATGTTGGACTAAATGGGAATATGTGGCACTATATGAAGTGTATGACATCTGCTATGGTTAACAGATATCAATGAGGCTGCACAACTGTTCTCATTCAATTCACTGAGCTCACTGCAAAACTGTGAAGGCTAATGCAAAGGAAACTTCTGCAACTCTCTTCTTCAAATTTCGTTCATGTTTTACTGATGATCTTTTTGGTTGCCTTCCAAGTATTATGATCAACTGCAGAGGGATAAGGCCCAGCATTATTTATATCTATGTAAGTAAGACCTGTTTTGCTGCTTTAGGTGAGAATTTAGATGAGAATACACAATTCAGGGCAGTAATTTTGATTATTGGAATTGCTTCTTGATTTGATACATTTTTGATAGATTTTCAGCCTCTTTTCATACCTTTCTGAACAGCAGGGAAGGACCTTATGGAAAATACATTTTTGTAAAAGGCTGAGATGTAGGTTTTTCAAACACTTCTCTTTCCAGATGATTTTTCAATAAATAAATAGAAAACTATAAAAAAATGAGACAAACATGGCGAATGCACAGATTGGTAAAGAAAGGAATTCAATAGGAAAGCAAAAGAGATTTATCAATCCTCATTTCTGAGTTTTAAGAAATCAAATTCATCACACACAGGGAATATGGTGTTTAACAGGATATCATAATGGAAAGCGCAAAGTATTAATCCTTACACTTCCAATAACATTGTTTGTTCAAGCTTTGATGTAGTGGAGCGTAATGAGAACACTGTCATTCTAGATGTTGAGAACCACAGATTAAACTTAATCTAAAGGAAAATTTAAGGACTGGAAAAAGCAATTTTTGGCTGAAAGCACATCCAAATTCAGTGTCAAAATGGACAAATGGAAAAAAAACATAGAGAATGGATGAAAAAATTTAAAAAGGAACAGAAGAATTTCAGGACTGGCACAGACCCATTTCTCCACCGAAGGTGTCTAATAATGATGTGGCAAAGACAGAAGCATTTAATCCATTTTGTTCTGTTTCTGCAAAGGAGCAGAATTAAGTACTGTAGTAGCATGCTGAACTACTTTCTAGTACTTTCCAGAATAATATCAAACAGCATGTATAAGGGTTAAATATTTTTCAACCATCATCCCTGGAAAACTTGCAACCAGGAGTCCTTGTAGAGGTGTTTAAGAGATATAAGCCTAACCATTGCAATTTTAAAGATATATCCAGAGCCTCTAAGTGAGCTAATGTTGTGCTAATATTCATTCTAAAATAACAGTGGATGACCTGAGCATCTATACAGATACATATCTTGGGAAAAAATTAGTATGGACTTCAACAGATACGGAAGTAAATGATAGGGTATCATTAAAGCTAGTCAGCATGACTGACCAAACAAGTCCAGCATATGATCAGATGAGCATTACAGTAGTATTTTGTTACATTTTTAATAGCAAATGATGGAGGAGGAAATAGTTTTTTGGGGTGGAGGAGGAGTTAACTCACTTCAAATATGGGAGATGGGAAATACGCTGTTCAACTGTGGGAAAGCAGCACCATCACGAGGATAGTAAGGAACCATTTGAAACACTGGAATAAGCATTGCTGAGCAGTGCAACCAAGTGATGGAACATTTTCCTCATGGCAAGTTTGCAACTGAAGATCCTTCCGGAATTCAGCAGGGTTTTTGAAGATCAGATTGTTCATCTGCCTTTGATCAAAACTGTTATTCAGTTAGTACTCAGTGACCTAGAGTTTGCTTAAAACATTCATTCTTTAACTAGGCAATATCTCAACTCCAAATAAACACTGTTTTTATACCTCATTAGCAAGTTATTTGGCATGATAAGAAAGGATCAGTAGATCAAAGGACTTGGTGCTGAGGCTCCTACATCCTTGCTAGCTATAGTTCAGGGAATTTACTTTGAACTAGCATTTACCTGCTTCCTTGGACTGAAGTCCCCACCATGCAGGTGGCTCAAAGCCATTCAAAGGCCCAGGCACTGTTTTGGACTTTCCTCTCAGAGCCGACATGCATTTGGTGAGCACCTGGTGGGAAGCTGTCAGTTTAATTTCCTCCCTAGTTTATGTGTACCAAAATTGTTTTGCAAACAAATCCAAAACATACTAAATGGAGAAAATGAGGTGAATTGCATCAAACCAATCAAAGCCCTACATCTGTAGATGTAATCATTCATCCAGAGCAACACAATTAGGGTAAAGAGTCCTTGCTTTGTCACCATCTATATCTCATCTGCACTGGTTCAAACTAAACCATCTCCTATATTTAAGATGGAAAATTTATAATGCAAACTAATTGCTGCAAGAAAAAAAAATCAACTTACATCACTGTATCTCTCTACTAATGTTCTCCAGAGGATTAACATTCATTTTGGCAATGTTAGAAAGTTACAGGTAGCACCTGGTCAGCTGATTAAGCAGTCGTGAAGGTGTCATGTTTTATTCCTCAGGTAATCTAAATTACTTGAGAGAGCAAAAGCTACAGATCATTTTGGATGGCAGACAGCTGCAGTATGTTACGGCCACTGCTGGAATGCTTTACCATCTGAGAAAAAAACAGCAGGGTATGAAAGAATAAAAAGCAGGAACTTAGCGCAACTTCTTCCAGGCTACAATGATATCTCATATTTAGAAGCTCTTGGCATCAAGTATCCTTAGTTACCCATGGAAACTAGGCTTGTGTGAGTCAAAATGCACAGCTAAATAAAAGTAAATACAATTGAATTTTTTTTTGTTTGAACTGATGCAGACAATCATTTTCCAGCAATTTTCGCAAATTGAAAAGAATATTTGAGGGCTGTAATAATTTTGAGCCATTTATGATAAAAGTAAGGGAAATACAGAAATTCTGGACTGCTTTCATAACAAGATTCAATTGTCTTTCAAACACCAAGGAAGATGTAGTCATGCAGCATTCATGCTGCCATTATGCTCTGTAAATCAGGTTCGACAACAATGATCACGGCATTTTCCTGGTGGATGGGAGATGCCTGCTCAAATCTTGCCTCACCATTTCAGAGCAGTAATCGGAATTCAGATCTCTCTTCTCTGAAGACAAGACTCCAGCCGTTAGGCCATATGTGTAGTATAGGCAACAAGGAGTCTCCCTCAGTCTTTCTGGTTGAGGCTGCCTCATTTTGGCTAAACTATTGCAAACCAAGCTAAACTGAATCTCCATTATCCTGGAGAGAAAGAGTAACGATAAACCTGTAGCTAGTGTGCTACCAGGGAGGGACCACCACATTTCCAGTTCAGACTGGAAGGTTTTGATTTGTTTTCCTAACAGCTTTTAATGAAAATAAGCTTCTAGGGATGAAAACAAAGATTCTTTTTAGGGAATGCTTATCATTTCTTCTACGTCTTCTGACTTGTCCGTAGGGGACATGGATGCCAACTTCTTCACCTGCATTTCTGTAAGAAAATCAGGTTCATGACCTTTCTGGGAGTATAGCCACCAGATACATGCACGCAAAATGGAACAGGCAAATTACAAATTGTACAGCTGTAAGACAACCACTTGATAAAGATGGGTAAGCCTCCTCAGCAGAATGCAACACTCTTGCGTAAATTATGCTGAACTGCAGTAATTTATATAGAAACAGTCACTTGCGTATCTATGTAGGTGTGTGCATATATAGATACACACACACAAATCACAATCCCAGTTCTACCAAGGTGAATAGGCAAATCTGATCTTATTTCTAAGTTACGTTAATTAAATCAAACTAAATAAGTTCATGCCATTTCACATTTTCTATCTTCTACGCATCTTGAATAGTCTCAAAACTCAAGTGACTTCACGCTTGCACCATTGGCTCCAAAGCTGGAGACATCCTTTTGCCCTTCCATCTCAGTAGTTTTCATTTCCCCTTGCCTGTCCCTGGCATCTTGCTATGTCTCAGCACATGTGGAGCATATTATATTGGACAATCTGTCAGTCCTATGGGCAAAAAGTTCTTATTCAGAGAAATCTTCCAAAGGTCTGTTCTGTAGCTTGAAGGCAACTCTCTGGATCAGGTGTGAAGACTTCTTTTCTATGTGATGTTAACAGCTTGACCTGCTAGCACCTTCCATTTTAGGCTCTGTAAATCATGATATATTTATTACTGATAAAGGTCAAGTGTTAGACTTTTTTTTTTAAAAAAAAAAATACAGGCTTTTACCCTGGGGATATTATATATAAAGAAAATGACCTTAGGTGTGACCTAGCCTAGATATTTCACATTTAGTACCATATTCTTTCTATACTCAGTGATCTGGCATATTTTTCTTCAACTATATGAAATTTCATGCTACAACTATCGCCAAGTTATTTTAAAGAGATTTATAAAGACCGCTCACAACATCTTCAGAGGCTGAAAACCTGTTATGTCCGTAGGAGAGAAAGAAAGAGAATCTGAAAACCATTTTCTGGAAGGGACTAATGGCTAAGAGCACGAGGAGAACCTGAGAACAATTTCAATGATATTTACAAGAATGCATTTTTCATTTAGCTCTTGGAAAAGGCTCTCACATGGGTCAAATGTGTCTTGGCAATTTGTCAGGAAAATGCAATTTGAGTTTGAAGCATTTTATATTAAGGCTTCCAGAGTCTTAGTTTTGCCCTAAAGGGGAAGGTTTCATTTCAGTAACTGTAGACCTGATTCACTACTTCCTTTCTTAAAACAATAATTCTCTGACTCAGTGACTACAATCCTGAAGTGATATAAAAGTCGGCTGCTGAATGTCAATAGTAGGGCAGCTACCTGGTAAGTAGTGCAGGAATATAATCACCAGGACAGCACGACATAGAACAATGGGTGAAAAATGTGGCTGTCTGGATATGTGCCTTGTCTACGTTCCAGAAAGGACAGAAATAAAAGTAGAGATGAGAGAATCACTCATTAGACACAGACTTTTGCTTTGTGACCCCCACGGCCTAGGCCATTTTGCTCAGTTTCAGATTAGTCTCTGAAGACAGATGAAATTTGTGCATGAACAACCTACGCCAGCTGCTCAGAAGAGCTCCCCACCGAACAGACTGTACTAAGTAATGACCAGAAACAGCTAACGAAGCTGGTGGCACATTGGGTTGGATTAAATCCAGAAGCATTTAAATGCTGACAGGAAAATCTTAAAAAAGTCTTCCTTGCAGAGATGTTCAATCTCTTTACAAGCTGCCTGACAGTTGGTGGTACGTCTACTAAGCCTGTATACACATTCCCTTCTGAAACAGCTGCTTTATAGTCACAGGGAGGATGTTGTCCAGGGAGTAGAGAAGACTATTCTGTATTCAGAGTAATTTTGGGGAACTCTTCTGAAAAGCACAGACTGTTGATGTACATCGATCACAGCATGAGGAGTTTCCTACATAAACTCATAGCTATATTTTACAAGCATCCAATACAGATTAGCTGCCATTGCTTTCTTTCTAAGTCTAAAGAAACTGATACGTGATACTGGTTTGAAGAAAGAGCATCTAACAAAATATAGTTTCTATTCAGATAGAACAGCATGTGACTTATGTTTCTTTTTGGTTCCAACAACAAGAGCAAACGACAATAACGTCTCCATGGGAGACTTTGTATGTTTCAATTTCCATGTAAAAATCTTTTTCAAATTGAAAATAATTTTGCACTGTCTTTGAAAATTATAGCTGGCTGCCTAAACCTCAGTTAATCGGATCCTAAGAAAAAAAATAACAACGCAATAGGCAGGACATAAACTGTTATACAGCTAAGGACAACACATGTAAAATGCTATTGTTTAGGATAAAGACAATCTTTGATAAAAAGGAAAAAATATGTCTCTGCATGTTACTTTCCTCCTATACAGAAATTTGGTGAAGACAAGAAGTATTGCTCTAAGTTTCAATCAGGCACTGCTAGTAAATACATCATTCCATGAAATATTGCAATTACATAGAACAGTGACTTTCATAAAAGTCA
Source organism: Struthio camelus (assembly GCF_040807025.1). Taxonomy (NCBI): domain Eukaryota; kingdom Metazoa; phylum Chordata; class Aves; order Struthioniformes; family Struthionidae; genus Struthio; species Struthio camelus. Next base: position 129,884,943 of record NC_090943.1, read on the forward strand.
TTTTAGATTGGTCAATTTTAGCAATTTATGCCTTCCATCACCATAAGCAAATGAGAGGAAGAACTCATTTTGTGGCTGCTAGCTGAAAGAAGATACAAGACTATAGAAAGTAATTGCCTGGATCAATATTTTATTTATTTTTTCCTCATTTACAAAATGGGCCTGTTGGTGCATGTGTAAAAACATAAAAAGGAACAATACAGTGCATTGACTACCCAATGTTGACAAATGTTGTGTTATAAAAGGATTCTATAAATATCTACATACTTCCAAGCGGTTAACTGATAAAATGCCAATAGAAAGCGCTAAGAATAAGCAGCAGATTTTCTGTATTTTGTGAAATCAATAAAACTCCTGACTGCACACTGCAAATAGCTTCTTCTTTGCAGTCCTCTACCTGGAATTCTTCTTATGCACTGTATAGAAACTAAAAGCTTGCCCAAGCTCACCCACAGATCACACTTAGAAGACAAAGGCCTTCTGTGGGTTCTTGAAAGTTCAGCAGCTCAATTTCTAATCAATATACTGCTTAAGGTCAGGAATTCTTTACAGCTTGTTAACCTTTTGAGACGCAGGGAGTCACTCAAACAGAAAAGAATTAATGCATAATAATAAAAAAAAAAGATCGCTCCTAGAATGAAGGAGGATGAATGCAAGATTCATAGAAAGACCTAGAAATTTGTACTTAATAACACTCCCATATGAGTATCACTTTTCACAGTCCTGAAATCTTTCCAGGCCTAATGCAATCTAGCATGCCTGTTTTGAACAACATAGACCAACACCACAGAACTGGTTAGAGAAGAAGGAAGGAAAAATATTATATCCTTCAGATAAAACCACAGAGGGAATTACACAGATAGGATGCAGAAAAGCCAGTTGATTAATATCAAATAACCGGTCTGATTAATTCTACAATATTTTTGAAAATTTTTTGCTATTATCTGCCCAGGTTAGAGACCTAGCTGAGTCACTCCAAAATATATTTCTGAATATGTTCTTCAATGTGTTCCATGACATTTTAAGCAAAATGTACAATGAATACATTTGTCCAATTCTCACATAACTCAAGTAATTAACAAAAATTGGGATTTGTCCAGCATATGGCGACTAACAAATTTACTCTTACAAAAAATGTCATGGCATTTTTAATAACCCAGGCATTATAATACAGCTTCTACTCAGTTCTTTCTGGACTAATGGGGGAAGGCTAATTGAATCCAGGGAGAGAGAACATGGTCTAGCGAATGAGCCCAAGTCCTGTCCACGATTATTTCTTGGTAACCTCCATCCAAGTTGCAATACAACTACCTTAACGTGTGAGAGTTGGTGGGACCTCAGTGCAAAGTGGCAGCAAGAAACATGGACCAGAATAGGAATTACAAACTGTGGAGGCTGGGTATGCCTGCACACTCATACACCCTGCTTCACTGAAAGAGTTTTATAAATGTAAAGATACCAAGCAATAAAAGCTTAGGAAATATTACAATTAATGTTTGCTAGTCAACATTTGTCCTTAATTTATCCTTTTTCCCTCAAGGATTACAATAGTTTTTAATGACTCGAGCACATATGATTTTTTCCATATGCCTCATATCTCAGTCAGTGCATGCACTAAATAGCACTTTAGCACTCGATGTTCTGTTTCCTCCTTGTTCAATACATTGTGTACGCTCCAGTAGAGAAACTCCCTTATGAATATATAAGATATCCTGGGTTGTTCGGGGATACTCACAGAACCACTTGTTGAAATGCAGACTTAATTTATGTATTGTCTCAACCTGTAAGGTGAAGGGATAGGTATCAGCACCATTTTACAGCTGTGGAATTGAGGTAAACAGAAATTAAAGTTAAAAGTACCTACTGGCTTTAGTTACTCATTTGGAGATACGCTAGGACTGACTTTTCAGCACAGACAACATTTGTACAGCGATTAATGTATTCTGAGAACAGCTCCGTTAAGTTCAGCTGTGGCTAGCATTGTCCATGCTTCTCCAAATTAGAGCCACGTTGTGCTCAAACTAGGCACTAATAGACAGAGAAACTCACACCTAGCGACTGCACAAAATCTGGTTTATGCGAGCTGACCAGTAATGTGTAGGAAGCAGCAGCAACTAAGAATCCTAGCTCCTTGGACCAGAGTTGTCTTAAGCACGAGAGTATCCTATCTCCTCTAGCAGTCCCCTGTCCCATGCACAGCCCACCTCATAGCTTTTCCAAGGACAGAAACAGAGATACACAAAGAGCAGTCTTCTTAACGACACTTAATATTACGTCTGAGTACCTGGCACTAACGCTCCCTTATGACAGTTGAAGATGATCCCCTTCAAGACATCATGAAATTTGGAGCGCTAGTTTGAAAAAACTGCAAAACTCTTTTTCATTAAAAATATAAAATAAAAAGACTTTGCACAAAGTATTCTAAATCTTGTAACAGATACAATTAATATAGCACCTGATTATTTTATTAAGTGGACAGTGCCTAGAGGAAGGGAATAGTCAATTTTATGCAACTGTTTTCAAAGTGGTAGTTATCTGTACTAAGGAAGGGATACGTGGCTCATACATCTATTTTGACAGCTCCCACTGGATTTCTAATATGATCTCCCACATAGGTGCAAGCAAGCCTCACTCAGGTGGATTCATTAATTCAGAGCATCTAAACTGACATGTTCACCTCAAAATTATGATGACATGAGCCAGTTCACGTTTACCACTGACCCCTAGAAATTTCCCTATTTCAAAAGCAAAACTTTTTTAACTTTCTAATTTAAGCTGAATATAACATAAAACTTATTATTTTAAATAACTTAGAACTGTTAGGAACTACTACTAGCCTGGTTTTCTATGTCTCACAAAGCCTTAGTACAACTAAGGGTTCCCTGAGCCTCATCCTGCCCTGGCATTAACAGTATAAATCAAAATATAAGTTGAAGAATCACATTCACAGTCTTGATACTGCAGCTTACCTAATTTTTAATGTGACACCACTCTGAGAATATTATGTTTTTCTATATACACCGGCAGCTTATTAGACCTATTGGGTAAATGAGCTTCTTTTACCCTATGAGATGAATATTGCTCTGGAAGTAAATCAATAGAAAGCCTTGTGTAGTCACCAGTGAAGATACTAGAGTACTGCTCTTTTTGCTGCTGCAGCATTTTATTCTGAAATCAATGCAACAACTTTCATAGTTAATGGACTGTGCTAGTAAGCATCCCTCCGTTGCTGTAAAAAATCTGTACTTAAGTCACTACAGATAGGGCTGATAAAAGCAAGTAAGGTAGTAAGTTTGTCAAAAGCAAGTCTTATTCCAATTGACATTGCCTTTTTGTTGCTGACAGCTGAAGGCTAAAATTCTGATTAATCCATTTTCCTTTCATTATAAACACTTCCTTTTTCTCCAGAAGGCTCACCCAATCACTCTGCCCTTGGCAGTACTTCTTCTTCTGATGTGGTCACTAAATATGCAAGAGAGCTTCACTTCTAATTTCCCCCTGAGTTTTCAGACCTGCCTGGACTTTGCTGAATGAGGGAGCAAAAGCATGAGGTTTCAGCAAGCCAATAACTGACAAATTTACAATGACGGGCAGTTCTACTTTCTGATGTTTTTTAGGTCTCTGCACAGGCAAACAGATAACTTAAGTGGGAGTGCTGCCTGTATAATGAATTTAGAAAGGTTTCCAAAATAGGAATAGGATGTGTGGGTAGCAACAGTGTGATAAATAGCCACTTTTTTTCCCTACTATCTGAAGAGAAAGAATAGAGATAGGACTGAGCAAACCAAATTTGGATCTAGATTCGCTTCTAATCACCACTAGAATGCAGATATTCTGATGTAAAGTTTGTTTTACACCAAATAAACTGGACATACACCTTACATACTGATAGAAAGCTTCTACTGTTTCCTCTGAGTTTTAGGGGTATTTTTCAAAATATTTCATATGAATTTTAATTATTCACAGCAGGACACAGGAAAGTAGACTCCTATTCTGCAAATAACTAGTGGGTATAGAATTTGTAAAGGGAAAATCTAAATGTGCTCCTAAATCTTGCCTGAGTTATAATCATATTTTGTTAATATTTACTAATATTAATATTTACTAATACCTAGATTGCTGTCTTTTTCTGAGGCTTGTTCTCCTGGTTTTTGCTGCTGAAAAAATACTGTACAGTGAAACTGTTTGCTAATCCTGGAAATATGCTCCTGAGGAGAATAAATTTGGGTGAATGCTGATAATCAGATGGAAAATAAGAAGCAACATAAATTGGCTTGAGACAGAGTAGAGGATAGAATTGGAATCTCTGATATCCTAAGCACGGACTGCAATTACTGGGCTGCTGGGTAAAAAGAGTACTTCTGTCTCTAGTACTCTTCAGACTCCAGCTTGTTTTTCCACAAGCTTTTATTACAAGCCGAAGAAAACCCATGCTCCATTTTTGGCAGAAATAAGTGGAAATGAATGAAATCAGGGACTTTGAGTGAGAAAAGCTGAAAAGTCTGTCTGTCATATGGATTCGACTGGTATTTGATTTTGATTTGGACACTGAACAACAACAAAAAGTTCTATTATTTACATTGTTTTAGCGAACAACAATTAGATCTGACTAAGGAAATGCCTACCTTGCTTAATGCCATAATACCTAGGGAGGTGCCAACGAGTTAAGGCAAGAACCAAGTCAATGTTAACCCTGTCAAACTAGCATTTTTGTGCCGATAAATGATGTTAAGCGGCGGGGGCAAACAGCCACGTTAGTGTAGCTAATCCGATTCCAGGCCGTGGTGAAGCTCCCTGCACTGTGTCACCCAGATGTGCCCCCCCCCCCCCCCCAACCAGCTCCATTCTGATACTCATGTGCACCTACTCTCCAAGTAGTACCTTTCTCCGTAAGAAACTTTTATTTATTTTGGTAAAATATTGCACAATGTGAGTCAAGCTTCTGCACTCTGACCCTTAATGAGATAGCTGCTTAAAGCAAGAATGTGATTATTTGGAAGTAAGACTTTTTGCCAAGAGTGTATGATTCTGCCCATTTACATGATAAAATGGCATGTCCAATCTAAGAACACATTATCGTACCCACTGAGCAGTTTTCTGTTAAGTCTACTGCGAACTACTTTTGGTAACATATTTAAAATAATGATGCTGTGAAATAGAGTAGGCCTTAATTTTACCCAGGCCTGAGGGACATGTGAAATCTCTCTAAAGTCAATGCTCTGCACAAACACATACTTATTTCAATATGGCTTATGGAAATATAACCTCATATGAACTTTGGTTAACAGACTAGGCAATATTCAGGATCTGTACACTGGGGGTTAATCTACCAAAATACAAATTACAATGAGAAGTGTGGCAAGTGCCAACACGGAGTTTAGGAAGCAGGGATGCATTTATCTTTTCCAGTTATATAGTCTTGGGAAGGCTGGACAAGGCACTAATGTGCTGTCTAGACATTTATACAGGAAGCTGATTTGGTTTGTATGATAGTGAGTTATATAAGCTAATTACCCTGTGTCTTACACGAACCATCTTTGACTACCATACATTTTATTGAGATGAACATATTGACAGGCATAAACTCTATATGGTAAAGCCTGAAAAGTCGCATGTAATTTAATTTTCATAGATAAGAGATGCAGTACAGTCTTTCTAGTGTACTGTGATTTTCTTCAGGAAGTAAATCCATTAGAAAAAGAAAGCTTTCTAATGCAATGACAAGGCAGCACAGTCTAGTCATTGCCATATAGGGCTAGGACTCACAGATCACTGCACCAGCTGCCACCAACTTTTATCAAGCCATGTGGGAGACACCGTAACCATGAAGGGAGGAATCCATCTCACCTAATGTCAGCTGTGGAAAGTGAGGGTTTGTCCTCTAGGCTATGTTTACAGGCCATGGAGGGGGGAACCTGTTTGAGATACCTGGCATGGGGTTGGGTCAGTGACCCCCTGGAGACCCTCATCTCTCACTGCTGATTATCAGGTGACCACAGACATCTGGCTTAAGATGCCTTGTTCTTAGGCTGGTGCAGTGAGGGAGGCTGAATCTTGTATTTCTCTCATAGAATACTCATGTCGAAGGTGAACCAAGGTTTTAAAATTTTTATCTGGATCCTAATTTTTGGTATGTGTGGTTTTGTTCTATTCAGTATAGACAGAGGATCTCACAGGTGTTTAGAGTGGTGCTAAGATCAGTCTGGACAAACTGAGATATAAAGCATAGTTGATATGATTGATTGAACCTGAAGGCAGCTGAAAACATAGCAGAAACTAACACAAGGTTTGTGGCTTTGCTCTTCCAATAACCAATATTATGCACAAACTATAACATGAGAACAATGAGAACAATGGCATCAACCTGCAGACAATAAATCTTCCTTATTTTCAGCATGAGATGTTCAAGACTGAATGCTTCATATTGACCTGACACTTTGCAGCACAATTTTGAATCCACTGAATTACTGAAATAATAATAAAAAGGTCTTCAGATAGTTGCTTAGATCATGCTGGACTACTCACATACAGCAGAGCTAAATGAGAACATGATGAAGATGTTTAATTTAAGTGTTAGGTGTAGTTTTCCACATGAACTTGTTGGAATCACGGTCTCATCTAGACTTCCTTAAATAGTCTCCCACTTTGGCAGGCTCAGAATTTGCCCTTGAAACCAAACAGGTTGAAATCTTCCTTAAAAAAGCAAAGAATCAATAGCACTCAGAAATGCTGTGGTTCAGCTGGACAGCAGTGCAGGATACATAATGTTATATCACCAGCTTGAACTGTTGAATAATCATTAATACATATACAAAAATGTAAGGTTATATCCTATAAGACTGGTTAGGCTAAACATAGATCAGGTATTATTATTCCCAGACAGAAAGCTCTGTGCATTAGAAGAAGAGTAAATGCATACAATTTACTAAAAAAATATTTGGGAGTATAGTGATCAGCCTTAGTAAAATTACAGAGATTCACCTGTTATTTTAGTAAAGCTACCTCATCAAAATGTTAATTCTTCTCTTACATTTTCCACTTTCCTTTCCTGCAATCAAGTTAATCCAACTATAAATAGTGTAAAATATAACAAATAACTTCTGTGAGGTCAGAATTAGGTCAAAGATGGATAAAGAAGGACTAATCTGAAGGCCAAGGGCCACTGTATTTCAGATACAGAGGTTTAAAGGAAGAGTAGCTCCATAAACTCTAAACGGAATTTAGCAGCCTCGGGCTAGTGTGACTGACATCATATTCTGGCCATCACAGTCTGAATTCAGTTTGGTGCTACGGGTGGCCACCTGTGTGAAAAACACCACTGTAGTGAAAACACAACATGCTATATGGGAATTGATGTATTTCTTGTAGATGATGGCAATACATTAACTCATCCAATTTACTGAATTAGTTTGAATCAGGTTCATTGATTTTCCTTAGTTTTCTGGGCTAGATAGTGGTCTCATTTCATCACATTATGCCATAAAAGTAAATCCAAATATCACAGAGCTATACAAAGGCTGGTATCATCTAACATTGTTCTCCAATTCTGAATAATTGTGACTCTTGTTTTTAAAACAATGACACAATGTACAGTTGTTTTTACACATATCAGTATCAGGAATTCCTAACATGGTTCATCTACAAAATCCTACACACCTGTGGGCAAAATGTAGTAAACTTAAGAATTTTTAGGTACAGACAGATGTTAGAACCTTTCTTTTTGACAGAGTTATTACAGCCAAGTATTAGCTGCCTTGCAAACATGATAGATCTCCTTCTCAGTTTACTGTTTTTTCCCTCCATTTTGTACTAGATATTCATGCTTAGGACAGTAACGGCAAATACGATGCAAGTACAATACTGCTGGAACACTGCTTACAGGGTCTGCGCAGAGGACTAGCCACAGCAGGGTATTTTACTCTAAGCCAATTACTGCAGATTGATCCTAAGAAAGAGCATAAAGGGAAAACTGGTAAAAGGCTAAATATCCAATCTGATACTCCAGTACACATCCAAATATCTGTACTTTAACAACTTCAATTATGGAGGAAATGAGTGCATTAGAGATAATGCAGCCCTAGCTAACACAGTCTCTTCTTCCTCAAAAAGGCATTCAATTGACTTTCAGGGCTGTGAGATTTTTACATTACTTGATATCCTGTGCTTTACCTTACCAATGATTGTAGTGGATCTTCTACTTCCTCTAATAAATGATTACTTTAACATTTGTAACTATCATAAGAAAGTTTCATAAATTTACCTACTTTTCAGTCTTTCCCTACTATTTATCACACTGAACTGCAAACACATTCAGGGCCGTATCTGGAGCAAGCTATTTCTTCTGCTTGATTTTAATCCCCAGTTTTTTAGAGGCTTAGCCATCCGACTGAAGTCACTGGTAACTGATGATGATAATTGGCTCTCAAAGTCTGGTCCCAGACTTCAGTACACAAGAATCTGAACTTTATGTGACAGAAACACTGCTTCAGAGCTGTGGCCTGACACTATCCCTTGGCTAAGACAATCCTTTTTTGGCTCTCCGCTATCAATCAGGAACACTCTCTCTTTTTGCAGCTGAGAAGATCCTACCCATTCGGAAGGTCCTTCTAGCTTTAACAGTTAGTTAGTAGCCAAAGGTAAAGCAGTAGGTGCCACTGTTCATCCAGAAGGTGAAGACAAGACAGTTCTTCAGCAGAGTATATCCAAAAGGCCAAGTGCTAGCCAGGCCCCTCCCTGGAAAGTCTACTACCTTCTTAATAAAGTACTATCAGATACAAAGGTGTCTTCAGGTCTGCCGCTGGCTCCTTTCTGGCCAGCTTGGAAGAACATGTGGAAGTCTATCTGCTCCAACCTGAAGAGCCAACCTGATCTCTGTGGAATCAAGTTTCTTCTGTCAAAGCTATGAGGAGAAGGAGCCAGCATTTTATCAGCAATTTGATAGGCTTCAGATTACTGGATTGGTTCCCCAGATGGTAAAAATCAACATTAACCAAGCTGATATTTTTTGATTGATTGACATCAGCTGAGTATGTGGCCTACTGTATTTTGCAGTGTTGAAATGTCTGACCTAAAAGGATTAAAGGATTTGCTATCTTGGTATTTCGCTCAGTTTGATTTGCTGCAGAGTTCTGACAAAGTCACAGAGACGCCTTCCTTCGATCATTAGGTGACAGAGATAAGAGCAACTATCACTCAAAAAAAAAAAAGATGAAAATATAAACAATACAATTAGTTCTGAGAATTTGTATAGTGCCATGGACCATTTCTCCTGAATTCCTATTGCGGATTTTGGATTTGCTAAAGGTGAATGAGTCCAGGTGCACTGGTTAAGGTCCATTTGACTAATTACATTCTGCTCATGTGAAAATCTCCTTTCAGTGGAGTAATGTACTCCCTTTTCACCCTGACAAATTGTACCATGATGATGCCTATTATTTCAAAGCTGCGCCCAGCCTCAGAGATAGCTGCACTTCGGTGATAGTTGAAACAACCCTTGCGCCTACGGCTTGTATTCTCTTTCAGACTCTGCCCCACTTCGCATAACGCACTCACACATGACACGTGTTGTTTAAAGGTGCTTACCCTCTTTTGCAAAGAGCTCTGAGAGCCATAGAAGAACAAGTGAATCACCTGAGCAATGCTAATTCCTTATGTGACTGCTAAGGAATGAGAAAGCCTACGGGGAAGAAAAAGAGCTCAAGACTATAATGGCCAACTTCTATGTCCAGATACATCACTACAAGACCGCTTTGAAAAAGTCACCTTAAAAAGAGGAGAACACCTCTTATCTGCCCCAGTCATCAGTTGGTGAGATGTGGAGAGAACCTTCAAATACATTATTTTTTTCCAGAGACAACAAATTTCCCTCAATACTTTTCCATGTCTGCTGTGGCACCTGGAGTAGTACAAAGCGGCACCCTTACAGCCCAGCCTACCCATGCATTAGGCAAACTTTGTCAAGAAGTACACCTAAGTAATATATGAGTACCTGTGGGGACAGTATTTGAGGAAAGTCAAAGGGTAAAATGAGACCATGATACAAGAATGATCTTATCATTCATCATTATTCTCTCTTTTTCAGTCTCCACTTTGATTTGTCACCCTGCCTTCCCTTTTTCTTTGACCAGCCAGAGCTTTCTGTCTCAATGTTATCACTTCTTAACTTAATTTTATTATCAAGGGTGGTTGGCTTCTAAATCCCTCAAGTGTCTTAAGACGTACAGCCACAGCATGTGGAAAGGGGCATTTTTGTTTCCATGCAGAAGTAGTAGCACGGCACTTTGGTGTCCAACTGCCGTACCACTTAAAACAACGGTGTGCCTCTATCATCATCTTTAAATTAGTGTCCTTCCCTTTTCAATATTCTGTTTCTTTTTTCTTTTGTCTTAATTTGTCTCTGAACCTGGTTCAACATTTTAAAATTATATCAACACAGAGCCATATGCTATCCTGGTACTAACCTGGCTGCTGGTAAATCATGACATAGTCAGTTTTTACTTCATTAGTACTTTCCTAGGCAAACTATTATTAACTGAAGTAAGGACTTGGGGGAGACATACAGAGTCCCCAATACTGCTTTTGCTTTTTTTTAATCTTCTCCCACTCCATCTTTGAGAAGGTTTATAATACCAAAAATTGTGGTTTTTAAAGGAAAAGAGGACAAATTAATTTTGGGTGGAGCCTGAGGAGAGCTGTCCATTTGTCAAGATTTGGTCTCCTGGTATAGTTCTTCAACAAATTCTATTCTAAAGAGCAAGAAATTCAGATAAATGCCTTGATGAGGCAACAAAAACTTTTATGATAATAAGGCAGAGCAAAAGTTATTCCTACACAGAAAATATAAACATATATATTTGTTTTATTGCCATTCAACATACGTGAGGGAAAAATAAACCCAACAGTGTATTTGCCAAATGGAAAAGGACCAAATTAGTTAGAGAGGAAAAATTACCTTCCAACTTCTGAGAAGATTTTTACAATTAACAAAGAAATGTGAAATTAAACTAAATGAAGTACAACAATGCAGAGCTATGCTCTTTTTACCACCATTGTTTATTTCTCCTAATAGCCCTGTTTACTCCTTTTCTGTCTCTTTTGATCTGACTCCCTCAAGTTGCCACCCCTTTCTCTCATTTTCATTGTAATCTCACACTTGGCCAAAGAATAGAGGAACTGAACAAAGCTGTTGATATGTAAATAACAGCTTTGAAGATAGAAGCACCAGATTGTTCCTAAAAAGAAAAACTGCAGTTGCTTTTTTTTTTTTTTAACCAGATTAAAAAATCCTGATGTATAATTCAAATAGCGCCTGAAATCAAAGATCCCCTTATCTCTGAAGAATAATCATTTCAGTTACACCGGGCATTTCTAGAGTGCTGTGGAAATTGCATTAAGAGTGCAAGAAGCTACATTCTAAATGTTGTTGACAAAATCGGTTATTTCAACCCTATTTCAGCTTCCATGTATTTCATTATGAGCACCTTTTGATAGGAAATTTTAAGAGATGGATGATTTTCCCCTACACAGAAACAACTGAAGCATGAGGCCAGATCCTGATGCCTCAGCTCCTGCTAGGTGGTATCTGATCCGAATCCACATGTGGTTCCTCTGATCCCAATGAGACTCCCCTCAAAGCATAGAATTTACAATGAGCAGGCTTCAAAGCTCACTGAAGTCAATGGGCAGTAACTTCTGTCTTGGCTTTGAACAGGACCTTGTATAAGCAGAATGATGAAATTCTCCTGCAGCTGCGGTTCAGTCCAGTCTGCATTATTAAGGCCATATTTCTGCATGAAATCTGTTCACAGAGCCTTTTTATACGGAGCTAAGGGATAACTGCTTTCCCTTTCTAGTGAGATGCCCTAACATTTTTATCCAAACATATAGCTGGTGGTGTGCAGAAAATATACAGATTATGAAGTGCACTTGTACAAATGCCACAGAATGAGCCCTAACAATGTAGAGGGGCTAAACACTAAACTGTTTCAAATAGGAGTAATTGCTGCTGATATACAACAGCTCCAGATCTAGCCCCAGCAATTCCCACCTTGCCTATGAAAGCTGTCACCTCTGATGGAAGAATATGTTTTGAGGTAAGAAGGGGCTACTTGCAATTATTTCATGTACATTGAACAAAGAGAATGCTTTTGTCATTTCAACATCAAGAGCACTTGAGTTTAATGGTGATGCCATGACACTGTCGGGATGGGGAGTATTCGTGATCTACAGGTTCAGCTACAGCTACCTAAATCTGGTTCAAACTCATGGCTGCCAATCCTTCCGTGCTGAGGGAGGGCACCATTTTTGGCCATATTGGCTGCCTGAGCTCTTTGCCTAGCGTTTACAATTTTCTGGTTGTTACACAGGCCAGGTAGTTGGACATCCCAGACAGAGGGATGATGCAGATGTATGGATCAAATGTAGTAAGAACAGAGTGCTCTGGATGTTTTGAAGTGGGTTCAAATACCAGTACCTAGCACTTACCACTTTCAGACTAGCTCGTGTTGATTAGTCTTCTTGTATAGTCAAGGGACAAAGGCAGGGCTCTGCAGCAGGCCATGAGGAGCAGGACTGTACCTCTTTCCACTAACACACAGTGAGCCTAGGACATCAAACCTAACTGAGCAGCTATATTAGCTTCCTTTTGTCTGGGATTCTAAATATTCCCGTGCTCCTATGTCTGTAGCTCCCATGATAAAAATGTGGCCCTAATTTCTTTTCATAACTTGCCAGATACAACCTGGCAGCTAGATACTCCCATGCTTCCCTGTGCCCCTACTCTGCCAAAATCATCTGTGTTTGCTTTCTTGGTATCTCTCTCTCCTGTAGTCTTCCTTTTTGTTGTTTATGAGTCCCTGTCTTTCTATTTCACCATGTTTTTTGTGATAAACTGCACCCCTTTTCTTTCTGAGCCCGTACATCCTTCATCTACCTGTGCTGGAAGACTGCAAAATTCTTGTAATTATTTTCCTATTAAGAATAAGATAGGGAAAACAAGCCTTATGTTGTTGCTGACCATGAAAATGCTGCAGTCTAGCACTGCTAAGAGAGCCACTAAGAACAAACAAGTAAGAAAAATCAGACTTTCAGTAATGTAGAACTCTTTTTTTCTCTACATCCGCATCTTAATGGACAAATCTAGTTATACCGCCTACTTGCCAGAGAGGAAAATGCAATCTTATGTCCCTATTAATTCTGAATTGGTGCCAGTTTCATCAAGCAACCTGAGCCATTTTATTTACCTTTTGTCTGTCAGGCACCTCGACTGCTTATATTATTAGTAATGCTCATCCATCATTTATCATCAAGCAGAACTGAAACTCTTTGGAAAGCAGAAGTCACCATCTCTTAGCCAGTTTTCAGTACATGTACAGAATCAATAAAAGAACAAACTGCCCCATCAAAGGGTCAGAAGAGGGAAACTGGGCTGTTTAGCAGAAGCCAGCACATATTCTTTGAACTACTTGAACCTTGTTTGAGATGCTCATTAGCTTCCCCATGTTTTCCTCCAAAAGATGAAAATTTAGCTGTTTTTGAGCACTGAGAAAGGAGTCGCTGGCACATACTTTCACTCAATGTTATGTAACTCTTAAAAAAGAGATGGCTGTGAAAGTGGATGCACTCACTTTCCATTGGGGCTCAGTGCAGACAAACGTTTATTCCCTGCTGGCTACTCCTAAGATGGAGTGGTGACTGTTACTCCCATGCCTGGACTGTGCTTCGCTCCTCCAAGACTCTGAGGTAGATATGAAAGAGCAGCTAGCCCGCTCTTATTGACAAGGTTTGATTGTCAAAAGACAGTTCCTCCTTCTGCTGTTGGGCATGAGGGTTTAAACATAGAACACCTTATCTAGTTTAGATAGTTCAAATAAATTATTTTTGCACCATGTCCACTTCATGCTGAATAAACAGTACTGTTCAAGAAGCCACCAGGCTTTTTCCCCTTCTTATACAGGAACTCAGTGTTCTGTCTCTGCCATAACTTCTAGAGCAGGTACTGTACCATTGCTGGCATCCAAGACAGCTTTGCTTCCCCCATGCAGTGTGGAGATTTGTAATTCACTGTGGACTGCTTTGGCCTTCTACGTTCACCTACAAGGGCAGCTCTGGAGGACACTCAATCCCGATGCAGGGGACAACACAAGGTGGAAATTACCATGTGCATATTCTGTGGGAGACTGTTTGGAACAGAGCATCAGATTACAAAAGAACATATTTATGTCTGAAGTTGCTGCAAAACCACGTGCTAAAGTGGTAGGCTGAATCAGCGCCTGAAATGAATTCTCCATTCGAAGCAATTCAGTAACTCTCTAGTGGGGTTTTGGGTTTTCTCATCTTGTCCTTGTGCTATAAGAATGCCCTTGGCTACTACCAAGCAATTTAGAAAGGAGCCAACAGCTTCTCACTGCGTTCATTTGACTGAAACCAAAATTAAATGTTATTCTTCTCATCTCAAAAATCCCCAGTGGTGCCCAAGTCTAGGATAAGAATGAAGAGTGTGGAGTCTATGCTTTTCAGGGTAGATCACAGTGGGGGAAAAAAAAAGACAGATATGAGAGATTTCAACTTACTCACTTCCTTCAAGCCTGAGTTGAGTTAAAATAGGCTTAAAGTTCTGGACTTTAATCTCATCTCATCCACTACTACAAAATACATATTTTGAATGGCATATAAGAGCAATAGTCCCATTTACCTTTAAGTAAACCAGAAGATTAAAGCTTCTGTCAATCTGCTGAGCAAACAGTGAGGCTGCAGCAGCACACATGCCCTCTGTATATTCCAAGGCAAACAGAGCTTGCTTTTAATTAAAGCACAATTTGGACAATTAACTTACTAAGCCAGTTATTAGTCAAGCGTTAGTCTGCCCCCAGAAACTAGACAAATTAACCTGAAAAAACTGTGGATTAGTGAAACAGAAACTGTGCAACCTCAGGCAAAGACTGTATCTTTTCTATGTTTGTGCCATGCACATCACAAAAGAATCTCAGTCCTGATGGGGCTTTCTATGCTACTATGAGACTAACATTTACCACTACTCTGAATATCATTTTATAATTATTTATTTTGATTCACCTCCAAGCTCTTTCTTTTATAGAGGCTGAGGTTTGGTTTATATCACTAGCACCTTCAGGATGTTCCCAAGTTCAGAGTATACAGTGGTTTGCATCAAAGGTTCTCAAAATACTTAAAATGGATTCATCATAATGCTTAAAGTGTTTTTAACTGTTTATCTGCAATTGTACATCTGCAAGATTTTTGGCCTTAATTAGACATATTTTCTGGTGCATCTGTCATTCTTTTATTCAGAGAATAACTGAAGTGATTCTAAACACTGTCCTTGAGCTTTGCACTAAATTTTTCATAAGAAATCCTTACAAGGATCAAAAATTTGGCTTTCTCTTACTTATTTATTTAATCTAATTCTAATAAGTGCAAAAAATGGGAGCAAGCTCACTAGTATCACTTAACAGGAGAGTCATTTGTGAACCTTGCTATTAAAATGGCCATGATACTAGGAAGCAACTATAATTTGGCTATGAATCATAGAGCTATTCATGGAAGGCTCTTACCAAAGACAAAGGCTCTGCTGTCCATTATAAACCTTTGAATTGCCTTCAGATAAATGCAGCTTGTCCTTCGATGTAAAGCTACTCATCACATTCCATCCAGCAGCCTCCATTGTTCACCCTAATGAAAATGCACTCCGTAACGGAGAAGCTGTCTAATTCATTACAGCAGAGATTATTTTTTCAACCAACTGCTTTGTGCTGAACACCATAAAATCCCCAAAGCAAGCAGAAACAGATTTTTCTATACAACATTTAACCTTCATTTGCAAATGGTAAAAACTCCTTTTTCTTTAAAAATAAGTAAATAATAATCGGGTTTCTTTTATGTGTTTAGCAGAAAGAAGATAAATCTCAGAGAGCTTTCCTCTATATCATCTTCAAAAAGAATCTCTTCTTTCTGAGTTTTAGGTATCTACAGAGGCTTTAAACAAGAGGAGGCAATTTCTTTGGCTTCATTTATCTTCCTTCCAGCTCCTTTCAGTTAATATTTGTCTAATATTTGTTAATTGCTACTAAAGCTGCTGTTTCAGGTAGTGCATTTAATTTACCTACTGAGCGTGAAACCACAGGATGCAAAGTGTATCTATGGATATGCCACTGTAGAATAGCAACAGTAGCTTTGGGCTACAAGCTGCTAAAAATAGCTTGCTCTGCGCTGCCACTCAGGTATGTGAGATCCAGACCATTCATAAGAATTGTAATTAAAAGCATCAGATGGGATGGAAATACCCCCTTCTATCACTCTGGCAGTTCCTTTTAGATGAGTCTGTGCAGGGGTGCAGTTTTCCCCCTGTCTTGCTTGTTTTGTTTGAAATGAAAGCTGCAATATTTCTCTGATTTCTTTACTGGGAGCCAGTCTTTTTGCGGTTTAAACAGAAGTGGGCACCATTTTAATTGCAGACAGATAGAAAAATAAAAGGAAAGACAACTTTTCAAGGCAAAATAATGTTAGATGGTTGGCATGTTTTTAACAAGGTAATCAAAACACTAGCCTTCATAAGAAAAGTACTTTAGCATTTATGTAAAATCTGGCCTCCTGTATGTATTTAAATAGCATATTTTGCTTCACATAGTCTCTAGGGGCAAGCTTGATCTACTTACTCTCGCTAAAGGATATTTGCTTGATAAGTAGTTTCACCGAAGTTGAAGAGATTGATCATGCAAACAAATCTCTTCAATTTGGCCTCATAACAAATGCTATAAAATGGCAGTCAAATGAACAACTGAAACCCTGCACAATGTTCTTTCTGGAAAAACTGACCTTTAGGAAAGCAAGTGAAGTGAAAAGCAGTAACTCATATCACATGCTCTTTGGAGCCCTGAAGCTGACAAAAGTGGCTCTGAAAAACTGAATAGTTGCATTTTGACAGCAGATTTTCCTCCTCCTTTTCCATCTTTGTCAAAAAGTAACCCCAAAATGTACTCTGTTAAGACAGAATTGGTGCAGCCACTGATTTGCAGCAGCTTTGGCTACTTAATTTTCAAGTAGACACAAACGGATCTTGGACATTTTCCTGCATTTCAACAAGCATGAACATGCATGTGCAAGAGGAGGTTGCTGTTATTACACAACAGCTATAAGGAGAGGGAGCAGCCTGGAGCACGCCGGGGAAGCTGTTAGCCTCGGGATTGTGCGGAGGGCTATCAGAGAGCTTAGGTAGAGCTTCCCACGCACTTGCACACAGACTAACAGCACTGCCAGACAAGCAGGCAGACAACCACATCGCAGTTTGAATTACAGTCCGGTTCTTTGCCCTGGAAGGAAGAGATTTGCATCGGCTCCATCCTTACACCAGTTATTTCCCCCAGTGCTCAGACTCCTCTTCACCTCCTTTACCTATTGTTTGGCCTCTCTCGACCCCTCATGTAGGAGCGAGAGCACCAGCGTGATGATGGCAGCTGGCTTTCTACTGTTTTGCTTCATAGGATAGGCACTGTGTAAAGGGAGAAGGGATGCCCCAAGTTAATAAGCAGAAACATATGCATTGGCTCAGCTACCCCACTAAAACCAATGATCTACCAAGGAGCAAGAGTGCTAATAAAAAAAAAATGCTTTTCTTCCAGTTAGAACAAACTGAACAATATCTTTTTTCCACTGTATCCTGCCAAAATAAAACAAAACAATTTGCTCATCAAACTATTTTTCGATCAGAATAGCTCTTTGAGCTGCAACAAAACGTTTCATTTTGTGGCACACACGTACAAGGAGTAGAAGGGAGTTAAGGGCTAGCTGTACCTATATCACTGCTTCCTTCTTACAGAATAGCTAATGACTGGGATAATTCTGGGAACTGGGAGTCCAGGCTCAAATCCCAGCTCTGCCTAAAGGGGTTTGAATTTGCATCTCCTGCAAAATGACCTAGTCATCATGCTATGCAGTTCTCTCTCTTGACAGCTGATGTTTTAGTATTTATAAAAGTATGTTTCAGAGCTGTAAATATCAAGGGAAACACACATTGGGATATTTTTTCCCCAGTGGTAAGACTCTCTGCTGAGGTGAGACAATTATAGTCCAAATCAGTGCAGGCAGCAGGATAATCTGAATCTAGTTCCCCCATGTTTTGCTCGACTACATCAATCACTGGACACTGAAAAAGAGGGAAAGGACAGTATCTGTTCCTCTGTCAAGATGTGTTTAGTCCTCAACAGCCTAAACATGTTCGCAGCTGAAATTACTTGGCAAATTTGATCTGAGTTCATGGAAAGTTTGGGCTGTATAAAACTATGTTTTGGCAAATTTTCTGCTTGTACAACTCCTGAATTTAAATCCTGTTTTCCTAAGCTGTTGTACAGAAACAAGAAATTACAAAAAAAGTTCAAAAATAAGCAGTATATTTATTCATACTTTTGAATATGAAAACGGAACACTTTGCATGTAAAATATTTCCTGTGCTAGATTCATTCTCACAGTACTGTTTTCTACCGAGATTTCTCTGTACTAATCAGCACCCAGTATATTCAGCACATTCAGATATATACAGGATGATAGTGATTTAGTACAACCACTAAATTATTCATGCAAAAACATATGTTGCACTAACACTGCCAAAATGTTTATAAGCAATATGTCCATAAAAGAAGAAAAAGAAGAGAAGGATTATCCCCAATTCAAAAACAAGACATCTTGTAAAATTATCATTAATAAACTTGCCATAAAACATAGTAGCGTGCTAATTAAAATTGTTGATGGCATGAAAACAAGAGCCAGCGATCCTTTACTTAAGGATCAAAATATCCCTGAGGAAAGAACCAAATGTTGTCAAATAACAGGGATTGGACAAATGGAATATGGCAAAGCTGAGGGTTATGTTCGCAGGTTATCATCTATACTGCTAAATGAAAAAGGGCCAGATACCAGTCCCTGCTGTTAAAGCCAAACGACAGCTATTTACTCAATCGACACCACTTAATTCCTCTCTATAGTGCATCTGTCTCGGGAAGAGCGAGTGGGTGTGGGTTGTAACAGAGGCAGGGAGCAAGGCAGCTATGAGCAATGACTGTAGCAAGTCACTTTCTCCCATCCCTCAGGAAAATAGGAAGTTTCCTTGTATTTTCAATGTGATTAGCAGCACTAGCTAAATTATTTTCTGTTAATAATATCTTGGGCTGAAATATCCTTCCTATATGGTTTAGATGTATACCAAGAGACAGACCCTGTTCAAAAGTCTGATTTACACAGACAAGAAAGAAACAATGGGTGGAACGAGCGGCACTAAGCAATGAAGCGCCATGTGCAAGCCTGCATTGCCAGCCAGTGGGAGAACCAGGAGCACAGATCTATGCGGCATTAGGCCAGAGAGCTCGGCTCCGAACACATCTTTTGCGGTAATCACAATGCTATTACAGAACAAACAAAGTCTCCTATAGATGGTACTCTATAGTCATGAGCTTTCTGATCAGGAACTGTTCTTAGGCAGGCATAATATTTTCATTACCTTCAAGAGCAAAACACATAGACAGAGGTCACCTCTTCTTCACGGCTATTGTGCAGGCAAGGGCCTTGGCTGAGAATATTTTTTCTAAATTCCTTTTTGATCCATCTTTTCAAGAACTTTTTAAGGTCAGCAGAGAGCAACACGTGCAGCACGCAGATTCAGTGGGCAGCTTAGTCAAGTGACCTCAGAAAGGGAACAAAATGTACTGCTCTTTCAATCAGCATCTTTTTAAATCTCTGTTAACTGACATTGAGATACTTGCTTTGACACAGGAGTTTGCTGCAAGAGTTTTCATTGCTAATTCTTAGCCTGTCCACTGTGGGGACAATTTCTGGTAGATGCTGCGGGCAGGAGGAGGCCTTAAGGATATCCTTTCCCTGACTTCAGTGGCAGCGTTAGAGTGATGTTTAATACAGAAATTCCCTCTGTGTGTTTAAGCGACACTACAGTAGGAAGGAATCTGGCCCCACAGTTTATGTTTTTTTGCTACGCAAACTGTTTGCTGCACAGACCCCAGGAAGAGCTGCCTGCTGGCCTGCTGTCCTCAGGTGCAGATGGGGAAGCGGGTGCTCAGTACCCTCTGCAGGATGCGAGCCTTACGGCGCCACGTGGTGCTAAATATTCTCGCAGATTCAGTGCTGATGAGGCTAAAGACGTACAGGACCATGTTTTTCCCAGGATGGTGCTTGCAGCTGGAGCGCAGCTCGTGGAGCAGCGGCCGGCTGCCAGCTCCAGCTGAAGGCTCCAGCTGTGGGCTCCAGCCCTTCCTCCGCAGGCCTCTGGGGACCTAGGGAAACCAGTGCACTTGGGCTGCCTTCCACTACGGATGGCAGGAAAGTGTCAGGCCATTTGAGCAAAACCATTTTTTACTGCTGATTGCCAGTGGCTCCCACCACAAAAACTCTTGTTCACCTTTGTGAACATCTGAACAGCATTCACTAGTGTTGTTCCTTGAAATGCTTCCTCAGTACAGCTATGTACAAACAACATCAGGGCACAGGTTTACGCAACTACTCCGGGTATACTTTAGACACAATTTTCAACTCAGTGATTTACTCTCCTATAATTATGGAAGAATTGCCAATATGATTATTTTATCTATAAATACTATGCATATAATACTATCGCAAAGTAAATATTGCACCTATTTTTAAAAGTACTATATACCACATATGTTATATATAATATTATATATCAGTAGGCATACATACATACACATATATACACCTGTAAACATCTATATAAAAAAGATTATGGAACAGACTATGGATGGAAAAATTCTTGTTTGCTTTAATAACGAAGTAAGCAAATACTGTTATCTATGACTCAGGATGGCACAGGAATAAAGATCCTCCTTAATAAGTCTGTAAATGTTAATGATATGAACCATCGCTCTGCACCATCGAGTAGTCTTATAGCAGAGCGTCATCATGACGTATAACACCTCCAAATTTCTATCAGCATATTTCATTCTGACCTTGCTTATATGTCCATCAGTTGCTGATGTGTAATACTTGCTCTTTCTCTTTTATTTTATTGTTTGGAATTCAGTGAGAGAAACTCAGAACAAAAGGCCAGGGTCAAGTTTGCACAAATATTGGATGCCTGTTGCAGAGAACAATTCCATTTTGCGCTCGTCAAAGATGCTGCCAGTTAACACAAAAGCACGTTGCAGGATACCTATTATCCCCAGCCCAAGCAGGCTTTACACATGCAGCTTTCTAACTCTGACAGGTCCGAATCACAGTTTGGTATGATGGGACGGTTCTTGATTAGGCTATTTGAAACCTCCACCTATAGGCTTGATCCTGATGCTTGCCAGCAATATATTAGAGGGGCAGGAACTCACACAAGTGTCCCCTGAAGCGAAATCTGTTCCGACACATTTACCAACCTGAGCACAACTACAGCGTCGTCAAACAGAAGCAGCTAATTACCACAACACTAATGAAGCAGATCCAGCTGTGTTGGGAGTGAGCAGCCCTGGCTTGGCTCCCTGCAGCCCCGTGGGGTTGCCCAGAGCCAGTCTCGCGGCCACAGGCTGCTCAGCGAGCGAGTTCCCAGGGAAGGTGTCCAGCTCAGGGGCGTGAGAGGTGCCCCCGGCACCACGAGGGCATTTGGGGCTCCCGGGGGAGGCAGCCCCTCAGCCCGGCCCACCCTCAGGAGTCACAGAGCTCCTGGCTGTGGGGAAAGGCTGCCCAAAACTGCCTGCCAGTGACCTGGGGCAGATGAAAAGCAAGGGAGGAGATTTCTGAGGATTGAAATTTCTCCGAGATTCTTCCTTTCTTTAATTCTATTAGGAGTGGATGAACTGTAATTTGCTTCTCCCCTTCACAGACTATCTTGAGTAACACATTTATCTGAATTATAATCAAATATGGCAGCCATGAGGGCTTTCTGGCTCCCAGCTTGTTCTGGTTTCTTTTTCATTCATAAGGTAAATAAATACCTTATTTTGCTTTTTAGAAACAAACACAAATTTTTCTGTTACTGATCTCTGACCATGAGCTACCATATATTTTATAAATATTGAGTCTTCAAGTCTTTTCTGAGAGAAATCTTTTGTAAGCTTCAGTGTGAGCTCTCTGTAACTCCTACAGAAATATTAGCATACTTGGTCATTGAGTTTTACCTTTGTTTCTAGATCCTTCTATTTAATTTAACTACCTGCGTAAAACAAAAATGAAACTTGCAATGATCTTCAGGTGAAAGTCTGAAACCTTACCATCATGCCAAGAAAGAGCATAGCTCTTTAAAGTAGAGTTGAAGCAATAGGGGGAAATGGGAAAATGAAAGTTCAACATGCACTTGAAGACTACACCTGGAGAAAGACCGTGAGGAAAAGCATTCTCTGGTTTCCTCACGGGAGGAGGAACGTGAGGAATTTATGCACTAGGAAGACCTATTACAGACAAAACAAGTTGCTCCTATTCTTTTTTTTTTCTGCTCAGAAAAAGACAAGAATATTTCAAGTTTTGAGAAGTACCATAATTTCTTACTAGGACTATTTTGACTAATAACTTTTCAATCTACGTAATTCTTTTTCTTGTTTGGGAACTATTCTATTTCAGTTTTGCTTTGTTCTCCTTTATGTTTCCAAGATTATAAAGAAACAGAATAATGAATTTAGTTAACTTATCATGTATGATTTTCTCCAGAGATAAATGACAGGCACCAAGAATAAACATATCAAATTTTAGTCCTTAATTGTATTGCTTTTAATTATTTCATCTTTTCATTTATTTATTGCCTGCTTAGATTTTGCAAATGTTTAGGATAAGAATATAGTTTTCCTTTTCAGTGTTAACTTCAGACCAAAAGAATAACTAAACCTCTTCCCAAGATGACCGAATTTAATTAAAACAGTCTCACCAATGGGGAAAATGGGGCAGAAATTGTCGAGTAAAGTTTTCACGTAACATTGCCCCGGTGGAGGTAAGTGCTAACAACGAGAGTCCCAGTTCCCTTCTCCTACCCCCTCTTTCTACGGTTGTTTACCCCTGTGATGGAACTCAGAAATCAAGACAACCTCTAGCTGGGAAAATACCTGGGGACGTACCAAAGGATTTGGTCTCTGTCTACCTGCGCTGGCCTGCTGAAGCGGCCGGCAGGCACAGCTACCTGGGCGCAGAGCGCAGTCAAGGGTTGCAGTGAATCTGTTGAGCTGTACAAATCAAAACTGACCAAAGTCTCTTTATATTTCATGCGGTCACACTAATCTTCTTGTTGCCAAGTTGTATTGCATTCTGAAACTGCACATATATTAACAACGGTAAAATTGTTGGTGGATTTTACCTAGCACTGTATTAGAAAAATCATTCAGCTTGTAGCCTTTTAGAGCTTTATGAAGACTAACATTGATTTAACATGTATATGTGTGTTGCTGGATGTACACAGGTTTATATATAAAAGTGATCTTTGACCATCTTGTTTAAAGAGATAAAAAAGTGTGTGTATGTGTGCACTTGAACATATTTCTGTGTTTGTATATAAGTGTATACAATATGTTTACAAACAGAAATGGAAGACGTTAACTATCTCAAAAAGCCAACACACACACCAAAAAGCCAATAAATGCCTTTCAGCGGCCATTTCCATTTTGTTTTGTAGTTGTATATTGAGCAGTAAAGAATGGTCACAGCACTGGGTGGAAAAATTACACTTTCGTTAAAGTCATTTTATTCTGAAAAAAAGTATCAAATACTGCTTTGGAGTGAGCCAAGACTGAGGGGAGGATCATGTCAATAGAATGGTAAGAGTATGGTTAAAAAGGAAGACTAAAAGGAGAATGAAACAAATAGAAAACAAATCTCTCTTTCTCAAGATTCTAGCATTTATCTGTAAGAGATACGGTTCACTGAATCCACGGGATTGGGAGATCCACAAATAACTCCCTGAGGAAAATGAGAAAGGCAAAAAAGATGAAAAAGACTTTGGCAAAAACAAAAAAAGAAAAGAAGCTGTCCCCAAAATATCATGAGCCTAAACAGTTCTGTGTGTAAATATCATATCTGTATTATTTGTTCAAGATTATCTGAGTTTTTGTGAGGGATTTCATCCTAAGGCATGGTATGCTTTTCTGTCTAGATTTCTAAAGGCTCAGTCAACATGTTATTAGATGGAACTTCTTTTAGATTCAAACACATCTTCCTGGAGATACAAGCACCTTGTATAAACTTTTCAAATAAGGCTGATGAAAATATACAGCCTTATTTAATTGTGAACTATTTCTAATATATGATACCATGGGATTTAATGACTAAATATAGAATAGTTTCTTTCCTGAAACTGTAATTTCAGGGCTCTGTTTTGTCTTTGAACAAAACACATGATTAATCCCAGTGCAGGATTTACAAAATCCGCTTTTATCCATAGGATATATTCAAAAAAGAGGAAGTAAAATGTGACGTGTGCTAAACGTATCAGCTCTCACAATTAATCAACTTTATTAATTGATCTAGTCAAGTGAAACAGTTTGGCAGATAAGCATGGGAATTGTTTCTGCAACTTTCAATACTAATACATATCAAACACAAAAAAAGCTTTAGAACAAAGAGGCCAGTGTGATTTATTTGTAATCCCCTTAGTTGCTTTTTTATTTGTTCTTTCAGATTGCAGAGACTAAAAGAATATGATACTTACCCAAATCCTTGGATTCTTTCCACGCAGAAGATTTGACCTTAATGCTTTGTCTACATATGCGATAAAATCAGATGGCTTCTAGTGATCCTGGTACAGTCATTCATTCTTTATACAGTTTACTTAATTGAAGCACGCAAGTGAGGTAACTTATGCCCACCCTTCTTCTATATCTGCACATGACTGGGCTCGTGTTTGCCTTTAACAAAGGATGAGAGTATGGCATGTTCTCAGTTTATCCTGGGAGCCTGTTCAGCAGGGGAGGAAGCTGGTCAAGGTCCACTTCATTGCCCTCTATGTGTCTCAGCTGTGCTTGATCTCAGCATCTGCCTCCAGAAATATTTCAGTTAAAACTAAGTGAGGAAGGGACATTAGAATCCCACATCATATATTCCCTAGTAAGTAGGGAAGCAAATTTCAGTACCCCATTGGGAACAAAGTCTCAAATCCAATGCATGCCTAAATGAGCCTTTGTCTGCTCATATCACAACCTCACTGGCCTTTCCTTTCTCATGTCATCATTTTGACATTTTAGAGCCCTGAGCTGTAAACCTCAGGATGAGATCTCTGATGAGATCACACTGAGGAAATACACATTCCCAGTTAACCACTGACATTTCTCTCATCTGTTTGGAGTTGAGTACCAGGGGCTCTAAAATGAATTTCATGCAGAACAGAACCTGAGCTTTTGAAGGAGGAAAGTTAACATACAGGAGATAGCTGGAAATATGTAGAAGGAATGCCATTTTATTTCTGTATAACATTAAAAGTGAGGATGCAAATGAAAATACTTCATAAATACTAATATGCAGTGATGGAGAACCTTCATAAGAGATTTGACTTTAAAACATGATGTTAGAAGATGCAAAGACCCTCAAGTCTGAAGCAATATGAATCCTAGGAAAGACAGACATAACCTCTTAATGTCTTCTGCATATGAAGCAGTCAGATAATGAAGGTGCTTTTCTACATTTAGAGTACACTTTTCACCAGTGCACCTTCAACTGTTTTACAAAGGATGTCACACCCCTGCTCATGTTTCACAGGCAATAAGAGGGACCAGAAAGTTAAATAACTTGCTGCAAGTCACTTCAGTTAGGCAGTGGCAAAACTGGGCCTGGAATGCAGGTATCCTCAGCCCCAGTCCAAGATCTGACTATTAAGGCAGAAGTAGGACCCAGATTTCAGTCACAGCTTTGTTACGGGCTGAACCTTTAACATCAGTTAAGTCTCAGAGTGTTTCATTTTTGTCTCATTTGACTATAGGCTCTTGCCATGCAGCAAAATACAATTCCAAATTACATCCTCAGACACTAGGTTTGACTCTATTATCTGAAAACACGGCTATTCCATCGAATACAAAGAGTCTTTTGCAATCTAATTCACAGATAAATGCAACTGAAAAATCCCTGATTTTCCTTCTAGCTTCTTAGTCTACCTACAACCAAATAGCAGGTCTTCCTAAGGACTGTAAGGAGCAATAGCTTTAGGGGTTTTTTTCCGCCATAGACTGAAAAATACCGAGTTAATGAAAAAAAGATGGAATGCAATACTAAAAGGCCTAAGCCAAACCCCCTTGAATTCTCGTTCTTATATAACTGCTTTACAGCTCTACCTTGTCCCCTCTGCTTGCGACATTATGATAATACTCATTAACATTACCTCCTGCTCCATTCTGCTGTTCTTGTCATCTTATAACCTAATATGCAAAGATACACTGAAAAATAAATGAGGTACTTAGGATCGCCTGGCTACAAGACTGAATAGTAAATACTTCTGGATAAGAATGAAATGAATGGCTGATAGCCAGACCAATAGCTGCCTGGCAGAGTAACAGTTACTCAAATTTATTTCTGATTAGGGATATGTCAAAATACCCAGAGCAATTCCAGATGCAAAAGCTTGTCAAGGGCATCACTAATATCAGTTACAAGGTGAATACTGTCAATGTTTTCTGAAATACTGGATTAAAAATCAGGGGATAAAAATATCTGGGAGGAAAAATCACAAATGATGGCCAACTTTGGATCAGATTCTATAGTTTCAATGTTCCTGACCAATTCCAGCCAGACTGAGCTACCCTGATCTCTGGAAAACCATATGTTCCAGAGACCTTTTGTTCAAACTTGAATCCCAGATCCTTTTGTTTTCCCCCTCCAAATTAAAAGCAGCTTTCAAGAGTAGTAGTTAACCAGAACCAAGAAACATTGCACTTTGAACTCCATTGCTCAGAAATGTTATGTCAAAGCTGAACTTAAATATTTTTATTCTTACTCTTATTCATATTAGTATGTTGGGCCTTGTGTTTTTTTGGATCACACAAGGTGGCAGAAATCCTGCACATAGCACAGTTCTTTTTTTCCCCACCACTCGGATTAACAAGTATAATGCTTGTAAAGTATTAGTAGGTTGGGGCCTGGATCTTGGCTCTGCATGTGAGGGCATAAGATTTCTTTTTAGATTCTGTGCCTCAGATTAGTATTCTCTTTACACTAGATAAAACATGGAATCTTTCCAAGATTATCTATTAAAAAGAAAACAATATTTATTGGGAAAAACAAAAATAGTAAGCTAAATAGCAGGAAGCAGTGCATCAGCCAGAAAAACATCATTCGTTATGATCAGACAAAAATATTCAGTGATCAGAAAGTCACACTCGCTTAGGTAGATGGAAGTGAAGAAAGAGATGGGTTCCATATAGACACAGAAACTGGTGAAATTTAATTCAATATTTATTCAATAGTTTTCCACTCTCTGAAAGCTGCTATTATTCTTGCAAGTGATTAAACATGGAATAGCTGCAGTGTAGGTCACTGCAAAGCTAAACAGAATTGGCAGAGGTCATTTAAAATAATTGGTACAAGTATTACGAAGAACTGATATTTCAGCAGAACAAGTACTTGCCATTGATTTAAAGGAAAATTCTTATCTTGGACTTAATGCTTTTCCAGTCAAGCTCTGGGCATCTCCTATAGTTACTCACAAGGTTTCTTATGAAGCCCAACAGCAATGCACCACTTTAAATAATTCAGAAGTGGCTGCTTCACGTCTTCCGTTGCAGAGAATTTTAATGTATATGTAGATATATTATATAATGCTACTGGAAAAGGCCCCAGCACTCAAAACTAGTCTCAGTAACTCCTGTAATAAATACTCCTGGTGTGTCCCAAAGGACTGAGAGACAAACACATGCAGTTCCCTTCTGTACAAGCAGATACACTGAAGAAATGTCACCTTGCTCTCTTCTGAGTGAGAGGAACACGTACAGATCTGTTTAATCTTTGCTATACATGTAGGTGGATTAAGGCTGAGGGACAGTAGTTTGCACTCCTTCTGGAACAGATTTACCTGCTGAGATTTCTTCTGAAGCAGCAGAAGTAAGCGTGCAGTTTTTGGGCCTGGTGCGATTACTATTAAAATCAGTGAAAAAGGCTTTTTCATGAAAGTTCTGTGAGAGGAAGGTGATTGTCACACGAGTACCTTAAACTCCTCATAATTTGGGGTATCTGAGCAATAATTTGGGGCTGAACAATAATGGCTGCGCAAGAATCCTGCACAGCTACCAGACGGGCTGCTCTGGCTCATGCAGCTGCAGTCAGAGCTGTGCCTTAAAGCTTGTGTGGGCATAGCTACCCCTGGCATAGGCGTAGTTTGTTACCACAGCGAGGCTTGACCTGTAATTTTGGACTGAATAACCTTCCCTGCCTGCCTACATGCTCTCCAGCTTAGGTCTGAAGCTCAGTCTTTAACTGCTGCAGGGATCCCTGGAGCAGGGTCAAGCTTTCCTTTGATGAGAATACCAGCCAGCAAACAATGGTGTCAACACAGTAACTGCTCTCTGATTTTTCTGTGTCTATTAGTATTAAATATTAAAATAACTGGTACTAGTATTAATATTATTATTTGTGAGACTGCATTGCCAAGAGATGAGACCAGATGACTTCTTTTGCTGCTTTGCATTTGGTAAATCATGCAGATAAAATTCTGTTACAGGAGAACCTACATAGGCAGCTTTGGGAGAACTGGAAAACTCATGGAAAAGTTGTTCTTACCAAGGTGATTGAGTTTCCTCTGGCCAATGCTTGTGATGATCTGCTCTACAAGGTGCTGTTTCACTGCACAAATCTAAGCTAGATAACTGGTTAAAGTATTTAGATCATATATTTGAAAGAGTTACTAAATGATATCCAAGTACCAGGCCCAGGAAAGGGAGGCAGCTGCTTCTGAATAGAGCAGAGAAATATTTTGCTATCTAAGAACAGACATAAGAGTCTCAAAAATTGGGAAAAATAAAGTGGTTACTGGACATCATGAAATGATTCAGCAAAACAAATCAGAGCACTGATAGGAACTTTAGAAATATGTCAAAAATACTGAATAATAAATGAGTACTTTTATAAAATCTTTAAATCAGTGCCACATTTAACTATGATATGTGATAACACCAGATACTTATTAAAACACTTCTACTCAAGGTTACTTTCAGGGCTCATGAACGCTGCCATCTGGGAAAACTCAGTTATCCAACATATACTGCTAATGTTATTTATCACATTCTTTTCCCCAGTATTCAAAGAAAAAAAGAAACTCCAGGAATTCCAGTATGTTAGTATTCAAACATACCAAATCAAGTTAATCTGTTCCATAACCTCCCTGACATCTCCGGGTTACATCAGAGACATTGTAGACTATACTGTGGCACATAAAAGCTTTTATAATTCAGTGCTAACCATCCTTCTTAAAAATTCTCCTAAAGCACCAACATCAAAATCAAGAGGTGAAACTGACCCAGAACAAAATTTCAGGCTATAAAAATAAATCAACAATGTAATTATTTTGGGGAACAACTGCAATTAGGAAAGATTAAATTCAAGGACAGAGTAATGCATTTTATGACTTTGCTAAAATTCAGAGGTATGACTAGCTTGATTTACTCTTTATGGTTGATTAGGTCACCAGATAAATAGCATAATTAGGAATAATAATAAAACCCCTGAAGTTCAGAAAAGACACCAGCCAGCTTTCCCTCACAAAGAGAAAACATATGCGCCTTTGAGCAACCCATAACATAAGATGTATTTCAGGTGCCATACATTATCTTTCTTCTTTGAATCCCATTGTAGAACCCATATCCTCTCAAAACTTTTTGTCATCAGTTCCTGCTTACATCAGTCATACTCACACGTTCTTCATTTCTAAATTTGCATTTTGGATGCCTTTTTTTTTTTTTTTTTGAGACATGACAGGGTCATAAAACCAACTCCAGTGAGCTACACCAAATTAACAGATGAAATGGTCTGTTAGGTTTGTTTTCACCACCATCATCATTAAGTACAAGGCTGGCTCATTATGGGAAGACAATGTTTAATCATCCTCCAAATTTTGCAGATGGATTTATGCCTGTGAACATCCTCCTCTGTGATGCTCAATAGCCAGGCACATTCTGTTCCAACAGTCTGTAAACAGGACCCAGTTCAGCAGCCTGCTCTGATTTAGCAAAGCATTTCAGCATGTGTTTATGTCTTGTTGGTGTCAGAGGAGTTTAAGCCCTTACTTAAAACTAATAAACCCACAGGCTAGCAGAGACTTGGCTTGTGCATGGGCTTTAATGCTTTTGTGAGCTGGAGCTCCAGTCTACCATGAGCGACAGAGGGCTCTATCTAGACACCTAGATGAAGCAATGCTGATGAGTGCATCTTGGTTAGCCAGTGCTAGTGCTGCAAATAAGAGGATGATAACAATGAAAAACAGAAGAATTCCCAGAGTATCAAAAAGTAGGAATGAATGGTGAACAGCCATTTCCTTCACAAGATTAGAGGAAATCTGAAGCAGAATTAAAAATTGGCATATAAGCCAACGCTTGCCACCTTCTTGTCACATTCCTGGCAGCAATTTAGGATTAAATTATACTTCAGGGAATCTTATCTTGGTTTAATTTCCAAGCATAATTAATTCCCTCCCAAACAGGTGACAAGTGGAGGTGACACTGCAGAACTTTGATGAGACAAATGAGCAACGACACCCAGGATTTTGCCAGTGAGACTCTACTCCAGCCTTGCCCTTCAGCTTCTTGACTGAAGAAATCATGAAAAGCATAACCTGCCTCCTCACAAAGAGTAGCCACAGTGATGCCACATCCGGCACTGAAGCTCGTTTTCCAGTTTTTCACTTACTGGTAGCAGATTTAAATAAGTACCTTAGCAAAACATATCATGACTCACTGGACCAAATTGCTGGCTAATATAATTCTACTAATGCCACAGAGGTACACAGTGCACAAAATTACTATGATATAGTTGACTATGTTATTCATTCAAAACTGTATTTTTTTTTAAAGGAGCCAGCTGCTGGGTGAGTCAAGCTGAAGCGTTATGACGAAGCCTGGTCTCTCTCCATCACTGTGTACTCAACGTTGATGGGGTTTAGCACATGGGTATCACGAAGAAATCATCAACTGCTAAATATCATGACAGAAAGAGGATATCTGCTGTATGTATGGTTACTATGGGCTAGAAATAAGGGCCCAGAAATCCCAAGCCATCCAGAGAACAGAAAGCAAACTACAATAATGAGGCAAGAGACTCAGGTCCAGTAGTGCATCAATTACTTTTTAGGCCAGTGTGGTCTAGGCAAAGTGCTCATATGAAATATTAGGGAAAAAGATGTTCTTGGGCCATGCACTATGCAACAGATTTCTCAGACGTTTTATATTTGAGAAAGCTATTCCCTGAAAGTTAATGCTTTCTTAAAAAAAAATTAAGATATACCATTAGCCATTCTGTGTGTTCAGAAAGAAGAGCTCATAAAAGGTGAGCTAAGAGCAATGTGTGATGATGGAAAAAATTCAGACAGGGAAATATAGTGACTAAAGACAGATATTATCTCTCTGAGAACTCATACATACCTAGTTGAGGATCTACTGTGAAAACCAGTGAATCACGGGAAGTACAAAAAGGTTCACTTGTTTGGGGGTATTAACCGAGAAATAAAAATTGCAACCTCCATTTTGTACCCCCAATCAAAGGTTGTTTCGCATCAAGGCTACAATACTCATTAGAAACGAGGGATGTAGAACAGGCTGCCACCGGTGGCAGTAAAAAAAATAGGGAGAAGTGTGGATCAAGAACAAACCTTTCCCTAAATGAAAAATGTATGAAAAATATGCAACAAAGATCAAATAAATGATATACTGTTAATTATATGCTTTGAGGATGGGAGATATGGACCATCCCAATGTAAACACAGAATTCCTAGATGAATGACAATAAGATGATACAGACAACTTTGACACTGGTACTGGAAGTTAATTAGACTTCTAGCTCTCTGGCCTTGCATAAACTTAGTGACAGAGCTGTGAGCCAAAGCACCCTTCTCCTCAAATGAGTATTATGAAGAGAACAAATTGCTATTCTCTATTTTCTCCAACTTTTAAAACATAATCTCTCATGTATTAGAAAGGGGGAAACTTTAAAGTGGGTTATTTTTTAACACTCCTGCTCCCAACCAACCCATTTTGAGGGCTTTCTCTACAAAGATAAAATTAAAGAAAGACAATTATTCTAACTTTCTTTCATTGAACAGCCTACTTTTGGCTTCCTGTCTCATCTCTTTCCCTGTATTCTTTAAGAAGAGACTACTTCAGAGATTTACTTCAGGTTATACAACTTTACAGAGCCTGTAGGTTTTCTTATTTTGCACTTAAGAGACTTGCACATTCATAGTTACGCTCTAAATACAAATCGGTCAATACATAAATAATGATGCATTATTATTTTATTATCATTAATAAATAATAGTAACAACAAAAAATTTTGCCTGAGTCAGAACTCCGCGGTTTGACTCCAAGATTGGAGTTTATTTTTTGAGCAGGAACGGAAGCAGTAATGATGGGATGCTACAGACCAGCATCCCAATGAACAAAATGAAAGGCATCCATTTCAAATAAGCTCATTTTTCCTAGGAGGCTGACGCAGTACTAAAAGTGATTCGATGTAAGACAGCCATGGGCCTATGTGAGTACAGCTGTGCAGTAGGTTCACTGTTGCGGACATACAGAAAAAGCATGACTACAATTCACAGGGAAACGAACAAACTCTTCTAGTCCCCGCTTTCTCTCTTCCCAGGGAAAAGATGGTCATTTAAATAGACTAAGAGTGGACTTTTTCATGCTGAGGGTAAACTCACAGCAGTCAGAAACTAGTTAATAATACGAGAATCTGAGGGAAAGGTCCTTTTATTTGGCTGGTGGACAACAGTACAGGATGGGCAACTTCCATCTAGCTGTGAGCAAATAACAGAAAAGATTAGTGGCCAAAGCACAAGATAGGAGATGAAAAGAGGATTAATGTGATGTTTTTCAGCAAGAGGGCTTTTCCCCCAAGCTCTAGAAAAGATACATTAAGAGTAATCTAAGCTCTTATTTCTAACATAGCCAGGAGAAGGTTTCACAGCCAAGAATCTCTTTCTCATTGTGTCTTTCTTTCCTAGAATCTGCCTATGGAGTTAGCATCTCTTCAGTATATAGCGCTGACTAATGCTTTGCAAAGCAAGTACTAGGTTATCCATTAGGAACAATAACCAGAGTTATTTCTAAACACCACCATATTTAATCATAAGATTTGGAGGCACTGTCGTCTCAGGGCAGGAGAGCGCTGCCAACTCCACGACTCCTCCAGCTGGCAGGGGTACTGTTCAGGGGCGGCACAGGCAGAACTTGCTGTACTTAATGAATTAAGGTATTGTCAGGTTTTGCATACAAACCCAAAGGGTGAGGTGCTGCTAAAATGGCAATGCCCCTACCTGCAACCCCTGATGGGTCAAACAGAGAGTCACCTGTGTCTTCATGTCCGGCCTGAACAAAGTGCAGGCATCTCACAGCCCCTTGGAAGTGGAGGAGCTGTGAAGGTGATGACCCATGTGTGGGAATGGTGGGACACCCTGGGGCGGATTTCCTGGTGGGAACTGGTGAAGGGTTTGTGTAAGTGAACTTATCCACTGGGTTGGCTATAGGTGAGGAGGTAAAATGGTACAGAGAGGGCTGGATTTGAAATCCTGGGGGAAACATGAGGACTTAGAGGGTGATGGTCAGAAGTTAGATGTAGCTGCACAAGTGTGTGTGCAGGCAACCTCCAGGTGTTTCAAGACAAAAGCTTTTCATTTAACTCCCACACAAGTTTGCTTTGCAAAAGGCTACTCAGCAGGCTATGTCCAGAGAGCTCAGACTTCATCTGGGGTGCTTCTTTATGCTTACTGTTAACAGCAAAACGACAAATGATCACATATGTGACAGTTATCAAGTAATGGGCGCTGTTCAGGAAATTGCCAGTGAAAGTCAGTCTCCCGCCTCAGCCCTCTCTCAGCATTGAGTGGTTGGGACTGGAAAGCATCCAATGCGAAATGAGGTTTCTCATTTCACATTGGATGAAAAGGAGTCTGCTTTCCACCAGACAGATGTGCACTTCCCAAAATCCACCTCAGTTTAGTCAGATTCCACAGACAAAATGACCTCTGAAGACAATTGTTCTTGTCCCTGCAGGACACTGCATGATGCTGAGGCTGCTATCTAGCAGCCCTGACAAAGACGTGCCCTGAATGCAGGACTCCACATGATAAGACTGACTTAGGCACATTCCTAGACATATGCATAGCAAAGTGCCTAGAAATGAAAAAAAAGAAAAAGGACTGAAAATAACATGATTGGGGAAGTTTGAGCTCGGGGAAGTTTGAACTGAATTCCAAATCCTCTGTGAGTTGCGATATGTTGGTGCAGGGCCATTGTTTGGTGACAAGTACAGACAATGTACTTGCACAGAATGAATTTATTCCCTGCATTTCGAGAGCTTTTTTTAAAAAAAAGAAAGAAAACAGAACACACTGGGGAGCTTAGAGGAAACTTAGAGCGGTTTCAAAACATCATGTTTGCATTCTCATTTTTGCAGAAGTTCACACCAAAGACATCAAAATGGGAATAATAGGGAAAACTGATGTAGGAAGGAAAAGGAGTACCGATAAAGTCAAGCAGATTCTAAAATAGTACACTGATCTTGGAGATCTTCCACATAATAAGCACAGAGGCTTAATGTAACAAACTATACTGCAGCAATTTCATACTGTCCACGAAGAACAAAAGTAAAGGCATGGATCCAACAAAATGATCATATCACTAGTGACATAAAAATTAAGTAGCAACTATATCTACATTAGAGGACGTGATTTAGCATAATCAGGCACAAAAGCTGGATGCAGAACAGTCCTAAAATGTTGACTTGCAATTGAAAAACAGAGTGCAGAGTCAATTAAATAAACATTTTATAAGGTTACACTGCAGTGAACTGTCAAGACTGTAAAAAGTGACTGGACTGTCTGACTGTGGCAGAAACTAAGTGATCACTACTGCGCTGCTGTCCTTTAGCCGTTTATACAAGCAAGTATCACACTCGTATCTCAATGAGGCAGATGGGCTGGGAGCTGCCCTTATTTCACAATGACAAACAACAATTCTCTTAAGACAGCTTTTTCAATGCTTCCTTGGAGAAAATGGCAGGTCAAGTTTGGAATAGTTCTAAATATAACATTATGAAAAAAACAAAGTGCGTGTTTGGAAGGAAGTGGAGAATAAAAACATACTTTGGTATGGTATATGGTTCACTTTCTGTTACATTTTTCCCAGGGCTATTAGCAGTGTTAGTTCTCCAAGTAGTTTGTCAGAAGAAACCCTCTTGCACTCCGCGGCTCCAGTACTGTCATGACAACCTGTCACCAAAATGCTGAGGGATGTGTAAGGGAAGGTTTCCTTTCAACCAGCCTTCGTGGTCCGACCTTCCTACGCTGTTCTGTATTGTCAC
This sequence comes from Struthio camelus, assembly GCF_040807025.1. Taxonomy (NCBI): domain Eukaryota; kingdom Metazoa; phylum Chordata; class Aves; order Struthioniformes; family Struthionidae; genus Struthio; species Struthio camelus. The sequence continues at coordinate 129,920,430 of NC_090943.1, forward strand.
CAGAGACACTCAGATTTGAATCCCTGCACTCATCCCGTTTGAAATAGACATTGATAATTAATTTCCACCAGGGGATATAAACCCTTTCAAACCTATTTTTAGTGACTTCATTATAATGTTTTGATAGACCACGTGATCTTTAGACAGCTGAAATAGCCATGATTCTTCCAACTCAGCTGAACCGTACTCGTTTGCACCGATGAGCAACGTGGCAGGGCAGCTTCCTCCCGCGTGCCTTTCACTAGCTCATGTGTGACTGATGCTGTCAGGCACAAGAACGTTCCTCGTGGGCTTCAAGTAAAATTAAAGGGATTTTACAGAGCATTTCAGCTAACCTCCTACACTAAGCTGTGAATTCTGAAATAAGCTCAACTACAAATCAAGAGAAATCCAGATGGGGAGTCTGTTAAATAAACAGGAGGTGGGTTTGTGGTTTGGTGCTTTTTTGGTAAACGACTTCTATTGGTTTCTGCAAGTCAATTACTACATTAACATATGAGGTTCTTCTAAGAGGAGCTAGCTAGACTTTTTAGGCTGATTTTTTTTAGACTGATTATTTGTGAATACTGCAAGTTATTAGCCTAGTTCTTTGAGAGATTTGTCATCCTCTCTTAGAAAAAATATTAAAAGATGTTACATGTAATAACATACATTATGCTAACAATCCCAGGCTGACTACTTTTCGAGAATGGCTTTCTTTTCTTAACGTGAACTGAATTTTATAAATGTGGCCATTTTCTTCTTTAAAATGCAAGGGTCTCACTGTCTCCAAAGAACATCTATTCTAAGTCTTTCAAAGCTTAATGCCAGAAATATTCCACCATGGTCCTGTAATGACAACATTATTTAATCATTTCCTGTCATTTCTGATTTTTCTTTAGTGCAGAAAAAATGTCACTTTCATTCAGGAAGTCTCCTCCATTTGTTTTGATGTGATTTATTTAAACATTATTAAAGGTGGAGGATTAACAGTAAAGGAATAAGATACTCAGGGCCAGATTCTGGTCTCTGTAGTCACAGGAGTAAGTCCACTGGCATTAAACTAACCAACACAGACAAAGCAGATGTTAGAACAGGACCTAGACTTCTGTGTTCCTCAGAAAGCCTATGACGGCATCTAGGACTCCCTGTCTCCATCAGAGCATCTTCAGATGTGTCCTTCCAACATATACATGAAGAGGTTTTGATATACTGAGGAGGAAGGTCTGTGCATTTAAATAGATATAGGAATTTTGTGTCATATTTGAAATACTTAATTAGAACAAGACTCCAGCTACAGATTCCTCTTCCAGTGCTGTGGATTTTTGTTTCTCCTTTTGACCCCTCATAGTGTCTAATAGACCTTCAAACTTTCCTGAGCCCTTTCTACCTAGAAAGCCCTCTCTCTAGGAGTCTGCGTGAAATTGCTTGCCCTAGATCCTTTGGCTCAGATGTACTTCTGCTGTCATCACCTGACCTTGCATTAGGTCCAACAAAATGTCATTTCAGTGGACGTCAATAAAAGCAAAAAGTTAATAGGTAGTCAGGAAATGGGAAGCCTGCTTCCCTTCCAAATATAAAATATAGCTCAAGAATTGGCTTGTCTCCAGGCTAACTCTCATTTCTTCCAAACTAATCTTCCCAATCCCAGTATGAAGCCATTCTGTTCACAGCTCCCAAGGGTTTCATGACAAGATCCTTTTTCTAAAATCATAAATGCAATTCTAAGTCTAGCAATCAGAGTTGGTCATGCTGTTCTGACTCCCCTTGTATATATACTTGTGTATATATTGGGTATACTGTCTCCTCAGAGAAGTAGTTCTTTTTGAGGCTCCTTTTAACAGACGACTGCCAACATCTTCCCATGTTTACTGAAACGTTTGGAGGCTTTCCAGTGTGGGTGGCAGTTCAATTGTGCTAGCTAGCGAGTCTTTTACAGAACTTGGCAAAGCTGCTACTAACATGCAGTGGTACGGAAGAAACATTAGTTAAATGTAATTCAGAAGCACTGTAAATACTGTACCACGTTGTTTGTAAACACGCCTCAATAGGTAGAAAGTTTGGACTGCGTATGTGCTTGCTGGACTCACTGCTCCAGTAAACGTGGAGAAATTATTCTGGGAAATCACACTGGTGACTAGCGAGAAGGTTTCTTCTCTGTGAATAGGCCTCTTTCAGCCTGCAACTCCCCTTGCTCCCCCCCCTCCAGCCCTCCGACGACTTCTGAGTCATCAGAAATAGCAGCTTCTCTTTCATCTGTTCTCTGTGCCCTCTCCTCCCCTTCCCCAGCTGTTTATACTCTCTGCTCTCCTCCAGTTCTGGCCTTTTTGCCCCCTTTTCTCACCACAAAGCCCCTCGGCTGCTCCCTCGGCTCCCACCAGCAGCTCCCTCTGCTCTTGCTCTGATATTCCACCTCTTGTGGGAGTCCTGGCTGAAATTCATCTCACCCGGCCTCGACTGACCCATGGGAGTTTGACCCACACTGGTTACCCCAGCACCCTCTATTGGCAATGGTGGAGGAGGCATTTCCAGAGCTGGAGGTATTCAAGGAAAGATGAGAAGTTTGTCAGAAGCAAAGCAGGAGTATTTGATTCGGTACCCCGGGGATGTGCTAAGTGCTCTCTTCACATCTCTTCTACTTTATTACTCCCTGACTCACAGGTAAACACCTGCTTAGTAACTGCATTGTCCTTTAAAAACCTCATTCGTCATAATCCAGGAAGAAAAGAGACCAGTGCTTATACAAAACTATGTCACACTTAGTTGTACTCTCTTCCTGTATCTATCTTAAGGCATATTAACACATACTGTTTGGATCATCTTTCTCTTACCAGCTCACTGACTGTACTCACACACTACAGTACAAAAAACATTCAGGAAAGACATCTGTGATCAGGACTGTAATTCACCTCCAAGTCAGGCACATACATTTCTCAAAGCGAGATACAAACTATGTGGAAGCCGCAAATCAGATCTTTGTTCCAAACCACTGCTCAAATGCTCTCAAAAGTGCTTGCTGTCCTGCATGACAAGCCTGGCTCAGGATAGCAAACATATGTTTTTATATTTTTCTTTCTCACAGTCTCTTAAGTATTTGGTTAAAGAAAAGAAAACAATTTTCTCATATGATGTCTGAGTTCAAATTCTGTTGCTAGGCTATTTTTTATAGCAGCTATTTGGGGGAGGTTTAGGAAAAGGTAATTTTTGTAAAAAAACTACTTTTGCTCATTAAATTTTTTTTCTTTGAAAATGCTGTGGTAATAGTAGTGCTGTAGCAGTGAAGGACATCTGTGCCCTCAAGTACATCCAATTTTTCCACCTCTCATCACCTGATCTGATGCAAGACGTGACATCTCCCTACAAGTCTGCCTGTTCTTAAGAGAGTTTTATTTTTCAAACATACCTCCAAAGCACTGCAGGAAAAACAGAGTTGAGGAGAAACATGTTATAATTCACTGAAAGCTTTTTACCACTGAGAATATGCTAGGACACAAGCTTGTTTAGGACAGCTTTTATACTGAGACAGACAAAACAAAGGCTGAACTGCTCTTTACTGACATTTCTTACAACACTAAGAGCTCCAAGACCCTTACCTTGGGTTTTGGAAACAGCTAGGGCTTTTTTGCTTGGCTAAGATCTACAGAAGGCTGCCAGGTGGGATACAGTGAATTGAATCATCCCTCAACTGGCTTTTCCCTTTGCATGCCAGAGGTACCTTCGTCCTGCGGTGGGCTCCTGGAGGGCAAGTGCTGCTCCCTGCAGGTGACCACAGGGGGGGCTTGTGAGGGATTTCTGCCTCTTGGTCTCTCTCCAGTAGAAGTCCTGTGATCACAGCCCCAGTCTGGGGCTTATCCTGATTTTTCTCATCACGTGGCTGCGCCAAGTTTAGTTCCCTCATCTAATCTTTTGCTACAGATAATATCCAGTCTTCTGGTATTATTACTACTTTCTCTACTCCAGCCCTCTTTTGTAATCACAAGAAATGATCTGGAAGAAGGGCTGCTTAGCCTGCTGACCAGCATTGCTTGCCTGGAGGAAACGTGTTATGTCCTCTCCATACTGGTGAATATATTTTTACAGGATACTGAACGTATCCTGAATTTACATATATTTTTACTTTGCTTTCTTTTCCTGTCTGCCCAGCACCTCTGGTACAGCACCTGGGATGAGTGAAAACTGTAAATGCTAAAGTGATACTTTTATAGGAATTCCAGATGAAGATGTAGTCAGTAGTTCAGATCCATCCTTTGTGAAAAGCTAGGTGGAGCTGCAAGAGAGTGTTTTTGGTACTAACACATCTGATAAGGTTGGGCTACATGGAGTAAAGTGTATGCAAACACCATTAATACCATCCCTGGTGGCTGTTAGCAATGGATTATCTTCCATAATTCATTTCTTATGGTATGTGAACACATTCTGTGTATTTGTGCTTACCTTAAGCTTTTTTAAATATTCATTTCTTTTCATAAAAGCTTGTGGCTATGTGCAGTATTAGAGTGGGCTACTTTGGCTTTAAAAAAGTGAGCAGATCATTCAAAGGAAGGCCTTGATAAACAGAATAATTTTGGTCCTGAGCTGCAGCACTTTTGAGCACAATTAGGCATTTGGAGACATATGGCCACTGCTTTTCTGCTCGAGGCCCCGGCCATCCAGGTGGGATCCAGACAGCGCTGGCTGCATGGTACCAGTGTGGTCGACCCTCCCCCGCATTAGCAGACTCATACCAGTCCAGGTGGAAGATCGGGACTTCCTTCTAATGACCCAACATCAGAAAACTGAGCTGCACGTTGACAGCCTTTCATTTGCCTTCGCCATTGCTTAGTTAATTAAAATGCTCAATATTTAGATTTGCTACAGGGATGCAAATGGCATGATGATGGCTTTGAGTTTGCTAGTGATTATGGCCAGCCTAAGAAAGAAATGGAACAGGTTAATGTTAATGGTAAGTCCATAGAAAAACTGTTAAAAGTTGTTTCAGAACAAATGCCAAGAAGGATCAGCTCCAAAACCAGAAATCTGAATGGGAATGAAAAGAGGCGGAGGACACTGATAGGGCTGAGGAGTTGTGTTACTCTGGATGCACAACCACTGGGAACAAAGAAGCTGGCAAGCAAATTAAGATGTACAAAAACAGCAGCTTCAGCATTTGAAAAGCATCATCATCTGAAATACCTGGACACCAAGCCTCAGCATGAGTTGAAGGCGGAGGAAAGCTGTTGCTCACTTTTGCCAATATTATGATAGGTGTGAGATATTGAAATCTTCTATGTTTTATATATTTTTTTTCACTGAACAACTATAGTGACAGAATCTCTTGAATGTAACTGAATTCTGGGTTCCACTTTGTATCATTCAGTTTTCTATACTGTTTATTTTATATTGTTAATGCCAGCAAGAGCAACATAAAGGTTAATAAAATCAGATGATGTCACCTGGAAGGACTGAATACACATACTGTAGAATTCATATGGTCTTACAAGTTTAAACAAGGCTGCTGATTTGCAGAGTGGTTTCTATATCAAGATTAGAGCCTTTTATGTTTGCCTTAGAAATATTTCCTAAAGTTTATACGGGTTGAACAGGTATTTAATTTTACTACTGTTTTTCTGCCTCTCCTTACCTATCGTTCTCTGGCTTTCTGTTTTCAAAATCTGCATATTTTTACACCTAGCAATAGCCACATATCAGCTTTCTGACAGCTGTAGTTTTTGTCATGGGACACAATCCGTAACACAATCAGTGATACAATACAAGTCAGTCCAGGGCTGCTCAGCTTCAGGAGAGTCTTTTGAAAACCGGGTGCCTTGGACTCCAACCAGTCTCTAGCTATGTGTTTTCAGCAAGAAGGCTAGTGGCATGCCAAACATACACATTCCTGTGTCTCTGAACTATGGGTTTGGAAGTCTGAATAGTGATATAAGAGTTCCTAGTGTCTCCTAAGCAGCTTGTAGAGCTCTATAATCCATCCCACAACCCACTCTAAGCAAATATCTCTTTCTTAAATTCCTCTTATTTAATCTTTCTTGAGTGTATCTCCATATACTTTCCTGTGTAGACATAACATGTCTACATTAAAAGAAAAGATTCAAATTAATATTATATTTGAAGCAAATTTCTGGGAGAATCAAAATATTCAGGGCCCAGGGTTTACATTTATTGCTTCTATTTAGTTGCCAGATAATCTAATTCATCTTTTATTTAGAAAGGAATACTTCAGCTGGGTCGAGGAGGCCAACAAGCAACTATATTTCATAAAAAAAAAGAGGCATCACAGCTAGTGGCTACATTGACATTAAAACGGATATTGATCTCATCAAAAGCCAACGGGCAAAACTCATTTCAGATCAAGGAAGGTGTATATTCTTCTCTGAAGGCCTTCCCATAACTATTGTGGATTTCAACTACAAAACAATTGAAAGAACAATAGGGATTGATTTATAAGGGAAAATTAAACACAGTAAATAGGGCTTGCTTGGCCAAATAAAGACTAACGTCTTTGTGCCTGCAACCACTCTTGCAGGAGGATCATGTTTAATGGGCCTGCTTTCATGCTTAGAACGAAACATGTTTATGCGCTTGCAGGTTTGGATCTTAGGATATGATCCTGCAAGTCTTTACACAGGTATTCTCAGTATAATCAGTAAGACTACTTCCTGATAGGTGAGTCTTCACAGATAGTCTGTAAAAAAAAGACATGACAATAAATGCTGGCAGCTTTTGGAATGGAATAACAATGTGGAAGGGGATTTTTAAGAGGTCACCACTAAAGAGTGTGGATAATATTTGATGTACTACAGAATAAACAAGGAAATATCTAAGCGATATAGACTAAATTCCATCAAAAATCAGGGGAGCTGAGCTCTTATTTCACGTGCATGATTCTGAAAATGATAATATAGTAAAGTATATGGCATTTCAATTGGACCAAAAGCCATCGGATTTTCTTCTGCTGTTGGTACCTTCAGAAACAATGTAACAACCCAGTGCTAAAACAGTAAATAATATTGGAATATCGAAGGCAACATAAGAATAAAGATGATGATGATTCTACAAATTGCATGTAGTTAAGACAAGCAGCACTTTCTGAAAATGCATGAGAATTATTAACAATTTATTTTAGCTTTGTGTTATCTGAAGGTTAATAGTAAAGAGCTGCTTAAAATGCTTCTATGTTGACAAAAATACGAGTATCTATGGCATTTGACTGCTGCTGGGTGATTCTCCATGTTCAGAGATGGAATTACCACAATTCTATCACAGAAGATCCCTTTGCTCTGGCAAAAAGAAGGCAATCTTCAGGTAACAAGCCTTTCTTACTCTTCTTCTAAACCTGTTCACTTAATAATAAGTGGTAATAATTTTGCCTAAACTGGAAAAACATTAAGAACAAAAACTACATTCTATTCATGCCGGATCAATGTACACGAAAGTTCTGATGCCGGCTTAATGCCTTTGGATTGATCCCCTATTTTTGACTACAGAAGATTACGATCATGAAAGGGACAGAATATACCAGCTGAGCAGACTAAATCAAAGATGCATACACATAAACAGGCTGTTGCAACAGATGCAAATAGCACCTACATACATACGAAAAGCTTTATTCATGTTTCTCGTATCAGTGTTAAACTTCATTAAATCCTAAATATAGCCTTGCAAAAACTTTCTTCTTATAGGAGAATAAACAATACTATGACTGTTCTATTGTCGGCAGTGATAAGACGGTACACTGGTACAATCTAAGAGAGACTGGTGTGGCCTTTGAAACATGTTCTGTTGTGAAGATCCTAAAACCAGTCATTAATTTATTAAATAGTTATCTCAAGAAAGATAGAAACTAATAAACAGTTATTTAACCCTTAAGACTCGGGCACTTCCGGGCCTCTAGTAAAATCAGTGCTTTGGAAAACCTGTGTTAATGTCTACACTACATACTTACTCTCCAAAGCATTATTAAGCAAAACTGTCAGCTTGAATGACTGCAACTTGAAAAAACAGGTTCTCCTTGGCAGCTAGGAAGCCCCATATTTCATGCCAAGATGACATCTGCCATTTACAATCTCTTGAAAAAGACAAGAATCTCCACTACAGTGCTGTAAACTCATAACTTTTATCTTTTACTCTCATATCCTGCACTTTGAGCTTCAAAGATATTTGCTTTTAACATATGCAGAAAGAACCAAGTCTAGAAATGACAAAGATAGACCTTGGCAAGGTGACAGCGACATTTGGTGCTTGCTCTTTTGCTACCATTTGCTGCATTTTTAGCCATACAAAATTCTCAGGATTAAACTGTGTAGGAAGTGATGTCTTCCAGCCAACAAAATGGCACAGTGAATACTGCCTTAATGTAATGACAATATATCTACAATCTAACAAACTTTGACAATGCATGCGATAGTGCTGTTTTCTATTTTATTTTCGTTGGTCAAAAATATTTCACAAAATATAGTTTGGCATCAAGCCACTTTAGCAGAAAAATGAGATAAGAAAAGGTACCTGGACTTATCCATATCTCTTCATAAAAATAAGTACTAATAATAAAATAAGTACTAATAATACATAACATGTCAGCAGCAAGTGGAAGAAAAGGAAACCCTTATTTTAAAATACCATACGTATTGATATCTGCATTCACAACAGCTCTGGAGGTTTCTGCACTGCAGGTGGGAGCTTACCTAAATACAAATTGGAGAGGCCTCAGTTGTCTTCTTTCACTCCCCCACCTGCCATTAGGTATAAGCCTAGTTAATGTGCAGAGCCCCCCTCCTATAGCTTCTACGTCACCTCCTGTTCTCAGCGTAGAGCTGCCTTGGGCGGATAGAGGTCTAAGCATAATCTTTCTCCCAGCTTTCTGCCATGCACAGAGTTTCCTTTTGCTGCCTAGAGGCAGCACGGTTATTCTGAAGAGTCACAGTGGAGTACTACATCTAGTTCCATGTATGCTACAGATGTATACGATAAACTCCTCTTACTGTCCTAAGAAGATTCAATACCAGACCACAACAACTGAATGTATATTAGAAATCCATATAGGAGGCATATTTCTGTGTAACTTGCTGAATAATTGTCAGTGAAATCTATCATTTCATCCTGGATTTCTCTACAGCTGCCTGGCTGAAGTTTTCTCCGCAACTTGCTCTGATACGTTGTGCAAGGTTTCTTTGCAACTAAAAACCTTTCCACAGTTTAGCTAGGGCTTCTTATAGCGTGATGGTGTATGAAGTCTTGTTCCTTTACACAAAAAGCTAAGGCAGTTTGTTAATTGTGTGAGTTTCTTTAGGAGGAAAGCCCTGCCCACTGGAACCCAGCACTCTGAAGGGCTGTTACAGAAGTGGTTCTCATCACTATTTCACTGTCTTCTTCCACAGGGGAGGTTTCTGCAGCAAGAAAATTAGAAGTATGAATGAACAAGCCCAGTATTCATTGTAGCTATGTGTTATTATGTACCCGCATATCTCAAACAGACGGGCTCCACGAAGAACTGGTACAGATCCTGGACGCTTTCAGATTAGGGGATTGCTTCCAACAGAGGTTTCGGTTTGGGACTGCATCTCGCTGAGAGGTAAAGAGCCACCACAGAGATGGCTGTGACTGGTTTGTGTTTATTCAGTTCAGTGGCTGCTTTCAACAGAAAGTGTATTAGCTAATTTCCAAAAAGCAGGGGTAATCTTGCTTCCAGTGACTGCAATTTTGTTTTGCAATTACCATAAAAAGCAGCCCCAGACTGACTTTTTCTCCAGGGTTTTTTAATTTAAGATCTGAGACCCACTGAACTTTCCTGTAGCTTCCATGCAGATGATAATTCATTTCTATTCTTATTTGCTCTCCCAACAACACTGGGTATGTGTGTGTGTGTGAGTGGGAGACCTACAGTTGCTGGAAGCTTGTACACAGCCTGAATTCTCATAAAATAATAACAACAAATGAAAAATGCAATAAAAGACATGACATGGCTTTTACTAGCTAAATCTAATTTATAATCCAAAAGCTTCCTTTAATATAAAATGTCATCGCAGTAAAGACATGGTTATAAAGCTAATAGCAAATGCAATGAAAGGAAAGAGAATCCAGAGCCACGTTGTTTATATCTAGCCAGTCACTTATTGTCTCCACAGAATTATAGTACGGCATAAAATTAATATTTATCTTAGTTTTACTCATGTTACATGAAAAATTAAAATATAAGAAAAATTAAGAGGTGGATTATTGGCTTATTTTTTGTGGAAGTTCACACTGCTGTTAACAAGGGGAGGGATTCATCTTGATACCAAAATCACATTCTGTATAGCTTTCATATAGAAAGTCAGGAGCCAGGTCTTGAAAAGAATGTGGGTGCCCTAAACAGGATCTAGACAAATTTCAGTTATCTAAATACAGAACTGTATTGCAAAAATTTCCCTTTCATGGACTGTTCAGGTACCTGTATTTGCTAGGCACCTTCCCTTCAGGCACATATCCAGTACTCTCTCATTTTGAGCAATGAGGCATCTGGCTGCTAGGCTTGCAAAGAAAGAAGGGGAGACACAGAAACAACACCGAATAGCACCTCTAAGCTCCCCTGGAGGGATCAGATGGCCCAGCACAGTGCCTGGGTCTCCAGAAACCTGGAGGCTGTGACTGCCTTGCGCGGAAGTACGGCCAGAAGGGTAGGTTGCCCTCCCTCCCATATCAATGCCTAGCAGGTACTGATAGGACACTGGCCCAGGATGAGAAGAACTGAGTTCAACACCTTTCTCATGCGAAAAGCGCTCAGGTCCATGTGTCCCACTGTGCTGGACTGGAGGTACTGCCAATGGGCTGACATGGATGAAGTGCTCTCTGCTCTAGCTGAAGTGATCATGAGACCTAAATCTCCGACTCTGTGACTATTCACTAGGCTAAGCTGCAATTCGAAGATCCATCTCCTAGGATTGTTTTAAAAGGAAAAAGAAAACAAACTATTCTTTTTAAAGAGTAGGGACAGACCTCTCTCCTCAGGAGAGAGGCCTGGACTCTGGCTCCTCAGAGGAGCCAGAGACTGTCCTGATTTGGACACCAGAGGGGAGCGTGACTGATGCAAGTGTCCACGGTTTCCTGCTGCTGAGTGCTGAATCATCTCCTATTGGAACACGTGCATTTTGCATTGCTTTTCCAGGTGCTTCGCTGCCTCCACCAACTCTCTCTACATGGTCATCAGGGACCTAACTCAGGGTTTTGGAGTCCACTTCATGAACTAGACTGAGTACCAGCCTCCTAAAAATGAGGAGTGGCAGCATCTGCTATGGAGGCAATCTCCTTGGAGGATTCAAGAGGCTTCAGAGTCTGTGGGTCATGGTTAGAAGCTCTGTAACTGGCCTGTGCCTCTGTTTCTCGTTTGTGGAAAGAGGCTAGGAATATTTCTTTTCTCCTACATTTTGTCTGCTTTATCTATTATGTGCCATACTGTGAGACTTTTACTCAGAGAAGTGAACTGTAGTACTTTATAAATACCTTTGACTTTACAGAAACTACCCATCAAACTCCTCACCAAAGTAAGGCAGAGTTACTTACAGTCTGTCAGCAGTATGAGAAGAGTGAGTGAGAGAGCAGTATGAGAAGAGTGAGAAGATCTAATTTTGATAGGTTTTGATAGGTTCATTTCCTATGACCAAAATCCTAATAAACACCTCACGGTTTTTACCCGAGACACACTTCTTCTGCACAGTCTATGTATTTGATTAGCCTTTGAGTAGACCGGGCAGGAACAGGTGATATTCAAATTCATTTTCTATAGGGTCATTTTAACAATTTAGTTTATGGGAATAGGTTCACAGATGAGTTGTGTGGACATCCAGTTGACTGGATGCATTCTGATACAGACATTTCAAACTGGAGAAGAGTATCCAGTAAAATTTATATGTGTCAGCAACATCTGGGCACTCTGCCAAATCACTCTATGCTTGTAGTTTTTACACCACTGGCTTGTGTGGCTCAGAAGTGTCTTTACTGACTTCAGCAGGCACCAAGGTGCTGTGGATTGTAACGTTAAGTAATCTTTAACAATGGGAGTTTAATGAGAAATGTTAGTATTACATGGTAAACGCTTCAACCCATAATTCCACTTCACATTCACAGTTTTAGTATTCAGACTTCCCTGGAAGTGAAATGTAAATTTTGGAAAACCTCCTAAAAGCAAAAAAGCTTTGCCCTTCTTTCACTAAGTTGCTCCTACGCAGACATGTTCTTTATTTATTAATGATCCTCTCAACCAAAGGCTGAATGAGAATTAAACAAAAGCCCTAGTCTGAAACTATTTCAAATATGAACTCCACGATAATGAAAAGAAACATTTCAAAGTTGAGAGAGGGATATCTTGACTCAGAGGTAAACATCAGGCTATCATTTTTGCTTTGGACTTCAGAACGAACACTAAGAACCATGAGATCCTACTCTCCAACTGCTTCTTTTAGCCTCATGTCATAAATATTCCAAGCTGATGGAAGCAGATGTTCATTTTTACACAGACCGCACCAGAATTCAAATATAGTTTCACATATAGTTCTTGTCTGCAGGAAAAATAATTCTGATTTGTTCTGTAAGTAGAATTGTATTTTATTGCAACGTTTTCCTGTAAGATAACAAGACCTCAGGTACATGTAAAGTTAAAAGCTATCTGTACAAGACATATCTGGGACCAAGATGAGGCTAGAAAAATGACCTTATGACACCAGTTAACCTTTTGAGAGCCCCCATGGAAGCACTCTGGGGAATTAGCAATGAATTTCAGGAAAAGACATTACAGAGTGGAGTTGCAGAAAGGTAACGTAAACAAGAGAGAACACTGCATTTTAAAGCCATTGACTGCCATTATTTTTGGTACGTTAGCTGCAATAATCTTCAACAAAAGGTGCCCTGAATAATAAATGTGAAGAATTGGATGGTACATGGAGTATATGTAATAGGGAGGGGGTGGAGATGCAATTACTGGTAACTACTCTGAGACTGTATAGAATGCAGAGCGTAGGCTATTTGGGCATTTTGCCATGATTCTGAGTTAGCAGTAAAGTTTTGCTAGTAAACCATGACAACCACTGTTTTTATTGGGCTCAGGAATGGAAATGTCTCAGTTTGCCACTCAGCTAAAGGATGCGGAGCACTTGAAAATCTGGGATGCTGTGGCAGCCTGAGGGTAGGATGAAATGGATGTAATGAAGCATTGGCGATAGAGGAAAGGAAGATTTTTAACAGACATGTTGAGTTGCATGAGCGAGACGCGCTCACGTAGTTTTACCTCAGGCTCCAACCTTTAACATCTGCAACTCATACCCTGGCAGTGTAGCACCCTTGCCTCCCTTCTTCCTAGGACATCTACATGCAAGCACAACAGACCTGGGCCACGGGGTCGGGGGTAACAGGCGTTTGCACCATCACCAAGGTGCATGCAGCTTCCACATTCAGGGGGACCAGAGCTGAAGGCACTCCTCTCACCAGTTCCCTGCGACATGATCCCATGAAACAGGGATGTCGGTGGCCCATGTCTTGTAATCCAAGGCATGGGCAGCTCCAGCTCACATCTTCTGCATTTCCTCCCTTCACCCAGCACCACCAAGGGAACTCAGGCAGATTTATTCAGCCTATTTGCTGGATAACTGAAAGCACTTGCAGAGTTTTCAGCCTGCCTGAGATAGGCAACCTGAACCATTTACACTTTGTACTTGCTAGACATGTATGGGTTCTTGTCTCTTATGGAGAAAGCCATATTCTCAGAAGAAAAACTACTGACAGTGAGTTGCAGAGTTAAATACTTCTCACTGAATTGCACATGAATTAGGAAGTACAGTAACTAGTCTCATATGAAATATTCAGTAAACCATATCATGATGGGTGTTTAATTAGTTTATACCCAGCTCATTACTGTTCAGGAACAGACCCTTTTTAATTGGCATGTGTTGACGAGGACAGAAATTCACCAATTAAATGCCTCTTCCAATTGGAAACTCAAGAAAATTAGCCACCAACAGCAAGCTAATGACCAGGCAACATGTCATTTTGGGGAGAAGGTGATCAAAGATGATCCAATCATCTCTAAAAACAATACTGAATTCTCAAAAATTTGTGCAAAGGTGGAGTGAATGGCTCACCTGGGACAAAAGATGAAACATTTCTCCCACTCATTCTTTTCCAGAAAAACTAGCAGCTCTTGGAAATCACTAGACTGAACTTTCCCTTGCAGCAGGGGATAGTGAAACCCTCTCCAGCTCCATTTCTGAATATGATAGCACTTCCCAAGGGAAGCAGATAGATACTGTCAATCTATATTTCTGCAATTCTCCAGACAGGGAAGTGTCAGATAAGCTGATCTAACAGCTTGCTATCACTGAAAGGGAGTCCCAGTGCACTCTTTTTCCACCTCTTCTGCTCCTCATTGCATGCTTCTGCTGTTATACAAGGTCTGGTACTCACTTGACCTTCCTGTAAGCCGATTTCATTCATTACTTTAGGAGGAAGCAAGAATAACAGGGCAAAAGAAAACGAATAGATGTCTTCCTGGCTGGGACGCTGAATTCACTCTCGGTAAGGTCTTATGAGGGCTATAACGGAGAAGCAGCACTGTGTGGCTGGGAGCAGGGACATTAGGAGTGGAGGAAGAGGGCCACAGAAATGGGATTGACCCTTTCAGCAGCACTGAGCCATCAGATCAGACACCATCAGGCCTCCAGCTACACATTCACTTTCTCTTTAGCCAATCGCTCTGTTCCTGCAGTGCCGCAGGACTAAAAACCTGCAGCAATTACTAACTTCAAGTATTCATGCTGGCCAGGGGACTACTAACTACCTTTAACTGTTGGCAGTAGTTCAAGTGCCAGTAATTCCAGGGCAAGGGATTGAGTTTAAATATTTGAACCAGTAGCTTGCACATGGCTTTCACTCCCCCCTTCTGGTAGGAGAGAACTGCTGCTGACTCCGGTCACAAAAAAAAGTGGTGCCAAAATAGGTTTGCATTTAAGTTTGACAAACATGCTGTATTATCACTCGTTCAGACACGTATGACTCTAAGGCAAAGAGAAGAGCTCTGGCATTCAGCACTGCCAATGCAGCCACTTTTATTTCATGAATTGCTTGAAAGGCAAGCCATGCACAAAGTGATAAAATATTGTAAAAATGACATAAAGCACAGCTGATTCATTCACTTGCTTTATGGGGCCAGGGAAGCTGTATGAAGCAGAGTCTGGGGTTTATGCCACAGAAATGATGAAAGGACATAGCTTTGGAAGAACCTGCCGTTCAGAAGAATAACCTGTGCCATCTACACACCTGCAGGTAATGAAACAAATGGCAATAGCTCCAGTTATTCCTAAGCACCTTTGCACTTTCTATCAGGATGGCAGTTACAGACATCCATGTGTGTGTACTCATACTTTAAAACTTGTGAGATGTTCCGTGTAACTGACTTTTTGCCAAATAAAATCTGCACTGATATTGAGAGCACTGTGTACACAAACCTAATTCAGGTGTTTCCTTAGATTACAAAGGGATCCATCTTATCACGTCATATTAGAAAAATAATATATACCCAATCTGAAAAGATAACTCCAGCTATTTTCATTTCATAATTTAATTTGGAAGAGCAATCAAGAATTTAATAATTTGCTATATATCACAAATACTAATAAACATCAACTATTAATACTAAATCTAGGCTGAAAAGATCTACTAGAGCCACTATACAGCTTCCATTGAACAGCATAACTCTTATTTATTGGTCCATTAACAATGAGGGAATTAAGCCCTGTGACTAGTTACAACCAAGTAACAACATCTAGATCATAATTAACAGGTTAAGGGTGTGAGTAAAATTTTCAAGTGTCATTTATGATATGACTTTCATCTAGCAAGTCAGGAGAATAATTCCACTAGTAGAACTGGGGGACCAAAGTCAAAATGAAGCAAACTGTATGTTTTTTTAAGAAAAGATAAATACAGCAACAACTTCATATTATGAAGAGACAAAATACTGGCTGCCACACAGCAAAGTTTCACAAGATCTAAGAATGCCTCACATTTAATATTAAATAAGTTCAGGGCCATTCTGACATGTAATCCCTCTGGTTTCACCAAGCCATTCAAGTAAAAAGTACAGTGGCTCCTATAATATATTCCTCCCAGGACAAACATGTAAGTGTAATACAGTATACTTCTCTTAATCAGGATGTGTGTAATCAGGATGGTGCCTTATTAGGATATGTCCCAGAGAACCTGTTTAGCTTAATGATAGTGAATGGTAATGACAACTGCTTAACTGGGATAGTATTAGCAAAAATTTCACTTAATGGGATACATGCAGATTGTGTCAGGGGGTTAAGTGATGTTTAACTAAGTGTGAAATTCTAAGCTCATGTCCTTTAATAAAGAAGTTGTAAAATAATAATTAAAAAAGAGATGGAAATGAGCTGTAATGAATAAAATTTATAGACTTCTGTTTATAGCCAACACTAGACTGCTGTGTACACAAAAAAAAATGTACTTCAGAAAAATATTTCCTTTTTTTCCTTCAGCTGTTGGTGCACAGATTGCTATTTTTCAACCATTTTCATTATTTGAAGTAATTGACCAAATAATTTTGGAAAATAGCTCTATAGCTGAGGCTTATGTGAAGCAGTTCATTGTCAGGCTTAGCTGTTCTAAACGTGAATTGTTTTACCTTGATAAATAAGCCACATAATAGCCTGCTGGTCTTTGGCTGCATGGGCATAACGCAGAATTGGGTTCACAATGAGACAAGCCGAGATAGGAATTTGGAATTCCTTGTCTGGTGATATTCTCCAACGTTGGCTTAAGAACTAAAGTTCTGTGAACGTCCCTCAGTAAATCCACTTGCTAAAACCTCTCGTGACAAGCAATGAGCAAAGGTGCGCTGGCAGGCATTGTATTTAGCAGTTCCATGGCATTTCACAGAAAACTGTTTCTAGTAGTAACTCAAGGGTCATTGCTGCCTCACGACTAACATACAGGCTCGGCTCGACGCGAGGGAGAGCAGTCGGTGAGGATCAATCCGTACCTGCCCTCTTCCCCTGCATGCAATAGGCACACACAGCAGGGCAACTCGTAGCTGCTCCCTCTCCCATCACCCATGGGTGCAAGGGGTATTATCCCCAATATAAACCTGGACCCCAGCATATTGCTAACCCAGGCCACCCTCAGAGCAGGGAGAAAGTCAGAAACGCCCTGTGACTGCTGCATCTGGGATACGGACGCAGCACACTGCCTCGCGCACCAGGCTCCCGGGGAAGCTGCAACACAACCTTCAGTTCTAGCTAACATAATATTTATGCAACTTGGCATCGTTTAGACTTCTGCTTTTACAGCTGCTTCAAATCAGGACAGCTTAATGAGGGACAACAAATGGCTGAGTGATGCCCTCATTAATGAAAATTTAGTACACTGTTCTTACAGGGAGATACTTCCCTTTGATATTTGGGGAAAAGGTGGCATTTAAGATTAGGTTGCTGGGCTGCTGAGTTGAGGTCTCTAAAGACCCCCCCCCCCCCCCCAAAACTTCTTTGATAAATATTATGGAGCTGTGCGAGGGACAGCGTGCAAAGTATGCGGTCCAAATATTTCATTGCTGATGTTTGCTGTTCAGCCTGTATGACGTCTCCTGCCCACTTTAAAAGCATTTAATGTCACAGAATAGTTGTATAGCATAATAGAGAATCAATTTACATAGGTGAAAGCATATTTTTGGAGGCAAAACTCTGTATCTGCTGGAGTTTATTTACTAGGGTAGCTACAGTGTTCAAGGACACGTGCCCCTGAGCATCACAAGTACAAGAGTACCTTAGCAGGGGCTAAACTGTAGCCAGGTGTCTGTCATGAGACACTGTTTCTTCTCCCTCATTGAATGACTAAACATATCTACGCAAGATCAAGTCTTCAGCAAATTACCTTTTAAAAACCAACAGAAATGTATTCACATTATTATTTTTTTTATTCCACGAGCATTCTTTGGTAAAAAACATCACTGCTAAAACACAAATAAAGAGATTGTGAATGCTGCTGATGAAAACAAAAGTGGTTGGTTTGTTTGTTTGTTTGTGTGTTTTGAATGAATTTTGAAAGTATATTTTCTAGTATTTTACATTCCCAAGTCATCACCATTAGCAAAGTAAATTGCAAAATTATTTATTGATTGCTAGGAAATAGAAGGATATTTACTAGGATGGGTCCAAAAATGCACAGGTTCTGTATCAGAAAATTCATCTTCATTGATGAATTTACAAATCTGTGTCAATATAAACAAAATGTTGGTTGCTGTGCATCATTCCTCATTTTTATCCTTAAGTGGAAAAAAAAATGTGGACAAGGTAAAACTGTTTCATCCATCCAATTTCAAATTGCTTCATGTGAACTTTCTGTTTAGATTAGATTAAAATATAATGAAATGATGTATCAATGACAAATGGTACATAAATTATAAGATATATCAAATTACATCAATATATCATTGAATGTATTTTGAAACCGATTTATCACCAATATTGCACTGCTTTGACATTATGAAAAAGTGATGTAATACGGCTGGGTTTATTCACTTGCTTATTTTTAGCTTTTGGAAGCAAGAAATCGTTTCCTGTTTTTGCCTTTCATTCTTGTTCAGAACTTGAGAAATCACTCTTGATTCGTTTGATTGCCTCTGCGTTTGATTGCATGGCAGTGGAGTTGTTTCTGATTTACCATGTGGAAACCCAAGTCTGAACTTGCTAAAGAGACCTGATCAAGGTCTAGTTGTGGAATTACTTCTCATGCAGCAGGAGTTCTGGATGTAGCCCATTCATTAGTAGGCATTCTCTGTCCCTCTCTCCTCTGACACACTGGATTTGACTTTGCTCTAGCCTGAGATATTTAGATATGGAGCCTCAGACACAAAGCCTGTCTCTTTGTCTAGGGGCAGTACGAACTGAGACTAATTGCTCTGGAGTCTCCAGCTCCCAGCGTTAGCTAGGATAGCAGATGTCACAAATGTGGGAGCTCATCCAGGAAGGAAATGCATTTAATATGCAAAAATATAAATTGTGCATGTGAAAAGTAATGCAGATAATTGAACATTTCTGCACAAAATAATAATTCACTGCAAACAAACATGTGAATCCATGTGAATCCAATAGCTATTTCCCCCGTACTTACTACATTTTATCAGCCTGACTGAGATAAGAGCACTGCCAGTTTTCTTGTGGTTATCATATGCAGATCATCTTCACATTCATGGGGATATTTTCCAGCGCATCATTATAGACATACATACGTCCATGGAACTGAATAAGATGTGTTAGCTATTAGACATCAGCTATGGCACAACTGAACATTGTCAAGTTACAATTCTAAGCACAGAAGCTCAGCAAACAGACTCATTCTGTCTGATTCTTGACTGTCTTTTACAAGAACAAGATTTCTTAAGCCTCTGGTGTGATAAATACAGTAGCTCACAGTCAAATTATGGTGAACTCTGAGGATTATCCAAGCATTCAGTCTATTTTCTCGTGACGTTTCCTATCGTAACGAGCATCTCCAATGAAGTAAATAAGAAACATATCTCCTTCTGCATACACATTTCTGAGGAATATCCCAAAGCGTTTCTGGATTGCATAGAGGGGAAAAAAAAAAAAAAGAGGAGACAGGGATGACAGAAAGGCATACACATCACAGCTGTGCAAACTCCAAAGCCTCATAATCTACAAGGGTTCTCCTCCACGCTGGTAATCTTTGTTATGTGTTGGCTGAGTTGCTCAATCCTTGGATAAGCCAGCCCTAAGAATGAGACTGCGGGTGCAGTCCCCGTGCGGGCGCTGCGGTGGCTGCAGGGCAGGGAAGTGATTGGTTCAACAGCCGACTCGTAAAGTCTGATTAAGTGATCTACCGTTGGCGAAGTCCTTCAGTGACCTGCCAGCTATTTCTGTGTCTAAGTCATTTGTGAAATAGCCCCAGCATGTGATGCCCTTGCTGACGCATGCACACGCTAACTGGACAAGGTAGCCACTGGCTTTTATATTACAGCTAGGAAAAAAGCCCACACATACATATGTCCTTTCATTTGTTTCTAATCCCAGTATTGAAAACTGTATGTTAGAGTGGAATGGGAGCATCATTAAAATGAGAAGCAAGGAAAAAGAAGAGAAAGAAAAACAAAGAAATTCCAAAAGCGTTTTCAGATTCTTTGATTAGCTTGAAATCATTTCCTTCCCATAGCAAAACTGTCAACCCATTTGAAAGATTCAAATTAGCTTTGAACACTGCGCTTGATCTGTCATTTTTGGTTGCTTTCTTGTGTACATTTAATGGAAATAATAGACTGGAAAAAAAAAAACCCTGTAAAGCAACTAAGATGCCCTTATTTCCAGGAGGGAGATGTCCCAGGAAGGACAGGTCAAAAAAATTAATCAATGACAACTTTTGTCAGTCCCACACTAAACAAATTGTCCTTTCACTCCAGAAATCTGACCCTTTTGCACTCCTGATGATCCAGTAACTTGCACTGTTTCATTTTCTCTGTGTGAAGTATTTATCTATATCAATACCTGAGTTGGAGTTCTGTTAGACATAATTAAACCAAGATCTGCACATACAGAGTAATGCTTTAAGGAAGATTCCCACAGCCGAAAGTACTGACACAAATTTTTCCTTTGGAGAAGGAGAAAATGAATGCATTGCTTGAGTGTGTTTAATTATGTAATGAGGTTAACAAGATTCACAAAAAAAAAAAAGAACTTTTGCTTATCTGAATAAGTCATTAGCACAATCAGAAAGGCTTCCCAGCACAGATGAGCAGGCTTATTTTCACTATCCATTGCATTTTTGTGCCTGGCTCCTATTCTCTGTGGCTTACACAGTTCAACAAAAATCTGACAGTCCCTCTCTGATATTCTCATTTACAGGTGCTTAAACCTGACAGGCAGACAATGCTTATGCGGCCAGGGCTGTGAGAAACCCATTTTCAAAAGATACTGAGATGCTTCTCCAGACATCTGGCCCCACTCAGACTAATATGAGAATGGACTTCCGCGTGTAAATTCAACAGCAGCCTTTCAGAAAGGCAAAAGTATTATGGAGCATGTTTTCAGTACCAGCCACATGGAAAGGGATGGCAGGAGATGTGCTCTGGAACTTTTTGGCAACTGGGACCCAGTTCAGCCTTCATCAGGTCAGTTAAAAGGCATCAAGGGACACATCTGGCAGTAAACCACATCCCAGCTGAACTGAAGAGAGTGGCCATTACTACTGAGATGGCAGTAAGATATCTTGTAGGACACCTAGAAGGAGTGGATGGAAACTACATCTTGTCCTAGAGCCTGCTAGTGACATTTGTACCGAGACTTACCACATCTAACAATAATTTCATACTACGGTAGCTTATAGCCATTTTGGAAAGCAACATGACGGCTGAAAGAAACTAACCTATTCAGCCTCTGCTTCTCTGTTTTCATTAGCAGAGTAAAGCTCAGCAGTTTATTTCAAACACTGAATGTAAAAATGAAAGGAGTTACAGCATCAGCTACAACACAGGGAATTGCTTCTTTCTGTTTCACAGACATAAACACCCCCTCCTCAGTCATGGAGGGAGCAGATGCCTGGAGCCAGGCTTCCTTGATTCTAGGTGCTCTGCTATATAAAGCCTAAGGCTATAAAATGCCTTCCAATTAAGCTCCTCTGCAAAGTAATTATTGCCAGTATTGCTCCTGTAAATTTCTGCACAGTCTCCAGTTCTGATGACAGATTGATATGTTTCCAGAAAAAAAAAAAAAAAGTGTTACCCACAGTGTCACTCCAACACCTGACCCACACAGCAATACATGACACAACCAGATCAATTTTCCATACAGTGCACCCTGAAGAATTAATTAGATACACAAATTCCATTAACGATCTCTTAAATGACTTGCATTCCTAATTTCCTGCACACAAATGGGAAAACGTATGCAAGATAGTGATTCACTATTATGTCTTCTGACATTTATTGTAGTGCCATTAATCATGCTTGGTTTGATTTTCATGTGACTCTAAAATGTAACTCTATAGGCTCCTATAGTAGTTCAGTATGAATTCATATCCACTTCACGACAAGTACTCCTTTGACTACTGAAGTGATGTGAGGGTAGATTACTCAGGAAGATCAGTCAAAAATGAGGGAAGGGTTAGGTGCCGGGCTGTAAAAGGCTGGAATTCACATTTCTAGCAACCAGCATTGAGACGTATGAATGCTTTCGCGGTTTTCTCCTACCTAACTGTGCAACTTTGTACTCACCACTTATACAAGAAGATATCCAGAACCAGTGTTTGAGCTCTAGTTTGCAGTGCACTGTCTTTGGAGACTGTCATCTCAGAACACTTTTAACCATACTGCGAACACTGGTACCACCAAATCAGGCTAGTGGATATAGACACAAATCCCAGCCTTCTCCTACATCTACAGTCTACTGTTATTTTTCCTTGTTAAATGATTCCAGGTCTTTGAGGCCACAAGGAGCTGAAGGAGTCAGAGCAGGGTAAAAAAGACGTTAATTCATTGTACATAACTTTAGTCCTCCAAAAAGTAGGGATCCATTATCTAGGCTTCTCTGTAGTCAAGGAAGATAGCTCAAAGCACATTTCAACTGTATCTCAGAACAGATCCTCCTTTGCAGAGGACTACTGAAAATCAGGGGCCATATTCTTTTACTTACTCCTGTACCCAAAAAAGCACAAGTGTCTCAAGTTTTCTGCTTCAGTCCACCTTGTTCCCTTGAAAACGAAATAACTTCCATTCCCAGTCTAGTTAAGAACCACAAGATAATGTGAATGAAAAAGCCTTCTTCAGGAAAAGGGAATTAAAAAAGGCCTTTCCTAGATTATCAGTTTAACTGTGCTAACATAGAAAGAGCATTTGTAGTTTTTCCTTACTGAAGGTCAGAGATTAGTGAATGCTTGACAGGACACAAGGCTGACTCTGAGCCAATTTCACAAGCATTCTCACAGCATTTTATTCCTCCTAATGGTGACAGGATGGACAACATGCCAAAAGGAGAGACAAAACCCCAGAATGTCAGTGCATTAAGAACAAGGAGCCCTATGTGCACTGGAATGAATGAAGATTGGTCTCCCACAGATCTGTGTTCTACTGTTTCCTGGGCATGACTGCATGAATCTTATTTCATAAGCTAAAGCAGAAAAAATAACATATGGAGGTCTGAGGGTTTCAGAAGCATGGGAAGAAAAGATCTCATCTCATCTCATCTCATCTCATCTCATACTAAAAAGGGAGAATTATCCTTGCATGTACCAGGATATTACAATCAAAGGATCTGAGTCTAAATTACTTCAAATGTTTGGCTCATGTGGAAGGATTCACCTGATTTAGGAGAAGAGGCAGCTTTTGGACTAGAACTTTGCCTAGAAATTCAACTTTGAATTGCACTTGAGGGGCCAAAAGAAACCCAATGGTAAAGGCAGCCTAAAATGATGATTTAAGACACCCCTTCCCATCTTTCACACTAATCATGCCTGTATCGGAGGCTGAAATGAAATTTAGATTCCTTATTCTACAGTAAACTCCTTTAAGGTAGATTCACTATCATCTGAGATTATACTGAATTACATTGATTGAAGTAAGCATTGAAGGAGAAACATCTCCTTATGCTATTGAAGTCTAGTACATTAGTAGAATAAATTTTAAAAGGAAAACATTCTTTATTTGCAACTTGAGAAAGAAGCACTATGCAATTATGTCTTGTTGGACAAACTTTATTACTTTGTTGGAGAGATTAATAAAATTAATGAATGAAGGGAATATGGCAGACGCTATTTGAAATTAAGCGATGCATTTCAAAGTCTCTCAAAACAAGGTTTACTTTCCTAATTAATTCAAATTACCCTGGATATAAACATTATCAGGAGGATGAAAACTGTCTGAAAGAACATAAACAAAAGGTGATGATGAATGACAACGTATCAAGTAGTGAGAAAGTGTCTGCTGAAGATCACAGGAGTCAGAACAAGGCATAGTATTACTAAATTTCTTCATTAGAGGAAGGAAATCGTATGTTAATGAAATTTATACATAATGCAAAATGGAATGCAGTATCCAAGTGCTGATAATAAAGTAACATCAGGTCTTAGAAAGATTAGAAACATGAACAGAATGCTAGTGAGTGATGATTTACTCTGGTACAATGCAGACTCACACATGCTTAGGAACATATTTTAAGACTCACCTACCTGTAACAATTTGCCTATGCAGCTATACCGAATAATTATATTGGTAGAACTAGGAGGATTGCCTCTTTTATGCAGACATTCCACTCTGGAATATAAATTATTTCTTTATTTTCAAATAGAGTAATTATGCTGCAATAAAGTCCTTTTATTCCAGGAAAGCACATTCCCAAGGGAAATTAGGCTAGCCTAATGTATGTATGTAGATGTGATGTGGACTGGAATGGGTGGGAGAGCTAGGCAGCAGCTATTATCAGAGTGTCTGCTACACCAGCGGGCTACTGCAACCATCCAAATGAACTTGCTTATGGTGGAATCAGAATTCTCCTTAGCTGCTCCTCTTCTCCTTAGTCTCCATGACTGCTGGCAGATCTTGCTCATTTAGAAAGCCCCTAAAACCCAGCAGGAGAGAAAGCCAGGAAAGCAGGAATGCTAAAGGACCTGGAAAAGCCATAAGCAATAGTTCAGACATGTTTTTGCAATGCAAAATTGTAGCAAAATTGTGTTGCAGACACAAAGGAATTGCCATAGGTGACAGAGAGGTGGCCTGGTGTTGCCTTTATGCAATACCCCTGTCCAAGCACCCCAGGGACGCGGCCTGGAGCTTTGTTCACTGTCAGAAAAATCCTGCATGACGGGCGGACCGTCGGGAAGAACTAGTAGAAAGCGCTGACTCACAAGGAAGTACTAGAAGAGTCAAAAATGTAGCTGGCTAAAAGCAAGCTGAGTGGCGAACCCTGTAGTACTCTATGAATATGACTCTAGAGATGAATTTCTTTGTGGGATGCTAGAAATCGTAGCATGAAGTTAAGAAAGGAAACATTTAGGGTAGGAGCCAGAAAAAACTTCCTGACAAGGAACAACATTACCCTTGGCAATGCCAAAGGGCACTGGGAGAGATGAAAACTCACTTAATATGTGGGATGTCATGTAATTTGATTTTCCTCACAAGAAAGAGAGGTGAATTCACAGTGGGAACCACACCACATACATAGAAGGCGGAAACCACAATTTTCAGCTCTAACTGTGTGGCCTCTGAAGGGGTCAGGAAGGTGAGCCAGACAACAGAAAGCAGAGCACAGAAAGGTGACAAGAGAACCGAGGGACCACAGGAAAGGGAGACCAGGAAACGCTAAATACAGGGAATGTATTTACATAAATGCAAATGGTTATGTGGCCACAGCAGCAAAAATGCCCTCGAAGGCATAGTCCCGGAGCAAAATATCATACAAAACAGTTTAATTCCCTCTACCTTACCCTATTTAACGTCCACTGCCTGCTGCAGAGACAGTCCTATGATGTTTAAAATCAACGGAAAAGAATCAAAGTTTAGACGCTTACAGCTCCTTCTTAACTGGAAAGCCAGGTTGACCCTTAAGACAGCTTTGCTGCTGTCATGGGATAAACTGTGAGCACAAAGTCCTGCTGCCGCTCCTCAGCTGTAACATATGACAGACAGGCAAAGGGGGGGAAGCCCTCTGCTACGACAGATGCAAAACTAACGGAGTACATCTACCTGGATGGTAAAGTGATACTTTGCTCAACCTGTCTGGTTAATATTCCACGCTGCAGCATGGAAACTGTTCTCAAAATAGGTTTCTAATTTCTGTACAGATTAAATGCAACCAAGCTACTTTACTTGCTGATAATTTATCTAATACCTCTTAGCTGTGCTGTCACATTCACTACAATGAGTTGGACAAGGAGATATCACCTGTCCTGTAGAAACTCAGAGAATTACTAATAAAGGAGCAGCTTGCTTGGTTTAGACATACGTTAGTATTGCTCTTCCAAGCTGGCACCTCTAAATCTTTTTTCTTAGCTGTTTCAGCTGCATCCTGCCCTGCCTGTCAGCATCTGTCTAGTGTTTGCTAAATAGTTTTTCCATATCATAACTTAGTTTAGCCCCCTGGAGGAAAAGGAGCAAAATATGTTCTGAAAGATCAGAGTTCATACCACTGTGAGCAAAAAGGAAGCTCTAGGTCCAGCCGTCCCAAGCAGCTAGCTGAAATCTTAGCAAAAGTGAATACAACAGGGATCACTAGGAAAATCTTTACCAGAAAGAGCAGAGAAATAAAGTTTTATCTCACACATTTATTTCACACACCTTTTATATCACAAAGTATACCCTTTATACCCATAGATCAGAATGGCATGTGCTCTGAAATTCTCCCAGGTTTTACAAGTATTTCTACAAGGAGAAACGTTCTTGCCTTTAGGTTTAAACTCTGCAGAACAGAAATACTTACTTGCTAGTTTATAAGCTCGGATACATCTGCGTAAATGAGAAGTCGTAACACTTACTTCAAAGGAGTTACTCTGGATCTACACATGAGCAACTGGGCTCAGAAACAAGTCGTAAAGAAGTTGAGCAAATTAAAGGTGCAAATTAAAGGTGCATAAGACCGAGGGAGTTTCAACAGTTATTAATTTGCATTTCATATGTCACAAAATAAGAAGCAATTTCAAAATGGAACTACCTTTCTCAATAGCTCAATATGTGCTTCATGTCCCTACCACTGAGAAATATAAACTAGAAAAGAAAACTCAAACAAGCAGATGCTTCTGGTTTGTTTTGCGAAAAGTATACAGCCTGCATGCTCTTAAACAAACAAATGTCTAATTCTAGAAATCAAATCTTAACATAGAAAAATGCATTAATAAACAAATTACATTTGTTGTTAGAATTTAATGTCCAGAAATCCCTTCCGAAGGTCTTTTCCTACAATAGAATAATTCAGTTGATGCTTTTTTCCAAAGTGCTGGAAGGTGTTTGACAGACCAGTTAAGCAGCTTGGTCAAGACCTTCCTGCCCCAGCTCCTACTAGTGGGGAACTTCCACAGCTGGGACAAAGGAGGGAAACTGCAGGAAGAACTAAAAGCCCAAGAGAGCCTTCTGCAAACCCTTACGCAAGTAGTGGAATTGACAAAATTGGTCAGGAGATCAAGATTTTTTTTTCTTTAAAATACCAGGTGAAATTGGTTACTTATTTTTCCTGTGAATCCCCCTCTCTCCTCTACTTCATCTATCACAGAAATTTGCTATTTAGTGAGTATGTTATCTTCTGTCAGAAGTGACTGAAGTTAACATGCTCTGGTATGAGAGAAGCAGCTAGCAATGCTACAAAGCCCCTTTCTTGTGTAGGCAAGGCAGACGCAGGTAGAGAGGGGATGTGAATCCTGCAGACTATGAGAACTCAGTATGGCTCATAGTCATCTGTCAGTTATAAGTGGCTGAACATATTTTCTCATAATCCTTTTTAACTCTTTCATCCTATCTATTATGGTAGACATTATTTTAGGCATTTCATAAAATGAGCAAAGATGTTCTGTCAATGAGCATTCCTTGTTTTTTAGGAAACAGTGATTATTTCAAGTAAAGATAGTGTTGTCAGTGATTTAAGGAGACACGAGTATTGTTAGCCAAAGCCCACTTCTACAGCAACGAAGAGAAGATGGGATGGTCTGGTGAAAAATAATGCTTACTGCAGGCCTGCCTGTTTAAAGAATAAGAAAAGAAATATTAGAGGGTCAAACATGTGGCTGGAAGCTATCACATCCTATGAACAGATGCCTATCAGCAGAGTCGGGTAATTCATTCATTTGAATAAAATTGTAAGTTAAGGAAATATGGAGGTGTGGAGGGAGAGGATTAAAAATGTAACAAAAAAGCCTTTGGTTTGTTAATACCATGATCCATCACATCCCTCCATCTGTGCAAAATGTGTGGGTGTTGTAGAAAAAAACCCGAAAGGGTGGGGTGTTAAAACAGTTTACACTGAGATTCCTGTGCAGCGTGGCTGATCTCTGCATGTCCCAAACTGCACCTTTTCTGAACACCTCTGCTTTTCTACAGACTCAAGCCAGACATATTTATCACCAGTCAGACAAGAAGCGATTTAAATAGCCAGACTGAAAATGGAAATAAAGGTTTTATCATGCTTGAAAAATGCCATTTACTTTAAAGCAAGTTTTTCTACTTTGTGAACACTAATTCGAGTAATACCAGCAAACGGTATTTGACATAGGATTCTGCTAGTCAGAGAAATCAGACAAATCAAAATCCACCCTTTGAGAAGCCACAAGAAAGGCAGATTATGCATGCGATTTTTTGGAAAGAAAACTAAAAAATTATCCCAAGGTTTTATTTTTAGTTTTACTCCAAGAACGGAACTTGCTTTTGCTAAGCTCTGAGTAGTGACTGCTACACATTTCAAACAATGATCAAGGGAGGCTGTTGCTGAGAGGTACAAAACCTGACAAAATTAACTGAAACGTGAATATACTTAATAGCCAAAAGAATGGCTTTAAGTGCAAACTCCTGAAATAATAGCATATAATTCACATAGCTTTCTACGGTGTTGGAATTGTTTCTCATCTTAACTGTCTGCGCACTAAAGCATGAAGACACACATCAAAAGTAGTTAAGTAGTTCATCCCTAACTATAGTGCCAGTCTCTGTGCAGGAAAAGGCCACTGGAAAACTCCTTCTTGAACACAACATATTTTGATGCAAGGTGACTGACAGCAACACAACTGGCTAAAAGAGCAGTAGTACCAGCGGTTGCTGCACTGCAACAAGTTCCCACATGGACTTCTACTTCTGCCATATATGTTTATCTGCATGTCCTGTGTAACTGCCCACCTGGAAGAAAAGAAAGCAGAGTGAAAATACAGTTGCATTTTGCTGCAGTGCAGAGACAAGCCAAAGTGACCCATAAATTCTCCCTACTAAAAAAGCGATCAAAATTTGAAAGATGGGTCAAAGTGTTCTCTCTTGCTTCAGAGCGTGTGTATCTTCCTAATAATACAAAAATCTATTACTAATCATGCTCCTAGGTCAGATGATAATTCAGAATTCCCATCTGGCTGTTTGCAAAGTTTCCTTACAGGCTTTTCATATTTCTGGTGCCTCATTATCTCTGGAGGAGTTTCTTACACTATTGGCAGCCATTCCAGCTTCTCTCTGACTGTGAGACTACTCACATCAAGGAGGGAGAAAAATAAATTAAAAATCCACTCAGCGAAAGCAAATGATGATAACTGGAACAAGCTTTGGAATATTTTTTTCTCTCAGCCTTCCCTGAAGAAAAAGCAAAGAAAGAGTCACTTGAGATATGGGCTGTGTGTGGGAAAGCCTGGTCCCAAGTTGCTCTAACTGGCTGGCTGGGGGGAATGCGAAATGAAAGAGGACACCTACAAGTAAAATATAGGAAGAATCAAATGGAGAGATACTTTCATCAGAAGGAAAATCAAAAAGTAAAAGTAGATGATAATTCCATTTCTTCTTCTCCTCTCCCCTTTCTCCAGGCTGGGTTTTGAAAATGCCATGTCAGCCCCACAGGTACGTTTGACTTCCATACGCTATGAGTTGGATCTAAAAGCTCCTGAAGCCAGTGATTTCAACAGGTTGTGTTGAGTTCAAAGGGCTCTAGGCTCCGATGACCTTGTTTTGTGACAAAATCCTTTCTGATAACACAAGTTAACAGAAAAGTAGAAGGAATGGAGCCAAAAGTCTAGAGTCCTCTCTCCTCCTGCTATATGGTAGGGAGTAAGCAAGCCATTGCTCCCCTTAGTCCCCTTAAATTGTGTGGATAAACCTGAATTAGTTGTTGTAGAGTAGCTGTGGCAGCACAAAAAAAAGCGGATCTAGCTGCAACACCATTCAAGAAGCTGGATAAAACCGGGGTACTGAGAATTTGACCACTGAATTGCTGCTTCACTCCTTGCAGTTCCTAAACTAGTTACTTTAAAGCCTGCCTCGGTGTGCATTTAATATATTTTAGACCTATGCAAGTTTAAGGTCGATAAGGTAATCGACCTTTTGTGGTTCCCCTAAGTAGTAATCCAGATCAAAAATATCCCTTTCCTGATCGTTACGGTACCTCAGGGCAGTATTGTAGATAAATCTCCCCCAAAGTTCCCTCTCAGTTCCAGATGTGTTACAGTCAGACAAGTATAGCCAAAAAAAGTCTAATATAATAGCATTATCTATGAGAAGAATTATGTATATTCATATTACACATCTGGGAGGAAGTGGCTCTTTCAACTGTCTCTCTGACCATAATACTAACATTTTTAAGAGAAAAGTGTTTGCATTTATACTGAATTCATGATTTTGTTTCCCATGATGCTAGCAATTTTAGGCTTGCTGCATCTTGTCTCCAAAGTACTCTTAATAGGAGCAGTCAGGGAATATTTACATTTTAACTAATAAATATTCCAATAAACTGAAATGTATCACTGGAGAAAACCAGGGAAGAAAGAGGGGGTTACTGCTTTTTAAATTAATGGCACCAATCAACTCTTGTCACTGTGGCTTTTCTACAAAAAATTTACTAGGTAAAAGTATTTTTTGTAATGCAAATCATTCTGAACTAATATTATACAAACGTATTCACAAAAGACTGCAAGTGCTTTTCAGAACAATAATCAGCTTTAGGTGGTTTATATTAGAAGTGTTTGTTCCAAGCTTGGAAACCACTGAAAAGAGAAACAACGCTCAGAAAAAGTTTAGTTCAAGAAGATTGTAATCTGAACATAATGGATCTAATTCTCATCACTTTCGTACGCTATGTTGGCATAAGGACTCCTTAGCGTTACTATAAACCACATTCCCAGGCACTGTGAGGCCCCCTTATCACAGCCTCAATGTAAATGCAAATCATGTTCATTTTCTTATTTTCTTTCTCCACGTTCATAAATTCCCAATAAGATCCATTCAGTGAAAAGAAGACAAGAAAATGGGTATCCCAGTATAGCTCTTATGAACACTTCTGTTCCAAAGAAAGAAAGAAATGGAGGCAAAATTGGTAGAGGAAGGGAATGGCAGGCTTCAATGGTGGGAAAAGGAATCCTCCTCGAGAGAAGTCAGCTTACAATATTTATCGGTAAAAATACGTCACAGGACTAATGAGTCCTGATATAGGATATATGAACGCAAACTACGTAACTCCAGCCATGCATCAGAAACCCTATGAGATAGCATATAAAGTAGAGTTTAGCAACTCAGAAGGCTCCGAAAGCTCTGAGGACCCCCTGAACATCTAAGAGGACCAAACAGATGTAAAAGGCAGCAGCTGTCAGGTCTGGAGGATTTTGTAGCTCAGTAGGAGCTTGGAGCAGGGAGACATTTCTTTCTCCAGGGACCAACTTTGTATCAGCTTGGGCCACTAAAAATGAGCCAATATACTGCCACTGGAATCTGAGCTGGAAAGTTTACAATAAATAAGCAAGCTAGCAACTTTTAGGCTAATCCTGTATTGTTCTCACTCTCCAAAGGTGAAATGAGAAGGTAAGCTCACCAAATGCAGCTGCAACCTGGAGAAAAGGAAAAGTGGGGTTAATATCAGAGGGGAAACCAAGTTCCAGAAAAATCTCTCCAACTTTTTTAAAAATGACTAACCAGAGAAGAATGACTTGAAGAATTTAAGTGGCTCTTAAATCACATTCATTTTACTTCCAGCTGTGCATACTTCCCATTATTCCTGCACGATACCTTAACTGATGCCCCTCAGGTCCTGGCAGGGAGTGAAAACCGTACACAACGGCACCTCTTCCCCTCCAAGAGTCTTCATTGCTAGCTGTTACTCAGAGCAAGCCTAGAAACCACCGAGGACAGAACTGCACTGAAACTAATGGTCATAACTCCAGGATCAAGGCTGTTTTCGGTAGCAAAGGAAACCTACCTAAAGGAGCAGATAATCTCCACTTACAATACTGGATGCAGGACATGTACCAGAACTTAAATATGTCTGGTATCATCAGTATTCTAATATTCTGCTCAGATCTAGCTGTAAAATAGACCTTTTTTTTCCAGTTAATTAAATCAGCTTGCAAGTCAACTTCAAACCCTCCCCAAAAATGTAAGATGAGTTCCAGAAATTCACTATGTAGTTTAAAAAGAAAATAACAAGATTTCAAAAAGCATAGATTGGCCTTCTGACTTCTGTTCATTTGGGCCAGGCTTTTAAGGTTCGCCCACAAGCATGAGAACTAGAAATTCACTTAAAAAATTACAGGAGACATTCTAACTATCACTTGTTTCTGAGATTTTCATGTTGAGTTTCACAGGGTCTATAATAAACTGTGAAGATATGGCAGCTCTGTACACAGCATGACATCTGGATTTCCCTGAACTCCCCTCATAAGTCCATAGAAGCCTTGGCTTATTCCTTAAAATGTATAATATGCAAGAACCCCAAGGGTCTGCATGTTGATTACAGCTAGTTAGTTACACTTTCAAAAATGTATGCTTTCACTGTGAGAGGCAGTAAAGTGCATAGGAGAAACCACTACCTACTACCTACATAACCACAAATTAGGCAAGGGAGAGCAATCAACTGCTGAAATTCTGCACTACGTAACATAATGTATGTTTTCAAAAAAACTACCTCAGCAAACACTGTCAATGTGCAAAGGCACATCATTTAAAGGTGAAGTTAAATTTTTAGTTAAAAAGTTCATAAGAAATGTTTCACATAACAGAGACATGAGCTGAGAATACGCGCAGGGTTTAAAGCTCAGCTTTAAAGAGCACACATGTAATTTTATATAATGGCCACTATTTCATGCACAGTAATAATAACTGGACTATCAAACGCCAATCTAGCTGGTCATTTGCATTTGCAGGAATTATGAATACAACATAATCATAATAACTGGCCTTGTTATTGTCTCTATGTTTAGCTGAAAAGTTAGGCCTGCAAAAATTGTGTATGTTAAAACAAACTATGTGGAAATCAGTGCTTTATTTACTCATCCGTTATGACTTCAGTTCAGGGACTGACTTTGTCTTTTACAATACCTGATGCTGCCATTTACACTAAAACACTGCAAAATGACTGACTTGAAATATTTTTGCCTGTCACAATATATTGCAAGAGAAACCCAGAATGCAGTAAATGTTTTTTTAGAAGATAGTTGAACTTTATATATATAGCTGGAGGACTCATGTACATTTGAGGAAAGACAGTAGTCACTAAAGAATAGAATTTCTTTGCAGATTCAGTCATATTACTTCTTGGTTATTAGGGAAATAAAATATAATGTCAACGTACGTTCATAGGAGACCACATGTTTGATGCAAATTCCACGAAAGACAAGGGAAATGTTGCCACTGGGCTTGAGGAAGCTTTGGACCATATTTTATGGGACGCATACACTGTTCCTAAATCTGATTGAGGCTGCAGCACGGCATTCATTGACAGAAACCTCCGTTTCAACATCGCAGCAAGGCTACGTGGATGCATGCAGCACTGGTATCTTCAGAAAGCCTCAGCATTGGGATTTGGGAAGGAATCCTTGCAGTGAGTGGCCTGAAGTCAGCTAGAAAGCCCTGCCTCGAGGCACTGCAGAGTATGTGCTGGACATGGCTAGGCCATCCCTGCCACGTGTAGGGCAGCCCTGTAACCCTGGCAAACTGAAACCACGGGCTCACGTCCCGCTTCCCTGACGGTGCCGGCACGCACCCGCAGCTCCCTCTGTAGGGATGGGCTTGCGCCCAAGGAGGAGACCGCCAAGAACCCAGGGTGAAACAGAATCAAGCCAGCACTGATGTTTGCATTACAGACGCAATGCAGACGCTGCATCGGCATGCAAGGTGGCAGTGAGCGGCTTGCTTCAAATTTTGAAATATTGCAAGATCCTGCCTTTTAAAAATAAGAGCAAGAGAGATGTTAAGTGGGAAGAAAAGGATATATTTTCCCTTCCTTCTTCTTTCTTCCCCTCTACACACTTCTGTACACCCCCTCTGTACTACTAGGCTCTTTTTTTTCTTTGCCAACTGTCATCTCCTGAGTCCACAGCAGGAGTTTATTAAAAAACTGAAATTAAAAGGGTCATAAATATTGAGTTTTCTTTCCAGTTATAATATGGAGCAGCTGAACATGACATTAAAGGCCTATTCAAAACCTGCTATTGATTTTTATGTAGTAGAAGGGAGTTCTGCACTCAGGATGATGGCAGTAAGACCATGGAAATATAAATGTGATGTTGAAAGGATTTTGCTGTTTTCTGTAGAACATTAAGCAGCTTTGGAAACTGATCTGACTTTTCTTAAAATTGCAGGAATCAGATTAATCTGTTTTTCTGTTTTCTTAATCTTCTGTCAGATTTTGTAAATTTCAAACTTTTCTGCAGCTTTGGCAGAATGTTTAGCAGCACTTCAATATTTTTCTTTTTTTACAGAAGTTAGAGAAGTTCTGATTTCCACTGAATCTGAGAGTTTTATTTAAAATATGAACAGCCTTTTTAATAAGATTGCAATAGTTTCAAATAAAATTTTACTAAAGAGCTACTAAAAACAAAAACCGAAAGAGCGCTGACATTTTGTGTTTCCTGTTTGCTCTTTATAAATGTTTCAGCTAGCTCTAATACAGTAAGCCACTGAGTACTGTAAAGATTCATTAATGAATGCTTTAATATGGCTGGATATAAAGAATTACATTAAGTGTAATAATTGCAATGTAAAAGTTATACCAGTGATTTTCTTTCTCCCTATTTTTTTTTCACCTCTTTCTTGAATCTTTAGCCTTTTCGAGACTCTCTTTTGTGAGACTGTTGCATATGTTGCGTATGTCTCTTTCTAGAGGTGTCTGAGGCTGTAGGCAAAATATGACTCTATACTTTTTAAAAATTTGGTGAGATCCTATCAAAAGATGCTGTACTTCCTGAGATGCTTTCCATTCAGACTGGGCCAGGGCCACATTTTTTAGTACTACTTGTATAAGCCTGGAGGAGAGTGTTTTAATCTTTTTAGCACCAAGACTTCAATGACGTGCTTAGAGATGGCTAGGGGAAGGTTAAAATACTCACCCTCCATGAGTTGCAAAACACCCTGCAGACATAGCGTGATACCACATAGGTCCCTTGGGCAATGAAGAGGAAAAAATACTTTAGCAGTAGCAATACGCCCAGCTTGGAAAAGGGCTGCTGAAATGCAGCCAGGAGCTGCTTCCACCTCCCTCTCTTCCTGTGTGCCAACGGCCTTTGTGCTCCGGAGTCCCTATACAGGGTTGCAGGTGAAGAAGGAAAGCTCTGCACTAGAGCTCGAAAGGTCTTCATGCTGCTGCCTGCTCACTGGCTGGTTAAAATACTGGCTAGTGACAGCTCACTTTCGCAACACTAATTGCTTCCATGCCCGCTTTAAAATATGTCTAAATTGAGTCCAAATAAATTTGATGTCCTAATGTCCCAATGCCTCTGGACTTTGATATCATATATCTAGAATAATGAGAAAATGATGAATAGCTGCATGTTGCAATTCAAACTTTTATTACAAATAAATTTAAAAATAATATCCTCAAATAGTCTGTTTGTTTACATTGCCTGTTTCAGCTTGCATTTCTTCTAAATAGCTTTTGCTAATGTGCAAAAAGGCCAGTTTTACACAGTATTTTAAAGGGGGGGTCACATATACTTTGAGCTGACATTAGGAAAATGAATTATAAATACATGTGTGCATTTAGTTTATTTAGGTTTAAAAAAATTTACTCAGGTTGCAGACCTCTTAAAATACATATTTGATTATTTTCCTTAATGGAAAATATCCTTCTAAATTGGATTGTACTTGTCTATGACATATAAAGAGCAAATGAACATACTTGCAAGGCAGGTTGAAAGGCGGCTAAAGGAGACAGAGGTTTCTGAGGGCTCAACAGAGCTTTAGCTTAACAAGAGAATTTAGTTGATAGTTACTGAAGAGGCACTTGAGTTATCACTAGAGAAGTATATGGCACTTAGAAATGCTGAAAATTGCAAATTTTTTATGGATGTTATGCAATTACTATCCTAAAACATCTTTCACTTCAACTGCATTATTTACTAGGCTGGTTATAAATTCTCAGACCTCTTTTTGTGTGAATTATATTTAAAACTTATAAACTTAATTTGGCTCTAACATCAGAGTCACTTTACAAGTGGTGAGATGGATGGATCCCCATCTTGTAAGTCCACGGACATAGAAAACACGCTATCAGAATTGGACTGGAGGACCTCAGCATGTGTTTATGGACCCCCAACTGGGTTCTCCAGTCCCTGAAATTGAGTTATGTTGTCCCAGCACGGTGCTTCACAGTTCTGGGTCTCGGTGTCGCAGCCACCTCACTGTCCTGGCACCTCCCAAAAGGCAGGCTGAAGAGAAGGCGCCCAGAGCCAGCCAACTGGATATATATGTACATACATACACATATATAGGCTTATCTGTACTCAGGCTCCTCTCTGTAGCTGTGGTGCTAGAGTCAATGGGCATTTAATTATATTGTTGTGTTTACAGCAAAATGTAAGTCATCTTATGAAGGAAAGTGCCTAACTAAGCCAAACTCCCAGGGGCAGTACAATGCTTTTCTCCCAAGAGAGTGCCCTATGCACTGTGGAGAAATGACAGTATTCTGGACAGACCCCCTCCCTCCCCAACCGTAAGCGCGCTCAGCAGAAGTGACTCCTTACGCTGTGGAAAACAGCAAAGCTGAGGCGGGAGCGATGTGCCTATCTCCCCCTGCCAGAGCGTTTCCATCCACGCAGAGGATGCCCAAGATTCAGCACCCAGAGACTACCCACACAAACAGGGAAGCAGTGAATAAGTTTATGCTCTTTCTAGGTGAGGTGGTTGTTGAAGGGTTAGCTTTCCGGACTCCAAGGGCACTTGCTTTTCGGACTCCAAGGGCACGTGCATAAGTGCTCTTGCATCATTTGCCTCATCTGTCCCAAAGCAGAATGGATGAGCATTTGTATTTATGTGCATGTTGGATGTGCTTAAGGACATACAGTTTCCTAAAATAAGGAGATACATAAATACATATATATATATTCAAATGTAAACATTTTTAAATTCTAAATAGTTTAAATATTTAACACATGGCTTTATATATTAAATATTTTATATGCCCATATATATATAGACATATGTTTTTATGTATATAAAATTTTATTATACTGCCTTCCTGTCAAGTGGAAAAGGTACTGAATATTTTGCCAGGATTTTTCTAATCTCTAAAAAAGTATGTATTCCTGACAGGCTATGTCTCTAACTGTACTACATTTGAAGCCTATGCAATGCTTTAGGCATCCAATCAATACAAGGATTACGAGGTCAGAAGATATGAAGGATGAGCTGGCAATACATGTAAGCAATGATGCTTTTTTTTCCTCTTATTTTGACTAACATTTCTCCTCAGAAATTTTTTTCCTAAAGCTTCTAATTTGCAATATTTTCAAGTGTAATTACTTTATATTGTGACCTGTCATATCCAGAATTTCTTTACCTATAAAAAAGACAGTAATGCTTAAGAGCAAGAAGATATCGCTGCTTCTTAAAAGCTAAAAGGCAATTTAAATTTTTTCCTGAAATTTGCACATGGGTCACAGCTCAAAGGCACAGAGCATGTGTTCAGAGCACATTTTTACATAATTTTCATTAAAATACACGACTTTTAAACTGATTAGAGTATTTTGAATCAGGGCAAAAACCCTTTTGCAAACCACTGAGACAGCTGGGTACCCTACGACTGAACGAACCAAACTGGGAATCCAACAGGCTCACCGACAAAAATGAAACAATCAAACCCCTCTGGGAACGTCACATGCACAGACACCTGGGGCAGAGCAGGCAGTTAGCTGCCCGGGAAACAGCTCATCAGGCAGCGGTGCAGGAAACCTCCGCGCTTACTTTCGCCCCCAAGGTGGCTGGAATACATTAGAAAGCTCTAAGTGCCGACGACGACGCTGGCAAGCATATACTCGTATAAATAGGACAGTGACTTCAGTAAAACTACTTGTGTGGGCAAGAGTTCACATGTGAGAACAGAGGTACATTATCCAGCCCCAAATGCAATCTAATAATATTCTGTACTTTACTGGCACCTTGTATCGCAGGTTTTCAAACTCACGTACTTACAACACTCTTATTATATCAGCTACTTGGCACCTATGAATAAAATCATAGCTGATATCGCTTCTCCACATTCACTGTGAACAGCCTGCTATTAAATTGTGAGAATGTAAACCTGGAAGGAAACTTCAGATACCAAGGGCCAGGTAATGAAGAGGACAATGTTACAGAGAACACTTACAAACACAGAAATGAAGCCATGGACATAGTGAACAACTTCCTAAGGCCAAAGGATGAGTCAAAGAAAGGGTCAAGGAAAGTTTCCAGAATCTCAATTATGTATTACTAGAACTGGCAATGAACAGTACTCTGTTGTGATACCAATGGCCAGCACTTCAGAGGCTGAAGTCAGTATTTCAGTTTGCAAGCTTTAATTTAAATATCTTTTTGTATGGCTATGACCAGAATCCCAAAGATACAAACACACTACCTTTCATTGATTTCAGAGGCAGTTAGACATCTATAGTGTTTAGGTGAACTAGGCCTTGTGTTTTATTGCAACAGCAATAATTAATTTCTGCTTGTTTCTGGAATTGTTTTTGGGATAACTGGACATTCACAGCTCCTGGACTGGCCATTACTAACAGAGGAGGTGGGAGTCTCATAGGTAGACCGGATTTGTTGACTCCATCTCCACCATCAGTATTTGAAAGGATTCCTTGAAAAATACCACAAGTTTCCATGAGAATACACTTTTACCCTGTGAGACTAGGGAAAGAAAGTGGAAAAACATGGGGCAGAGGGAGATGCGTGTGCACAGTTCTTTCAGAGGGAAGACATAGCCACTGGAAGTACTTTTAGACTGTCAAGTCACAGCGTCTAATGTGTTGTGCCACAACTGGGTTGGTATTTTCATTATTCTTTTATGCAGCGTTCTCTGTACTCCCTACATACCATCCTCTGCTGCAGATGCCAAATGCCTTGTAGCAGACGCCCAAG
Organism: Struthio camelus; assembly: GCF_040807025.1. Taxonomy (NCBI): domain Eukaryota; kingdom Metazoa; phylum Chordata; class Aves; order Struthioniformes; family Struthionidae; genus Struthio; species Struthio camelus. Next base: position 129,959,440 of record NC_090943.1, read on the forward strand.
TCTGGGGAGGGGGTGACAACAGCGAGTCTTGCAGGCTTGAACCAACTGGCACTGGGCAAAGGGTTTGCCCAGAGATGAGACCAGACACAGCGACCATCAGCTATACCTGTCCACTACAGAAGTCTGTTTATACATTCAGACTTGGGCCACATCTGGGAAAGGCTTGAAGCAGTTCAGCAAATGCGAGGCTGCGTTCAAGAGAATGGGTACTTGGCATACAGGAACCAAATAGGCTGAAAATACATACAAATGAATGAAGATAGTTTTACTAATTGGTTTGAGATGGTATCTGAATCTCTAACTTACCTAATCAAATCTGATATTTGTGTCTAATAATAATAAAAGTGCATTTATAAGGTCTTTCTTTGACACAACCCCGAAAGCTCTTTCTGAAGGCGACTGATTAAACCTCTCTGAATTATGAGAAATGAACAGTACTCCCTTGTTTGGTACCAAATTAAACAGAATTTGGGAATTTCAACTTCGATATTACACTGATATTTTTTAACGGTTCCTTCAAACCTAAAACTACAAGACACCTGGAGGGCCAACAGACCACGCGGATCAGAACCACAGGCAAGTCTTGCACAGAGCCGGGTGAGGAAGTGCTGCAGAGTTCCTCACAGATCTATTGGTCCCAATTTTAAATACACATCACCACACAGTCTTTTTAAGGAAGCATTTCTCAAACTGCTGCTGGAGTCTAGATCTAAAGTGCTGTGAACTGATGAAAAACGTCATGCAGTTGTTTTAAAATTGTATGCTGCTGCCAGAGAAATGGCTGCATGATGAAACAATAACTCCCTTTATGCAGAAGTAAAAATTATCAAGAATTACTTCTGCTGAGTACAAGGTACTTCCTGAAATTTGTGAGACTGTCTACTGCATATAAAGAAACATTTCTTCTTTGAATTAATACATAAAAATTCAGTTTTGGGGAACTAATAGCAGGGTAGCCAGTAATGTCAGACTCTTCATGTACCTGCATGATGGGGACAGGACAGGCATGAATCCTTCTGCCTCCCTCAAATATCCAACCAAATCTTTCCCCTGCACCAGGGAAAGTCTAGAAATCAGAACACGGAAACACGGGATGGCCTTCACCTTTCTCTACTGATATGATAGAGATGCTATGCACTGTGGAGACAGGAGCAAAGAAAACTAGACAGGAGAGAGGGAACAAGATATAAATGGCAGAGAAACTACAGAAAGAATAAATCAAACTGAGCACAGGATTGGGAGAAGAAAACAAAAGGGTATGGAAGCTCTTAAAGAAAGCCAAGGAGAGGAGGACTTGCAGTGCCAGAGAGAAGACAAGAGACTGGGTCGGCGATAGAGAGTATGACCTGAAGAAAGAGGAAAAAGATGGAAGCATCAGGAAATAAAAGGAAAAAATAGGGCAAAGTTACGGTGACAAATCCCTGTTGCTCAGAGCATGCCTCCATGTCTCCTTGGCATGCAACTGCTTTCTGAGTGCATAATTTGCCATGAACGATAGATTTCAGAAGAACTTCAGACTTCAATATGTACTGTGAAGCATTCCCAGCTCAGCCATTCCTGTAGAGTGGGGGAAATGGCAGGAAATCACTCCACATAACAGCGAGTGTTATTTTGAGGGAGACATAATGCCTTGTTTGGTTTGACATCCAAAACAGATATAACTGCTACAAAAGCATTTAAATGCTAATCTGTCATTTACAGTGGGTAAACAAAAACTAACACGCATAAAATCTGCGGTGCTTGTGAGCAAGTGCTCTAGAAGCCTGAAAAATTGCTTAATTTACAAAGACCGACATCTCTTTGCAGGTAAAATTTACACCTAAAAAATATGAATGCTGAGAGCAAAATTTAGGTACTCAAACCTCTATTTCCTGATGGTGAATGTGGATCATACAGCTAGAAACACAGAGGGGAGTGATTTTTCATCTGCAGTGGTTCATTCTCAGAGGTGAAAATGAAGGCAAATTTTTTCCAGGACCAGTTTACACCTGCTAAGAGAAAAGCAGTGCCTCAGGCCTAATGAAACGTATCCCACATGTGACCAAATTCAGTAGATTACCCAGAGATCCTACATTCATCACACTTTTACCTTTCATACATCCTCATGTCCACATTATAAAGCAATAACAACTCTGATGAAGAGGTAAGAAGGTAAAGGGCAACTCTAGATGAGGTTGGAAAAGATGTGTTCCCCTGACCACAGGCCATCCTGTTTTCCAGGACAGTCCCCCGAGCAACTCAGAAAAGCTTGGAGAACATTCCTTAAATTTCAGTGTCTGCCAGCATCTTCAAAAGTGTCATGTACAACCAGGGAGCACTGGGAATGATGCTACTTTCAAGTGGCTCATCAGTCTGCAGTGTGCTGGAAAGAAAGAGGAGGTTTCCATACACTCTGGCGTGAATCTCCTTAAGTCAGCAACTCTAGTGTCAGCCTCCAACCACACTGCAGAGCGGCAGGTCTAGGCATCATCTTTTATATACAAAACGAATGGACGTGAGATGTTAGTATCACCACTTTTGTCTTAGCTGCAAGGAGGTCTCTATGAATTTATAATCTCCTTAAAGTTTGTGAAAAAAAAGAGATAGGCAGAGTAATTTATTCTGCTATACCAAAGAACTCAACAAACTTGAAGTCCTTACCCACAGAACACTTCCATTAACTTCCATCACCACAGCTTTCAAATAAGGAGTATATGTACATACAGGAAAAGAGGAGAAAATCACAGATTGTATTGTACACAAGTGGAGCTTGGGAAGGAAATATGCAATTTAAGATTCATCCAGTAGTTTCAAGTTTAATTGAAAACTGTATCAGTGTAGCTATCCTTCCTGCCTTTCTCCTATAAAATTTTTAATGACTCCGTTCTACTTTTGTGATTAGCTCCACCATACCTGTATGCTTGCGTCTTTTATATCTTTTTATCAAGCCTGTTTGTATGTAGAACTCTTCAATATGCATATGCAAATAATGAAGAAAGTACCTACCATGGACTCTCATAAATAGTCTCAAGCAAACAGTCAAAATGACAGGAAGAGAAAAAAAGTTCAGCTGCCTATCTCTTCTCCTTATAACATGATGTGGTTTATCATCTTATGAATCTACTTTCATGGCTTCTGTCACCCAAGTTTCTGAGCTCCTCACAAATGCTAAGACACTTGCACAGAAAAAGTGCTTATGAAAATATTTTAATTTCCATTTGATGCGTAGCTATCCAAAACACACAAAAATAAAACCTAGGGCAGTTAAGAAGGCATATTTTACTGATTTATTTGGACATGTTCTTGACAGGGTCAAGGCATGCAGTATATGTGGCAGAACATATACTAATTAATCTTGGGCCTTCACCTCATAATACTCCTTTGTCTTTCCCCTACACACACATTTCTGTAATACAGGAAAAAAGCTATGTATCCTCTTTGTATGAATAGCTGCACTTTGTTGTAATATTAACATCCCTCGCTTTACAAATATGCAATATATAACTCAGGAACAGAAATGTGAAAATTCTCTTGTGCTGGCACCGTTCGGAAGCCCCTCAAATGGGCGATCACTTCCACTAGGCCATAGGAAGGTGCTGGCTCGTGGGAAGTCTCATTCTAAACGTTACTTGTGAAACGCTCATTGTCAGTTTGTGACTAAAAAACAGTGAAGAAGTGAAGGCTGGACTTTACCTTCTCTACACAGAGCATGCTTCAAAACGCACATTAAAGAGACTCATTTGACAATCATCATCAAAATTTGATGTTCTTTGTGAGGCTCTCTTTGCGTTTATGTCACCCATGTGAAAGCACTGATATGACAAAAGTCTGCAGAACACCAAGAAAGTTTCCAGCTCAATTTCAAGTACGCAGCTTCCAGGCCTGCAGTTTTGTCCTAAAACTATTGTGCAGGGTAAAGAAGAAAAGCCAATTTTCAAACTTTTTCTGAGGGTCTGTGAAACTACTATACTCATTCAAAACGGCTAATTTTGCCTGTGCGGGCTTCGACATTGCTCTTTCAGCTGACAAACATAATCTTATAGTGTGTCTAAGCTTCTTCAGCTAGATCTTACAAGCTTTACTTTTGTTGTCAATATCCCGCCTTGGGTTTCATGACCTAGGTGCAGTGAATACTTCAGGACATCCAGCACATGGCATCAGACATCTTGATGACACCAAACCTCTCACACTGCTGTTTAACGACCTCTTGTATTATTTTTGGCTGTTGACTTTGTAAACCCATCAAAGCAGATTACAGCCACTTATAGTGTTCATGTCTTCTGAGTCCTCTGCGCAGCTTAATTCAGTAAGAAAATCACCTTATCTGACAGATATTCACTGTACCCCAAAATCTCTCTAAAATACATCATAATACTTCAGTTGGAATAAGAAAGGAGCCACTTTCAAGGATAAATTACACAATCTGTTTTACACATCTTCTTAGTTCTTGTTTGCATAAAGGGCCAGATTTTACTTCTTCCTCATTCTGTTCCGTGAGCAATTCACTGGTGTCAATCGAGTTAAATATGAATACAGATGGCAGAATATCTCTTTTACTTATATAGCTCTTGTTTAAGGCCCCACATTCACAATATTACTCCAAAGCAATATGACATATTAATGTATAGAAACCCAGCTCAGTCAGCACAGGTACACATATATCCCAGACAGGCATAATTCGTAAGAGTTTTGCAGGTTTATGCCTGGGATAAAATTGGCAGTGATCGATGCAGTTCTGTTTGTCTTATTTTAGACAGCCACTTCTTTTTTCATTAGAATCATGATTTCAGCTGGATTTGCTGGGGAAGAAAAGTTAACAAGAATAAAGACATACATTAAGCTGATCACTTAGCAGTCAAGTCAATGTCTACTGTTGCCCCAGGATTATCTCAGAATATGTGATCAGTATTAGGTGGGATAGGGGAGGGGAAATACAAGAAATTTTCTTTTCAACCATTTTGCTTGGACGTATCTTTGCTCCAGAAGAATATGTAACCAACACTTAATCCTTGCGAAGAGAAGCTGAGGCTAAAGAAAATGAAAACTTCTTCAGTAGCAGTTGATGTTCTGCATTAGCAAAGAGGTTAATATGAGCAGTATATTTAGTTGTTTTGTTTTCTCCTCACAGAATGATGACATGCTGCATTTACGCAGGAAATTTTACTGCCACTTGACTAAAATTAGATAGTCCACATTTATGCTTTGAGTTTATGTCATTATCCTGGGAACGGTGTGGGAGTTTAAACCCATAATCTCTGCATACAGAGAGAAAGGATGAGGACTGTTCTGAATAAATGCGACAGCCTCAGAAATTCAGGTCTTAGCGTCTGACTCATTTTTTAATGAACTCAAAACATGGGTGCTGGAAAGCAAAAGCAAGGGGAGGGGAATGACTAGTAACCAAATATGCCATATGTGTGTTTAATGCATCTGCCAGTCTGCTGTTTAACCACTCGGGAGTCTTGTAATACTATTAGCTGAAGAAGACACGTGAACATACTTATCAGACGTCACTGATGGGCTAAAAGACATACTGCAGCGGTAAGCCCCAGCACTCCACTTTATACTGTACACTGCAGCTCTCAGTGAGATATGATTTAGATCTAGTTAGTCATACTTTACAGATGGCCAGACACTTAATAGATAAAAAAACACTGCTAGATGTAACAACTCTTGATGGATTTTCTGATTTTTCTGAACTTCTAATACTTCACTGTGTTGACAAATGGAACAAGTGGGGATTTTTTTCAAAGCGAGCTCAGGGTCCTGAGCCCTTGTGGTCCACTATGGGCAGAATTCTCCAGAGGGGAGGAAGGCAGCAGCAGCTCTCACTAATGGCACCAACTCTCAGTAACAATTTGTGTTGCTGTCATAAAATGATGTTTTAGTTTCTAGCCCCTCAGATCTGTATGCCCATGGTAGTTTTGCATATTGCAACATGCTGCATGTCGTCTCTGCTTCCTACAGTACACTGTAAACTCACAGAGGCAGGAAGCAAACACCTAATCCAAACCTAGCATCACTGTTATTTTGTTTGCATACTATTTCACTATACGCAGATGCACTGTATCTTACCAGAACTGAACTCTTACACTGAGCTTACGTTATAAAAATGGGTGCAAGACAATATTAAAATGCAATGGAAAATACTTTCATTTCCTTCAGATGCCTATTTCACATCAATCTGAAAAATCAGAGTTCTTCCTCACGTATCTGACATGTCTGTCTGTCTGGAAACCCGATATCCTATGTTCCAGATCTATCATAAGCATGCTATCGTTTTGAATCATAACACAAAGCCATGATAAGCATATCTCTCAAGTGGCCTAATGAGTGACTCGGTGAATCAAGAGCCCATTAAAAAAATACCTACTCTTTTGATTTGCCGAAGCTTCTGTGCTAAATTCTTAAGGGAGAGAAAGAAAAATTTCAGAAACTCCTGAGAGGCTGGATCACATGTTATAAAAGGAAAAATAAACATTATCCCAGAGAGCTTATAAACAGAAATCATTCATCTAAAATCCAGAATACATCAAAACACAATTATCAGGCCAATTTTGGAGTTGTAAAGTCTTAGTTTCTCCTTATCCTATGTTATTTCTCCATTATCTTTCAGTCACTATAAAGCCAGAGTGGACCGCAGATATCATTGCTCATTCATTTTTCTTTTGAAGTATTAACTAAAAAGGCAGGATATTAATTGTGTATCATCTCTGTACGTATCTACAATCATGTGTGCACATATTTGTGCATGGATAAATATGTGTGTATGTACTCATGACAATGGCTTTTCAGTAAAATTAACAAGGCAAGCCCTGCAGGGCTAATTAGTTTTTATTGCACAAAACCTTGGCAAACAGTTCCAATTTCCTCCCATTTAATGGTTTGGACACGAATTTGCTCCATTTCTGTACAGCTCAAAATCTAGCTTAATTGTTTTCAGCCTTAATAAAAATGTTAGTCTACAGTGAAGAGCCGTTTGCTCCCTCTGTGCTTTGGACCCATCTCTGATGGTGGGGTTGGGACAAGATTAGAACTGAGGGCTTGAGTCCAGGGCCCAGTCCTTCAGTCTAGTCTAGTGCATGAGATAACTTGCAAACCTTAGCAACTTGTTAGATTTAGCCAGAAGTATGAACAAGATATCATTGCTGGGCTACTTCTGATGCTAAAACAACTACTATTCTTTCCTTACGCCAGCTGTCCTTAAATCTTAGTCCATTGTTCTGCCCTTTCCCATGAAGAAATGTTTTTGTTTCTCAGTCTAGGACTCAATATGAGAAGCAGACCAAGCTCTTGTAGTTGGAGTAGACTGTATCTTCCATACATCTTATACTGCCAGTTCAATATATGGTGTGTGTGTTTAGTGCTGAGAATACATCTGATCTAAACTATCTCATGGCTAATAAAATAAAGTTATAGCAATGATGTGATTCATTTGAGAAAAATATAGAACATTGTCTGTTCCTATGTCGCTCAACAGAAACAGTAATAGAAAAGTTTATGCAGACTAGCAAATTATTTTCACAGCAGAAGACATATTTAGAGACTTTGAATTAAAAATGAGCACATATGCTTTTATTCCTGGAAGCGTGACATCCACAGCATTGGCAGTTTGGGACCCAGTGAAACAGATTCTTAAGCAGTTTCCACCCTTCTGGAGTACTGGCTTAATTCTCCACAGATGAATATGATGTAAATATGAAACACTTGGCTTGAGCTCTAAACAGTCAAAGAGATTTGCTGACTATCCCACCAGCATTTCAGCAGGCTCTGAACCACTTTATTATTCCTATCAGCAAGCTCTCATATGGCCAATGCCAAAAGCTTCTCTTCCCTCCCAATGCCGTGGCAACTGCTAGTGAGATACTCAGAGAAAGCAAAACTGAACAGAAAAATTTAAATACAGCAGTTTAATTTCAGTTAAAGTGCACAAATGAAGGTTAAGAAAAGTTGAGCATTTATGACCAGATTCTGCATGCTTGAATAAAAGAAGCCAACTGTCTGAGGGGACACAGGACCTTTGGGTATTTAAAATGCTGCACCAACAGTGACAGGTAGCTTTGAGAACAGCCATAATATAAATTACATCGGTCAAATGTGTCGCTAACATGCTGTATTCACAATGTAATAAGTGATTCTGGGTAATAAGTAAGTGATGAGAAAAAAATAGCATTTTTTCATTTCCATTGCCACTTCAGGCTTTGATCCACAGAAATAGCCTACTAGCTACTTCTAGGTAGGGCAGTTTCATTTCCTAAGTTGATCATACAATGTAAAACTTGGATATCACACTCCTGATGCAAATGAAACATTCGAAAAATGATCAGAGAATAAGGCCTCTCTCTAGTCTAATCAGAGGACCCAGACCATTCATATATATGAGGATGCATCTGGGCTATTTTCTTCTTAAGTATAACCTTTACATTATGATTTACATTTTCACAGTCTCTTTGAATGTGTTCTAACCCGCAGTCTGATCAAAGTTTTTGACTTGTTTTTCTTTTTCATTGGTGGGATTACATAGAAGACCACTTAACATTACTATCCTATTTCTGACTCAGTCATTTGGAATTTCAAATGTACTTATCTTAAAGATAGATGAATTACAAAATCTGTCACAACTGTATGAACCTGCCAACAGAAATGGGTGTTACCTAAGTGAGATTTCCAGAACTTAGAAAAAAGGTTGGTTCATTGTTTGTTCATTTAAGAAGGGATAATCATGAGACAAAAAAGTGCTGTATCTCATCTCTTTTACACCAAACCAATCAGTGTTCTTAAATGTTGTATTTCAACAGAGGACTTACTGTTATGTACGTATTTAAGTTCCAGCAAAGTACAATATATAATCCACAAGTAACATAATGTTGTGAAAAGAACAAGAAATTCCCTATTCCTCCTGTAGACCATGTCATAATGAGTTTTAATATTATCTCTCACACTTTCAAGCACACCAGTTATGACAGTTTCCAAGAGCTGATATTTTATATGTATGTCACCAAATGTATTCCTTTGTGGGTATACTGCAACGGAGCAGCTTTATAGAAGGAGCATGCCTACTTGTGATTACCTGCAGACCTCTTCTTCAGAAGCTAAGGAGAGTTTAAAATGAAATAATAAGGCTTTGCGCTTGGTTTTCTGCTGCACATAGAGTGAAACACAGTAGCCCATTACATGATGGATATCCACTGAGACAAATTTAACCCCCATTTCTTTCAGCACTAATTGAGGATGCTGTTTGCCAAGGATCATCAGAGGATCATCATACCAAATTCAGCTCTTTCCTAGCAGTATCTTGGGGAAGTTGCAGCTTCTACCCAAGCAGAAGAGGATGGGGGAAGCAATGCTGAGAAGTGACCTTGTAGCTTCACGAGGTGAGTGAGCTGCACAGTCTGCTGAACTACTGAAGTAACCCATAGGGCAGGACATCGAGATTTGCTTCACTCTGCCTTTCTCTTACCTATGGTAAAGTCAGGCCTGCTGCTGTTATGCTTTTCAGAGCTGTGTTTTGTGAGGCATTTATGACCAGATTCTGCATCACTGAATCACACTCAGCTGTCTAAGGGGACAGAGGACCTTGCTCTAATCTTCTGAGTATTTAGAGGGCTGCATCAGCTGTGATAAATAGCTTTGAGAACAGCCATAATTAGAAATAAAATTGTGCCTAATTGAGCCTTGAGCCCCTGCTGATCTCCTGTTTTCACTACAGGAGGGAGCTGGAGACAAGGAGATTCCCAACTAGTGTGTCCTGGTTTGGGTGCTGAAGCCATAGGGGTGAACCTTTAGTTCTCTTGCAGCAGTGCTCTTTGCAGGACTGGGGTTTTGGGAGTCAGTCCAGCTCCCAGTAATAGTAACTTCCTGCTGACAGAAAGGAGAGTTGAACTCAGTCTTAGACGTCTACAGATTTTTTTCTTTTAAAAACGTTGCCGAGTAATCCTATGAAGCCAACACTTTCAAAAATAAATGGAATGCTTCAAAATTAAAGCTCAGTATCTGAATGATTTTGACACCTAAGTAAAACTCAATTAATGTAAAGCAGTTTGGGACAAGTTTAGATTACAGAACAGTTCAGCTCTACCTCTTCCACTCTTTATACTTTTTTTATGAGGTTTGTTTTTAAACTTGGAAAAGACATTCCTTCTGCAGACTGCTCTTTCAGCAGCAACTGAAAAGCTGGAGTAACAGGATCTCAGCCCAGAACAACTTCCAGTTCCCAAGCACTTAAGGAAAAATATTACAAGACGGGACACCCTGGAGCTTACATCAAAAACATCTCCTATGAAAGTGCTCATTTTTTGTTGTTTTCTTTCCCTCTCCATCAAATAAGTGCTGGAAACTCTGCTGACAAGGATAATATCTAAATATATATATAGCTATGCACACACAACCATACATTTACATATGTATGAAAGACTTGAAGTCTTTGCAAAAGAACAGGGAGACATTCACTTCCAGCTATAAGTAAGTTTATAAGGCTATTAGACTTATTTGTCTAGAATATTTTTCTGACTACAGAATATAGGATAAGACCCCTCATTTCAAGGCTTCCCTCCTGGCCTTGCACTCTATGGGCCACATGGGAGAGGTGGGCTAGGTCATTGCTTCAGCCACCCACAGTAGCAGGGGAACAGAACAGGGACCACCTCAATACTCTGCTTCCCGGCTAGTTGCAGAAAATCTTTCATGCCTTCTATAGCTCTCTTGTCTACTGAACATGATATATAAAATCTTGGAGTTTTTTTTGGTTTTATACGATCTCTCTAGGTATTATGAGATTGTAAAATAGTAGTGAATGAGATTACTTCCTAACACATGACCTACTTACATTTGAAATGTGCTTTTGATTCCCATTTTATTTGCACAAGTTGTTAGCCTAAAGAGGCACATACCATGTCATTTCCCTCACATGGATCATCTTCTTCCCTTTTGCTGAAGAAACTTAACCACTGCATATTATGTCAAGTGACATTTCTTACATGCCACAAGACATAGAAAGAAACCTACCCTTTTATATTTTAGATTGTTACCTTGATCTCTGTTCATTCCATGGCACTAAAATACTTAGGTGTATGAGGTAATAAATATTCCTTTGCTAACCCTTCTAAAAATCTCTATGGATACACGGGGACTAAAATTTGCTCCAAAGACATTTGATTCTAAAGCACAAATAATTGAGAGTTTATTTTTCTTTTATTTCTTCTTTTTTTTTTTTGTATAATACCTTTACTCCACTAGCTGAGTCTATAATGAAGCCATGTAACAACTGCTATATTTTAGTATTTCTAGACTGCTGGAATAGAATTTTTAAGAAATCGGTGGCAAGAAAGACAATTTCAAACTCAAAAGTCCAGACACAAAAAAAATAGCTCAACTCACAATGTTCAAGCATAGCTATATTTGTACTTACAGGATTTAATCTACTTTATATCTAATAAAAAAAAAAGGAATGTCATTGATCAAACAGTTTTAAAATATGTGGGGTTTACTTCCTGGCATAAGGAAAGGGAGAGAATTGCTTGACTGTAATACTTTTTCAAGTCTTGGACTCATTCGCTATGGTTGTCAACTTTTATCCAGCCACCCATCTGTCTGAGAAACTGCAGGGATGGAAGCAAAGGGGTAATTGCCTTCCAAATGAATTTTGTTTTTTTAGCTAACCCCTAATGAAATCAGCATCCGTAGAAAAGAATGAGCACTACTGCACAATATGACAAGGAAAACTTCCCCATCAGCCTTTCCTGAAAGCAGCTCTGACATAAGACACTTCCTAACATGCGCCTGCTCAGTATTTTCCTTCCACAAGGACTGTTATGACTAATGAGGGCTCCTTACTTTGCTATTTGTCTATGATTTGTACTAGCACTCAAAAGAAAAACAGTCGTCTCCTTTATTTCTTAATGAAAACATTTTATGACGCTGAGAAAGCCTAGTAGCTAAATGCTTTCAAGCCACAAAACATGAAAACACAACAGACTCAAAAGATCAAAACCTGGCTTTACCAAAGAAAAACAATGATATCTCATGTAGCTCCAATGACGTAGCAGAGACGCTAACCAGCTGGCAGGGAGCAAAGCGGCATTGTCTCCCGCGTTGTTCGAAAGCAGCCCCAGCTGTGCTTTATCACTGGCCCCAGAAGGAGCACAACTACTGTGACCTGCACTGCTGGGGCAGTGCATTTCTCTTCACACGGGTGTCTTTTTCTAACTACATTTCTGTTAATTACCTCCATCTCTGAGCTGTGCAGGGCAACTGCTGCCCCTTCAGATTGCAGAGTGACAAAAAGCCCCTATGGTTGCACGTTGGTGGATCAACTGTTTGGGTATGAACAGCACAAGGGCTCAGGTTCAATAAAGAAATTCATGCAACCAAAATAGCACTGTTACCCAGAATCAAGCAAACACATACAAAACTCAGCTCAGAGGCTGCTTGACCCTAATGTAGCTAAAACTCACTCCGCCAAGCCCTCTCAGTCCAAAAAATCCTAGTACGCTGAGGTGGTGGTACATGAAATAAGAGGATAAATGTTCCTGTCAGAACATACATGAGAATGACCATCCTGGGATGGAGCAAAGGCCCAGGCAGTCCTTTACTGTGCGCCTCAAAGTGCCCAGTGACAGGGAAAGAGTACAAAAAAAGGAAGCGTTCAGAGAGAGATCCTCCTCAGTATGTACACCCAACTTCCAGGAATCTGCAATTGGAGACTTCCCAAGCTGGAAGTTACATCTGTCTTGCTGTGTACAACAAAGTTTGATGGATCTTTCCTTGTCTTTGTGTTCTTTCCTATTTGTTTGGACATGAGCTTTTTTTCACTTTCTCTCTAATGGATGATCACTCTGATTTTGTGTGCTTCCTTACTGGTCATATTTTCCCTACTTTTTGTTTAAAAATTGTTCTATAGCAACCTCATTCACTTCTTTGTGGTATAAAGAAATGAGCTAGGTGAACATTTCATTCAAGTTCACCTACTAGATCTGTTCCCCAGTTCTGTTTCTGCGTATGCTCAGCTTTGCCTCTCTCTGAGCAATTAAACATCTAGGTAGCCTCATCTGTTTTCAGAAGCTGAACAGGGTGGCACTTACTTTCTCTGAAAGGATGACAACTGCTTGGAAGAAAAATGGTCATTTCTGTTCAGGCATTTCCTATATTCCAAGCACAGAACAAAAAGTAGAAGCTGTTGAAACACACATATTTCACATACCTTTTCCACAAAGTTTCAAAGATTGCTGTTTAGCTTATATTGAAGTGTGAGAAAGTGGAACAAGGCAAAGAGAAAACTAAGGAGAGTTAACTCCATTCACAAACGATTTGAATGAAGACTGATACGTATTTGCTCAGGAGAACATCAGGCATTGCAGACCCTAGAGAAACCCAGCTGGTGAGCTGTTAACAGCAGCTTATCATCGTAAGCAAATCTCCGACACCTTGTGCTGCTCAGCTCCATTTGCTGCATCCACCTGTTTTTCCTCCCTCCTTCCCATTGTCTATGCAGACTATGAGTTTTCAGAGAAAGGTGTGGTGTACGCTGTGATTATCTACTGGCTTCTGGGGTTACTGGGAGCTGCTGTAATGAAGATTACTCAGGAGCCACAGCCAAAAGGAAATAAATGGCCCGTATTCTCATTTCAGATCGCAGCTGCAGGATAGGTCTGACTGGTCTAGTGACTTACTGCTGTGAACCTCAGGATCGCTGTCTTACTTGGGGATATGCAAAAGCCCTAGCCCTTCCCTAATCCATCCACAGTAAACTTGGTTTCTTCTCTTCCAAAAAGTCTTGAACAAAAAATTTGAAAATGCAGATCCAATACAATAGAACTTGGTGCTGAAATCCCTAAAATACCGCTGAGCATACTGGTAGGTCCATAAGGCACAGCAACGCTGTGGCTGCCTTAGCAGGACACTGTAACCAAATTAATAAGCCTTGTCTCTTACCAAGGTGAGTTAACATGAGGGTAGTACCAAATGGTGACATACCAATACAGCTTCCAGTTCCAGAGTTAGATCAGCTGGGATTAGCTTAAGAGTTTTTGCCCCATATTCCATTTCAAAATGGAGAAATACCCTAAAAAATGCTGTGGAAAACTGTTTATTGTTTTTTCTCAATACTCTTCTCTCTTTTGTCAGTCACATGGAAATGATGCTATTTGTGCTACTGCTATAGTCTCACTGCCTGGCAAATTTGTTTTCCGTATTTTACAGCCCCACATCTTGACCTGGCATTAAGCAGCACTCACCCTCTGTGTGTAATGAAGCTGCATCAGCCTCTGTAGTGAATGTTAAATTGCTTTAACATTTTCTGTATTCACAAGTTTCCACTGGTTAGTAACAACATTCCCAGCAACACAGCAAATGCATCTTGGATCTTGGTTAAACCCTGAAAGCTGGCACTTTCACCAGCAAGCCATATTTGCACTTCCAAAACCAGTAGGCGAAGGGGCCAACTTGTATTGCTCATGTTTTATTATTGCATGCATCTCTGGAGAAATGAAAAGCTGGTAGTGCTGAGCCTTTCTGATGAGTAGTTGTGACAATAACAATACTTCAGTTTTCCATTTGGAACCATAGGTTACAGGAAGCGTTGCTGGAAATATTTAATGAAGCAGGGGAAGCAAGAACAGCTTGATATAATCTTGCTACTTTTTCTCCCTAATCAGAATGAGAGTGCAGCACCTTCAGCTTTGCTATAAAAATAGTCTTTATTCTTTAACAAATAGGCACCATCAAGCTGTCACCCCTAAATATTACTATAACAGTTTGGGTCCAGTAAAGTGTCTAGAAAGCAACAGGAAGACCTTCATGCTGGAAATCCTTACATCGCTGCCAATGCCAAACCTGGCATTTGAAATACTCAGTCTGTCTCCAGACATCCTGGAGAGACAAATTGTGAGAGGCTCTGACCTCCCTTCAGGAAAGGAGCATTCAAGAGTCCTCTCCACAGACTGTCCAATCCAGACCAGGTGCCATTAAAATAAATGTCTCTGCCTGGAAGGAACTCAAAATATGCCATGAATGGAGGCCAAGTCACCGTCATGCATTGCAAAAGGAATGTATGTCCTTCTGGAAAGAGTACTTTAGCCAAAAACGAAGCACTAACCTTAATGCAAAGGATAACTGAGTGAAGGTCTGTGGACTGCAGCAGCCTGAGGACCTGAGACTTCTGATTGCCTGCTACTGAACTGCAATGCCTCCCAGTCAAACGTTCAGCCTACCTTGGCAACCTGGTATTTCTCAAGTATTTCCTCTGTCACTGATTACTATTTTTTTCCCATTTACCTTTCTCTTACTTTCTTTCCAGGACACTCAGATATACCCCTCATCAAACTCATTCCTGTAGAGATATTTTCACTGTGGTCCTTTCTGATTGTAAAATACATTGCAGTTTAGCAATTGTTTGATTCCATCTGATGACCTGTAAGGCTTTTACCATGTAACTTGCTTCAGATTGTTCAAAGTATTACGGGACACAGTGTTCTCCTGAATCCAAAAGAAGCTGACTGCACTGATTACAAATTCAGTATATCCAAAGTATACTGGAAGAGTACTCAGGTTGCCACCTCTCAGAGGAGATGCTTCACATCTGCTTACCGAATACAGGGAATTTTCAAGTGCAAAGATCAGGACAGAATTAAGAATCAATGGCTATGGATAAATATCTAAAATCTTGATCCACCTGTAGACATTTTTAATCTTTAATCTCTGCTTTCAGCACTCCTTTCTCTCTGCCCACCCATAAAGTCTTTTTTTATTGACTTTGCATTAAATATTAATTCACTTTCAAGCTACCCTGTAGAAATCTGATCAAAGGCAAATGGTTACTAGGATAAGTAGCAGTTGAATTCTGTAAGTATAGGATAACCTATAAATTTTCTTTTAAACAATGGCACTGAACTAAACATGTTAGAAGACTCTGGGCTCAACATTTATAACATTTATACATTAACTGCCAGGAAACATAAGGGAGCAGTTGTCCCCTGCTTAGTTTAAAATTCTGTCCTACAAAGTTGGAGAAAATACTGATTAGCTTTCACCGAAAGAATAAACTTAGTCGCAAGGAGACTGCTCATCAGACCGCCTCTTTCATTAGATAGCTGTCACCATCCTGACCTTTTGTGCTATGAACTAAGACAAGACAAACTCGAGAACCATCACATGATGTCATACAGCAAATGTCTTCTCTTTTTGACCAAAAGGCCTGACAAGAGAACCAAAAAGTTACATACCGTATCTAGTTATATTCCTTATTTACAATGTTCTGTATTCCAAGAATCCTTCATGTAATGTATTTGCTGCTAAGGAAATCAATGTAGTTTGCTTTCACTCAGAAGCACAAATTTTGTCTGTTGCCAACTTTCATTTATTGCTACTGCACACAGCAAAGTAGAGTTAGGGAGAGGAAGACACAGTTAAGGGTTTTACTGCTAGTAACTCAGTAGTGCTCTTCCTTTAGGCAAAGGGAGGTGTTTTGCTTTCAAGAATATTCAAAAAATAGCAAAGCAGAAGTGGGTTTTCATCTGTGGCACAGTATGCCTCCGAAGTATATGCTGCTATGTGAATCAACTCCAATTGAAGTTAAGTAACTGCTAGGTAATTACAGTAAGCTTGTTATAATTGTAATTCCCAAAAAATACTCCCCAGAAAGGCTTGAGCTCTACAGAACCTTGAGGTTTACCTTGAAAAGTAATCTAGCCATTAGATCCACACAACACCTGAATGAATGCCCACTGTGCTAATTTACAAACCAGGTCCAGGCGGTCTACGGGAGAGCCGGAGTTCATTTGTGTTTCCTTTAGCTGTTAATTCTCACTCTACTTGTAAAACCCATCAGAAAGATGATGGAATGCAGTATTTTACAGCATAATTGTTAAAATCCTTTTATTTACACTTTTATAAAGAGATTTGATTATAACAAGGGTATTATGAGGGGCTTTAACGTGAAATAAAATAAAGTAGCTTTGTAGAGGAGATCTCTTTACAACAAAGCCCTCACAAAGAAACAGATTCAAAATATCATGAATTCAGAAAAAATGTATTAGGATTCTAATTTAGAATTATACTGGATTACAGATTAAAACTAAATGATGACTTCACAATACAAAT
This sequence comes from Struthio camelus, assembly GCF_040807025.1. NCBI lineage: Eukaryota > Metazoa > Chordata > Aves > Struthioniformes > Struthionidae > Struthio > Struthio camelus. Next base: position 129,976,513 of record NC_090943.1, read on the forward strand.
AATTATTGTCATTGAGGAAACTATATTAAAATATGATACTACATCTTTCGCTAGCTCCACAGAAGCACCTCAACTTGTATATCACTGTATACTGTGATACAAAATAAGAGGACAATAGTCCAAAAGTTATACCGAGCTTTTACTGCGTTTCTGGCCTATTGTTGTCCCTGGGAAACTAAGCATCAGGCATGAGTCAGTGGGAAAGATGGCAATAAATGTTTGCCTTCTCAAGGGCAATCACGATGTGATTTACGCTTGTAAACATAACAAAAAAAGGTAACATAACAAAAAATAAGGAGCTTCATAACTTTCTTAAGAGGCTAACTAAGTCTCCAATCTGAAGGAATCAGTAATAGGAAAGTAAAGATTGTTTTCAGAAGAACCGCGTCATACCGCCATTGCAAAATGGTAGACGCTAAAAACCTACTACGCCACATGACTTCAGCATATAAAGACACCTGGTACTATTTCTTTCTTACTCCCACCTTGGCTTTGTTTTACTCATCTGCTGATCACTGCTAGCCTTGGAGAAAGTATCTGATGACTTGGATTTTCCATTCAGTTTTTCCTGAACCCATATTATGTGAAATAATGCCAGCACTACAGTTCAAATATTAGGTTACTTACTTATACAGGAAATATACTTAACGCAAATTACTTCTGTTATCCTAAGCAACAAGCATCTTGCTGCAGATAAAATTTGCTCTGCCTTGACACAAGACAATCCAGGCAGCGTGCTGATGCTGCCCTGTCACTGCCAGCCTGTCTCCAAAGCAGATTGCGGCTCAGCCATCCCCAAAGCAAGATCCTGAGCGCAGCCTAAGCTCAGAGGGCTAGGATGGAGAAAAAGAAACAGTACTCGTTGGCACAACTGCTACTACAGATTTTGAGGGGATGGAGAAGAAAAGATTACTTTTGCTCTTCAGACACAACCTGCTTCCTTGTTTTACTTCTTTTTGACTCATTATCTCACTCCAGTTTTTTTTGGTGTACTGCAAATCTCCTTTAAGAGCCACTGTGTTTCAGAATAGTACCCTTTACCCTGGGAAATCTACTTTATCTGTGACAAGTCACCAAACAATGAATGCCAAAGTATTTGACATCATTGTACAAATTTATTAGGCTTTTTCATCCACTAAAAAGTGTATCTTCTTTTTTTCTTTTTGCATTGGATCAATGTTAACAGCAGTGCCCACCAGAGTTAACAGATGTTCGCATTCCTGCTGTAAATGCCTCAGGAGACCTTTGGTACATAAGGTTTCACCTCGGAAAATTTTAAAACAACAATTACATAGCAACATTAAAAAATATACATTTTTTGGAAAAAAATAGTAAAAAAATTGTGCAAGTCCTCCATTTAGACCTTCAGAAACCAGAACCACAGCACTATGGATTTTGCTCAACTCTTTTCTTCATGTACATGCAACTGTGAAAAGAAAATTGTACTTTATTCATATAGGCATGGGGACTGAAAAGTAGAAGTTTTGTCAAAAACCTCCTTCCTTTTTTGAGTTTCATTCAGATATGTCTGAATAGGTTCAGTGCCATTTCTGTGCCCGTAAGTGCTGCTTGCCTAAGACAGTAGTAGAGGAAGTACAGGAGATAACTGCTTCTTTACTTAAAAGTCACCGAGTTAGAACAAGAAATGATTAATATGTATATTGCTATATGCAAACTGGTCTGTCCCTGGCTAGTGCCAACTTTGGAAGGATTTTTCCTCCTGAAAAGAAAACTCTTAAATTCAGCCTAGTTCCTCACCGATAATATTCCTTTTCACATAACTGGAATAGGGGAAAAGGTTCAGGATTTTGTAGGTTTTTTTCCCATCTTTCCTTTTAAAAAGGGAGGGAAAAAGGGCACCAAACAGAATTATAGTCCTGCCTCCCGCTTGCGGTGACTGACATGGACTCTCCTTCAGCTTGCCCGCCGCCTTTCAGCTTGATTTCACAAGCAGAAGACATCTGTGCCTGAGCAGCACAGTTTGCAGCTGCACATCCCTTGCCAGAGAAGCCCTGAGGGAGGATGCCTCTATGAAAGATGGGTAGCAAAAAAAAAATCTGTTAGCAGCTGTGCTCTGTTAATCACTTCCCTGTCACAAACAGCCTCCTTTTCAGGAACCCAGCTTAGGTAAGGGTTAGTGTTTACTTTTAAATCAAATCTGGAAGAAACAGACAATGCTAGCGTTATACATACTGAAGTTACATTCATGTGAAACCATATTGTTGGAAGGTAAGTATCAGACACATAATAGGGAATTCAGTGCAGTAATGGATATTTCCAAGACTAGTCTTATGTTTTCACTCTCATACCTCATAAACCAAAATCTTTATTTTCAAATAATGACAGAAATCAGCCCAAGAGGCAAGGGAAACGTTGATTCAGACACACCAGCTCTCTTCAAAGGAAGCTGATTTGCTTTCAGAAAAGAGACAAGAAATATTTCGGGGAGCTTATCCTCCATACAGATGTCATTAACATGAGTGACATAATATCGTAACAAGAATTGTCCTGCTATTCTATCACTGCCGCTGTTCATGCTGCGGACCACTTTCTGAAGAATGCGGTCTAAACCTCACCTCTTCTGTTCATACGTTTATCAAACACTGTGTGTTTGGTCCCATATCTCTCATCTGATTAGCTACTCTCTTCAAAGACTTGAACTTACTCATTTCATCCAAAAGTACGCATACAAGTTCGAAACAAATTGAATTTACTCTTCCTGAATGTAACAGATTGAAAAAGCTACTGAAAAACTCACTACACGTAGTTCTCACTACAATGTCCTAATATTCAGCTAAGGAAGGAGGTGGGGGGAATATTCTTCTCCAGTAACTGCATCTCACCCTTCTCCTAACCACAAATCCTATTAGCTAGCACATGAAAAGCACAAATATTTACACTGATCTCTCCAATATTTCCTAACAGGCCACTGTAGCAGCCTTTTAAATCAACTTGCAAACATTTTATCTTTTCTTTACTGTTTCAAAAAATCCACTTTTTTAGTCATCTTATAAAACATTTCCAACACCCAAAGAAAATAGACTATTTAGCATTCAGTTCACAGGATGCAGTTTGTATGCCTTCTAAAATGATTGTTTAGCTCTGTTCAACTCTGTTTCTTAGCTCATTTATTTATCTTTGACAGAATAAACAACAGAAGTGTACTGACCTCCCATCTCTTTCCTCTCAAAAATAAACTGAGTTTTTCTCAGGTTATAATGTCTTTCATAACGCACCCAACCCTAGCACAAAACCACACATCTTACTTTTATTCTGCCTTCATACTTCAAGCCTTCATGTATCACTTATTAAAGTAAAAGAAAACCAGTCTAGATTTCTAAACCTATTTGGAGAAGCCTTCTCATTCTTTCCAATACACAAGTCGTTCATTAAGTTGAGCTATAGGACCTTCAGCCTCACAGCCTATCTTCTGAGAAACAAGCTCTTGGAGAGGTCCGCAGATCTCTTGGCATCAGCCAGACACAATCGAACATAGCAAACTACACTGTGTTTAGGTACATAATAGACTACAAAATAATTCATAAAATCTTGAACCGTAAGATGGGAAAACTGCCTACATCCTAACTTTGTACATACTTAATTTTCCGTACCTAACTGTCCATGCAAAAGTAATTCCACGATCTTCCAGGTCATTTCCGATTATTTCTTTGCGACAATAACCATGAAACAACGTCTGTCCGTACAGTAGTTAACTCAAAGAGACCCTAAGCCACACCAGGACCTGTAAGAACTTCTGTAATATGACTGAAAAATAATAAACATGCCAGATTCATTCTCAGTGTAGTGCAGCTACCGCTAAAACAAACTCCATGGGTTATGTGTAGTTACACACTATTAAAGCCACAGACTATTCCAGGCCTTAACTGGTGAAGCTGCTAAGCATATACACGTAATATGGCAAAGGAAAAGTATGAGAAGAAGCACATGCTCAGTATTATTATTGCATAATTACATGTTATTACATGCTCAGAATTACTAAGGGTTCTGCTAGAACATAGCAGAAAATAGTAAAGGTGTCTCAAAACAGCTCCAGGTTTTTGGTCTTTGGTTTGGACTATGAGCAGCACCTTCCTGTTCACAGAGCTTTAAGAGGGTTTCTAGCCTTTTGAGTTGGTGATTCAAAAGTGGCTAGTTACCACTCATGCCACAACATTGCAAGGACTTGCCATTCGTGCAATTACTGTACGTATTGCCAGTAAAGAGACTAAACTGTAGCACGCTGGCTCAAGGCTTTGCTAAGTACAGAACAGAGTTTTGACCAGGTATATCCAGAACTTAGAGCCTCAGTTCTAAATTATGGCTAAGTCATTTGTCCCTCCTACTTAAATTGTAAGCAAGGCTGTAGGGTTCCATCAAACAGGACTGGCCATATACCTATGTACCCTTTTTCTATTAGATGTTTTGCTCTTTTGTGTTAAAAGCAGTAGGAACAATCTAAACCTCTTTCAAGTCAATGTCAATTTTTTGACAGAACTCATGGCCTGTAGCCAAGTCTTCATGTGTTATAATCAGACAAATTCTGTATTTGCACAGAATTTAGACTAAGAGTCTTGGAACAGTTTTTTAAAATTTCATTTAAGTTCATAAAAAAATTTATAGAAAAAATATTAAAGGATAACATATGAAAATATAAAAGCTTTGTGAAAACAATAGAAATGGAAATATGTTTGTTCAGAGAACAAGCCTGTAACATTTATTCAATGATCTGTTGCAGCCTGCAAAAGAATTACCGTAACTGCTTTAATTTAGAAAAATCCATTATTCTCCCAAAAAGCTCCCAAAAAGCCAAACACACTGCTACCTACTTCAGCAAAGCAAAACAGACAGATCACCTGGAGAGCCTTCAGTAAGCAATCCTAAAGGAGATTATAGTGCTTGGGAAATAAAATATGAGTTTTTAAACAAAACTTAATGTCTTTGTTGTTTGTCACAGACACCTGACTGACTGAAGAAGTCCAAACAATGGCATCATCTCAGGAGTTCACTGAAAATACGACCTCAAATAATACGATGAATCAAGTCAAGTGAGACTGAGCTGTCACAAAGTACATCACTTGCAACGGGGCATTCTGCAAGGGACCAGTGACACCGAAACTATCACTGCAACTTGGCCGCCCTTGGGATACTTCTGGTGCATGCCATACCTAAGCTATGTAAAGTGACATCTCACCCTTGTGGTTGCCTCAGGAGGGACCCAGTGAAAGATGAGTAAAAACACTGAGCCCTGGGTAACAACTATGCTCCAGCATTCATCAATAAAACTCATTACTCCATTGGAGAAAACAGATCTTCTTTTAAGAGCTGTTTAAGGAAAACTTTGCTGTTGTTGGACTTCTACTTAACTTACTTTTTAGAGGCTAGAACAGAAAAGCTTAGATAATCCTAAAAGGTTTTTATTTTAGCCCAGTGAAGTGCCAGTTTTTAGCTAGGAGCTTAGTGGAACATATTTCCCACAAGCATCATGCAAAAAATTTTCTTAGTGAGAAACTAATCAGAACCTCAAAGTTCAGATAGGATTGGTCCAACCTCAGAGGATCACCTTATAATTCAGATCAAAATCTCCTCAGACTTCTGGCTCGCACCCCATGTTTTGGCTCCTGTATTTCTCTAGACTTTGGAACAAATCATGTATCACTATTTATAATAACTAGCCACAAGATGACTAGAATATTCAGCAAATATCATTCAGGCAGTTTGTAGGTGCTTAAGTTCCCGGAGGAACCCACTGTCCTGCTTGCCTCCACCACCTCACACATTTTCTTATTGTGTAGTAATTTGAGTTTTAAAAGAATCTTGTTTGAAACTTATTTTGACAAACAGATTTGTAAATATAACATATACTTACGCATAGGACATGTCTGACTAAAAGCTCCAGTAACCACTAATACACTTCTGGGAAATAAGGGCTAGTTTGTTAATAATAAACCTGATTTTTACAGGGTTTAAGTGTGCTTTTCAAAGCCAACTTGCCCCTTTCCACTGTTGCTCAGAAATACCAGAAGCCATGCTTCAGGTATGATATTTGAGGTATAGGTATTCCCTCATAATGTCATAACACACATGTGGAAAGTATACTGTACACTTAACCAAACAACTTCAAAAGCAGGGCTTTTGTCTGGGTCCCAGCCAGTGTAAATCAAATACACTTTAAAGGAACCACCCTTACTTATTCCTTCTGAGAACCTGGCCTTATTGTATGCATCTCCAAAGCCAAAACCACCAATGCATATGAAGAACAGGTTGTGGCTTCCTCATAAAAAGACTCCACTGGGATACTTTTTTGATCTCAAAGCCACTTTGAAACAGCTGTGCCAATGTCACATGTCTGTTTTCAATATTCCTGAGAGGTAAGTACTCCCTCAGAGGAGCTGGGGTTCAGTCCTGTGTGTCAAATATTCACATAGCCCCTTCAAACAGAAGACCATATGTCATGACAAATATCATGCTTTTTTGAAAAAAGTAAGATGTGAGAATCTCTTTAGCTTTCTGGTCATTTGGGAGCGGTCATTTGCTCTTCTTCGTCTTGCAACAGAATCAGAGAGCTAAACAGAAAGGCCAGCCTGCAGGATACCACGTGGACTTCTTACGCTTTCAGCTTTTACAAAAGCAGGACGGAGCCTGTTTGTCCATAGAATAAATACAGGCTTTGCTTCTAACAGGTTTGATTTGAATAAGCCTTTAAATAACATCACCTTCATATAATTTAATTTATTAGTATATCTCCTTGTGACCTGATTGTTCCCAAGTATCTTACACGAGAGAAGACAATACATTGGCAACTGCTTATGAGAATATGCAAGGGGAACGCAGCCTTTTTTGGACATGTGATCATGCCTCTCGGTGAAGTAAAGGGCACAACACTCTGGTCTGTCCACGTGGCCACAACACAGCTTAAGTGACATGTCGCAGGTGAAAAGCCAGCTCGCAGGATGCCGCCAACTTTACTGAGGGGCATGTCAGCGTGTACAGAATATTACTATCCTAACCAGAAATATTGTAATACATATTTTATAAGGTATATGCAATTGATGCTGGACTATACTCAATTTATCGTAACAACTATTAGAAACAGGTTATAAAGAATGGTAAAAAAAAAAAAAAGCAATCAGCGTAAGCTTAAATTCTGTTCTTAACATAAGAAGCTCATATGGGGCTAGTGTAAATCAGAATAACGCTCTGTCACCTACCTATTACAGAAAAGGGCCTGCTTTGGAATATAGGCTGTTCTCATGCAGATTGTACTCTCTAGTATTTCACTGTAATCCTGTACCTTCTAAATCCTAGCACATTTATCTGTGCTACAGCAAGCTGCTGTTTGATTCTGTGAATGGTGACACCAGTACAAACACACTCTAGTCATTTCCTTAAAACTTTATTTTACAAAATAATACCGATCAAATCTTAGTTCCAAATACAGAGAATGGATTTCTCCCAATTTAAATAAAATTATTCTTGCCTTTTTTTCCCCCTTTGACAAGATTAATCATCAGTACTCTTTAATTTTCCTCAGTGTATCAATAAAGCAAGAGTCAATGAAGCCTTTTCTCACAGCTCCAGGTAGGAAAGATCCTTTTTCTCTGTTCATGAAATGAATGGGGATATTCCCTGGTACCACTCTTTGAAGCCAGTGATAGACTGTCTGAATATGACTCACTGTATCTTTGCCTCTGGCGCTGCTTCCATAATTTAAGCATTTGATTTACAGAAATTAAGTGTCAATAATAAACAGGTTAGTTTAAGGACATTTTACTTATTCCAGTAATAGTTTTTAGTAAGCGCTACTTTAAAGTCAGACCTTTCAGCATGCCACAGATAACATCACATGTCTGGAAGGAACCCTTATGTAACGGAGGTATTGAACACCTCCGGAGCAAGACAAACCAGATGTAGCTGTTTTCCTATGACACTCAGGCTTACCAAAAATGCTGAATCAGGAGTTATAAGATACTTCATATGAGAAGTCAAGAAGGTAAATAATCTTTTATTGACCAACTCAACAGTCAGCATACATAAACTTTTAAAACAAAATCAATTAACTACTGGCAATCTACTGTGTTCCTTGATATGATATCTACTGAAAAAACAATATATTCAGTTATCTCTCAAGGCATTGAAACACTTTAGTTATTAAATATGAATGACGAAGATCAAATACCAACTCTTTGTCTTACAGTCACATTGACTGATTTTATAGGTTGGCACAAAAAATTAGTTCTCTCTAAAAGCAAAGAGGGACAATAATTGTCCTGGCCAGAAATGAAGGTGGGATGGAGATACATGTTGTTTATCAGTGACCATCATCTATGCTTTTCCATAACTTCAGTTCCAGCAGCTGTTTGTCTTTAAAATAGTGGGAGTGAGAATACAATCTATAACATTCCTAGTAGTATATTCACATATATTCAGAACAGTTTTTCCAAAAAATTAAGTTGAAACCAGAGGTCAACAGAAGTTCAACCCACCCGTCAGCTAGAAAATTCCACTTATCTTGAACAAATGATATCAGGCTCTAAGTTTTACAGACACTTGTGGGAACTCAAATAGTACAAAAGCCATACTTCTTGCTTTAAGAAAGGCACAGTCTTAATTCTCTGTCATCTTCAACCTTGGTCTACAATTAGACCAGAAAGCACATAAAATATAGCATTTTGTAGGGAGAAATATGTAACCAAACCAGGATGGCCCAGAACATGTAAGCCTAAACTGAAGCAAAGACAGAAGGAGGAGATGTGTTTTGTTCATGTAACATAATAAAGGTTGTAAACATAAGAAAAAGTATTTCTTTCGTGTGAACACTGCATCTGATATACCTAGTGCAAACATTCACTTGGTAATAAATTCTTTTCTTATGTGTCTTAACTCTTCTTTGTACTGCATACAACCAGCTAACAGTTTTCCTCATGTCCTCTGAGCATATATGATGTGTTCTTCAACCCCAGAAGAATCACTGGTGTGCCATTAATTAGGGTTGGCCACTTAATGAACACTGTGTGCAGCAATCTACGGGTTAATTTATGATGCCTTGCAAAGGAATGCAAGAATGTTTTATATGCCATTGAGCTCTGTTCTCAAGGCATGGATAAGGAGTTTGTTAATTCTCATTTATCCTAAGATCAGTCCTCACCTACTCTAGGAAGTCTAAACAGAAATAAAAGTCAGTGCAAATTATATGTACAACAGACTTGTGGAAAATATGAATCAGGTCCCAAATGTACTGTGTTCTCCCTTAGCAAGTCAGTGTGGCAAGCCTAGCCATAATACATATGGTAGTTAGATAAATGTCAGTGACCTGAATTACCCATCTTTTTTTTTTTTTTTTAACGTACAGGGTTAGTTACTGAATGCAGCACAAAAACTCCTCATGGTTTCCAGTTAGGCTGGGATAATTATACTTTCTATAATGGATGATACATTAGCTAGCTGATAAATTAGTGTGCTTTTCACAAAGCAGGAATACTCACGTTACAGTCCGTAATGCAAAATAAATAAAAAAAGAAATCAACAAAACAGAAAATAAAATAAGGAGAGATGAGCCATGAAATAAGGACGGATGAGCCATATTAAGTGAGACCAACAATTAACAGAGAACACTTTCAACTCCATCAGGTTTCAGATAACTTCAAAGAAGGTAAACCCCACGCTGCGAGGTGACAAAGACCAGTATTTTCCCCTTCTGTGTACATACATCAGCAAGGGTTATGCAAAAGTCAAGGATAAAGTGTGACTGACTAGTAATTTTTTAATGACTAAACTATTTTACTACCTTTTGCTATTTGATCATATTCACACCAGGCTTTGAAGGAAATATTCATGTGAGAAACAATGACTTGCACATGAAAGATCAATCCTAAACAATTACTTGTCAGTTAAATTCAAAGGACAAACCTGTCCAAAATACCAAAACACAGAAAATGGAAAATCTGAGTGATATTTATTGACAACTGCACTGTAAGATATTTAATATACTCTGGTATGCTCCATTAATAGTGAAAGATGATTGAGTCAGTTTCAAATATCTTTAGGCAGAAACAGGCTCTCCATTTCTCCAAGATATTCCACTTATTTCTGTCCTCCTTCATTCTATATTTATATATTTATAGTAGCTCATTTGCACTTGAAACATTCCATATTTATTTAGGATTTAGTCCAAGTAAGTTTCATCAAAATAAAGCAAGAGTGAGAAAAGAATTAGGCTTTTTAATTCTGTAAACACAATTATAAATGCAGGAGCTCACGAATTAACTCTTTGAGAGAAAAACTGAAATTACAGTTTCATTCGATTCACAGTGATTCCAAAGTACAGCTCCTCTGATTTTTTCAATTGCACTGCACAGAACATTATAACACATGTGTAGTTAACAAGGCCTCAGCTCAGTTAACTCCATGCTTAATATCCCAGCAAGCTACAGACTTGTACCTGTACCGTATGGACCTATGCAATCCCACTCAAGTCAACCAATGTCCATTGAACTCACTGCTCATACTGGTATTTGTTGAGGACTTTCAGACTACTGATACCTCGGTCAGTGCTGCTACTGCTCGAGGAAAGCTGTCTAAGGTCAGGAAATTGTCATTAAAAGGCCAAATCATGCTTTTTTACCTCCCAAACAAAATCTCCAAAAAAGCTTCAGGAAGAAAATCTCAAAGAGAAGACAGTCCTGGAAAAAAAAAAATATGTATCCTGACCCTACTCTGGAGAAACCCTATTCTGTTTCAGACCTCTCTGCCATGAAGTTTCAACATGTATTTTTGTTTTGACTTTGCTACACTATGCATTGGTAAAATAATAACTTTTTTTCAAATGGAGTTTTCACAAAATACTGGTTACATGAAAGGTATAATTAAATACCTGGTCTAAAAACTCAAATGTCATTCTGGAATTAAGAACATAAGAGGAACTTTACCCAACTCTTTAGTTTGGTAAAGGAATTGCTCTAGGATGAGGAATACACAAAATTCCTGTTCCTTCTAATTCACAGCACCGGTTCCCATCTCTTATCACTTTGCATGGCTGAACTAGCCCAACTTGTGGATATTTTTTGTCTTAATCAGATTTTAAAAGTTTATTAATAAGAACATGGGAAAATGGAGCCAAATCCTGCATTCCTCAGTTAAAACCTCTACTGAATTCACAGAGAGATTTGCCGGCATGAAGACTAAGCAAGAATTGTCATACCTAGAAGATATTAACTGGTGACTGAGATGAAGTGCACACCTGCATTTGCTAAAATTAAAAAAAAAAAAAAAACATACTGAAATGTACCCCAGCTACACTGCATTGTGCAGCAGTACTTGGTATTTCATATTCCCTTCTTACTTGCTAATCATAGTTTTTATTCCATGTCACATAAACAACTCGTTCTTTCCTATTTATTGTCACAGATACTGTGAAATACCTGCTGTTTAGTGTGTTCTGCAGGTGTCCCACTTTCTTGTCAATGAAGTCAATGGCATGCCTTCACTGACGTCCAAAAGAGCAGGATTTGTCTTGAGGTGCTTAATCCAAAGTGAGACTCCCTCTTAATTCAGTAAACTTTGGATCAGTAAGTGGCAAGACACGCTCACATCCCAAAAAACCAAACCTGAATGTTTATCTCACATTCCTAATCTTTTCCGTGAAAGGGATTAAAAAGCAATCTGTCCCTGCCAACAGCTTAGGTTCTATGCTGCATCTAAGTGACTGAACAGGCGTCTACAGAGTAGCAGGGTACATTGCACTGTTTTCATCTGCTTCTTTAGAAGTTGGAAAGATAGTAAAACATTAAGAGTTTTAGGCTTCATGATCCTATTTCCCTGTTTTGTTCTCGTCTTTCCATTCTAAAAATCCCTTAATTCTTTCCTTCCCAGGAATCATTTCACCCTTAAACTAGAAGACAGTCAAGTTGCTCCTTGCCAAGTGGACACCACGGCTGCGTGCAGCGGCTGGAGGTAACGCCGCAGGAGCGGCAGCTCTAGCCCCCTTGTCTCTGGGGACTCTGCATGCCACCTTGGTGATGCAGATGAGCATTTTTATTTCTACAGAGGAAAGAAGGTGGTTCTGTCTCTTGTTACAGGACAAACTAGCAATATGCTGCATATTGAAGCAAAAGGATAGAAGTCTGAAAATGGCATTATCCAAATGCTTTAGATAAGAAACTTGCCACAAAACCTAGCACGTTCTGTGACGACACCAAAGTGTTTGAAAGCACGTGAGGCTGATTCCCAATATACTTGGCTTTACATGAAACTCTGCTTGTTTGCTTATATTTCAAAACTCTAAATGTGGTGCAACAATTTCTGCTCTCCTTTATGCTATGCATCCTTTTGCTATACAATCATGTTATTGTCTTGTTTGAGATGCCATGGGCATAATTTTGGCCCATAAGTATATTTATACACTAAGGATCATTAGAAATAGAAACTGAGTTCATGACCTCCTACTGCTACGATCACAGCAATCACAGGAAATGGAAATAACTTAGATAGAAGGCAATTTAAATAATAAAAAACTAGCTATCCATTGCAACATGGAATTCCCTGTAGCAAGAAAGCATAGACCTGTAACATTCAGTCAAGCCAGGAGAGGAGGGAAAAGGGAAGTAAAAAGGTACAAAATAAATATTTAGAAATCGTGCAAAGTGAAAGAAACAGCTACCTTCTTTTTGAAAACTTGAGAAGAAATCTGACCTGAGTGGCCAAACAGGGATTTTCTTAAAAGCTCAGAGCTGACCTAACTATTTTCAAGTAAATCCGTGATGGGACACTGCAATCACTGGTATAAGTTTAACTGTTCTGTATTTACACATTTATCTACCAGGTCAAAGAACGATCAAATGCTAAGCAGGGCCATAGTCAAAGAACTTAAGAATTAGTATTTTAGTTTTGCCCTGTTCATCTGTTACATGTTATTGTCTTGATACTCAACTTAAAATATTATTTGAAAAACATTAATTAAATATGTGTCTTAAGCCCTACGGGCAACAGACTTCACTTCTAAAAAGAAAGTAAGAAAAGATTCTACAAGCAAACACTCAAATTTTCAGTCTCCTCAAATCATATCTCTGCTCCCCTCAAATCTGTTTACCAAGTACGGTGTAGGATGTGATGAGGAATTGTATATTGTTGGATCGTCTCCTAGATCACACGCAGCGTGTCTCACTCACTTGGCTCCACGAGGGGCTCAATCACTGCCCCTCACTCCCCACCGCAAGTGGGGAAGCCGGATCCGCTGCTGAGCTGCTGTTTCACACCGCAGTTGTACTTCTGTGCCCGGGAGGAGGTGAGGTCTATTACAGATCACATCACTAATGCTTTAAACAGTGCTGTACTGAAGATGTGCAGGACTAAGAAGCTGGTCGCTTGACTTCTGCAGGCTGCGTGGCAGCTGTGTCACAGAAGTGCTTGAAGGGGGGCTGATGGATGCTAGCTTGTACCAGGGGATCATGGTGTGTAACACAGCCTCCCTGAACCCTTTTTGGCACAACTTAATGCCCATCTGCTTCCCCTCTGCTCCTTCTCCTGGAGAGGAACATATGGCCCAGAATATGAATCTCAGAAACAGAAAATGTATTCACAGAGTTTTCTAAAATATTCTGAATACCCTCCTTTTTTTTCCTTGTCAGCTTTTACTCCAGTTCTGAACCTTATATTCTGTCATCATAAATAAAATTCTGGCACAAGTCAGTCCTTGCATAATCAGTTTTGCAGTCCACAGTGAAAAACAAAAAAAAAAGTGTGTATTTTGGAGCAATAGTAAGAAATTGTAAGATTAGTAAGAATCTAATAGTAAGAAATTATTATTGTAAGGAAAATCCTTACTAGGATTTTTTTTTTGTCCAGAACACTTATAAATTCCACCATTATATTTTAATACTTACCTTAGTCTTTTCAAGGGTGGCATCCAATACAAATATTAATGATAGAAGAAAATAAAAGCCCAGTTAAGCTTAACATGATCATCAGAATACTGAACACTTCTACCGGGGAAAAACTTCAACAATTTTCTTCATACTAAATAATACCTCACATCACAAATAGAACCAATGAAGTTCCTCAAGAAAATCTATATTTTAAATAGCAGTACCAAAATCTCATGCTGTACAGTCTTGCTTCCCTAGCAAGGGTAAACTTTTCCATGGTATAAATGAGACTTTTGCCAACTTGCCTGTTTAAAGATGTGAGTACTGGGCCAGGATTATAAATTCATTTATATCACAGAATCACAGAATTGGTTGGAAGGGACCTCTGAGGATTATCTAGTCCAACCCCCCTGCTCAAGCAGGGTCCTCTAGAGCACGTTGCCCAGGATCATGTCTAGATGACTTTTGAATATCTCCAAGGAAGAAGATTCCACAAGCTCTCTGGGCAACCTGTTCTTGTGCTCAATCACCCTCACAGTAAAGAGACTTTTCTTCATGTTCAGACAGAATATACGTTTTAACACTTTAATGTTTATACGGAGAGCTAATGTACGACTGTAAAAGCGTATTGTAAGAGATAACATACTGCAATCCTTGACCAGTGTAAAACCATGACAGGAAGTGGCTGTTGACAATATTTGATAACTAATTCAGATCACCTTATGAGACAGTGATATCACACCTATACAACGCCTGTAATAGCACAAGATTCAATACTGATACTCCAAAACAAGCGTGGACTTAGCAGAACATTTCTCATAACCAAATGCTTTTCTAGCACGGAAGTAAGTAGTGTTCTGTAGTGATATTTTTGTCAAAGACTTAAATATGAAGTCCATTAACAATCACACAGATATATATATTTCTGCTTATACACAACAAATCTGAAATGTAGTACTTGCCTAAAATCAACTGAAATCACCAGGTTTCCTTCTGCTGATTTCAGTGGGTTTTAGATATTTCATTGCGCATATTCACTTCATGATATGTTGATTCATAGATTCTTCTGTTTTCTAAATATTTTAGTGAAAGTGATTGAATCATGCGTGCCAAATATATGCATCATGTACACCACTTTCCAACATCTTTGTGTTAAACGTACTGTTCACCCTACCTTTGCTGCCACAGATGAGTTGGGTTTCTCCAGCAAGTCCCAGAGTTTCTTCCTTTTCTCTGGGCAGCAGGTATTATCAAACTCTTCCCCTTCTCTCTCTCGCATGGTCTCTGCCTCTCTCCTCAGCTCCTCATTCATCTGCTCTTTCTTTTGATGGTATCTTGCCTGGCAGCAGGATTCTAGATATATCTCATCAATCCCCCAGTAATCAAGCTCTTGGCCAAAAGAAAGAGCACACATTTCTTCCATCATATGTAGTTTCCCTGTCCTGTAGAAATTCAAAATGGAAGTGAAAGCTCCTGGATGTCGATCGAAAAAATACTCATTTTCATTTAGATTATAGTCATCACATACTTCCAGCAGAGATTCATGAGTATTGCAGTCTCTGAGCTTTCCTAATCGTGTCCTTGGAAGTCTGTCCAAAGTCCTCCACAGCACTTCATGGTTGAGTCCACCTACATTTATTTTAACTCTCCGTGAGCAGGCTTTGCTCCTAATGATCTCCACTGGTTCTGGAGGCAGAGAAAGGGTGGACCTTGAAGACTTTTTGTTCATCCCTGGTGAAGCTTTCTCAGCCATTTTGAAAAGGATGCAGTTGTAAAGCCAGAGTCTTTATGAGAATGAGCTTGGAAACTACAAATACTTGGGAAGAGTCCTCTTCAGACAGACAGACCCATTCTTGAAGCTGGAAAAGACAAAAAATTAGAATCTTGCAATGTATAACATGTTCCCCAAACTACTTGTTTGTAAGATTCTCTCTCCCCACTTCCACTCGTTCATATGCAGATGAAAATCTAATGATGGTAATTTGCTCACTCTAAAGTGAGACTCTTTTGTGGAAGTATAAGGAACCATTGGAACAACTGGTATGGCTAAGAGCATTATGTCTAAGCAGAGAAAAAAAAATCACTGGAACTTCTGAATTCATGAAAATCAGATATGACAGTTTGTACAGAAGGCTTGTTTTTTGGCTTTTTTTGTTTTTTTTATCAGCTTCTGACACAGCCATGTCAGCTAAATCTCATTACTTACCAATTCATTTCTGAGGTAGACTAACGGAAAGATTGTAGGGATATCCACAAAGACAAAGTGCAACCAGGGCTACCTTCCATTTATTGAAAAATTCAAATTTGGGAGATTTGCTCTGAACCTGAATTAAACAATTAGAGCATATCAAAATCTCCTGCGAAGCCAAACCACCTGCCTCCACCTCCCACTCCAAATCTCGATTTACTATATCACTTCACAGGCAAATATTACTGACCAATTTAACTTGCATTCATGGTAAGTCAAACTTTCTAGCACCAAACACTCCTGATTTTTTTACAAATAGGTCAAAAGAATCCTAATGCCTCTGCAGCCAACCGAACAGTCATATCTGTTATATAAGCAAGGCTTGCACATACCAATCACAGAATGGCCAAGGTTGGAAGGGACCTCTGGAGATCATCTAGTCCAACCCCCCTGATCAAGCAGGGTCATCTAGAGCATATTGCCCAGGATCACATCCAGACGGGTTTTGAATATCTCCAGCGAAGGAGACTCCACTACCTCTCTGGGCAGCCTCTTCCAGTGCTCTGTCACCCTCACAGTCAAGAAGTTTTTCCTCATGATCAGGCAGAACTTCCTGTGTTTCAGTTTGTGCCCGTTGCCTCTTGTCCTGTCACTGGGCACCACGGAGCAGAGTCTGGCCCCATCGTCTTGACACCCTCCCTTCAGATACTTGCACACATTGATGAGATCCCCTCTCAGTCTTCTCTTCGCCAGACTGAACAGGCCCAGCCCTCTCAGCCTTTCTTCAGAGGAGAGACATGCTCCAGTCCCCTCATCGTCTTAGTAGCCCTCCGCTGGACTCTCTCCAGGAGTGCCATGTCTCTCTTGTACTGGGGAGCCCAGCACTGGACACAGCACTCCAGGCGAGGCCTCCCCAGGGCTGAGTAGAGGGGCAGGATCACCTCCCTCCACCTGCTGGCAACACTCTGCCTAATGCACCCCAGGATCCCATTGGCCTTCTTGGCCACAAGGGCACACTGCTGGCTCATGCTTAACTTGTTGTCCGCCAGGACACCCAGGTCCTTCTCTGCAGAGCTACTTTCCAGCAGGTCAACCCCCAGCCTGTACTGGTGCATGGGATTATTTCTCCGTAGGTGCAGGACCCTGCCCTTGCCTTTGTTGAACTTCAGGAGGTTCCTCTCTGCCCAGCTCTCCAGCCTGTCCAGGTCCCTCTGAATGGCAGCAGAGCCTTCTGGTGTGTCAGCCACTCCTCCCAGTTCAGTATCACCAGCAAACTTGCTGAGGGTGCTCTCTGTCCCTTCATCCAGCTCATTGATTAATAAGTTGAACAAGACTGGCCCCAGGACTGACCCCTGGGGGACACCACTAGCTACAGGCCTCCAACTAGACTCTGCGCCACTGACCACAACCCTCTGAGCTCGGCCATCCAGCCAGTTCTTAATCCACCTGACTGTCCACTCATCCAGCCCACACTTCCTGAGCTTGCCTATGAGGATGTGATGGGAGACAGTGTCAAAAGCCTTGCTGAAGTCCAGGTAGACAACATCCACTGCTCTCCCCTCATCTACCCAGCCAGTCATCCCATCAGAGAAGGCTATCAGATCGGTCAAGCATGATACATGCTGACTACTCCTGATCACCTTCTTGTCCTCCACATGCTAAGTGAGGACCTCCAGGATGAGCTGTTCCGTCACCTCCCCAGGGATGGAGGTGAGGCTGACAGGCCTGTAGTTTCCTGGCTCCTCCTTCTTGCCCTTTTGGAAGACTGGAGTGACACTGGCTTTCTTCCAATCCTCAGGCACCTCTCCTAATCTCCAGGACCTTTCCAAGATGATGGAGAGTGGCCTAGCAATGACATCTGCCAGCTCCCTCAGCACTCGTGGGTGCATCCCATTGGGGCCCATGGATCTGTGGATGTCAAGTTTGCACAAATGATCTCTAGCCCGAGCCTCCTCAACCAAGGGAGAGTCTGCCTTTCTCCAGACTTTCTCTCTTGTCTCCAGGGTCTGGGATTCCTGAGGGCTGGCCTTAGCAGTAAAGACTGAAGCAAAGGAGGCGTTCAGCAACTCTGTCTTTTCTGTATCCTTCGTTAGCAGGGCACCCGCCCCATTCAGCAGCAGGCCCACATTTTCCCTAGTCTTCCTTTTGCTGTTGATATATTTGAAGAAGCCTGACATGCTTATGACAGGGTTGCCTATATTCCTAGGATAACATTTAAAATACTAGACCTCATTATACCTGAACTTCAAAAAGTTTCCTCCATCACAGATGAAGTAATAATAAAGCTCAGTCCCCTAAGATACAGGTATTGGGAGACTTTCAAAACATCAGGGAGAAGGAAAGGTCCCTATAAAATTACCCATCGGAGTTATATTTAATTTATGTAGACGTTTACTGATGTTTTATTGAGTGTAGAACTCACTGTCTTGTTAACTCCCATATTGGCTACAACTCAAAACACCACCTTTTTGGCAGTTTCACTGCCAAGTTCAATCTATTTCAAAAACAGGCACCAAAAGATTGTGCCTCTTCTCACTCTGCCTCCAGTACTGCACTGCAAATCTCACTCCTCATCTCCTGCTGCAACTCAGAGCAGCTCTGCACCACCTATTTACATAAGGCTTTAAGCCTGTAACATTTACCTTCATTCATGAAGAAGATAATCTGATAACTTCACTTGCAAAAATAAATCTCCTATCACAATCAAGCTGGCTGGCATGAATTAACCCCACAATCCTCGCGTGCGAGTTCATTCAGAACGAAAAAGTAGCAACTGCCCTTGCGCACCTCAGTGGAAGGGAGGACTCAGTGCTTTGGTGCTTCTGTGCAAGGTCTGTTTACTTAAGCATCTCCTAAACTTCTGGGATGCATTTATCAGTCTTCTGAAATAGAGATAATCACATAAATACTAATCAGTTATAAGTGGATATTTATCCTCAGAAGAAATATTTATAACCTTTAACAAAAAAAATCCTTTTAGACTTTACTACACAACAGCGATTCTCTTTTATAGTCTGTCTTACATAATAAAACACGATTTCAGAAATTTTTAGCAAGGTTCTGTCATTCTCCACGGAATCAGTCATGCCTTCAAGCAATTTCTACAGAAGTTCATTAGTTTATTCACTATTGAATTCTAGAGATTGCTCCTTTTTTTCTTTTTTCTTTTTGGTTAATGTGTTCCCTAGTATTAGCGATATCAAGCAAAACACAGCAGAAACCATGAAGCTGATCTGATTAATCTTAGGTTAACCATACCCTCATTTGCTTTTCTGATTACAAAAACTAAATATATGCAAGTCTACACATTGTTTTAGCTTTTACGCAGTGTAATTACCACACAGAATCGTTAAACAATGTAAAATTATAGTGTCACCAACACTGGCCTAAGCTGATAAAACATTTTTTGATTTGACAGTATAATTATTGCTTGCATCTTCCTACTTCAGGAAATGTGGCTTTTCTAAAAAGCTTTAAAAATCCTTGTTAGCTGTGGTCACGCTGAAGTCAGCAGTGAAACACCATTAAGTTTAGCATATGGAGGACCGGGTCCAAGACGCTATGCACAAAGGCCACCTTTACTATTGTTTGTACCAGCATTCACAGCATGTGGCACTTTGAAAAGATCAAAAATAAAAAGCATCTTCCCAAATGAAAAATCCTAAAAAGTGAGGAGTGTATTTGCTTTTTGTACAGTACTTCTTTCATTGAAATATACGTAAGTAATGAATTAAGTAATGTTTAAAAAAAATTGTTTTAGTCTACTTCATGATACTCTTCATTTACACTTTCTGTATCCCACTAACAATTTTGTAAAAATATCGTAATGTGCAGTTTTTTCCTGTCTCTAAGTGTGCCTATAACACAAGGTAACCAACAGCCTCTACTTTAACTACAAAACATTTTTAATTTTATAATCTGCATTATAAATTTCACACCAAATAACTGCAGATCTTTCATTATCACAAAACTACACAATCAAGGTTACCTTTACAAATCTTTAAAAGGCTGTTCTGGCCTTCAGCTACTGCAATCAAATTCTTCAGATATTGCAATTTTTGTGCTGAAAAGGTTTACAGTATTTTTCCTTTTAGTTTATTGCCTCAAACCTTTTGGCTATGTGTGATTCCACCATACTGTTTTTGCACTTGGAAAGGTGAGAAATGTAGCTATTCCTCATCAGGGCCTACATCAGGAAGGTAATGCCAGACTACTGCTGACCAGCGCTGCTTAGCAGTCAGTAAAGAAAGACACAAGTTCAAACCACAAATCTATAATACAGATATAGAGCAACTCCCAACAGAACATTTTTTTTCCCCTTGCAATGATAAAATGCCTTTGCAGGAAAATACCTATAATATTGAATAAAGCCCTCCCAAAACCAAAGCCAACTCTTTGCATTAAATAAATGTTAAAACTGTAAAGACTACTAGTCCAAAAGTTAGGAAAAGCCAGAACGAAGGTTAGGCTTCTCCCCTGCCTCACACGCATGCAGTTTTGAATGGTATGAATGGGTAATTTTTTACCATTTCTTTTTATCCTTCTCATTCAGTATTTGGCCTCTGATGTTATTTAGTTTGCCCTACTGCAAATCCAACATGACATTCAAAATGATGAATTTTCCTCAGGGTGCTCTCACTATCCTATCTGAGTGCTTCCAGGGTATCCGAGAATTTATCTTCTCAACATCACTATGAGGATATTATTACTATTATTTTATAATGGAGAAATGAAGGTCACAGATGCCAAAAGTGTCCAATAATTTTGGCTACTCAAATTGAGATACTGGGTTTTTTTTCAGTCCTTAGCATTTTTGTCACATTTGATGGGTACGTCCCTGCGAGCAGATTAAAGATTGCCAGGGAACACACTTAGGCAGCGGCACTCAATTGCCTCTGCTATTAAATCGTTAGAGCGCTGCCCAGCATGGCCCAATTAGGACTCTCCCAAATAATTTGCAGGCACGGCTGGAGCATGAGCGTGCTTCACGGTGTGCTCCCAATAAGCAGTTTGCATGCAGCCATCTGCTGTGGAGTTTAACAGCACGGACAGAGGTCACGGCGCCAGCTGGCCCGAGCGGCAGCAAGTGACACCGACCACCTTCCAGGGACCTGCCGAGGTGGACCTGCATGTGCAGAGCATTGCTCCAAACCCACTCACTTCCAGTCAAGGGAATTCAGTATCTCCGAAAACCTAGCCCTGCACAGCTCACAGCCTGGTGCCCAAAATAAGGAGAATAATAATTGGTTAATATTTTCAAAAAGGTTGGTAAAATTGAGTTGTCGAGTAATGGGCAGTAGCTCTGTAACAGAGGTACCCAACGGGAATCTGGTTCCCCAGGCATCCTGCACATGCTTTAGCCATAAACCTCCCTCTCAGTCTCTGCCATACGACCCGCGCTGCGGAAGGTGAGGGTGCTGCACTTCCTCAGCCCGCGTCCTCTCGGGAACACGTCCTCCCCGAGCACTTAAAGCATCAGGAAACCCCTGAGGAAAAACGTAGGCAGTACCTAAGGAAAGGCTATAATCATAAAGCTGCTGGGAAAAGGAGCAAATTTCCCTTGTTATAGCCTTTGAGAGATGGACTTTTTTGATCTTAACTATCCTCCCCAATTTTTGTCAGAAAAGAACCATTTGTCAAAACTTGTCAAGTTGCTTTCAATGGAAGATCAGATTAATTCATTTCCTGGTTTTGTTGACAAATGGAAAAAGTTTTCAGAACCGGCTGAAAGTCCTCCTTCAACATTTTTCAAATGAAATCTGGATTTTGAGGTCTAAATATATTGATAATAATTACAATTTTTAAAAGGATAAAAAAGATCTGGATGAAAATGAGACATTTTGAAATTAGTAAATAAAACATTTCGATCCATCCAATTCATTGTATTTTTTTCTGGTCTGCAAAATCTGAGATCAAAGTTTTATTCAGACTCTAAGCAAAAAGGAACGCTGAAATCCAGAAAATTCTGGGGAAATAACCATTGCTTTGAGTAGCTCTGCTATGAAAAATGACTTATTAACGTCTAACACAAATCAGATCTGCAGTATGCATATAATGCAGATGTGTAACACTTTCTGGAAAAACTAGCTTTAATTTTCTAAAAAGCCTTAAAAAGCCTGCGTCTCACCGAGACAGCCACCTCGGTGTCTGACTCCCATTACGTTTGTTTAGAGCCAGTAATCTGGGATAGAGCAAATTAGTGAAGAAAATATAGAGCAAGTTAGTTATGACAAACTAACATATTTCTACCGAGCACGTGCAAATAAATTTTAGAGCCTTATAAGCAGGCATATATGATTGTATTTTCTTGAGGATTCTGCTTTTTCCAACTTCTGCTTTGCTGTAATAGCTCTGCTAACACATCACAACTATCGAATTTCTGTTCTCTCCTTCCAAGTATGAAGAGCTGTAATTTCTTAATGAAACAGCTGTGGAATTTTTACTAATACTGTTCCCCTTAATTTCAATCCTCAAAAAAATAGCTGAACTGATTTAGCTACAACTCTGAAGAAAAACATCCCACTAGAATGAGGTATTTGTTATTTCCATTTCCCATCCTTACAAAAGTCACATCTTACACAGTTAAAATGTTGGCAGCTGTAAACAGCTAAAGGCTGAAAAGTGTCAGGAAACATGTGAACAGACAGTATTCCTAAGTACCATGTGTATTTCCCAGATACATGTCCAAATGCAGGAACGCACACAAGCAGGCACAGAAGAGAAAAAGCAGTTAAGCCCTGATTGTCTAAATTACCTTTGATAGCAGTGTCTGCACTTAGGCTTAAGCCCTCACAGCTGAATGGCTCAAACCACTTGAAGCTGTTTGGCCTGAAGGAGCAAAGCCAGAGTCCGAACCCATCTGCCCTGTGACAGGGTTTCCCTGTGCAAATAGGCTAGCTCATGCCAGACCACAAACCTGGTGAGAGCATCGCTGGTGGACAGAGAGGCAGTAAGGCAGCTTGGGGGGCAAGGGGAGATCCTTCCACAAGCTACAACAAAACTGTAGCTGTGGCCTTGTGTAATCTGCTTACAGCTACTGATGGGCTGACCTATGGATTGAAAGACTTCACTTCGAGAAAAATTCTGCAAAACCAGCTCTGGGACATTATTATGGCTAGTATAAAATGATAATTATTTCCATTTCGTAACTGATCTCACAGATGATTTATTTCTGATATCCAAACAATCACTGCCTGAAGTCTCAGAGATCTGCAGGGAACACTTGAGAAAGTAGGTCCTTTTTATAAACAAACCCTTCAAATCAGCTATATCAGTCTGTTTGCTAGTTCCATGTTCTCACCATCTTGAGCACAGAAGTGTCTCTTAGATGGATGTGCTGAACTTCACCAAGGAGCAGCACACTCAGAAGCTTTATACAATCCTTAACAACCTTGGGTAAGAGAAGACATACAGAAATACTTAAGGAGCCAGAAGACAATGAAAAGAGGGAGAGTATAACCGATAAAACGTTTGTAAAACTTTGCAATCACAAAAGCTTAGATGTTTTGACTCGTCTGAGTTTTCTAAATACCCCAATAGCACTCGCAATTACTCACTGAAACGTTCCTCCAGTAAAGCCTTGTAGGTGGGCCCTAGGCTCCACTGCAGGTGATATGGACAACTTTAAATAAAAAGGTAGAACTCCCTTGAGAGCATTCAGTGTAATTTCACTGCGAGATCTGTATGGAATTTGGGCCTCAAGTGGCCTTTTTGAGTAGTACCCCATGGTAACTCTGAAGCTGAGAGATGGATTTGGAGCACCCTCTTATATGCTTAACTGAGGTCTCAAGAGCGTGATGACTAACTTGGCAGTCTATCATCCAGAGCTGCCAGGCTTCAGTTCTTTGTACAGTCAACAGAGACAAGAAGCTATGATGAGCAAATTAGGCAAATCTTGCGTATTTCCCTAAACCCCTTGGGCTGCTTTTTGATTCTCCTGAACTTTTAGACACCTTTTCAGTGACGAATGCTTTCTGTCACAGCTGAAAAATATAGCATATACCCTTACTCTATCCTTTTTCTCTCAGTCATGTGGCCACAAACACATGCAGTAACAGGTCTCATCTTTCCATGCACTCCTTAGGCATTTGGCTCATTCTGCTACTGTATTAAAAATGCTAGTGAAGGTCATGCACAGGAACGTCAGTGCCCTCTTTGGTACTGGCCTTAATATGGCTTCACGTGACACTAATATGGCTTCACAGTCTGTGCTGGTGCTGAATCAAGAGCACCAGCAAGTTTTTGTTCCAGACTAACCGGTTCTCTGTCTTCCCTTATTAGTAATGCTGTGCTGTTTGTGCTTTTGACAAGTGTGGCTGCGTGATCCTTACAAAGCAATCTTGATGCATTCCTGCTCAGTTTACTAAAACTTGCATTTTCATTGCAGCCAGGTTGAAGCATCTCTTGTTCAGGGTATAATTGTCTGTGGTGTCTGCACTCTACTATTTATGTTTACAATTGGTTGCTAAGGGCTGAGTTACCGCTTTTGCCAAAGATACTGTCTTTCAGTGTGTATTTAGCCTTCCCTGGAAATTTCAGAGTGGATGAGCTGTCACAGAGAAGTACAAGGCCAAATGGAAGATCATTTTCTTTAATTTCAAACAAGCAGATATTACACAAATGTGATTATGTAAGATAAGGGCTAAATCAAACTATATATTTATATCTCGGCTAGCACACCGGCTTCACATTTTTGGGCCGTGCTTCCATACAGTTCTTTGAGGATATACAGGCTAACAATAATTTTAGTAAACACATTAATATGAACATGTTAAAGCTTTGAAATGACACTTATGTATCCACCACTTGAATTTGTTTTCCCTAATTTCATTGCAGTGCACTAAAATCCTGGAGATTTTTAACACACCCTTTGTTCTTTCAAGAGTCACTACTGTAACTAGTTGTCCTAAAACAGTGGGGCTATTCTAAAGATGTTATTTTCCATAATCCTTCAATCTTCCACCACTCCTAGCAATGACAGTGGGGCCAACTAATGGAAAGCACAGACAAACTTCACTGATGTCTTTTTGTTCTCCCGAACAAAAGGTTGCACAGTGGAATATCAAACTATCGTTCTAGGCTTCTAGGTCAGGAAATATTATACATATGATATACATAGGGAATGATGTCCAAAGCAACAAGACACATTGAGAAGGATCAGATTTTATCCCTCTTTGAATGAAACCACACCTAAAACTATGGCTGTGCCGCTTTGTCCAGATCCTGTATCTGCAATCTACTATCATGTTTGAATTTACTAATGGCTGATTAACATGCAACCACACCATTCTAGGGTTACAATTAAGGAAAGTATGGTGTTATTCTCAAGTGACTTCTTGGGAACTTTAAACATTTGGACTCAATTTCTGTCTCTATCAAAGACTTCATGTGGAAGAGTCCCTAACCAGACAGTTCATGCTAGGAACGCGGTAGCCCCAGACCTACCTTATCAACAGAGACATGGCAAAGATTTCAGTGTGAGATAGGCTGATTTACTCAAGAGATGCTTCCATCTCTTCCAGTCTCTCTCAGTGATTCTCCAGTGAGACTACAGCCTTAGTTCCTATCTCTGGTGCTCCGCTGAAGCACTGAGGCTGGAAGGAATGAATCAAGGCTTTAACTTCTGGGTGACTCAGTTCTGACAAATGCCTTTATACATAGCTGGAAATGTCCAGCATCAGCAAGTCTTCACAAAAAAGCTTTTATCATTAAAAATTAAGACAAATGTCAGCATAGGCTTGACTCTGGGGAATCAAACTCTTCAACATTTTGATGTCTTAAACTGTCTCACTAGATGTCTCAAAAAACCCCAACCCTAACCCTAAAAGTTTTCCCGTGGGGCCTATGAAAACCTGTCGTTTTACTTTGCCCATCTGAGAGAAGCGGTCATCCAAAAAGTAGAAAATTTTGATTCCAAACCTTATCTATGGTGGTATAACTCCACATACTGCACAAAGGTACAGTTGGTTTGGGGATCAGATAGGGAAACGCTCTTCAGTTTAACACCGTAGAGAAGAGGCTTTGATTCTTTTTCATGCCGATTTTTAGTCATACCACAGGTGGAGACGGCACGAGTTTTAGAAAGCAGAATGTCAAGCTTAGAGATGACTGATAGCAGAAGTACTCATATTTTGACCCCCAAATTGACCTGAGAATAAAGAAAAAAAAGTGAGCACTCACTATCATGCACAATAGTACTCTACCATGGCTGTAAGGCATTCTGAAATTATGATAGGCTAAAAGGATTTTTTTTTATAAAACTGCCACTATAAAGTAATTTATTTACCTATATCAAGTCAAAATGTATTTTTTAAGAAACACAGAATCGTCTTTAAAATGTGCTTGATCATAGCCATTAGTTCAGGATTTCTAATACTAAACCTGTAAGACCTATGTTCAAAGAAGGGTGTGGGAAGCTCCAAGTCACTATCAACAGGGTTCTCCATGCTCAGAAGGAAACATCTCAGAGAGACACTTTGAACTCCCACCCAGGCCTAATGCACAGCCAGGACCAAAAGGGGGACAACTCTGCCCACCTGCCTGGAAAGCTGCTCTTAAAAGAGGCACTTAAGAACTGGGCAAAGCCCACCCTTCTCAAAATGCACCCGCAGGTGGGGTAACACCCTTTCTGTGTGACTGCACAGCTATTAAACACTCACCCAGGGAGTATGAGGCCTGTTTTGAGACATAAGTGCCTATGGAGTCAAACCTGTGGTTTATACTTTGTAGACTACTGCTGCAAGCAGTAAGTCCCAGGATGGCTGAAGCGAGGAAGCCCACGCTCTCCATTCCTGCTGAGAGAGAAGGGAAGGAGAAACAGGGCTCGAAAGGGAGCAAACCTGAACCCGTCTGTAAGTGGACAGATATGAGCAATCCTTTGGCTGGAGGAAATCTTAGCCCCTGAGAAGTCAAATATTTGTTTGAATTATGTTAATCTAAGAAAGGCCTGAAATCTAGATTTCCCACTTCTGGATGAGAACCCTGCGAACAAAAACTACATTACTACTACTAGGTGAGCTATAAAAGTGTCCTCACTTTCAGAGCTGCCAAACATTCCCATCCCTTCTTCAAGCGGAACAGAAGATATTCCACACTGATAGAGCTACTTTTACTGAAGCACCTAAATGGGGATTGAAGTGACTAACTTCAGGTAGCCAGGCTTTTCCTGAACATAAATTTGAGCACAAAGCCTACCCAGTTAAGAAGTTTACACTATGTCAGCAATAATTAGAATGGAAAAAGCAGGAGATGAAAATAGTCCAGAAAGCAAGACCTTCTAGATGGCATGACTGTCAAGGTAGATTAACTTTGTGTGCTATTAATCTCAGCAACCACTGGACGAGCACGCACAATAGTGTCACTCATAGCTTTGTGATTTCAAGGCTAATTAGTCCTGTTTTGAGTCTGCTTCAATACATTCAGTGGGATTTTCCAGCTGCCATAGAATGGTAACACTTTCTGCGCAAACTGTCCCATGATCTCTCTGCTATATTCATATTTACACTAAAAGTAAGGCTGCAAATTATAGTGGTATTATTCACTCATGTGAGAATACACCCAGTTATGGTGAGGTCATCAACCCTGCAGATAAACCAAAACCTCATACCTTAAAGGAGCAAAATGCGCGACTGAAACCTCTGTGGAAACAGCATTATGGTTTCATTTTCAGCAGCTGAGTTTGGTTATTATTTTATCTTTATATATTTAAAATACAGCTAATTTTCTAACAGCTGACTATTGATGAGGTAAAAATCTATTTTATGAACTGCCTTGAGATGTCTTATTAATGCTCTGAGGCAAATTTATTCTGTATTTGGACTGCACTGCAATAATTGATTTCTATTTCTTAACTTGTTAGGCAATCAGGAGGAGAAGCTCATCTCCAGTGTCATCAAAGAAGATTACGTTTGAGAGCTTTGTTCAGTTAATTATCAGCACAGCTTTGCATTCATTTCCTCGTTACGTGGTTTTACCTAAAGAGCTGGTGTTTATTTCCTAACAAGCTAATACTCGAATACGGTGGCCGCATGAAGAATATTCTGCAACAGCAGGTGGACTTACCAGGGAGACTAGCACTGACCAGGGTAGAGGATTCTCCTCTATCATGTACCAGTGCTGTGATTACAGAGCTGTTCAGCCCCTCCAGCTAGGCTCAAACTGTGTCTGCCCTTGTGCAATTTCACAATACACTGTGGTCCCACTGTCATGGCCTTATGAAAGGCAAACTGGTAGATTGCCATTGTTCCTTGTAATGACTATAACTGCTGCTTATCACATCCTAATCCTGAATACTCTGAACTGCATTATGCCAGCATGACATATATTATTTATTAGCTAATAGACTGTTGGTTCTGATCCTCTTGCTGCTGCCAGCAGTGATGCTGCTGACTGCCCTTTATAGCCATCAGGAGGAGGAATAGGGCCATATAGAAGCCAGACATCCAAGTCACAGCTGATCTGCCATTATGGCTAAATATAGATTTCCTGCACTAGACACAAATAAACTAAAATCCCCACAGATTTTAGTGGCCTAAGATATTTTCCCTGCTGCTTCCAGGATGCCACTTGATGTCATCACCGTAATCCATGGAACCAGTGCATTCAAAATAATGTTCATTAATTACTGATTATGCAGTGAAAAATCATCATACTTTTAGTGCTGGTCACAAAAGGTAGCAATACAACTCCTCAGTTTACTCTGCCTTGGAAGAAAGTGATGTACTGCACAATAAACAAGTGAACTCTAACTTCGGGGAGATGCTGCTGCGTGACTTGCACTGAAGTTTTAGTAAGTGCTGTCATTCAGTATCAGCAAGGAGAGAAAGCAGAGTAGCCTTTGGTGTCCTTCCACTTTTAATGGAGAATGCAGTCAGTTTAAGCTTAAAATAAACAGCCTTGACAATAAGTGTCTTGACTGATGCATATTATATTTAAAG
Organism: Struthio camelus; assembly: GCF_040807025.1. NCBI lineage: Eukaryota > Metazoa > Chordata > Aves > Struthioniformes > Struthionidae > Struthio > Struthio camelus. Next base: position 130,005,495 of record NC_090943.1, read on the forward strand.
CTTTCATGGTATACAGTGACCTGGGAAGCAATACTGGGGCTACGTTCTTACCTGTATCTACCCAAGACAAGATGATTACAAGTTCTGTTCAACAAAAAATTGAATTGTTCAACTTCTTTGTTTGCTTTTCATATTTAAACATATCATTTAATATAGATGCTTTTTACCTAGATTTAATTTGAGCATCACTAAACAATATATTTATTATAACATGCAATATTATATCTACAAATGTTTAACATACAGGAAAAAAATTCAGGATAATGAAATTCCTTCTAAATCCTTTCTATATAGCCAGAGAAGTATAAACAAAGAGAACTAGAAATCAGAAATGAATAAAAAGGTAGATTTACAACAGGAAAAAGCCTAGCTTATAATGTCCTGAGCAATAGACTTTGACAGCTTCCCATGGAACACTGTTGCACACCTTCAGAGATCTCAGACTCTGCAATTAAAAAATGGAGAGATTAAGTTGATTTACAGTTATAGTTAGAAAGTAGACAGCCATTTCTACCTGCTGAAATGCTGAAAACAAGATGTCCCAAAGCTTTACTATAAAATACAAGAAATTAAATTGCCAGTGCTACTACCCCAGCAATAAGCATTAGAGAAAGATACCCGCTACCTATGAGAAATCAAAAATATTTTCTCTCATGGTGCTCACATCCTGATAAGAATAGAAACAATGTGACCCAACAAAAGATAAGAAACAGCCTATTTCTACTGTACATCTAAGTGTACCATATTCAGACACCTACTAGGTAAAATAAAGCTTATTTCCAAAAAGAAAAAAAATCTCCCATAACTATATTACAGAAAAAACAAAAGCCCATTCAGAGGAGATCACATGCCATTATTTCACTCTGCAGAGCTGTGGGTATACTGTTGCTGGGTCAAAATGTATTATGCAATAGTATAATGAGTTAATAAAAATGACCCCCGAAAATATCCAAATATTACATTTTTAGAACGCACATGTGTCTAGGCTGACAAAGATAAATTAAAGTGGCTAGCAACTTCAAGTGGCTCCCTTTCTGGCTCCCTGATTTCTCTTCTGGATTCTGACCGGCAAGAGTAGCAGGTCTGTACTTTGGAGCACCAAACACCTTCAGAGGGGTTTACAGGGGGATCCCACAACATTGCAGCACTCTCAGTCACTGCCCGCTTTACCAGATACCTCTGCCTCATTCATTATGACTCCCTTCCTCTAAACCATACAGACTGGAGACCAGACAGCCCCTCCCCAGTGTGTTGTTTATATAAGAACAAAATACGGAGTAAAACTGACGGAAATGTCCTCCAGCAGATAGCTTTAAAAATAGTAGTGCCAGGAAAAATGTTACTTGCACGTGTACTGACATGAAGCTCAAGGAATCAAATAAGATCGAGATTTTCTTATAAAAATCACAATGGCAAGCTGTTTGGCGAAATTCCAAAAGCTGGCAAGGAAGCAATTGCAAACCTCTACTCCTCGCCTTGCTCTGAATGGCAAGCCAGAATTTGCCAATTAACTTGCACTTAGAAAAAAGGCTGAGCATGAATAAATAAATACATCGTTAAGGCAACAGGACATTTCAAAATGCTGAAGCCAATGGAAATGCTCAAAATGAAGAGTGCTGCTCAAAACGTCATTTACTCCTCATCTTGAGCTGAAGATGTTTTCGTTTTTATTGTCTGCATATGTTTGAATAAGGCCGACCTGCTGAGCCCCAGTGACAGCGTCCAGCTGAGAAAGGAGGAGGCTAGAGCAATTTCAACACAGTTTTTAAAGCTGCATGTGGAAGCAACATTAAAAAAACAAAAGTCAAGGCAGCTGCAAGTCCCAGTAAGGCTGAGTAGGAGACCATTTACCAGCTCTTCTTAGAAAGGAAAAGGCAGCAGCAGAAGAACCAGCAATAAACTTTTTCTGCATGGCACTGATCTCTCTGACAAAGATTTCTAGAGCTTGGATAATAAATCTCAGGTGATCATACAGCAAACAAATCTCACAAGCAGCATGTACTGACCTGATCTCGCTACCACGAAACTTTCTAGCAAAACGTCCTTGGGAGGAGGATCACACCCCACGCTTGGCATATTCAGTTTTCTTTGGTCCTGCCCAGCCTCTCAGGCTCGGTGCTGGTTCTGCGCTAACTTGGATAAGACTCTCCAGCTCAGCAAAGTTGGAGAACTCTTACTGTTTTTAAAGCTAAACCTCAGCAGATAGGCTTTTCCCATTCCCCATCCTGTCCAGCCTTGCTGCTTTTCTTCCTCCTCTAAACCAACTGTGGCAGCTCTTCAGAGCTACAGGATGGGAAAATTGACTGAAATCTTTCGCTTAGGTGTTCTTTCAGTCACAAGGTCCCGATGACTTCGTCTTTGCTGAGGAATGTTGCCTCCATCTGATGCTACTGACACTTCCTTTTTTTTTTACGCAAACATTTAAAAAGTGATAATTTTGGCAGTGATGCTAGAGATGCTTTCATCTGTGATGAATTAAAATGTCCGAGAGACTGCAAATATACTGCTTATTTATATCTTAATCATTATGTAACTTGAGTTGAATGAAGTCCTATAAATATGGACAGTACATACATAGGGTATAAACATAAGTCTGCCTTCACCCAGGCACTGAAATACTGATATAAGAAACATACTGAATGGCTCCTAGAAACCATGCAGTGAACATGCCCGTTTGTAAAGACACTTAGGTATTTAAATCTATGGGAATGACGGTATGCTATGTATCTATAGAAAGAATATATGCCAGTATATTTCAGACTAGCACAGTGCTACAGTTTTTCTTGCTTTGATGGAGGGGGTTTTTCAGTCACTAGGAACACGGGGTAATTCAAAGGACTGATACCTACCGAGAACGCTGAGGTTTTATATCATCAGGTTCCCACAAGCACTATTAGAGCATCGGAAACAAATGATGAGCCTTTATCATAAAGCTCAGCCACGGCAGGAGGTAGAATACTACAAAATGTCATCTTTTCCCCCTTTCAGCAGCTCTGAAGGAATAATAACACAAGCCACGATTTCCGAAGTGTTCCAGCGTGAGGGCTACGTTATCCTCCCTCAAATTCACCCAGCCAGCCGGGGAGAAAACCGTGTATCGGCCGAGCCGGGGCGACCCTGCCCGGCTCGGCGGGAGCCCCCCGAGCCGAGAGGCGGGCCGGGAGCCGCCGCCGCAGCGGAGCGGAGCGGAGCGGAGCGCTGCGCGCCCGGGGGCGGCTCCGGGCAGAGCCGCGCTCCGCTCCGGCCCGGGCGCTCCGGAACCCGCCGGGGGCCAGCAGGCAGTTTTCGCTTCCTTTGCAACTCCCATCAGTGGGAGAGGCATAGATGAGTCAGTCTTAAAAAAGAAAGGAGAAAGCACGAGAGCCTCGGCGGGCAAGGGGAGCTGCCCCTCCGCTTACCTTGCTCGGCGGGAGCCCGCGGGGCGCCGGCACGGGCCGGGGAGGGATTCCCCGCCTCCTCCCGGGGCTGCTCGCGGGTTCCCCTCGCACCGCGCCGCTGCCAAAGCCCCGGCCAGAGGTTTGTTTTGGTCGCGCTCCTTGGCGGGGAGGGCTCTGCTCTACATTCCCGGCTCCACATCACCGCCCCCCCCGGCGCGCAGGGGGCTGGGGGTGGAAAAACCACGCCGAAGCCATCTCCTTCCTACCCCCCCCCCCCGAAAAATGAAAACCCGCAAAACAAGCCGCGCCGCCAGCGGCCGGGGCGGCGGGAGGAAGAGGCGGGAGGGCGGGGGGGGGAATAAGAGCGCGGCCCGCGCTGCCCTCGCCCCGCCGTAATCCCCCGCGGCTGCATGCGAGGTGGCGGCGCGGCCGCCGGCGTCTGCGGCTGTGCGCGGCGGCGGCGGCGGCGGGCGGCGGGCAGCGGGCAGGGGCGCTCCTGGCCGGGGCACGCGGGGCGCCCCCCGCGCCGCCCCCGCGCCGCCCCCCGCACCGCCTGGCTGCGCGCACACGCGCGCACCGCCGCGCCCGCACAGACGCGCGCCGCGCTCCCCCTTCCCAGGCGCGGGGCGCACACACACCCCGCACGAGCCCCTCTGCAGCAAGGCTGCACCCCACAGTAACCCCCCAGGCCGGCAAAGCACGCACACACACACACACACACACACACACCCCGACAAAGAATTCCCATCACCACCACATACACACACCCCCCACGACAGGCAATTTACACACCCACCCACCACCTCTCCCACTAACCTCGCTCAGACAAGGGTGCACCCCCGCCTATACCCCCCCCCCCCCAACAAGGAGTGCGCACACACCCTCACACCCTTAAGCTCGCCACACAACAACCTCCCTTCCCTGGCAGGGAATGTATACACACTCGCCCCTCCTACACACCGCTAACACCCCCCCCCCAACAGCAAATGCGCACACGCACGCACAGACACACACATGTACAAACACTGAACCCCCAACAAGAAATGCACCCCATCACACACACACACACACACACACACACAGAGGCACAGAGAGCCTGGACCCCTTGCGGGGCAGGGAGTCGCGCACTCGTGTCCTCAGCTTTTATCATCAGGTCATGCCAGTGTAGCAGGTGGCTATCCAGACTTCTGCAACGGCTGCTGCCTCTTCTTCTTTCCCACAGGGTTTAATAGTTCCCTTTTATTGCTTTTTAATGGAAAGTCCTTTATCATCCCTGATAATGGGAGGAAGTCTCTCTCCCTCATTCAGTGATGCCCTTCTGTATTTTGGGTATTGGATTAAAAAGCTGTTCTTTTTTTCAAGCTCTCCTGTCTTGCTTGGGTTTCATAATAGTTCCTCTGTAGCTTTGGCCTCTGCATTGTGTTGCTGAGGTTTCATCTCTTCCTATAGTTCGGAGATTCTCCTTCATTTTTGCACATTTTACTACTGGGATGAAGGCTTTCCAACAAAGTGTTTCACAGCTTCTTTTCTTTTCTTTTCTTTTCTTTTCTTTTCTTTTCTTTTCTTTTCTTTTCTTTTCTTTTCTTTTCTTTTCTTTTCTTTTCTTTTCTTTTCTTTTCTTTTCTAATTCAGAGACCTCCTAATTCTTTTGAAAGCCATCCAAGAAGCAGATTGGGCTGTATTACCATCATAGTTTCATTACAACCAGCTAAAAATTAGGTTAAACTCTGAATGCTCATTTACTGCTTTATTTCCCCCCTGTTTTATTTTCTTCCTTGCCCGCAGGCTTGGGAACGTACAGATGTGTGATTTTTTTTGAAAATCAGCCACCCTTTTCAGGCCTAGCTTCTGAAATTTTCTGAATGAGTACCACAATATGAGACAGGCTGTCAGTGGTAGTCCTGAGTAGGGCTGATTTCAAGATTAGTTTTCTATGGAAATAATTATTTATGTTGTAACTTCCAGCAGAATGCACTTTGCCTGAAATTTGGACATCTGTGAGGTAGACATCCATGTCTGTACTAGTCACCCTAGTCTCCCTTTATAGTCAATAAAATAAATTTACTTCTTTATCTTATACATAGTGAACAAAGCTCCATAACTGCCCATTCCTCACCCCAAATACAAATAATGTTCAGGCACCATTTCAAATGTAGGTGTCTATATATTCTGTGTGTTCCACTTCTGGCATATGTGTGTCTATGTGTTTGTAGGCACCTCATTACTAATTTTTGAGCCTGCTGATCAGTTTGTACTGAATATGACAGATGGGTAGAAATCTCAAAGACAGAAAAAGAAAGAACTGGTTCTCAGGCACTTCAGTGCTCCTCTATTGTTTTTCATGATGCAATGAGTGATTTTGAAGACTGTAAGTGTTTTATAGAAGTGGACCATATTTTCATGAGATTTTAGTCTTTGTTTTTTTGGTATTTTTGGTAAAGAGATACTATCTCTTGTTTTTCTCTCATGCACACCCCCAGACACTAATAGGAGGTGCTTACGAGGAAAATGAGAGAAAGTGCAGCTGAAAGGAGAGTTCCTGCAGTTCTATATGTTGGTACGCATGTGGTGTAGACACTATTCCAAAATAAGCAATTTCTCTGCTTTCACAATGGAGGAATTATTCTGGAATAAGAATTACTTTACTGAGCATAGTGAGTCCGCAATAACTTTATTCTGGAAAATAATTTTTCAGAAAAAAATGTATTACCATATCTAGATACATATATTTATTTCACTAATTCTATGTTATTCAATTTTCTTTCACAAATAAATATTAAGTACTCTTGGCTCGCTCCTTTTCTAGGTGTGGAGCTTTTCTGTTCGCACACATTCATCTTCTGCTCTTATACTACTGTGTTTAGGAGCTGAAGAGAAATCTCTGAGGCTCCTCTATTTACCACAAAAAAAGAGTAATACATGTGGCCATACTGATGACCAATCTTTTCCAAATTGTGCAGGAGAGATTTACTTCAGAGGAGGCTTATTTCTGTTGGTAAGATAAAGGGAAGAAAGACACAGCCTGCATGGAAGAGAAATCTCTCTCCTATGAAGTTTTATATTGCAGGATTTTTCTGCCTCATTACAGCTATGTTCTTCAGAGCATCTTTAATCAAAGGCTAGTCTCATCAATACACTGGGCCTCTTCACATCTTGGTTTGCATAGACTAGCCCACTGGAGTGCCATGAGGCAGTGCTTCCCAAACTCCTGGAAGTGAGAGAAAAGGGGGAACAGAGGAAGGCACGGATGGAGGAAGATAACCAGACATTTGGAATGATATAGCTAAATCTTGATATGTAGTAGAAGGATTATTCAAAATCACAACCTAATTGTTAAAAGAAATGATTATCTTCTTCACTGGTGACCGTCTTGACCACACTAGGGAACTCATATGGCCCACAGTTTTGCTTTCTTTTGGAGAAATAAGAGCGGACATGCGACTGTCTGGGCTGAGGGCCCTAACAGGCCTTATTGGCCCTGATCAGCCTCACCTGGGGCCTCCTAGCCCCTGTCTCTGCCCTACTGCCTGGAAATACCTCAGACCAGCACTTTAGGTAGCTTTTCTCCTAGGTGGACCCCATGTATACACGCTAAAGCTCATCTGCAGCCTCATCTCTGTCCCTGTCTCTTCCTGCTCCTGACTGGAGCCCCTGGTTTGACCATGGACCTGGTTCATCACTTGCCTTGTCTGGGGCTGTAGACGGAGCCTGCTACCAGCACCCAACTCTTGCCAGCTGACTGCGAGACAGTGCCCTATCAGTGAGGGCACTGCCTGTCCTGCAGTCACCCGTGGCTCCTGGCTCGCCTGCCCATTAGGAGCAGGATTTCCACTTCCTGACAGTAGAAATCTCTGAATCATCGCAAAGACCCTCCACATATGCAGAAGGTTTCAGGAACAAAGGCCTTATCTTCACTGTGCAAAAGGGCACCTTTCCCTGTGGAGAAAGGAATGATCCTCCTGTGGGCTGACTGCATGGTTATTTTTCACTTGTCCAAACAGGTATTATAGTAAACACTGGCAATAGGAGCGCTGCTGTCGTCAGCATCCAAGTTGGCTTGTCTGTCTGAATGGTTCCTTATTTTCTTGAATGTAATCACCATAGTTATTCCAATTCCAAAATGTAATGCCAGGTCACCTCAAAATGTCTCCTAATTACACAGTGATGAGTCCAACAAAGGGAAACAAGGAAAAGGTTCTGTTCTAGGAAGAAAGCAAACTCCATCCCAGTATCCTTTCTGTCATCCAAGACCTCCAGAAGACAGTAAGTCAAACAAAGGCAGCTTCTGGGCCAAGTCTGATATTCTCTTAAAATAAATCACATCAGAAATAGCATCTGGCAATAGCAGAGCCCACCACAGCGCATACTAAGTCTGGTCTGGATTAGGGACTTCCTGAATCGTGAAATAGCTCTCCTTGCTTCCCAATGGCATTTTTTTCTCTTTTTCAGGTTTTGGTTTCCCTTTATCAGATTTCTCCAGCTCAGAAGAACATGCTTTCCATTCCTCTTGCCATGGAACAGACTTCAACACACTTTCTCCGGCTCTCATATATGCTATAGGGAGCTCCTGGAAGGGGCTGTAACTCTTCTATAAGATGCCCTGGGACAGCCTTTTCTCACTGGTGTTTAAATGCTATTTTTTAGAAATGCCTAAGGCTGGTATGTTGCACATAGAGGCAAGAGAGGCAGTTTTTTCCTCCCTAGCTCAGTAAATGGAAACTTACAGGGCTGGGTATCACAAAAGACAGCAACAGAACTGAGCGAGAGCATAGCTAGGAAGGACAGATCATGGGCAAGATGCCATTGTCAAATTAGCCACAACTTGGATGATTTTTGAGGATTTTTTTCGGCTGCTTGAAAAATTGATTCTTTGTTCCTTTCTCCTCTGTGTGGAAATTTTTTTTTTCCACTCTGGACAAAGCTGGACAAGCAAATGGAAATGCTGTCAAGGCTAAAATCAATTGTAGATACCACATAGCACAAACGGAAAACAAATTTATACAAAACAAAGACACATCGATATGATTTCAGTTGAATCAGAGTTGTGGAAACTGATTTATTTCAAATTTGGGCATCACCTTGTATGTAAAAATCTAGCAGACAGGGTTTACTGGCTGGGTGGGGTTTTTTTGTCAGTCACACAGGATGCCTGCTGAATGATTCCTGGAGCTCCAATCCATAAGATTTGGATATAGAGTTTTCTTTTGTATAATATAAGATGGTGATGATGTCTATGAACTGAAAAGTGTTTTTCTAACCTTCTGTGATGAGCTACTCTTCGCTTATGTTTTGATAGAGGATGATTTTTGTAAAGTAATCTTCACAGTTTTTTTTTAACGTGAACTGCATGTCAATCCTCTCCGTCAATTAAAATGTTATCCAGTGTTATTCACAGACCTTTAAACTGAGATCCTTAATCGTGGTCCCATGCCAGGCCACAACCTGGGAAATGATTCAGCTTTGATCATGAGTCCCGGGTAGGGTACATCCCGGGTTTTAACTTGCACTCACTACTGCTTTCTAGAAGTTGCAGTGGCTTGGTCCAAGTTTTTGACAAAAGATCAGTGTAATAAATCCCAGTCCTGTCATTTTGAAGACCTGGTATTTCCTGATTATATTATATAGAGAGAGCCAGGGGATACTTACTGGCCAGTGACATACATAGTGTGAGGCTAGTCTAGATGATCTGATGTTGCCTTCTAGCTTTGAACTCTACAAGTATGCAAAAATATGTTTCCTTAAATACCATCTCTGAGAAGATTGCGTTTGTTCCTAGGAAATGTCCACTGCCTCTTTTAAAGTCATTCACTGCTGCAATGAGTAGTGCTGAGCTAACGGTTCTGAGGGTTTTTGTTTGCTCTTGTGTTCCTTTGGCAGTAGCACCGCAGAAGCGGAGACTCTCCGTTCCCGCTTGCGGAGCTCCTTCGCTGGCTTCCAGGCGTGCTGTCATGGAAGTCATCGTTTTTGAGCTCCTTTTAATGTTTGCCGTACCTGATGGGGGGGTTATGTAACAGACAGCTCTTTGTCTGCCTTTCCCGAGTCTGAAGAAATGAGATTCAGAATTTTTATACCTTTTGCTTCAGATTATTTCTGCTCTATGTCAAACATGATTTAATGATGGATTAATTAAAACTAATCTGTCACAATAACTTATGCATAAGCAGAAGACATTTTCTGTGCAATTTGAGGCGAAGGAAAAAAATAGAAGCTGAGGAAAAGTATTTGAAGAAGGAATGTTCAGCAGCCATTCCGAATTACTGCTTAAATAACTCTCTCTATTAGCGAGGGAGAATGAAACACCCAAGACTAGAGGGAGCAGAGGATTTTGAAATGGGAAGATGCCAGTTGCAGAGAGAGAAGGATCAGACTGTGATTAGTTCAGAGAGGTATGACGCTTCTAATTATAAGGGCAATCCCCATGCTCCTCCCCTGCAGCCTGATAGAAGAGGATAGAGACACAGAGCTGAAAGATAGGGCCTGACATCTGGGAGGAGAGCTCCTAACAGGCTCTTTGGGGGACTATAGGGAGATTAATTTTCTCAAAACACAGGTTATCCCTTTCCCTGCGCAGGGCAATTCTGTAGGTATCTGGGCACTGAGCTATGTACAAATAATGTAGTCCTGCTCTGATATTATAGAAGGGAATTGAGGAAACAGCAGAATGGTGACTGAGCTTCTCAGAAACTGGACTGAAGCTGCTGTTGACAAATCTGATAAATTTATGCTGATGATAAATATGGGTAATTTGGTTAAAACTTACTATATTCACAAGTGGAGTATTAGGCCTTGGAACTCTAACTCACATCATTATTTTCGCTTTCCACTTGTCTCCTATGGATTAAAACTCAAGATTGGGATGTAGAAAGCCTGTGGCTGTTACCTTTTTTTAACAAAATATCTCGATACCACCAGCAAATCCTGACCCTAAATTAAGCCCATCATTCTTCATTTATAAATAACACTTTCCACAGAACATAGTTCTGCTCCCAGTCTGCATTATAACACAACTAGTAATGTAAAAGAACTCCAAAAAAACCTTTCAATTATTTTTTAGGATGTATGCAGACTGCTCTTTTTTTTCTTTTATGTGCGATTGTATACTAATCTGATTGGATAATAGGGTAATTTAATTGCTTTTTTCTTTGGCCTTCATCCCCAGCAGTTCCCTACAGTCTTTTTATCCTTTGTAATGTCTTGAACACAATACTGCAGTGATGTGTAAATGGAGCACTTAGCCCAAGTGGAACCTCATTGAAGCCAGACAATGATGAGGTTGTTACCAGGTAATGGTTTTAACTTGTAAACTTTTGGGGGGAAAGAACCATACATTTCTTTAAAGCTGGTTGAATAGCAGAATTTCCTGTTCATGAGAACTCTAGCTTTTTCAAAGTGGAGTGGAAGCAGCTCAACTAACAAAAAAGTCAGCTTCCCTTGAAAGCTGCAGAGGCACCCCAGCATCAGGGTGCTGGGAGAGCCCTGCCCCGACACAGGCACTGTGAGCCCAGGACACGTTTTTTCAGGCTTTGAGCCCTGGCTGTGCAAGCTTGAACATGAGAGGAGTGCAGACTCTCGCCGGCTTCAACTTCCCTGGACCAAACTGGAGTAAAGCCCTGATCGAATGGAAGGTTCCCAAGTTGCTAGGGAATGGAAGGTTCCCAAGTTGTCCTGCCTCTGGGACATCTGAAGGCATACGGTGGTCTGCCCTAGGATGGGGGGCTTTAAAGACCTACCAGCTGGACTGCCTCTGGGCTGCAGCCCTGGAGAGGCAGGCTCTCGGGCACGTTCCGTGGTCTTTGCATTAGGTGGTCACTGAAGAGCAACAAAGTTCCTGGTCTCAAGGCAGCCTGTCAGGAGGTAGAGTTTCTTTAGAGCAAGGTTTTGGAATGCCAAACATTCAACAAACGGGAGTAAATTGAAATGAGCATCTTTATATTAGCATGCAGGCATTTTCCAATGAAAAGTGGCTTTGCTGGAATGTTTCAGGCAGCCCTACGTTCATAACTAGCTTCAGAAATAATAACCAATAAGGAATTGACTTTTGGAGATAATTTCTTAAGAATGATGCATGATTTAAAGATTCTTATTGTGCAAATATGTATTGGTGTTTGGCTTTTGATTCTGCAAACCTGAGAATACTGGCTCTCTGGGGTTTGATTAGTACCTTGGGGAGCTACTGTAGTCAAGGAAATCTGACTTTTTTAAAATTACATGTCAAGTCCTCAAGCTTCCCTGCAGTATATCTAATTTCAATTGACAGGTTACATGCTATCATCTCTTCTAAAATATTTCATTAGATCTTTTTATAATTGCTATACTGTAAATTCCTGTGCAATAGGATAAGTGGCATTAAGTTTAAGATACTCTTTCTTAGAGAAGTAAATTTGTGTATTCACATTTTCCTAAATTGGCTAGAACACATTTCTCATTGTTCCCACTAAAAAAACCCAAAACTCTTATGCTTAAATTGTTTATGTAAGTCCTATGAAAAATCAGTGGTAGAATGCAGAAAATACTGCATAGATACCATACAGAAACACGCTGTTTTGAGGACAATGAACTTGTGACTTCAGCGTGTAAGCTGATTAATGTGGGAAGCAGAGTTATGAAACTTCATGTTCTTAACTTTAGCTTAAGCAGGTTGTTTTAGGGGTGGCTCTTCTTTCATGTGGTTATGTCCTTTATCTCTATTCACCTTCAGGTGTGCTTGAAATGCATTCCCACAAACTCTGTCACTTTACTTTCCTAAAATACTCCATATCTGCCACTGTTCATTGTTTCAGGTCCCCTAGGTCCTGGTAACACGGGCTGTGGGTGATTCTGAAGGTAAACGCTGAACAGCCAGTGTTTCCACTAAACTGAACAAATAACGTTAAAAATGTACTGCAGCCCCAGCAGAGGCCCTAATGTGCGTTCTTTTCTTCTCCTATCACCAATTTGCCTGCAACTTGATGTTTTGAAATTAGCTAATGGATTCAGAAGTGATTGAAAAGAGTTTATGGAGATGAAAATGGACCCAGAAGGCAGAGGCATAGATTTTGCCTTAAGAAGCTAGGCTAAACTGCCATGCAGACCTGGGCGAGCAAAAGGGTTCAAGGAACCCTCCTGGTCACTGCTGTCTGAATATTCACTTGTATCACTGCAAAGTGACTTTGGAAAAGGTAGGTAATCCTACAAAACTGGATTTGAAAAATATTATGGTCACTTTGAGGGGCTGTAGGTGACTGCCTAAGTTACAACTAGCAGGAAATCAGACCCCACGTTTTGTTAGTGACTTATCTACAAATAGGTGTAGGTGATTATTATTAATTTGCTTATTATTTGAACTCACTTGTGAATGGCTTAGGCAAATATCCTAGCTTATGAATTGTTTGCTTGTTGCACAGCTTTTGCTTTAAAGTGTTCATTATTCATATTTTGCTATTTGCATAGTGTTCTGGGATCGTGGTAGTTCACTGGATTGCATGATGTTATTTCACTCCCTCTCCAGGCAACTCTCAAACCTTCCAAATACTCAGGATGGTACCAGGATGCTCTCTGCCACTTTTCTACCTACAGCTTTGAAGATCTGTTATTGATCATTCAATACCTTGCCTTGTGAACCATTGTCTTTACCCTGTTTTTCCATCCATCAATTTTCCCCTACTCCTTTTCTGTCAAAAACTCCCCTGAGCCATCCTGTCATGTTGCTAAAGTGTGCACAATCAGCTGTAGCTTACAGCATGGAATGGCTTTAATTTATGGATGACACAGGAATAGCTGCATGTGTATGGCTTTTTCCATATATTTTAGCAAATTCATGTTTTCTTCCAGTATAATATTACTGTAGAAATAACTGCTGCAAATGCAGATACAGTAGTCTGCAGAACCATACTTTTGATCTTTCAGTAATAAATCAGTACTTAGATGTCGCGCACGCAAGTAGAAATGCATGGGGCATCTTATGCATGGGGCATCTTGTGTGTAGCTATGAAGCATCATCCGTCTTATCTTTGTTCTGCATTCACACTGTTCAGAACTCACTTCTGATACCACAACTTGTGATTTTAATTTTGAATGTATCTGTGTGAATGAGTTGTATAATGAGTTCAAGGCATTCTTTGAGTGATCCTGATAAGCCTGTTGCGAAGAGGCCATGAAAAACTTGCTTTAGAAGTTAAATTAGACGTGGTTTGTTGTACTGGTAATGAGCATGCAGTTCTTGTTGGACATAAGTGTACCTCTAGCCACTACGTGCACCGTCTATAAGAGTGATGACCAAGTTCATAGAAGCACCAAACATGCCACACCATTGCTGCCAAAGCAAATTAGGAAGCGGAGAAATTCTGTGATAGAGAAAATGGAGGATTTGTTACTGGCCTGGATTGAAGATGTGAATTAGAAGGATATGCCAGTGAGTCCGCTCATCAGAACAAAGAAGGCTAAAAACCTGTGTGTCCACTTGAGGTAGAAGGAAGTCATGAGGCCTGACGTGGAGAAGGAGGAGACTTATGGCAAGCCACCACTGGCTTCATCTGCCCGCAGAATGTGTTACGGAGTGACAGACACAAGCTATGGGGGGAGAGATCTTTTCTCTATTTTCTTGTCATCATTCTTTCCCGGCTGTAATAGTGAATAATTTCTCTCTTTTATTCTCAAAGACAGATTTTAATATCAGCTGTGCTACATATAATGAGGGTAATCCCTCAGAAGGGACTCTTGGGCTTGAATATTTAATTTTGCAGGCAAATGCAAGGTTCTGACAACAGATGGATTTGCTATAGGTACTGCAAACTGGATATATGTCATCTTCAGACTACTGAATGTTTGTGACTCTCCAACCAGGAAGCCGTTAGGTCAGGAATCTGTGGAATCAAGTTAAGATCCTCTGGGCCGGCCCCTAGCATAAACTTTCAAATGGCCATTTCTGTCTCTCAAAGCGCTACTTATATGGATAATTTGACCACTATTCAAAGGAATTCCTGCCATCATTTAAAGTTGTAAACATCGATTTTAGTATTGTGTGTCTGTTCACAGGCAATCATGCTTTCAAATCTATTTTGCAACTTAAAGGTATGCATGCACTTAAAGACAAACTGATAATTTTCATCGTTTCTCTGGTAGGAAAGTGTTCTCTTCTCTTCTTTTGCATATGTGAGGGACTGACTTTCCCCGAACCAAAAGATAAATCCAAGCAGGCCAACGAGCAGAGCAGTAAGATCTATTTTTAATTCTCACTTATACCACTGTAAGCCAGAGGTAATTTTAAAGCCCATACTTGTTGAAAGCAGAGGTTGATTAGCTGAAGTCAAAATCTGCAATACTGGACTTGTGGCTGGATGCTTGAATGAGGTCCTTTTCTCCTCTGAGTTCCTGGTTATTTAGCATGGCTAGGAGCAACATTTGAACCTCTCTAAAACGAGAATGTTTCCCAGAAAATACTTTATCTCTTTCAGTTATTACTATTGAAAATGCCTAATGGTTCTTATCGTCTGAATATTTTAAGCAGGTTCACTCAGAGTAATGCAGATATGCATTATTCTATTTATCTCCTTTTAGCAGAATAATCCTTTAGCGAGTGAAAAGCCCTAAGGCAGCAGCTGGGTCCAATTTTATAAGAAAGTCATGTGGTTTTCATCAGGTAGTGGAAAAAAAAATCTGTAACTGTGAGAAAAGCTGCAATGTGAACTATTAAGCACCAGAAAATTCACCTTGGAGAAGCCATTATAAATATCCCAGTCATATGAAAAACTTCTTGTGAACCTTACAATTTAGATTCAGTATTAGCTATCAGATACTGATCTGTAGGAAACTGGGTTTCGTCGTGTCTGGTGTCTGACAAATTGTTTGCTACGTTATTCCTACTTAAATATGTGTTCACCACCACTCCTGCTTTTCTTTTTAATACAAGGCAGAAATGCATTCTGTTGTCTCTAGAAGAGCAGCTGCATATCTGATTTGGCTGATGTGCAGGGGGTTTGGACTGAAAGCTGCGAGACAGCGTGGACTTGGCCATTGCAAAGACTAAGTCCAACATGAGGGATCTATCACATCCCTAGACCTGTTACAGCACCTGTACTGTACCTGTTACAGCCTACTTGAGAGGGGGCTGGATTGTTTTCTCCTTCCTAATTGCACAGACCATGTCGTATCCACTTGAAAGGTAGCTACATAGTGCAGCAAAATAGTAGGAGCACTATAGCCACAGTACTGAGATGCATTAGCATGACTAGACTGCTTTCAGTGTGGAGAATGATTCTGGTATTTTATACACTGGATAGCTATAATCCAGGGTGATTCTAGGGTATGGCACGTCTTAAGGATAAGTATGACACTTAAAGGTATGATCTTACCAAATCATAGTTTAAATTTAATAATTGCTTTTCAGTGAGCAAGAGTGCCCGCAGCATAATACACTACTGCTCATCTACCAGAGATACTGTTGCACTGTAACCGAGGCTGCCACCAGTGCTAGTCTGACTGGAGCTATCAAACCATTTATTAGAGCGTGACTGAACTCCTGAATAAGAAGCATTAACACGGGTTTTGCAAACTCAACATTTTAACCGTGATGAAAACATGTAATTTTCCTGAAAGTGATTTGTAATAGGTTTCTGGGCCAAACTGATTGTTTTTAAAAAGAAATGTGCCTATAAGAGAGACCTATATGACAGAGTATGTAAACTGGAACAAATGAATACCTCAATTAAATGACCTTAAAATTCTCCATTATGATTAATGGTTCCATAAGTACTCAAGAGTGCCTCAGTAACCATATATGAAATCACGAAGATTTTTGAATGTGCTACATTGGCAGTTGTTCCTTAAAAATATCCAGTTTTTAGGCATATATGTGTTTCTGAAGTTCTTTAAATATTAATGGTTGCACATATGCATCAGCCTTCTTACAGAAAAAACCTTTACACTGCAGTAGTAAATATGTTTTTGATATGCTTAATTTAGTAGGTTTCTTGAGCTGTCCCAGCCTCAGTGCTGGACTTCAACCTACAAAAAACAGTGTTATGCTTTTCTATATTTAGACAAGCAATTCTGCATAACCTAGTGCTCCTCCTAGGTCACATATACTATGACTCTGTTGAGCTTCCTTATTATATTATCAGTTTAATGAACTGTACCAGGATGTTGGTTCAAAGTGCCGCTAAATTAGCGCAAAAACTTGTTAGCTGGGGCCTGAGCTGTTGGCTGTGTTCTGCCTGATTTACGTTGTGTGTGCTACCAGTTAAAAGCCGCTCCATGGATGATATAGCAGACACAGCACAAGGACAGCTTCCAGCAAAGGAAAGCTGTCATGTTGTCTCCTAGGACTCGGTCACAGGCATTAGAGACCCCACTGAAGGACAGAGAACACGTGCATGGCATGATGAGTCACAGGTGCCTTGAAGTTTTTGGACAAGTTACATAAATGCATGTATTTTTTGTCAACTCAAGCTTAGTCTAGAGACCAGAGGCATGGAGAGTTCTGCTGCTGGAAGTCACGCTGGCATGCCCACATGTGCATACTGGCATTGTAGAGCGTGCTCCTTGGACACAACTGAGAACTGAGCTCAATATGTTTAGCTGTGAATCTGGGCAAACATTAAGTTGTTCTGTGAGTACTAGATTAGAAGAAAGTGTCCCCGTGGACACCCATTTTCTGGAGATTTTTTTGATATATGAAATGGTTGGTGTGGATAAGTATGAAACATGAAATGCTTTATGATATATGAAATGGTTGAGTATCAGGCCTGTGATCTTTCTAAGTAATTTGTAAGTGTGTCCTAAACCATTAAGGCTTTAAAATTCCTTTTCTATTCATGAAAGGAGATATAATAGTACCGCATACAATTTTTAGGTTTTTGGACCACTTATAAGATCTGCGTTTCATCCCTCCTGTTTCATTTAACTAGCTGAAGAATGAATGGACAATAGCAAGGCAAGAAAAAGAGACTTAAATATGGAAAGCTAAATTTCTGGAATGAATCTTTCTAACCTGAAAGCAGAATAATTTGATTAACTCCACTGTCAGTGCTATAGCCCTACATGTCAATCTACATAAAACTGTAGGTGCAATCTGTCATATGCCTGGGACGATAAAGATGTCAGCTTCAGTAGTCAAACTAAATCTAAAAACTGAAGACTAGCCATGAATCATTTCTGCCATCATCCTTCACATTCACCTGTTGGAGTTTAACAGGAAATTAGCCTGTCCTTAAAAAAAAAAAAGGTTTCACAACAAATAATCCTCCAAGCATCTCCAGAAGGTTCTCTTTCTCCCACTGATATATCAAAGAGGCATTTGCTCATCATCCTATTCACATATGTTAGCAGTAGTCAGTTCTTCTCCTTGTGTATCCTTGGGGAATTTCCTTTGTTGCTTAATTTTGGCTTGAACCGGGGAGGAGGGGGGGAGAGTGAAGGGATGTACTGGTGTTTAAAATGAAGCAGAAACCATCATACATGTGCCTTTCCTGATGCTGTTGTTGTTACCTGCGTGTGCTGTCTAAATGCCATAGCCATTGCAGCAGGCCTAAAGCTTAGACTTCATTTTGTGTGTGCGCGTGTCTGTGAGAGAAACATTTTACTGCACAGCTCCTTGGGAACAGTTACACACATTTTCTCTCCCTCTCTCTCAATTTAAAACCCTGAAATCAGATTGCAGATGATCAGCTGAATTTGCAGAGACCGGAATCGTGTGTGTATATGCTCATAGTTCATTTTCTTATAATTACGAGAGAACTTCTTCTTGGGCTCACTTTATAGCACTCAAGATGCTGTCTAAATATGAGACATAAGGACATCAAAATGCAAGATGTGTTTATTGTGTTACTCACATCACATCATAAATTTGTGGGAATTATGGATGCACAGTAGGTCTGGAAATCAGTCTCTCTGTATCAAAAAATAATAAAAAATTCTGTAATTCCTAGGAGGGAGGCAGCAGAAGAGAAGATACTTTGCCATGGGCTTTTCACCTTTTCCCTTTGAAAACAAGATGGAACTTCAAATGTTTCCTAAATTGGACTTGCTCCTCGTTACAAAGAATATTTGTTCTTTTCCAAAGAACAAATATATGTTGTCCCTATAATAAAATGCAGTACATCAAGTGAATGACTAATTGTTTAGTGAAACATGGCATGACATTGATTGAAGCTACTCATTAGGTCGAGACATCAAACATACCCTTGTGGCTCTGTACGAGGAAGCACTGTCAAGCTTGTGAAACTTGCTAGTTCAAGATAAACATTATCCTTAACTCATGTCATAGTGATGTTAATGGTTTATGAAATCACACGGTGATCAGAGCCTCATTGGAAGACATAGACACAAAAGGGTCATGGTCTTGTTGATATATATCCAATTCTTACCAATGGAAGTACACCAAATTTGAAATTGATTCTTACTTTAAAATATTGAGAGAAACTAGCTGATCTTTCAGCTTTTTTGTTATCTCTTGAGATGTCCCGGAAACCTCACCATTAGTGGATCTAAACATGAGAGCCATCAGACTATTTTGTGATTTAACTTTGCATCCTTATATGAAGAAAAACAAATAAATACATTATGATTCAGTACCTTTCACACTGTGAGAGATTTTTGAACTTAAATTTCTAAAAATGGATTCGTAAATTGAGGCTGTGATCAAGGACCTGAACATTCGGGCCTTATTTCAGCAATCTTTTACACAAAGTATCTTCTTGTAGTAAATCTTCTTGACTGAGTCATTAAGAAGCCAAATGTTCAGGATCAGATTCCCTTCACACTGATGCTGACGAAGTGCCGGCTCCCCTGCTGTGTCCTGGGGGGAATTTAGCTGGTGGATGACAGGTTGTACTATCACCACCTTTCCTCCCTTGTTGTTCTCGTCAAGAAAAGTCAGCTTTAAATTCAGCTTGAGAGGTCAGGACCCTGAATAGACACCCTGCCTTTCTCCCCCTCTGGCCATCACGATCCACCTACTGGCTGTGCTTATGTCCTGGGAGTATTTTGGCAAACTGCCATCCCCCAGCAGATATCCCGTTGATAATAGCACGGTAATAATGTTCCCACAGTCTTCCAAGCCAACCAGAATGGATTTCTCCTCCCCAACTTCTATTGTTGGTAGAAGTATAACTTTGACATGAGTCCTGTGGTAATCAGATTGGACCTTTTTGTATTATTTAATGCGTTTCTGCCACTTATTTATGCCTGAAAACAATGATGTAGAATTACAACACAGTAACTTCTGAATGCCAGATTCAGTCACCGTGTTTTTTATATATCTGGTTTTGCAAGTCAGATGCGCAAATTCCATACATCTAACGTGACCAGAACATAGACCTCTTGGTAGCCGTTTGTTCATTCCGTAAATAAATACTGTTTTCAGGCTTCAGAAGCATTTTACTTCCTTCAGGGCAGAGCACTGCCATTAAATGCAACTCTGCTTCTTCTTTCTGGAATTTGTAATCCTTTGGGGAAAAACATACTATAAACAAAAGGCAATAATGAATCTTCTTTGTACATGAAGCAAACTAAGTTATCTTCTTATAGTTACTGAATTCAAAGTTGTTTTGAGCAGCAACTTACTTTGCCACCTGCTAATACTCCATGGAGGGTCCAAGGGTTCTATTACTTGCAGTTTGTGGTAGATTAAATAATACTTACATGCAATGGGAGAAATAAGCTACACACAGGATTCCCTTGTTTATATATGCCTGAAGCTGTTTGGAGATGAAACTGCCCCTTATACAATTGTAGAAGTGCCAAGCACAGGTGGTCCCCAAACTTAGTTTAAATGTCTGAACATGTCCTCAATAACTGTTTGACAATACTGATATTTTCTGTGAATAGTCCCCATACCTAGAACACTTAGACAAGTAATGTCCTGTTTTTGTTCTCACCCTTCTCGCTCCTTATCATCTTCTCATTTGCATAGCTCACCAGCAAAAGGTATTGCTGTTTATTAGTATAGTCTGAAGAGCAATTTGCTAAGGAAAGTCTTGCAGATCTTCAAAATACTTAATTTTCTCTTGCAAACCACAAATGTGAACATTGGGATGAAAATATTTGGAGACAAATGCAGTTCCCTAGCACCTAGCTTTGATGCATTATCTCTGGCACGTAGAAATAGTGAAGGACAAGAAGTACCTCTTCTTGTACTTCACTACACACTGATACTACAAACTAAATAAACCAATAACAAGGGAAATGTACAGAGAAGCAGCACAGTAATTAAGCCCCTGTGATTTCTGACATTCCCTTGAGTGATTCGTGGATTGGAATAATCACTCCATTTTCCACGTGCAACTAAACAGCAGCTATGAATGAAACCACAGAATGAAAATGTCATTGCGCTACCCATTGCACCACCTAATGGGATGAAAGGCCTTTCTAGCTGTGGAAGAATTCTTGAGCTGAATGCCTTTCTGCCTTTCAACTATTTTCTTTAGTCATCCTCCCTGCCACACACACATTGTGATTAGTAACAGATAGCTCCATCCTATTGTTCCTCAAGCAGGCCATGAGCTTAAATAATACTGTTATTTACACCTGTTTCTTCTTTTCATGGTTGTCACTACCACAGATAGTTTTCTTATTTTAACACATGCATGCTTGAAGCATTTTGAAGGCACAGCCAGGGACCAACTATGAAAATGAACTCTCCTCAGGTAATTGCATCACCACCGGATGTCATGGTGGTAGCAAAACGTCATCAAGTACACATTGCTGTTTATGTTTTTCAGGTTCTTATCTGTCTTGTACAGAAGTCATTATTAATATGCCTATTAACATGAGAGGGTAAACGAACGCTCCAAATTATCATCTGGGAGATAAAATTACTTCAGAAGGAAAAACTGGACATCTTGGTTATATAAAAATTCCTCCAATTGGCACTGGGAAGAAGAAATGGTAGAAGTGCTAGTGATTAGCAGATTTGGAAGATTCCTAGTTCTTAATGACGAATAATAGAATTCCAGAAGAAGAAAAGAAAAGAAAAGAAAAGAAAAGATATTGAGAACTAATGTGTTTAAATAGCAAAGTAAATATATAATCTATGACATGTATAGAAGATACAGAGGTATTTTATAAAGCATTTTGTTTCTAAGTAAGTGTTTTATTTATTTCCAGATCTCAAAGTGAGGGCTAAGACACTGCGGAATTTGCTTTGTGATTTAGAAACAAAAAGAGCATGGAAGTTCAATTTGACTGGAGATTTTAGAAGGAGTAATCCATGCATGGATTCATAATCAATATAATAATAATTCGCTATCTCTTAATTAGTGAGCAGGACTCTGCAACACTCTGTTGCATTACCAGAAATGAGCTCATCTATGTCCCTCCTAAAGTTCAGACACTCAAAAAAAATCAGTTGATTAATATCTCCCTTCAGAATAAGTAGGATTTTAGTTCAAAAAACGAGCCCAGTGCTTGCCATTCCATGTTCCCATTCTCCTCAGAGCCATTCAATGCGTAATAAGCTAATACATATACCAGAAGACGTGGAAAATTTTATGCATGATATTTTATAATCAATATGAATTCAAATACCTCTTTAACAGCATTTCTGAGGCAATATCAACTTTTTGGCATTTTAAAATATTTCAAAATGTACACAAAATGCTTAACTTTGAAAATGTCACTACAAAGCCATAGGGGAGTTATAGTTCAAATGCATGGTCCATACCTATACGCTCTGCCATAGCAATGAGACTCCCTTGATGAACTGCACTTCCCATAAAGGGCTCCAATATCCCCTCTTGCTGAATTACTTGAGTGAATTAGGGAAGGTCTGTTTTCACAGTGAATCGGGGGGTTGGTTTGCCTCACTTTCCAATAGAATTGACAAACAAGATGTCATATTTATAAATATGAATTTTCATTGACTTGTTGACTTTTGTTTATAATTGTTCCAGTTGTGTCCAAAAGTCCCTATTTTCCACTAGAAAATCATGAAAGATGAAGTTCAGTAAAAAAAACTTTTTCTCTAAAATTGTCAGTATAAATTTCTGATTGACTTTAATGTTCACCTTATCATGGATCATGTTCTGTGAGAGAATTTAAATATACTGCTTCTTCTGATGGTAGATAATTGATCTTTTGAGCTAATGGACATAATTCATCCCTAAAATACGCAAATTCAATTCTAGTAACTTCAAATTTTCATTTACTGAAACTAGACTTGGATTTGGCTCATTATTCATTTCAAGTAAAGAAGAGAATAATGCCTTATGTTGTGATATGGCATTATATCAAATTGTTTCTAGCTATCAACACCGAGGTCAGCTGCATCCACAGGGATTTGGCCCAATGCTTGTTAAGCAGTAATATTTTTGTCAACAGATGGATTTTATGCTGCTGATATCCTGACAAGCCACTAGAATGGATCTGAAGATTCCCAGCCATAACACAATCCTATTTTAACTTGGCTATTTTTAAAAATCCGGTTAAAAAATATGACAAGCATCAATGCTTAATGCAAATGCCTAGCAATGTGTGTTACCTGGTAACCAAATGGATGGTATGTTGAAGAGGGAAGTGACAACAGCAAATGAACATATGCCGAATCAGTTTCTAGCAGCTATAAAGACGGTCACCATGGATTTCGCGACGTTGAAAGAAAAGATCAGCATGACCTGATGTTGGTTCATGAGACAGGAAAATAGGGTTTTCCTTTTACATGCTCTTTTAAGAGGGAAGGACATTCATATTTTCCCTGATATGAGAAATTGCGAGAATTGCCACTTTTATGTGTCTATGAAGAAGGAAAATTTCCAAAAATAGGGAAGAAAATGTACAGCATTTCCACAATAAAACAGGCTTGGAAAAGTGAACTGTAGCATCACAGCAATTCTCAAGCTGGTCTCAGTGTAAGATTCCTGAGAGATTAGCAGTCTACTTTCTGCTCAGTTAGCCAAAACAGAGAATTACTTCTTGGAAAGATCAGGAAGATCTTTACATTTCTTTTTTTTCCAATAGGCTCAAAGACTCATTTCTTTGGCCTGGCCTTTCCTTAAAAGTAATAGGCAAACGTGATGATGGAAACTTCTCATGTCAAAGATAGACACAAGGTATTTTCTTGCTTGGGAGAGGCAATCTGAGAGCTCTGTCACATAGTACTCCACTGGGTGTCATGTTCCAGAGCTATAAAAAAAGCTTAAAGTAGACATCATAATATCAAAAATGGATTTCTTCCCTGAAAACAAGAAAAAGTAAATAATTTTTTTAAAGAAAATTTGCTTTAAAATGACCAAAAAATCAAAGAACTCTCATTAGAATTTGAAATGAAAAGCAAAATAAGTAGAAAACAAAAGGATGCAGATAGGAACTAAAATGTTGGAGCATCATAAAAATATCTCTATTTAGGGAAGCATTGGTGTATTTTTTTTTTTCCTCAGTGATATACAGGACAACCACAGTTTATGCTGCTTTTGAAGTGTTTGGGTTTGCAAAGCAAACTTAAAATAACTTCCAAAAATGGCTGTTTATCTGAAGCTATTCTTGGCCGATGCCTTATGTTGCATGATTTTAGACTAACACAGTGAGTAGAAGTGTCAAAGGCCTAGGTGAAGGAAAAAGAACAATGAGTGCTAGACAGTCTGCCATACCTTTACAAAAGGGCAATTCTGGACTTGTGCAGTTAATTCTTTAAGTCTGCATCAAGTAACATATTCTACAATTTCATATGAGCTGCAGAATCCAGAGCTTTCATAGTTCTATGGTGGATTTCAAATTGTCTTTGTTACTGGGGAACAAACTGCAGATAGCCAATCCAGCAGTATTTTAATTTCATCTACAAAACATCAGTCTTTAGAAGGATGAATGAAGTCCAGCTGTTAGCAGAGAAGGCATTAAATTGAATCACTAGCGCAATTAGTGATAAATAGAAAAAGGCCAAAGCCTGGAAGAAGAAACAGTACCCTGTTCCCCAAGGAAATACTTCTTCACAATGGATTCTTTCTGGTTCTCTCTCAAGGCCATGGGAGCACAGTTAGTGCTTGTTCAAACCACAGCTGGAGCAGCTTATTTCGTTAAGATCCATGTCTAGCTGTTCTGAAATTATTTTCCAGATTTGTCAGACTGGTCCATTTATTAATATATCTCAAATATCTAATCAAAAAGCTTTTAAGAATGTTTACATGCAAAGATGAGGAATAAATTATTCAGTATCTGAAATCTAATCATACACAAATTTCTGGAAAGTACTTGACTATGTGCTTACATTCTTCTTTAGGAAAGCAGTAGGCATTCAGCAAAGAGACCTAGGGCTTGTGCCATCCAGCTCTGCCGTACTTACCAGGTGATGGTCCCAGCCCCAGGAAAGGTTTTCATACTGCTAAGCTGATAATTTTTGAATACGTTGTACTGGGGACAGACAGGCTACAAAACCACAATATTAGGTGCTGTGATACCTAAATCAGCATACAGGAAACACCAAAGGCAGGCATGAGTCTGAAACTGTCTCTGGCATGAGTTTAAGCATGTATCTCAAGTCTGAAACGGTAGCTCGTTTCCTCTGTTTAGCTTTTTTGGCTGATTTTCTCCTTCCCTGGCCTGTCAATGTAATTCATTGCAGATAGTAACTGGATAAAACTGAGAAAAAATACAGAGGAGAGCCTTGGATGCCATTACTGCTTCTTTCCTCTGAGTCCTCTCCATTTTTCCTGCCCTGCTGTCCCCAGCTGGCTTTCCTTCTAGGCTCTCGAATCTTGAAGGGCACTCCTGTCCCAATTGCCATGCAAACAGTTGCTTAAGGGCCCTCTCTTGAGCACATGAGTTAGAGGTCTGAGCATCCTATAACCAGATTTTCTTGAATGTTGGCCTAGCTGGCATCTCAGGTGGCTTAATGATTCACTAAATGTCTGTCAAGGTATGTATGCTTGGTAGTGCTTATGCACTTAAAATCAATTTTGTGTCTAGATCAAATCCTTTATCAGCTTCTGTTTTGTGATTGACTTGAACAGGAAGTTAAAAGTGAAGTCCTCCTTGATTTTGGATTTAGGAAGCAGGTCTGAATCAAGGACCTGCCCAAAATGAGAGTCTGATAATGGAAAAGTATAAAAAAAGCAATCAAAATGAAAATGTAGGTGTTGCTTTTACTACAACGTTTGGGAGAGTAGCACTGGTTTGTTATGTTAAATATGTTCAGCTAGTACCATGACGGCTGTCCCACAAATATTTGCAATAATAAGCAGATAATATTTGCAAAACCATTTTTGTCTGGAATCTTTAAGCAGAGATCTTGACCTGGTAACTCCAGGGAAGATTTATGTTCATGCTGCACAACAATTTCTAAACATGTTCCCAAAGTTATTTAAGGAAACAGTACCACTGCTTCACCATGGTTTATTTAATCCTTCTATAGATTCATCCTGATCTAATCAGGATTTTTTTTTTTTGTCATTGCAAATTAAATGAATGGAGTTGCTTAATATTTTTGTTAATGAGGACACCGAGGACCGAACTTCCATCGGAACCTTTGGCCATAGGGATTTGTTTATAGCAATATGTCATCTCCAGTTCTCAGTTACATTGATGGCATTACTCAAGTGACAAAAATAGCAAGATTATTGCTCATGTATGTATGCATTGGAATTATTTGCATGAGATTGACAGGGAATGCCTGCCTGTCCTTAAAAACAAACCAAAAAAGGAAAATATCATATGATGTTGCAAAATGGCACGTGAATTACCTCACTTTCTCATCTCGGCCTGTCTCTCACTACGACTCATGTTATAGACACAGTGGAATACGCTGAAGCTTGAAATGGATCTACCACTTACAGCCAGAGGACTCTTTTAAGCTTGCTAATCCTTTGGAAAAATAGTTCATTCCTTTTACCCTTCTTTCTACCTATCAATTCAAAACAGACCTAACGTTTAGATTTTAGAAATGAAGACATATGTACATGTTCGTACATACATACATTCAAACATATGTATGTTTAAACAGGTTTTGTGTATATATATGCATATATATATACACTTATTCACAGAAACAAAAAGATATTTCTAAAAAATAAGGTGTTTGTGAAGAAAAAACTCTTTTCTGCAAAACTTGCAACCAAGCATTGTGGAGCTGCCAGCAGGAAAGTGAAACTAACTAGACAGAGTTAAATTAGTCTACCTAATTTTAATGATCTAAAGTGAGAGAAAAGCAAGAGAGTAAAAAAAGCAGGAGAAATCAAGATATAAAATTTGATTTTTAAATACTTACCCATTAAATAAGGCTGGGGTTGCCCTTATTATCACATTGTCCTGCCTTCTGAAAGGTTGAGTATCTTCTGTGAGACATTTATAAGAAACAATTTTAAATGTCTATCTATAAAGGGAAAAGAATCTAACAAATTTCAAGCACTAGCAGAGCTGGGTGCATGCCTACATGCATGTGTGTATGTGCATGTGCATGTATATGAGGAACAAAAGTAGGACTCTCAGACAATCTGAATCATGTGGCCAAAAGAAAGAGGTAGTTGTCTACTCATTGTTTACTGTCAGGCTGCTACCCTTAAAATTTGTCGACAGACTTCTGAGATCTAAACAAAAGGAGTCACTTTTTAAGAGATTGCAGTAAGGGCTGAAGGCTTGCTGGTTTCCCTGTGAGCTGTGTTTCAGTTGAGGTCATGAGAAATCCCAGCCAGGAGTGAGCGTTAATGAGAGACTTGCAGGATGTTTGTGGCATTGGGCTTGCAGCAGCTGTGTGAAGGCAGAAGGTGTAAGCAAAGGAATCATTTACCAGCTTCTCAGGCACTTTCTCCTGTGGTTCATTTCGGAGTATTCCTCTGATTCTTATCATTTCAGCTGTGATTTCATTGTACAATATAAAGATCATGAACTGCCAAAAGAAAAACTTTCTTCTGTCTTTCTGTTGCTTTTTGGATAAATGGGATGTACAGAAGAAATAATTACTCTGGGTCAGTGCTTCTATCTCCTACTAATCATAGTCTCTGGAAGGCTGTTAAGAACACTGAAAACTAAATGTAAGATTTTCTCTTGGTTATCTCTGTAATTGTATCTTCTCAGACACAGTGATTTTAAAGGCATGATGTCTTAGGTGCAAGACGAGAGAATGATAAGACATGATGAAGTTTTGGAAATTTATTAGTTGAGTATTTCCTTTCTGGTACATGAGATTTAGGCATATATATCTTTTTTTTTTTTTTTTTTTGTCCTTGCTAAAGCCCACGTTTCTAATAACAAGTAGAGCAGTGCTGAAGCCAAAGAAAGATTTGGCAAGATTAAAAAACATAGTGGATGGTTATGCAGGCGGCAAGAATAGGCTGTTATAAAAGCAAATACTTAAAAAAAAAGGTTTTTTAGATGCATGAACCCCTCAGGTTTTATGGCTTAATTGCAACAATTTTTATCAAAAGATTTGATACATTTTCTTAGAAAGAATTCTGACTGCAGATTGTCCAGATTACAGTATCCTCCACTGCTTTCGTCTATCTGTCCCTCTCTCCTAATGATACATTTACTCCTCTTAATGGCTTGATCTAGCAGTCTACTGAGACTATTTCCAGTGTAGATTTTCACGGGGGAAGGGACGCTTAGTACCCTTGACATCAAGTACTAAAACGATCAAGATATAAACAGGCAAAAAAAGGTACTGGCAAGGACAGACACAGCCTGCTCTGTGCATTTTTTCAAAGTAAATATGAATTTCTCTTCATTTGCACTGATAATCTGAGCAGTAATGCTTTGGTAATGTGGCAGGACATGAAAATTGTAATTTAAAAAAGATAACAGTGCTCTGTTATTTGCTTTTTGACACTGACCAGGATAATCTATTTCAAATGGCTGTAGGATAACATACTAATAGCATGTGTATTTTCCTGGTCTGCTGTTAGCAATATGAAGCTTTGATCCTTCACCTGGGAGCATCTAATGCAATTATGATCATTCTTATTTATATACTTATCTAATTCTACTCTTTGAACTCATTGTCATCTTGCAGCAATGTGCCCTGCAGGTCACAAACCTCAAGCTATCAGGTTAACCTAGCCTGTTATGAAAAAACTTAGAGCTTCTTGGACTGGGTCAGGGGAGCATTGCTTTGCATATTGGATAAACTACAGTTTATTTTCGTCCATTTAAAATCTATTTCTTTTTAATTTCAATGGCTGTCTTCTCTTGTGTATACTCTTGTATAAAGGTCACGACTAGTTAGTGTACAATTACAAAAAAACTACTTAGCAATGTGAATTTTTTAAAGGAAAAAAGGAATATTTTAAAGTCATCTAAATGAGTTTTAAGCTCTTCAGTGTACATTGTTAGAGAATTATACTTGAGTGTGGGTTAATCATTTTGCTAGCTCAAATGTATTTATATTACTGGACAGTCACGTTTGGAAACAATGACCAGAGGAAACTATGAGAGAGTTAATTATGTCCTGTCTCTCATCCCTGACATATTAAATACTTCTGCTGATCACTACTATTTTCATATTAAATCCAGCATCACCTACTGGGGCAACTGCCTTTAATTTTGCCTGGCTGGAAAATTTGTTGGGATCGAAGCGATTAAATTTTATATTAGATATATTATATAACTAGACATGACGGTATAAAGTAACAAACACATCTTACTAATTAGTTGTTAAGCTCTTGAAGTAAGTGATTTATTTTTAAACAATTCTATATTTTTTCTTGACCGAAGTGATAGATCAATGCTGATAAAAGTATTCACACAATTTCATGACGTTTCAGCTCAAAAGTTATAAAAAAGCATTGCCATAAATTCAGTATTATGTATTACATATTCATATTACAGTATGAATACCTGATTTCTCAGTGAACTGGTCTTTTCATTTCCATGTGATCTGACAGCAATAATTTTCAACAAAAGCTGCTCCTAAGAGATTCGTTCATTATTTTTCCTTCATTCTGTCATAAATAGTACTGGAAAGTTTAGAAATCTGTCCAGTGGCTGATTTTCCTGCAGAAGTCTTGCTATTGATTATTGCTTTTATGATAGTGTCATATGTCGGTCCCAATAATATGTGGTTCAATTTACATTCTACAAACATGCAAGATTATATTTTACTGTTAATTTAAATTTAAATTTAAATGGCTCACGTATGCATGAACACGTGAACTATGAAGAATATTTGAAACTAGGTTAACCTCCAAGCCATGTAGTTAACTCACCAGTTCTGACACTGTTTTTTTTTATTGTTATTATTGCTGTCTTACTGTGCAAGGCAATTCAATTCTGTATCATCAGGATCCAGAATAAATCCTTGTCCAATAGCAGCTGCTTTATATTAAAGTTCAGTACTATGAAATTCTGTGCTTTATATGATAGAAACAATGAATACTATAAATGCAGTACTATAAAATGGTGAGAGCTGTCTCCTTGTCACTCACTGAGTAATCATTTTGTTTCAGCAGCCCTGAAAAGTTAGAGCTAGTCATTTGGACCTCAGCCTATTCTGGTTTTGATGCCATGTAGCAAAGATGCTTTTTGGGCTGGGTTAGCATTCATAATGTGGTGATAAGTTAGATCAGAATTTCCCCTAGAGTAAAATCAAAACATTATTTTCAGTGAGCTATTTTTCACTACTCAAAACACAAAGCCAGTAAACGTGAGCCAGCTGCTGCCCAGTACCAGTCCAGCACATAGGACAGTGCCTGGGGACCCCAGCTCCTTCGTGAGCCCAGGGGTCTCGGGGCAGCCAGGGCAAAGGTGGGCTCTGAGCACAGCTCTGAGCACATTGCGGCTGCTGGAGGTCTTTAGGGAGTGCTGATATTCAGGATACACTTCACTTCCATTATCTTAATGGTCAGACATGTAAGAATCCAAAATACCCCGTTGACACAGATTTGTGGTTAATATCCCATAACCAGCTTGCAGTTTCATTCGTTTTGAACGGATTCCACTTGATTCCAATAGAACAGATTCCAGTCACATACAGAAAATTCGGTATTTGCAAACACATTGGATATTCATATTCTAGTTCTCTAGGGTGTGATCTGTAGCACACTGAAATTAATGAGAATGTGATTTAAATCAGGGTGTGATCCCCACAGCTGCTATCTTGGGTTACCTTTTAGCTTTTAAAAAATAACTTGGCCTCTTTTGATATCCAGAAGCTGAATATTTTACATGAATATCTATTTTAAGCATGATAATAAAGAGGCAAGTCTAGACAATATTGAATAGAAACAGACCTTTACGTATGCCGTGAAGGAAAATGGGAGCTGTCTGCTAAGGCTAAAACTAACTATTAAATATGACATATGAAAAAAATCTCCATTAAAATGAAATTGTGCAGTGGACTGCATTATTAATACTGAAACTAAATGTGAACAAATAAGACAAGGAATTGAATGAATAAATAATCCATTTAAAAAGGTCATTTTAATAGTTCCTAACAGCTCTATGGGATAATTTAGAAAGGAGAAAATATTTTGTTTTCAAGCTGTGTTGAAATAAAAACGTACTTACAGCTATATGAAGGATAAACTTATGTGAGCGTGTAATGCTGGAACGTAAGGTAGAGGGATAACAGATTTGAATGCCTTAAAACTATGGCTTCAAGGTTAGCAAAGTGAACACACACCTTTTATCTCTGGAAGTTAGATCAATTAAATACTATACAACTCTTCAGGTGAGACTTCCAAGACTTGAATTGTGAAATTGTGAACATGATTTTGGTGCTCTACTTCACTGTCCCTGACTGCAAGTGCATATTTTTGTTGCTGAATATTTTCTTTTGCTTTTTCAATAAGAAAAATAATTTTACAGACACAATTAGAATCATCTTTACAAATAACTGATGTACAGAAATTTGTCCACTCCATATCTAACATGTAAGGCAGAACAGAGTATAATTCTTTGATTCAGCACATAGTATGCTGTTAAACCTCTCTGAAAAAATCTTCTGTGTACCTAAGTGTATATGTTTTTGTATGCACCTGTGTTTGTAAATTAGTATTATGGTAAGAACATTTCTGGATCATCACATATTGCTTGGTTAATCTAAGTTGTAGGCTGGAGTGGAAGATTTAGGCAGAAAACAACATTTCAGTAGTTTGTTTGAAGATGTGAACGTTATCTAGAATTCAGATGGATGGCGGTTAAATCACCATATCTCTGGTTAGGGAAGATGATGAAAGTGAAAACAGTTTTTGAGTACTGGTATGCTGTACCTACATAGACATTCATCAGCCTTACTGGCTTGAACTACTGCTTCCAGTGGCAAATGGACCTTGCATTGTGCTGGACATCTGTTGGGCATCTGGAAATCTCAGGCCAAGGGCTGCAGCACATGCACAGAGCAATTCTACCCTGCACACTCAGGGCATCTGCTGTGTCCTGGACTACTGTGCTCGCCAAGCTGCAATTTACATTTGCAGTAATTCCAGTACATCCAGGGTATATGGGACTGCCTGTTCAAACAGAAAATAATGCGCAAGCGCATTTTTGAACTAATTAACACCAGTAGATCTGTAAGAGTATGAAGATGTAACTGAGCTGGATGTAGAGGTTACTTCTTTCAAGAGTCTGCTCTCTCTTTGGGTTTAGTGGGGCCATAATCACACTCTTGAACAACTTTGATGTCTCAGTATTAGCTAAAGACTCATGTACATTTTTTTAGGGAAATATTCTTCCCCATGTTAAAGGTTGCCTTCAGAGCACCCTCCAAATTAGTTTTACCTTATGCAGAAAACACAGATGCTGAAGACTTAGTTTCTTTTGAGGCCTGGCTCCCTAGGTATGGCACGATAGTTACAATCTTCTGTTCACTGCTGTCCCTTCATAAAACTCTGTATCCAGTTCAAATGCCAAAGGTTCAAAGCTGCTACCACTCTGAAAAAATATTTCTGATTATTTTACTGATGTTTCTGCCAACTTTAGTCCTAGAGTGGATCAGTGAATCCAGCTCAGTCTAAACTTCGGAAAGTTCACATCCATTTGGAGAAGGAACTGGAATCAGGTCCTGATTTGATATAAGTTGTTCTATAGATCTAAAAAGACCCCCTATGGATCTTTTTAATGGAACCTCAAATTTCTGATTATGTAGAGATTCTCCCATAATTGATTACAACTGGATGCACAACAATGAATTGTAACATTACGTTGGAACATTCTTAAAGCAGTCCAGATGGCCATAAATCAGGAAAGCTGGTGTTGACTGCTGGCACTGAAAGTGAATATTTGACTTTAGGACAACACTTTAACCTTTTAAATTCATGTATTAAATAGAAGTGAACTCACCCAGACCTTTACTTATGTTGGTAGGCTCACAAACTCATTAATGTTTACAAAATACTTTTGAGATTTTTGGCAAGAAAATACTGTAGAATTCTCATATGTTATATTAGTATAGTAATACCTCAAGCAATTTCAGGTCCTTGAATACCTAAAATAGTTGATGAAGATGAATGAGCTGATTAAACAAAGGGAAGCTTAATATAGCTCTGTGGTGAACATAACCAGTAATGGAAGAGGAAATGCACAAAAGTATACGACATTTTAATTGAGTGTTAGCAAAATATACATTTTTAAAAGGTTATTGTGCCTGAACATGCCAATGTTCTTTGCAATTTTTTGTAGCTTTTGAATAGGCCCCTAACAAAGTGGGGTTATTGCAAGATGCTGTAAGAAGAGATAGGAGACTTTATCCAGTGAATTGGGGTCCCCGCTGAAGACTGCCCACCATTCTAGTGATAGAAGAAGGGACAAAAGAGGCTGCAGAAGACACTAGTCTAACAGATAGAGTGTTCTGAATTTTTAAGCCCCAAAGAAATTGGCGTGTTTGGGCAGGCTTACAGAATAGTGAACTATCACTCAGACTTTATTTTCAGGGGGCTTTAGATTATACCTTCATTTTTTCGTTCCAGACTAAGAGAACTATTTTAAGAGAGAATACTTTAAGGCTGAATGCTTGCTGAAGAAAAAAAAAATCATACACACAAAACCCCGACCTGTTTCTGAGTTCCCATCACAGAGACTGCAGCTGATTTTGTGTTTGTAGCTGTGGATAGCTAGGGATAAGAAAGAGAAGGAGATAAGTGGACCTAGGACAGACTTCCATAAGACAACCTGAAGAGGAAGGAGGCAGCTCATGCATACACTGCAGTGCACAGACACCAATGGATATTCAAGGGGGAAAAGATTTTAGGCACAGAGGACCTGGTTGTGGCAAACACAACTGTCAATTCCCGGAGGACAGGCTATCATCCTTTAGTTATAAACAGGTTTTTGAGCTTTTGGTGAGAGAGTGGTGCAAAGCAGAGGGTGTAGGAGAGAGCACTGGAGGAAAGAGCACTGGCCTGCAACAGTAAACAACATATTCAATAACCTCTGAGATGTTGCTTCTGCTAATTGCTATATAGCATCAAAAGAGGAATGTGTTCTGACGTGTTCTGACTCTCATCTTTATAACTAACATGGTAAGACTTAGGGGAGAAAAGTAGTAAATTTTATCAAATTATACTTTTTTATACTTTTAAAAATTTTGATGCTCTGCCCAAATCTATAGTATCTTAGTTCTTTTTGATGCCAAAGGACAACCTGCTGATAGAAACCTATTTGTGTAATAGTCTCTGTTTTCTACTGAAAAATTTATGACTGAAAAGAAACAAGCAAGCAAGCAAAAAAAAAAAAAGATCAAAATATCATCTTTGCAACAAGAGCTGTGCCTTATGATGATTCCCTTCTTACGGCTTTGATTCAGATCCTTTTTTCTGCGTTTTCAAAGGTTTTGCCAATATGAATTCCACTTTAGTAAACGTTAAAGAGCCTGTCTATGGAAAGTATGTGGTTCTAGCAAGTTTGGGTTTTTTTTTTTACTGTTTTGTGACTGCGAGACTATGCTGTCATAGTATGTACAACATCTTATATCTACAGATGGGTCACACTCTGCTTTTCTTTTATACCCTTTATAATTTACTGGGATGGTTCCAGTAATTTAAATTAAAATAGAATTTGATCTAATGGGCCATATTTATCCCTAGTATAATTCCACTTAGCTTAATGACTTAAAACTTAGCTTAAGGGTGAAATTAACCTTAAATACAGAACCATTTGCTTTTTGTGTAGAGCTGAATTTTGAAAAGATGTTACCAATAACAATTACAACTAATTACAGCAGAGACAGTAGCTGAGACTTCTCTAAAAATATCCAAAATAACAACAATTTTACTTGTTCCTACTTCAGTGCATTTCAACTTTAAAACAGCTTTACAGTTCTCAGAAGGAGGCTTTTTTATAATCTGATTTATAGTGATCCCAGGCACTTGGCTGAAAGTAAAAGGGAGGAAAAAGGAAACAGAATCTAAAGGGCAAAATCGACTAGGATTCAGTTATATTTATAGACAGGAACACCATAATATCATGCCTTCGTTGGCACTTTTCTCCATGCTGAAATGACATTATGACCAGCTACAAGGTTTGAAATGAATTATAAAACATTCAAGGGAAATTAGTCTTTACTGATCCATTCAACTAGATCAATTGCTACAGCATTTTACTTCTATGAGGTGATATATACAGTAGATTATTTGCGTAGGACCAGAGTGTTAACTACACTACCTATCATTTTTAACAAGGATGTGTCAAGATAAACTTCTGCCATATGTTACAAAATGAATAAGAGTACCAATAAAACACACTTGCTTGGCATTCTTCGTTTTCCATGCACTGTACAATGAATAATGCTGTACAACACCCTTGTGCAGAAGGTAAATACCTATTAGGCTAATGCAGCTATGTGTATTCTTAAGATATGACGTTGTCAACACCTAGTGGATTCTTAACACATTTCTCTTTCCCTCACCCAAAATAAGTTTATCTATATTGTTACCCAGCCAACAACTGAAAAGCACAGGAAAACACATAAGAATACAGAAATATAAAAGCCTTCAGAAGCTTCACATTTGGCTATCATGAAACTTCCACTGCAACCCTCCAAAACCTAGTTCATATACTATTGAAGTATTTTTTCTTAAAAAGAAAAAGTGAGTGAATATAATACAGATTATCTACACAGAAAATATAATTAGTGCATCCATAAATGTACACACATGGTTTTCCTGTTACTGTTTTTATTAATATTAGCATTCTATTTTAACTGCAGAGTGAATTTTCAAGCCAACTTTTTATTTCCAAAATACACTGTGGTGGCATTGTCTGGCTTCTCCGTTCGAGAAGGGCAGACAGTAGTAGTAGAAAAAGGAGGCAGAGGCAAGAAAAGTAAATCTTCCAGTAGGTAATACTTTCAAACGCTGTAATTTCAAATAGTTGGTTAGTATTTTTTGTGATGCAACAGGATAGGTCAATGCATACATAAAAGTCCAGGTTACAATGTTTTATCCTCTTTCTTTATAGCAAAGGCACAAAGGCAGTTGAGAGCACCTGAATACAGAGTCTGCCATAATGGCACCAAGGAGCTTTCATATATAAGAATGAATCCAGATGGGAACTGAACACTTCCTTTCTGGACTAAGGCAAATATTATTAGATGTAGAAACAAACTTTTGTACCTTCTTCCAGCTTTTTTACCTGAGATTTGTAAAGTATGAACACCTTCCTCACTCCATGAACAGGTTCTATGTACATCCCATCATAAGGGGATGAGCAAAGGAAGAAAAATCCACAGTGCAATATATGTTTCTATGGGTATGTAGTTCAGCTAGGTAAGTACTCTACTTATTTCTAAAAAGAAAATATCCCAAAGTTATGTATCTCTTTTTTTGATTGTACTTCATGCTATGATGGCCAGTTTGACTCTACCATCCACCAATGGATGCTTTCCAAATACAATGCTTCTTGTGGGCTTCATAGATAGTTTTTCCCTTTATAGGATCAGAACTCTGCTTCTGCAGTAGTCTTAATTATTGTCATTTTCTTATTTCTGTTTGAAAGAGTGGTTGTCAAAAGTTGGGAATTTTCAACAGTTCTTAGAAACCGCCAAGTTTTTGTTTTACTTGCCTACATCTGGAACATCTTTCCATATGCCAATTAGACTTTTTAGACAAAGGATCCTCCACCCTAAATAGGATTATTTGTCATGACATATTATTTATCTGCGTTACCCTAGGGGAATAGTTTTGGGACTGATCCACTAGTTACTTTAACAGGTAGGATTAAGACATTAAAATGCCTTTGACTACACATATATGTTAACTGGTCCCAGGACCCAGGTGGCTCACATTGGCTTGCCTCCTTGCCTCCACACAGCCAATACGTAAGGCTAGCTGAAAGCAGACTATACTATTCTCAGAACAATTCTGTAAGTTTTTTGACAGCAAATAGCTGCAAGGTTTTGACAGTAGAAACCAGAATCTTCATGTCCTCTGTCTCCTGTGTTGCTCTCCTCTGTCTCTGTGCCATGATGCACAAAAAGCTTTCCAGGCTTTCATTGATGTTTTGGAGTCATGGTATTGAGATTACGGGGCTTGTAATCAAGGTTCAAGAGGGAAAAATAGGATACTTAAGGGTGTGAGGTATAACTGGAGGACTGTGTAGGGAAGAGAGCCAAGTCTTGTGCAGTTTTTACTTTTACTCTCTGCAGGTGGAGCTCAATCTGTCCTTACCCAATGCACAGACTGAAGCCCAGGTAGGAACTAGTGTGCACAAACTGTAAGCAATAAGGCATTAGCGCTCTGGAAAGAAACAGGGATCCTATCAGCTTGATAGCATCAGCATAGTCATAAAAGCATGAGAGCATTCCTACTGAATCACACCAAAGGGTCAGGTCCAGTGCCCTCTTTGACACTGGAGTAAAGTGGATGCTGGGAGAAAGCAGGAGAGCATATGCTTCTCCAAATACGCTCCCAGACTCCAGCTCTCAGCAGTTCAGAGAATCTGTCGTGGAAAATGAAGTCTCCACATATTCAGAGCCCTCAGTGGAATTTTCTGCCATGAGATTGCCTGTGAGCATATGTAAACTTTAAACATTTTCATCTTCCAGGAACAAGGAAATCCGCAGCTTAACTGCTTTCCATTGTGTGAAGAACAGCCTTCTTTTGTTTGTTAGGGACTTGCCCCTTCCAGCTTCATTTCAGGTCCACTGGCTGTTGGGCTGCAGTAGACAGCGAACAATAATTTTCTCCTCTCTTCCCTGCTATTTTGCAGACCTTTGTCATATCCTCTTTAGCCAACTTTTGCCCAAACTGAGGAGATTTGGCTTGTTTAGACACTCCTCACATGGAAACAGTTTCTTTGATCCTTTCTGCTTTTATCTGAAGATTTCTATTGCTGTAAAACAGTCCTGGAGATGGGAGAGCCAACCAATTTGCCCTCTGAGTGTGAACTGTGGTACTGTATGCCATATCCATTCTGTGCACCACCCTTACTAATACACAGTATATCAGTGTAGAAAGCTTAGACTGGGCTCCTGTCATTGTGAGCCCGCTATTCTGTGTTGTTCAGGTTTTGTGAACAGCCTTCACAAGCAAACTCAGGTCTAACATATCACAGTCATTTTCCCTGAAGGCAGCAAGCCTGTGGATTGCTATGATCAAGTCTCAGTCTGGTTAAAAAAAGGATAAAGTTTTTAACAACTAAGAGATGGAGGAAGGAATTTTTTCAAACCGATACACAATTGAACAAAATAAACGTGAAAGGCCATTACATGCCATCAAAACAGGGTGGTGATGTTTCACATCCCTTTGCACAGATTTAAATGACTGTAGAAGAGGGAAAGCAGTGAGGATCACATGCCTGGAGATTTTGGTCTGGACCCACTTCTATACAAATAGGTTAACAAGGTAACTTGGGATATCGTGGACAAGAAGCCTATTGGCCTCTGCTTTAGCACTTGGGACTTCTTGCCTGCAATTTTATCTGGGATTTCTCTCCAGATTTTGTGGAAGGAAGCAAAATATGATGTGTGGAAGAAGAAAAGATACCCAAAGTAGTAATAAAGGAAATAAATAGAGAAGATTATTTTATAACATCTTTCCGCCTAGTGACATATCTTATATCATCTTATAAATGTGATGCTTTACATGTGAGAGCTGTCTGAAGTCTCTAGTTATAAAAGTGATAAAGTGCTAAAGCTTCCTAGACTCAAAACAATGGGATGTGTTCTAAGTTAATTTCCACAGAAAACAGCCAGAGAAATGCAGACAGCTACCTAACTGCCTTGCAAACCTAATATATTGGCTTTGCACAGGATGGAACATATCACACTCATGGATAAGTTGCTAAATATGTTCATGCTGTATGAAAGTCACTAATAGAGCACTTAGAACATCACAGCCATTCCAGCGTTTGAAGTAATTTGTGGGAACCTTATCTGATAAAAGAAATTTCAATTGGCTCATATTTTTAGAAAATAATACACTTTCAGGATTTCATATTGATAGAGCAGAAGATTTGCTACAATTGCATGAAAAACCCCAGAGGATAAAAAACGAAGTATAGAAATAAGAGTTAGGCTGCTTTCCAGAGGCATATCCTGAAAATGGAAGCTATGTCTAAGGATGTTGTTCTGGAAGAGAAAACACATTTCATGTATATTAAGACTTGGATTTTTAACTATTTCCCTTTAGAATATAAACATATTTAAATCTTTTTGCCATCTTCATGCCTAGCATGGCATACACATTGATCGTCTGTATTCTTTAAAGGATACACCATATTTTTCTAGTTACAGCATAAAATACAGCAAGTCCTCATTTGTCAGACTGTAGTGTCATATACTGAGGAAAGGAGCGCATCCAGGTTTAGGAATGAATTAATACTTCCGCTGCAAGGTTGCTAGAAGTGCAGTCAGTGTCAGATCCCTAAACAAAGTCTGTACAGGCCCCAGACGTCTTACTCTAATTCCGTGTAACTTAATAGCCTAGTTCTAAGACTGAAAGCAACCTTATGGGAAGGAGGAG
Source organism: Struthio camelus (assembly GCF_040807025.1). Taxonomy (NCBI): domain Eukaryota; kingdom Metazoa; phylum Chordata; class Aves; order Struthioniformes; family Struthionidae; genus Struthio; species Struthio camelus. The sequence goes on from NC_090943.1 coordinate 130,044,661, forward strand.
ACGTTTCACGTGGCGTTCAATATTAGCAGCATCCTGCTGGAAGCATCTACCCAGTATATAATCCTGCATAGATTCTGGTGGTAAAATAAGCATCTGCTCAGGTCGTGAAAAAGTCATGGAAATATCTCCAAAAAAAGGAGAAAGGCAATTCTCAGTGAGCCTGCAGCCTCCCAGAAGCTGTGGAACTTCCTCCTTTTCCTTTAGGGAGGGACAACTTCTATCTTCCTCAAGCTTTCTCCGGACACTTTCTCCTGTAAGCTCCTATGGGTTTTCTCAATTGATATCTGTATGTAAAAAACAAACAACAAAAATTGGTATGAAAGAATTAAAGGACTATCTCAACTGAACAGAAACAAAATAGGAATGGCAGCAGTAAGTTTAGGCTAAATAGTTAATATATGCAGGCAGAGAAAGCTACAGATCTGACAGCAGAAAGCAAAGAAGTGAGCCATCTGAAAGTAATCAATAACTATAAAGCAAGGAGCTGAAGAAGTCATGGAGAGAGAGAGAAGTGTGAGGATACTTCCTATTAGAAGCTATAGTTATAGGTACACTGGAGACAGGGACCATCCATCAACAAATCGCTATTAGGGATGAGAAACAAGATTTTTTTACATGTAACCTGTTCCAGAAAAAAAGTCACTTGAAGTTCCTCATTACTGAATATGATTTATGTGGTAGTAGAAATAATTTGCAAATGGACAGGAAGTTTCTGAAAACTAGAACTTTATCTTCTGCTCCCCCAAAAGACTGTAATTCCTGATTACACTGAGACACTACTGAGGCACTGCTGGTGACTGAAACAGGGGAAGGTCCCCGAGGATCATTTTTACATTAGTTTTAAATAAACCCCTGAAATGCTGTGTAGTAAACTGCTCTCTCAGATGGGCATCTCTTCAGGGTAGGGGAAGAGTTCAGTTGAAACGGTGAAGTAAATCAAACCAGGGTTATTAGCGTATAATGAACGGTGTATGTGAACTGAATTAGGTGAGAAAAAAAGAATTACACAGAGCAAAATGGGCATGTACTGTACTACTAGCAGCTGTATGGCTGGGGAGCTTATATAAATTATAACATATTGGATTTCAGATGAGGCCACCAGATTTACCCAGCACAACCCTGATGAATTCAGAAGAAAATGAGAAATACTACTGCAGCACAAAAAGCACTGCAATCCAGCCTACACGGAACTCGGCCTTGCCTAGAGCTGATTGTGTTACTTATTTAGATTAGGATTTGCAAAGCAGTAAACCAGGTGCCACACACTCATTGAAAGTAACTCCCTTAGAGTCCTTTGATAATGCAGACCCTAAGAGCTAATGCTACTTTGTTTAACAAAACCCTTTCATAACATATTTTTTCCCTGCTGAGTTCGAGTTGCAAAATCCTAATCTGATTGTGTTATAGAATCTGCTTTCAAACCTATTTTCACGGTTGATGAAAGGAAAAGCACTAACACTACACAAATGGAAACTGCAGGTAGAGTTCTTCCATTGCCAATTTTTAACTCAGTTGTGTTTGGCCTGAATGAGTATAACAAATATCTTACAAGAATGAATGTGCTGGATACAGCTTTCTTATTTAATTCGCAGGGCTTGATATGGAGTTACGGCAGATTGGAGAAATGACTCTGGTCAATCATCTCATTTTTTTGATATTAAGAATGAATTTACCAAGGTTCACAACCTGAAGAGCTTTATAACTTAAATAAGGTCAGTGATGTAACAAAAATTATGAGATCCCGCATTCTAGATTTAAAGAACCATGAAAGCTGCCCCAAGCCTGAAGAGATGACAAGAAAGCAATGGAGAAATGCTATGTCTCTATACCTTTCTGCCTTTCTGATTGACAGTTCAGAGCTCTGAGAACTTAAACAAATATAGTGCACTCAGCAAAGCAGCAGCAAAGGTAAACCTGCAGTGGGGAGTATGTGCTCCCAAACTAGTGTTGCTTACGGTTTTGCTTTATAGAGTGATCACTGGCTACATTCACATACAAAAGACCTGTGTGCAAACTGGGCATTTTTTAGATTTTCTGTGAAGTGGATATTGTTACTAGATGTCTTAAATTTAGCTGAGCCTTAGGTGACAAAAAAGAATCATTCAGATGCTAAAAGATTCCTCTGCTAGGAAAAGAGTTTGATACATGCGTGTTGCATGGTCAGTAGGCCACAAATAGGAGAAACGCATACAAAAGTGTCCTCTGCATCCCAAAGGTGGCTCTCCCACTCATCCCAGCAGATGAGATGTCCTAGCCAGAGGTATAGCTGTTCACAGAGATGAGAGCAGAAAGCAGCTGTGGTCCTCGATACAGAGTCACTGGAACGTGACAGAAAGCTGCAGAGCTTGGAAACCTTCTTTAGTGAGCCAACCAATGCTGTGATGCCAGACAGTCCTGTTCACTACTGATGAGGGCTAATCGCACGATACTGCACAGCCCGCCTAGCTCTTCTCCTGAGTGACCCAGTCTGTAACTCCCATGGCCACGCAGTGCTGATCTCCTCTAAGAAACACTCTGCATCTTGCAGGATCTTTGCCCTAGAAAGCAAGTCCACAACTCTCACATAGACAGTACATTTGGAGATTATTTTTTATAGAAAAGAATATGCTTTCATCAAACTGAATTTTGTTTTATGATGTTATTAAATCATAGAAGGATTACATTTTTCTCAAAACTTTTACTCTTCATCCTTCAAAGGTCACCTTACAGAAATATTTTGGTACTCTGTTATAAATGGTCCAACCTGCTTTTTCTGGGTCACTTTAATGAAGCTTAATGAGAGTCTCACTTCACGTATACCTGACCACACAAAGCTGTCTATCTGGATTTATTATTCAACTTATTTTGGCATGCAGGATTCACTCAGAAAGAAGGAGGTTCTTGCCTTTTAAACATATCCCTTAAATCACAAAACCACTATTAAATTGCAAAAGGTTAATGAAGTCCAGACTTGTCTGTCAGATTTCAGAGTGGGAAAAAATGTCAATTGCTGTTACTTAAAAATGTCATTAGCACATCTGTTTAATTATGTATGAGGGATATGGTTAACAGAAAGCCACTTGGCTGCCATAATGTGAGCAAAGGAACATTTTTTAAAAGAATAAGGCTTGAAGTATCTGACTAACCACATCTCTTCTTGCCCCACTTCTGTGCACACACACAAACACACACATATATAATATGATCTTTGTTGCTGAGACTAAGTTAGAAAGAAATACACTAAAAAGGTTAAAAAAATAAAAGAGCCATAAAGAAAAAAACTAAAAGAGGAATGAACAAAAAAATGTGAAGAAGAGCATAGAGGAAGACATTCAAGGAGTGCTGGTTCCCAAGAGAAAATGTGAGGAGCAGAGATTAGTTCTCCCCTTCTATAGCTTCTGCACCTCATCTGCCTAAAACTGAGGCTGACGAATGCCAGATCCTCATTCTGAGAGTGACGAATACATCTAACTTACTTACTGACTTCCTTGAGAGCTGCCTGGGTCAGCTCTTTTCATTGTCGGGCCCTTGGAAACCTACTGCTCAGGAGGGACACAAGAGAATAATACAAAAATTAGCACTGGACAAAACAGAGATTCATAAACATTCTTTAGGGTTGGTTGTTCATGATAGATGTCTGATACATCTGATCAAAGCTTGTGGCTGAATATTGCAGTTCCTCACAATTTTGCATTCAGGTTTTTGTATTCATTTAAATCTGCTCTCAGAACAGAGGGTGGGGACCGTGAACTGACTGGAACTAAAGCGGAAAAATACCTACCTGTTTCATCTTGCTAATGTTCCTTCAGATTTATCCACCTGGCTACATACAGGCAGCCAACACTGTTTGCATGCAAGACTGCTTGCTGTGCATAGCAGCACTAGGCTTGCAGTTGTTATTGGGTGTCTTTGTAGAGGCCTCAATATCTTCTTGAAATTGCTTAAAATGCGAGGGCTACATTTCTGACTAGGAAGACTTTTTGCCAGCAGACAGGTTTTGCCTTTAAAAGTTTCATTTCCTTAGTATAGGAAAACTGACTTCAGATAACGTGATGAGACCACAGAGAAGACCTCACAAAAGGGATATTACCCTTGCTTCAGACAGGCTTATCTTTCTAAATATTCAACACTTTCAGGCTTCAGAAAGCTTTTTAAAGATATTTCTCTGATATACTTTTGAAAGAGATGGCACTACAGGGGAGACACAGTTGCAATTCCTTGTTTTGCTAGAGCCTGGGTTGGTTAGCTTCTCTGATGCACTAGAAAGCATGCTGCATCCCATGTAACTAAGCAAAGGCTGCAAACTTTAACGTATATCTAAGTTAAAATGTAAGGAGCTGCCTGGAGATGTATTTTCTATTAAATGCTGGGTTAGCATCCTGAATGTAACTTCTGTGCTAGCCCCAGCTGACATTTCCCCCTATAACTCTGTCAGTTGCCTCTACCTTTACCAAAGGCAAAAGAGCTATAATGAAAAATGCTCAAAACGCAAAATACCTAGCCCAGCTAGTATTAAACAGGATAATAAGCATGCCCTGACAGGGTTTTTGAGGTTGTGAAATCTATGCAGAATCGCGGTTACTGCTTGAGGAAGTAGCTACTGCCAGCTCCGAGTGTCACAGGTACATTACTGCCAGTAGAGCTGTGTCAGTGCAGCCCACTTCGGGGTATACTGTATACACAGTCCTAACGTTTCTTCTGGAATGGGCAATAGGGGATAATCTACTGTAAGGGTAGCTATCTATAGCTCCTGAGTTGTTGCGACTTGCAAATAGTTCAAGTTCAACTCCTGTGCCATGAGGCTACGCCACACTGTGTTGCTCTGAGCCTTGCCCGTGGGCGTAAAGAACCAGCCAGGCTGCTGAGAGGGATTTCGTCAGGCCATCCTCTGCCTCAGGGGTTTGTCCAGTGTTAGTCCACATCAGAGTGCCACATGCCCTGGAGGGTTAGAAAAGTTGGCTACAGATGCTGGTTAGGGAGAGTAACTTTCTCAGTGAGTTATTATGATTTTCACTTAAGCTAACAGAGTTGACTATGGTCATTTTTCTACAGATTCAATATTGGAAGAGTTCAAAAAATACTTTTCTCTGTAGAGGAGAGGGCAGCGGAGTTTTCTTCCAAAGTTTATTTTCTTTTTGCCTCACTGAAGAGCAATCATAGAAACCAACTCTCTTTTTAATCCTTCTGTTTTAGAAAATCTGGGTCATTACACAGTCGGGCTGACAGCTGGCAAGCAGGACCACCATGTGATACTACCTGGCTTGTTTTCTGTTAGTGATCTGAAACCCTAGAGTGGGTAATTGGAGTTGACCATTGGAACATTTTTGTTGTAACCAAAGAGAGCCATTACAGTTTTGCTATTAAATACACTTACTCAGTTTCACTGGATATGATATATATTGTACTGTTTTCCTCTGTTCCAGGCATTAATTTTCCCACTTTATCAATTATGTTTTGCTAAGGAGAAATTTTACGATATACGATAGCACAGTGTGGTGTAGTGTAGTACAGTATTATTTTAAAGGCCTCTATTTTCCAGCTATTCCCACCTGGCCTCTCTTAGCCTTCCAATGCACCTTTAACAATTAAAAAATGCATATTTTATACTCATGCAAAATCAGTATTTTATCTCCTGAAACAAATTTGTGTGCCTGCAAGTGGGTATTCTCCTCAAGCAGAACTTTGGACTCTTTGAAGACACAGTTTCCCATGAGGTTAGTACCTCAATCTTTGTTAAAATGACTTTGTAACCTGGGAGAGTAATACAGGGAACAAGCAAAGGCCTTAGAGAAAGGTAGAAAGAATGCCAGTTACCAGAACACCAGATTTCAGCGAAGAGAATAGGGGCAATAACTGTCAGACTCTCACTCCTCTTTTTTGCTAATACTGCATTTTGTATGGCTCAGTAACTAATCTCATAGACTTATATAACAATCAGTATGGACCTTGACATGGTGGCAATGTTTAAAATGAGTTATATTCCATTTGCTAAAAACATTAGTTTAGGCTTTCAATGTTTCAAGGACTTTTTTCCTTGCCTCTTCTAGAAAAGTTCAATTGTTCATGTGATTGCATATTAAGGAGAGACATTTCCACTCGTGTTATTCTTGTCATTCTACTTGTTCTCCCCTCTCATATTTTCTCGGAAATCTACATCACATGGTAATTGGAGCAGTACTTGTTCAATAAGAAACCGTCTTTTCGAGATCCCACAATCAAAGCGTACAAAGGAGTGGTATGCTGACAGTTCTCTTCTTCCCGTCTTCAGTTGCTATATTTGTCTTCTTAAGTCCTTTGGATATCAACATAGCAGAAGTAAAAACTGAAGATTGCAGAAATAAGCTTTTCAATTTGTCAGTTCAACTGGTGTATGATAACACGCATAGGTTGGGTGCGAGTCCTTTTCTTTCTTTCAGTGCTCCTGTTTGGGGAAGAAAATGTTCCTGCTTTGGGTAATAACTATTTTGAGCTCTGGCACAGAACTCAGATTCTTAAGAGATCATTTATATTACAAAGGCTCACTCTGTACTTCCTCAGTGCTTGGAGGCACATTTCAGCTTCCAAACCAAAATCTTTTTATGGGTTTTGAAAACAAATTCGGGGTTTCACTTCAGCTTTTTAAGACGAAAAAAATGATATGAAAGCAAAAGGCCAATTAATATTCTATTCTATCTGAAAAAAGAAAGTAAGTTGGTCCATCCTTCTCTATGCTTCAAACTGTTCTCTGAAATATATTTGACCCTCACACAGTGCCTGTGTAAAAGGGATTATATTTCTTAAAGCCAAATGGGAAAATGATTCATAACACCCTATTCAAGATGACAACTGGGCTGATGGCCTAGCTAACTACATATCTATTTCCAAATGTACTAAATTTAAATGGATATAATCATAATATATACATGATGTTACATGATGGCTAGACAGTTTGGATGCATTCTTGCCGTAGAAGATTCTAGCACAAAAGAATGGGTTTAGTTTAGATCTTCTCTTGTTTAGCATTTTTGTGTAGATGTTCAGTCTACTTGTTGGGCGGGGAGTGATCCTAATGAAGCCAGTGAAAAATTTGCTCAGAGTTAAGGACAAAATACAGTATATGTCTCTTCATATACAGGACTTTTTATTCTATTGCCTGAAAGCAGAATTTTGATCTCCAGTATTGATTTGGTGAATTTTAATGTATTTTAATGTATTATATTTAATGTATTTTATTTGCCCTTCCATAAAAGATCAGGTATTACTCTGTTTTACTTGATACGTTATCCAGGTGGAAGTCTATTTGTCCTTCTTAAATAACTGAAGGAAAGAATGAACCTCCTGTATTACAGATAAATATAGTTCGGTGAGACAAAAATAGGAGAAAAAAAGGAAATCAGTTTGGAAGTATTTTAAGATATCCTTTCTCTTCTGGTATTAGTATTTGAGTCCTATTATTTTAATTGACCTAAATAATTGATGTGTATTGACTGATGTATATCCAGGTTGATGCTTTGAATTATGTTGTGAAAGCCCCTTCCTCAGGCTCTTAAGTGCTTTCACTTTTTGCAAAATGCACCTGACTCTTCCTGTGAGTACTCTGTTCCCAACGACAGCGAACTATGCTTACAATAGGAAACTGCCCTTTTCTGAGCCTTTCTGGGCCTGCTGCTCTGCAGGATGTGACTGAAGATACGACAAGGGGTTGACTGGGCTTCCGCAGAGGGAGATGTAGGAGCTACACAAGAAAAGGCAGGTGATCCTCCCAGCAGCAACTACCTACCTGGGGAAAGCTGTTCTGGAAAGAAGTTTCTATGGGAAGCCCTTTCAACACTAGGAGTGTGATGGACAACTTGTCTCCAACCTACGTTTAGGGAAAGCAAAAGTGTATGGATGAATTTAGCAAAAAATTGCTAGGAGCAAATTTAGCCTCTCTAATAAAACTGAATGATCACCTTATAGGTTTAATTTTGCCCCCCTTCATTCTGCCAGTAGTTCCTTATTTTAAATATCCCACGAGATTCGGTAGGAATTCCCTCAGTGTGGCTTTCTTGTGAACCTGGATGGCACAAGCAGCTCTGTTTAGCATATGGCAAGGGAAATGCCATATAGAGTTTTTCATTTTTGCATGTAAAAATTCAGAATAAATGCATTTTACCAACTAGGAGACAGTTATCATTAGACTTATTTAGATTCTACATAACAAATTTAAAATAAGGAATTTTTTTTTTTTAAATATTGATACATACCTTTGGCAATTATCCAGGAATGATTTAAATACTAAAAGCTGTGTTCTTCTGGGAAAACCTCTTCTGCTGTTTTCATTCTGCACACTTATTGTCTAAGTAGCTCCTACCCACAGTTCTCATGCATCTAAAAATCTTGTCTTATGCAAACTGGGTAACTGCTCGGGCAAAACAGCGCCCTAGATGCCTGTGGATCCCGCTAGAACAGGCTCTGCACTTCCAGCTGAACCAAACTTAAAGGCATGTGAATTTTGTTTCTAATATTACTATACTGACTTTTGCTTGGGAACCGTCCGTCAGAACAATAGTGCCTGAATGACAGCAGAGGGCTCGTGTGCGGATCTGAGAACGCATGCAAAGCTTTTGCCTGAGGAGACGGGAAACAGAAACTGTATGAGTTAAAAAAACATTATTGCCGGTATGCACAAGGCATTGCAATACCTATACCTTAGAAACCTGTTAATGATTCAAAGTCATGGCAGGAGAGAAGTGACAGTAATTGCTCAGGCTGTAGCTCCAAACCTGTCATAAATTGGACTAGTCTGTTTTTCCCCTCTCTATTTCTGTCTCAGTCATCTGTGTGGGATTCCCTCCCCCACAGTCCTTGCTGTTGCTGGTGGTTAGGGAGGAAATACAAGTGGAGACACCTTTGTGTGAGAGATGGATGCAGCTGTAAATGTGTCACTGCCGAACCATCTGCGCATGACTCATAACTGCTCAACTTTGGGGAAGTTTTGAAAGAAAACTCTTGGCACAATTAACAAATAAAAGGTTTTTCTTTTTATGTTACTCCCCTCTCCTTGTTTGTGTGCTCCACTGTTCTGCTTATTCTACATTTCGGGGACAAAATGCATGCTGAGGTGTTCATCCCATCTGTAGGTAGCAATTTGTGTGAAGTAATTTGAAGGAAAATTTCCTAGTTTTGTTAGAATTTTAATATATAGGGGTTTTGCTTTCCCTTGTTAATTTGCAGGTACCCCGAATTGTTTCTATCTCAATTTTAGACTGTTTTTAAAATGAATTAAATGTAAACAGACACCTTGATCAGGAAACCATCATCTAGCACTTTAGAAATGCAAATTTTAGAAGTATGTTCAACAGTTTAGCTTTTTTTTAAAAAAAAAATATTTAGGCACAGATGCAGTGCAACTAGCTGCTTTACAAATGTATTTTTGGTATTTGGACAAGGTACTCAAATACTGACCAGTGCAAACCCATCTTTTTAAGACTCCTGGGGCCTTGGGGAATAGGCAGTTATTTAGTTTACTCTGTGTGGTTGTTATATGTGGAGATATATTTCTGGGGGAATAGGAGAAGATTAGATGGAGAATAAAAAAAGATTTTCTTTTACCAGGTCTGCTCCAGATCTGTGTGGGTGTGACTATAAAAATCCTGGATCTCATCTGCATATTGATATCAGGCCAAGATGACTACATGGGCCCATGACTTTGAGCAACATTACACTTCACACCATTCTCCAAATCTGAAAGACAGACCTGTGATCATCTACTTTCCTTATGTTCTGCCAATGACCTCTTTGGCCTAAAGGTGTCCTCTGCGATTAGGATGGTTCACCTGTGGTAGTAGCTAATGCACTGGTAACAATGAAAATGCAATTGTACATCTGTGCATCAGGTCTGCATGATCTGCACGAGTACATGATGTCATATGCCGTCTAGTGTTAGATAAAAACATTTAGATCGGTAGCAATATTGTTTTGTGCTTTCTATATAATCAGTGGAGAGGAATAATCACCTGCAGGTGGCCACACTGGTCTCAGTGTCTGAATGCCCTGCAGAAATGCTTTTCTCCCTCCGTTGCCGGGCTCTTCATTGCAAGTAATTTAGGTACCTCAGAGAAATATCTCAAGTTAGCAGAATAAACCTGAGCCAGGTTTTCAGCTACCTGTGCGGCTGATATCCAAAACACCATGTCTTTGTTGCTGTTGTCACTTGAGAGACTTACATGAATGACAACATGAGTATATGAGCCCTTTCTGCAGTTCTGCTTTCCTCTTTCAGTGTAGACATTGGGGCTTTTGAGGTTTAGAAATGTAGCAACGAACAAGTGCAACAAAGCAAAAGCTACAAGCAAACAAATGAATAAAGAGGCTTAATCTAGCTTAAGCGGTGTCCCCTATCATCCTGCTATGAAAAATGAGTCTTTCAAGAGGAGTTACTTCAAGAATTTGGAGGCCAATTTGATCATAAAATCTGAGGCACTATTATGAATGTGAATGTTAGTGAAACCATTCTGCAGCGCTTTCGGAAATTTTAAGGAAATTTTTAGTGGCTAATGTCTGAGAATCACAAGTATCAATTTCTAAATGGCAGAAAAAGACTCCGAAATAACTATTCCTGTATTTCAAATAAGATATCTTTTTCTTAAAAATTCATTTCACATAGTTCTCATTCTCACTTTACTGGAAATGATTCTCTGAGGTTCTGCAGCAAGGAATGAAAAGAATGTGGTGCAAACTGTATGAAATGAAAGTTATAACATTTAAATGAAGTCGTGCTAGATACCTGCTCTCCTCAATGATTCTACTGTAGCTCTACGAGAGCACTGGAGACACATTGCTTCTCTGCATATCACTCTTACACTACAATATGTTACTGCATTTGACAGGCCATTTGAATAAATGGAATTTTGTGCAAAGATGTGTGTTTGAGTGAGTAATAGCGTGATATTAACTGTTTCTTTGGCACATTACAGTGCTTGCTGCACGCTTCTCACGTTGCATGTGTCAGAGAGTTGCTGAATCTGGCAGCCCAGTAAGAGGTGAGGCTGCCGCAGCTCTGCTGCCCCAGGTCTGACCAGGAGTAAAGCTGCACATGTATTCCTATTAGGCACTCACACAAACACACGTATGCAACATGTATATACATACATACATGGCTGGCTACACAGATCAACATGGACAGACACGCTCAGCACTCACATGAACAGCACCAACAGCCTCATCCTGTTCCCCTCACTGGCCGATTAGGAGGGAGGTCTGCTAGTGAGATACGCATGTATATATAGGTAAGTACAACACGGATCCTTCCAGCAGCTGGGCTTAGACCCTCAGTCCACCAGGCAGCTGCCCCCGGATACCCATTCCTCCCAGGTGCTGGCACTTGGACATATGAGCCCCAAGGCTGCAGCCCCACTCCAGCTGTGGGTACAGACCCCCTTGCTCGCACCAACAACAACATGTGGGCACACGTCACTGGGCTTGAATCCTTGCCCTCCCCTATTACTTCCTGCACAGACACACACCTGCACCCACACACCCACAGCCACAGGTTGGCCCCTTGGTCTCTCTGGCAGTTGGCCTGGGCCTCCCGGTCCCTCCAGAGGCAACTCCTCCAGGTATCTCACTCCCGGCAGCCCACACATACCTGGCTCTTAGTGCACGTAACCTACTCACCAGCCACACACACACACACACACACACACACACACACCCCTAGGAAAATAGTTAGAAGTGGAGTTTAATGAGAGGATGGGACAGAGTGCCATGACCAGGTGCAGGGCACATCCAGTCAGGAGTACTGACCAGCCACCTGTTTATGTGTGACTGGCCCTTTACATCCCCTTCTCCCTTTGTTTTCCTGTTTGTTCCTCCCCAAATCACCTTGATCTTTCCCCACCTTTCCCCACCTCCCTTAAGAATCCCATAATGAGTCTTTCGCAGTCCCAAAATGCTCTTCCTGACATCCCCCAATAAGTCCCCTGGCCCTAGTCAGTAGCCCTCTCGGCCAGTGCGTGTAGTGCTCTGGGGAGCTTCTTCTCTGCCTGCTCGGGCAGCTGGCAGCTCTGCCACCGGGCTGAGGCCCTCCTGGGATGGCCCTGTGAGGGATCAGGCAGAGGCTGTGTTTCTCTGACTGGGCTATTGGGGGTTCCCCCGTTTGCCATTGCACCTTTGGGCTCCTCTGTGTGTGTGGAGATGAGCCTTTTTATCATGTAACCTAACAGCACGCAAACAAAAATATCAGTTTAATAAGTGTAAAGCACTAAGTGGTAGCATTCTTATGGAAGACTGCACTTTCAGATTTGTCCCAATATTGGCCTGAATTAGGGAAATTAGACCTCATCTTTTCCAAATATATACATTTCCAAAAGAGAAGGATTCTGAGCTCCACTCAGCTCTGAATGCGTAACAAGTGCTAGCAAGCGTGGTGACCACACAGGCCGCACCTCTCACATTGCCTGTCTCCCAGCAGCTGAGATAATTACAGGGCTGCGTAGTAGAAATGGATGTCCTTTCCCAGATGATCATGCATGAAGCAGTCGTGTGCAGCTGTGCTGGACAGGCGTCAGATGCCAGGAAGGCCCATGCTGGCAGGTGTCTCCCTGGTGCTGATGCAGATCCTCTGCCTCTCGCTGCGCACCCCCATGCACCAGGCTCTGCCAAGGCACACGGACCCACACAGCAGAAGAGGCATCAGTGATAGCAGGGCAATGCATGAGAGGCAGGCACTAAGCTGAAAAGAGGTTGAAAAATGAGTTTCAGCGATCTGTATGTGAGATCTGACAGATCTTCCAATCCTTGGATACGGACCTGAAATCTCAGGGGATTGGCACCTAATACAAAAATTTGATTCTACTTCTGTTTCAGATTACAAAATTTCTGCTATTGTCTCTGGGTGTACAAACCTCTGCCTCTCTACTGGCATGGAAAGCTGCTCATTCTCAGTGCTCTGCCAGTTTTGTTTGGCTCCAAGCGCCAACTAAAAATGAGGTCAGGTGGCTGGTAAATGCCTCCATCTCTTCATCAGAAACCCTTTCTTCTGCAACTGAAACTCCATACTGGTGTCATAAGCCTATTGTTGCTTCTTTATGTATGTTGACATTCAAGTTCATTAAGCAATCAGCTAAATTTCACCCTTTTAACTCCCATTTATTCAGGCGTCGTTCTGGCAGGGATGTCAATACATGAGGAGTCAAATAGACCATGCTAAGGAGAACTGATCAAATAATGAAAAAATAGCTTGGGAAACTGTTCACTGAACAAGAATCTGAGATCTGAATAGCTTCTATCTGATCTTTTATTATTCATTGCTTTTATATGCTCCCAAAATTGAAAATATGTTATATAAAAATATGTTAAGAAAGCACATTGTAGGCTTTTACTTGTGACTACTAACATCAAGGAATTATTCTGTCATTCATCTTGTATTGAAGCAGAGGTAAGCTGCTTCTTAACAACAGGTTTTTGTAGCAACGTCTACTGCTTCAGAGGCTAAAGGGTCTACCCATATGTCAGAGGCATTATCTTTTCTTTAAAATCTGATGCCCATCATATGATGCATATCATATTCGGTCAGCAAAGGGAAGCCACTTTCCAGCATCGCTGGCTGGCACGTATTCAGTCATACCTCCGATGAGAAGCCAACATTAAGTCACTTTTTAAGTGACAGACCAGAAAGCAAAAGTGCTTTGATTAAATTCAGCTTTGACTAAATACTTGAATACTCACTATGATCAATTTATGAAAAATGCAAGGATCAAAGAGAATCATGAATACGATTGGTTGAACCATTCTAAGTAATGAATATATGTGTATAAAGCAGGATCAGGGACCATTTGTGAACAGAGAAAAGGATTAAATCTGTCAACTAATTGGGCATACTGAGTAATGTGATTAGCTCCAACCACAGACCAGAAGAGAGAGTGCTGTTTCAAAATAGAAAACTTTTCCTTTTCTGCAAGATCTGGGAGACAGCTAAAGGAGTCCCATTAAAAAGCATATTTAGAACAAGCCCACGAATATATCAGTACTGCTACCATCACTGATAGCTGATGAGAATTTTACCCTCGAAAAGGAAGAATAGCCAGAGACTGCAGGAAGTCCATTAGGGCATAGTTTCTGGCATAGGCAAGCATGCAAATAGCAGCTCATGAGATCTGAAATCACAGCAGGTATCTCTGGATGATATCAGACACCACTGAATGCATAATACTTCCGGATGAAAGCATATAACTACAGAAGAAATATGTTCCAAGATAAATCCCTGGCAGGACTTTGAAATTACCTTGCACTGGAAATGTTGCATGAATTTAGTCACTGAAACAAAAGCCTGAGGTCAGATGTCTCGGATGCCTTTGGGAGGTGCAACAGTATAAAGTTAGGAAGTAAAAGTAAATTACTGGCCAGCAGATACAAACAGATTGCTTTGGACCAGGCCAGAGCTCTATTACAAACCTAGGAGGAACTCCTGTTTTTTTTTCGCTTGCTTTGTCTTTTCAAGATATAGGCTCAAAGCCTGCAACCTTAATTTTGTCAGAAATGAAATAATACTTGCTGGATAAATATAGGCAAAGTTGCTGCTTCTAGAGGTTGTGAGTATCAGTTTCTATTTTATTTCTGTACTTTTTTTTGGGAGACTGAACATTTAGTTAGTCATACCTTCAAACCAAAGCTAATTGTACCCTGACAAAGTTTTTTGTTGAAGAGAAGGATAAACTGCCTTTCATTCTCCCTTTTGTCTCCACAGATGCAGCTTTCACTAGGTGAAGCCACTTTCACTAGGATCTTTGCAAACAGATTTTTATTGGGCCTTCTGGATGCTATTGCAACCCTTCTCTTAATGAATTCTGCCCTGTGCTTGGGCCATATGTTTACAAACAGTCTCATTTTGTTGTGCTGCTTTTTAGTAATAATTGGCAAAATTAGAAGGCAAGAGTTAGGAGAACTGGCATATTCCTTCCTTCAACTCTGAAAAAAATTAGGATTGCTTTGACTCAGCAATATATTAAAAACTCCTTATGAGAAAAAGAGTGCCAGACCGTGTGCTTAAGAGCCTTTTAGCTGTTTCAAATGTAAGTGAACAATCAATCAGAGGAAACATAGGAAAAGAAGCTGATGGGGGAGCAGGGAGCTCTGCTAATTCTGTGAGCATCTGTGGGGAAAAATCCTGGAAGGAGATGCAAGGATACAGATAAAATGAAGAGCAGTTCTTCTAGAACTACCCTGGAGTTATGTTTAGAAATAAGAATAAGACAAACATTATGGTGGTTCTAAGGCTTGTTTCCTGCCTCTCTCTTTCGTTCACATTGTAATGGTAGCTGAGGCCTTGTCTGCAAAGCAGGATATGGTGCCATTATAACTGGAATATGTACTCTATGTTCACTATATATTAGTACAAGAATCACATCCTTAATGCACATGGGCTAGTTAGAACCTGCTTTTCTAGTTAGAAAAAACTAGAAGGAAAAAAGTGAACAGAAAGGATCTCCTGGATTTCGGTAATGGGCATATGACTTATTTGCCAGATACTGGGAGGTGCAGAAATGGATTTGATATGCTGGGACCTCAGAAGTCTCTCACAAAATAAACTTTTTCTGCATGTGAGATTTATCCAATTTGCTTTTGCTTGCTTTAGGTTCAACTTTAAAAATGTACCTCAATCCCCCCTTCCTGGGAGGAGCTTGGGGAACATGGAAACATGACTATTTCTGTGCTCACAAAGACATAAGGCATCAATCCAGCTAGGTAAATTCAAGATGTGCTGACATATGCAAATCACAGCAACTCTCTTCTTTGTGTGATTCCAAGGTCTCTGTTAGTGATTTTTGACCTTCAAAGGTTTAGGAGATTTTATGAGACTAAGAATTATCTCTACCCAATGAAGGATTTATAGTTGAAGTTTATCAGATCACAGATATGCTTTCTTTGAGTTTGCTTCATGCTATAATTGTGGCACAACTCAGTGTGCCGGGCCTAATTCTCTGTGTTCCCCATTACGTGACTTTCACATTCTACCTCTGTTTGAAGAAAGAGACGTTGAACATACATCTCCATTTTTTCAAATAGAAAATCAGATTACGTTAGAATTATAGGACAATACTTTAAAACCACACCTTAAAAATACATGCATATATGCGAACTTTTAAAGAAGTCTTACAGGAGTTTTGAACAGGGTATCCTAAGGATCATTTCACCCTCTGTATCAGTTGTTAGTGCAGCTTTTTAGTGACTCTGTACCAACCCTAGGTTTCAATTTACTTTGAAAGATTACTTCTGCAGTTTCACATCCATATCAATCTATAAGTTGCAATTTCCATCTTCAGAGCACAACTCAAACAAGTTTTGATTCATTAACATGGTTTCTTTCCTTTTAAAATTTGCAACAAATTTCACTTTTTATTTTTTTGCCTCTTCCTCTCCACTGATAACCAGGATGATAACAAGACTGCAGATGCTTTTTCAAATCTGCTGATCAGGCTTGACTTTGCCTTGCTGCCTCTGCTTTGCATTTCTTTCCAATACTTTCTAATCTGTGTAAACAGCAGATTAAATTGTGAAAACTGTCCTTAGTACTGTCCAGGAAAAGCACAGAGCCATACAAATATTGGCTTAGCAGTATTCACGGTGGCAAGCCTTATTGCCAAATATGCATTAGTGTCATGAGAGTAAATTACATTATCTTTTTGCAAAGGTTTTTTGAGATATTTCCTTAGTGATCATATTTTACCCACAATTTGAGAATGCTGACATCTGAAACTAGATAAACGTCTTATCTGATCCACTTTTTTATAATTAATTTGTATAAACATTGTGGAATCAAAGCAGTCTCTGGTTATTCTTAACTGTATAATCCTGCCATATTTGTATTAGCTTCAGTCCTAAGGTCCACTAATGTGCAACCATATGAGAAGAATAAAATGAATTTCTGAGAGAGGGGGACGGGGAATTAAGGTTTTAAAAATTTAATATAACCAGGTCTAATATAGAGCAGACCGACACAAGGAGTAAAACATATTCTTATTTCTACAGCACAAAAACATGAGGGACAGAAATATTGTTAATTTAGGTAGGGCATTAAATTTGGAAAGAAAATGGAAACTATTGATCTGCTAACACTATTTTTGCCTTAGGATTCTCTGGGCATAGACTGCAATTACATGCCTGGTATTTCAGTCTGGAGCCATATTCTTTACTAACAGGAATTCCCTTGAATGAAATGAAAGAACTATAAAAACAAATATAAGATTTGTTCGCTAAGTCTGAGTGCTATATTTGCTATCAAACTGCAACTCTGAGAAAGTCTAGCCATGACTTAGTGCATGGCATCTTAGCTGAAAGATAGTAATGGCCAAAATAAAGAAATTCAAAAGCCAGTGTCCAGTATGACTGCTATCTTCTATACCTTAAATGCCCTGTTTGTTTTACTTAAAGGGAGTGGGTGGATTTTCTTCAGAATTTGAGAGCTAGCAACATGTAAAACAATTTTGTGAAATTTCAATTTTTGTGTTAAAATGGAAGGTGAATTATTTGAGCTGGTTTTGTAAATTAAAAAAGAAGGCATTGTCTAAAAGTCCTAACTGTTTAACACATTACTTGAGATATGGTGACATCTATAAAATACAGTCTCTTTTGTGGTCAGAGATGTTTGAAAATACACACAGTCAGAATGATATCAGCAGTATTACTGTGGAAGAAGAAAAGCCAAGATACAGTCAAATATATCTAAACTGGCCTAATCAATTTAGCAGAAATACATCTGACTTTTCATTGCCTTGCACATTTTCATCTAGCTATATCCATACTATATGCTAATCATATAGTCTCAGGGTCTTCAGCCTACTGGTCCTTGCACTATCCAATGACAAACCTCACATCGGAGAAATTCCAGTATCCTTATCTAAGAGAGGAACAGAACAGAAACCTAGAGAAATGAAGGAGCGTGTTCAGATCTCCTAAATTCTACCTAATCTTAGCATAGACTGATGATGTTCCAGGCTCAAACAGGTTTATTAATGATTCAGAGACTGAAAGACCATATATAGTAAGAATTTAGAAATTTGTATTCCTGAGAACCATTCTGGAAACTCCTGCCAAATTCATTCAAATCCCACAAATGTGCTAGTTGCTAAGCTAACTATGGCACTCTAAAGCTTGTGGTAATGTAGGAATCAGGTATGCTAATGGCTAAGGTGAGTTTGCTAGGCTATGTCAGATGGCAGTGGTGGCAATTTTTTGCAGCCTTTTGGCTGCTGGAGATCTCATCAGGACACAGGATTCTTTGGTTCTTGGTCAGTTGTAGTGTGGAGGTAGAAGGGTGGATTTATGAAATGCTTGATGAATCTGGAGTAATGTGCATCTGAACGGCAGATTCATGAAGGCAAATACAAGTAAATTACTTTGTAGCTTAGAGAAGGGAGGGGAGTAGGATTTCAGTTCTTCTGCCTTAATTTTATTTTTAATTCTGTGGGACAAGTCATAGTATGTAACAGAAAATAAGTTCAATTTGATTTAACTCAGTTTGATTTGATTTGATTTGATTCAATTCCTTCTAGTGTCCTAATCAGGATAACGTCTGAGCAATGAAAGTGCATCATTTGATGTATGTACTTCCAGTTACGTGTGTTTCCTTTTTTCTCAGCTGCTCCCTACAGAAGAACTGTTTACTTCTTGATATTTTGTTTTGTAGCGCACTTTCTTTTAATGTACATTTATGTAAGTAAATTCACAGACTGGGACCTTTACAGATGCCCATATCCCTCTTGCGCAGCTTGTGTATACCAAAGTCACTCAATAAAAATCAACTGTACAAGTGTTGTCACTCAAAATGTTAACACATTTAGCCTACTGATATCCACTGATGTCTACCACTTCAGGTACTGACAGCTGTCATTCTCTAAAAGAGGATACTGAACCGTGAGGAGCTGCACTGACATTTGGATAAAAGAGCAGGCTAATTCCAGTTGCCTACAGGAGCATCAGCAGCAACCCAGGAGTTACAGCTAGCATCGGT
This sequence comes from Struthio camelus, assembly GCF_040807025.1. Classification (NCBI taxonomy): domain Eukaryota; kingdom Metazoa; phylum Chordata; class Aves; order Struthioniformes; family Struthionidae; genus Struthio; species Struthio camelus. Next base: position 130,063,610 of record NC_090943.1, read on the forward strand.
ACTCCAGCTCTGCTGTGATGTTGTTCCAGGAAGTTAGCATGTTTTTGAAAGTTACGGTAAATGGCAGGCCCAACAGCTCAATTATTGAAATGAAACACAGATTATCTTTCTCTCACATGCTTATACATGAAAAGTTTGATGTTATTCAGTCTTGTGTTTACAGAATGATACGATACTTAGCTAGATAATTTTTAGATCAGTGCCTGTAGTTTGTAGATATCTCATTACATCAGCAGTAATCACTCATTAATCTCTATTATTTTTAGCCCATTTTGGCTGCTGTTGCTTGAATCAATGCCTTTAGATTATTTACTGAAATACTAAAGGTAATCTATATAACAGGGAGAGTTAGCTAATGTTAAAGAGGCTTTTACATAAATATCAATATTACAACGGCTCTGGCTTCAAGGTTGATTTAAACTATGGGGAGAAAGGACTGAAAAGGGCAGCGGCCAATCCTGAAGGAAGATCAGTAGGAGGCCAGTCAAAGGCAGTGAAATTGTGTTTCAGTGTGAATCATTCAAGCTGTGAGACAGACAGTATTCACTGAGGCAAGAACCATGGGCGCTCATTGCCAAAACATATGAAAGACTATATATAGGTTTCAGTCCAAGGACAAATTTAGTTAAGCTGAACCACACTGAAACCAGCTGCAGAGGGTAGAGGGCTGCTAAAAGACTTCTTGTATTTCCTGGACATGGAGGCATCTCAAGGCTGACATTGCCCTTGATATAAGATAAGGCAGCTATCATATGTGAGAGGTTGCTGGAAGACTGTTGAAGTGTAGGCTGCTGAGCCCCATACTTTCTAGGCCTCCTCACATTTTTTAACAGGCACCAAAATTAACGTGGTCAATAGAGCAAATATTCCGCACCAGGGAGGTTTCCAGTCTATTAACTTTAGGGTGTTCTAGAGTCCTTTGTTATCGCTAAGGCACAATTTATAGAAAACATACAGCAAAAATAAAAAAGTGAGAGGAAAACTGTTACACTGCTTTTAAGCACATTAGAAATGTAGTGAGCACTACTGCCATGTGGAAAAAGGTTGTACCAGTATGTCTGCATAGCAGAATCTGTAGTTATTAGAGAGGGTATTGAGTAGATGAAGCATGCAGCCCTGCAGTGTAACATAACTTAGTTCAAAGGGACGAATGCTTTTGTCAAAAAGAAACGTCTTTCAAAATGGGCAAGCCACCTACCTTCCACCTGAGTCTCATTATTTTTAGCCGACCTTGGTTGTCATTAGTCATATAATAAATTCAACTATAAACACAGCAAAATCTGCATTTGAAATGGATTATAGCTATATAAGGCTCAAGACACGATCCATTTTCTTCCCTCATGATAGATGTGTCAGTTCACCAATTTGGAAATTGCTCTAATGCAGTTTGGGTATAGATTTGAGACAGGAGACCAGCGGATGTTCTGTTTCAGGGAATACCACACTATTTTCTACTTGGCTTCTTATGCCCAGAAAGGTAATAAATTAGATGGACACAATCTGTCATATGTAGTTTCCTTACCATTTCTCCATACCCAGGCTGAGTGCTACTATCTGACATCTCTGCCAGAGCTTCTTCCCTTGTCGGTCCTGGTTAATCTGGGAAACAGCGACTGAGTTAGCACCCAGGGTGTAATGTGCAGAGTGGACCAAGGGTGGAAGTGGTAACCTGCAACTCTCCTGTTCTGGCTGCTGTTGCTGGAAAATGGAGTGAATCGAGTGTTTCTTCCATTTAAATAAAAACTTCATTACTTGTATCATTTATGTATATCATTTTGCATGTCTAACTGAGAGCCTTGTAGTAGGTGGCTTGTAAGTAGCTTTTTATCACTTTTCCTTTTAAGCAGTCATTACTTCTCAGTTGAAGTATTAGTCAAAAGAATGTAACACAACTACAAGAGAAAACATAGTCCCTTGTGATTCAGGCTTTTTAAAGTAGTTGTATGTTAGTCTAGATGTTTAAAATTATTTGAGCGGGTAGACCTTTATATAGGTAAAACAGTCGTTGAAATGTCTTTAGTATCTGAATTGCTTGATTGCCATCAAGTGGTTTAAGTTAGCATTTCACTGCATCACAATTAGTTTGATAACCCCAAAGAATTGAAGTGACCGTGTTAACCAAAAATTAAGAAAGGTGGGTTGAAAATGCACATGAAACTTGTATGGTAGTTTTTCTTTCGAATGTTACTCAATGGTTTGAGGAAAACATTTTTTGTACTCCAGCAGCAGTGATTATAAATTACTGCTATCAGAGCTATGTTGGTGGGGAAAATGTCACTCATTTATTCTAGCTCTCACTTTCTTAGCAAAGCACAATTTATCTGCAAGTGAATGTTATATAGATAAATGCTGTTATCCAACAAGTCAATGATTTTTTTGAAATATCACAGTGTTTTGCTCGGTATCTGATTTCTGCTACGGCAATGCTGATGCCTTTTGTTTTTAAGGAATATCTTATTTATTTTCTACTGATATCTGTTTCTAAGAATTAGTCTTATTTCCAATCTTCTATCATTGTCATTACATTGACAAGTCGTGCTTCTGAAAGCACCATATTCTCATCATTTGTTTGTATGGCCTTGCATAATCTTAGGTACAGAAAAGCTTTGTTCACTCTTTCACAGAGGTAAAAAGATTCATATTGTGAAGTTGTTAAAGCCCCTTTGAAAAGCAACAAAAAGGCCTGTCTACTTGTTGTTTTTGCTGAGCATTTTTCAACTTAGCAGCTGAAATTTCTGCTGCAGTATGTTAATGTGATGGTGCGCTCCTTCCCCCGACAATGTGCTCTTCCACCTCCTCACCCTAACCCTTTTGTAAACAGCACATTCAATGGTAAGGTATCGCTTTCATTATCCCCACATTTTTCCCCAATACAGCACAATGGTGACTGCTGGGATTTGGCTACAGATGGAAGAGTCAAACTTACAAGAAATGAGACTTACAGGAAAAAACAAAGTTCTTGGTATAATCCGGCTTTAAACTTTATGTAAGTAACACACGAACCTAACTTAAAATTCCCTATTTATTTCAGCCTGACAAAGTATGAAACAAAGAAGAAAAGATAAAATGATGTGGCTGTGATTCTTATGAAGTTATTTTTCTAGTGATATAATAAATGATCAGATGATGATTTCAAAAGCTGAACACCTGCATTGGCTTAAGGCTGGATAATTAATCTATACAACAATATTTTATGTAATACTTAGCTGTTTGTATGCTCCTAAATTGGATACTAGTGGATCTCCTGCAAAAAAAAAAAAAAAATAGTATTTCATTGGCAATGAACTGCAGTGATCTGTAGAGTGCTTGAAAATAGCTATTTCTGAATGTCTGGTGTGTATTGTTTAATTTGAACAAGAAAAGCACGTCTGCATCTTAGAATTAGGTTTCCAACGTGAGTAAGCCAATTTACAGGACCTAATGAATTTCTAAGAGTAGGCGCTAATAATTGTCCAATTTTTTTTTTCTCTGCAAATACCTCCCAAAGTCATACTGTTCTGTTTGCCAGAAAATGAAATGAAGCAGTCCAGACAAACGGGTAGCTCTTTTAATTTCATATGTTATCAAATTTTAGCCAAAAATATTTTCTTTCAGTAAACTCAGGTTTACTCTTCTCTCTGCTGTTAGCATGAGTGTTACCTCAAGCAATCTTGACTGGACTAGATGGGCTATGTATAAAAGACTCGGCACTGTTGTATCCTCGGATTGCAAGAATCCTGCCTTCTGAGCACTGACTAACTCCAGAGAAAAAGCAAATTTACTCTTTATTCTATTTCAAAAGAGCCCATTATTTTCTCAGCAATATATCAGGCAAATTAAATAGTGGAAGAAAGAGGCACATTTTTTTAAATCCTGAAGGATATACAGGGAAATACATTCCAGGACACTGTTTTGGACAAAAATTTTATTCCAGCAAGTGAAGCTGTAATAAGTAGATCATTAAGACTGTCCTTCACTTCTTAAGGGTTATAATCATTTGATATACTTTTATAACATTGTTCAAACTAAATTTAATTGCATGTATCTATCTATGTATACACACATAGATACAGATACCTATCCCAATGTATGTATGTGGTGTACATACATGTATCCACATATGTATGTATGTATATGTAGGCATATATATAAATACATATATTCACAGGTTACGCATAAAAATATACATGCAATTTGGAGCTCCATAGACATTCCAGTACATGCCCTCTAACTATGGCATCCATTCCATGCCAGGGCTATGTCCGTCTTTGAGCTGCAACAAGGTCTTAACATTAAATAAGTAAATAGTACCTTTTAAATCTGTTGCATAAATTGGCTATAGGCTCAGACAAGCACTGACAGCTCTGTGCTTGGAACAAGCTCTCATTTGCACCTGTGAAAGCTAGCATTTTCTAGGTCTATAGGCTGAGTTTCTGGTCTCACATGGTTTTAAAAGCTGAGGAAGCCTCTTTCTAACCTAGCTCTCTACACATATTCTTACTCACATTTAGTGGCTTACACAGTTTCATTTATCTTTCCTTAGAGTAACTTACATTATAAAATATGCCTTACAACTCAGAAGAACATTTCAACAATTAAAGAATGCAGTAGGAAATGCGGAGATTAAATATATGTAAAGGTTAGATTTCTATAAACAACAGATAAGGGTGTGATACTTACATATTGAAAAGACAATTACATAGAGAAGGCTGACCAATTACTTATGATTAATCCCACTACTCAATAAAAATCGGAGAATTTTCCATGAAATCAATAGGAGACATTTAAAATAAAAACAGGCAAATGAATGAAGTGTATATTCATCCCAAGATATTCACTACCTGAGAATACAGAATTATAGAAAACAGAAAACCTTAAAACTCCCCTAAGCCCATTCTCAGAGAAGGATCAGCTATACCTACAAGACAGAACTGAGGTAATTAATGATTTTAGTACGATTCAAGGTGGAATAGACATTTTTCTGGTAAAGAAAAACGCTCACAGTTATGTTAGCTTTTTGGAAGACCAGCAGGCAGTTTTATGTTGAATGCTGCATTAGTAAATGCTAATTTCCATTTGATTTCCATTTTGATTTCTAAAGCAATGAAACTGGACAGCTGAAGGGAGGAACTGAAAGGTAAGATTAGTTAAAAAGATAAATGAGGCAGCTCAACAGAGAGATAAGCAGACTATTTTAATGAGAAAATTATCACCTACAAAGAATGACAAGAATTTTTCACTCAGTTAAAAATGCATGCAGAATCAAAAGAAATGCCTCCTTCTCCATATCATCATGGAGCATCAGCAAGGGGGATGAGACCTTCACTGAACAAGGTGTACTTTGTCACATGGCTAAATGCTGACTTGTGATTAATGTCACTGTCATCAGTAAGACTGGTCATATGCCTGAAATTACATATGTACTTATCTACGGGTTGTAGAAACAGGTTTCAGTCAGAGAAGTGTTATGATCAAATCCACATGTAGGATTTTGTGTTTGATTGCTGAGAAACAGCACAGCGTTTCTGGAGGTCAGAAGCAGACAGTTGAGTAGAGAAAAAGTATAGAGAGTAGGATAATAGAAAAAGACTGTGAGTAAGGGTTTTAAGTAGGGGGATAGAAATACAAAACTTAATTTTGGAAGTAGTTAGAAGAAAGGAGTGGTGGACTGTAATGGACATGGGATTGGTGAATCCAGGCTATCCTCCTAAGTGACAGGCAGAATGGGCATGTTGGAGACAGTGATAAAGAGAGGCAGAGGATTGTACAATGCTCAGGAGAAAAGGTAAATTGAGTTCTGGCTACTATCTAGTTATACTGATGAATCAAACTGGGCTGCAGTGCTAGGACAGAGGGCTAAACCAGGAACGCATAATAATAATAAAGTTAAATAACCCTTTATGTTTTAGAACTTTATGTTAATTTATTTGCATCTCCAAACTGCCCGAAAAATTAAATGCATAGGAGGAGGTCCAAATAATATGGAAACTTTCAGGCAAGGTTTTCAGTGCAGTACTTTATAAAGGATTATGTAAAACACAGGATAGTTTTGTGAGGCCTGTGAATTACAGCAGGATGGACAGAATCAATACAGAGTAGCTGGATTTGTTCTTCCAATTAGTCTATATTGTTTTCTTTTCTCTGGTGGTCAAAATGGGACACAGGTCTTGCAAATGTGTTAAAAAAGAATAGAAATGGCACAAAATGCCTTGATTTTGTTTATGTAGTCATTTAAAAACTCCATTAAGCATTTGTATTACATATAATCAGAAATATACATTATATAGTTTCCTAGTATGAGTATAACAAAAAAATTCCAGTACAAGAACTGATAGTCATAGGTAGCCTAATGCAATGTGAGAGCAATTTCTTTTGAATGTTTAAAGTCTTTTAACTTCATTTTAGCAAAAGGGCATTTCTAATGATTGTCTATAAAAGGTTCTGGAAGGGAAAGGAGATTTGGATCGAAGATAAAATTCACCTTGCAACCAAATAGGCCACTGAGGACTTGTCAGTGTGGAGCTGTTACATAATATTCCCAAGGTGTTGAAAAGACCAAAAGATAATAACTAAACAGATTAATTTTTCACTGTCCAGAAGTGTTCGTAATCATTTATACTAGGGCCAAGTAATTACCTCTCATCTTTTGTGACAGTAATGGCTACAGAACGCGGAGACCAATGGAGTAACAAGTCTGTCACTACAATTACTCTGTAATAATCTGGCACAGACTCTTCCGAAAGCTAGCCTGTTGCATAGTTCTGCACATATGCATAGCAAAGAAAGTGAAATATGAAGCAAAAATGAGAATGCCAGTTAAAGAATTACCGTAAAGGAAAGAGTTGCCATGAAAAAAAAAAAAAAGCCACAATTATACTGAATCATTCAAATGTGTCTACAAATGCAAATCAAGCTTACTATAATTTACATGTGTTTTACAACAAAATGTGCTCTGGCAATCATTTATACCTTTACTAAAATCAAGTAATGAACATAAATATTGATATCACATTTAGTCTAGCCTTCAAGTCCCGAGGCTGACAAAACTCAGTGAAAGAGATGAGAGAGTTTTAGAAACAGGCAGTCTCTAGGAATGCAGTTCTTGGAGGGACATCAGGGCCTTATTTTTCTTAATTTTGGAAAGTCTCTCCTTGGATTAAAGATCTAATACACAGGGTAAACTGACAGCTTGCAATGGATTACCTTCATCAGGGAAACAAATGCTTTCTTTCCTTTCCTTTCTTTTTCTTTTTTTTTTAAAGGGAGGTTTTATCATATTGCAAATATTCTTCCAGACAGACACAGATTTTCTTGAGAGATAATCTGATGGTTGCTGCTCTGGCTTTCCTCTTTTAAATACAGCTCAACTGATAAATCAGCTGTTCCATAGTCTCTTTTGCCATCTGTTTTGATTTAGAAGTTTAAACTACAAGCATGATTTTGATCCATTTTTCTTTTTTCCTCCTGTTTTTAAAGGAATATCCTTCTAGCTGGAAAGGAAGACAAAGAGAGGACAATTTGCTTGGTAACTGTCAGTAAAAGATGTAATAATTTACTACTACTATCTACTGTCAGAGCAACATAATCTTTCTTGTGTGGCCTCAGAGGAGTATTTGACCAGCTTTAATTTCATAGAGAGTAATTATTGGGGTTGTTTTGTGGCTCAACTGGATAGCTGTATTATAAATGAGAGAATATTGAGTGAATTCACAATTTCTGAGAAATCAAAAGTTCGGAGAAACCATCTAAAGGACAGGCATTTGTTCTACAATATCCTTGCAGTTAAAGAATGTATCTCTTTAAGGAAAAGCAAGCTTTCTCACAGTATGGAACAAAAACAGGATGATGAATTTCATGACAAGGGCTGGTTGTCGCTATGCCACTGATTGTTGGCAACCTACCCCTAGAAGAGACCTCTGTGAGGCCTCATGAACATGTTTCAGGCACAATGCCTTTTGAAAGCACAGATCTGTGGTCATGCACTAATGGCACGAAGCATTTGTGTTTGCATTCCTGCAGGCAGAATCGGTAGATGGCATAGAAAAGTGCCGTGCCATCAGCATTGCTTGTTCTGTGAAGTCATTTCAGTCCCCGGGGTTCAAGTGAAAGATTTTTGTCTTTTTCCCTTTGCAGCATGCATCAGAAAACAGAATAAAATCAAACGATATGCTTGTGCTTGCATATTTATATGATATCTTTGGGAAGAACTTCAGACACTGCCTGGAGAAACTCCACACTCCATGAGGAGCTAGTACCCATTTCAATTTTGAAAAAGAGATGTATGCATTTGTGAAATTATGAAGCCAAATAATTGAAAATCTATTCGTTCAGATCTTCTCACCAGTGTCCTTTGTATTTCTAAAACATAATGTGCATCTAAGGCTCACATCCATGATATGTCTTTCATATATGAAGACCAGCTTTTGTCTTACTGACAGGCATTTATGCTGGAATATCCTTGCAGTTAAAGAAAATGAGTAACATGGGTAGGGGTAAGAATCATAATCTCAATAAACTGGTCAGTGATGCTATTGCCTGTTTTTCCACAATACTCTCCCATATATTTCAAAACTGGAAAGACCACTTCTATGTATATATTTCTGTTTCCATTTCCACTCATTTCCTTGCTGATAATTTCTATTAATGTTATTTGTAAGAAGCACTTCTATTTTGATGAATATTCTGAAAACGGCAAATCTCAGAAGTCTCTATTCTAACCGGACAAGTACATCAAGTAGTATATATAACTACTATGATGTTTTAATGATTTGAAACAACTTAGAACTGTAAATTCAGGAACATGATAAGAAGATAATGTTGCAACACTAGTTTTCACAGCCATATATCTTAGAGTACTGTAAGCTTGTTTGTAGTACTCTTTATTTTGGAAACAGATGAAAGAAGAAACAGCAATATTAACTAAAGATCACCCAGGAGATAAAGGACATACCCGCAATGCATAAAGGAAAAAAAATACTGACTGATAGTTAACAAATTCTTATATACATCACATCATTATTTATGGAATGATAAACTGTTCAATCAGTTGCTAAGCATCTAGTTGGCAGAAGATGAAAAAGAAGTCTGCTGTTGATTCTGGCACCAAAATGTAACGTTACTCAGCAACATAGTTATGAGCATTGTAAATACCGCATACGGAAAAAGCTACAAGCGGCTCTTTGGGTGTGCAAGTGATTAAAATTCTGTGTATTTCATTGTGTAAGGTCAGCTGTAAACACTCATTAGGCTTGAGTGGATGTCATGTATCTCAGCTGCTTAGCTCTTGCTTCTTGGGGTTTCTTCTCTTATTCCTCTGAGCTAGAAACTTTAAAATACTCTTCTGATTACGTTGTGGTAAAGGTTAAATGCAGCTCCCCAAATCTTCATGCTCTGCTGGTTCCCTCTTTTCAACCTAGGTAACAAAGGTCCAGCCTAAGACATGAAACAGAGTGAATTCTTAGCTAAATAGTTACGTCAGACAAAGCTGTTTTTATCTCAGTCACACAGAATTTTATGTATAGTATGTGTCTCTTTGATGTGATTCTCTTTGAGAATCTGCTATCTAAGGAGATGGCTGTAGATACAGAAGGGTTATGATAAAGTTGGTTTTTTATGTTTAGAAACAGAAGAAAAAGGTAGTTGGTGGCAAAGAAGGTAATTCCTTGTATCTTATATCTTATATCCTTAAGTTAAGGGAAAAACTCCAGTTGATTTTAGTGGTGCTAGGATTTTTACCTGTACTGCACTTCCAGATGTAGACCACCTCTGGACTGCATTTCAGCGCAGCAACCAGCAGTGTTAGAGAAAATTAAAAAGCATGCCCAAACCCCAGGAGTGGGTGCCACAGCACCAAGGGGTGCCCTGCCCCTCTGGGGGACAAATGGTCCTTGTTGGATCAGGATGTGGTGGGTGCCCGCAGGTGTCAGCCACAGGGTGGCCGCCTCACAGGCAGGGCCTGCTGCAGCCACGGGCTGCTCCGGCACCAGGAGGCAAAGCTCAGCTCTCTGGCCCCTGGGCAGGTGCTGCCTGGGGACTTTGCCATAAACGAAAAAAAAGAAATGAGAGAAGAGGGAGGGGCTACTTTGGGGAAATACCTGGGAAACCCCGAGCTGAGGTTTCTGCTTGCTTTTTTTTTCTTTTTCTTTGAAGAGAATATGACCTGTATCTCGGCACCCTTGTTCTGCCCATGGTTTGGATACCTCCAAAACTGCCTGAGTCATGTTGTCCGGTGACTGACTCTGTCATCACCTTATATTATGTCACTGCTTACTTGGTAAATCAGCTATAAATATTAGATTCTCATCTGAGAATTCCTTTCTTTTTGGATATTAATCTCTACATGGAGTGGTTTTATAGAGGAACAGAGAGTTTTCTTTTTGCCCTATGTTAAATGAAAACAAGCTAAAATTCACTGAAGGGAAGAAGAATGGTTAGGGCATCTGTAAAGGATTTCCTAAGGCAAGGCAGAGTTCTTGCTCTGCCACAGACTCCTGGTGTGACACTCCCTACTTCCAGTATTCCTCATTTCCAGCCCGCTAAAGAGAAGGTAACAGCACTTCCTTATTATTTACATGGATGAACACATGGAAGAGTACAAGATACACCCATGTTACTCATAGAACAAGAAGAGCAAGATATGTCCTTCATGACATCTTTTAATTGTTAAAAAAAATTCCCAGTCTTTCAATGGCATGTTAATTTAAGGCAAGTTTTTCTTTAGTTTAAGCAAACAACAATTAATGTCCTTATTTAAATAGGATTAGTTGTAGCTTCAGTAATATTAGTTGTTGTAATTAAATGCCTGTTTAAATTAATCTAAATTAGTTGCAAGCCACCGTTTTTATTTGTGGGGGTTCTAGTGTGAGTGCTGAGTTTGTCTGCATGTATGCAGGATATGTGGATGATGAGTAGATTGAAAAACATGTATAAAAAGTGTATTCAAGTCAGGGACTAACAATATTGAATTTGTTCCAAGCGTCCGGTCACAGCACCAGGACAAAGGCAGATTTAGCTCTGATGTAACTAACTGGTAGGGAACAGTCTGCGACACAGGAGCGGATCCAGGATCCCATTAAACAAGGTAGATAGATGCATGACAGTAGCAGGTGTGATGGGAAAAGTGACCTGAGCTCCTCTAGTCTCCAGGAAAGCCATAGCTGTGGGAACAGAGGAAATGACACGCCACTATTGGCATGCCTCTGGCAATGGCCAATACTGTTTGCTTCAGGAAGGGGAATCCTGCAATAGGTGATCACTGTGCTGCAAAGAAAGTTCTTAGATTAGTTGCCATCCTGAGGTTGATGGTTTTATAAACCATAATACCTCAATAGTATTAGGCTAGTATACATATTTATAGCATACTGTGGGTTATTCTATCATTTCAATAACTTTATGCACAGGGCCTGTTTCTTCACGATCATGTGAATCCAGGTGTTTCCACCTCATTTAAAGGGAGTTTATCTCCAGAAGAGGCATATATCTGATACTATCACATTAATTGAATAGCCAACACATTTTATGGCTCCATTAGCTTAAAGTGAATTTGCCCTGGTATCAGGGAAGTAAACAGCTTGGACACTACTGAAGCTTCAGACTTTCATCTCCTCCTTTCCCCTCTCTTTCATAAAACCTGCACAAGAAGTTAAAGGAAATGTGCATTCATTTCTCTTCTCAACATGTGCGAGCTAGTAGTCATTTCCAAGTTTCCGGTAATCTCCTTTGGCATCAAGCTAAGGGGTAGATTTAATATGGGGTGGTGGTGGTGGTGGGAGCTGGGAGCTGGGAGCTGAGAGCTGGGAGCTGGGAGCTGGGTCCCTGTCTCTCCTCTGCTTCCAGCAGTGGGTTAATAAATCTCAGGGCCTGCCTTTGCTCACTCCTCTCACTGTGGTGCTGTGATGCGGGCTCTGGGTGTACCCTCAGGGCCCTGAGACATGGTGGGCAGCAAGGCTGAAAACAGTCATGTCTGTTCCTTCAGCTGCCCACAGTTTTCAGCACTCTGATTTTGCCAGGGACATTGTCTTTCTGCCTATGTGCTATTTTTAGTGCCCTGGCACTCTGGTTTTAGACCTGGCGCGTGGCCCTCTGGGCTACAGAGGAGGATCCTCATGCCACAAATGTCCCTTCTCACCCTGCAGCTCCCAAGCTAGTCCCGGGGCATGGGATAGGTGGGAGGCTGGCAGCAGGATCCCCAGTGACCTGCCCTTTTCCCTGTGTCTGTGCCCAGCAGGGCATTATTTGCTCTTGAACACTTATTTCCCAAAGTGACATCGATGAAGCAATACCAGCTGAAAGGCACTGCAGTATGCACTTCAGAATAACTTGGAGGATGTTACTAAGAACTTAAGTAAAGCTTTTCTTGTTAAGTACAAGGAAAGGAAGAGATAATAGGAGAGTAATTGAAGATTAGGGAAAAAGAAAGACAAAGCCTCTGGGGTTTTTCTAATACGTAATTAACTAAGAGACACTTTTTCCATAATGTTCCCCTACTGCATAACTAAATTGTGAAAATACTGCCATCATCTGGATGATTTAAACATATAATCCTGATTTTCTTGCTACCGTTGTGCAAAATATTTAAGAAAGTTACACAGCAGATTTCTACGTTAAAAAAATATATCACGTCACAGTGATGAAAAAACAACCAGTTTCAGGAACAGAGTACTGCTGCTGCACCTGTGACACTCTATAGAAGCAATGAGGCAGTATCCTTTAATACACCAACTGATAGAGCTGGTGTGTGTTTGTAGGAAGACAGGCTTCAAGAAGCTGAAGAAGTATCCAAAGAATCTCTCCTTTTTTAATGACATCCATCAGTCAGTTATAAGTTATTACCTTCCCCTATAGATCTTTCCTGGTTTTGAGAGACATTCACAAAGCTTCACAGTTTTCCTCTGAATGTAAACTTTCTTCAAAGTCATGTGCTTTTGAGCTTGGAGCATAATCTTTAGATGTCATGTCCTCTCTACTTCCTTTCTTCCTCTATTTCTTGCTTCTAATGATAGCCAGACTTGTAGGCTTCTATGCATTAAAAGCTACTAGTATTTAAATATTTTCAGATATTTTGTGAGATTTGAAATATTACAATTTTGCAAATATTTTTACTTTTTGTGCAAAGCTTGATTCTGCTTATTGTTTCCATATCCAGTAAGATATAACAGTTTAATTCAATTTAAAATTTTAATAAGCCTTTATGCATGTAGTTCGAAACGTTTGTTAAATGAACTGCATCTTCACTGACCTTTCCATATCTGTACATGATTGTACAGCATATTTCTTAATAGTGTTTATGGAAATTATAAGAATGGAGAGGAGAGAGAGCAGCTTAACTTCAAAAAGTCCATGGTTTTTGTGTGAGGAAACCTGAGAAAGTGATTACCACCATGGATCCCCACATGGAGATAGTGCCATTTGTTATCCCATACTATTTTAAAAACAATCTCCTTAGAAGTCTATATACACTGAATTTCCTAATCCTTCCAAATCTTTAGAACAACTAGGAGATAATCAGTAGCTGAAAGGCGTCAAATACAAATCAATATCTTTTTCTAAAAGATGATTATCAAATCCAATCCAAAATTACCCCATGGAAGTGATCAACACAATGTATCACTCAGGCAAGGACAAAAATAGTATGGATAGTGTGTGTATAAACTTGTGTAAACCCAGATAAGATAAGCATTTTATGTATATAACATCTCTTATCCCAGAGCTAGTTGATCAAACACCACCAAAGTCTGCAAAACAAATATTGGAAACTCCGCTTAGTTATGTTCATAGATAGATTATTGACAAAAGTCAGAAGTAGAAACACAGGATAAGCTTTGTAAGCGAATTTTAGAAATTAGTTTGCAAAACGTTGACTTGTCTTTAGAAAATGATGTGAACTTGCAAAAGCCTTTCTCCAGGATAAGATAACTGGTCAAGTGAAACACTGTGAAAGAGATGCTGGAAAAAAATCTAGGCCTGGTTGTTACAATATAGCAGCCGCACATGGGGGAGTAGCCATGACACGACATTGAAGTAATTGAGTCAGGGTCTGGTGGTGGTTTGAAAAAGAGCAAACAACTCCCTTCTTCTTGCAGAAAGCTGTCAACACAAATGTTGTGTTCATATTTTCATGGAGGATCCCCTTTTTGACAAATGTGATGAATATTTTCATTTTGGATGATAAATCATTGTTTTGTGTTTCAAGACCCAAATTCTTCACTGTTTGGGTTATTTTAAGGCTCTTCATTGCCTCTTTTTTTTTGTTTCTCCCTGGCAATTGCCATCTGTGGATTTCAGCCACTCAAACTGAGAAGGAGAAGAGGGAGAGGCAAGACCAAACTGCCTTTTCTCCCAGGTGCCCCCAGCAGGACTAGTTGCCCTCACAAGAAAAAAGGGAGCCTCACCATGGCAGAGGAGGTGCTCCCATCTGACCTCTGATCCTGTTTGGGTGAGGAGGAAGGGTGCTGCTGCCACAGGGATGCAGTGAACTCAGGGAGCAGCACGTTTCTGTACCGTCAGAGAAAAAAAGCGGCCTTCATGCAAATGAGTTCTGTAAATGTTTTTATTAAAAATATATTTTGAGAATTTTTTTAATAAAAAGTACATGTTTTTTAAAACAAGACAGCAAATCCCCATTGGGTTGAGATGGCCAATTTTTCAGTTCATTAGGCTCTTTTAAAATGAAAGTGGCTGAGCTATCAGCATATTCACGATGGATTGCAGAGTCATATCTGCTTCTTTCGTTAGTTCTTTTCGGAACCTCTGTGTTTGACAGTAAGCCCCATGATTTAACAACTCACTTCAAGAGCACCAAAACAGAAATGCCTGAGCTATGTCTGTAGGCACGATTCAGCAGTCCCAGAATCACATGGACTCTGAGCTATGTTCCTATATCTGTGATTTAAAGATAGAACTGTTTGCTTGCTGAATGTAATCCTGAGTCTCTTGGTGACTTGTCAATGCCGTTCAATGCAGTACTGCTAACCTTAGATGTTTTACATCTTAAGAAGATGAACAGTGCTACACGTGTATTTTGAGGCACCCTAATGACAAAAACTGAGATTTCCAAGTATGTAAGAGGAGAACAGTAAAGGGGATAGAAGGCTTTATTTCTCATTCATTTACCCA
This sequence comes from Struthio camelus, assembly GCF_040807025.1. NCBI lineage: Eukaryota > Metazoa > Chordata > Aves > Struthioniformes > Struthionidae > Struthio > Struthio camelus. Next base: position 130,078,703 of record NC_090943.1, read on the forward strand.
TAATACAGTAGCTAAGAAGTTGAACATGCAAAAACCGCAGATTGACTGTAAGCAGATGCTGCCAGTTTAGAAAGAAAATTAGCTAAAAATTTCCAGAGAAAAGAGACTTGTCAGAAAACATCAATTCATTGATAGGGAAATTTTTTTTTTAAAATTGCTATTTTTAACAGCTTTCTTGGATGCCTAACTGCTGTGCCTGGGCAGCCTTGCTGTGCAAATAGTATTGGTAGTGGTGACTCCGGAGCGAGCGGGTGTTGCTCTGCCCCATAGGCTACGGGGCCTCCCTCACTGCTTAGGATGCCCTTGATACCCTGAACTTCTGAGGATCCTTAAAAGCCAGGAGGTGAGGCTTCTAGCCTCAATGTTATATTAAAAAATTATTTCAAAACAATATTTTTAAAACAATTTGCGGGATTTTCCTTTCTGCAGAAAATGTCAGTCAGTATTCACTATCTGTATTCACCACTGCTTCCTCTTTCTTTTCCAAATCTGTAGATTTTGCTGAGGATGGTACTGAAAATCCAGCTTCCAAGCAACTTTGTGTGCCCACCCTTCATTCCCTTGCAGCACTAGTGGCTGCTGCCATCCTCCCAGCTCCTTCCCCCATTCACTGTGATCAGCTGGACTTCTGTGTAGCAGCATTTACATTGGATGAGAAGGTGGGAGATGTCTAATACTGAGCTAGATGGTCTTTTTAGCAAGTTTCTGAGAGGACAGAATTATTGATACAGTTGAGAAAACCCCTGTTACCTTGACAGAAGGAAAAGTAATTCTTATAGCACTTGTATGAGTAAGAATGTGCTACTTCCCTACTAAGGACAAGAGAGGTGAAAGTACATTGCTATATTAATATATTGTTTGTAACACTATTTTTCTTTTGCCATGGTTAACTAGGGTGGGCAATAAATAGTGCATTATAATCTAAATCATTACAGGAATGATACATCTGCAGAGTTCTACTCAAACTGTCAAGTAGCATTATATATCTTTCCTGATCTATAACAAGTTCTGGCTTTTCAGTAAAGCCTGTACGGCCCAAATTACAGTGTTTTTGTTTAAGGGGAGGCCTGCTTTTTGGAGATTATCCACTGCTTACTGAAACAGGATATTTCATGTAAACTGTGGCTGACATTTGTGAGCAACTGGCAATTCCAGGAATCATGCGGAAAACATTCAGATCATCTTCTCTGAATTTGTTGCAATAGTGTGCATTCATAGTGAGACTGTAAAACTGCTGTTCCACAGACAGAAATAAAATGATACTGGGAGTGTTTCATTGCTGTTAGAAGCAAGCCTTAAAGTAGTCTTAAGGAAGTGTGAGTTGTGCTAAAGTCCTAGGAGGAAACTGTTTTTGTACGACAGGTTCGCTTTCAAAGAGCCTGTTTAAGGATTTCAGTTGGTCCTCTGCCTTCAGGAGCTTCACTTTTGGAGCCTACAGGCAAAGACCCCTGGTTTTATTGGGAAGGAAGCAGCAGAAGCAAAACAAAGTGTTGATAGTTGGAAAGGGTAGTTCCTAAAGAGACTAGGAAGGGAAGCACTTGAGGTTGTAAAGAAAAGAAAAGCTGAAGGGAGATGGGAAAAGAGTAGGGATGATAAGGCATCAACAAGTAGGGGACGGTCTTGGACTCCAGTTCATTAAAGCTGTGCTCCAATGTTACTTGAAGAAGGCGCAGCAAAAGCAACCCTATCTCTGGCATCCTTCCTAAATGTTTTTCTGTCTGTCCCAACCTTCTTCTCCAGACCTTACTAAGGAACAAGTGCAATGAATAATTTTACTTAATTGAAGTGTGCCTTCAATGCAGAAGAGTGGTTTGACTGTTCAGTGTGCTGAATCCTGAAAACTGTTAAGCAGATTTCATTTAAATATAGTCAGAACACAGGTATATATTTTAATAGACTTCATTGAAGGCTTCCTGCAAAGGCAAATGGGTTGTTCCTCCCCTCTTCTTAGATTGCTTAAAATATTCCAGCAAAGAAAAATCTAACTTTATTTCATAGACCTGTATGGTTCTGTCTTTGTCTTGCTAGGCCCATTTAGAGTGTATAGAATGAACTTTTTGAGCTACCTCCCTTGGTGTTAGGGTAAAGCTGGCTTTCAGTTCATAGGATCGACAAGTTCTTCCTTTAAAGATGAGTTCAAACTGACAACGGACCCAAAGGTCTGCTTATTTAGATTCATTCGGAAGTTAATACACTGCTTTGAACAAAAGAAGACTTGAAAATAATTAAACCTGTATAGATTGGTACTTGAGAAGTTCAGCTTATTTCTGATTTTTACAGAGTATATGACTTTATTGATGAGTTTGTGTCTTTGAAAATGATACTTATTTTAAAAGTTAATCCAAACCCATGCCTTTGAATACCATCCTATAACTTTATCAAAACCTTATTGCTGTTTATCTTTCCCACCACCGTTATTCTGCATAACAAAGAAGAGAAAATAAGAAGAATAAGGACAGACCTGTTAACCAGCTAATGAAATTGTGCATTTCTCTACCGTGATTTCTCTCTTGGCAAATATGTCACATTTCTTAGTGTGGTAATCCTATTAATAAACAAATGAGCATGATTTGAGAACCTAGAAGGGATAGGTCATGTAGACCCACTATGTGCATAATTTGCAGGTATGAGCTGTATAATAGATTTAATAAATCAGTAATAATTGTTAAATAACAACATTAGAAATTTATGCTATGTTTTATTTTCATAGTTTTCTGAACTTACTAAAAATCAATGATGTCAACTTACTTTCAAATTCTCATTCTTTGGTGTTTGGATGAACAGTAGGAGAGGTGTTAAGAAAGCCCTTTTCTCTATTAGAGCACTAAAAAATGTCAGGGGTTCATGTTTATACCTCTGTCATTTTTCTGATGCCACAAATGAGCTATATTGAAGTTGACTGCATTTTCAGGAACCCATCTGAAAACATAATATGATCCTAAACGTTTGCCTTGTTAAATAATGATGCCCCTCGAATTGCACTCAGAGTTTTCTGCAGAAACAGGACTTATTGATCAGCATTTAGATATCTTCCGAGGACTAGGAATTAAAAATAAGGCCAAATTGCCTTATATAAAAAGGATGCATTTCAGTTTAAATTAATAGACTTGTGCCAGTTCTTCCTGGTAGTTAGCTGGTTTGCTTCTTACAACTATTTGATAAATGATTAGGACATCTTTAAAGAATATATTCATTCTTGTAACAGAAAATCAACAGGAAAACATACACCTCCTATCTGACATCCAGGTCTCTGGTGTTATTTTCTCTTTAAAACCTTATAAGCATTTCAGTGAAAGAACAGGGTATCCTTTACTGCTGGACAGAACTTCATTCAAGTCCAGGCTAGACAGTGAATGTAAGTCACATTTGTTTGAATGTTTGCTAGAAATAGGTCAAATGAGTTGCTGGTCCTCTCCTCTTTCTTCTTGATAGACATGGCTTACAAACCACCAGTAAAAGGGATTGGGTTTGCAACATATTTAACAGGAAGGCAAAATAGTGAACGCATGTGGAGATGTTTTAGGGCGATCTGAAGGCATTCTCCAAGCTAATGGAGGAAGCTGCATTTTTGAGTTCCTTTTAGCTGTTGAACAGATAAATATTGAAATGGACTCGGAAGTCTTTGTGAGTTTACTCTCTATGCATATTTTCTATGAATATTTTTAGTGGAATCCCATTATTATCTACATGGTGTGTATGCAGGCAGATCCAAAGAGACAGACAGGAAAAGGAATTAAATAAGGATGCTGTCAATTCTTCCAAAAGTTTTATTAGCAGGTTACATTTTCTCCCCATTATGAATGATGAAGAAAGTTGTATTAGAAGAAATAACACAATATTAAGGAAGGAAGAAAGAAGAAAAAGCATAAGCAGATATCATGAAAAATCTTTCAGGAAAATGAATGAGGTGAAGCTAGGTGCAGAATATAATGCAAAAGACAGACCTACACAATACTACATTGGTTCATTGACAACAGAGAATATACTGATAGGATATTTAAAGTTACAACGCTAGTATGAATGAAAGAATTAGTAGGCAGATATTTTGCTCTACATACCCCAACACTAACCGCTAAATCACACCATAAGAATGCAAACGAAACCAAACACTTAAAAATCCAAACACACTGAAAGACATAGTCTCTTCAGACTTCTTCTGTATGAAAAATGTACTTATCTTTTTATATTACGTCTTCTTTGTTATAATGGTGATTGCCTTAAAACCCTTCTGGAGTATTGAACTGAAATAGAAAATTAAATACAGGATATGCCTACCATAAACCATATATTTTCATATTAAAGTAACTTTCAAAATCATAAAAGGATGATAATGTCAGCTTTCACTGAAGTCAAATACAATGTAAGTAAATTACATTTGGAGGCTGAAAATCAATCTTCGTCATGATTCCAATCATTTACAGAATAAGTATGTTTTGCCACTGAGCAAAGCAGGGATCATACTGACCAAGTTTATAATTTTTCTCATCTGCACTCAGAAATTCAGATACCACTCACTTCTTACACCGTGGAGCAAAAAAGCCCTTTCAGCTCATAACTGTTCCCCTATTTTTTGCCATATGGCTGTTGTTGTTGCTTGTGGTAAGAACTACATTTATGAGTGGTCAATAACGTTGTTTCTTTCTGTTGAGTAGCAGGCTAGACATTTCCAACATATCTCATTTTAAAACATTTTAAAATTGAAGCAAAGTTCTGTAATACAGTAAGTATTCTGCTTTATAAGGAGTCACTGTCAGTAAAAGCTTTAAGAAAGACATTTCAAACTTGCACACTAAAAGGAACTAATTTCAGTATTGCCTTAGAGAACTGAGGTTTTGTTTAATGGCACGGGTCCAGGGTTTCAGCCACAACTAGAAGTGTCTTCCTGACTTTCATGACAATTGTAAACTACTTTAGGAAGCAATTCTCTTCGAGGGAGAGAGTAAAAAGGTTTAGAAAGGAAAGTACTGCAGAATCCACAGAACATTGTCTGTTGGCAAAATGAAAGAGGGTCAATAAACCAAAGGGTTTAGGCACTTTAGTGCATCCCATGTCCCAGAAAAAGAACCTCAAAATGCCTGTCTTACAGGTAGGTGCCTGAGAGTCCATAGCTGATAACACAGTCCTTTATATACTTCCTGAGGCAGCTACATTTCTATTCACACACATACCCCAAAATCTGTCCTATTGTCATGCTCTGAGCTGCTCAGCCATGTCACACACCCCAGTTTCCTTGGTATACCCAGCTCAAACATCTGCCAATCTGCTGGGGGGACCTAGTCTAGGAGGCATGCTTGGGAAATTCTCAATGCTTGCTACCTTGAGTTTATTACAAAATATTGCTGTCTTACCCCATTTGATTTGAAGCAATACCTCTCTAGCTTTTACTGTAAACATTATACAAAGTGTTTTAAATAATAGCTTTTTGCTTCACTCACCTGCGTAGCTTGTGAGAGTCTTGCATGTAGTTCTTCTCTGTTGGTGCAGAAGATGTCCAGATCTGCATTTCATACTTCATGACATGTGAAAGCCACTAAACAAGAGGGCAGTAAGGAATGCCAGTATTCTCCTTGTTGAAGCTATGCCAGCAGAGAATGCATATTCTTGAGGCCAGCAGGAGAGTAACTGTTAGCTTTAGTGAAGTCCTCTGGGGGAAAACTATATTGTCCTTCTAGCTTCCAGGGTTTTTGTGCGTTTGACATTAAGTAATAATCAGATAAACAACAGAATTCATCGAAAAAGTAAAGAATCCTTCTCCCCACGCCAGCTGAAATTCTTATGAGAAGAATTCTCTTTCCCCTGAGCCTACAGCCTTATGAGAAAGGAAGACACCAGTAACTGTGATCATTACCTTTTAAAAGGGGTGCACTCTTGCATACTTAGACATATTGTCTCAGAACAGAAGGTTATTACATGGTTGAAGCATTCAAAATATAGCTTTGAGGCAGTAGTCTAAGCAGCAGAGAGAAGAATGAGCTGAGTTTGTGTTTGATGGGACATCCCTGCACAGTGCCAGGAAACTTCACATTGCATGTTGTGAGGGCCAGTCTTGATTCACTCTGGGTATTTATCCCTGGGCCTGTTAGCATCCATAAGAAGACATTTCAGTTACTTGAATGAATTGGGAAAGAGGTATGAAGGTCCAGCTGTAGAATCTTTATCAATTACTGAAGTACAAGAGGAAAATAGACCCATTTGACTTTCTAAGTCCATCTTGAGTTTATAAATAGCAGTGATTAAGAAACGTCTTTCGCATTTTAGATGTATAACAGAACGTACTTATGGAATTCACTGCAGTCAAGATGTTCATAAATGAGCCCATGAGTGAGCATGAAATATTTCTGTCTGTGTCAAACTACTCTTTGACCCTGAAAGGTTTCTGAATAGAAATGATTCACAGGTTTTTAGTGCTGCTGAAGCACTTCAAAACATTTTAACAAGGACAGAAGCGCAATATATATCTTATATTTCGGTCACATTAAATTTCAATCTGCATGACATTCTCATTAACAGTAATTCTGATCTGAAAGTTTTAAAGCCGAAGTGGTTCGATCCACTAAAGGTCTAAATGCTAAAATTTTAGTTTCAGTGCTTTAGTTGAAAATTTATATCTTAAAAGCCTGCTCTCCAATCCTAGAAGAGTATAGGGTCTATGGTCAAAAAGGATGTTAGTAGAAAAAGAGCCCAGATGGTGCAACAGTCTCAGAATATTCCTTAAGCCAAACTTTATCCACCTAGCTTTTGCTAAGCAGTTCAGTCTGGTACGTACCCTTAGGGCAGGCTGGGCTCACAAAAAGTTGGCAGCTGCAATGACTGTGGCCCAGATTCAGTCACCCAGGTATTAGAGCCTTTATTCAGAATCTGCAGATCCTAACCTGGCAGTATTCTTCCTCATAAGTGGATCTGAACTGGATCCTTCTAATTCTCCATGAGGAACTCAACTGATAGGCTACAGGATATTCTGGAAATAAACCAATCCTTTGCATTTCAAATGGGTACTTAAGCCATTAGCAAATTTTCACAACCGACTTCCCTCCTCTCCATCATGATAAATGCTAACAACAGCACCTAATCCCCACACGCATTGTGTGGAGAATCTACTTTTCACCTCTCATGGGAAGGCATTGGAAATATCGATATTGCCCCTTATGACTTCTATTCTATAGCATGATTTTCCTCTTATGTTACTCAGTGTAGATTAGAAATATCAATATGGGACATACAAATCAATGGGAAACACTGTCTGTTCAGAAACTGTAGCATACTTTCAGCCAACTTTTCCAAAGGTCCTAGTCTATCCTAACCAAGTGCCAGAAGGTAAGCTATCCTGGAAAGCCTGGCACTCTGAGGCAGAAAGGATTTAAAGGAGTTTAAGGCACTTACTAAACCTAAAACAAGTCAAGTGTAAAAGAAGGTCATAGTGTGAAGGTAGTCATTGAGGTCAAAAGAAGTCAGAGGTTGAGAGAAAAAAATTTTTCTCAGTCCCTGAGGAAGCACATAGATCCTTCTACTAGATAATGTATCTGCACTTAGGCACTTCCTGTCATCTACCGATCTTCAATTTTACCATCTCTTAACCTCTGTATGCTCAGTACATTGTAAACCTCCCTGTAATCATAATCCACTGTGGATGATCCATCAACATAAAGTTATTGAAAGTGATTCTACTTAAGCATTTTGAAAAGTCAGGCATGTTTAAAAAAGTAAATGTCATTAAAACTATTAAAACTAAAACAGTGGGGATGCTGAAATGCTTTAGGCTGGAGATAAATACCTGTTTTTAATCAGATTTGACTATAGATTAAATTTGTGGTTTAAAATATATTTTCATTCTCAGCACATTTCATAAGATCAGATTGTCAGTCAATTAGATTGTATTGAAGTTTTGTGGAGGTTATGGAGGTGAGAGGAGGTATGGAAACAAACATAAGGGCTGAGATTTAATTGCATTTCTGAGGAGAATTCTCCAGAAAGAAAGAAGAAAGCGGTAATTGTACCTGCTTAGGATTTATCTGCACAGGGAGGGCCAGCAACTCAGGCATGCACGAAGATCCTCACTTAGGACTTTCTTCTCTGGGGCAGTAAATCACATTACTATACTTTCACATGGAGCAAATGAATTGCCTCTGGCTGGCTGAGTGTGGGTGGAGCAGGCACCTTATTGACTACACTGTACATGTCTGATAAATCAGTGAAATATGTTTTAAAGGTAGCTCCTTTTACCTCGTAACTATTCTTCTTAGTAACATTTCATGGTATCCCTCTTTAGATTTTGGGTTTTTTCCCACTTATCAGTCTGAAGGTGTTCACTCTTCATTTCTACAACGGGGAAGAGGGAGGAAAGGTAAGTGTGGGTACTATGAATTCACATTTACTGTGGAAATTTCAGCTCAGTTCCTTGGATATTAAAATAAATGAACTACAGGAGATATATTTCTGCTTTTGCCTTTTCAGTAGCAGCAGTGTAAGCTGTGTCTAACCAAAGTCAGTGGGTTTTGACAGGTCTTGTATGGATGCTCCAGTTGAATGGAAATGTCATGCCATACTTACATTTTATAACCTGTGTTCTTAACATGGATATGATTTTGCTGTACTAAAGTGCATATGGAAATTATCAAAAAGATATAGAGATCCTCATGTACATTTTTAGCTCTACTTTGGGTATTATATCTGATCTTGTTTTTATACAAAGGCAAGTAAATATAAGTCTTTTCGTACTGAACAGTTCTTCTGTCCTCATTGTCTTTATGATTTATTATCCTATCCTCAGACCTACTCTCTCTGGGTTTCATTCCCATACTGCTCTGCTGTTATTCTCTTCTTTTTTCTGAAATACATATGGAAGCTGATTCCATGCTTTCATCACTGGATCAGCTAACTATTGACTCTGGAAGGTGTTTAAATTTCATTTCAGATAAGTCAGGTACGTGAGGACTATGAAGAGTGCTCCGAGTCTAGGTCTTTGAAGATGAAAACACGGAAGGAGATTTAAAAACTAAATAGAAAGCCAGATTAAAAGGTGGCATCTTTTCATTGTGTTACTGCCGCTGCAAATGTGTTTTCTGCCTCAGTTCCACTCAAATGTGTATAAAGTATTTGATCAGTCTCTTGCAAATGAACCATGTCAAAATAACATATAGTAAAAGTAGCATAGGAACACTTAGCACCTTTCTTATTCTACAGTAATCCATTAGTGCACCACACTGGCACTAATGTAAATATTAAAGTCTAGTTGTAAATTACACAGATATTTTAAGGTATAAATATGAGAAGAGATAAAATATGCAACCAGATGTGTAGAGCAGTAGCTTATCTTCCTCATTTGGAGGCTGACTATCAAACAACAGGTGTTTACCTTTGTTTGGTTTTCATAGTTACTTTTAAAAAAAGTAAATGAAATTGATAAAGGAATAGCTCAGTTGTGTGAGCACTGCACTGAGAGTTAATACTGATATTAAAAAGTCTTTTCCTTCCATAGCCTTACACAACCATTTCCCCTCTCTGCCTCTAACAGGCAATCTGTAAAGCAGGGACAACAACAGTTACCTATTTCACTACGATATGAGAAGTACTTGATGTCATTACTTGATTACTTGTAGATTACTTTGAATTGGAAATTGGTCACGCTTCAGTATAACTCCACATAAAATGCGGAGCGTAAAATCAAAGAAAATAAAGGCTTTCCACAGCTGTATTTTCTAGGGTGAACTTGTGTTGTGCTTCCACTCACGTTCATAATGGAATTGTTATTTTCTCTTTTCATTTGATAGCCCCCGATCTGTTTTGTTTGAGAATAGTCACATTTTCCAAGTTCTTCTGCACTTTAATCTACAATAGAACAATAAATTCAGCTACTTGAAAAATGGTTCTCCTGTTCAATAGTATACAGGTATATTTTTTCCCATATGCAGTTGATAAAAATAGTATTAACTATTTTTTGTGAACAGGTACTTCAAACCCAGTTTGTTGTACAAAGCATTTTTCTCAGTTTTGCCCTTTACATTTGTTAATGGCTTTGTGAAGGAATTAATAGGAAATTCAGAAACCCCTTTTTTTAAACCAGAAAATATGACATTTTTGGGAGAATAAAACAGGATATTTTCCATTCTAAAGTGGGAAAGGGACTCTCTACACTCATAGTGATTATATCCCAGATTCCAATGTTGACACAATGGAGATCCAAGAAACGGAAGTGTCTGAGACATGTTTTGTCTGGTGAATGTTTTCCTTACAGGACCAAAGTGTTCTGCTTTAGCCTTACTGCTTTGGATTTCCCAGTGCAAATTTTCCCTTGGAATACTGACTTTGGAATACAAGAATTTGTGTGATCACAGAATTCTCTAGACAAGCAGTTGTGCCAGATGTATGCTTACCTTTGCAGGGTGGTTGTTAGAAAGCCAGTGACCATGTGCCATCTGCAGGTTCCTAAAGTGCCCTTAACTCCAATAACTTGGGCTCTTCCCACAGTGGACATGGTGGAGGTCAGAGTGTAACGGTTTAGTGCTCCACATACCTACAGCCACTTTGGTTATCTGCAGGACAGCGCTTTTGCACTTCAGTTGCTCTTTTAACACCAGTTCTGCAGATTACTTAACTCGGTGTTTTAATTTGGCACTTTGCTGAACCGAAGTTATGACATTCAACATCAAACCATTAAAGGATGGATTCGCCACTTTTTGCTAGGAACTTTATATCAGAAATTTATATTGAGAAAAAATAAAGTTGCAGAATTTATGGGGGAAAAAAGCAGTACTTACAGCACTTCCATGCCCTTCTTCATATGCCACTGTGAGAAATGCATTTTAGTGAGGTCTACCCAAATCATATGACACGTGACAATTGTATGATGGCGAGTGGGTATTCCTCATAGTTGTTGGTAGTGGGGAGTTTCATTACTTCCTAATAATTGCAGCTAAAACCTTTACCGTTGCATTGATAATCAGTTGTTCACAAGTATTATCTAAATGCACCAGCAGCTTGCACAAATAAGAAATGGCTCAGGTATACCTACTCATCCTAGTTGCAGATTATGTGTGGTTTTTTTCCATCCAAAGTCTGCATGAGCCCTGCGTCAGTAATGCCAGTCTTGGTAGTACTGGAAAATGTCATTCTCATCTAAATCATAGAACATGTACAAAAGAACAAGCCATGGTGTCCTAGGTAATAGTCTAATTTTCAATAAACAAGATTTAATGGATAGAGCTACTCTCAAGTAACTGCAGAAAGTATAACGAATGTTACATTTGCCCTCATAAATACCTCAGCATCAGCATTTAAATTGCTAAAATTGCTTAGAATTCCTAGTGGAAAAAACATTGTAACATAAAACTAAATTCGCAACTACTTTGAAATGTAGAATGATAAACCTGGAAGAAAAGGCAGTAAGAAAATATTTTGAATCTACCTACGCTGAGGGCTCGATTGGTTTTTGAGATAAAACGTAAAAATTATAAAAAAGTTAATAATTGAAGTTCTGCGGTTTATGCTTTATTATGTTGGCTGAATAATGTATGACACAAAGACCCAGTTCTACAAAATGTTAGGCACCTAAATCCATTGAAATCACTTTGAAGTCAGTGTGAAGTTAGCTGCAAATTGTCTTGCCCATGGATTTGGGCTTCAGTGATGAAGAACTCTATGCCACTTGTGAGTCAGGAGATTCAAGCCCCAAGTGCAGCTGTGAGACAGAAAGAGAACTTTCTGCCACAAATCACAGATGAGTCATGATTTATCTGAGCAACATTGAGAGTGCCTTCTAGTTCTTGCATGTATTCCTTAGTACAGGATAAACTTTGCTTACTTTGCTGTGCCGGAACCTTTTAGAGCAAGTTGCTGACTACATGTGTGTTTTGAGTTTCAAAATACATCCGTGTCATTTGTTGGCAAAACAGTGGGAGTACCTTTTCCGTTCAGAAAAACCTCTTGGATAAACGGACATATAACAAAGGAAAAAATGTATTTAACCAAACAGAACAAAAGATAAAACAGATGCATGAGTGTTGGTATGTTCCAACCATCTGAGACCTTGAGATGCTTAGGGATCATGCCAGTAATAAGTAGAGGAGTAGAGATTTATTCCTTTTGTACATCCTTTGCTGCAACTTCTTAGTCTGATCTGGCCCAGTGCTGCTCACACAGAATAACAAGCAAAAATTTAATTACTTCTGAAATGCCTTATTTAATCACTTCCTTTCTCTGTATACTCCAGATGCACAACGTATCTGTGAAGAAAACGAAGTATTACATATGATTTCTACGGTTTACTACAGCTCTGAGCTGTTTATATCAGCATCAGGTATAACGCACTTACATATTGAGGGCAAAAGAGAATCAAGTAGGAGTCGCTAAGTGGTTTTGATCTTCTGTTTCAACATGCAGTGTATTTACATCAGTCTTATTTCAGTGACAACCTGACCTTGTGCAATGTTTGAACTGAAAGCTGGTGGTTTAAGTGTAACGTAAGCATATAATTCTTCATCTTCTTAGCTCCCATACTTCTGAGGACTTCCATTTTCAAACTTTTGGTCACGTGAATCCCACAAGCGCTCTTTATTAGTCTGATCTATGCTTTTATCTGTGACTTTAAAGAAATATATAAAGAGCAAGGTGGCAAAGGAGCTACCTGTGGGATAAGGAGGCACCGGATAGGAGCTCCTTAGCAATTATTTGTACTGTTCATTGTACTGCTACTGGAACTTTGCTTCTGTGTGAGTATTCCTAATTTCCTAGTATGTGCTGTCTAGGACAGGGCAAGCACAGGCTTCCCCTGAAAAACAGGGAAGACACAATGCGAGAATGACTGATCAGGAAGGACCTGCAAATGTTTGATACTTCTAGGGGAGTAAGGACTGTTACAGATTTCAAAAGGAACAAAAATACATCTTGAAAAGAAGGACAAAGAGGCCCCTGCATAAGAGTTTCTCAGAAGCTAAGCTTGCCTAAATAGCCATTGTGGGGTGACATACTTTAAACACCATTCATATGCAGAAGTGTGCTTTGGCTTTCCACTTGTCTATTCTAAACACCCTCCTTAGTTAATATGCAAGTGTCTGATCTTTTGAGTTATTATCTGAGTCAACATACAGATTCCCCCTGTGTGGAAGCAAGTTGTTCATTTGCTTTTGTACAGGATCCGTACACTGCTGTCCCCTTTTGCTGCTCCCACAAGGCCGGTCGTTTGGCCCCTGAAATTCTGGGGACCTATCATCAGCAATTGACTCAATGGACTTTAAAGCAGTATCTTCAAAAGTAACAAAGCAACTTCTAATTGTCAGATAAGTCCGTTTTCGTGTGCAATATCTAACGCAAAAACTCTATATCCTCTTTCTCATAGTTTAAGCTTTTTTTTATATATAGTTCAGGTAGCAATCAGTTTATTCACATATCTTGGAAAGACTATGAAAAGGTAGAAACTAGTCCATGCAAAGTTTCAGTGTACCATGACTAGACTGATCCTTGTACTCATGTTAGCTCCATACTACACTTTTGTTTTTATCATTAGAGCAGGTAACATTCAAAAGGTCACAGAAGGGTATGATATATAGAAGTTATGAAGTGGTTCATAAATGGATAAAAACCACAAAGGATTTATAATCATTAGGAAAATATATGCCAATGTTAACGGGAAGTCCATTACAATAAGCAAGAAAAAAGTACTCAAATGTAGAAGGGCACAAACGCCTCTGGAGAAGAATAAAAGTAAGTGGTTGTGACACTAGAACGGGCAAGCACTCTACTCCTATTTTGGCTGATCTATGACTGTTTTCGTCACCTAAGGATCTCATTATTGAATCTGTATCGCATCTTTCATTTGGATGATTGTGTAAGTATGATCCAGATTCCCACGGCCAGAACAACCTAAATATAGAGCTGGTAACTTTCTATTTTTGTGTAAAAAATAATCATGCATGAAGTATCTAAGTGTCCTTTCTGGCCTCAAACTCAGTTACGCTCAGGTACACCAAGGGTTCCTAAGCCTTTTTTTTTGCTAGGCATTGCTATTTGCAGCAGCAGTAACAGGCCCTATCAGTGATGGCAGCAGTTGCAGTTTTGGGCTCTGTGACATGCTATGTGCCATTTTGAAGGGCCTGGAGTCCTGCTGGTTCTGCACATACCATGATCTGTATTACATTATCTAACAAGGATGCACCTTTAAGGCTACAGCACACACAGATTGTTGCTGTATGCTTGAAATTAAATGGGAACATACAGTGCCTGAACAAGTCTCTCAGGAGATACCATGGATTTTAATGGATCAAGATCTTGCTTGTTCCTTTTCCAGCCATATCACGGACACATTGTTGCATCCAAATTACAACCAAGCCTCACAAGCAGGATCCTCGACCAGCCCCAAGCACAAGAACACTAGACCAAACACAAGCGATAGAAGCATGGTCCCTATAACGATAATAGAGTAATACTTACATATGCTGCAGTGCAGAATACTACAGAGGTGAATTCTGCATACCCTTTTTTGAAGCAGAAGCACATGTACAACTAGTTGGTTTCACTGCAGTTGGTTTCACTGTATCCCCCCCACCACCACCTTTGCCATCAGTCATCAGCTGCAAGAGATTGCTATGCAATTCTACACATACTCAAGTCATGCTCTAAAACTAGTTCTATCCAGCTTTCAGAGCTGCATTTCTTTAGTGATCAGTAGCTGACCGTTTTGGAGTTATGTTATGTTCGGCACCTCTGATATCTTGTAGTTGCACCGTTGGGACCCTCTGCTACATTGCTCCCTCCCCCCTTTTTTTTCATCATTCGTCAAATCACAGCTTCATGATAACATAACCAATGCTTTGTTAGCACAGCCTAGTCACACATGATCCTTGTTCTAGGGTCATTGAATAGTTCAGTCTACAAACATAATGGTCCATTAGAGGAGAGAGAGAGAGAGATACAAAAGAAAGAGAGAATACTTTGGTAACTACTTGATATTAATAACTATTGGTTATGGCAATATCACTGTTACCTCATTAAATAGCATTAAGTAATTGTAATCATTGACTTTAAGGGAAAACCCAATTCCATTCTGTACCAGCAATATTACGTATGATGAGCATCACGGAAGCCCCTGGGTCTTAGGCTAAGCTGAACATAACTATATATTCAGGTTGTAGTTGGTGGGGGACAATAAGAACATCCTCATCTGTAATGAGTTTCCTAGAGTTTTCTCATGCAGGCAATTACAGCTGTCTCCCACGCCAACATGGCAGAGCTAAAAGAGGAAAGGAGCTATGTAGTGAGGAAGGAAGAAGCATTTGCAGAATTTTCTGAAAGCTGTTACTTTTGGCAGAGCTAGCTCTCTAACTATCTGATGGACTTTGGCAGGATTAGCAAGAGAAAACAATGACAATTTTAAAAGCCTTCAAAATCTGGGAATCTGAAGGAGCAGGACAGTAAGCAATTCCGAGGCTCTGAATGACTTGTGTTTATTGCCTGGAGAGTCTCTGGAAGATCAGAGAACAGGACTCATACCATGTAAACGACAGGCATGCGTCCAAATCAACAAATAACTTTCTCTCCTAAATGCCTCATTAAAGTTCCGATATTTAGAAGAGTTTGCGTTTAAACTTGATCTCTTAGGACCTGATGTCCCTGTGAACCCATGGAAAAACTGTAAACTTGCACAGTACTTTCAGCTTCATTGATATAGTCATATGAATCTAAACTAGGCATGAGAACATAATGCACTGTGGAAAAATGTATTTTGGGGGATTTTAGCTTGGAAACAAAAATATAGTGGTTGTAGATAGAATAAGCCAGTAAAGTCTTGCCTGCTTTCCACTTCTATGCCACCCATCCTGAGTGTGAGCTGGGTAAAGCATTGCACGTTAAAGGCTGCGATCTTTAGTTAGCCACTTTTAAAATGTATACATTTCTAAACTGGGAACTGAGAATACTGCTATGGCAGAGGACAGTAAAAATCATTAACGTTCTCATGGGTTTTACGCTCCCACAAAGACTCAGTTTACATGCTTTTTCCCTTTGCTCCTGCTACCTGTTACTTGTTACTATGAACTGCATTGTAAGGCTGGTGAAGTGAAGATCTGTATGTATGTACTGTGCACAGAGCCTAAAAGCCCTGATTGTAATATCTGGGTGCTACCTTTGAGCAAAGAACAACTGAAGACTGAATCTGGCAACATTAGAGAGCAATGAGCTGTGTATTGTACCTGCAGTGTCAGTCCTCGGGTCCCCTTGCGTGGGACTGGTAGACTGACCCAATCGGTTCACAACTGTCATGTAACTACCTCATTTTTTTTTTTATTTTTTGATATACTATGGCACTATCTTCCTTAACATGCAGAAATACAATTGTTGGAGAAACTTCTCAACCCATTCCCTTTTCTAGCAACAGCTTTTGGTCAGGTATTGGGCTCTCAAATCATAGCAATGCTTCAGCTATAGTTTTCTGGTGCTTTCTTCTTACAAAATTAACACCTCTTCCATCTGGATTGTAGATTTCTTGGAATTTTTTCCTTTCTTTTCTTAAGATTTTCTTTTTCTGCTATTCTGGAGAACTTTACGGACAACCTTTTTAATTTTCTGAGATGATCTTATCACTCTGATTTCTGTCAGGTATACATAACTGTATAACATAATGTATACCTTGTCCCCATTTTTTTAAGTAAAAATATATAGCTAAATATAACTTTGTAAATGTGTAACTATTTTGCTTGGGAGACTAAATCTTGAGCCACATCAATCTCTGTTAAGTACATATATGTCAATGGTTTTTATTATATGTCAATATACACATACATATATGTCCGTAGTTTTCTAGTTAAGTAACTGTAGTCAATGTAGTTTT
Source organism: Struthio camelus (assembly GCF_040807025.1). Taxonomy (NCBI): domain Eukaryota; kingdom Metazoa; phylum Chordata; class Aves; order Struthioniformes; family Struthionidae; genus Struthio; species Struthio camelus. Next base: position 130,095,519 of record NC_090943.1, read on the forward strand.
CCTTATTCTGCAAGAGCACCTTCAGCAGAGGATTCTGACAGCTCCAGCCTTGTTTTCTTTTGATGAAGTAACTGCCACAGAACGCTTGCATTGACATCATATTGTACAAATACAAGGTGGGTTATAATGGATTTAAAATGGAAAGGCTGACGCGATGTAGGGCAAATGGTACTAATAGAGAATTTATTAAACTCACTTGGTGGGTAGGACTTATTTTTAAGGAATTTTATGAGGAGCCTTTCACATTACATTGTTTTTTCTTAATAGTTATCCGATACCAGCCAAGGTTCTACTCTTGAAACTGGATGGCATTATTGAGGTTATTTTCTTTTATTGCTTCTCTTATTACTTTCTCATTACCTTGTTCTACTTCCTCTTTTTTCTTCAGAGTTTGTGAAACTCATTCATCGACAGCGAGCTCGTTGCCTTCGGTAACTAACAGAACATTCCCCTGAGCTCAGACTCATCAGCTTTATTACCCCAAAGCTGATAATTGGTATAGATCACTTCAGTGCAAGTGGCATAAGCAGACTCAGTGATGTTTTTGTGCAATCGCATGGCCAATTTTCTCTTCTGTTTCCACAAGAGTGCAGAAACAAAGTGCATGTATATACTGGATGAGGTCATCAACCGCAATCTAGCTCTTGCTGTGTTGTTTCCAACAACATATTATTTTAATTTAGACTGAATCAGAAAGTAAACAAAGTACTGTTTTATCGTGTTTGCAAGAACATAATTAAAATCCAAGCTAATATTTACAGTCCTAACACAATCCACATAATAAAGTTTTTACTAAGGCTATAAACACAAAAAAGGAAGTTAATGTAAATATTTAAAGCGCAGAGATCCTTATCCAGGCTATGGCTGGGGTAGATGGAGGTGGCAGCTGCAAATAATCTTCCCAAATCTTTTAGCCGGTTTGTGACACAGGCAAGATATGACCTAGCTCTGATCCAGAAGCCGTATAACCCATGTTTGCATGATCTTTTGCCTCAGTTACTATGCCCCAACTGAAAGGCTAGCCTCATTTTTTAGACTTCTGACTTACATATCCAGGACTCTCTTAGACACAAACATCTTATAAATCTTTCTGACACATTCCTGTCTTTCAGCACCTCTTAGCTATGTTTTCGTTTTTCATGGCAAGATAATTATATTTTCGGATGGAGTGACTGATGGTCTTGATGCTGATTTAGCAATGCTCTTAGGAAAAAACAATTATTTTTTGAATGTCTTCAGTAAACAGAATGAGTCATATATTAACGGATGTGGTCTCGGCTTTTTCCTCAAGTAAGCATACTGCTTTCTAGTGACTTCCTATGCAACATAATTGATTGGCATATGAGTGGCATATTTGCTGCTCTATCCAGGTAATGCAATCACCTACAGGCCCTCAAAACGGGTAGGTGGAAGTTTAACACAGTGGGCAAGGCTGACAAATACTGTGAAAAGGCTAATCATTTCAGAAGGTCTAGGCGAGCCAGGAATCCAATTTTAATGGAGTACCTGCTGTTGTAGGTGTGATGGTTCCCACCCTCCCCCCCCCAAATGTGATGGGTAGACCTGATAACCTTGGAGTTGCCCTGTGATTGACCCCAACAAGGTAGACTTGTTGTTCAATATTCTCCCACCGCTGACAAGATCAATAGGGATTAGAGGAACAAACCTTCACGAAGAGAACACCTAGTACCTGTCAATCAAGAGAACATTCGAGAATATGGTGGAACCATCATGGTCTTGCTGGAACCATCATGTAATAATAGACGACCACGCCCCCAGTTTGACCTGTCAGGATCCAGCTACCGCAGTTTCATCCCAGAGTGGCCTTTAAGGTGTGAGTGATCGGGTATACCCTTCCTCACTCCCTTCTCTAGGGTCTCAGACCCAATTCCAATATGTATATTCAGCGTCCCAGACCTGATGTGTGATACATACCTAATAAGGATTTCATACCTGCCTGTGTTCATGTCATGGTACTTTTATTTCTCTAACTTTCTGTTGCATAAAAGCTATCGGCTATTCCCTTTTGAACTGGGTCATCAAAGTGCTCCTATCCATTAACTGTAAGTTGTTGGAGCCTGTAAACAGTGCAACTCGTTATTTGTTTGCATTTGTTTACTCGGGTTATTTTATTTGTTTATTCTTCTTATTGTTATCTGTTATTGTAAATGCATCCGCTATCAAGAAGAACCCCTACACCAACACCCCTGAACCTGTTTTAGATATTGTTATGGTTAATAAATTGTTCGTTACGCCTTTCAGCTGGTTTGGCCGTGATCATTGAAATCATGACAGTAGGGTTCTTTGAAACTTCCTAACAGAATATAAGGTAGAACTGTCACTGCCAGGTGTATAAAAAAACCCACAAAAGGTCATTTCAGTTGACTAATGATTTGTAAAAAAAATGACATGCACATACAAATAAATAAATGTGTTTATTCTCAAAGGGGAATGGACAGTGCAGCAGCAGTAATAGCCGAGAAAAGAACTTATGGCAATGGTTCTTAGGCATTCTTATTAAGTATATTACTGCTTTTGTTTTGATTCTATTTATTTCCTTCATTTTCCAGGTATCGTCATTTTTAGAGGACTGGCCACATTTGTCAGAGGTATAACTGAGCAGTGAAAGCCACTGTATATGACATGACTTACTTTAAGATTTTGAAAAACCGAGCAATGAAGACAACCAGCTGAGTGATCAGATCTGCCTATCCTCAAAAAGGTCATATTCTTAACTCAAGCTAGTTACCTAACCTAGGCAAAAATAGTAACAAAGAGAAGTCAAACTGCAGCTTAACCATGGCTGGCAATTTAAGTCAACTCCAGGCCTCCCCGCAGTTAGAACTTGTCTCATTCTTTCTTTACCTGACATAGGATTTGGGATATCTTTTCTCTTCAGTGTAGAAATACCCTGAACTAGGCATATAAACACGGGTTCTCTATTAACCTGTGAAAACCAGAAACTTAATTTCCTGCTACCTTTGTGTAATTTGCGTGCCATTCTTTGGAATTCTTGAGATAAAATGAAAAAGATTATTCATAGCTATTTCAGTAAATTATTTTATCTAAAAATCCATTGTCCTTTCAGGTAAAAGTTTCTGTTCCTAACCATGCCTATGTAATAGGTGCTCCTACTACTTCTTCCAGCAACCAAATATTGACTGTTGGCAAAATCAGCAGTTTTAATAAATCCTTATGAAATAATTACGTAATACTAATACACGTTTTCTCCATTATAAGTACTTCCAATAAAATCAACAGGTTTTGATCATAGCAAATATAATAGCTAACAATATAGGAAATAGTACCTTTTTCTTTGTTTTCAGATAAAATACAACTGTGCTTTTTCTAGAGTTCTATTTTCACATTGTATTTTATCCAGATTAAGGCACCCACATATTTGGACCTATGAGTCTGTGCATGTTCTTACATCACACTGAGAGCATATTCAAATAAGACCATTTAAAATACTTTGATTGATTTGAGTGTAAATACAGAATATGTCTGGGACTCTACAATATACTGAGGCAAAGCATACGATCTGGTTATACTTAGAGGGAAAGAAACTCCATGTATTATACTTCTTTATCATTGAATACAGGATATTTGAAAAAGTCAACCGTTTGTCAAATACTAAGACAATTTCAGAACTAGTGAATGAGTTCTACTTGTTTGAATTTCTTTAGTTTTGAAAACATAGGGACACAGTTTCCATCCAAGGCATCTCATTATGCCTTTCTGGTTTTGTGAAAAGGCAAACATACAGCCAAAAGAGCGTTTACATCCCCAGTATCTGCGAATCCTGTGCTAGGAATAGAGTGGCCCTACCCCATCTCTCTTTCGCAGGGCAGTTGCAAAGCTTAATAATGTTCTTGGCACAGAACCAGTGACTTGAAGACTGGTACTCTTCTAACGTATATTAGAACAGTTTTGATGCTCTTCTAATTTATACCAGAAATCACAGCAGAGAAGAAACAAAAGATTTTGAATTTGTTGGTTTAAAAGATATTTTCTTCTGCCTTGGCCAAAAGAGATGAGGTGATCCATAACGACTTATTCTTGAGTACTTTTGTCAAAGTGTTATAATTCTTTAAAATACATAATAATGCCTTAAATATACTGGATAGTATTCCACACTGTCATCCCATTGAAGTCCATGGTAGCATAGTTGTCAGAATTTTCACTAAGTAAAAGTGAATACCTACTTAAGAATCAAGGATGTAATGCATTCTTTGCAGTGTCCTTTTACCTTTTATATTTTAACTAAATGAAGCGATAATGAACTGAAATAAAAAAATATTTTTCCTCTTCATGAAAGTGACATGTTCAGTGAGAAGACGCAGTGCAGTGCAAACACAAATCTTGAACTTAATAGAGGTTGTACCTCTAGATATATATTCTACACTATCTTGGCAACATTACTTTTGCTTCTTGCCTTGAAATAGGGTGCAATATTTCTATTCCAGAAAACAGAAATTGAGTCATTAGGAAGAGAAAATCTTAAAGAAAAATCAACAAATTCTCCAGGATAGATCCCACTAGATTTATTTGGATGATATTTCTGACGAAATTCTTCTAAAATGATGAAATCATGAATCTGTTAAATAGCTTCACCTTTTACAGAACCGAGTAGCTGATGCGTTCTGACGCTATATATGAACCGTGTGTATCTTTTCTAAGCCTCAGTTAATAAGGAGTCTCATTAAAACACAACTTGCTTTCAGGAAGGAACATACTTGAATAGTATTTTTCTAGTTTCTTAACTACTCTCTACTCTCCTTTTCTCACAGTACCATGATATGAAAACACCCTTTAAAGGCCTTTCCCCTGCCTTTCCATTTATCACTTTTTAAAAATCTTTTTTTACCTGGACTCATTAGATGTGACATCTAAAATCTTTACTTTACCACTGCTAGTCCTTCACTCTTTCTCCACTCTGTGAAGCTATTTTCACTAAAATACCTTGTCAGTGATCTTTTTTACTTTCATTCTCTTTGATTTCTCTGCCTTTTTTGATTCTGTAAATTGTTTACTTCCATCTTATCTTTTTCTCTGTGCTGATGTATTTTCATCACTCCTTCAGCTGCCACATGATTTATGGAACATTGTTCTTTCCTCCTTCATCTCTATCACTTTTGCCACTCCTGTGAATTTCTTTTTGCAGCCAGTTTTCCTAATGCTTTATTGTCTGTCTTAAAAACCTAATTCTTAAAAATGGCTAAATGACTCAGGTTCAGACCCTCAAGCTATTTAAGCTGCCAATTCCCATTCATTCGATCAGGGTCTATTTTTAATTTAGCATATAATGACTTTTAAATGTTAAAGGATGCTTTCAATACTTATGTGGCTAAATTTACAAAAGAAGCCGTGAGTTTATCTCCACTTTGTCTGTAGTCTAGGTACTCCTCTGCTGACACAGTTGCTTCGTAGAATTCCTCCTTCCTCACATTATACTGTCTCTTGCTTGCTTTTTTCTTAAGGGGTATATCTAGCTGTTAGGAACCTAAATATCCTTGAACCACAAGTATTAGTCCTTCTCAGCCTCCATGTATGATTTATTAATTAAGGTTGGTGGAACATCCCTACACCCTGAAGGGAAATGAGAGGAAAAAAATGTAATCTAGACCATTAGGCACACAGTCAGGAATGAGAAAGAGGGTAAAGTCTTTGAAGCACTGTTTGTCTATGTCTGAATAGTCAAAAGCATGCAAGGGCAACAGAAAGGGTTAAAAGGGTGCATTAGACCCACTAAATGTTCTGAAATTAAATGGTGGTGTACACCCGGAATTCTTGAAAGTGCTGATACTTACGTGGCTGAAAATTGCTGATTTGGAAACAGTGAGAATAAACTGGAACAGGTTCTGAGAGTCTGTTAGGATTCTTGGGGGAGCAAAAAACAATAGTTTGGTTTGTTGAGTCTGGTAAAATCAAGGCTACGATTGGTCTCTTTAAATTAAGTCAATGCAGATACCATGGTGAGAGAACAATTTAAAATAGATGACAATGTTGACGAAGATTAAATGGTCATCCCTAGACCGTAAATAAATTTAGACTGGAAATTAGAGAAAAGTTCCTAACTATTGCAAGGTACTGGAGAAACCTTTTTTAGGAGCCACAGGAGCAAGAACTGGCTTTAAGGCAGAATTTGTTCACCTGGTGAATTACATGATATGAGAACTCGAGTTACCAAATCACTGAACTCAGTGATTGTAGAAATCTCTTCTTAAAATCATTCATTTTGAAGCTTCCCAACAGAAAATAGCCTAGTGATATGAACATTTTCACAAGAACTTTTGATTTTGAGGAAATTAGCTTTTCTGGCTGACAACCATTATGTCAACTAAATTCCAACCACCTCTGTATTAATCAGCTAGGGCACAGACCTCCTGCAACTAGACTCTGTGAACATGTAAACAACACATTTCATGGTTTAAGCACTGTTGGACAACACTGGAAAATAACTCAAGTTACATTGTTAAATCCACCAAGTCTTTCTCAGGTTGTTACTTTTTAAGTAAGGCCACTTTTTCTCAGGTTTCTTATTTTTTAATCTTACTGTGCTGTAAAGCTTCAGCTATCATTTAGATTACTTATGTGTGTGCACCTTTTTTCTGTTTACTGAGATAGACTCCATATCCAAAGAAACACACAAGTAGAATTATGTAGTAATGCTAGACAGCTTTGGTAAGGAGACATTTCCAAGTTGCTTGATTGTTGCTAGGTTATAAAGCTGTTCTTTATCCATCTCCTTGAGTCACTAAGCTATCCTGGTCTTGAACAGAGCCATCATGGCTGAGTCACAATGTTTAGTGTTTCAGTATGCTTCGGAAAAGGAGCTACAGGATCAAGAGCCGCATTCTTTTCAATTGTCAATTGAGATGACTTTACTTAAATGCTTTATTCTAAATATTTTGGTGCTGTCCACCTTCTGTGGGATCAAAATGACAGGAAAATATTGAAAATGTGCCACTTTGAACCAGAAATCAAATCTCTTGTTTGAAAATCAGTGAGGCTGAAGGATTCTGAAGCAAGATGAAATCACCCAGAACTTAACAGCGATTGGGAGCTATGAGCTACTTTCCCCAGATTGTACAATTGTGTAGTTTAGTACATGCAGTAAGATAATTTGACTGACATATGCTAGCGTGAGGAAACATTGTTCCACATAAAAATGCTAGCCACAGAAACTGTTCTGACATCTGAGGACTCTATAGTCTGACTTTCAGTCTAACGCAGACGGGGCCAACGAGTCATTTGACAATTAGTTCAAATGAACCAAGCAATTTCATCCCACTTTCAAAATAAAGTGCAGAAAACAAAGTATGATTTATATTTCAGAAAGAAAGCACATGAAAATCTTATGCTGTCCCTTATTGCATTAGGTATTGATCACAGTCTGCTACATTTTATACACCAATTTTTAAATTTTTTAAACATTTATTAGTACAGTGAATCTTCATAAGTAGACAGTATTCTTTTTCAGCAATGTTTAGATCTTCCATTAAAAGCAATTAGTTGATTGCAAATAGGTAAACAAGTACCCTCCAGTGACCACCTAACAAAACTGAAACTACTCTAAGATATTGCATTAGAAAAACTTCTGGAACGCCAGGTACATTTGCAGCCAGAAATGAAAATGGATGAGGTTTAATCAGAGGTATTAAAAAAGGAAAGCTTCAAGGGTCACTCGATAAATATTGATGCTCCTCCCACACCAACTGATGCATACTCACTTCTTTTAAATAAGCCTCCATTTACACAGATCAAGCCACGAGATGACATAACTGGTGACTTCACACGTCACAAGAACTTACTGATATAAGCATCAGATAAGGATTCAAATTGTTATATCTGTGTTTTCTCTATATATGTGTTGCTTCAGAGAGAAATCACCTGCAAACTTCTTGAATGGTAAGCGTAATATAGTTTTCCTGTAGCTCAAATACTGTTGCTCAAATTTTTGCTGGGCCTATTTTCCTCTTGCTTTCAGGGAGCTTTCTGTGTAAAAAATACAAGATAGAATATTTGGAATTCATATTTAAATGTAAATTTGGCATAATTTAAGCTAATTGAAGAATTATCTGATACATATCTTAGTGAATTTTAATAAAATCTACTTTTTCCAAGCATTAAGATGCAAATAATATGCAAATAATATGACATCCTTTCATGTTCAGTATGACTTTATATTTTCCTTGGCAAAACTTTTTCACAATCTAGCCTTTTTTTTGGCCACAAGGTATTATTTCTTTTCTCCAGTAGATGCATACGAAAAAAATGTCTAAATATTGCACCTACCTCATTGGCAGGTATTAATTCTATTTGCAAATAAAGTTTCTTTAGATGAAAGAGTTAATTATATTTGCTCAGATTAAAATAGATTATTAATACTGAGGGTCTAGTCCTAGTTACATATCTACTAAATATGAAATAGAAAATATATTTCAAACAGGTACTCATATGTATTCCATTCTAATAAGCATACAGAATTCAGTATTAACCAGTAAAACACACCATCTCAATGACTCTGAGATTAATACCTTCCTTTAGTTAGGTTAGGAATGTCCAGGACTGGAGGAAATCAAAACAAAAACAATTATTTTTAAAACTGTCTAATATATGGAATACTGTACTGAAAGATAAGCTATTTTAACCTTTTTCTTCTTTCCTAAATTGTATTCGTTTAAAGCAACTAATTTAAAAGAAATTACATACTTCCATATTTTACAGATTCAGATTAAATCTACATTTTCAGCTGTTAGTGTCATTTTTGCTGACTTTTCAGCTACATCAGTCCCACTTTCAAGATAATGTTTTCTTCACTTTTAAAAGAAAATATATATTTTATATGGCCCATATGACACATTTTTCAAGAATTCTAGCTTTTAAGAAGTCCTTTTCTCCCTTTCCTGTCCAGAGGATTAGTTTAATAAACCAAAAGATCTGCTTTTCAACGTCAGCGGAATTCCAAGAGAGCAATTCTTGGAGAATAAATAAAACGGATAGGGACATCTTTGAAACTGAACTATTAATACTGGAAAGAAGTGAAAGTCTGAGATGTAGTCTGATGTATAGAACAGGAATAGAATTCTATTCTGAAAAACCGATATTCTGCTGCAGTTATACCAGTCGGTGATTGTCCATAGAGATCATATATTGAAGACTTCCAGTGTTAGCTGCTTCTGTAATGTGTATTCTATTTTTTATTCACAGTTACTTACACAAGAGTTCAGGTTAACCACTGAAAAGGTAGAAGCCATGTCTCTTAGATTTATCTTTTAGATATCAGAAATGATCGCAGTGCAAGACATGCATTTCTTTCAGAAACATAAGAAGGTTAGAGAATTAATCCCCTTAGTACAAAAAATGAAAGTACACTCAATGGAAGCTAAAGTAAAAGACAGTCATGGGCTCGAAAATTTGTGCAGAGAGAAAATATTGTGAGGGAAAGGGAAGGAAGAGGATTAAGCAGCCTTAAAATACAAACAGAGAAGACAGGGGAGAAGAACAGGCAAGAGAAGAGCTGGTATGAAGGAGATACTGTCATAAAATTAAGCTTGAAATGCATATCATCAACACAGTTGGAAATAATGTGCACTAGTACTTTATTAATGCCACTTTTCCACACTTGAAGTTACCGTTCATCATTTTATATGCTTGCAAACTGGTCTACACAACAGGTGAAGTAGTTTGTGAGATTTTCCATGATTCCGTGTTCCCCTGGAACAACCATGAATATGGAAAAGGTTGAGAATTCTGCTTCAGCTGCAAGATGCTTCTAGAGAGTCGCACTGTCCACTCTTCTAGGAAAACAGCATCAATATTTTCTCTCTGAAAATAAATGCTGAGGCATTTTTTCCACAATTTCACATAATTCTATGATGCTAAATTTCTCCCTACTTGTTTTTCTCCCTCGAAAGTTGCCACTTTTCTATTTCATTCGAATTTCAATTACTTTTTGACAGAATATGTATCCTTGATATACTGCCTAACTTCTACAAACATGAATAACGATAGCTAGATTCACATGCATCTAGTAATATATAATATATATCTACCACTGTTTTAATCCCTTAATGATGACATTTGTTTTGGAAAGTAACTTTATCTAAAAATCCACATGAGACATCCTATGCAAGAGGGAAACTCCAGGACTGTAAGCTGAAAATTTACTGTGCATTTTCATTAGCAACTAAGGAATGCATGGAAACATTCAACACAGTAATAAATACAGCAATATTAATGTAATGGTGATAAGGAATTATTCCTACTTATTTTGCTTATATTTTACTTATTTGTACTTATTGTACATGGTAAACTCTGTTATATAAGCGTCGTGAATTACTAGGACACATTCTGATAGGTGTTCTTTTACACAGTCATTTTTAAGGATTTCCATCTCAAAGACATATTATTATTGATTATCAGTAACAAGCTATTTCCCACCAATGAGACTCTGGAAGAACAAAAGTCCTTGAATGTTCTTTCCAACATTTCAAAGAAAAGAAGAAGTAGGAGCTACTTGATTAAGATGTCTCTATAGCGGACAAATTTTGCTAGATAGCATGCCCAGAAGACAAATAGTTTTCTGAGTAGACAGACATGCCAAAAAATGAAAATCACCATTTTTGGGGGGGTGGGGGTGGTGCTGTTCCCTGACAGTTACAGCAACATATATATAGGAGAAATCTGTGTGATTAGAAGGAGGCACTGCATGTTAGGACAGCAATGGCAGTGTAAAATACACAGCTGATGACAAAAGATCAATTAGAGCTGTGAAATAACACTTTCTGAATGTATCACTGGTAAGCAAGAACATCCATGAAGTCTCTAAATTAGCTTGTAGATAGGATCTAGGCTTCTCAAATCTAAGCATCTTGCCTAAAATCCTTGCCTAACCTTTACTTGTATGAATATCCTGAGGCACCCACATTTCACCACGAAGACCTTCCAGTTATTTAGAGTTGTGCTTTTGCAGTCTCCTGAACTGAAGTCACCTTGTCCTTACTGAGCAGCATGATGCATCTACCATGCTTAAGTCTGATCAGACATTATGGACCAGAAAATTTTAGAAGCCTAATATTTGGGTGTCTCCTAAATCCCATAGTTAGGTGGTGTTCAAGAGTGAGCTCTTTAACTTCAGAGACTGTTCCTGGGTTTAGTCAATGACAGCTGAACGTAAAACTGCAAAAACAGTCCTGGAGGCAGGAAGTTTTGCAGGTACTTGGCTGCCCTGACCACTGGACTAGAGAACCAGGCTCCAGCATTTTGACCCTGACTGTTTCCGGCACAGCTTTAGCAGGAAGAGTGAAGAGCATCACTACCTGAAAGCAATCTCCAGTTAGGCAGCCATGTTCATTTTTTAGGAATTAGGCAGAGCACCTTTTAATCTCTTGGCATACAATGTAGTTTTCCACAAGTATATCTGCTATTTAAAAAAAAAAAAAGTCCTTCACTTGTCTAAAAGAAGTCTTGCAAGAGATAAATAGATTAGCCCTCACCTTCACAGGAGGATTACAGTCCCAGCTCCCCCCTTACCAGTAAACACTCCACTCTGAAGCACCCCACTCCCACGTATCGCAGAGGGAGTTTGAGACTGTACTCACTTTTGAAGGCAGCTACCGCAAACCTTAACCTTTTATAGATCCAGTTGATATACTAAAAGCTTTTGTCCGAGCATAAATTTGAAGCCAGCAGTCACTGCAATTCATTGCTGGGTTACGCTGGACACCTTGGGAAGCAGCCTAACTAAGAACGTTCTCATTAAGTGTCCTGCCCCTCAATTTATTATGAATGCCATTAACTTTAGGGATGATTTATACTTACTTTCAAAGTGCACTTTCACTGTCTGGCCCTCTATTTTAATTTCTTCCTGTTCACAGCATTAAGGGGAAGACTCAAAATTGATAAGATACAGTTTCATATCTGTTTGTCATTCCAAAAAAAAAAAAAAATCATGCAGCATAGTAGAATGAGTTACTGTTTTCTAAAATCTTTTATGAGGCATGTAACAAATCCATCAATTACTTAAATCCTTCTACTGAGCATACAAAAAATGCAGTGAAAATTCTGTTAGACATGTAAAATGTGAGTTAATTCACCTTGTTGGTTTATAAAGACATTAAGATTTTTCTCCTTGGCAGGCACCAATGTTTGTAACAACTGGTAGTAGACAACGTGTGCTTGCTTGTTTAGGCAGTAGCACAGATTAATTTCTAGATGACTGCAATCAATATCTGACAAGTAACATCAGGAATTCACTTGGCTTATTGAATTAAGCTGGCAATACAAAATTCTAAATATCATTTTACACATCACAATTTGTATAACGCCGTTGCCAAATGAGGCACTTCCAAAGCAAAAAACCATGCACTGCATCCTTCTCATTATTGGTATTTGCTTGAATTTGCAGTTCCTATGCCTACAAAAATTAAAAAAAATTGTACTACTGTCTTACTACAGCTACAGGGCTAGAATGGTGCAATTTACTGTATACACAATTTAATTATTAAACAATCATATTTTTAATGAAGTGTTGCTGTACGGTCACCTTTAGTGAATTTTGCTTGTACTAATGGATCCACTATGCTACCATTAGCAAGGTCATATTTGAAATAAAATGCTATAAATGTGTTTTAATCCACTCTTGGGAAAAACAGTTGTAAGAAAAGTTACTCTCTGACTACTTATGTGAATTAGTTTCTTATGTCAAATCATTACGTAGAAATAAAAGCTGTGGTCAGCCTACTTAAAATTCCATTTGATTCCTCCTGGGAATGGAAAATCTTTGCATTATTTTTCATACTGTGTACATTCTTCTGAACATTTACCAGAAGACTGAAAACTAACAGTAATTTTAAAAGAAGAGGGCAGTATAATCAGATTAAAGAAAATAACTAAAACTGTAGTTGTCCTGGGATAATGACTTCATTCTTGTTTCATTCTGGCTGCAGTTTAGGGGATTTTAGGAATAAAAGGGTGATTGATAGAACTTACCAATACTTACCAATGTTTCAGTGATAGATATCTCTTTTTATTTCCAGTTAATGATTTTGGCTGAAAATGGCATTTATTTTCCTTTATACAATGTCTAGACTGCTATTTGTTGAGTTGAATTTCCTATAACCTATAGTTCTATAAAGAGGACTATGGGTGACAGCAAAGCCAAGGCTTTGGGTTGCGCAGGGAATTAAAAGGGACCTCACCATGGAAAAGTGAACAATCTCACCAACTGTGGCTGCTCTTACTAGAAGTACCAGGAAAAGGGTTTAGAACTGGAAAGGGCTCCTCCAGAGTGACTTAATCCCAAGACACACAATTTGAATACGCTAATGACTAGCTTTCTTGAGTATAGATTTCTTGCTATAGAGTAAACTACTCACCCTGTTTCTTTCAAGCACAAATAATGATACTGTAACCATAAAAATCTAGCTTAATGTGTTGCTATTGGATGTATACAGTAGCTATGGCTATGACAGAACATGCACTGAAGAAATTATTTCTTTCTGTTTTAACGTTGCCAGAAAATTAATATGACCAAAACTCTACATGACCAGTGCTTAAAACAACTTAGTCTTAAAACTATCTAGTCTTATGATCTCAAGACTGATTAATTAAGGTTGTGTCGCTTGAGCAACTCACGATAAAAACTTCTGGAGTTAAAGTCTCCAGGGTTAAAATAATAAATACAGCTTTTGTAGAAAGAAGTCTGGCATTACAGATGCCACGGGAATTTTCTGCAGGAATCGGCTAGCATAAAGTTACAGATAACCCTGGTGATCCCACATATATCTGGATTTTTGAAAGATTCTCAATAAGATTCCTCCTCTTAGCTCTTAACAAAACTAAACTGTCATATGACAGGCAGGAAGGATTTCCTGTATCTGACTAAATGTTATGTTATATGGAAAAAGGAATAAATGGACAGTCTTTCCAAAGCAAGCAGGTTCCTTAGGATCCCTTAAAATCAGCGTTGGGATCCATGGTGTAAAGATATTCTGGTGATCTGGTAGGAGTCACAGAATTATTCAGAGTGACCAAAACTGAAGCTGACCGTGGAAGGTTAGAGAGGGATCCCACAAGATTTGGTGATGCGGTAATGAAATGTCAAATGACATTCAACGTTGATAAATGCTAGGTGGGCACACAGGGGAAACATCACCCGAACTACTCTCGCACAGTAACGACTCCCAAAAGAGATCGTGCTGGAGCAGTTAAATAATTCCCTGGAGACTTAGCTCCGTGGCACTCAAAGAGGCAAATACTCTTATGAACGTTCAGGAGAGGAATCAAGAAAAAAAAAAACCATATAATTATACTGTCGCATACATCTATCTCGATTTCTGCCTGTAGCTCTCATCCCATTTCAAAAGGAATATCGAAAAGACGAGAGTCACAGGATGAGGATGATCGGAGATATGAAATGGTTTCCATACAGAGGAAAACCGTACGAATCAGGTCTTCATCAGCAAGCAAAAAGAAATCACAGAACTTTGTGAAATTATAAACAGCAAGCAGAATTAAAAAAAAAAAAAAAGAGGAACAATTCAATATTTCTCAAAATAAAAAGGGTAGGGAGCACTAAATGAAATTAGTGGGGGAAAAAGTTTGTTTGTTTTTTTTTCCCCCCAAATCCATGATGAAATTATGGCACCTAGCGCCACAGGATGCTGGGGCACAAACAGTATAAGAAAGGGCTCAGAAAGGAACAAGCCAAGTGATGGAGACTTGCCAGCCGGCAGCTATTAAACAGGCCGGACCGGAGGCAACATCTGGCTCAGGAAGTTCTTAAGCCGCTGACAGCCGTGAACCGCGACACACGGGCAAAACGTCAGCCCATATGGTTTCTGGTCTTCTTCCTGAGCATCTGCCCCAGCTGCTACCTCGGGGTAGGACGGCAGGTCTGACCTTTGGTATGGCTGCTCTTATCGCATTAAGTAAACTGTTAGACCTCCTGGATCACAAATGACGCAGCAAGTCTGACTCAGTTAAAGCGGCTGTGCTAATTAACCCTTTGAAATACTCAGTAATGCTAAGGAAGCTCAAGTTTTTAACCAAATTTTCTGAATGAACGAATTCAAAAAAAAAAAAAAAAGTGGCATTGCATTTTTCGCGCGTTGAGCGGTTTGCATCGCAGTTTTCGCCTTTCACGCTGCTCTGGGTCCCCCGCAATGGCTGCCCCACCGCCGGATAGCCCCGAAAACCTGCAGGACTGACGGAAGGGGAAAACCGTAACCCCTGAGCCCGCTCCCCGCCAAATCCACCGTCCTGAAAGCGGGGCTCGGCGACGCCCTTCGCACCCGCGCCGCTCCCCAGCAAGCCGCCGCCGCCGCCGCGCCCGGCTCTGACATGCCAAGTGGCCGCGCTCGGGCTATGTCGGCGGCGGCACCGCCAGGCTGCCACCTCCCTCCTCCGGCAGCCGCCTCAGCCTCGGCCCCTTGGGCGGCGGCGGCGGGCGGGGCGCGGCGGCGCCGGCGCGGGGTGCCCGCCCTGGGCGGGAAGCGGCGGCAGCGCCCCGCTACCCGCCCGCCTTTCCCCGCCTCCGCCGCCCCGCGCCGCGCCGCGCCGGGCCGGGCGTCACTGGGTCTCTCGCCTCGCAGGTAGCCGGAGCGGGCGCGGAGGGGGCCGCGGGCAGCGGCGCGGGCCGGCGCCATGAAGCGCTCTCTGCTGAGGCTCTGCCGCTCGCGGGAGAAGGCGGCCGCGTCCAGCTCCTACCAGGGCGTCGTGTGCGAGGCGGATGCCGCCTCCGTCGCCTCGCAGGACGTCTTTAAGGTGCGTGCGGTGAGGCTGGGCTGGGCTGGGCGTCTGTCAGGGGAGCGGGAGGGAGGGAGTGTGTGAGGGGGGAGATCCGGCTGGCGCCGTCACGGCCGGCGTGGGGAGGGCGGCGGGACAAGGCGGCAGAGGGCGCGGGGTGCGAGGGGAGCCGGGGGGAGGTTTCGCCTCGGAGATGGGGCTGCGGCGGCAGCTGCGCGGGGTCGGATGGGAGCATCTCGCACCCCACGGACCTGTCCGGCCAAGCGGCCGCCCGCGGGAGGCAGGCTCGGAAGCGGGGTGGTGGCAGGGTGACGCAGCGTCGTGCGGGCGAGGACGCGCTGGGCCGCGAGCAGATGGCGGGCGGGCAGCGCGAGGCTGGAGGCCGTGGCGGCCTCCCGTCACCGGCCGGCTCGGCTCTGCGGCGCGGGGCGGCCTGCGAGAGAGGGACCTGCAGGGAGCCACGCGAGTGAGCTCCACATCCTGCCACAATGTCCCGAAAGAAAGTTTGAAAGAGCCGGAACTGTTCTAAGCAGAAAGGGAAACAGTATCACCACCTACAAACGTGAAATTGATGCCGAAAAGCATATAACCTGTTGCTGTTTCTGTGGGGACTAGGACAAGAAGTGAGGTATTTATGTAGGCACAATTAGGATGGACACTGGGGAAGCAGCTTTAAACTAGAAAAATTTTTTTTTAAGTGGGATTAATTAAGCAAAAGAAGAGGTTGAACGAGTGACAGGTAACTTCGAAGATATTTAAGAACAGACCAAGAAAGCCAGAGTATGTGGACGGGTTTAATGACC
This sequence comes from Struthio camelus, assembly GCF_040807025.1. Lineage (NCBI taxonomy): Eukaryota > Metazoa > Chordata > Aves > Struthioniformes > Struthionidae > Struthio > Struthio camelus. The sequence continues at coordinate 130,112,075 of NC_090943.1, forward strand.
TCTCGAGGTCTTTTCCAGCCTCGTCTTCTGGGCCAGCCATGGTTCTGAGCGTCACCTCTTCTGTGTAAGGTGGCTTGTCGCTTCAGTGGGTGGTCTACAACTGTGGGACCAGTCAGATAAAGCACAAAGGAGCTGCTGCTGTTTAAAATAGCTTGCTCTGCGTTTTCGGAAGTGAAAGGAAGGCACTGAGAACACCTAACTGATTTCCTCCTTTGCTGTTTTGCTAAGGAAATACCGCAGTATTTGCTAAAATATCTTATTTTTGGTTAATAGAAATTCTCATCATACAAAGCTTTTGGGCATATTATTTCTTTTTGGGGTTAATAGAAATTCTCATCATACAAAGCTTTTGGGCATATTATTTCTTATGTTGACAAAAAATTCCAATGTAATTAATGACAAAATCTGGTTTAAATCAATGGAAAGATTTAAAATTCATTACAATTAAAATCAAATTAGAATAAAAGACAGAATAAAAGATATCGTATGCATGTGTATAGGGCTGTATAACAAGGTTTTCTTAAATATCTTTTTAGTGTCTATGAAATGTGTAGATATTTGTGTACATATAATAGACCTCATTATTGTGGCTATTGACTCAGTAAATATCCTTTCAGCAATGATATCACGTGTTTTCTCTCAGCTTCTTCCAATTACACTTTTGAAGCAGATGCTACCCATGTATTTGGCTCCAGTCTTCTAAATATTTAAGCACATTTGTAACGTTATTCACATGAGTAATCTCACTGAGGTCAGTGAGACTACTTAGCTGAAAGAAGTTAAACATGTTTGAGTGTTTGAATGAGAAGCCTCATAATATATATTTGCTTAATGAAGGCAAAAATTGTTGAACTTTTATGGCTTGAGGGACACTGGAGACCAAAGTTTTCCTTTTTTGACGGCTAAGGAAAGAACAATGATTTGAGGATTTCCTTTTTTTTTTCCTGCTTTGCTTCCTTACTTCTCTTTGGGAAGGTTTGTGTCACTTTTGGTGTGATTTTTTTTCTTCCCAGTTTTGTTGAATTATTTTTCTTTTTGATTCCCTTTTGATCTTTTTAATAAGTTGTTTTTAAAGTCCTGCTCATTCCATTGCAATCACTCTTTCTCTTTTCCTCAGATACAACTATGGTTATTGAAATGCTCTAATGAAAAGATCAGGAGAACTTCCTAGTGTGGGATCAGGAGGGGTTTCCATAGTGGGCTGTGGTCACAAAGTGCAGCACCAGGGATGCATTCAGGTGTCAGAGGGCTGAGCAGTTGGAGGGTCTTTGTTAACGTTACACTGTGGAGATGCTGAGTTGTTTCAGGCTGAGGATTAGCGGATTAGCCCATGGGATGCTCTTAGGATAGTGCTGTAAATTAAAGAATGTGTTGGTTGCTCTGATGTGTGGAACATCGTAGAATCCCAAGGGCTGAACTTGAAAGCACAGCATGTAACATCAGTCTCTGTAGAAAGGTCTAGAAGAGGAAATTATCCAGATTATTCATTTATCTTCTTTGCTGAATTCAGTTGACTTGGCCATAGCTGCAGAGAGAATAAAACAGTAAGTGATGAATTTGCTTGCTTGCTTGCTTGCTTTGGATTTCTTGTGATGGAGGGAGGATCTTGATCTCACTGCAGAAGACAAAATAAAGCATTCTAGATCATTTCTATTTTTGTTAGTTTTGCTCAGTTCTTTACCTGGGGTGTGACTTGAAATCGACTGAATCAATCTGAGTTTTGCTCTTGACTTAATTTGAGCAGGATCTGTGTGCTTCTATATGAAACTGAACAGTTGAGAGAGAATTACTGAGTGATAAACTGGCTACAGTAACATACTACTAACATCTTATCTGCTAGGCAAATATGAAAATGAGCATATTTGTATCCAAAATAGGTGATTTCAGATGGAAGTGCATGTAGACTGCGGAGCTTCATTAAGAAGAATCGTTCTGGGCTTACCAAAGTGGATGAATTAAATGCCACCCCATTGCATCACGCTGCAGAAGGTGGTCAAATAGAATTAATGCAGATGATCATAGATGATTCCTCCTGTGAAGGTAACACATATTATTTGACTTATTTATTCTGTTAAATAAAATAGTTCCTAAAATCAAAGTATTTGTTACCTGACTGACGCAGATTGGATATATGTTACCTATATTTATACAGTCAAGTACTGTTCAAACTGTCTGTCACAATTTGCACTGTCTCAGGTATGCTTTGCATCACCCTTATTACATTAGTACTGCTTTTCCCTCTAATGCAGTGATTCAACATATTTTTTTCTGTTGAAGACTCAGCTTTATAGTCTTCATATATGAAAAAGAAGACTGTGCTGAAATACAGTACATCTGACATTTTATCTTCCTTGTATACATTATGTATCTTTTGGTATATTTAAAATACTGGAAACATAAGTAAGAATTAATTTAGTTCCCCATATTTGTCATTCAAGTATGTTATCACTGACTTCTATCTTTCTAAGTCAATTCAATTTTAATATGTAATTGAGTATTTCTTGTTGTAGATAAGTGTGTTAGATATGTTTTAATAGACTTCTTGGATAATTTAAGAAAAAACTCATTTTATTAGTAATACATTTGATGCAGTTGAAACATTTACTAAGCTGTGGTCACATGTTTGGTGCTGCTGAGGGCAGAATACAGGTATAGAAGTAGATATGAAGGTACACAGAAGGAGGTACTGCTTTTTTGAAATTGTTATCGTTTCACTCTTGTTTACTTAATAGTGGGGAAGAGTAAACATCTGATGAGATTGGTCATATCCTAGGAAACTCAGGGAAGAAGTGGGAGAACGTGGGGCCTTGAATGATGGAAAAACATTCCCTGTAAAAGATGCTATTTAATAGTTACTATTATTAATAAATACTTCTGGTGCTGTGAAACTACTATGAACTCTAGTGACAGACTGTAGGCTACTGGACAAACACATAATGGCTCTGAAAAGCTCATCCTTTGCTGAATGGTGGCCAATCTATTTTTAGACTATGCAGGCTGAAAAATATTCTTTTCTTCTCAGTTTATCATTTTGGTCTTAATTCTTCAAAGTGCTTGTTGAGAGTGCTCATCTCCAGTTTTGAAAATAAAATTATACGTATAGACCAGAGCAGTTTTCTGTCAACATTTACTGATTTACTTCTGTGATGTTAAGTGAATCAGAAAAGATTGGTCCTTAGTTATCTAATGATTTGCAACCAGTTATTTATCATCTCTCATTTTAATTATTCACAATCACTTGTTCAGTATGGTCTCTAAAGCAATAGCTGCAAATTCAAAGAAGGTGTGAAAGAGAAGACACAAAGAAAGAGGAAAATCAAGGAACTCTGGGAAGAAGAGAGATGTAAAATAATGAGTACGAAATAGACAGGTGTTGTAACCCTCTGATCTCTCCACTATTATAATTTGAGAAGATCTAATAAAAAGCTTTATTGGTGTTTCCTAACCTTATCAAGCTTCCTCTCCACTGTATTTTAATATATTCATGTCTCCAACAAAACATTTTCTCTCAACAATAAGATGTATTCAGCCCAATAAGTAATTTAATGTAACTGTGTGTGACCTGCAGCTTGACTGCATCATGTACCGCCTTTTCATTCTTCGCTTTAAGAAAAGCAATAATACAGAGGTAAACCTCCATTGAAAACACTGGTTTTTTTCAGTATGATCAGAACATTTGACAGCTTTGCTTCGTGTTTTTTTTTTCTGTTTCTTTTCCTCTCCTTTGAGCTAGTATTAAATGTGATGGATTCTTCTGGAAATACTCCACTACATTGGGCCACAAAGAAAAACCAGATTGAAAGTGTTAGTTTACTTCTCAGTAGAGGAGCCAACCCAAATATTCTCAACTCCAATATGATGGCACCTTTGCATATGGCTGTGCAATCCCTGCATAATGAAATTGTTAAGGTAAGTCTAAAGTTCAGATAAATAAACAGACTTGATAAGTAGCTCAACAGCTGCATGCAGAACACCAAGAATATTGTTTGTATATGCTATATCCTGGGCGTAGCTCCTCATACGCTTTGTTTAGCGAGTAGGATGTGTAACATACGGTGCTTGTAGAGAGGTCTGTGTGTTCTCAGCTTAGCAAATAAGAACGAATTTATTGATTTATGTATTGATAGGTGTGCTACTCTAGTAGTCCTAATTATATTTAACTGAGATTCCTTTTAAATTTTGCAAACACAATGACTTTTTCGAAAAGGTTATTTTTAACAGTGAAATTTCAAGTAGACATTGTAGTGTTTTAAATGTTTATATTCTGAAAGTTTTTATTGCCAATTGCATAGAGAGTCACAGAACTATCAAAAATAGTTGTGAAACTAGGAAGATAATTTTTTGTTTATTTTAGTGGATTTTAATCAGAAAGCACAGTTCTTAAAGCCAGCATTTTGATAACTTTGCTGCTTTGGTTCTGCTCTTCTTCAATTAAAAATTGCAAAAATATGCTCTGAAGAAATTATTAGTAAGGTGTCTGTTTTGAAAATTGCAAAATAGAAACAGCATTGAAATTTTAAACAAAGCATTTTCTCATCATCTGACCAAGCATAATGAGAATATCTGCTGTCCAGTTTAAGTAACTATCTGGCATGCTAGAATTTGTAAAATTCTTGAATTTACTGGGTAAATACAACCTTAACACCACAGCAGCTAATTTTTCACTTTAAATTCGTCTCTTTTTTCTAGTACAGCGAAACACAAGAAGGAAAAAGATACCTCTGTATTCAAAAATTAAAATTCTTTTAGAGATTGCCAGTACTAAAAGATCTCATAGGCCTCACAACTCTTACCAAGTCTCTATTTACTGCCAATTTAGAATAATAAAATTATCAGAAATATGAGATTTGGAAAGTGGTATTCGTAATGAGTTCTGGGTTTTGATGATTTTACAGCTCTTGACATATAGTATGTGCTCTCGTTTCTTCCCCGCTCTGTTATTTATTCAAGCTAATTCTCCTTTGATTTCCATTGTCAAATTGCCCAAGAGTGATTAAAACATGCCAGTTTCTCCAGTGCACAAAAATTTCTTGGAATTACTGAAATGGAATTAAATAAATAAATATCTAGATAGAGGAATAAATGTGTGGTGAAGTGTGGTTATTTCCATAATCCTTTACTTCTCAAAAATACACTGGAAGCAATTACAGAGATGCTTGACAGCACCGGTAGCTCAGTGTTAGCTGTAAACACAGGGATCAGATTAGGAATGCAAGAGTGGAAGACTCCCTGTTTTCATTAAATCTAGTCTCCCATGATCTCATACAACTGTCCAGAAGCTGCCTGGTTGAAAAGGGTCTACAACATTAACATTTTCCAGGGAAGTACAAAGCACTACAATACGTTACAACAAACAATGAAAATCCCCAACTACAGTACGCTACAGAAAAGATTTTTGTCCGAGTACTGGGGAGTTTGTTAAATAAAATTTTAAGACACTTTACAGTTAGAGCAGGCTTATCCTAGCTACCCAGCGTTCTGCCCTAAATAAACTTATTTTTTGTTGTCTGTTCTTGCCTGCATTTTTCCCCTGCATGTTTTTACGTTCTTCCTCATCTTGTCCCTCCTCTGCCTTTGTGGGCTGTTGGCATGCAAATACAAGTCATGATAAGAGCACTGTGTGTGATAAACAATGGGAGTAGCGGGATAGGCTTTTGATGTTGTATTTGGTTTATGGTTGACCAAATGTTATTTTAAACGTCTAGATTTTAGTCCAGCATAGCAGTACAGATGTTAATTTGGAAGGCGAAGCAGGGAACACACCTATAATTGTAGCATGTTACAAGGACAATCCTGAAGCACTGACACTCCTGGTAGGTATAATTATCCGTTATCTTTTAATGTGGCTCCGTTTATCTTGATGCGGTGTTGTTCTGTTCCTGTATTCTGTCTTTGTTTAATGGAGGAAGTTTAAAGGCGAATCAAGGGCTTAATACTTAAAGTGCTTTACATAGGTTTGTGCATATATGTGTACTCCTTTTTATTTCATGAGGTGTTTGTACTGCAAATAAATGTTCAGTGGTTACTCTTACAGCATCACTGTCCATTATATAAAGAGAGCATCTCTTGGGAAAAAAAAGAGGGATTTAAAGCTCAAAAAAGAACTTTTTTTCTGAAATACAAAGTGTTTTATCTTCCTCTATGCCATTCTTTATTTATGCTTTTACTTACATGCTTCCGGAGCAGCATGAAGGTAACTTGTTAATGAAATGCTTAGCAGCTGTTTGAAAAAACAGTGCCGACAACTCTTATATATATTCTGGGATTTCTGAGGTGTATATATTTTGAGAAACATATTTTGCAAAAAATCAGATTTAATATTTTGTAATTTAGAAAACTAGGAAAAATTCAGCCATGCCTGAACAACTTTACTTCTTTATTGGGCTTACAAGTCTTGCCTGCATTGTGGAAAAAGTTAAGATGTTTATGGTTCAAGTGATTATTTTCAAGGTTGCTAATAAACTTTTAATCTCTGGAGAGCAAATATAAGTGTCTACTAACAGCAAACAGAAAACAACTTACTCAAACTAATTTTGAATGTCATCCTCAGGACACAAAAAGAAACACGTATATATATATATATATATATATGCATATGTGTGTGTGTGTAATATATGTGTGTATATATATATATGTGTGTACATACACACCTACCAAGAGATGTTTGAATATAAACTTCACAATGCATGTAAAATGTTTTTAAAAAGGAGATAGTGGAGACTCTGTCTGTGATAATGTGTTCATTGGTCAGAATTTTCTGTATGACATTAAGCCCTATCTAAGTGTTATTTTTCAGATTGAAAATGGAGGGAAAATATGTAAACCAAACAAAACAGGATGTATGCCTATCCATGCAGCTGCATTTTCAGGAGCAAAAACATGTATGGAAATTCTCTTAAAAAAAGGTAAATAATTTGTTCCAAATCAGTTGCTGAGAGTTATTATTTGCCAAAACATTACTAATTTACTGCTTTTCCTCTCAAAGAAAGCACTTACACATATGATTGAACTTACAAGAAGTTAATGCAGTTATTCCCACGGGCAAAATTATTCATTTTAGTCACTTTCGTAGAATTACAGCAACAGCTTTGTTGGTTTCCTAAACGTATACCCATCCACTGTTTAATGATAGGTGTGAAGTGTTCTTCAACTGAGGGGGGAAATATTATTCCTAAGTTAATATATCTGTTTGTTGAAGCCTTGGTATTTTATGTTACCTCATTCTTCCTTAAAATTTTACATTTTGTTTCATCTCTTAGGTGAAGAATTAGGACACTCTGCTAAAACTCACATCAATTTTACCAATAATGGGAAGTGCAGTCCACTCCATTTGGCAGTTCAAAGTGGAGACTTGGAAATGATTAAAATGTGCATTGAATTTGGAGCCCAGATTGATCTAAAACAGGTGGGCAATGGCATGAAATATAATTTTGATATAACATAGATTTCTCTAAAACCCCACATGATATGGAAATGCTGAATAGATAATTGCTTATTTTAACTTCTAATGGAAAAAAATGGAGCAGAAAATGGAAATGTGCCTAATTCAAAACAGACAAAATGGCAATTTTCTTTACACAAGTTACATAGGATGTTGTGAGTGTGAAAAGTTGCATGAGTTCAAAAAGCAATTGGGAAAAATCCGTGAAAGACAAATCCGTCTACATCTACTAAATACAAAGACATACCCTGTGGCTCAAGTAGTCCTTGAGTCGTAAGTAGATGGAGGCTCGGAGAGCAATATCTGGAGAAGTATTGCTGCGAGCTCACCTTGTTCACAAACTCTTCACTAGCACCTGCTGTCATCCGTTGTTAAAAATGGGATGTGAAGATGGGTAGACCTTTGATCTGACCCTTTCTCATCATTCTTGTTTATCTTCAGTCTTTCCCTCTCCTGTACAGTATCTTCTTTGTATGCAAAGAATGAATTTGTGATACTTCTGCTCGGTTTGGTCTAAGGGCCATCTCCTAGCTTCATGACGGATAGACATTTCTGAAAATATCTCCGACATTAATCAAATTATTTGCAAGACTGAAGTCAACTCATGAGAGTAAAGATAGCATGGTATAGCCCTCTTTTATTTGTTCGGTACTTCGAACACACAGTATTTTCACACAGGTGATTTTTGCTGACAGTTTTGTGAAGGGTAGGGACTGTTTTGAGAAAGCTTATGGCATTGTGAAAAAGCCCATTCCAGTGCATTCAGTGAAACTTTCCTGTTATGAAAAGGACAAGGATGAAATCCCTCAGGCATGCATCAAAGCTAGTTTGTCCCATCTAGCTAAATGACGGTTTGTTTTGGCAAGTCTTATTCCCATTTTTTATTAATTCTTTAATAATTTGTATGATAGTTTATTTTAGTTTATTATAGTGTAATAGTGTATTATACCAAGTTATCCTTTTAAAAACCTGCAAGAAATTATATTTAAGGGAGACATCTAATCTGGTAATCAGAAATATCAAAAATAGCATATTTTCTGTATTTGAGAAGTGCAATTATTTGTTTATTCATTTGTACTGATCTACCTATAGGTTTCTACAGTTTTCCTTTGCTTCACCTATTGTATATAAGGGTGCTGTGTGTGCCTGCTTATTAGTTCGACTACAAAAAATTATTACGACTGTAATTATCTCATATCTTAGGGGGCTGGCATAGAGTAATGAAGAGCTTTCTACTAATCCTTAAAAATATATCTTTAATCTTTCCTGGTCTTTAAGATCTCTTAGGAGTTTTCCTTCTTTGGTTAAAAACTAAAGCTTGCATAGGAATTTAGGCAATTAGGAATTCTGGGCTAAATCGCTTGCCTATTTAATAGGTTGGGGCTTAGACTGAGTTTTGTTTTATTGTCCCATGCACAGAATGAAAAATGCACAGCACTACATTTTGCTGCCACTCAAGGAGCAACTGAGATTGTAAAGTTAATGATGTCGTCCTATGCTGGTGAGGAATCTATTATTGATGCTGTAGATGGGAATAAGGAAACATTGCTTCACAGGTAAGAGGCTGTTCTGCCGGACTTCTTTATAAGTCATGAGCCAGGATATTCTTAATTAGTCTCACTGTTTTAACAGCATCCAGTTATACTATATACAGTATACTTAAACAAAGTAGATAAAAATTTGGAGACCCTCCACAGTGTTGGAACTTCTCTACAATATGGGAGATGATTTTAATAACCTATGAGGGAGCCAGTAATTTGGTCAAAATGTTAGAGATTTTGTGCTGAGATAAAAGTCAAAATGATATGATCCAGTTATCTCAGAACCATGCCTAGGAATCACTGACAGTTTGTACTGAAAATTTATTCCAGTGAAGAATTAGTAAGTGAATCAGTTTCTGGATCTATTAACAGCTTGTGAGGTTGTGGAACAAATGGACATTAGCCTCATCTAATGGGGCTTATGTTCCCCAGCAAATGAAAGGGAAAAAAATATCAACAGTAATCTTGTATATTTTTTTTCCTCCAGAAATCATCCAGTGCCTGATCAGGTAAAACTAGGTGATAGTACAGTTCTCTGTGACTGCAAAGTTGCAAATATCTGTTTGTGTGTAGACTTTCAAAATTTGTTTAAATCAGAGCACAAAACTGTGGAGGTTTCCCTCGTCTTCTGTAGCAGAAAGGCACTTAGTTGAATGTGCTGACTGTCAACTTTATGGAAGACAGTTTATCTCACCATCTATGAATTTTTACGAGAAAGATACAGCTCACTGTGTTTAAATAGAGTGTAAGAATTTTACGTTGTTATTCTACAAGGAGTCTTACAGTATGAAATAAATGGTAGAAAGTTGGAGGCAGCAGAGATGATGGTTCTTCAGATGGTGGGTATAAAGTGGAATAATTTATAGCTAAATGAAGAAGTTTGAAAGAGTATGTGTTGTAAAGTTAAGATAAAGATTGGGTGCATTTGGAAGTGTTACAGCGATAAAACACTACTGAAGACAAAACGATGACAGAACACCAAAGAAAATGTGCAGACACATTGTAGCCTCAGTACTTACTAGATAGCTAGGCATCATAAGCGTGGAAATGATTGTGCTGGGAAAAAGTTCTGGACAGTAATGAATGATACTCTTTCGTTCTCTGTGTCTGTGAAACAGAAAAAAAGATAGTATCAAGAAATTGTCAGAAGGTCACTTGAATCTCTCAGAATATGGTTAAACTAAATAGGAACTTGGTGAGAGCAATGAAGGAGCTTATAGGCTGAACGAGATATCACATCGCAACTGTCATGTTCCCATCTGAGTATTTTATAAAATGCTCTTGCTCTCTCTTCAGACACCTTGGAATTTCTTTTGGGTGTGTGTGAAGCATTCAATATTTATGCCTAAGTAGAGAGGTCTACTCTAGATAATGGAGGTGTTTCTACCCTTTTGGAACCATGATATTATTTTTAAGGCCTGTCTTTCAAGTAATTGCTTCTAACTATAGTATATGCTGTGTTATTACCTCCTGTCATGCTAAGGGAACTGTTATCTTTGAGATACAGTATAACCTTGGAACTGTCCTTCCGTGTTGCTCGTTGTGCACTTCATTGCCAAAATTTAACAGAGCAGGTATTTGAGTAAAAATATTTAGGAGAAGTACGATTTTTTAAAACATTTAGAATGTCTGTATTAATTGTGCGATAACGTCCTGCTTTGATTTCTTTCTCTACAATACATAATTCAATGTCTTACTGTAGGATAAAACTTGACAATTTTTGATGTGTGTAGATAGCTTTAAAATAATTTTAGTAAATTAATGAATGTCACCACCATTTATATCAGGTGATATATGATTTTTTTTTCTTGTTTTTGGAATAGAATTTCCTATCACAGTCCAAATACACATTTAGCTGAGTTATTACAATTTTAGCCCTTGCTCTAGGAACGTATGTAGTAAGCTAGTGGGTTTTTTGGATGATTGAATCAATTACATTGATTTGAGGCTCTAGGTCTGCATGAAACAAATTGAGCCTGAAGCTTGTGGAATTCTCTATTGACCTTGTATGGTACAGTAAAACATCTGACATAAGAAATGAGTGGTTCTGTTAAAAATCAATGCTAAATGCCTGTTGACTTAAGCAGTCAGGTTTTTGTTTAACACACTGAATATTCAATTTGTTAACTGAACTGAGCTTAGTTTAAAGAGAAAAATACATAACACAAGTGGAAACAATGATTTGTTAAAAGGAATTATGTGATAAGGTATATCACTCTATCTGTTTTATTAAAAAGATATTTATTTGAAAATATTACAAAATGCAGCCACTGGAAAAAAATGTTACCCTTTACTTTGAAACTTCATTATCCATTCTAATGTTACTATATTTTTTGCATTTTTCCCCACAGGACAGCATTGTTTGATCATTATGAACTGGCAGAGTATTTGATTTCAATGGTAAATATTTAATCAAGTAACACGTTTATAGAGATTACTGCTATCTATCCTACAGGTCTGCATAGAGAAATTCATAAAGGAGAGTGTTTTCTTGGGTATAGGTTATTAGATATATATACATATACAAATTTCATAATTGCATAATGCATAATTGACATAGTTGCATGATTACATAAACTACATAATTGACAATTACAGTACAGTGATGGTTATGGCTCTGTAATAGCACCCCACAGTTACAGAGGATGAAGAGCAGCATTTGTGTTTTTATTTTACTTAACTAAGAAAGGTTTCATGAACGTCTTTTCATCAGATGTGGCAAACTGGTTCAGTCATCCTCACATTTAGAATATGAAGTATGTAAATGAAGTGGAAGTTAAACATGCATTAAATTTAATCTGCTTTTCCCAGAAAGAAATCATTTCTCTAATGTAAGTATGTATAGTTGTTCCGGGGTCCCATAGCTATGTACTGAGGTTTGTGCCTCATCTAGAAATATCTTTTACTCTGAGTGCAGTTTAGTTATATTTATTCATTGAAAAATTATGGGGGAAAAAGAGAAAAAATATAACTTGGGATGCTACTGGCTATGCTCAAAGTGTGCATTAGCCGCAGTTATTAAGGCTCATATAACCATTAAATGCCCTGCTCTAAGGGTGTACGCTGCTGAGGAAATTTTCAGAAGTCAATGGAACTTTTCCATTTAATTTCAGGTAAGGTTTTTTACTTAATTTCGTGCCAAAAATGTTAGAAATATTCTCTTCTGCATAAAATTTTACTTTTCCAAGGAACTCCGTTAAAGGGATTGGATTTAGTCAGAAGTAGATGTTGTGCATATTTTTAATGCGTTGCCAAATGTTAGCTGGTGATGTGTGACTGCTGAAACTCGTCTGAAAGAATAACCTGTCTACAGAAGTTATTACCTGAGAAATACAGACGCAAGTTTTTGCATGTGGAAGTTTGTGTGCACAAAGTATTAGAGGGAAATCTTTAACACTCCATTTGCTAAGAGCAAACTGGTATTCCTTTAGTGTTTGACGATTTTGACCTCTTTCCTAGAGAGGAACCTGTGCTGAGGGTTTGTTTGACTTTCCATATAAAGTATGTCAGTTTAAAACTTCAGGACTGTTTTTATTATTTGCCCTGTCTGGGAACAGATCAAAATACGCCGATCAATATGCCAATATCTCAGATATTTCTTCTTCCCTGGACGCGATCCTGGGCAATGTGCTCTAGATGACCCTGCTTGAGCAGGAGGGTTGGACTAGATAATCCTCAGAGGTTCCTTCCAACCTCAACCGTTCTGTGATTCTGTTCTGTGATTCTTGTGCATTGTTTCATTATGTTGAATTTGGCCTCGACGTAGCATTGCACTGAGTACATGCTGTTGTTTCGATGACAGGTAGAGCCGTGTCTTTGAACGTTTGACAACAAGGTGAACTGAAGCCTTAAAAAAAAGGGAAAAAGTGGAAACCTAGATCAGTGTTCCCACTTTTAAATATTACAAAACTTTAAAGCTTTAAGAAATTATATTTGGACTTTGGTATGCAAACTAAGCATTTTAAACACAATGACTTTAAGATATAACGTCAATGTGGCCTTTGCCACATTTGCCAGTGATGTACATAGTGTCTGATCTGTTCGTGCAAATGATGTAATTGTGCGTAAGTTAAAAAAGAGTTGTGTATATAATTTTAAAAAAGTTGTCTGTATAGTTTGCAAAAGAGTTAAGATATGAAGATCAGAAGGGTCTTACGGTTTAGCTAGTATCTTAGCTATTTCTTTGGATCTTTTAGTAATTTTTTTGTGTACTGGACAATTAAGCGTTGAGATGTCTAGTGCTTCCTGAGTTTGCTTCTCTTAAATATTATTTCTCTTCATAAATTCTCTTGAAACATGCTTTTTCAAAATAATTAAGCAGTACTTTTACACATTTTTTGCCTCTTTTCGAATAGCCTTTGTTTCCTTTTTTGTGTTCCTTCTTTTTCATTAAAAGCAAAATAGAGGATTAAATTGGTATAAAAGCTATTTGATATTTACATTTTTGTGTTTCATATTTATTTGTGTTTAATTCATATATATTAATGTATAAATGAAAAGTAAAACGTTCAGAAGCTAAATTTTTAAATTGTTAACTCTGCACATCATAAATATTTATGTCAATATATGAGCTACTCCTTACTGCGCTAAATACATGATGAATGCTACTGAGTTCATTTTACGGAGGGATGAGCAATATTAGCTAGAGAGAAAATAATTGTAAGATTACATTGTTAACAGTAAATTGCTGCCCCTGTGTTCACTGAAGTAAATGAGCCACTTGGATAAAAAGGTCCTTTTTTGTTCTTTTGATGTATGGATTCTGCATGAGTTAAACTCAAATGTTTCATCGGCATGCATTGTTCTCTATAGTGCAGTAGTCACTGAGAATTTATTACATGTTTCTTATTACTGTATTACAGGTTTTATTATCCTAGAAAGTAAATATTGATCATGAGTATGGTTAATTCTCTTTTGATTTAGAACTCGACCCAAGTATCATTCACGTTAATGGAAGAACTCCCATTGACTTTTCAATGATCTTTGGATAACGTGAAATAGAACAGAATTTGTTGCATGCTTTGATAACCTCATCCAGTTTGTCTTGCAGCTCAATTTTTGGAAAAGCTGTATCTGAAACATAATAAAATATACCTCTCTAGCTCATTCATTTGCATCTTCATGCCCCCTTATTGGCAGGAGTTGATAGATACAGATTTGTTTTTGCTCATGGTGCTTGCTGATATGACCACAGTGATGTGTTGTCCTGGCAACGTGCACCTCATACAAAAACAGACAAAAGAGCAAAATTGGGCTTTTGCTGTAATATCTTATTCCAGTCCTTGTGCTTCCCCTAAGCAAAATAAGTCATATTAAGTTTGGATGATAAATATGTGCTGTTGACACAGCTACTTTGCGGTCAAAATTAACTTGGCTGGTTCAGTTTATCAGGGCAAGAAAATGAAGATATTTCAATCTATACAGGTTGACCCGTGCTGGTTTCTAAATATATTACCGCTAAGACCCTGTTCATATATGTTACTGAGTGGTTCAGAAGGATCTTGTTCTGATAATAAATTGTTAGGTAAGAGCACATCAGTCAAAAGTGCTCTAATTATGGTATTTTTCTAAAACATTGATCCCATTATTCCAAATCAGGATGGCAAGGTACGGTAATAAAAGGTCATCAGATGTGAAGTCAGTATACCTAGAAGTAGGCCACTGTTATTTAGGCGTCTAAATACGAATTTAGATGATAAATGATGATATCACTGTGGCTGATAGTTTGAAAACATAATTATTTTATATAAAGATGTGTTTATTGAATTGACTTAGTCTGGAGCATGTGAAGCTACTAAGTATGCCTGTAATTCTGCTATACTTATAAAGGGCAGCACCATTTAAAAATTGTATTTATTCATTTTTCATGATAAACTTGAAATTCTTTATTGCAGGGAGCAAATATTGATAGTGTTGACATAGAAGGTCGATCCCCGCTTCTGTTGGCCACTTCTTGTGCATCATGGAAAATTGTGAATTTACTGCTCTCGAAAGGTACAAAGGAGTATATACATGTGATACACTTCTTTTGAGCAAAGTTCATACCCGTTAAAACTCTACATCTAGCTTTCCTCTTAATTTCGATTCAAAACCTCAGCATATAGTCCAGGAGCAACTGAGCTAAACGGCTGTTCTGTGCTGGTGGCCCTGAAGATAAGGGAAGAATTAGGATGATGATTTCACCCTTTTTCATATAGAGTGAACAGACTGTAGAAAAGTGCGTAGACTTTATGAGTCCCTGTTTCATGCTTCTCAAGGTACAGACAACACTTGCACTCCTTCTGTGTGTTCCTTGGGAGCTCTCTGCAGTAAGCAGAATTGTGGAATAAATATACCACTTCTGTAAAACCATGTTTCTTATCAGAAATCAATCTTAAGTTTTAATTTTTGTATGTATGTCAAGTGTTGCCTGCAACTTTATTTAAAGACAATCTCGTTGACAAGGTTTGAGCTTTGTTTTTCAATTGCCATGCTTTTTGTGCAAGCTTAATATTGTTGGTATATATCCTCATTATCAGCATAATTAATTTTGTTAATGTTTTCTGTCTTCAATGAAAGGTTTAGTGTAGTAACAATATTAAGAACTTTGTTAAGACGTATTTTTTTCCAACTGGCAAAAAACTGCTATTTCCTGGTGCTTTATATCATGCTTTTATGGATTGTTACTCAAATAACTGCCGCATAAAATTACAGTGATTTTGAAAATAGTGAAACATTGTTAAGACGATATGATTAGAGTGGGAGTGAACTGTAAATACAATATGAGAAGTGATGATCCTCTGCATCTTTAAATCACCTCTAGATTTGTGGGTGCTCAGTATCCCTGAATACAAGGGCCATGTGTAAATCTTAGTACTTCAATGAGATATGATATGCATACACAGATGAGATAATGATGAAATCTGAGTGTCAGTAGTTAGTTTTTTGTGAATGAAGTGATACATTATAGCGTTGACTTGAAATAATATTTGTTATTTTATAGATTTGTTTTCAATATTTGTTACGTAATCTTAAATATTGTCAATTCATGCCGGAGGTCAGCAGTTTTGAAATTGCTGGTATTTTTTTTCCTTACTTATCTAGGAGCAAATGTATCATTAAAAGATCATCTTGGTCGGAATTTCTTGCATTTGACGGTATTGCAGCCTGGAGGATTGCAACATCTGAATGAGAAATTTCTGCAGGTACAGTGAGCATCAATTTATATCTTTCATTTACCGTTATTAGAAAATATAAAGAAAAAAGCAACTACTTTTTCCATTTTAGAATGTTTGTAAAAGTTCTTATTAAGTTACCCAGTGTCCCAGAAAATAGTTTAAACAGGTACATACCTCTCATGAAAACATTTCGAAACCAATAATACGGTTTTCCTATTGCCAGGCAGAGGAATAACATAATCTCATAAATTATTTTGCGGTTGGCAGATTGAATAGCTCAAGAGGGAGGCAATAAAATATAGAACTTTTCGCTTTTACTTTCCCAGTTCACATGCAGTAACGCTAGGGGACGTGCTCATATTCAGTCAAGCTCCAGGACTTGCAAAGCTTACAGCATATTCTGCTGGAATTCTCTGTGGACTTGGACAGTAATAAAGTCTTCGATTTTATTTTAAAAAGATTTAAAATATTTAGCAATGCTGAGGTAAAATACTCATGTTGCTAGAGTCCAAGCTCAACTGAAGGAGTTAAGTTTTCTAGCATTCAGAGTCCCAGAAATAACATTTTAAATGTGAATAAAGTAAATCTGATCTTATAGCATCCACTGTAATCTGTAAACAATTCAGTAATTTGGAATGGATTTAACCCCCTTTCTCAGTAGATGTGGAGAATCAACTTTAAAGCAGAGCCGTAACTCTCTAGTGTCTGCATTGACTTTCTAATTTTTCTAAAAATTCAAACAAAGGATTAGAACAGACTGGGATGGGGATTCTTAGTTGTTTTAAGAAAGGATATACGTAGGACAGTGAGAGACAAGGTATGAAGAAAGACAGGGAAATGAAAATGAGAAAGAGAAATGCAATTATAAAACAGTGTGAGAGTGCCTGGCAGCCAGAAGTTTTGCTGCTGAATACAGGCTGGAGACTACCTTTGCTTTCTGTACAAGCCTCCTCTGCTGACAGCAGTGAGTATTATGGTTAATCATCTCCTGTATTTCACTTGTTCTGTGGATGTGTTGCAGTGCGGGCCCAGAATGACAAGTAGTTCTGTTCTTTGAAGAGTAATTCTTTGAAAAAACGGTGACCCACAAGTCAGCAGACATACCAAATGTTCACTGTTATTAAATTTACCTTTCTTATGGTTTATTTTGTATTTTTAGATACTGCTTTAAAAATATTAATGCTACTGTTAGAAATTATTAGAAGCTATGAAGCATTAGCAATATGAATGCAATTTTGTGGGTTTTTTTTGTTTTTCTTTTGGTAACAGATGGAACATATTAAAAATCTTGTAGTGGATGAAGATAATGAAGGATGCACTCCATTGCATTATGCATGCAGACAAGGTGTGGCCCTCTCTGTAAATAACTTACTCAGCCTGAACGTTTCCATATATTCTAAGAGTAGGGACAAGAAATCACCATTACACTTTGCTGCCAGGTTAGTAGTGCAGCCTAGGCAATGAATCAATGCCATTTTTTCCACCTGAATATCTTTGATATTAATTTTTGTGTTAATCTTTCAAAGCTATGGGCGCATCAATACATGTCAGCGACTTATAAGAGATATGAAAGACACAAGACTTTTGAATGAAGGTGATAAGAAGGGAATGACCCCACTTCACCTGGCAGCACAGAATGGTCATGAGAAGGTAGTTCAGTTTCTTCTGAAGAGAGGGGCCCTTTTCCTCTGGTAAGTGTACAGATTGCCTTTTATTAAGGTAAAGAAGAGTTATCACCTTACATTTTGTATCCATGCTTGGGAAGTTATCCATTAGCTGGGAACTTAGTTCAAATTTCTTCCATTTATACATTATTGAATATATAAGTTGATGTCAGGCCTTATGAATTGAGAGACCATGTTTATAAAATATTTGTAAAACTAAGCTGACTGTGCCTTGCTTCTGTCTCACACATAAAATCATGGCTATCTATAAAGAAAGGCTTCTAATGCTTGGGAAAGTGAAGTCTCTCCAAATTCAACAGAGAGAACAACACTGACACTTTTGATGAATCGTAAACTCTGGTGGAAAAAAAAATGTTTTGGAAATATAGTCATGTCAGGTTCACGGACAGGCTTGGGTAAGGACTCTCAGGATTGGTGGTTCACAGGCAACTTACCTTGCGCTCTGAAGTCCTGATTTCAGGTCAAGGAGCCTCAGGTTATTGGCAGCACCATGTCCTGATAGGATTCTCGCAGCTTCCAGGCCCACACCTGCAGAGCCAAGAGCCAAAGCTACTAAGACTTTAGATTCCTGTTTCCAAGGTGTGGTGTAGAGCTCTAGCTTTCAAGTCCCATGCTTCCAAATCCAGGACAGTCTACACTGCAGCTACATCTTGGAGCTAGGGCCTAAGTGTTCAGAGGAGATCCTTTACCAAACAGACCTCAGCGCTTATGACTTAAGAGGACCCACTAAAGAGACTACTGCCAAGCCTGTTTTTTCCAGGATCCTTAGCTTCTGCTCAGCTAGGATAGAGATCTTAGTTTGTCTAGAATCCAAGTGCAGTTCTTTCAGAAGCTGGCAAATTTAATTGACCCTGAGATGTGTAATCTCACACTCACACACACACACACACACACACACACATCTGTGCATGCTTCTTTTAGGCTTAATTTAAACTTAAAATGGGCATTTTCTGATGACGTTTCCTAGGTTTGTGTGTGATAAAAAGCATACTGAGTTTCATTGTACTAAGATGAAGTAGTATTAATAGGAATAAAGTTTTGCGCTTATACTATTTTGTGTATTCGCTGTCTTTAAGTGCAATATTCCATAATATGGCCATGTCGTATGCCACATCTGTTGCCAGGTGTTTATAACAATATTATAAGCCTTTCAATCATTATATAAAAGGACATCTAAGAAAACAGACACAATCAGCCCATATAAATAAGAGAGAAATAAAAGAGAAGAGACCAAAATACTTCTATAGAATTGAACCTTTTACTTCTGAGTGATGTATTGGTAATGACAAAATAGTTGACATTGGAAGAGATGGACATCTCTGCAGTAGTCATGCCAAAGAAAAGATGTTTGAGGAGAGGAGTTACATTTACTTTAAAATTATGAAAAGCTTTTCCATTTATAATTACTATTTTTTATACCTGCTATATCTAAGTGATTATAAAGGCTGGACAGCCCTGCACCATGCTGCCTTTGGAGGATACACTCGCACAATGCAGATAATTTTGGATACTAATGTGAAATGTACTGACAGAGTGGATGAAGAAGGGGTATGTGTTCACATAACATTATTTGTTTTTAGTCTGTTATTACTTCTAGAAAAAAAAAATGTCTGTGATACCCTCCTAGTACATTTGTTTCACTGTGAATTACATTCATAATATTCCGTTTTGTAAGGCAGATGTAAAGCCTTTATATATCATCACTGTTAACATTTGTTGCTTGGATTAATATATAATTAATGACATTCTTATCCAATTCTTATGAGTGGAACACACAAAAATAGAAATAGCCTAATATAAAAAGTAAAGTACTATAAGTGTATTAGACACGTGCCTCTTACTTCCATAACAGTGCAGCAATATTTTAACAGTGTAGTACAAAAACAATTTAAAGAGTTCATATGGATTAAAAGAAATCCAACATCAGTAATAGCTCATTTAGAAATAGTTTAAAATCTACCTGTTCGGCACAGCCATATCCAACAGATATGGCTTCTATCCGGATCTGAAGTTTGGACCAACGCAGCCTCTGTTGGGTCAAGACAGAAAACAGAGGAGATGGTCAGTCTGAAGAACTGTTGCCAGCATAGAAGAGACGTTACCAGTTTCTCAGAGGGTTGATGACTGAAACATTTAGAATTGCTATATTAGGAAAAACTTGCTTAGACATATATCAGAAGCCTATGCTTGGTTCTTAATTTTCCTCAGAAAAGCCTGGATGAGTTGGGAAGGCTTTCAAAAGTAACTTTCAGTGTGACTTGATTCCTAAATGGTTTTAAACATTGCATTACTTTTATGCAAATACCAAAGAATAAAATGCTCCTATTAAAAAGCTGTGCCTGCAGATTTTCTTGCAGATTTGTTTATACAAGCACACATCTGGATATAATTTGGGAATTTTCCTTTCCTGATTATCAAATGCAGACTTTCTGTATCTGGAGATACCATCACTGTTACCTATTTGTGACTCTCCGTTTGTCAGCTACAAAACTACAAGATATTAATGACTTGGCTCTTCTTATTTGCAGGGAGTTTCCTCTTCAGATTTTAACACTACTGTGGCTGTAGACATGGAATAAAGAACTTCCCAATAATCTCTGTAAGAATCTCTTTGAAGAGATTCTACTTTTTAATGTTGCTAATATAAGCGTTCAGGGCTTGCAACTAAGAACAGAATGTAGCTTTTCAGTGTTGGAAAAAAACTGAAATATGCACTTTAAAAAAACGATTTATGTGGTTGCTTTGTTATACTACTTTTCTGTGCAGAACACAGCATTGCATTTAGCTGCAAGAGAAGGACACGCAAAAGCAGTAAGGCTACTTCTTGACTATGGTGCAAAAATTCTGTTGAACAAAGCAGTAGCTTCTTTTTTCCATGAAGCAATACACAATAGGAGGAAAGATGTAGTATCTGCTGTCATTCTGCACAAAAGGTAAGGTAAACAGAAAATACTTTTTGAGTTTATTTGCCACCATTTGACTTCTTTCTTTTTAATCTAGTTGAAGTTCTGAGAAGCTGTAGTTTAATAAATATGATTAAGTGCATATTTTAAAATTCCAGAGATTATGCTATGGTCTATGGTCTAATGAGAGCCATAAAAAATGGTGTAATTGTAATGAACATCAGCTATGTGGCAGGTTCCTTTCCATGTTAGGCTGAATGTTCAGTTTCTGTAAGAAAAAAACCTAGAAGTCCTAAGAAGTAAATAATCCTCTCCCATGTTCTCTTTCTTCTTACATATAGAATATTGGCCTTTCATGGAATAAATCAATGCATACAGAATTTTAAGCACAATTGATATCATCCAAGCGATTTGATTTCAAGTTGTTGATTTAAATGTGCTGCACGTATATATAACATGGTATGTCCATTGCAGTTTAGAATAATTTCGTGTAAGAGCGTAGCCAAGCCTACCGAGTCCCACTTCTAGAATAAAAACGTTGCACTACTGTCTAATGATCACATCTTTTGCATTTGAAGGAAGACAGTGAATATTTTACTGAATTTATTATTGCCCTCCTAATATTGTAACCCAAGATTCCAGCTTTAGTTCAGAGTTCTGTGGAGTACAGAGAAAGACACCGGCTCTTGAAAAGGACTAGCGTGGTCGAAACATTTCTGTTTAATTGGTAACAGAGTTAAATCATTCTTAGGGAATGAGATCATGAGTCATTCTTAGGGAAGCATCCAGAATATTACTCAGTTGCTTCCCTGACATCTGATTTTCGGCTTGATAGCATGTAAATATATTACAGACTGTGATTTCCAGGATAATATCTTAAACAAAACTCAAATAATCTAAACCTAATTTCATTTTAAAGAGAAGTAGCTAATTCATTTTCCATTATTTCAACGCATTTTTGCAGATGGGAAGAAGCTGTTTTGACCTTTTCTCACTATTCTAGTGCTAATAAGTGTCCTTTGTTGGAAATGGTTGAGTATCTTCCTGATTCATTTAAAGTAAGTTTAGTCATTAAGAAATGACTACGGGAAAAGCTGTAGTTACGTTGCATTTTATGTTGTTTTTTCTGAATGCTGTCCTCACTAACATGGGTTATTCTAAAATAAACGTAATATCAGTTCATAGGCAAATATATTTAATTGTATTTTACTGATGCTTTCAGGTAGCTCAGTTTAATTTTTTTAATATTAGAAAAAGGTCTTAACTTCCTGAGGTAAGTGGAATTGTGTATAAAAGTGATGCAGGTGAGAGGAGAATTGGACTGAAAACCAGTAGAGGTGTTTTCACCTTCTAGCTAAATGTTAAACGAACGTCAGCAAAACTTTTTAAGCAAAATATCAAGTGACTTGATAGGTAGGTGTACATAGACACTTTACGTTTTACACTTGTAAAGTAGTATGTAGCCGTGTAGGTTGGGTGGGTTCATTAGTTAACTCCTACATGTAAGCTCTGGCGTTTCTTGTATTCATATACCGTAAAACCTGACTCAGTCATCACTTCCATTATATAACTGTCATATATTTGAAGATCATTTTCTTCAGATACAAGCATTTTGTATTCTTTCCTGATGAATGTTATCAGTAATCAGGTTAATTTACTTTTCTGTTCATCTTCAAAGCTCGTTTTGGATAACTGCATAATTGAGTCTTCAGAAGAAAAGACAAGTCGAGACTTCTATGTAAGTGGAGGGAAAAATCAGTGAAGGGAATACATTTTAAAGTTAATGATGGTCTTAGGCTGGATTATGTCACAATGTCTTTATCAACATGTTAGCAGCAAAAAATTATTTGGATAATAGTTAAGTTAGAAAACCATCAGTTTTGCTTTTAGCTGCTGATATTGGACTAAGTTTTAATATCTCTTAAATATTTTCTGTAGTTGCACAAGAGTCCTGGTGTAAACTGAAATTGATTAATACTTGAATGTGTTGAATCATGAATAGTTCAGTAGTTATTCACCAGTAAATGAATTTGAATCTGTGCTTTTAATATGCATTTGGCAAAAAAATCCTCAATATTAGTATGACTTTTTAAAATTACTTCATCATATACTGGCACCTTTCAACTATTAGTCTCTTTTTTTCTCAATAAAGCCAGTAATTTTGTTCTCTTCATTGCCTCTGTGAAACTGCAGTGAACATGACTGAATTTGACTTGAAAGCTTGGAAAGTATACGTAATGTATGTTTATAGGTGTATATACAAGTGTATATGGATAAAGTATGCTTGTAGATGAGTATCCGATCTAACAGAAAGAACATGTGGCTGATCGTATTGTTTCCTTTAGGTTGCAAACTGCTTTGAAGTTCAGTTTCTGTAATCTCTTTATGCTTACACGTCTTAACAAGTATAACATTGAACTTAAGATAATCTATAGACTTTGCTGTGTTAGCTTGTGCAATAAAGCTGGGTCTCAGACATTAAGGATGTTTCAGAATAATTGTGACTGTAGAAGTAATATACATTTATGCATATCGAAAGCATGCCTATCATAAGCAGTACAATTGTCTTCAATAATTCACCAGTCCCAATGCCAACTGGGTGTTTATGGTAAATTCTTGTGCAAAATGTAAAGCAGTATATACCTTTTACAATGGTAAGGAGCCATGATATATTCTACAGTTATGTTGTCTTTGAAAGCATATTGAAAGCCATCCCATGAATTATTACATTGGATTGGGTCTATATCAGTAACAGAAAAATTACTATTACGTATTTTCATGTTTATATGATGTTATCAAAGCCATATAGGTTATACATATAAGCTTTTCTTCAAAGTCAACATTAAAACAAATTAAAATAATGAGAATGACCTTTTAAAACTGTACTATTTTAAGAAGAGATTTGTAAATTTTTTTATAATAATTTAAAATGTCTGTTTATCCTGATCATCTTACGAGTCATAGATGTGTATTTCAGTCTCATGCATTCACTGGCAGAGTGACTAACAATTACTAAACAACTGTGTTCTAATTATTTTGATGCAAAAAACACCTCTTTTTTCCCTAAAGAACAAACCTTTGTAAAATTAAGCATATTATCTCAATCCTAGATCATCAATTTTGTCTTAATGAAATGCTGGTATATTTATTATTCAGATTGAATATAACTTCAGATATCTCCAGTGTCCTCTGATGCTTAACAAGAAGCTAAAGGATGATGAAGACATTTTCTATGAGCCACTTACCACTTTAAATGTAAGTAAGTTCTTTATTTGACATCATTCCATGCTGTCTTGTTTGAGTTGACATCAAAGTTTTGGGATTTTTTCGTCACAATACTTCTTCTTCAAATAGTATAATTCCGTAGAGGTAGAGTGTATACAGGCCAAAGTTCTTATAATCTAGATAATAAATAACATTTCTTTTAGGATTACATAGAAATGTAGTTTATGTTACATAGAAATGTTAGTTTATTTGAACACCTGTTAATGTTTCAGGAGAATATACTGTACATGCAGACAGCACATCAAAGATGAGCATACCTAGTCATTGTAGTGACCATATTGGGGAATATAAGGCAATGGAAAACTTGACAAAACTGATTTTTTGTGCTTGCAGCTTCTTTTCTTCATATGCTAGTTACAAAATACTTTCTATACCTAAAACAAATTTTACTATCCTTCCATATGGTGAGTCTGTTCTCTTTAGCTGTCAGAACTCATTTAAAGAATGACCTCAATGGCTTCATTTGATCACCTTTTTGAACTTATTGTTAGCAATTAGACTGAGTATGCTGTTTAGTATTGAATAAATATATATGTATTCTAGTTAAATAAAACTAGAAAAGCATGGTCATCTCCTATCTATAGCTTCTATCCTCAAAAATCTCGTAATTATGAGTCTTACTTTTTTGCAACATATGCTGTCTTTGTACAGTTATATTTTTTTAAAGTTTTAAAAACAGAGCATCGGGAGAAAAGGTGGATGCCCTGGTAGGACATAATAAGACGATCTAATAACAGCTTTGGGCCACAATGCATAAACAAAAGAACTTTGCCATATCTGGTACACATTGCACTTTTAGTTACGCTAATATTCAAGTAAAGGAGATGGTCTAGCCTGTTTTGTAAGCGCTTTGCTCAGCTAAATGAGATAAGTTTAATCCTTTTACTTCCTTGTTTTGTAGGCCATGGTACGCCACAATCGCATGGAGCTGCTCAGTCATCCTGTATGTAAAGAATATTTGCTAATGAAATGGTAGGTGTGTTTCAGTGTTTATAAAATATAATATACTGCATGTCAGGCTGAAAGTTGTACCTGAAAGCTGTCTGCTAAATACATATATTTTTGGTATCAAGTTAAGCAAATGTCTTTTCCACATAGCATTCGTAAGAATATTTAAAGTATACTGATGACTATCATATAAAATATTGCTTAGAACTTCATAATGAATGTTGAAATTTACAGAGGAGACCACCGCTGTGTTTGTTTCCACTTTTATTACAAGAATATGTTAGATTATCACTAAATTAAAAAGAAAAGGAACAGTTTATCAGAATAGCTAGTACTCTTCTGTCCACGTATAATTCAATGGACACATTCATCATAAAACATCATTTGAAGAAATGTTTATTTCCTTACAGTGGAAGCATTGTTTGCTATGAAATTTAAATCTGTACTTTTCTGAATTTGTAAATTGTTATAATTTTAACATTTTTACTTTCAAGGATGGCCTATGGTTTTCGAGCACATCTAATGAATTTAGGCATATATTCCCTTGGTCTGATCCCACTGACTCTCCTGGTCACCCACATACAGCCAGGAAGACCTTTGAATGGCACAGAAATCTATGAAGCAAGACCATTAGAATATGAGGTACTGGAGTTTTCTATTGTTTGCAGTATGTTTAGGATTTTTGTAGCAAAAGGCTGATTATTTAAATAATTTTCTAAAATTATTTATGGTTTAGCAACTGTAAGGAATAGAAGTGAAGCGTATGTTTTTATACCTTCACTATCAATTTCTGTAGATAAAAATTCTCAGTTTTCATTTCTTATTTTTAATCTCTTTTCTGAAAATTTCAGTTCTGGTGCATGGTTATTTCAATCTTTTCCCTAAAGGAACATTTTGTTAAAGTGAGCAAAAAGAATTAATGCATATTTAATTATGAAAAGACAGAAAACAATTCATTCTTTAGCTTTTTATATCTTTTTAACTTTCATTCAAATAACTGGACATTATATATTTTAAATTTGACATAGAGTTAGTCATTAAATAAAGTAATTTTGAATATTCAGATACAGTTTTATTTGCCCGTATTGTATATTTCTTTCCCATACAGGCCCAGTATTCCTTCACTAGGCTCATAAAGTATGAAGCTAAGATAGAATAATTTTACCAGTCTATATATAGGTAACACTCACAATAATCAGGAGTGTAACAGCAGAATGCAGCCATATCTTGATGGAAAACTCTTGGTATTTAAGTGCATCAGATGTTTCCTAGAATCCCTGTGTATACACTTCAAAAGAATTAGGAGCAACTGTGTTGTGCCAAAATGTGAATGAGGTACCACCATTTTGGAATTACGATGGTATCTCAAAATGAAGAACTTGATTAGGTAGCAAAGTACCTGTGCATCATACTGACTTTTGAATATTTAGCTCTCAGCTAAAATTATTGTAGGTGTGGGGCTACTCTGTAATAATTTACGGATATTGTTTATGAGCTGGTTCGTGATATACATTCAGTGGAAATGATGCTTTACTTGAGCCCAAAAGGAAAACAAGCAGGGATGAACCCTGTCTCAGGCTAAACCTATCCTCCATAGTTACTTTGGGGTTGTTAAGAGACAAAGCTCAAACTTTTTTTCGGAAGCCGGAACTAGAGTACTTAGGACACCATAGTGAACTGAAGAAGTTAGACTTGCCAGGCCCATCGCTACAGAAGAATGGGGCTTTAGAAAAGAAAGACATCGATGCAGCTAGTTGGTGTCCCTTTTGTAAGTGTTTCCTTCCTGCAGTTAAAACTAAGCCATGTTCAGTCTTTTAAGAAGGCCGAGTTGTCACTGAACTGAATATTGTAAGATTCCGAGAGGAGAACACTGCAAGTACTGCTGATTTTGTGAAAAATGGGAGAGTTACAGAGCTCTGTCTCCAACAGCCATGAAGTAGTGTATTCTGAGAAGAGAGCCTGTGTTGTTGACCATGAAACTGTAATGTCCTGTTTTAATGGTGAGAAGTTACTTGGGAGATGAATTTCTCAAATTCTCCGTTTCAAATAGGTTGATTATATCACTAAAACCAAGGATTTTAGAAAAAAAAAGGCAAGGAAGATGTTTTATAGCTCTTTTGGGGGAGAAAAGACATGTAACTGAAATAGGAACTCAAAAAGGATCTGCTGGTAATTTCGTAGAAGTATGAAATAAGATAAACTCTTAAGAATATAAAAAGTTCATGTTGGCATCCCAATATATGAAAATGTCTGGAGAACCCCATACCAAGCCCAGAACAGTAGCTACAGAATTCTCCACGATTCAGAAGGCAGAAGGACTAGCAGAACTGGAAAAATTCGTGCTCCACTAACTTATCTTCCTAATGGAAGACCAGAAGAATGAGAAGAGCTGCATAAAACAGACAGAGGTGTGACTCAAGGCCGATGCAGGTTGTTCAGTCATCAGAGACTAGATGGAAGAAGCACATTTGGAAGAAGGAGTCCACTGTTTGGCTGAGTAATGATGAGGCCAGCTACTGGAGAAGCAGTGAACAGAACAAGAGCCATGAAGATGCTGCCTGAGAGATTAAAGCAAGAAAGCTTGTTTATTTGAAATGTCATACAGTGGAGGAGATAGTGTCTTAATGACCCAGAAATGGGGTAGAATGGGGAATGCCATCTCTGTAGGGAGTACAGCATTACAGAACATTTGTACTGTCCTCTTACCCTAGTTTAAAGAGGGACACCACAGTGGGACAGATGCTGATATGTGTTGCAGGTCACTGAAAAGTAAGTGCCATGAATTTGTGGCCTGCCGGTGAATTAACCAGCCCCTCAAGGGGAACTGGCTCTACCGTTTATTTAGTAAAGATGATATTCACCATTGTTATATGTACCTGTATTAGGCATTTCACAGTATATAAGCCTTTACCTATATTGTGTGTAAAGAGAGACATCAAAGGGAACAGACAGATAAGGATGCTTAATTTAGGTGCAAAAGTGCACGAGGTCCAAAGACTTCTGTTACCGTTGCTGATACTGCAATATGATAGTGAAATTATGGGCCACAGATTTGGTCTTTGCATTAATTCAGTGGCAAAACACTGAAAAAGTGTCATAAATACTGCAATTTTAGTTCCCAGACTAGAATAACAGTAATAAGGAAGTGCACCAGCAACTGTTTATCGTGGGAATGCTCAGCATTTCATGTTTGGTTTGAATTACTTAAAAACGATACACATGGCACAAACATTAATAGAACAGAATTCAGATAGCAGTGAGAAATTTATTTCAAGCATGCTAACAGATGATCTTAACTTAAGATAATGTGTGGCAATATAATGTGTATATAGTAGGTAGAACTTAAATTAACATTGTTCAGGTACAGATTTCTAATTTTTTTATGGTCTGTGATTTTGTATTTCAGGATTCATATTTCACAAGGGTGTGTATGTGTTTAGTTTTAATTATGAGTTTACTGGGAATCTGCAAAGAAATATTTCAGCTCATTCAGCAGGTAAATATATACAGAAATAGATCTAGAACATATTAATCAGAGAGTATGCTTGTGTAGTACTTTTTATGATATTGAAATGCATCTGATTTTTCTGTAATTGAACTGGAAATACTAATTTGTATTGCATATAATATTAAAAGTGAGAAGAGGATTTAAATAGTATTGAATTCAATCCATTAGTGATGCATGACTTGTAAATATGCATCTGTTTCTCTTAAATCCTAGAAGTTGAAATATTTGTTGGATTACTCCAATCTGCTGGACTGGACAATTTATACTACAAGCATAATTTTTGTATCTTCTTTATTTATTAACACACCAGCTCATTTGCAATGGGAATGTGGAGCAATTGCTGTGTACTTATCCTGGATGAACTTCTTGCTTTACCTTCAACGGTAAAAAATATTTACATACTTTACAGTAACATACTTCTGTTATTTTCAGATGTTTTACACATACTAGAGGTTGACAGATCAGGTGTGATAACCCTATCTTTGGTTCTGATTACAAGTTTGCGGATTAGGACTTTAGGGTTTTTTTTTTCCCTGCTGAACTATAAACTAGGGTTCAGTATTTTTCACATTGAGAATAACAAAGCGTATTACAGCAACTAGAGAAACAACATATGTATTTTTGTGTTATGCAAGCAAAGCCAACATATATGTTTTTAGGAAGTGTTTCATTATATTGTACAGACTTTCTCTTAAAAAAAAAAAAAAACAAAGACAAAAAGGCCAGTCAACTCAAAGTGAAAATCAATACTACACTGCAAAGGAAATGAATTAGGAGAAATAAAAGAAAGACTTTGTTGTTATAGGTGATGCCTAGAACAAGGTAACGTCTGTTATCATTTTATATATCATTAAGTGGTAAACCCCACTTTTCTGCACCCCACTGTCCTAATAAGGAACGATAATGCGTGAAATTATTTACTTGTTTTACGTTAAGATCTGTTTGTTGTCATTAATGGTCTTAATGCTGTCCTTGATACAATAGTGTTTGCGAGTCTTGAGATCTTCAGGAGAGTTAGGAGGTGGGAAAAAGAGTGTGGCTGTAGTGCTTAAGACTAATAAAACATGTTTGTGCCTCAGTGGGGGTGCAAAGATGGGATGCATTTGATTAGCAGAAAGAGATTTGAAGCTGTTCAGAGGTTAAGGATGACTGTATGCAATAACACTGCGTGTTGGCCTTCTACCCTTAGCGTATATATGCACTTGTCACCCCCATGAGATTTAGCAGACAAATGCAGCATTTGCTGGGTAATTTCAGGAGCATTTTGCTCTAGTTGTGATGTTTAAAGGCCATAGTCAGGGCAAGGTTTGTAAGCAGAAGTAATGCCATGAAGAGGTAGTATCTTTACGACAAACCTTGTCCTGCCTGCGTCGGACTTTGGATGACTAACGAATGGCCTTGATAGCTCTCCTTTGATGTGTTCTATGGACAAAATGGGAGTTGAACCTAAACCATGAAAAATAAGTTTCTGATTGTCCATCCTTTCTTCCTTTACTAGATAAAATGCTTTCCTTCCCTGGTTACTGGTTGTAGAACTTCACAGGTACTCTACATACCATTTTTCTAACTCAATAAGACTGCTTCTTCTGGAAGCAACCTGTAACTCCATTGACTTCAGTGGAGTTTTGCCTAACTACAAGCATAGGAGATTAGGCCTGTTTTACTTCCAGCTTGATCTTTTCAACCTCACACATAATATTTCAGGGAGAAAATCCTATGGAGGGCTTTTCTCCTCTGATACTGTTACAGCATAACACAGTCATCTGGTCCCTGAATTTGGCAGAGGACATAAATTCCCAACTTTAGGTTTGGGGGAAGGAGCTTAATGTGCTTTATTACAACTCATGTTCCAAGATCTGGTTTATGTTTAAGCCAAGAAAGACTAGGACAGGCTTGCCAGAGGACAGACTTGTTGGAAATACAGATGACTTAAAACTGCTATATTCCTCTTCCTGAGCAGTGATTTTTTTTCTTTATTTGTTTTCTGTACTTTGTAGTGCCATATTATCAAATCTAAGTCAGAGTACCTAAAAAGAAAAATTTTATAAACCAGGTGCCTGGCTGATGAATCCTGATGCCAGTTGTTCTTTGTTCTGGTTAGTAATCTGCATTTAAAGGCATCAAAAATGGAATAATTTCCTAATACTTATTATTCTGTGTACAGCAGTTGTTGTACTGTGTTGTGCTGTCTGTGACTATGGACAGAATAAAAGTTGATGAAAAATAATATCTCTGACAAGTACTGTTTTAGTGTATTAAAGTATGAGACCCCCCCAGTTTAAGCTTGCAATAAGTAAGACTATTTGCATTCTTTTGGACATGAAATTACAAAGTATCAGACCATCTCAGAAAGCCTCAGAGAGACAAAATGTCTGTAATCGCACATGAAAATCAGGATTACTTACTGGCTTATGTATGTAACTGTAAGAGACTCTTACTTCAATATTTAATTTTGGTTATCTTTCACATACAATTTTTTCCTAGATTTGAAAATTATGGCATCTACGTTGTGATGTTCTGGGAAATCTTGAGGACTTTGATTCGGATTGCTGTTGTTTTCTTTTTCCTGATACTGGCCTTTGGACTTAGCTTCTTTGTCCTTTTGGGTTCACAGGTTAGTTGCATGACATAGTTGATTTTTTATAATTATAAATATTACTTTTTAATCAAGAATCTCCAAAAAGAGGTTATTTACAAATCTTATAGTTTTACATTTTTCTTGATTTTTTTTCATTATTAGTATTTCTTCTTTTTGCAGCAAACATATAGCACACCTCTGCTTTCTGTAATGAAGACATTTGCGATGATGCTGGGAGACATTAATTATCATGATGCATTCCTTGATCCATTACTAAGCAGTGAATTGCCATATCCATTTCTGAGTTACACAGTGCTCATTATCTTTACCTTACTTATTCCAATCCTTCTTATGAACTTGCTAGTAAGTAAACTACTTACTAATATACAAAAGTGGTTATGCACAAGTTTATACACGTTATTAGTATATAGAATAGCTTAATGTTCATTTGTGACATTTGTTTGTTAATTAACAAATTAATATTTTCAGTAAGTTATTTAAAGTTACCTTTCCTTTGGCTGGTTTGTCTTCTTCTTTACTGTTCTTTTTTTCCCCACAGTTAAATGTTGCAGAGTTAACCTTGTGCATCTTTAGGGAATAACTGTGATGGAATGTGCTCAGATGCAAGGGAGGGCATGCAAAAAAGTCTTCCCTGCCTCCTGTGTGCATCTCTAGAGTAGACAGGAACATGTCCCTCTTCCTCTCTATCAGGGAGGAGAAAAAGATTATTTTAGGTTATTGGAAAAGTGCGCAAAAAGCAAAGAAAGTTGTTTTTATTCTTTCTTGAGGCACGGTCCCTCTGGGATCTCCTGCATCACTCTGACTTTTCTCTGTCCCTAGAAGAAACGTAAGACCTGAGAGTTACTGCAGGACTCTGGAGTGATTTTGAACCAACATTTTCTAACTTTGCTCCATCTTCATATCAGAGAAAGACTCACACCTCCCTTGCTCTGGTTTCTGCAGTAAGAAAATCCATGGTTAGATTGCACCTGCCATATTTTACTATGAGGTCCTGATAGAAACAGTTGGGGAATTATGACTTTCAGAGGTACTTTAGTAAATTCCTGCCCCACAGTCAGGGGCAGGAGGCTATTGCCTACATAGCCTCAATTCTTAAACCCTTCACTGTATTTTGTCATCAGACCCTAGCACTGACAATGAGGAAAAACCAAAGACCCAGATCTTTGTTGTACAGCGTAAATCTGTCAGCAATATTATTAAAAACAAAGAAATGAGGCTGAAGCGAACCAGAAGAATTAAAAAACTCAGGAATAGAGAGAAAGAGAAAAAATGTATAATTCATTGTCAACCACATTCAATTTAACAGCATTTTTGGCAGAAAGTTATATTTTTATATGAGTTGGGCAATGAAAACTAAACAGTTCGGGTTTTTTAGGGTCTGTAGCGTTGCCCTGATCTTATTCGATCTGAGAGCAATATATATTTTACTCTTTGACATAACAGCAGTAATGAAGAATCACAAAGAACGGATGTTATTTTATAGACAGAGAGATAGTTGGCATTTAAAAACTTAACTTAGATTTCTTGATATGGATTTTTCAAATACACAAAGAGGAGATATGTTTCCAGATTCAAGGGAAACAAAACAAATTTAACTTTGAGTCATTTTGGATTCAAATGTGATTGAGAAATACAATTAAGATCACATGCTTTGAAAAATTAGTTAGCGTACTATTTCCTTGATTTTGTTATGTGTTTTTAGATTGGTTTGGCTGTTGGGGACATAGCTGAGGTGCAAAAATACGCAGCACTCAAAAGGATTGCAATGCAGGTAAGTAGCATACCATGTGAGTGACAACTATAGGAGGCAGCTATCGTTGTTTGAACATCGTCCACATAGCTAATTTAGCTTTAACATCATAACCTACTTAACATCGTTCTTAGCATTTCTGTAAAGTAGATGGGTGAACATGGGCTTCCTATTCTAAATCTCATTTTCAAACATGTGAGTCACTATTAAAGGAATCATTTTTAATAAGCAAATTAAATAATAATAAGCCTTGCTTAATAAGCAAAATAAGTTCCTTATTTAAAAGGAACTTGGAAGAGTCAGTTCAATGAATTTAAGTTATCCCAAACACGGAATTTCAAAAGTAGTCTAATGTTTGAAATTAAAGGGTTGCCTTTTAGGGAGAGCATTTAGGCAGTAAGAAGAACGTCAAAGCGCGTAGAAATCAGAAGGACACCAAATTCATTGCAGTGTACTGGAGTATACCTTGGTCTGTGTGCTGAGGAGACACTCTGCAGTGCCAAGGATAACTAAGGAACTTAGAGTCATATTTCTAAATGTATTTTGATACGTAAAGTTGCATATAGATGTCTAGCAGTATTTCTGTTGAAACCAGAAGAATTTAGTAACCTCTATACTTTTGAAAACTGTATGTATTTTAGATATTTTC
Source organism: Struthio camelus (assembly GCF_040807025.1). NCBI lineage: Eukaryota > Metazoa > Chordata > Aves > Struthioniformes > Struthionidae > Struthio > Struthio camelus. The sequence continues at coordinate 130,145,541 of NC_090943.1, forward strand.
AAATTAGCTTTTGAAATGTAGTCCTTATGGCTTTCATACTAGGACTAGAGTTCGGTAACATGACGTCATAGAGTTTTCATTTTAAGAAACTAAATTTGCAGTATAGGTTTTAGCAAGGATTTTTTTCCATCTGAATTGTATATCAAGTTTGACTTTCACACCTGGAAGTACACAAAATATGCAGCTGTTAAATGAAAAACAAAGATTCCTTCTCATTAACATAGTTTTAGAAAGTATCTGTCCATATAATACCTTGAAGTTCTACTTGAAGCTTGAAGTCTGTATTGTAGGAAGAATTGACCATTCGTAAAATTGGTGCAGGGAGCGGCTTTGCATCTGTTTCCTGATCGCTCTGCTTTTTCTAGGAAGTTTCAGTGCCTACCTAGTGCCTGAGCAGAAAGGAGAGACATATGCAGAGACAGAATGCCCGAGAACAACACTGGCTCAGAAATTACTTTTCTTGATAGTCACATCATTTAAGATTGCGTGTTGAACTGACTTAGTTCAATCCTGTTTGAAGGATTCCCTTTTAGCATAAAATTGCCTCCCAAGAGGTGTTTCTTTAGCTAGAGATGAAAATGAAAAAGCAGAGGTATAAGGGCAATTCTTGAAGCAGTTAATGTTTTTCACCTGTTGAGGTATTTCTTGGCCAACAGAATGTACAGGAAAGACTATGTCTTGCAATATCAGACTGTACTATGAAGTCTTTACTAAGCCTGAGACCTTTCATAGGTTTGACAGGATTATGGTTGTGTAAAATAGACTTGTACTTTGTATTTTATTATTTTAAAATTATAGCTATATCTTCTTAGTATTTTTCTATAACAATTTGAAAATGAATAGAAAAGTAGCATCACCTGAAAAGGCACTCACCTATGACATGCTTGTTCTACCCGTGGGAAAACCGTTCACACAGGCTTTCTGTAGACATCTTAATCTCTACAGGCTCTCTCATAACCTGGTGAAAGGACATAGCACAGTTAAAGACAGAATGATCACTCTCTTTCCCGTTATGAATTGATCTCAAATTCTGCAGATATGATGTGGATATGATAACGTTGTGGACTGAAGATTTCTGCCCTGTAATTCTATACTGCAGTCGACAGTATACTAAACAGATATTCAAGCCATTATATAAGAGCTAACTCACTTTTGGAATCAGTTTAGTTATAAGAGTACGTACCTATGTGGAATAATTATTCCTGCTAAGAAAATCCCTACTGCTGTGATGAGAGAATACGTCATGTCTAAGCAGGATTGTTCAAACATTATACTATGGTTTGCAGTGTAGAGATGCTCAGAGATTTGAAATCTAGTACTAGAGTTTTGAATATAGTGACATGATGGTTATTTTCACATGATAATGTGTTTATATCCAAAGAGAATATATCGCATTCTAAATGAAAAATACGTTTAGGTCAATCTTCACACAAACTTAGAGAAGAAGCTACCGTTTTGGTTCCTAAGTCGGGTGGACCAGGAATCAATCACCGTATATCCCAACAGGCCAAGATACTGTGGATTTATGGTAAGATGGTGAATCTTAGACCAAGAAGTGCTTACTAAAATGTAATATGGTAGACTTATGTTTTGTGCACTCTCAGATTGCTAGGAGCGTTGTGTTAGTCAAAATCAATCATAAACTGACATCAGTGGAAGAGTGATTAGACTTCGAATAAATCACTAGTGCATCGTGATTTATTCAAATATATTTAGTGTGTGAGTTTTCAATGATTTTATTAGGAGGCATAAACGAAAAAGGTTATTCAGATTGAACATGTAACTTCTGCTTTTTGGTCTTTGTTCTGTTACTTGTTTACTTTTCATTTTTACTCTTGTTGGTAGACAAAATTTTCTGGTTAAACACATTTTGCAAAAGAAATCTTTAATATAGTAAAAATAACTGGATAATAGAAACTGCTTTCAACTTTAACACTGGGGCGGAGACTGTTACCATTCACCTATTTGGGATTTTTAGTCTATTGTCAAACTATAACATCTGATTTCAGTTTGGTTCACCATGTTTTATTTAGAGTGTTTTCCAGTATTGCTTTGGCTGTGAGGACTCTGCCACAGATGCACAAAGCACTGATACAACTTTAGAATTGGAAGTTCTGAAGCAGAAATACAGGTATTCATTATGTTATTTTATTACTGTCCTAATAAGTAGAGCCAATATTGCAAGGATATTCCTATTTAAAAACAGTGTTGTAATATTCCATGTTGTACATCAAAAGTAAATTTGAATGTACCTGTAGCCCTTAAATAAGCTCCGTCACTATGACAAAACAAATCGCCTGTTTCCCAAAGCCTTGGGAGGAATTATCTGTACTTATTTTCCTTACTCATCGATATATCTATAAGAATGGTTTCAGTGAATGTACAGCTAGGAAAATCTCTCTCTCTCTCTTGTCTTTCCCTCTCTTTTTTTTTTTTTTAATTTAGTAAAATCTTCTCCCTGCACAGACTCAGTTTAAGCATTTTTGCAGAAAAGACACAGCAGAGGTTGAGAGGGTGAGAATATGCCTTTAGAGTTGTAGCTGAACCATAGAATTTAACAAGTCTTTTTTGAAATCCATGTCACATCAGTGCATTAGGAACCAGGATAGAACATGTTCTTTTTTTCCTCCAAAGAGAAGGGGGAAAACTAACATTTTTTCTAAAATTTAAAATTATTTGGCCTGGCTAATCGCTATGGAATGTTATAGTTTCTGCTCTGAAAATACTGATTTAAAAGTTTATATTTTACTGTATTGCCAGTATATTTGAATTGTTGGAGTTCAAAACTGAAGCTAGTGACAATCAACCCTGAATGTATACTGATTTTTTTGCCTTGCATGAATGCTAGCTTGTTACTGGAATATTTTAATTCTTATGCTTTTCACGTATTTTAAAATATATTTACTTGATTGTTAACTACACAAGGTTAAACTGCTTCATAGAGAACCTTTTCAGTAGCTATTAATGTTCTTATGCTGCAGTTCTGTGAGATAAGACATTCTGAAAAGTGTTTTGGAAAAGCCTTGTTGGTAATTTCATGAAGATGGTTGCTAGAGACATTTCCCATTTCTTTAATTGTTTCTTAAAAGATAACAAAAAGATAACATATGTTATCTTCCGTAGGCCTGATGCTAACTCGGTTAAATTTATGAGTTGCAAATATTCTCTGGAGAATATTCTTTATTAGCAGAAAAGTAAAGCTGATGACTGTCGGATGTTTTGCACCTGTAATTTTAATGACTGATGTCCTTTGAAAGCAAATGACAAAGCCTGCTATATGCATGTTTTTTCTTTTGTTTCAGGCTCAAGGATATATCAACATTATTGGAAAAGCAGCACGACCTCATTAAATTGATTATACAAAAAATGGAGATAGTGTCAGAGGCTGAGGATGAAGACAGCAATGATTTATTTCAGCACAAGTTTAGGAAAAGGCAGTTAGAACACAAGAATAGTAAATGGGATACAGTGTTGAAAGCTGTTAAAACAAATGCACCTAACCCAAGCACAGAAAAGAACAATAGCTTCTTCTAGACATGGCTATGACATCATGTTGTATTATCATTTTGTTTTATTTTGTTTTATTTTAGGGTCACTTCTCCTATTGTCTGTGAATATGTTAATGTGATGCATCATGTATTCAAGTATGGAAATAGGGACTTATCCAAAAAAAAAAAAGATGTAGGTGTCCAAAACAATATTTAAGCAGATTGAACATGCCTACATCCAAAACTGTGATCCTAAAAATGGCTACGTAATCATGAAAGTGCCTCACTCACCAGATGCCAACCTTGCTGTCCTGACAGTTCTCTAGGCTTCTGTCTAAATCTGTTCTGGATTTGGCCCTGACATTCTTAGTTATGTATTTAATTACATTGCTTTCTGCTGCAAATATTTTTTGTCAGAAAGGCAACCCCTAATTCATCTAGTATGCTGACCTTTGAGAGAGCCAATGGGTTTTATATAGCGTTAAGAAAAAGTAAGAAACTAAGCTGGCAGGCTGCTTTGGGAGTTTTGCTGAGTAAGGACTGCAGGATCAGGCCTGAAAGGTAAGAAATAAATAAAAGATTGTGAAAATGTAATGTTAATGGAAGAACCATTTTCTGCTGTGGATAACTATATGCAATTGCTGGAGGGACTGCTTGGGCTAGCATGCATATAGCAATGATAGAATGACATGCTAAGTGTTAAGTCATTTACAGCTTACTCTTCCTTATACTGCTACTGTGTTTTTGGCCTTCCCAATATCCGAAAAAACTGACCTTGCTGCTTTAATCTGCACTTTGGTTCTGTTATTTATTTACTGGGTATTCAGTGCATTATGTAATATACAGTAATATATGAAATGTAGAAATAAACATGAATTAAATAGTGTTTAAGTACCTGAGTACTTGTTTTAAAAATAGTGCAAATAGTGCTAATAAAATAATTATGTCTATATGTGGTTGTAATGTTCTATGATCTGCCATTGAATTTGAACTTTTACTTTAAGCACTTACTATACTTTAATTCTTCATGTAAAGAACAACTATGATTCCTGTTCAGTTAGAAGTAGAGCTATTCACACAATACAGAACTTGTCCAGTCCTCACGAAACACAGGAAGATGCACTGTTGATTTGTGAGACTTGTACTTTAAAATTGCTGTGGAAGACATTGTGTTCAGTAGAGGAATTGCTGTCTCATTCGATTGCTCTATCCCAGCTTTGAGTTTTTTCAATCCTTGCCTGGTAAAATAAAGATAGAGAAAGAAGCAGGTTATCATTCGTTTTTTGGTTTTTGTTTTTTTTCTATCGTACTGCACTTACTGAGGTGAACAGCCACTTAATATCTATTGTCAGAGGCATCTGTAGAGATTCAGGAGGTGTTGGGGGTTTGTTTCTCTTCACTAACAGGTTTCATCAATATATTTGAATTCTGTGCCATAAATCTATACCAGTTATGACTAAAGATATTTGCTGTTAAATCTGAAGTTCTGTTCTGGTTTCACCCCCCAAAAGCTGAACAGGCATTTTGCATTAAAATGTGACTGGATGAAATTACTCTTGAATAGGCTAAGGGAGAAAATAAGTACTTGGCTACAGCATGCAGACAGTGAGATGGGACATGGACATTTGCATTGCTGTGTTACTGTGTCCTAAGATGTATTCAAGGGAGCCCCACAGTCCTCCTGAAATCTGCCTCTTAGCCGCCTTCTGATTGTGCTGTTGAGATCCGAGGTGTCCCATCCTTCTCACATAGTCAATCGGAAAGGAATCCAGTGCATAGATAGAGAAGCATTACAGTGCGCTCCAGTGTTTTCTGGACAACTGAGGAATGAGGGAAGCGCGGTATAAAGCATGCTGCAGCTGTCCTGCAGTCTACAGGAGGAGCAGCTATGGGCTTATGGGTCAGGGTGAAGTCTCATATGAGTGAAACAAGGAGAGCGAGACGGTAAGCAGAGTTAGAATGAAGAAAGTAAAATCTGAACTACTGTTCAGATTACTGAAAAAGTAATTACTTTGGATTATTTAAGACCTACTGAAGAAGTAAAATCTGAGTAACTCATCTGAATTGCACTGTGGCCTCTAAACTCAAGTGTATTTCTGTGAAAAAGCTATTCAGGTTTTCTGAGCTACTGCCCATCTGCAGTTCCCTCTGTCAGTGGAAACAGGGATGCCCAGGATCTCAAGGCCGAATTTGAAAAAGGCAGGTCTTAATTCTTAAAGCCAGAAAAGTCATTTGAAATTCCTGACAATCTGTACAATTGACACTAGATGGCAGTGAATGATAACATTTTTGATAAGTAAATTGAGCCTTAAATGCACAGTTTTAAGAGAACAGGAACAACAGCATGGTTATAACTGAAGGAAAGTAGTCATCATTTGCAGTTTTAAGGTCTGAGCCTCTCAAGCCTCTTCAAGCAGAACTCAGAGTCATCTATGCACAGCAGCCTTTCAAGATAGGGACTTAACCTTTTCTGAGCTTTATAACTTAGAATTTGAGAAATGTTTTCCGTTTTTGTTCTTAAGCTTAGCTGCTTTCATTCACTTAGCAGCTTCATTATGGTGGAAAGTATGCATAAGCATATCCTTTCCACATACACATCCAAAGCTGATCCTAAATCCACTGCATAGTCTGGCTGCATAGAAGACCATTTGATGGTGGTTGTTAGCAAATTCCCAGATCTCCAAGTGGCTTGGTTGTATTTTATTTTATTTACTGTGACTTAACTATATCAAGTTCACAGCCTGTTAAAATTTATAGCAACCGCTTTTCTACAAATCAGAGTGACCACACAGCTTGGAAATCCAGTGTGGTTCTAAATCCTAATATTGGCTCATGTTTAGGAAACAAATGAGTATCATGGCATACAGAAGTGATTTTGGTAATGCAAGATCTTTTTGACATAAGAAACTCCGCAGAGTGTCACAATACTATTTTGAAAGGTGAACGTATCCATTTAGTTAAATCACTCAGATGTTTATAATGTAAGAGCCATTATTTAAGTTGATCTATAGTATTTTTAAGTGTCTGGGTTTTAGGAAAGATTACCAAATATACATTGTTTATTTGGGTACTCTGCACACAAACAGGTGGTTGAACAAGCATTAAGATCTATCAGTATATTGCATCAGGTAGTTCCTCATGGATTTGTTGCATGCTCACAGGCTGCCGCTCACAGGTTGCCAAGGCCATCAGGACAGGTAGGCAGAAAAATGATCATTTCTGTTCTGGTGACAGTAGGGCTATACAAACCAAGGGCAGTGGGAAGGTTTATGGTGGTTGGGTTATCCAGGCTGCCTGTTAATTCAGTCATCTTTGGGTGTATGCAGAGCAGAACCAAAATTGTCCATTCCTGGAAGAAAAAACAAGTTTAAGAAAGATGTTCATTGCAGTTTAAGGTAGCGGGCATTAAAGATGCAGATTTAGTGCATGGCCTTGAAGCTTCATGAAGGAACTGTTCTCAGCAGATATAGAAATAACAGTGGATAGAAAACATTTTAACTACCAGTATGCTAATTAATATGTAAACTGAGGAAAGCAATTTTGGTTAACAGTTTTTATAAAGAAAGAAGGGATTTTTTTAATTAGCTAATATCAATATTTGATTGGATATTTAGCTTTCTGTGGAAATCCTCAGACTGTGATTATTTAATTGCCGTGTGATAGATAGAAGTACCTAATAGAGTCTGAGAAGCGTAAACCTAAGAAATTTAATACATGTATTATCAGTAGGAATACAAATCCCAGTTATTTTAAAATGGTATAGACTGAGGTGAAGATACTGGGCCATTTCACTGATCAACCAATCCTGTTGATACCTCCATGTTTAGTAAATGAGTGGGCCATCATGTGAATTTTTAAAATAGCAAATGGGATTACACAGATAAATTCAGTTGAAATTAATTCTGTAGCTAGGAATATGATCTTATCTACAAACTGTGACTGGTGTTTATCTGTACCCAGTCTTTATCACCCACTTTAGCAAGTATGAATACTCATTGCTAATAAGATGTGTAACATATACTTCTTCCTTTACCTCACTGTTTTCTGTTCAAATTATTCTTCGTATTTTCGCAGTTTAAGTAAGTACCTAGTAGTCTTTCTGAAAATGCCCCAAATGCCAAAAATGTTTCAGTGACTTCACTGTGGCTAACTGAAGAGGAAGTTAAACCACGCGTAGCGTAATCAGTGTAACTGTTAATCTGTGTGGAGCAAATCAGAAAGCAGAATATAGGGAAATACCACCTACTCTCCATTCAGGGTACAAAGAGCTCTGTAGGCATATGTCGTTGTCATTTCTGATTAATATGTCCTCCTCTCTCTCTCTCTCTCTCTTAACTGTATATCAAATATTTCTGATTGCGAAGGTAAGTATTCTAGCACATTTCCTGCTGCTCAGAAGCCTTGGCATTGTTTTCCTCCTCAAAGCAAGCAGCAAAATGGGTCAGGCTTTGGCCTTACCTCCTTCCACCAAAACCAGGATTGGGGGTATGCTGAATCTCTCTGTCAGTGACCTACTAGCTGTCCAGAGTGTCCCTAAAAGAGTCCTCACTGGGACAGGGGGTGTGTCCTCCTGCCTGTGTGACACAGGAAGGACAGAGTTTAAGGCAAGAAATGCTTGCTCTTAACTGTATGATTTGGCTGTATGAAAGAAGCTGAGGTTCCTCCATGGGGAAAATTTCTGGGAGAGTCATACTATCAATCTGCTGTTTGTGCAATATTAGCAACAAAGCAGTGGTTGCCGAAACCCAAAGTCCAGAGGTCAGGCTTCCTAGTGAACGCATCAGACGCTTGCTAAGAATGGCAGACTAGCAAAATACTTTGCCCATGTGAATTAAAATCAGCTGGAGCAATAAAATGCTTCCTTATGAGAAAACATGAAGTGCCCTAATTTGAAGTAGACTAGAGTGAGACTATTTTAGGACACGAAAATGTAGCAGGTATGAAATATCCTGCTTCAGACTGAATGGTGTACATATGTGTGTCCTTTATATAATCTTACGCTACTGGAACAAATGCAGAGCCACACTACAAGCAAACCACAGTCCTTTTTGGACTTTTGCTTTGTCTCTAAAGAAATACTTGGCCTTGCATTCTTCTTACTCTATTGTATAATGCCATTTTCTTACCTGTAACATCCTGCATATTAGGCTTTTTAGAATGTTTCACAGCAAAACGTAGCCCTTTCTGAGCTGCAGACGGTACCTGCTCTATGGAAAACTGTTTTACAGCAGATGAGTAGAGGAACAGAAGAGTAGAGAAGGAAAAAAACCCTGAAATCAGCCAGTAAGGATTTAAAAACCTTGAGGGCTGAATGCATTAAGGAAGAATAGAAATCTGGATGAATAAAGTGATAGTGATCCTAACTAACTGTTTGATTTTTCTTTTGTAAGATGAAGTGCTTATAAGCAGAGTGCACAGTTAGAGAAAGAGCAGGAGATGAGCGAGCATCCTTAGTCCTTACGGAGAATCCAAGAAAAGAAACCAGAACCAATGTTTCCTTTAGATTAATGCCCTTTTACACCATACTGTCAGTGTAAGGAATCATCTAGGCTGCAACATAGAATACGTCAATTTTAAGACCTCTTTATGTTGATAGGCTGATAGAGGGGATCATACTGTGAATGGGAATGAGGCCCCTATTATCCACAATGAAAGGAGAAGGAGAGGAATGTAGCAAACCTCACCCTGGAGGTTGCTGAAAGCAGGAGGGTGTTTTTTAGATTTCCGTTTGAAATGAATGAGAAACCCTAGTTCTAGGGTTGGTCTGTGCACAGGCCACTCAAGCATGTCAAACCTGTTACATAAACGTGTTGGCATCCTTATAGTTTAGAAAGAAAAGAATCCGTAATTCCAATAAAGATGATGTTGCAGTAATCAAGAGAGAAGGTGCTTCAGATATTTGAACAAGTTGCTCGGGTGGGGAGAAACCTCAGCAAAGAAAAGAAATCAAGATGGCAAGTAATGTACATGATGGAAACTTCAGGTAACATGGTTTGGAATCACAGCTACAAAAGCAGGGCAAAGCTATTCATTTCAGAAATGAGTAATAGCTACTCATTTTATTAATAATTATAATTATTAATAATATTTATTTATCCAGAGAGGTGATTGCAGTCTAAAATCAATATCAGTAGCGGGAAACAGGGGATTGACAAGAAGAGAAAGTTCAAAGTTTTTCTTTTCTGAAAGTTCAAACAGTTTTTCTTTTCTGAAAAAAAGAAGGGAGAGACCCTGGGAGTGACCAGGCATTGGTATAACCACTCTAAAAAGGACCGAAAGCCCCAAGATTTCATTAACTCAGTTTAAGTACCCCAGTGGTGTTCAAGGAAATGTCAAATTCAGCTGCATTCAACCATATGAAATCTAGGACAGGGAGAGTTAACATCATTTACACTTTTAAAACCAGAAAGCATGTTTCTCAAGTCGGTTTTAATGACAGTTCCTGGATCTAGCAATAACCACTGGAACAATTCAGCAAAGAAGGGTGAGATAGGTCAGCATAATGAACTTCGGAATAATTTCTCGTCACTTGAGTTGATTCACTTTCTGCAGAATTTTAACATTTACTGGCATACTTTCCCAGCATTTGTGATAATTATCGGTGTATTAAATCGGTAAAAGTAGAAGTTACCGTTGAGATTGTTACTGTGTCATGAGGAAGGGAGCTTGTGTATTTCAAAGGATTTGATTTACTGCATTTCAACTTGCAGTTTATATCCATGTCTGTGTATGAAGAATTCAAGCATGGTAGCTTCACTCTAATGAGGGAAAGGGGTCCTAGGGGAAGGGGTAGTGACATTTTCTTAGTCTGAAATGGTTTGTATAAAAAGTAGATAGAGTGTTTGAGAGTGAAAGAAAGAATTTGCATTAGTAAGAATAAAGTGCTATTGTTTAACGTTCCATCAAAAGGGACTAAAGGCTATTTCAGGTATTTTAATGGATGAACTGTAACTGTTGTTGAGTTTGTCTTCTGTGGACTTTCTGGTAAGAAAATGTAAGTTTGCTTTATTTTTAACTCTTGATTTCCTGATTTTTCTGCTTTGGGGTATATACGACTATTATATCCCAGAGAATATAAGATTGCTCCCCAGAGCTGCGGCTTTTCTCTTCTCTTTTTTTGTGTGTGTGTTTTTTTTTTAAGATTTATTAGCGTCCTTAAGGGTGGTACTTGCGCTCCTCACCTCTACAGTTTTTCACTCGTTGACACAGGTTTTGCTGGCCTTCATGGGCACTACGCATGTGCTGAGTAGCAGACCTCTTGGCCTTGCACCATCTCACTTCTCTGCTTATATCGTGCATCTCAGTCTTTTCTCATCAGCCAAGCTCCCTGTCAGGAGGCAGTTTGGGATATAAGGTGTGGACTTGTCACCTATGAGCCTCCAAACACTGCTTTGATACCCTGGCAGCAATCCCTCAGAGCTGTTCTTCACTGACCGCTGCACTGTGCTTTGAGCCTCTTCCCCCACTGCATCTGCTGTGGAAATACCCGTTCCAGCTGCCTTCAGTGCTCATCAGGCCTCTGCTGAGCTACAAGAATAAATGTAGTTAAAAGTGCTGGGTAACTCTTTTAAGCATCCAGACTGCTTACAAGCAAGGATTACCAACAGAATTCTAATAAGTCATCAGAGAACAAGAAATTCAGTGTTAGCAGGAAAAGATAGAGTTGGACTTATGTCTTCAGCTTGGGTAGAATATTCAGAAAAAGTATAGCTGCCTTTTTTGTTGTCCTGAAAGCAAGATGGTTACATATATAAATTATATTTTAGATAAAATATATTTTTAGATAAAATATATGTATTTTAGATAAAAGCTGGGGAGTAGAGAGATCTTGTGATCTAAAACTTCAGTCAGCTCCAGTAGGATCATGCTCTCACATATCCCTGATGATGACAGCTTTATAATATTTTGGATTTCTGAGATTACCACTCTACTGTGGTAATAAAAGCAGGAAGGAAATCACCCCACGTCGGCATCTCTATTCTATGTCACCATAGAAGCAAAGCATCCAGTTTTATGCACAGAATCTATATACAAGGTTCTTCCTGTAAAAATAAATAACTAGAAGAGACAGTCTGTGTTTGCGTGTTTAAGATGGATCTTCCTGGGAGTGTAATGAAGCGTAACCAAAGAAGAAACATTTGTTCTAAACATGATTATTATCCTTCAGCATAGGCTCATTTCTCACATTTGCTAAGTCATATGGGACTTGTATCACTTAAAGAAATAAAAGATAAGGTGTGGGTATGCTGTTCTGTCATCCTAACAAGCTAAGAATAAAAGTAATTGCTTCCCAAATTTGCTATCAGGACAAAGCTGTTTTAGTTATCGTCATGGTCAGCCTCTGCCAAAAGTAGAGCAGTAATGAACTTCCTGCAGTGCTCTGCAGCACATGGGCTTGTAATACAGCTGCTAATTGTTGATATGAAGTATCAAAACAGCTTTTTGTGTAGAAAGGAAAATGCATTGAGGATTGACTGTGGCCTTGCCTGCCTGCAAGGGCATTTTATACACAGTGCAGACATACTTTATTTGTTGTCAAGTTAAGGGTTGTGCTGGTAATTAAAGGGTTTTGTCTATTGTCTTGCCAGGAGGTGGCTTTGTCTTGCCGTGAACACAAGACAGCATTTCTAAAGCGAGGAAGGGGCAATTGCTTATTCTTTGGGAAAAGAGTCAACACTGATACTTGAGATTCAGTAAGTACTGAGTTTAGGAACTACAGGAAACCCATAGCAGATAGTTTGTGTCAAATGAAATGGTCTTGGACCAAACGGATACCTAAAGGCAAATTTGTTCTTGGAGCGATACTGCTCTATTCAGCAGTCTGGTTTGACAGAGTTGCCTAAGGATGGGATCCTTGCTCTGCCACTGTCTAAGCATCCAGCTTACAAGACTTTGCCTCCTTTTCATCCACATAGAAAGCTGAGCTAGCTTATTATCACGAGGAAACAGAGGAAGCTTCTTCTAGCTAAACAAAAGTATAAGTTACTGTAAGCATGCTAAGCATGCTTTTATTTCTGAACATCTGACTGCAGTAATATACGGCACACAATGTCTTTATTTTTACTCTCTCATATATATATATAAATATATCTATATATATGAAAATAGATGGCTGGCATTTCATACCTATGACAGTGTCAATCCATAAACTGGGTGACAGTGTGCCCACCGTCTGAATACAGGAGTAGAAGTAGTTGGCAGGCAGATGGTTACATCTCCCCCATCTCCTGTGAGCTGCACAGGACAGGTTGGAGTCTGGTACTCAAGAGGGTCCATTAGAGAGAGAGAGAGAGAGAGAGAGAGAGAGAGAGAGAGAGCTCCCCTTGCTACATTTTAACCAGATTGTTCTTGACACCTAGCATATGACAGAGGAGAGAGCTTGAATCTCAGCAATCTCTAGTAAGTTTGTAAGAGACACTCTGAGCACGCTTACCGCCGTTGGTTTCGAGAAGATTCTTACATACTTTTCTAGGGTTAGCATTTAAAACCCAGGTCTTTTAGAAATCTGTGGTGTAAGTTGAACATTGACTATTTCTGCTGTATAAAAGCTAGCAAATATTCCTCTAAAAAGTGCACCACTTTGGTAAGAAAAAGTTTCGCACACAAGCAAAAGATAAGGAGTTCTGCTGTAGCCTTTAACTTCAACAAACTTTGCTAATTAATAGAACCGAACTGATTTCATTTCATTTCAGTTTGCTACTAGCTAGCTACAATAGCACTTTCCAAGCAAAGAACTCGATTATTTCATGTTGCTTTATTAATATATTAAACTAGCTAATAGCTTTCCCTGCCCTCTTTATTCCTTCCTCTGAGGCAAAAAACAGTATTTTGCTTTGAAAGCTTCTCTGTCATTCTACAACATAAGCAACTAACAACGGGGAGGGGGGTAAAACTCATGCTACAATTATGTCAGATGAAAAAGAGACAAATAAACATGATTAGAAGCCTACACATTTAACCTCCTAGAGGAAGACAGGGTTGGTCTAGTGGAAGGGCTGAGAGAAATCCAATGGCTGTGCTGCTACAACCAAAGAAAAACAGTTGGAGAAGTGAAAGACTTTCCTGCAGAAACTTGTTGCAGGCGGGTAAGGCGGAAGCATGGATCGCTAAACACTCGAAACGTGTCTTAGGTAGTGAGAGTGACAGCCAGAGTACATCTTTGCTGCCTCTGAGCTGCAGCATCAGCTGAGGTCTGAAATCCCCATGACCTGGTGGTTCCCTGAATACGGGTCCTTCCCTTAGAGCAAACCTGGACACTCGTTTTCTCCAGACCCCATCTGTCTAAGCAGCAGACAGTGTGGACCTGTGATGTCTTCTCTTCCTGAAGCCAGTCACATGATGCACCTCAGTGCACCTTCCTGCACAGGGCACGTCTGAGGCTTCCCCTGAAGTGTATAAACTGGGTTTCTCCAGAGCGCACCAGCAAGTGAACATGCACTAAGATAACTGTTTTCCTGAATGTATAGCCTAAAGATGTGGCCAGAGAGAACATGAAAGATCAATGTGGAGTAGTGAACACAAGACAAGAAGAATGTTTAATTAAAAAGGGCCCAATGTAAATATAAAGCATAACTGACCCAAACCGGGGGTTGTAGGCACTTATGAGAGAACTTAAAAAGAGGGGAGACAACTTGCAAGCTGCTATACTGTACTTAGCTCAGAGGATATTTGTGGTTCCGGGCTTGGGACAACAATCTCTGCAATGGTGTAAAGCTTCTTAGGTACGGACTGCTGGAATAAAAGGCGGGGGGTGCTGAGGGAATAAAGGATAGAGCCAATAATTGTCCATAAGAAGGACTGTGAGTCACCAAGGAGCTTTGTTTGTTTTCCAGCGGAGTCATAAAAGCATCATTCACTTATCTGAATAAACACAACAATACACAAATTATTCCTGCAGAACTCATAAAACATGTATTAGTGACTCCAGTGATAAACAATAGAATTCTAACACTAGAAACGTATTTTCTGTTTTAAAAGTCTGCTTTTTAATCTTCTGCCTACAGTCCTACTTTACGAAATAGCCTTTAAATAAAGACCAAGTGACGGGTAATGGGCTTACTCTTGAGTTGCAAAATCAAGTAATAACACATTTCTCGGCCTCTGGATTTCTTTCCCCTTAGGCTTTACAAATAGTTAAAATGTCTAGCAGAGGAGAAATAAGAGGGGCTGAAGAAAACAAAAATAAACATCACTTGAGCTAGGATATTTTGTTTATTTTATAATGTATCTAAATAGTTAGGGTCATGGAGGGCAAAATACTTCACTGACACTAAACCAAAAATAAAGCAGAGTTGGTCATTCTTAGCTTCAGTAACCACAATTCATTTGTGTCATCACAAAACCTGATATGTCCTAATGTATGGATTTGAACAGCACTGCATTAGAGAACAGTAAATAATGAATCTGGTTATTCCAACCTCTATGATAAATCTGCTATTGATTTCCATGAGATTACAGTTTCATCCAAAAATTTCATCCAAAATGTTGATTATTGATTATTCTTGATTATTTCTCACCTACTGTTGGGAAGTATGCCTTACTGGTTGGATGAGGCTCTGGAGCCCTAAACCAACTCAGTTAATCTGCTTTGAGTTAATCTACCTTGTTCTCCTGGTCCAGCAATTCACCTTTATTTCCACAAAATGGAATATACTGCTGCTCTGTTGATTTATTCAAACAAAATGAAATAATCTTAGGCTGGTTTATTTCAGATACTCCATTTTAGGGTTATCAAAGGTGGCTTTTGCAGTAAATTTTACCTATTTTCCCATCACATTCACCCTTCACAACACCTACTTATCAACCTCATCTTTAATTACATAGTTTGCAAGTGATTATACAAGCACTAAGAAAATAAAAGTTCAAATGAAGTGTTAGTGGGTAGCTGAATATTGCCAGTAAGGTATCTGTCATGGTTGTACAAAGACTAAAAATGGCTATCAGAACAGTTTGCTAGCTTTCTGCCCCTTTCATCTCTACTGCTTCTGGCTGCAAAAACCAGTTCTGCATTCAATCAGCGCAGCTAATTGGAAAACATGATTCTTCTGGTCGAAAGCTATTTGCTTTGCAACAACAGTCTATTAGTGACTATCACGTACTTGCAAAGGATTGCCTGCATTCACAGAGGTTTTGCAACTTTAGATTAAGATTTAGACTTTAGATAAAAGACTTTAAGATAAAAGAGTTTAGAAAATGCTTGGTGTGCCTACTGACTGCCAAGAAGCCTATATGGTTGGGTCAGATGCAGGAGAGAAGATCACATAAAAGGCCTGGGTCATCCGATGGAGCAGGGCACAGTTCTGGTCCCTGGTCTCTGTGGATACACACAGGTGGCCAGGACTTAGTTCAGATCTGATATTGCAAGCCTCATATGACTCTGGAAATGCCTGAAATATTCATGCAACCCTTCCAGCAAATTATGCCGATTTTCAGCATATATGTGTCTGAACTCACTCTTAGGAGAATCACCAAGACATTTTACCCTACGCTATCTAATTCTGCACTGAGCACATTCTTGAATGAAGGAACAGCAAACTTTTGCTTCTATCAAAGCATGAGTAGAAGGTATGGTCCCTTTACTTTCGAATTATAGCCCCTTTTGTGTTATTTCTACATTGGCTAGTCCCAGGACCTCCATGCTAGCACAGCACTTGTTTCTTGTTTTCTACTAGCAGGGTCATTTTTCCAGGGAAGCAGTTACAATTGATCCTGGATATGGCAGCACTGCTGTTGTCACAAGAGGTCTCCATCCTATGAGATCACACTGCTATCCGTAACTGAAACTGTCTGGGCTCTTTCTTGGGAGCCATTGGGAGAGTAGGCAGCCCACCCCCAGCAGAAAGTATGCAGCGGTGAAACACAACTAGTGCTGCAGGGGAGCCCCGAGGGCATCCCGCCACCACTCCAGGGGTGTACTCAGCAGAGCAGTGGCCAGGAAAACAAAACAACAGATGCTGCAACACAAGCTGTATATCTAAAGACAAAAATAACCTCCAAACCAATGTTGGCCCAGGTGTTTACCCTAATCAACTGGGAAACTTTTAACATGCTACAGAAACTGAACATTTACCAACTTTTTGGCTTTTGTTAGTTAAGTAGCTTGTGCTCATTCCCTCAATATGTTTATAAGGTGAAGTATATGTATTATTGTGGTATCGTTAGCAAGTTACTAAAATAGGAAGGTTTCCAAGAGCACCTACGACACCAGAACAAGCAGAGCAAAGCAAAGCAGCGACTGGCAAGAAATGTGTAACAGGTGGCATAAGTACTGTAACGTGTGTGGTCTTTCACAAATTGAAGCCATATGATGTTTTCTAAAGGCTTTCAGAGTCACAGAGCCTTGTGGATGCCCTTGCTATAATATCTCACGTTGGCACTTTACGCCATTTGTAACACAGCAGAGCCACCCCGGGAGCGAAAGGATAGCATAGCTGCTTTCAAAGCAGCTACTTACTGTTCATGCCTCACTCATAGTTTTCTATTAATTGAGCTAATTAATAGCTTCATAGAAGTTACAACAACATAACCACCATGATAGCAAGTCCCACAGCTTGTTGAAAGCAAAAGAAAGATTAATATTTATTTCACAGAGCTTTAAATTAGATTCCAGGTGTGCCTTAACATATGCAGCAACTCGAAGACAGTTCAGGGATGGTCAGTAATATACAAAGCACAGACTAAAGAAAAGCACCTCCAGGTCAGAAAAGACAGAGGATGAAAGACAGTAGCCTGCTCTTCCTATTTCATAAATTAATTTATGTCAGTACAGAATAAGGATTAATTTGCTTCTCTGCTATTCTGACACTTGTAGACTGCAGTAACACAAAATTGCCAGGGTAAGCCGCTTCCTGGCCATACCTTCTCATAGATATGCGTTTGTTCCTACCTCCTCTAGCCTGAAATACTCTTTCTTTCACTCACCCCTAGCACGAAGCAGTCATAACACCAGGCCAACTTGGGTCAGGACAAAACCCAGCCCACAGAGGTGAAGCACCAGGTAATCACTGCAATTAGCATCGCTGAAGTATAGACTTCAGCTGAGCTGATCCTGGCTGGCTCAGTCACATGAATCGGTGCTCAGAGCAAAAGCAGGATCAGCGAGAGCTGTCTGAAGTGCTGTAAGGGAACAGCTCTTACCTCTTGTTTGAAACATTTGAGGAGGAAGCAGGAGCAGGCCTGTCAGAAACAAGGCCAAAGAAAGGCAGAAAAAACTCAAAGCTGTGAATCAGACTGCGCATGCTGGCCTTCTTCACGTTAGCTGCCAGCATGTGCACTCGCAGCAAGTCATGCAATATTTGTAAGCTGGGAATGTTTTGGGTGAACAGCTTTAAACTGTCCTGTCAAAGCTGTGCCTTCGGTTTGGCATAAGGAGTCCAGAGAAAGGGTTAACGAATTCCTCCTCACGCTAGCTGAGACCCAAACTCAGGACTGCTAGGAAGTGCCACAACGCTGTACGAAGCAGCGAATCCCTATGGAGAGCCTTGTTACATTCATAGGAAACTTCAAATGTTAATGTTCACACTGAGAGAGTTAAAGCAGGCTTTAAACTTCCGTCAGTTTATTCTTCTTGCAGAAATAATAGGGTAAAATAGGCAACTAACTGATTGTACATACTTTTTTACTTTATAGACCATTAGCTGCACTGTTAGCTGTCCTCTGACCTCTGTTTCATTAGTACCTAACTCTTTGAAGGCTGTTTACTAATTTTACAATCTGATCCTTAATAAATTGACCTCTCTTTCGCAAATTTCTCCTAATCACAAATTTGAGGTGGTATCTGACCGAACTGAACGCAAGCTTCACAGACTCCGCTTCAAGCTTTTGGTGTTATAATTTCCAGAGGCAGCTAAAACTACCTTGAATATTGCTCTATCACCATGGCTCATAAACCAGCACATCTACAGAAGAGCAAGTATTTCACAAAAGATATTTCTCAGTTGCTGTTTTTAATTTCTTAGTAGCGGCAATCTTTTGGTTTAGCATTTTTCTCTCTCTTTTTCCCCCAAAAATGGGCATTTGCTCTCTCTAACTAAGGATCTCACTAAACACAATAAAAGAAGCGCCTACTACAAATCTATGTAAAACAATACCAGTGACCCTGGGATGCTCTTCTCCCCATTCCAATATCACAAAATAGATTAAGTTTAGCTATCTGTTAGAAAAGATTCTGTAAGAACAGGCTCTTCCTTTACCGTGCAACAAATAAAAATCTGAGCTTCAATTGATCACATTATATATATATTGTATGCTTAATTATAGCAATTGTCAATTTAGCAGCCTGAAATAGCCTGTTAGATAGTGATTACCATTCTTCAGATTTTTCTTAAGAATAAAAAGAAAGTCATGCTTAAAAAATACTGCTTTCCATTTCTACAGTACCCAGAAAGATAAGAGTGCTTTGTAAGCACTAATTCATGACATCTTCATGAGGTCACTGCTCTTAACTTTGGTACAGGCAAGGAAACATCAATACATGCTCACTGGATTTAAAAGATTGTTTACAAAATGTTTTTTCATCAGAAAATACTGATTCATCAAAATATAAAACACTCATGGGAAAATCAGTTTTGCCTCCAAATTGGTAAGTTGTGAAAACATCTCATTTTTGACACTTTTAAGTGTGAAGATGCTTATTGTCAGTTTAATTGATTTTTGATTGTGAAACTTGAGTCAGTTTATTGTAAAAAAAAAGAAAAAATAAATATTGAAAATATTTCCCAATTATCGGAATTAAAATATGTTCTATCAGAATTTGATAGACCATAGTTTTATTTTCAAATTTTAATCATCAGCTTAATGGGTTTTTTTTAGATTGAGTTTTTTTATTTGTTTTCCTAATTTGGCTTGTGAAATATTTATTTGTAAACTTGCAGAACCTCATAGGAGACTATACCGTGCCCACTCAACTCTATTTGTTGACATGACTAGATGTTCCTGAGTTGTCCATCAGCAAGAGTGACTGACTGAGTCTAGGACCTCTAGATCAGAAGGTACAATTTTCATCATCCAGCTCCAGTGGAAGGAGCTGCACCAGCCTTTCTGGACAGCGTGTGGAAGGCAGAGTAACTCATTTTGCATTTTTCTGCTGAGACAAATGAAAGAAGATCTGAAGATAGGGCACAAGCCCAGCTCTCTGGAGCTCTGTCTTAAGCTCTTACTCCTTCAGCCAATGTTTTAGCATGATAGTATCAGGGAAACCAGATACAGAAAACTTTTTTGTTCTTCCTGCCAGCTCTCTGTTAACCCCTAAGCCCTTTGGATTAGGAATATAGTTAATTTGTGTGTCTCATACATTGTTTGTTGACTTCCAAGTCATTCTGCAATGCTCCTTTCTGGGAAAGTGAGCAGTAAGGATTGACTTTAGGGGAAACTTAGTTTGACAAATGTGGGAGGTTTTCATGTTTGGAAAAAATGTTCCAATTATCTTGTGATTACTTTTTTGTACACATGCCCAGAGATCTGGCTATGAGCCCACTTAGAACTAATTAATAAATACATTCAGGGCTCTGGGTGTTTTAAAGGCAAATTTAACCCACTCTGTGGTTCATTATATAGGCTGTAGAGTGGAATGGCCCACTAGTCACACATCATTTTGTAATGAATACGGTAGCTAGGAGATGGAATTCTCTTGCTTTACTTTGTAGCTCTAAGTCCTCGCCCTGACGTACATTTTAGATTTAGAAAAAAATGCCACTCTTAGCGAGGTCGTTGTTAAAAGCTCATCAGTGGCCCTGCCTTTTATGTGTGCCTCTCTTTGTGATGTGTCTTCATCAGCAGTGGTCTGAGTGATGCTTATTAGCAGCTGCAAGTCTGCCAGTGCCCTCAACACTCTCCAGCATCAGATTCCTCGCTGGTGCAAGATTGCTCTCTTTGCTTTACTCTTCTTTCTTCTCTTCCTTCCTCACTGGAGGCAATCATCCTGAGGTGTGACACCCTACCCACTGCTGCCTTAGTCAGAGAGCCCTGGGATCTATTAAAATACTGTTATAAATCATTGTTATTAGCCAACTGACTCATCTTACAGCACTGAGAAAGAATCTCTGATCTTGTGAGTGCTCTGTGGCTCACACAGAGAGCACCAGGGTGTTGATGAATCCTCATGGAATCCTTATCTCGTTTTTTTAATAGTAAAACTCAACCTATGTTTTACTCATGCTGTTTATATAGCTAATCAAAGTAGGTCAGGAAAGGCGGAAGACAGCACCAGGGCTGCCTGAGAAACATAATATTTGTCAGAGAGTATTAACTCAGCCTCTCTCTTTCAGGGAATGATAGATGAAGTGTGCCTGAAACTCTGTTTAGATTATGTGAAGTAATGCACTGGTGGTTACATTCATCCTAAGCAAATCATTTTCACTCACTTGAGCTGCCTTATGAAATTTTCCAATAACACTTTAGGCAGCCTGAAACAAAATGAAGTCTTCACAGGTCTCTCATGCGGGAGTTCCTTTTGGAGCCCGCTTGTATAAAGAAAGACAGATTAAGAAAGCTCTATGCATAAAATAAATGCAGGCCCTAGGCCAAAGCTTGGATCAATATCGGGATCAAAGTTTGGGAGGTGCCAGGGCCGAAGCCCATTTCCACTGTAAAATGGTAAAGTCAGCAACAGAGAGCCTGACATCAAAGAAATCACAATAGCCCTTTATGAAAGGACTGACCTTCTTGGAGGCCCTGAAAAGCTTTTGTGTTTGAGCAGAATCACCTAGGAGAAGGGGAGCTGCCAGCTATCCTGCTCTGGAGGAGGAATCAGTGAAGGGCTCTGTCCCTGGTGTGAATTCCTCCCTCACCTGACTAGCATAAGCCACGAGGGAATATTCAGAGTGGATGCATCTCTTTGGTGCCTCAGTGTGAGGACCAAGAGGGCTGTGGGCCTGCCAGTCCATCAGGTCGAGAAGCTCTTGAGGAAGAGAAATTAGCCAGTACTCTCAGCCTTTTCTTCCTCATGAGAGCATGATAGCACAGTGAGACCGGCACCAGGCCACATAGCAGGAAAACAGAGGGGCTCTCAACCAGCCTGAGCTAGCATAGAGACCTATTCGTTCTGTTTCACAAAGTGTAAGTGAAAGGATTTCTCTAACAGAGAAGACCAGCTTAAGCATATCTCTACTGAAGTCCAAGGAATCTTACTAGGGACAATTATGGCTTTCTCAGTTTAATAGTTACCCAGAGATATATTTCATCTGCTCTCAGGGCCAACTCTAAGCTGAAGTGAATGTATTTGCTTAAGTTTAATATTTTTTTAGGGAGGAGTGCTATAATTTTCAGGAGAGGAATGCAATTAGATGAAGCCCAACAATGTTTCTGCTAGCAGGCATATTTTTAAAGGAAGAAAGAGCTTTGCCTTTATCTGTTTTAAAAAAGACCTTTTGTTGACATCAGTTCCTTCTTTCTCACATGATATGGCTGTTGCAATTAGGAGTGCTGGGATTAAGAAAGAAGTCCCATTTGAAGCTTTTCAGAAAAAACTTTGAACAAGAGGGGGAAACCACTTAAGTCAGCTGCTTCTGTGCATGTCTTTTTTTGTGCTATGAAATATGACTTCAAAGAAAACCCTTCTGTTTCCATTTCAAGGTCTTTTTGTAAGGAAAGAAAGATAGGCAACCAACACTGGAATGCTGCCTCCAGAAGATTTATTGGAGGTCTTGAAGGGCTCAGTAAACTAGGAAGGTAATTTTTGTATCCTACTGCACTCAGGACTGATTTAATTTTGTGTCAGCTCTGGAACTGCAACCAGAATATGAGCTGTGAGTTTATAAATTGCTCCTCAGAGTGCCTGACCTTGCAGGGGAGGGGAAACTGGAAGGAGTTAGAAGATAAAGAGATCTTGCGCAGCTGATCAGATACATTTCACTGGGTTAGCTGAGCCCTCACTTGTTCCGCCTTTCACCTCTGAAGTGTTCTCACTTTGACAGGATGCCAGTCTTGTCGGTCTTTCAGTCTTCATCCCACAAGGGAGCCATTGTCCATCAGGGTAGGTCTGAAATTTGGACTGGATTTTTTTTAAACAGAGGACACAGTTACTGCAATGTTACCTGTACCACCAACACAGGAGCTGGAACTTGTATTAAGAGGAATTGAGTAGCTTTAAAAAAACCTATATGTGTTTGTAGTTGTACTACTACATTATAGCAGTATAGTACACTATAGTAATAGTATTATTGAGTATTTTTTATTTGGATACTATAACACACCCAAGTTGTGAACAAAATGTTTACGGGTAGAAAATTTCATCCAAACCGTGGAAAAATATCTTAACTGGTTGATTATTCTTTGAAAGGCAATGCCAGAAATCCTATCATGAGAGTCACTTAAAAATAGATTAGACAAAACTCTTGAGAATGTATTTTGAAAAGCAGTCTTATTCTGGCAAAAATTAGAGAGAAAACAAGCTAATAACACTGTAGCATTTTTCATTGTTCGGTTCCAGGTCAAAAATCTCAGATTCAAGTCTCAGATTCAAGTCATGAAATGTGTGCAGTCCATTAAATACCACTAGAATCTAAGTTTCGTTTCTAAAGAAATTTTATTTAGAATAAATTGTACTTTCTTGGTGTTAAACCATTCCTACACATAAGATATAAGCTATAGAGTGATTGGCCTTAAAACCAGTTCAACTACCTGAGATTGATATAAATGTTACACTGTAGCTGCAGTGTTTCCAACAGTAAATCTCTGCAATAAACACAAAGAAATTTAAATAATAACACATATACCAAAATAACATTGTCCAACAGCAGAGGCAATTAACACCACCATGTAGCAGATTCTCCACTTGGTGGCTGTATAATGTAAGACAGCGATTGTCAAATGGCAGCTCCTGGTCTGTGGCAGGCTAGCTGGTCACATACTGCTGAGTCCTAGCCTCGTTTCCATCTTAATTTTTTGCTAAAATAAAGTCAACATATACCACAAATGCTTTCCCAATATCAGCTTACCATGCAAGCAATCATTGCTGACCAGGAATGCTATGCAATCAAAAATGGAAAGAGAGGTGATCCATGAAATGCGCTGGTAAGACAGAAAAACTGAAACCCCCCTGTTATATATCAAATCAACAAAGCCTTACTGTATTATATACAGTTCATTAATAAATGTCATGTGTGATTAGCATTGGTAGAGCTGTTAGGGGATTTTTTTTTTGCCTTCCTATTTGCAACATTGTCCATTTCAGCCGTCATTCATTCTCTTTTGAAGGAATAATCTTAAGGCCAGGTGAGAGAGAGAGAGTGTATTATCTGATTTGCTGGCATCTTGTTCATTCACCACTGGTAGCTGGATGCCTGGAAGGACTGGGGCAGAATTTTCCAAGGAGCAACGTCTCCACATTGAGATATTTCACTGAAATGGGAAATTACCTTTGAGAAACAACAGAAAATGCAACAAACCCCACACATTCCACATCTTTATGGCATCAGACTCTGCATTCCTGGCTGCAGAAGCATGTGGATGTGTTGTTCTCTCCTTCATCTCCCCAGTCTCCATTTTGTTCCATCTTATTTGATTTTCATCATCGCTTATTGTTCCCTTCTTCTTTTGGGGGGGGGGGTGGAGGAGTGGGGCAGTTGTGCTTTGTAATAATCTATTACAGCACAACAGAGCAGTCTGTAAGGTCCACAGTCTAGACCACTGTGAAGTGTACTCAGTCTGGAAATCCCACCTCAGATATTCCATCAGATATCATCTGGTGACATTTTCGTATTCAGTAGACTATAGAAAACAATAGAGATCAATAGATCAGCATTTTTCCCTGTCAGTTCTCAGCCTTTACATGGGAAACTGATCATTCAAGTCATTGGTAGAACCAACTGAACCCCTAACTGAAAAAGCAAATAATCCTAGCAGGAAACCATAAGGAAGGTTTTCATTATGTGTATGTCTCTGTACGCTAAACATCCCTGGCCTAATCAGAAGTTACAAATATAGAAGCTACTGAAAACTCTGGAATGTTTAGTCTAAAGGAGATGACACAAAGCCTAAAGAGTATTGTTATAGTTGAACAATCAACAGCTTATAGCGTGGCTAGAGACCAGGGTTTCCATGTCGACACACAAGCTAAACAGAGCTGCTCACCTCTGAATAGAGGACTGATAGCCAGTCCCATCTGTGATCCAGCCTTTGTTTTCATGACCAGTACTTAATTCCAGATGGGGACTTCACAGGTGTCTTCTTGTGTGAGAAGGCTGAACAGTTAAGCTATAAACTGTGAAAATAAAATTCCCAAAAGAACATCAGAAAAACAAACAAGCCAGCAGTAGGTGTAAGTTTAGCATTTCCACCCTCTCTTACTCCATCCCGTTTTGCATCATCTGAAAGGGATCAAGAGATAGAAAACAGCCCTGAAAACCCTGTCCAGGCAGAGGGGATACTTCAGTAAAGATACTTTGGAAGAAATCCTAAGTAACCCCATGTGGCACTTTGGACAGAGGGGCATGGGAGCTACATCTCTAGGGCTTCACCTGTTGACCGTGCTCCCTGAGAAATCCCAAAAGGTCAAAAAACAGCCTTGTGGTTTCACAAGGAAGCAGAAAGGAAAGAGTAATGCTCACTGCCTAGTTCACCCTCCCACCCAAAAGGGTTTATCAAGATGTGAGAAATAGTCAGCTGGATTTTGAAGCTGTTGTGTTGCAACAGCTGCTTTTGGAACCCCTCTATTGACGCTGGGTGTTGGCATACTTCCTTTTGGCCGGATTATTAATGATTTGCCCTAAATGAAAGCATCAGGCATAACTTTAGCCTGAAAAAATGTTGCCGTTGCTAGATATGCAGAACCCTGAAGTACTGCAGAAAAGTCCCTCCAGTCAGCAGCCAAATAAAATCTCCACATTCCCTCTAAACCAGATCTTAGTGCATTACACTTACTGCCCCTTTCTGCCTATCTATACACAGGCTCATTCCACAAAAAGTGCGATTTTTCTCCGCTGCTTATCTACAGTATCCACAACTGGCACGTTATCATAACAGCTACTGTTGCACGCCCAGCTCTGAAAACGTATGTCTCTGGTGTAAATGCTATTGCATCTGCAAAATTAGGGGGATTATCTGTGCTGAAGCTAGAAATAACAGAGCTTTGGATATGTGCACTGAAATCAATAGCGTATCAATGCACTAGAGAATTATAATTATTGTTGTTGTTACTTTGGAATAACGTTCATGCTTAAATAATATCACTCGGAGACAAAGCAGCCGAGGTGCTGTTTCTGACAATTTTGGTATTGTGTCTTAATATCGGAATTAATACTTCCATTCATATTTACAGCTGTTATGCTCTAGAGAACATGCTGAGCTAATATGTTTTTGCATGTAGCAGGATTAAAAATGATGATGCTTAAACTGAGATATAGCTTGATATTAGCTATGATCTCCCATCACATTTTTTCTGGCTGAATAGGAGTTCAGCAAACAGAAGACCTTTAATGGAAGTGGCTCTGGTGGCTATCACTAGGCATTGACTGGCACTGATTTTACGCACTTCACTGATTGCATATGTGCTTGTTTATTTTCAGGGATGTTTGCATAGGATTTATGCCTCTTCAAATATTGCGTGCTTAAAATCAGAAGCTGCATTGAGGACTGACCTATGTGCTGAAAGCTTAAAGAGGTTTATCCAGAGAGTAACATATTAAAATATGTTTTCATTTCAAACATATTAAAATATCTTTTTCATTTTTATTCTTTACTTTTCCACAGTGTGATTACTGCTTTGTATCTGCTGCATGAGTAACTCAGAGCAAGTGGCCCTGTGCACAAAAAGAAATATCTCACAGCAGTTTGTGAAAGAACTACCAAAATCACCCTGCTGTTGTCATATTTTTCCAAATTTAGCAGGTACTTAGATAGTGTCCTCCCCTCACCATTTGATTTCTCCAGTGTAACTTGTAGAGTTCTAAAATGAAAGTTTGCTCTGGCAAAAATCACATGCTGTTAAGTCTTTAAACAATTTCTCACTTGTCTCTGTAGTCTTAGTATTTCAGTATTCATGTACACATTTTTCTTCCCAATATGAGCAAAAATACTCCATTATATTCTGGCCACTTTTCTCACCTTGGCACCTTAGCAGTGCTGTTCATTATAAGAAGCTTTCCTAAGTGGTTCTGATAATCATTAAGTATTTTCATTAAAATGAATCGTGTCAACTACATAATGCACAAAAATGCCAACATATAAATATTTTGGAAGAAGGAGGGGAAGCGCTTTAAAAATCCTCTGTGTATTTCTTGGGATCTGAATCGTTATGATTTTCCTGTGAGCAAGATGAAAGACTTTTAGCTGATCCTAAATGGATCTTATTTTTCTTTCGAACTATTCCCTGTTGTTTATTCACAAATATAACAGATCATTGGATATCTTGGCATACTATTATTCACTGAGAGGACGAAAAGTCCCAGGAACGCCAAGGGATTATTGTAACAGTATAATTAGCCTGCAGACAGCTCTGTGCTCAACAGCTTTCAAAAGCTCTTGTATCCATCTCAGTTACCAAAGTAATTAATTAAAGGCAGCTGCAGACTAGAACAACTGTTGCAAAAAATGTGTTGCCATTTGCTTTTCCTGCTCACTTCTAGCCAGTAGGAGAAGAGGAAGTCACGTAGGACCAGTTACGACAGCTAAGTACCGTCTGCTTTGCTGAGTGGCCTGAAATCCTGTTGAGTTAAGTAGGAGAGAGGGGCAAAAGCATCTGTGTAGCACAGCACTTACTGAAGCCAATTCATGCCCACAGCAGGGGTGAATTTTTTAAAATCGTTGCTAGTCTCATGTGACTATGTCCTGGAAATGACCTAAGGAGGAAAAGCCCTGAGGAGCCTTGCCAAAACTCCTGTGTCATGTCTTTTTTACACGGTGTTAGAAATAAAGTACATAAGTGGGAAAAATGGAATAACTGAAGCAGTCTGAGTTTGGAAGGGAACTGGCAGAAAGCTGGAGCAGGTGACTTTAATACTTTCAAATGTTCCTGGAAGCAAGTGGTGCTGAAAAAAATAAATACTGGAAATGGTGCTGTCTTCTCAACTGCTAGATGTGGCAGGCTCAAAGGTGCTGGGGATATACTGTAAATTCCATTGGGAAAATAAAAGAGAAAGCAAACTGCTCAGCAAAATCACTTGAAACACTCAAAAATATTGCAGTCCATGGAAGAAACTGGCTTTGAAAAGGTACATTTTCTTTACAGGAAGCCAGCTATCGGGCCAGACAATTGAGCATTATATGGCAGAGTTCTATAATAAAAGTATCGTGTAAATGTGAACACTTAACACACAGACAAGCTGAGCAATACTGGGCAGCCATGTTATTCTTTCCTTTTAATGGCCTATACCAGCCAAAGATAGCAAAGACTGCGAAAAGAAAGTAACCGTACTGCTAACCATAGCCAGTATTAATCTGGGCCTTAGAGGCACAAAGTAGATTTAAAGACCTGAGGAGTGAATCGCATTGTGTTTGTTGTCTCCTCCTATATCAGCCAATTTTCCAGCAGAAAATATAGCAGATCACAAGAAGCAATGGTTAAGCTAAAAGAATTTTTTAAAGTGTGCCTGGAGATGCATGTGTGCTGTCACAGTTTTCCCTGTTTCATAGTGTCAAATGGCCTGCTACAGCACAAAATATTTTATGACCTGTGTGAGCACTTTTCCACGATATGCCAGCACAGTCAAGGAATAAGGAAGCGCCATACCCAGGGTCTGGGTTAAGTGTTTTTTCTTTTCTTTTTTTTTTCTTTTCTTTGTTTGAAATGTGTTCTATGGCAGGGATTCTGGTTTATAATGAAAAAGGGATTTATCCTGGAAGGGGAAACCATTTATCCTCTCAAGACAGAGGTTGTGCAATGTGTGGGATGTCATCGCCCATGTCCCATCCAGCTTTTTTCATTCTCTGCGTGATGATGGAGGTCTTGCCTGCTTGCTCTGAATGAGTCAGGGAGCATAATGAGGTTTCCAGAAGTACGGCTGGAGCTTAGGGCTCTTTCCAGACTCTTCCAAAGATATTTTAAGGGCAATCTAGACACATATACTTATTATGAGCTCCTGTGCAGACATGAAGCTGAAAGTTACAGTTTTAAACTGCAATATTTGGAAGTAAATGTATAGACTGAAAATAAGCATTTGAAAGGTCTCTGGGTCTCATACACATAAAATATTATGTGTATGAGGTGATGTGCATTGAAGTCTTGCCTTTTGTCTCCTGACAAACAGGCCTATGAGAAAGTACAACGTTGTTCACTGGTGAACAAAGGCTATCACAAACGAGATGTTTGGCTGGTAACGCTTGAAACAAAACATGGGGCTGGGACTGGCCATATATTACCTATATGATCTATTACAAAAAACACTGAAATCCATTGTATTACTGGAGATGCCCAGAGAACACAAAATTAACTAATAAGGAGGAAAATAAATAGGCAAACTAGGCAGAAGAATAAATGATAACCTTTAGCAAGATTCTTCAGTGAAGCAAGCTTTCTTTCTAAATATTTTAATCTCAATGAATAGCTCATATACAAGTTATACCATTTTGGCTTTTGCTAGGTATGGGCATGGGCAGCAGGAAGGCAGAGTGCCAGCTACAGCACACCGATGCCTCACACCTTTTCTGAGCTCCTGCAGTGGTGTAGCTAGCAGGAGCACGATGCTCTCCTCTTTCCACCCCTCGAGATGCCACGAGCTCTGGCAGAAATGGGGACAGAGCAATTTCCGTATTCTTCAGAGCATAGATCCTGCAGTTCTCCAGGCCTTTCTACAAGCAATGTTGATAACTCGTGTATTCCTCCTTGCTCTACGTTAAAAAAAGTCTGTATCAGATTTGTGGTGATTTGCACTGTTACAATGTCATTTATGGACTCTCTGTAGATTTTAATGTGCAC
The DNA here is from genome assembly GCF_040807025.1 of Struthio camelus. Taxonomy (NCBI): domain Eukaryota; kingdom Metazoa; phylum Chordata; class Aves; order Struthioniformes; family Struthionidae; genus Struthio; species Struthio camelus. The sequence goes on from NC_090943.1 coordinate 130,174,878, forward strand.
AGCAACTTCTTTACAGGATGTGGTAAGAGTCCCAGCTATCTTACAGTGTTTCTCTTCAGTCTAGTTAATAAAGTCATATCCTGTAGGCTTAGGATAGTAACTCCACGGCTCTTTGTTCATTATCCCTCATGTTCCTCCTTCATTTGTATGTAACTGCACCACATTCTAAATGAAGGACCCTATTAATTCTATTTTTTTCTCAAAGTCTATAGGTTTGACCAGTAGCCAGTTTCCAGAGTTTATTTTCCAGAGTCTCATACATGCTGTTTAGGTGACAGTTTCTCTGCCAGATACTCTCACTGCACCTTCACAGTGCTCCAGTGGCTTGCTGACTGTAACCCATCATTACGGTTCTTTCACTGTGGCAGGGAAAGCTTGATTCCCAGCCCAGCCTTTCTACTTTCCTCTGTTGCGCTGCAGCCTATAAAACCTCCTGCCTCTCTGTTTTGTCCTGGATCAGGCTAAGTAGTGTGGTGGACAATTATTGGACCTCAGTATGTGCAGATGTGGCATACCTCCTCAGGAAAATTTCATCTTAGGTCTGCAATGGAGGGAGATCAGAGAAGGGGCACACTGTTCATCTGTCTTTTCCTTTTTAAGTCTCTGTGCCGCCAGAGAGCCAGCAAACAGAAGGCAAATGATCTGTCTGCCGAACGTCTACAACAACAATGGGTAATGAGTGTGTCACTGTTGGTGGTTTTCCAGTTTCTGCTGTAGAAATCAGCTAAGTAAGCAGGGATCGGGAGGAGATTGAAGAGAAATTCCACCTATAATTTTAAAAGACATGTTCTCTTTGTCCTATCTGAGCTTCTCTACCTCTTTGGTTTTTTTCTAGTTTTTTGATCTGAAGTCAACAGATGGACTCCTTCTCTATCCCATGCAATAACTGAGACTCATTAAGATGTTGTTCTTAACTGTTCTTGATTCAAATACTGCAGAAATCTGAGTGAGATACCAGGCTCTGCGTATAATTCAACATTCCAATTCAACACTGAACTGAGGGATTCCATGTTATACTCTACCAGACCTGTCTGCTAATCTACAGTTTTATCAAAAGGCTGCTTTGAACAATAGCAAATTTGATATACATTTATTCTTTTATACTTAATTATGAATGTAGGAACACATGTTATGGCAAATAATGTCGTTCTTACTGAAATGTTTCTGTAAAACGCTTCAATGAGAAGGGACCAACATCCAAATGTTACTTGGCAACTGGATATGCCAGCAGCAGTGGAGAGTCCTACTGATACTGATTTAACATTATTTCCCACAACAGACCCTCGTGGATCCCACTGACATTGCAGCATGCAATGGGCATATGCAATGAGCAAAACAGTGGGCACATTCTGGATTTGACCTGCCTGCTGAGGTTGACAGCTGAAATGGAGGTTACAGTAGGTCTTCTGACATGCAGGGTGTTTCAGATCACCCACCTTGCCCATACAGGCTACAAAATGGCTCTGAAATGGAAATAGCTGTTAACAGCTCTTGACTTGGTTTGAACCAAAAGTCAGAGAAAAAGGCTGCAGCCCTCCAAGACCAGGCTTTCACTTCACACGTTTAGAAAACAGAACAATGAATTCTAAAATATTACCGATGAATTAGCTGCAAAAGGTTCAGCTCAAATTTGCATTTAATCAACGTTATTTGACTTAACCCAAATCCCTTAACAATAGAACCCAAGCCAAAACTGGTATACATATATCAGGCCTGTTAGCTCCGTACTGACAATTTGTGTAACTTTCTGCTTGTAATTAAGGTGAAAAAAGAAAATATTGGGATGGATCCTCGTTGTTTTAGTCCTATTCTGAATGCAACTCTGTAAGGATTGTCCCCATTCCATTATGCAGCAGCTTAATTGCAGGTGTTTTTTAACGTAGAGCAAGGAGGAATACACGAGTTATCAACATTGCTTGTAGAAAGGCCTGGAGAACTGCAGGATCTATGCTCTGAAGAATACGGAAATTGCTCTGTCCCCATTTCTGCCAGAGCTCGTGGCATCTCGAGGGGTGGAAAGAGGAGAGCATCGTGCTCCTGCTAGCTACACCACTGCAGGAGCTCAGAAAAGGTGTGAGGCATCGGTGTGCTGTAGCTGGCACTATTTTTGACTTTTGTTCTTTTCCAGGTTGTGGAAGACATATAAAAAAATGAGGAGAGCATGGTAGGTAGGTTGGTCTTTTTAGAATGTTTTGATCTAAATTTGTCAGACGAGGTTGGATTCTCTTAAACATTCTCATTAATAGATTTTTTTTTTCCTCTATCAGTGTATATAGGATTTGATTTTCTCTGCAGTAAAGTCGTGAGGTCTCAGTGCAGGTTAGGACCTGGTTGCATTAAGTACCATATAAACATGTTTTGGGAGATAGACCCTCACACATTAACCTTTCATATTAACAAGGTAAGACGGAAAAAAGATAGGTAAGAAAGTACAGAACGAGAAAGAAGAGAAGAAGGTGTACTATACAGAAATAGAAAAGGGTGGAACAAAAACAAAGGGAGGTCAAACGTCTGCTAGAAATCACCCAGGAAGTGTGTCAGAGTCAGAAATTAAAAACAGATCTTCCCCATCCTGATCCTGCAGCATGTGACCAGGCTGACTACTGCAGCGTTTACTGTAGAATATAAGATTTTTTTGGATGACTTTTGCCAGCACTGAATGCTACATGTGTCCCAGATAAAACTTTGTGAAGACTGCAATCTTGGCAGAAGGTGTGCTTTCTTGAAAGTGAAATTTTGCGTCCTTTTTCCATATATTCTCAAAGAAATCAATTAACCAGGCTGTATTTCAATCAAGATGTTGCTGCTGTTCACAAAACAGCTTAGGCTGTCCTCTCGTAGTTTCTGTTGTCAACAGGCCCCTTGATTGAAATACAGTCTTGAAATCCACCTCTTTCTTTCAGACTGCAGTATATATTATTCTTGTAGTTTTTAAAGACAGCTGTGTGAATTAATGAACTGATCTGAGAATCGAGGTTGGCCAAGAGCGCCATTTAAAAGTCATATAGATGACCTCATAAAAACAGCAAAGAATGCTTACAGCTTGCTTGTAAAACAAATCTATTCCTTAATAACTCAAAATGCCCACATAATTCAGCACACATTTTAACCCAAGTGATTGCTTCATAAGAGAAGATGAAAATTTCCCATGAAAAAGACATTTAACCGGTACAGGCAACTATAAACTTTAATTGATATTTCACAGTATGTACAAGTTTGCTCTCCAGGGAGTGTAGAATATCATTTTTGCACCTGCACTCTAACTGCAGTCTTATAGTATTTCAGCCATTAAACATTTTTCATTAAAGCACTTCATATAGAATTAGTATAATCTGATTTTAACAAAAGCATTCTATATATAGGTTTTTCACACCATATTAGTGCAGAACTGTTAGAACTGGAGAAGCACGATTATGCAGGCAAACCTCAGGCTTCAGCCTACCAGCAGGAATAGGGGTGGTCTGTACTCAGAGCACCATATTTGTAAAACATATTTATGATAATATACTTGACTGTATCCCAGAAGAAAGGTATTTCGAATAAATTAGTTTTTTTCCACAATAATTGCTTTTTTGCGCTAGATTTCCCCAAAGAAACTGGGAATCTAGTGAAATAGCAGTGTATGGTATAGCAGAATGATATCACATTCTTTACAACTTCCATCCTCGGCAGTCATAAAACCTAACAGTAGAAAGGGTGTTTGCATATTGGGCAGCAGAGGGAATATTTTTGGTTGGCTATAACTTAGCAAATCTGCAGAAATATTTGTCTTATGGTTTGTATTTTATAGCTGTTATCTAGCTGGCAATCAGAGGTGAACAGCTGTGCAGTTTTAAGATGTATGATTTTAAAACAATGAACTGGAGGCCTTGCTAAACGGTTCAAATTAGATGTGGGTAGTAGCAAACATCACAGGACTTTTCACCTTGTGTTTGCGACAGAGGCTGTAGTTAAAAGTGCTCTACAAGCTCAGTGAAGGTAGCACCTCCTTAGTCATTTGTAAGAGACCCTTGAGAATATCTGCAGCACAGAGCTAAGTTTTCCTTGAAAATATTTTCTGGGATTCTGCTGATCTTTTGCATGCAGTATTTCCCTCAGATGGCTCTGGCAGGCCATCACCCCAAAACACTTTCCACTTCAGAAAGCCAGACTTCATGCTCATTGCTGTCCCTACATTTGACAATGATTTTACTGTTTGAGCAAGTGGGTGGGCAGACAGATTAGCTGGAAAATAGAGAAAATAGGATACTGTATTTTCAGAGGAGGGAGAATCCTGCCTGGGTTTCAGAATCTACACCAAAAAATATAATACAGATACCGCAGGTTCCCAAATGCAGGCAGCCCCCTTCACGTGACATGTCTGAAAAGTCCATATGTAGAAACTCGAAGCGATATACAGCTCAGTTTCACAAAAGCCAGTAAATGACAAATTCTCAGCGTACACAATCTAGGATTTGTATAGGACTGCAGGGAATGGTGGTATGCCTATATCTGTGATGAAAATATGAGACATGGCTTGTATTTATTAGCAGTACAGGGAGACATGATTATTTGCAAAAAAAACAATTCTCTCCTTACCCCATGGGCTTACAGGGAAGGTGTCTGAAGGTGTGACTGATTGACTTTGAGATAACTAGCTTCAGACCTCACACAAGAATGGCTTTATGCAAGGTCTGTTGCCCATTAGACAAATATAAACTATAGTTTAGGATTCAGAAAATCCCAGCAAACAGTATACAAACGCTACATCAAAAACATTTTGGAGGAAGCTGTGGCATAATTTCCCATCTGACCATTTCTGCCATCATTTATTTTCTTCCGAGAACATCACCTTGTTCATGATGGGGAACTGGTTAGACCCATGCTTGCACCACTAGAGATAGTCAGATAACTAAGGTGTTCTTCCTTCCATCGTCCTGAAAAAGATGGGTTTTACTTTGGCAGCCACAGAGGCTGTGAGTAAACTCTTATTTTGCTCTGGGTTTAGTACTAGATAAACTACGGAAAGTTTAAACTTTCAAGTGAGCTTCTAAAACATTTTGAGATAGAAATCGCTAGCACACAGTAAAATGTGCAAAAATAGTCCATGGGATTGCATGACAGAGTGTCAGTTGTGCTTTCATTTTCAACATTTTGTTTCTGGGCTTGCCCCACTCAAGTGAATACTAAGCAGACAAAAGAACCCAGGCTTCCCTATGAGTCAAGCAATTTTGCTCACTGAATAAAAAATTAATTTTGATTAATGTTATCAAGGCTGTGAATGGACAGATGATAGTGCCCAGCTTGCCAAGAGAAAAGGCAATATATTAGTCTTATCCTCTTTTTTGTTTTTACATATTCTGACAATCTATTTATTCTTCAGCAACACTCATGCCATGTTTCCTATCACGTTAGCATTTTGGTAGCAATTGCCTTTTTTAGCTGAGTTTTTAATTGGTTTGTCAAGAAGTGACACTGCTAGGAACTGAAATGGTTTATTCAACATGGTAGATAGGCTGAACTTAGGATACTATTCATATGATCTAACTTAGGAACTACAATGCGAGGCTATGCCTATGCTTCAGATAAAACCCAGGGAGTTTTGAATGTACACCACAGTATTGATCCCACACTGATCAGTTCACTGTCCCGGAGTTCCTGGACTGCTCTGTATGTGTTTTGCAGACTAACAGAAATATATCATACTTGTGAGAATTTTTTTTCTTATGTTGGCCCAATTTTCCCTTTATAGGACATAGTGAAGTTAGACCTTTAAAGCAAATCTGAGGCTAACCCAAACAAGAAGTCTGGTTTTGAAAAGTGATGAGCGTGAAGCTAATGACTGGTGCTGGAAATGGGCAAACAAGATTTTTCAGCTCCTGTCAATGAGCCCAAGGCAATGCACCTCAGAAGCTAGCAGCCAGGGCAAGGTGTGAGTTACAGCAGTTAGGCTCACTTAGACTCAAATTTCAATTTGACCAAGCAGTTGAAGTGGTGAAAGGATAGGTTACAGTTCAGAAGAGTGAAGACTGCTAGGGTGGGTATGAGTAAGGTCAGCTGCTGAGCGTCACTTATCCTATAATAAATATACTTGAAGGTAATGAGGGAGGAGCTCCTCATTCCTGGCTAATTTCTCTGTGTACCTATTAGAAAATTACCAGGGGTGAAGGAAAGATGGAGACAGAGCTGAGTCAGGGGCAATAAGCACTGGTGATCTTGACTTAGAGAAAGAGTTCCTAATTTTTTCCCGCTTTCATTTGCGGTACGGGATTGCACTGTTCACAAACATAGGAGTGAGGTGACATCTTCTTTCAATCCTTAATTCTTGGATGTGGGCTAATATATATTTTTTTAATATAATAGATCTTACATAAGTGAGCATTTGTATTTATTTTTTGGTGGAGAATATGATGCCGTATTTAAAGAACCTGGATTGGAAAGTGGGCAGCAACATAGTGAGAGACCCCCTGGTCTCCCCCCTGCCTCAAACCATCCAAGGCTTCATACTGTGCCAGGGCATGATGGGAGAAGAGCATGGAAATTTAGCAAGGGTCCTACCTTTCAGATATGTGGTTGTAGACCCTCACTGTGGAGTCTACATATGGTGTTTTAAGAAGGTTCTAACACCTGGAAATTCCAGGCAAACAACATTTTTATAAATCTTATTTATAAAGAAAGGAAATTACATCCACTATTCATTTTCAAACAATGTAAAACAAATATTATCCAGCAGGCAAACCAGGCTAGGTGGATATCACTAAGCATAGGGAGGACAAGAAGGTGATCAGGAGTAGTTAGCACAGATTTACCAAAAGGAAATCATGTTTGACCAATCTGATAGCCTTCTCTGATGGGATGACTGGCTGGGTAGAGGAGGGGAGGGCAGTGGATGTTGTCTACCTGGACTTCAGCAAGGCTTTGGACACTGTCTCCCATCACATTCTCATAGGCAAGCTCAGGAAGTGTGGGCTGGATGAGTAGACAGTGAGGTGGATTGAGAAGTGGCTGGATGGCCGAGCTCAGAGGGTTGTGGTCAGTGGCACAGAGTCTAGTTGGAGGCCTGTAGCTAGTGGTGTCCCCCAGGGGTCAGTACTGGGTCCAGTCTTGTGGAACGTATTTATCAATGACCTGGATGAAGGGACAGAAGGCACTCTCAGCAAGTTTGCTGATGATACAAAACTAGGAGGAGTGGCTGAAAGCAGCTCTGCAGAGAAGGACCTGGGAGTCCTGGTGGACAAGTTAAGCATGAGCCAGCAATGTGCTCTTGTGGCCTGGAAGACCAATGGGATCCTGGGCTGCATTAGGCAGAGTGTTGCCATCAGGTGGAGGGAGGTGATCCTCCCCCTCTCCTCAGCCCTGCTGAGGCCACATCTGGAGTACTGTATCCAGTGCTGGGCTCCCCAGTACAAGAGAGACATGGCACTACTGGAGAGAGTCCAGCAGAGGGCTACTAAGACAATGAGGGGACTGGAGCATCTCTCCTCTGAAGAAAGGCCGAGAGGGCTGGGCCTGTTCAGTCTGGAGAAGAGAAGACTGAGAGGGGATCTCATCAATGTGTCCAAGTATTTGAAGGGAAGGTGTCAAGACGATGGGGCCAGACTCTTCTCTGTGGTGCCCAGTGACAGGAGAAGAGGCAATGGGCAGAAACTGAACCACAGGAAGTTCTGCCTGATCATGAGGAAAAACTTCTTGATTGTGAGGGTGACAGAGCATTGGAACAAGTTGCCCAGAGAGGTAGTGGAGTCTCCTTCGCTGGAGATATTGAAAACCCGTCTGGATGTGATCCTGGGCAATATGCTCTAGAGGACCCTGCTTGAGCAGGGAGGTTGGACTGGATGATCTCCAGAGGTCCCTTCTAACCTAAACGATTCTGTGATTCTGTGATTCTGTGATTCTGTGAATTTGTTAAGTAGAAGCACACTTTTTGAGAGGGTATGAAATTTGTTTTTATTTTTCTCTTTCCATCCCACAGCTGCAGATGAAACTAGTCACCTAGAACGTCATAGAGGAAATGCAATATGAAAAAAAATTCTAAGGCTTATTGCTATGTCTTAGCTTATTGCCACACATAATATCTGTGTATAAGTTAAAGAGTACTTTTTGTGAACAAACTCAGATGCAGAGCAAAATGGTATAATAGCCACAGCACCAAACTGGGACAGAGGATACTTCATTGTATTGCATGATCTTGGTTGGGCACATCAGTCTCCCTTTCTGTGTGTTACCTCTCCAATCTTAATCTGCTTTGTCCAAGGAGATGTAATATTTGGAGTAATATCTCCAAAGCTGAGGCAGTCTCTCACCAGGGGCTTATAAGAGCACAGAGATTCTAATTTCTGCTGGAACGTCTAGACACAATTGCCATGTGAATGAGTATTACTCAGTAAAGCCTTACATGAAGATTCCTGAGGAAAATCTTAATTCACAAAAGTTGATGGTTGATGGCTACATTCCCTTCGGCTTCAAAAGAGTCCAGAGAGGATTTTAATCCTGAACTTTTGGGAAAAGATTTGAAAAGAAACTTACTTCCTTTTTTTTAACATAGATTAAATTTTAAGTCATGCTCCAAACTTGCTGTTACTGTATGCAAGTCAGATTGGCTCTTACTGCTGGCATTCATACCACAATCAACTATATTAGTCTCCTGATGCTATCATAAAGATAGAGAACAGCAGACCTTCATCCTATTCTGCTTACCCACTGTATTGAACTTCATTTGTTTGGTTTGATACTTAGAGCAGAGACAGCATATCCCGAAAATAGGACTATCTAGATGTCTGATAGTAGAAAGAAAATAAAAAGCTAATGATAAAAAATGTATTTATAATGTATGATCTGTGAAATTGTTTTCCTTTTTACTTGGGACATTCTTTTAATTGCACTTCTTACACATGTAGAACTGCTTCATTATTATGCTTGAAACTGAATTGATTTTGTACTTATTCCCATATTTCAAATGTTAATTTTTCTTGATTATGTGTGAAATTAGTTTATCTATGGAGTAATCAATCGGTTCTGTCCGTTTGTACAGTTCACATCTGTGATGGTAGCCACTTTTATAAATAAGACACAGTAAATTCCATAATCTGTGAAATAATTTTAGCCCAAATGACGATTTTGTGCCCTTCTTTCATGGAGATTGTTTAAAACAAGGCACACATGTTTCAATAGTAACTGTACCCTTACTGAGAGAGTGAAGTTTTGTAGTGTCTTAAATCAGTCATTCTCGCATGTTTGAAAAGGGCTGAGTACAATAGCTGAGCAGATAATTTAAGACAAGTTCTTTCTTTTCTCAGGACTGGGAACTTATATTTTCCCCTTTACCTGACTGTCCATTTTTTTTGGCTTTTGCCACAATTTCCTATTGCATTCCTTACATAAACGAAGCTGCTGTCTATTGAAATACAAATCATTATTCATGGATAATATTTATAACCCATCCTACCGATGAGATGCGTAATTGTAATTGCCACATGTGAAAACAATTAAAATATTTCGTATAAAAGAAATACTTTCAAGTGGTTTTTGGAATTCACTAAGCTGAGTCTAAGTTGTGTATTTGGGACTGAAGCTGAATTCTCTTAAATGTATCTATTGATTCCTATTTATGGGCCAATACTGAGAATTTTATACGTGCATGCAAGCGTCTAGGCTTGTTGTCATCCTGGATTTTTTACTGCAGTCATTTTTGTCCACATCAAGTGATGGCTTTCAGCTAGCAGAGTTCTACTGATTCCAGGGAAGATATATCAATTTATTTCAGCTACAGAGTTTCTGGCCCTTTTATACTCATGTTACATTTTTTCCTAAAAAAACATGATTTTTTTCTGGGGTTGCATCAAGCCTTATATATCATTCTTAAAAAACGGTCTTCCAATTCCTGATATATCTTTGATGGACGCTAGTTGTCAGGCTCTGACCTCTGATGATTTTCTAATGGAATTTCTTAGTCTATAGATTTTTTCATAGGCTTTCTTATACGTAGTTTCATCAGCTTAAAATATCAGCAAAAAAATCATGAAGATCTCTTTTTCCATTAATGGAAATACTTCACTACAATCTGCTTCAAATTCACTGGAACATTTCATGTAGTAGTTGTCCTATTCAGTCCTGGTAAGAGTGAGAGATTAGATCCTCTAGTTTTTTGAAAGCAAATACTCCACAATAGCCTTTCTAGGGATGTTTTGCTCAGTGCTGTGTGAATCACCTCAATCTTCTTAATAAGATTTTGATAACTTAATACCAGTGAACAGCTCTACTATGTTAAACGAGAGTAGGTCAAGGCTTTACTTTTTAATGTATCCTTTATCCTTATTCTGCTCTTCTGCTGTAATGGTCCCGGCCATTAATATATCATGTTGCCACCTAACCAAGTATATGAGAATAGCTTTGTGGGGTTGGTGTTTTGTACTATTGCATGAATCAACCTAAAAGAGCTTGCCACAGACACTGCCAGACTTCCCTAGGGTGACATGGCTTCAAATTCTCTCAGACTTCAACCTGCAGAGCGTTGATAGCCTAGAAATGCAATGGAAGCCCATTGTCTACCAGAATTTATCAAGATTCCCTACCCCAGACATGGTGCTGCAAGAAGAAAATATTACTTAATTACAACATTAATATGTATCAGACATGTTCTTGTATATGAAAAAGGGTAAAAGATCACAGATAGTTATTCTGTCTGCTTTTAAGACTAAAAGCTAATAAAATAGGGCATTCTTATTTCCTAGCAGTTCTGAAGACATGCATGCACAGTACTACAGAGAAGCTGGCATTCAGGGTCCACATGTCCTACTCCAGCTGAAGAAACTCTGCGTTTTCTAAATTTGAGAGCAGAGAAATTCTCTGTGGTTCTCAGAAAAGTGCATTCTGCAAAGTAAGCAAACAACAGCTCCCTAGCTGTATCTTTTTGGGCATTTCTACCCAAGGAGGATGAGCATGAGGAGAAAGAAAGTGTTTTTCATATTAAAAACATTTTTAGTTAATTGCTTCCAAGTAGGTGGAATAAAAATAAAGTTACATTGAATCAACATTCCCTCAGAAACATTCTCATCTTTGCATAGTTTTCATGGCAAATAGTTAAGTATGCACCTGCAAAGGCAGACAGTTTGCAAAACTGACTACCCAAGATAGTCACATAGCTTTTCAATTTTTTTCCAAAGACCAGCATCTGCCACAGATCATTGAAGGCATCAGTGTATTACATATCTCACTGTCTGAAGGCACAGCACTTAATTTTCCCTTGGGTAAACAGAGCTAATAATGGATAAATACTATAGGATCGAATGTCTTCAAACTACCAAAGTTGTGATTGCAGACTTTAATCCATATCAGGAGTGAAAAAGAACAGAGCTAAAAAAATATAACAAAAGATGTTTAATTGTTACAGGGTTGGCAGCAACATATTAATGCCACTGCTGGTACAGTATCCTAGAAGGACTTTCTGAGCAGGAACACTAAAACTGAAGAGCATAGCTTTAAATGTTCAGAGTTATTCAATAATTATTTAATGAGTGTTTGCACTATTTTGTAATTAAGTTATAAGTATTTTGTTGCCCATATTTCGGATTGTGAGTGTAGTACTCCCGTAGCCTGATTGCAACAGTACACTGGTTGCATATGCAGCAGCTTGTGCTGATATTACAATTTAAGACAAAGTCTAGTATAAAAATGAACTTGTGACACTGCTGCCATTTTAGTGTGTGGCTGCTGCTGTATCTGTGGAGCAGATTCCTTAGGGAAATAAACAACTTCAGTTTATCTTTAAATTTAGGGTCTTAAACTCTCTGGGGATGAATATTCTAAGTTAAGGCTGAGGAGACCACATGACTGTTTGCATAACAGTAAATAATTTTTAAACAGGCAGTACTTTAAAGACTAGTCAGCCAAGTTCTCTATAAAAAGAAGGCTTTTAGGAAAAAACCAAAATGTTCAGAAGTCTATTTTAAATAATGATACGCATCCTTTACAAAGTCATGTTTGTTATTTTTAGATGTTGAAACAGTGTGGGTGGAAAAAATTATGGGTAACCGGGTAACCTGGACCTACAGAACAGTTCATTCTGTACACTTATATCTGGAGTTTTCAGTGACTCCATCTTCACAAAGACGAAGGAAAGGAAAAAGAAAAGAAAAAGTTTATACAAATGAAACATTTCGTGTCTATTCTCAGCCTACAAGTGAGTCTTTTTTTAAAATTAAAAGAAAGCTACTTCTTTTTTTAAGCATTAAAAATGTTATTTCAAAGTGAATGCCTTTCTTCAGAAGTTGTTTTTATACTGAAATGACTTGCAGCAGTTTTAATGTTGAAAGTTCAGTTTTGGCTATAGATAGGTCCAAGTAAAGAATGTGTGTGCTATCTTGTTCAGAAAATATGGGTAGAAAATTAAAAGGAATAGACAGTTTCATAGTAGGAGTCATCCAAGGCTTGTGAAATATAAGACGGGCAGATGCATTTTATTTCCCGATCTTGCCTACTTTCTCCACAGGTAGGCACTATCTGATACAGGCATGGAGTGATACAGTGTTGAAAAAGGAATGGTGTATATTCCCAAAAGCCTGGTCTAGATGGCCTCAATCTTCTTGCCATTCAATGAGGAGCCTTGAACTCCCCACTGATTTTGGTGCAATGCACAAGGCAATATTTGAAAGAATGACTTTTCCACATTTAAGGCCTTTATATAGAGCTTTTGCCCTCACTTCCAACCTCATATCTGCAGAGTCCAAGATAAAATCTAGGCCAGCTCTGTGCATATCGAAAACTGATTTGTTATTCTCTGCGAAAAGGCAGTAGACCAAACAACGTACACAACAACTCTTCTGGACACCATCCTCCTCGATCAGTAGGATGTCGTTAAGTACCATAAGATATTTCACACATTGTGAAAAATTTCTGAATCACCACTTTGTCCAATTCTGGCTGATGTGAGGATTTATTCCAAAATCAAGTGAATGCTTGCAAAGAGGCAGTTTTGCTCTTTCTCTTAGCCGTGTGCCAGTTGCACCAGGCTGCTTCACACAAACCAGCAGAAGGCCATGGAAGCTTGCTAGGCATAAAGGCTCTGTAAAGGCATTTGGGCTCCAGAGGACTATCCTGAGTAGCTACAAAATGTCTCCTTAAAGGAGCACATGAGATGAATTGCTGAGTCTTCTCTGAATAAATCTGAGAGTGTATCAAGAACGGGTTGCTGCAAAGGGACGCCTATTTAAAGGTCCTTGATCTAGGCCGTTAACAGAGCAAAGAGGAAGGAAATTGAAGTTTATTATACGCTGTTCTTTCCCCACCTTGAGATTTTGATGACAGTAGTTTCCAATATGCTTTTTATTATGTTTTGTGACCATTTTTACCAAATTTCTGAATTTTGGAGTGCTCCTTACTATCTTCTCGAATCTACTTTAAGTAGAAACCAGCGGACAACAGCCAAATAATTTTTTTACCTTGAACAGTATCTTTCATCAGTACCTTAGACCATTCTTCTTGAAAAAGCTTTTCTCTGTGGCTAATAGTCACTTGGCCACACGGAGAAGTTCGAGGACAGAAACCGTTTAACTCCTACTCCAGTGCTCTGCCCTTGACAGTGAATCCCCTAAGTTTAAGTAGGTCTTCACTGGTATTTAGCTTTATGCTCATCCAGCAAATAGGAGTGAATTGATATCTGTAGAGGCTGTCTACTTCTTTTGCAAGAAAAAGACAAGGTGAGTGGAAAAGTGACACATTCTTCCCATTACATTGGCACGTGGGATACTGAAAGTAAAAGTCAGGCTGTAGCCTGCCTTTGTAAATTCCTGCAGGGAGTCTCTTCCTGGCATGAAAAACACTTGTAATGGCAACAGCACAATTAAAACAGGACTTTCATATCTGCCTAGTGCTGGCAGGTCTTCTGATTTCTTGAAATAAAAGGGAATTTTACCACCAACTTCAGTGAGGGCCTGGATACTTTTTAAAATGCTGGTATTTAATAGCCAATGCCTCATTTGCTCCATCTAAAACTATAAAAGGGCTCAGCTGTATGGAGTCCCTTGCACTAAGTGATCTATTCCTCCATGTCTATTAAAAGAATAAAGATGTTTTCTTTGGCTAAGAACTTCTTGTTTTTACTTCTGTGCTTTCATATACTTTCAAGGTCAGTTGGGGTTGGCTTGTCTGAGCTCATAAGAAGCTTTTGATTAATTAGCAGAACTTCATTTCAAGATGTTGCTAATAATTGGTAAGGGCAGGTTGAATCTTTTTTAAAGGAAAAATCATTATTCAGCTAAAAATAGAGAAACATTTACCTTAGTTCACTGCAAGATAAATCTAGACGCATAAACAAAGCAAAGCAAGGAGCCGGGTTCATTTATTTTAGCTTATGAATCTAAAAGATCAAAGAACTTACAAGTGACTAAACCAGATCTCTGCAGCACTTTGGTTTTAGCTGATGTTTCTATTATTCCAGTATTTTAGCCTCTGTGAAATATTACAGTAACCATAATTACAATGTCAATTGAATTCTAAACAGTTTCTGATAAGAAACCGGTCAACTTCTAAACTTCCTGGGTTGTGGAGGAACTTTTATTTGATTGTCCAGGCCCATTTGCCTCACCAGCTTAAATCCTCATGCTGATGCAACTATAACTTCTCAAGATTAGCTCTTCATACTCAGTGCAATTTAAATGGATGTTAGAATTTGTTTGCAAAGCTCAAAAATACTTAATTCTTTTAGAAGAAAAAAATTAATTGAAATTAACGGAGAGATTTTTGGTCCTAGCTCTCTTCAGACCTTTTGAAATCACATTTTTTAAAGAGCTTTCCATTCTTGGACTCTTAAAAGTGGTATAAAATATAGTAGCAGTTTTATAAATTTCATAGATTTGGTATGTGTAAGGCAAATAATGGTCACTTTTAAAAAGTTGACATTTGCCATCTGAGAGAAGCCAGCTTTACCATTTCTGCTTCTGCCTAGTACTTTAACAGTTGCATGGCAAGAGCTCTGTGTTATATATGAATATGGATAATAGTTGACAGAAATAAATTGGAAATGATACAAAATCTACTGACTGTTTCTCAGCATTGCAGTGTGGGGGCAGCCTGAAAACAAAATATCTGTGAATCCTTGGGACTAATGAGCTATTGTACTGTAATGGCATTCTTGGAAGTACTGCTATCCAGACAGGGTGCTTCTGGCACTTCTGGCACTTCCATATGGGCCAGGAGGATGATGACTGGAAGGAATGAGGCCCCAGAAACATCTGCCCTTGCAGCCACAGGAAACCGATCTTGTGGGATATACATCTGAAATCTACGTGACTGCTACTGCAACTGTGTAAGTCTCAGACTCTCTCCTTGCTGCTTGGAGACTGTGAACAGTGTTTCTAACCTTAGTTTCTGCCACCACACCATGGTCCTGGTGGCCCCAGCCAAACTGTGCAAGCTACCACATGCTGAGTAGCAATTCACTTTGAGTGTGGTCCTATTCGTCACGAGTGAAGTTTTCAGGATCCCAGTATCCTGTGGGAGTGATGACCCTATAGCACCAATGAATCAGCACTTCCAGTTCTACAGCTCATTTCCAGACATTCTTCTGGGAATGAGGGGGAAAACTCCCTGACACAGAGATGTCAAAGATAAGGAGTTTATGGGAAAATAGCCATTTTTTTAATACCTCAAGTTATTCCCTTGTATGAATACAAGTGAGGTTTCTGAAAGCTTGTTTAGCCTACTCGCATGGAGTTTACGTGCAGTACTTTATTTCAAAGTAGATTTGCCCTGGCTACTGAAGTCCTTCTAAAGATAGCAATCTGCATTCTCCTAAGGTCTTAGTCCCACATCACAGAAATTGCTGTGCAAATTTACTTCAACAGAAAACTATTTTTCTACTCTGCTACTTTCCGCCTTACAGGATGTGATTTGGTTTATAGTTTCAGGATGAATTTAGCTGAGATAAACAGAATGGTTTGCACAATAATTCATATCCTATAACATATGTATTTTGTTTGTATCTATAGCATTCGGAGAATTTCTTTTTTATATGAAGTCCCAATAGCACAGTAGAAATAAGCTGTCCTCCAGATTCTACCATTAAAGGCCAGAGAGAATATATAGAATGCTGAGAAGGCTAAAGAGGTAAAAATATTGCTCCTTTACTTTCTCTGACCCTCATATTCTTTGTTCACTCCTTTGGGTATCATGAATTCCAGGGCAAATATTCCAAAAATCTGCTTCCAGAAAGCACCTTATCAATCTTTCCTGTACTGCACTTTCCCCCACAGCTGTCAAGCCCAGCTTAATTTCTATTTTGGTTACTATTGCTTTTCTTATAGCATTCTTACAGTGCTCCAAGGCATACATATGTAGTGAATGAATAAAATAGGTACATATTTTATGGAGCTTCCCCAGAACACATGCCCTGTAGTGATGAAATCATTATGACAACAGAGCATTATGATTTCCTCTACTCTTTGGTGAAGCTTTATGATAAGTCGCAGCTATAGTTTTTGGTACTATGGTGTAAACATTTGGGTGGTTGACACATTTCAGAGTTACTCCGCTTGTCACATTATCATCTGCTTCTGTTGTCTTCGGACAGCTTCTTCCTTCCTGGTGCAGATTCAGTGAAGTTTCTATTTTATGCTAGCGTAACTGAGCAAAGAATGGCATTTCTCATGCCTGGCTTGACCAATTCACTAAGCTAAGTCTATCTGCTCCGTGGATGTTGAGGAATCTATTGGACCACCACCGTGTCTTTACTGTGGGTTGCATGAGGGTGGTCACAATTGGCTACAGCAACACAACAGTTGTTTCATACGTCCCTTGTAGGCAGTTGCAAATCATATTTGCCCTTGTAGTGGGCAGTATCTGCCCTTTATAGGAGGGAAGAGGAACTCCCTCCTCTGCTTGTTGTTGTTGTCTTCATGAGGCAGGAGTGGGAGCAGCTGGCTGAGCCTCAAGGCCAGGCCAACATGCGCAGCAGGAATGGGTAGTGAGTTGGTTACAGGCCCGGCCTCCAGACTACCACTGCACAGCCATGCATATGCAGCAAAGATGCCCTTCTTCCTTTCCTCTCTAGCTTATTCAGACCTGACTGCACCTGCAATTTCAACAATATCTTGAGCAGAGAGGCTGCTCCCTGCTTGCTTTCTCTGAGGCCTCTCTCACTCTAGATCCAGAGATTCTTGCTCCCGGAGAGGTTTACCTTCTCTAGGTCCTTCAGGAATTTTTGGAAAGATGGTTTAGTTAAAGATGCAACACCTAGTCAGCATTTCTACTCCTCTAACCTCCCTGCATACACTGATATCCATGCTGGGAATCACTTTATCGGTCAGTTAGTCCCCTTAGTTGAAAAGGACTAATGCTACTTATGCTCAGCACAGAAAAGAGACTCTGGCCATGCACAGCAATGTAATTTCAGCCCTTCTCACAACTTTTCTTACATATTACACTTTGATACTCTGGAAGCTGTTCAAGTCAACTAGCTTTAGATAAATTTCTGAGTGTTAATGCCCGTTTTCATCTCTACTGCACAGGAAAAGGTATAGTTAAAAACGCTAACCATTTTCAGTTGCGATTTCTAATGCATCAAACTATCAGATTTTTTCAGCTGCTTTTTTGTTTGCTCATTCCTGCATGTTTCATTATGACAATTTTCAATATAACTTTCGTTGTGGTTTTTATGACAGTCACCTGAGATGAAATTTCACAAATTTACAAACATGAACTCCAAAATGTACTCGGGGGTCTCATTTGCCTGCACATAAATACTACAAATACTTTGTAAAAGCACAGAAATGATTGGAGTTGCACATGTGTCATTTATTGTGAGGCAGCAAGTAGGTAGACTAAGAGAGGGCCACATACAGGCATGAAATCTGTCCCTGCTGTGATTTTCCCCTTAAATAAAATGCATGCTGAGTGCCATAAATCACATGCAAGATCTTTGTATAACAAGTACTATATCTTACAACTCAGGTCTGCTAGGCAAGGTGAAGAAAAAATGAGCAACACCATTATGAAATTAAAAATTAAATCTAGAGTAATACTTTTAAAAGTATTTCTTATGTACTTGCTTAGTTCTAGTCAGATTAGCAGGTAAAGAAACACATTAATACATTTGCTTTGTTGAAAGAATGGGAAGTGCGTGATTTAATTTAAATCCACAAAAGCTAAGGAAATCAAGACTTAAGTCAAATAAGGAGTTCTGGCTGCAAAGCTGGAATCCAGATCTGGATCTCGACTGCCCCAAGTTGAAAGGATTTTGGCACTCAGGTGATTTTGATTTGATACATGACCTGCAGTGAAATTTTCTGCCCCATTTAGGTACACAGCTGGATTTAAACTTCTGCTCTGACACATAACTCATGGTCATTTCTACAATTAAACCTAGTATTCTAGGATGACTTTTCATTCTGAAATTGCTATCAGTGCCCATTTATGGCTTGTTGCCTCTACTAGATTGCTTCTTTGGGTTGGGCTGTGGCAAAAGAACAAAAACTTTCATCGGCATCCAACTTCCAAATCTAACATAAAACTAAGCAGAGGTATCTGAAACAGTTTTTCTTCCTTTCCTGCGGATCCACAATAATCTTTTGGATTTCATATTCAACAGCTGTGGTAGTTTGTTTATCCCTAAAATATCTCTTATAAGGTAGATCCGATAAAGAAGACACAGCAGTGTAGAGGACTAGTGAGCAGGTTTTCCAAGCCACCAATGCAAACATTCTATTGTTAGTATTGGACCTGAAATTTCATATTTTGATATATATTTGAAAGGTTTGTGTTTACAATATCAGTGCTCATTTCTGCAAATAGTCTCATAATTTCAAATTTAACACTGTTTTGCTTTCCTCTAGGTAACAGCCTTAGAACTGCTTTTATGAAACTTTTAATCAGTTTGTTGGATTTTTATTTGATATATTTAAAAAATAGAGAGAGAGACAATGAAAGAAAATGGCCAAACAAAGTTAACTCTTTTCTGAAGGGGCATAAACTGAAAGGACTATGTGTATTTTAGCCAATATAGAGAGGTCCTGATTCTGCATTCTTAAACAAGGAAGCTCCCACGTGAGTCTTGTAGCAGAAATCCCAGAAGATTGCCACAAGACCATAACCATAAGTCATCACCTATAGCATACTTCAAAAATTAATAAGTGAATCTTTTCGTAATACTAGCAACAGCTCTTCTCCCATTATATTTTGATCAGAACATCCCAATATTCCATTGAGTTTGAATACAGAGGTTATAAACAGAGCTCTAGGTCCAGGTCTTGTCGGACCGGAAAGCAGCAGGATTGACCAGAAGGTAAGACAGGGAATCAGTCTGTGTTACCAGTTGCTGGGGTTCTGTCTCCACAGCTTATTTCTCAGCCCTTTTAGATCTTAAACTATATGATACTGTTAATGTACCTAATGACTCCCCAATTATTTGTGTGCCTATTTATGCAGCTCACAATGACAAATTTCCATCTGACACAAGCTTTATTCTCTTAAGCTCTAAGCAGCCTGGGTCAGCTTTGCTCATTGGCAAGAAGGGAGACATGAGGGAACAGCTAGCATTAAATTTGTAGCTGCAATGTAAGAAATGTTGACCTATGTTGTAGTTTTAAACATGGCATCACTTTATGGTACAATACACCGGCAGAAACTGCAAGAGCCATTGTCTACTGGAGTTCAGAGTTTATAAATGCTGTCTGTTTCCTTTCTCTAATGGTCATCGTCTGCTTTCAATGGTCTTTCCTCAAAGTATTTCTGCTGTGAGCAAAGAGATGAATAGTCATAAACTTAACTCCTTATTTGGCTGCCATGCAGAAATCAGTCAAAGCTGATCTCTAACTTTAAAGGTAATAGACTGGAAAACAACAGAAATAATTCTGTGCTATCTAGTTGAAACTGTATGCATAAGAGAACATACTGAGCAATGTCCTCAGACACAGGGTGGCATCAGATTCACTGAGGATATGTATAGCATTAATCCTCTATTGCCTAGTATGTTTAGATAAGCATTTTTAAACCCATACAGTTCATCTGCAGATTCAGTCAAATAGTATTACTCTAGATTCATGCTGATGGGCCAAAGGATGGGAATCAGTCCACTTTTTATTTCCAGATCAACCTTTGGAATTGTTTTAACCATTTTGCCACTGAAAAAAAGAAAATCATTACTCTTTTCAAATGTGCCCTTTAGAAACCTATAACCTGTTGATGTGAGTGATTCCCATGAAGAAAGCATAAAACCCCTGAAAATGTAACTGAGGCACCCAAGTGTTGCTGACTTACTTAAACGACTTGTTAATTATTCCATTTGCTAACATGGAGCTGGTGGGTGCTCTAATTTAGCAGGGCAGAGCAAAAGGTTACATTAATGTGGTGTGAGTAGACATGGAGCCCTCAGATAGAGTTGCTGGGAGCAGACAGCATTGAAAGCAACACCTGGCCTGGGCTCCCAGCAGTGCATTAGTTAGAAACAGGAGAGAGCAACAATTGCAGCCCTAATGAGCCCCAGGTGAAAAGACTATTTAACTAGATGGATCTTTTTTATTTTTCCCTTTTTTCCTGGAAAATGTGAGTATTGTGATTGATGAGTCAAATTGTTTGGAATTCCTAATTGTTCATTATGTTAGAACATGGCTTTGGTGTTCCTCCCCTTTGAAACATTTGGGTTGCTCACTATTAAAAATACAAATAATGATTGAGGGGGAAAAAAATCCAGACACATATTGAGACTCATTCAATGAGATAAAGCTTTGTATCATATCCTGTGTTTTCTGAGTGTTTATGAGTTAGAGCGGTGCAGTGGGATTCCCTTAGAGCTAAAACTGACTTATTAAACATTTACAATACAAATTTTGATATAATTGCATTTTTCAAGAGCTTGGATTGTTCCGTTCCTTTCAACAAAGTCTTTTTTTAATATGTCCTTTAAAATGTGTTTTTGATAGCACCACGAAAACATACATACAATTATGTATGTGTTGATGTGGATAAGGTTACCCTGTCAAATTTTCAGTCTAATATATATGTATATTTATGGAGTGAGCTGCTAGATAAAAGCAACTGTTGTTACGTTTTGACATTATTGTATTATTTTATTGCTGCTTTATTTTATAAACAAATACTTTCATATTATAAGTTTTAAAGTAGAACAACAATTATTACAGCAAAAGAGATTATAAGGATGGTTTATTTGTGTACCCTTCTTTTACAATGTCATGTAGCTTTTGAGCATAAATAATCAGTGAGAGGATCCATATTGGCTTAAATATCTGTATTAAAGCCGCAGTAAAGTCACAGTAGATCATTTCCATGTTGTAATGGGCTCATCCAAGTACGTCTTTGGGAATGAAGTCAAGATCCAGCCGTGTGTTTTGTTTTGCATTTTTCCCAAAGTAACCAATTAAGCCAGGGTTAAAAATGGACATTCACTTTCTGCTCTTACAAGGACCTTTCTCTGAATCATCAAAATATTTTCCTGATCTTACTGTCCACTCTTGCCTTTTTATAACTAACCATTTGGACCAAGTTAACCTGTGTAAAGAAAAATCTGTTTGTCAGACCGTGAAAGGATTAGACATGACAAAAGACTTCATACTGACTTTGCTTTGAGATAAATTGTACTTATTTATTCTAATTATTACAATAACTTCATTTTGTATATTTAAGCACAGAAAGGGAGCTTATTTCAACAATCCATGATTAGCAGCGTGGCTACAAAGTGGAGGCTACTCAATATGGGGCTCTAGTTAGTATATTGTCATTGCTTAGTTATTTAGAGTCACTGGGGTGACGCGAAGATATAAAGCCTGCCTCAAAGCTAGCAAACATCAGCTTCAATTCTTGACTAATGTTTTATCAAAGAATTTGTGAGTGGCAGTGAAATAATAATGACAGAATTCACACTTGGACCTTTTTGTGTTTTTCAGTGCTGCATTTTTAAAGCAGAGTGACAAGTGTCTGCTAGCATGAGATGTTCCAGTGATAAAGTAATCAGTGGATCCCATTGCTGCTGGTACAAAGGAGACACTGGAAACTAAAATACTTAAAATTAGAAATGAAACCTGCGTGGGACTGTGCAGAGAGAAATTAAATATTAGGGAATGCCCACAATGAAAAATCTCCAGTGTGAGATTCTGCTCTTTTAACTTAACACCAGATCTAATCAATGTGAATAAGCTCAGGAAAATTCACTTTGTATTCAGCGAGGATAATCCATCATGATTCTTATAATAGGCAGTATTCATTATGAGTGGTATAAAAACAGGCTATACAATTTTTAGCTAGAAATGTCAGGATATGCACCTGCTGATAAGCCCATCAATTTTAATATGCTAGGGAGCTTAAAGGGGCAAAATCAGAGCTATGAACCATCTCTATAACCCACAGCAACTTTCTGGGCTTCCCCACAGGAGAACTGTGACCATATCAAGCTTCAGTGGTTTATCTTGACTATGCTCTGCCTAAACCAAAAACTCAGCTGCTAGACAGCTGTAAAAGATCAAGCTCAACTTTTTTCTTGACACTGAATTTGAAGGGTGAATCCAAAGCCCTAACAGATCCATTCCATTGCCAAGGTTTTTTGCCAGTTGATGTTAAGTACGTGTTGGATCTTCAGAAATTTCTCATTACCATTATGTGGGTCAGCCAAAATATAATCTGCTCAGCAGCAGCAATGTCACACGCTTGCTCCATTTCTGCACCAGATGGATGGGTTCACAATAAATTCTCCTCTTGGTCCCTGGACTGGAAATCTCACATATGAATTGACTTTTTAAGGGTTTTGTTTTATGAGGTACTTCATCCCAGTGAGTTTCTAGTTATCGCTCAGCTGGAACAGAATAGCTTGAATTCACATCATGTTCTTCCCCTGCCCTATCTATGCAAGATACCAGCTTGTTTTCCATTATAAGCACAAAGCTAGAAGCTTGCATTTTGGTGGCTCTATACATTCATCTGGCCATTTCAGACACCATTTGCTTTTCCCAAGAAGGCTAGTCTTTACTTACTTGCAGGCTTGTTTCCAACTTTTTTCATTTAAATCTGAAGCTTTGACTACATTTCAGCTGATGATTTTGTCTTGCTCATGATAATTTTGGATGAGACTTTCAAAAATGAGTCATCTGAACCAGATTTGTCCCTGCAAATTTACTGGCTGCTCTGCAGAGCTGGTTGATGAAATTTTACTGATTCAGACATTAATTAGAGGTGAAGTCCAAAATTATACAATTCTGGAAATGGAGTGTTTATGTTACACTGAGGAATCTTCACATAGCTAAGCAAAATCTCAGTTGAGGTAAATCATCTCTTCTTATACCAATCACTAAAAGGAGAACTGAAAAATTTATCCTGTAAAAAATTACACTCCAGGGAGACAGCAGCAAACTGCATGCACATTGCTAAGGCTGTGAATGCAGCATTTAAGAAATGAGAAAGGAGATAATATAAAGCTAATATAATTTAATATAAAAATGATCCTTTTAGAAGCTTCATGAGATCTCGGCACCCCTGGAAATGAAGATATATATTTACATAGAGTAAGAATGTGCTCCTGGCTGCTGTGCTATATATCTTCATTAGATTACCTATTGCAAGAAGAAGAGAGTTGATATTGAAAATTTTCCACTGAAGGATGACAAAGTGACTAGCAGCAGGGTAGATTACCTCAGTCACTGATTTACATTAGAGATGAGTTTGGAGTTTTTACTAATTAATTGTAAGCATGTTGATCATTTTTAAAATCATTTCAGCACTTATGGTTTTACAATTTTCAACTAAAGTTCAGAAAAAATTGCATTAATATAATTGCTTTTTCTTTTGTTTTCATTTGTTGATTTATTTACTTTGTATTGCTATTAGTAAGTTATTTAACTTGGAATTTATAAGTGCTCTAAGCTATAAAAAACCAAGGTCTAGATCATGTAAATTGTTATGCAAGTACTGCTGCTATAAAGGCTGCATTTTTAGTAAATGTATTTATTTCAGTGGCAGAAAATCTTTGTCATAGTAAAACAAATGTGTTTAAGTGTCAGCAATGGGAAAGCTTACTTTAACTTGGATAAATAATGGAATTCTATTTTTTTGTACATATGTACAGGCTGTGTAGGAACAAAAATGAGTGCTGATTAGGGTTATCATCATGATGTAGCTGTTTTATCAGCGTGTCCTGCTCCAGGTAATATACTGTATTTGTCACTGGGCTAATGAGCACTGATGATGTAAATCTCCCTCTTCTACATTAAATTCCTCAGTGTTGCACCGCAGAGACATATCATGCATAACGAAAGGATACTAATTTCCTTAAAAATCCTGAAGGAGAAGCAGGCCTAGACAAAACATCTGAGCAAATTTATATAACTGTGGAATTTCTATACAGGGGAAGAGAGCTTTGGTTGCAAATATACCATAGGTATCCAGCCATTCATTCATGTCTGAATGTATCTTTTCCTCATAATAAAGGAGTGAATTAGGCCTCAAGCTTTTCTTTTTATGCCTACATGAACATTTCAAACATAAACATTTTCAACAAAAAAGTCTCTATTTCAAATCTAAAATTGAACTGATATATAAGAAAACAGTTGGTTAAAGCTTGCACAAGAATAAATTAAGATCATGAAAACAGAAAGGAAGCAGAAAATTAGCCTATTTGGAAAAAAATCTCAAAGGAAAAAAACCTGACCTTACTCACATAAGGTAATCCACTCACATAAAAGCACTGTGATCTAGCCTTCTTCATACAGGAAAAGTGAAGAAAAGTATAGGGACTTCACAGATAGATTTTTAGGAGTCACTGGCTCGGAGCTATGTGCACAGAAAACCTGTGATAGGTGCCATGCTTCTACACACAGGTATCATTATTTTTATTCCTAGCAAGAGCTAGAAAGCTTGATTCATCTAACCAAGAGCAAGCCAAGGTGTCTTCTTTCAAGTTGTAAATAGAGGGGTCAGAGAAAGGGATATCATCTTCCTTAAGCACTTCCCTTCCTCCTGAGCCTTGCTGCAGGCTTTTGAGAAGTTTACAGGAGCTCTGGTTCTCCTCACATGTTAACTAAACGTGAAGAGTTGGAGGTTTCCAGTGTGCATCCTATTATTACTCAGACTCAATTTTGCTGCAGCCATGCAGTTAAAACCAGGGAGATAAGATGGGGAATAACTGAGAGTACAACAGCTGCAGTCTCCACCAGGGCGCTCAAATTTCTACTGACTGAGTCCTAGGGAAAACGTTTTTCAGTTATTTGAAGATAACTGCTACAAATGTGATCCTCCCACTTCATCCACTTAGAAGTCAATTTTAAACCTTTTATAAAAAAAAATCTATTTAAAAGTTTTGTCTGTTTAGTGTTCCTGTATATATTAATGTCATAAGCCTGCTGAAGGAGATAGGAAAGTTGGCCTAGTCTGTGAGAAAACAGCATATGAATACTAGGAATTAGCTGGAGGGCATCATTTCCAGGGGATGGCTTTGCATAGGGTACCAGCCCAACGGGGAAATTATCAGAGTGTGGGTAAGAAAAATTATTTCTTCTAAAAATGAAAAGTGCTACTGTGACACCTAAAGAAGTGTTTACTTTGGGTGATGAGTTGAATTGCCCTGACTCTTGATTATCTAGGTGAAACAAATCTTGTCTAAGGGACTTTTGACTTAAGCAACGGTCAACAGCCTTTGCTGGAAAAAAGTCAAAGTAATTGGCATAGGATGTAGCGAGGAGGAGGTCTCGTGTTTTCAAACTTTTATCTTTGATTTAATAGTGCAGGAAGAACTCTGCACCTCCAGTTTGGCCCTCATGAACTGAGTTAAATTTCTCCTACATCGTTTCTTATTCTCATTCCTTTAGCACTAGTAATAGAATTAATATTTCCAAACTCCAAAGTGAATTTTTGGCTACTGTAAACAGTCTTTTTAAAGAACATGATGTTAGTCATGCTGCGTTACACTCCAGTGATTTCACAGTACATATCCTTGCAGGCAAGTCTGAGAAACACTTGCTCATCGTTTAAGTTAGGAATTTGAGCTTCTACCAGCACATCTTTTGCTTCCATATAGTTACGCTGTGGTAAGAAAATATAGAGAGATTTATTAGGGAATAGGAAGCATTCTCTTAATTAGCTCAACATATAAAAATCTTCTGTACTTGAATGTTTCTCTGTACAGACAGTGTGCTCTAGAAACATGTTCCACCCCAGTAATTCCCACCCCAAAGCATAATATTAAAGCATATGCTGCAATACTGAACTTTTATTAAAATAGATATGAAAAATAAGTGAAAGTAAAAGTCTTCATCTCTATTTATTTATTTTATACAGAATGATATAAGGAATTGTCAAATATTGCTGTGATAATGAAAATAATTCTACTTTTGAATTGAAAAATCCAGGGAAATTTTGTATTAAAAACTAACATGATGTATGATGTTATATTTAAAAGTTGATTAGACTTAATTTCCAATAGGTATGCACTTATCTTACGAAAATATACTGATGCTGCTTAAACTTTATAGCTCTGAAAGAAAATCGAGATTATTAACCTATTTACACTCCTCTCCCATGTTGTCATCATTCACAGTGGTAATTTAAATTTGCTACTATTGATTGATTTTATTATTATTTTTGGAAAATGTGTAAAGTAATTGTTGAAAAAAAAAAAAAAAGACTTGGCTTGGTTTAGCTCAAGATTTATGCAGAAGTTTTAGCGAGCTCTTGTTCCAGTAGCTAATGTTGTAAAGTAAATATTTTCTTATCACTACATTTGGCAATCTAAAGAATTCTCATTTAAGAGTGGAAGGAATTAAAGTAAAGAGATCAGTTTGAAATGTGTTAGCTTAGTCTTAAGAGGATTTATACGGACTACGAATATAACATTATGTTTATGGATTGTTAGTTCTTCTCTCTATAATAGTAGTGAAAATCCTTTATGATAGTAAAGAGTAATCTACGCATACGGTGAATCAATGAGTTCAGATGGTTTTGTTCTTACTGGTTTCTGGTACGAGCATATGACGTGTTGAACCCATTTGATCCCAGCACTTGTATTGGGGCTCAACTAGAGCTGTACGTTTCCTGGCATGGCTCTTGCTAAAATGAATTTAAAATACATTTGGCTTTCAACAGTACATATTTATAATAAAACAAAAACTTATTGGCCTTGTTAAGGGCAGCCATCTTAAAAGTGAAGTGCCAAGGCAAAGCTCATCATTTCTTGGCCCCGGTTTTACAAAGCTATGCCAGCTGCCTATTCAGCAGCTCTGCTAGGTCTCCAGGATATGTGTAGGGTACTTGTATGGGACAGCTGTGCAGTTCATAAGACCTTAGCTATATTTTTCTAAGACCTGCAATGTAAGGTTTATAAATTAATATACCAGGAATATGAACCATAAAAAGCAACATTTTGCCCTGATGGGCAGCCATGGCTGGCAGAATCTCTGGGAAGACACCAAGGCGGTGCTAGAGGTCAGCCTGCTGCGGCAGCAAATCTATGCGTTTTTGCAAAATGACTGAAGATGTCTAGCACTTTTCTTCAGCTTTTCTTTTCCTTCTTCCACTCTGAAAGGGCGTCACTTCATCCTTTGTCCTTAACAAACTGCTAGTTTCCTTATTCAGGCGATTTAAAAGATCAGTGAGAAAGAAATGTCCTAATACCTAGAAGAGCTACAAAACAAATCTAAGGCATGTAATGTACAGCACATTGTCAGGAATACAGATGCAAGTGCTGTGATCTGTGGAGCTCCTCTTTAAAGTAGACTATTATGTTCACCAAGTGCACATATGATAGTATTCAGGGTCTCCTTGAGTATAACCAGTTGTAGTACTGAAGCTCCACCAGCAGTGTTCAAGCTGCAGCTGTTAGCACAGAATTTTTGTATCTGATGCTATTTTTTATTAGCGTAAACATTCACATATAACCTTGCTCTGCTGGTACCAGCCTTTCCAGGGCATGAATTTACAATGCAATGCACTAGAGAAAACAGCTAGGAACAAAACTTTTCTATTGACTTTAACATAAATTTTATCATTAATAAGCTTCTGAACCTGTAATTCACCAAAACAGAGTACCACAGAGGTACGTGCAACTCTTCTCCAAGGAAAGGAGGAGAAAAGAGTAAAACTTATTATTTGCTTATAGCACTTCTAAAAAGTATGCAGATGCTCCACTGAAAGACTAACCTCTAGGTGAGCAATATGCTGCCTTCTGCGATATTGGTCACTCAGAAAGAGGATTTGCTGGAGCACACCATCGGTCCTATCCAGCTAGCAGACCCCCCCCCCCCCCTTGGTGGGGACACTTGGGTCTCATACCAGTGCACAAATCAACACATAGCTTGCGTAAAACCAAACCCACCTGAGCCTGAAAATACTTCCAGGCTCTCCAAATATGTCCCAGTATGCCCTTCTGCCTCCCAGTTATGGGGTCTCTATAGCCCAAGGAACTGTAACACGATACACAGGCTTGGAGCAGCTAGAGCAGAATATATTTTTACTTACAGAAAATCACAGTGAATTTGCAAGTGTCTGCTCTTATGGATTTATTAATTCTCATAATGCTTACATTGTAGGGAAGGAGGTATAATGCCTCTTCAGAAATTTCTAAACAGAAATCAAAAGCAATGTTTCCCAACCTCCAACCCAGGGACCAATAGTCACCAATACCATGCAGTATTAGGTGCATGGTATGCAAGATAACTGTAAAAATATTTTTTTACAAACAACAGATGCACATTCTCAGATGTGCAAGCCAGCAAGCAAGCAAAGGAAAGCTGGGAAATGAATGTAATAAATGAATAGTCTAAGTTTAGTCTAATTTTTAGGATTTTTTTTAGAAAAATAGAAAATTGTTTGTTGCTTATTTCAAAAAAGGTGGATACTGATTTAATTTAACAAGTATTGAGACATTCTGGTCTAGAAAGTCCAGTCTAGAAGGAGATTCAAAGCCTGATTCTATCCAAATCTGGGCAAGTGAATAGGGCTGCACACACAGCATCTGCTATGGGTGCATCATTTAGACACAGGACTCCTTTAGCACCTACATTTAAGAGAAATTAGAGTAGCCAGAACCCTGGGCTGCTCAACGCTAGTTCCCAGCTAAGCCTCTAGCTCAGTCAACAGCAAAAAGTTAACAAATGCCTACGCATATGGAGATAGTCTGAATAGAGTTCTTAGGCACTGATATAGTGTCAGACAATAAAATGTTGCTAGCTTGTACATCTGAGAACGTGCATCTGTTGTCTGCTAAAAAAACTGTAAAATGTATAGACTGTTCATGTTCATATGTTTTAATATATAGAATGTATGTGCTTGATGTTGCAGGCTGATGAGCAAGACATGGATAAACTCTCTCCTGCTAAAAATAAAAAGGAATATATGTAATGTATAAAAACAGAACAAGAAAGTACAATGGATGGGTGACAGCCTTAGAAATCAATAAGATGAAAACTTTAAATGAGCTATGTTCTTTTATCCATTCAGTTTAAATGAAATTTTCAGTCTTACACAAGGCAGAGAAAAGGCATGATCTTTGTCTTAAGGACCTTGTAACGTAACTGGAAAGATAAATAGAAGTGTAATGGCAAAATATACTGGAAAAGATGAATCTTACAGGATTTTGAACTCTTTTGGCTTCCTACTAGATCAGGGGCCTGGGCTTTGGGGAACAACATTTTGAAGAAGAACTTGAAGGAAAACAATTGTTAGTAGAATCCTTTACTGATGGGTGCTATCATTTCAAGAGAAAAAAAGAAAAGAAAAGAAATATGAAAAACTGTATTATGACTGGGCAGAAGCCCAGGAATATGTAGAGGAGGACTCTCATCCCAGAAAACATTCAGACTCACTCCCTAAATTTCAGTAAATAGTATCTCGGTCCTTATTTTACTCAGTTGTAACATAGGCTTAATTTTTAGGTATGATAAAAGGTCATTTATTATCTGCCAAAAAGCACTTAGATATTGCGTGCCAAGAAGAAGGTATATGGAGAATTAGTAGGATGGCCAATTTTATTACTGTGCATTTTTGGCGTTCTGTGCAGGCTTGAACTGTCGACAGAAGCTGGAGGAAGCAATTTTCACTCTCATAAAGGATTAGGGATTTTTCAGACTTTTCTTCTCAGTTTTCTCCTTCTCTTCAATACCTACTGTAACACTACTCTTCTTGAGGACAGGCTTCTGCCTTGAGGGAGAACATGACGGTGTTCCCATATATATGTGTGGGAGCATTTCTGATTCTTATTTTGTTCTTCATCCACAGGGAATCTCACTGGACTAATCAGGCAGAACAAAGTCCTTGGAACTGGTGCTATCAACATTTTCATGAAGTTCATCACAATAGCAATCTTTAATGTAATACTTTATTACCACAGGAGTGCTTCTGTTTTAGATCCCCTTCCTGTCTGCTGCATAACGTCACCAGTCTAGGCCATCATAACAGTCCCTTCCAGTTTCAAGATCTACAAATGTCAGCTAGACGTTCTAAAACCCATTAGCTTTTTTTTGAGAAGATTTTGTTAATTTTTTGGCAATTACTCAGAAATGCACAGGACGACTTGTTCACTCTCTGAACAAATCTAGATATATCGGTTTCTCAGAAGCAAAAATCTTACATGACAGCACAAGCCAAACACCTTTAATTTAGGGCGGAATTTGAATGTAATACTCCATTTTTTGTGATATTTCGTCATTCTTTTTATTCAGAGGCTATGAAAAAGCATACACAAATTAATTATCAAAAAATTATCATCTACTAATATCTCAAATCAAAAATTTCACCATAGTACATTCTGGGAATTATGCCAGCTAAGAAAAGCTTTATTTAATACATCATTTTATTGCTCTACTGTTTACCATTGTATTTTAAAACTGCCCCTTAAGACTTTAAATAGTAGTTGAAAATGATAAGTTTATTGTATGTATATATTTCTGTTACTCTTAGGTATCAGTAGCAAGGATTTGACTCTATCAGCTAAAATGAGCCTGACTGTCCTGGAAGTCATCACTGAGTCAATCCAAGCCTTCACACTTTATCTGACTTCCTCTGTGGTCAATAGCTAAGCAAAGGAGGACATTTAACTCTGACCCCTTACTTACAGTTACTTCAGTTACTTCTGTTTTTGGTGATCTCACTCTTGGCAAGCAATCCTTCCTTACCACCTGAGCAGTCTTATCCATAAGCAGGGGAGTCCCATAGATTTATTTGAATGAATTTTTCAAATCAGCGGTCAGATGTGAGGTATGAGTTGTGACCTTTCTCATTTCTGAATGAAAGTGCAGTCCATTCCACGGGGTTTTGCTTTAAACAAAGGGCTAGAGATACCCTCTTTAGGAGTCCATCCTTACTACAGCTGTCTGTTGAGATGGGCTGTAAGGGTGGGATTCATCTGTCCCAATGGAGATGTCTACAAGGCAGATACTGTCATCCAAGCTAGTCTTCTAGAGTCCGTTTATAGTCAGTCATGGGACTGATACTTGCAAGGAATGATTCATTTCAGCCTAAGACAGGTGATTAAAACAGGTCAGGTGCCAGTGCTTGTTGTGCCCAGGAAGTGCCTGTTTCTCTGTACCATATAGCAAAAGGGAAGTGCAGTAGATATTTGCATTGCAGACTCTTTAGTTAGAATTAGAAGGATGCCCATGTAGGGATACAGCTCATGCAAGAAATTTACCTTCTTTTTGGGGTGGGAGGAAAGTCCTCTTTTACCTACCCCTCCTCTTGACCGTAATTACATAATATAGTATTCTTGTGCACTGTTACTTGACTGGGTTTTCTATTTTTGTAAAATATGTTTGAACTGAACTCCAGAGAGAAGGTTAGATTTGTGATCTATTCAAAATTCGTTCAGATTTTCAGACTCTCAAACTAATAAAGATATTTGATCCAGAAAGTGTATGAGTATTTTTATAATTAATCTATAAGCTTGCTTTTGAGTACAAAGAATAAAGCCTGTCTAGTTTGGACAGGGGGAAATTAGCAACCTAACATTTGGAGAAGTATATTTTGGACAAAAGAGTATAAGCAGTACTGTCTCGAGTATATTTAAAGTTGTATCTAAAATGAAATTCTAACTTCTTGCTCACCTCTAATGTGTCTGGACTGATATCTGAAATGTTGGATTTCAGATATTCGTAGATTAAAAGATATAATTTCAGAAGGGCCCAATTTGACTTCTTCCTTGTCTGACTTCTTTAATTTCACAGACTGTAGCCTTACTTCTTGCATGAACAAAATAAGCTCTTTTAGAAAAAAAAAAAAAAAACACTTCTCACATATTTTTTCATCTTCAGTCTCTTTCAGTAAGTATTTTATAATTTCTGCCAAATAATTTCATTAAATGATACTGATGGAATCCCATTCCAAACATTATTTTTTACTGATAGTTCCCAATTTTAAGTCACAGCTTCACACCTATCAGGTGTATCTTGTTCAGTACTTAGTAATTTTTAAAGATTTTGTACAATTTTACTTTTTTACTCAATCTATTGTGCAGGAATTGGTCAAATTCCTAAAAGCAATTAAAATTCTCCTATCGTTGCAATCTCAATCAACCACGGTTATCCTCTCAAAAATAATAAAAAAAAAGGTATTAGTGTAGTTTGACTGTTTTCTCTTTCTTCCCGCATTTCTTAGGTACAACATAGATGCTTCCTGGGAGTAGCAGTCATTAGCTATTGATATAATGAAGAAAAGTCCAGAGACTGGCTCCCATAAATGTTTGATGCATGTTTGAAAACTAGAAAACTGACCGTTGCCTCTGCTGTTTTATTTTTCCTTAATCATGCAAATATTGAAGTGTCCTGTCACTCGAGGACACTCGTGTGTGATCTTCACATGTCACTGAAATGGCCACAGACCTCAGAACCCCTCTTGAAAAAATGTATTTCAAGAATTGCTGGTTGCCAGCAAGCCCACATGAGACTGTTGACTGATGAAGAATAAAACAGGGATTGGAAACCTTTTAGTGGATTTATCATATGTCAGGTTTATGAACTACTTCATCACCAGTGCCTCCATCCTCCAATCATTTCCTTCAAGCTCCTGGCTACCTTCTGTGATTCTGTATTCCTGTTATTGCTGTGGTCATCTCTTCACTGCTGAAGGGCAGTTTTCTCCTTTTCTTCTTCATGTTGCTTGATCTTTAACGTACCGTGACCCCATATGGTGTTTGAAACCCTAGAATAAATTCTCAAAACTAAAGCACCAGCAGTAAACAGATATAAGAGGAAAAGCTTTCAAATATTTTAAGTGTTTAACAAAAACTCTTCATTATTTGTAGTTACTTAAGATGATCTCTTCCAGATTTAATCCAGATTTAATTTAGATCTTCCTGACAGCATTTAAGACTTAACTGCTCTAAAGAGCTTTTTGGAAAATGAGGATTCTTAAAGAGAAAATATGAAAGCATGAGAGAAGTCGTTGCAAATATTTTTCTCTGTATATTTCCTGAATATATTTCTGTCATAGGGGGTTATGTCTCTTCATCACTGTAGCATTCTGCAATCACAGCACAAACTATATACAACCCTGTTCTTTGAACAGGGAAATACAATTTCCTTCTTATAACATTTACCACTTTCATTTGTTTGATTGTAATGAAAACAAGTTTCTGCTTTAAGAGTTTATAATTCACCCTTAAAAGCTTCCTTGGGCTGAAATTTGATATAGAACATGCTGATCAGGGAACAGACATGCTTTGCTTTGTATGAGATGCAGATCTGTGCAAAAGCTAGCTAGGAGTTTTCATGTTTATATTTTCTCTTTATCCCTACAAAAAAACAAAAAAAGACTTTTTTTCAGCAAAATATTACTTACTTCAAGGGGAAATCTTTATGTAAATGGTGAGGAATTTATCCCAGGGACTTAAATGAAAAAAAAATCAGCAAGTCACATGCACACTCCTACCCATTAGACCAGATATAAACAAAGGAACTTTAATATACGTCTAGTCTTAATTACTCTCCTTAAAGAACTGACTGAAGCAGTGACTGTGCAATAACTTTTTTACTGCTTACAGAGATCTGAAATGGATTATTAGCATGACGAGTTTACGTGCTGCTGGATCTTTTCCCTCCAACACTTTAATGACTGGTTCAGTATTTAACTGAGAAAATACTGTTATTTCAAGGCTGTTACATGACGCAGGAAAATTTAAGACGGAGCCAATCACATAAGGCGTTCAGATATCAACCCAACTAGATTGCTCGTGTTCACCACTTCCCAGAAGGAGCAACTCTTACATGCATTGAGTTACTTTTTCAGCAAAGCTCCCAAGCGTTTGCTTATTTCTTTGCTGAATTCAGGGTCTGGCCTGGCCTTATCCCTCTGTATTCTCAGACTTGAGAGCATCTGATTCGTACATTAATACTTAAGTTAACTTATTTTGCATGCAAAATCAGATCCTTGTAGATGCTTTTGTACAAGTGATTTTTTTTTGATGCAGGAAAACGAGTTCCAGGGCATTTATTTTCTAATAGCTAGGTGGGCTGATGAATACGTAAGTAGTCAGCAATGCCATCCACCTGTTGCCTTACTATTTCTTTCTGTTATCTGATACCTCTCATTCTTGCTGAAGGAATCTTTCCACTGGATTCCTCCCTCACTGACTATACTCCTGTTTGTCTGTCATTTCCTACTCTGTAAGTTCGTCTCACTTGAGTCTTGGCCAGCTTACCTCCCTATGATCTTCTATTTTCTCTTTCATCCTCATCCCAGACTGACTCCGACTTGGAGACTGCATATCTACTAACAGCTATTAAATATATGGCAATGCAAATCAAATCTCATGAGGAAAACCTAGCTAATTATATGCTGAACCCCTTGCTGGTACTAAGAAAGTTTCTCTCATCAGTCATCCCCAGGCTTCTACAAACTATCAGAGCTTGTTGTGTGTCAGCAACTCTGCTCCATGCCCTCTTTGCACACTATTCAGTCTACCTCTTTAACTTCTTAGTAATTTGCTGAAATCTTCCTTTTGAACGTCAAAAGGTTCATAGAACCACAATTATCTTGAGCTAAGAAAGATGCTCGAGTTTACCTTGATTAACCTTCAACTTTCCTTGGCCTATTGTAAACGTGCTAAAGTACATTTCTTAGTTCACTACCATTCTTACTTCTCTACAATTTCTGAGTTCACTGTTAAAATCTCAGATTATTTGAAGGCTCTCCCTAGTTTTCAAATGCTGTGAGCTTTCTTGTTCAGTTCAGGGTGTTTGGGTGGAATGTTGTTTTGCCTCATTTCTGCCAGTATTGGCTAATAAAAATCATTGTAATTTCTTTTTCTTGCAGTTGGTAGGTCAGTCAGAACTCCACAGGAGAGGATTACTCATTTCTCCTGTATAACCAGGTTAGAAATGGCCAGACTCACAAAGATCTGTAGATATAAACCATATGGGTTCAATTGCCGTGAGCCAAAGCCAAAGTTAAAGCTAAAATCAGCTGCTGATGGGAGCTCTTAGCAAATTTCCCCAAAGATGACAACACAGTAAAGCTGGTGCCTGCTGCTCAGGGGCAGACTACTGGAAGTGCTGGGCCTTCCTGTTCCTAGCCCTGGCACAGTTTGCACGTCGAAGCAGAGACAAAGCCCTGGGTGACGCAAGAAGACCATCCCAGGACTGGCGACACTGGGATTTCAACATGTGTGAGTGCGGAGCCAGAGCGCTGTGCTCCAGCCTGCAGGCGCTCTGCCATGAAGCCTGCTACCGGAGAGCCACTGGGGACCGCCGCGAGCTTGGCCTTGGCAACTTCCCGCACAGCAGGAGCACTGGAAACTCCAGCAATCCTGCCCAAAGCCATCATTTTATGAGCTTCCACGCTTCCCTCTGAGGTGCCAGCGCTTGGGGCTCCAGGCTAGGTTCCCAGGACTGTTTCAGAGAGGCAGGCACCAGGATGGGCCCATCCGCATCACCTCTCTCTCGCTGTTTCCCCCAACCCAAAGTTGTATCTATTCCCACAGCACTAGGAGGTATGAAAAGGACAGTTTCAGCAGTGGCACAGTCTGGAGTGAATACTTGCGGAAATTCTGTGCTCACTGATTTAGGAGTGACATGCTCTCAGAAATTTCAGTTCCCTGGGGAGCTGGGAGTTTTTGGTTCCATCATAACCAAAACAATTCTTCTCAAATCTTGTACAAAACAGAAAACTCCCTTTTTTAATGACTTTAATTGTTTCTCCACACCTACTGTACATGCCAGTGTAGAGTTATTACATTTTAAATCAGCAGTTACCAAAAAATCATTTTTTTATCTTTTCACAAGTTGCTGTCATCTTAACATGGTTTAACAGGTAGAGATGCTGTGACATTGATGGGCGTTTATGGCTGGGTGGATGATAAATTCTGTTGATATTTTTATACAGTTGTTAAAGTATAAATTGTGATCATTTGAATACCAATATATGTCTTTTGGTAAAGCCTCTGTCAGGCCAGGAACAAGAGTTAGGTCATTAAATCTTGACAGATGATAACAAAAAGAAAAATATAAAAGAAAAAAATCCTCCTCTTCAATTTTCTCTCATTAGTCTAGAGTTGGCAGGAGTTTGAATAAATGGAATTGCTGCCATTAAATTCACTACCGTCAAAGAGAACCTAGGACCAGGTTATTGTCAGGAGATGGTTTCGAGGCAAGTTATAGAAAGCAACAGGTGGGAAAATGGAAGCACTTTCATGGCAGGAAAGTTCAATTCAGTAGCACTGAAGTTTAGCAGATCAGAAAGAAACCCATCTACAAGCTGTACCATAAATTACATGCTGATCTTAGACCATCCTAGAAGACTTCTCCTTCCCCTACTGAATGTTCTCAAGAAATGAGGAAACTAAGACAGGAAAGTACGTTCAGAAGCTATTATTTTTGCTTAAATCTCTATAAATCAAATGTCTCTGAAGCTGCCAATATTAGATCACATTGTATTAGCAGGAGACATTCAAACAGTAAAACGAGTATATTAAAGTCTTGCATAGAACAGAACATAATAATCACAAAAACTATATTCCATAAAAAGACACCCTTTCCTTTCAACATCATTTCTTATTTTCTGTTTTAAGATGAAGTATTCACTGTTGAATAAAACCTGGCAGTTAATTTTAATATATATGTGCATTTTCTAGAATTACAACTTCTTATTTTCCAGTCATGAAATTCCACCATTTTATTGTAGAGTTACACTGTGAGAGGAGTTACACTAACCTTAATCAGGTGAGTATTTTTCTCCTTAAAGCTTTACTCCACTGACTTCTGGGGAAAATTTAATCTATTCCTGGCATAAATATAACTGTTTCTTAGGGCTTGTTTTGAAGAATCATCATTAAAATAAACAAAATGTGCAGACCAAAAAAAAAAAAAAGCAGCTGCAATAAGCTGAAGGAAAAAAGAGAAAAGAGAAGATAAGAATACAGCACTCTAGGATTATTCAAAAGCAGAATTAAGAAGAAATGAAATATCCAGTGATTTCCCATGATTTCTTCCCATTCACTCATCTCCTTTTAAAATCTAGGAATATAACAATATTCTCTTTCTCCCATGCTGGAAGAAAATCAGGCCTTTTGTTTCTTTTTCCTTGTGAAAGTGCTTAAGAACTGAGGGGAGGTAAAAAGAAGGACAATGCAGTGCCTCAAAACATTCACATCTTTTGCTATAAGAATAGCAGAAAGCAACAGCATAACTATTTCCAAAACATGGATTAATATTTTTTTTTTTACCGTATTTCTGGAGCTCTACATAAAGTTCTTGGAGCCTGATTCTGCAGTTCTTGGAGAACTCAAAACCTGGAGATATTTCAGGGGATAAAACGTGCAGATTCAAGCCTTATACGGCATTATGTGTTGTTTTAATGTTCCCTGCTGGGGGATTTCTTCTTCTTTATCATTGCACATGTATGTATTAAAAAAATAGAAAAAAAGAATATCAGTAGTTTTGGCATCACTGGAAAGAGTTTTAGTATGGTTGCGTGGTTTGCATAAAACCTTCCAAAAGCCATAGGGAAGCTTGCTAAAGAAACTACCTCAGCTGGGACAACTAGCATAGGTCCAGTGTAAAGCCTGTGGACATCTACAGAAAGATCGCCACTGACTGCAGTTATGGAAAGCTTTGGATCAGAGTGGAGATGAATTAGTCTGTGTTTTTGCCCGTCCATTTCTCATACCCAGGCAGAGCATCCAATTGTGAGCTATGGAAATGGAAAGTTTTTGATTTGCTGTGGTGTTATTTAACAACTTTGTGTCCTCAACACAGTATCCTTGACGTAGTCCTTGACAAAAATCAGATGCATGTTAGCAGAGTTGTGACTCTTCAAAAGAAAAACACTTGTAAGCAAAGTGAATGAAATCTGAAAGCATGACTCACACGTGAAATTTATGAAATTGCCATTTCCATGTCCCACAGCATTGCACCGGATGACTCCAGTGTATGTGGCTCAGGCTTTTTTTGACCAAAACTGAAAAAGCTGAGACCAAACTGTCTATCAAACACTTTCTTCAGCTCCTACATTTTATCAGCCATGGTGTGGAAGTCTCTTTCTCTATAAAATGAACATCTGAGTTGGCATTTTAAATAGAGAAAAACCTCAAAGACCTACATGAAGGTGGTGAAAACATTCTTTTTCAAGCAGTTTGCCAACTTCTAAGAAGTCAGTGGCCTTTTTGAGACTGAAACTCTTGTCTTTCTCATACTAACAGATGAACAACTCAGAAGGAAAAAACTTTCTATGGAAACTCTTGTACAACTGAGAAAAGATAGTTATAATTAAAATATTGTCCTTATTAGTGAGAGCATTGCTCTTAGATGTAACAGTAAAGATAAACTAGAAATAAGCACTTCTGTCAGTAATTATTGAAGCATCCAATACTCCTGAAAAGAAATCCACCACACTGTTAACGAGACTAAATAACGTTTCAAAGTATTTTAATTAGATGTTTCATTTAACCTCTTCTGTGACCAGTTCTTTGTAAATCCCTTTTATTTCCTGCTACCATGCTGTGATATTGCTTTCTTATGAATGAAAGACTAAGTAAACCAGCTGTGCTGAATATGTGAGTGATTAGGGAATAGTTTATTATAAATTACAGATTAGCTGAAGGAAAGTGTTCTATAACTGTTTCTAGTATTTGAAACAGGTATTTGAAAGCTCCTTTTCTACTAGGTTCTGCAGCTTCACTAATATTCAGCCTATAAAAAAATCTATTGCTGACACTAAGATGAAGTGCACATAAAATGTTCCCTTTCATAATCTTTGTTCCTGGATTGCTTCTTGATTTTAAAAGTCTCCTTTAAAAAAGTTTCAGTGTATATTATTGAATTTTGGTCTGTATCCGTTTAGTCAAGAAACACATATGCATCTCTAGAAGTCTCTACACTAATATAGACATAAAGGCCTGTATTGGAGAGCTGCTTAGTTTCTCGCTCAGTGTTCTGGTGGCATATTCATGTGAAATCCAGATGTGCAAAATTTCCTGTTTTCTCCTCTACTCTCTCATATCCATTCAAATCAAGCCCCTCCAACCCACAGCTGCGCCAGTTCAGACAATCAGGGAACTATGATTCTGTGCACGCCCAGATGCAATATAGTTGAAAAAACACGCATGTTATATGCTATGTAAAATTTTCAATCATGCTGCTTACTCTTGTTAACTCCTCTAAATTTATTTCTTTTTTCCTTTACTTATTAGAAGAATCACTTAAATTTATTCGTTCACATTAAACATTAGATCAAAACTCTAACTTCAGTTTTGGATGTCAGCTCAACATTAAGTTTAAATGAATGACTTTCCAGCAAAAGATAAATTGCCTTAGTTCATGTTCTCCTCAGCATCCTTTGTAAGTAAAGGAAATGATTCACAGTGTTCCCAAAGGCTAGTAGGGAAGAATTATCAAAATGGAAGATCCCTCACAGCAAGCACTCCACCATCAGCTCCCTCTTAAAAACCTTTAGCTTCGTAAGATTATATCATCAGGAGACATGTGATGTCATTTAAAAATTGAGTTCAACCTAGATCCTTTAGCAAAGCCAAAACTATCAATAAGAGCCAGGGTCTCCCATACTCGCAACACCTCCATTTAGTAAACCAGCTACAATATTCCAAAAGTATTCTGAGTACAACAGTAATATCTAGAGTGCATAACAGCGAGGTAAACCTGGAGAGAAATCTGCATGGAGAACTGTGGCACAGAGAACTGCAGCCACTTTGGAGAAGCAGCTTGCCGAGGTCAGATGGAGGTGTGACTTGGTTACGGTGTAGACCTGGGCTTTCCGCAGTGATCTAACAAGCTCAACCAGTGGTGACTGCAGTCGTTCTGGACTAGTGATGATTTCTATTCCTCTCCCACCGGCATTATCTCTGTGTTGTTTAAATTTTCGGTCTCATCCAATTTATCCAACTCTTGTCCAAATTCACCCAGGATACAGTGCTATTATTACTAGTACTATAACTACTAGTACTACAGCCCAGTCAGTCATGCATAACGGAGGTAAAGAGCCAGATATCAACAAAATTGATGCACTACGGATCAAGCCTTCTCTAACTCTCTGGCCTCATGCCAAAATTAGTCAAGGTAGGGACAAAACAGGCCAATACAAAAAAA
The DNA here is from genome assembly GCF_040807025.1 of Struthio camelus. NCBI lineage: Eukaryota > Metazoa > Chordata > Aves > Struthioniformes > Struthionidae > Struthio > Struthio camelus. The sequence continues at coordinate 130,215,368 of NC_090943.1, forward strand.
TGCTGTAGGTCTACGTAGCTCATATTATGCGTTCAACATATGAAAACAAACCCTCAGCAACATTTCCTTCTGTCACTACTGGCACTAGAAGAGAAGCAAATAAAACCTTACAGTAAGTCTCATGGGGACATAAAATCTAACTGGCACACAAGTAACACTTTCAGAATCACTCTTCGAATCACTCTTCGATACCTGAACTCCAAAGTAACTAATGTGCATATACAAATACTAAATCCCTGATATGTACCTGCTTGCAAATGCCTTCAAAAATTGCTCATAGATACAGATTTATTGTAACTGATACGGGTATAAAGCTTCAGTTGTGGAACAAGTACCTTTGATCACTCGAAAGCTATTTCTTAGGACTCAGCATAGTCCTTAGGACCCCTTCAGTTCCAGCCTCTTTGTTGGAAAGCACTCCTAGGCTATGATTATTCTAGTAAATTACTTAGTAGGTTAAATATTCTAGTAAATAGTTTCAAGAAATTTTCCTGAGAAATTAAACTCAATAGTCTATACTATTAAAGTGTTAGAAGAGTTTCTGAATGGCTTTGGTCTGGATCAAAGAGCACTCTCCCAGATAACTCTCAGGCATGACTTGGGAAGTGTAGGTCATGGACATTTCCTAGCACATAGCTGTATAAGACCATCCTGTCTTAGATAGGAAGAGTTAGATAGAAAGTCTTAGAAAGAGTTTAGTAGTATGGACACAGGCTACTCTGTGCTGCGTGGCCTCAAAGCCAGACAGTGGTCCTGGACATGTTTGATTTTTTAATGATAAACAAAGTCTTTGAGTTTTCTGGACTTACAAATCTATGTTACTCATATGCTGATGATCTGACAGAGGTCTGATATCTCCATTTCCTGCAGGCCAAGTGACAGTCCAGATCTCTAATATTCTCTCAACCTCTGACCGTCAGAGTGCAAAGCACGGACAAGCACCTTTCCCCCACAGAGAGTTTAGCATACTCTGTTCCTGGCTTTATCTATCTTATCTCATACTGCAGAATCAATTCCAACTTCTGACTGTCCAGAAGCCTATTTTCCAGTTCATGAATCCATAACTGAAAGGCCTGATGAGTTTTTCCTCCAACTTGCTTATTCAAAAGATGTCTCCAGCTACTGCTTGGCTAGTGTTTCAGGGTGGCTGGTGGGTTTGCAGCCTGGACACTGCCCTTTACCTGCAGAGGGAAATTCCCCAGAAGTCTTTTCTTCCTGCTGTCTCTCAGCTGTTACTGGCTTAGCTCCTGTAGGTCCCATTTCAAGTCAGTCTTTTCCCAGCTACTGTTTCCTAGGCTCCCTGTGGCTTCAGCAGCTGTTCACTTCTCTTGGTCTCCTATTTTTGCAAGAGGATTGTCCTTCTCACCAGCTGCCCTAGGTCTCTTTCCACCCCCACCAGCTTCCTGCCTAAGCAGCAGCTATTCAGTGCTCAGCCCTGCTCCCTTATCTCTTCCCAATTCTTCCTGCAACCACTTATCAAGCCTTGCTGCCTTCCCTCCACACCCATTACTAACTCTGGCTTTACAGCTCACTCACCACCCTTTGAATATTGCTCTCTGTTCCTGTGTTCAGAAGGAGCCCAATAATAGCACCGGGTGGCTTATTCCAATATGAAATATTTGTCCAAAGCGTTTCACTTCAGTAGAAAGTCCAGGCAAGAGGAAGGACAGAGTGCAACTGCTCTGCACTCAAAAGCAGGGATGTTGAAAAATAATCAGAGATACATCTTTACTCATCTTTTTTTTGAGTGTAAATTTAAGCTTAAAAGGCAGATTTAGAGTATCTAAAATCTTTTGGCAAAACGTAATAGCGTGCCCTAGTTAACATTCTAGTCTTTCTGGCTAGCAGTATATGCCATCCACGTACCATCAGACAGTTGAACTCTACCTAACACATGCAGTTAAGTTACTTTTATTGTGTTTAATAATTGTAACACAATTAGTACAGATTCTCTGATACTGCTGTGTTGAGATAAGATACGTCCAGTGACCTCAGCCAAATAATCCAGTGAACTCAGGTTTTGAGTGCTGCCACAGGAGCAAAGACATGGAGAATATCTCAGAAAGTTGGTTCAGGAAAACAAAAATGTGTTATTTAAGAGGAAATTTATTGGATACAATCATTTTAGGACAGAGTTAAGGTTTTATCTGAAAAAAACGTTTTTTGATGTGGCTTGCTTAGTTCTCTTTAACTCTAATTTCTTTGGTTTAAAATGCTTCATTTGGTAATCGCTGTAACAAGCATACAGTTCTTTTAATTTTTTTCCCCATTTTAGACTTTTTTTGTTGTGATTAAATGTGGCTTTATTAAGTGGATCATCTTAATGATCAGTGAATATTTCTGCAAAGGCAGTGTATCACGTTTCATAACACTGTTTTCCAATGTGAGGAAAAACAAACTCCATATACAGATCTGAAGTAGATCTTAATTTGTTAAATCACGTTTGCTAAACTCTGGATGAAAATAAGTAATACCTTTTAATCTTAACTGAATGTAAGAGATAAGTAACATTACAGATTTACATTCCCTATATAGGTAAATTTTTTAAAGGCTTACAGCTTCCTGTTAAAGGTCATTTATAATTGAGGGATTCCTGAAATTAAACAGTTAGCTGCAATAACATTTGTTCAAAGTTGAGAAAGAAATGGCAAATTGCCACATTCTTAAGATCATGTAATTGAGTGAAATCTGGAATTTAATACCTCAGCAGATGACAAGTTCAAGGATGACCCTGTTTTACAAAAGCCCTGTTGGAACGCATAAAGCCATCTGATTTTGAGTTTTCATGTGAAACATTTTAGAGCAGCAGGATTAATGAATGTATGAGAATGTGTCCTTGGATTAGAATGCATTCCTTTAGAATGAGAATAAGAAATATGAGAAATATTAAAAAGAAAACAAATGCAGCATTGTTAATTTCTTGCTATGTGACTGAAACACTTGTAACTAAGTGTCTATAATATGACTTCAGTAGTGGCTCATTTTCTCACAATGCACCTGCATGCCTTGGAAACAGTTGTAAACAGTACATGATTCTGCTAAGAGACAGAGCCCATAAACTACCATTAAACACTGCTTAGTCTTCTATAAGTGCTGGTAGATTCCTCTTCTGGAACTAACGAGATAATAAATATAAATCTTCTCACATTTCTGGTTTAGACCACAGAGTTTTCTATCTAAGAACAGATCTTTGTAAGGAGATGAAAAATATCATTTAAAGGCATGTGAGATAGTCATGAAAACCCCTATTTGGTGAACAAAATAAACTGGAACTCCAGTTTAAAAGAACATTAATGTCACAGCTGCTACACAGATCTTTATCTCCATCTTATGTTCCTTAGTTTAGTTGATATAGGAATAGCTGATGAGCACAGGGACCGGTGAAAAATAGTTTTGATCTCTGCTCTATTTATAAAAAAGAAAAAAGCCAAGCCAAGGCAAAGTTGCCTGAATTGTGAACTTAAACTAAGTTCACAGATCTGTTCAAAGTGTCCCAGCTGTCTATTAGATAATTCCTTGGCTGAAGATCACTCTGTTAATAAGAATGAAAATGTTCACACTCTCTAATGACAAAGTGTAACTACTGAAGAAAGAGAATTATTGCAAGCATTCAAGATGCTCACAAAGTTAACTTTTTCCCATTCCTGTAGCTCCATTATGAGCCAGAAAACAAACCATTAAAGTGCTGTTGGACTCTATATTTTAGCAATTAATGTGAAAAAGAGGTCAGTGTCCACAGCAACAGTGCAAAACTACTACTGATTCTTTCAGTAGAAAATAGCTAAAGAGTAGAGGACTAGACGTTATATTCCTTTATAACTGGCAGGATATCTTTACTATCTCTTGTGATTTCCATGGGTCTGATCAGTCTAGACACTTTCCATTAAAACAAAGCTCACATTAGTAAAACACTATATCAAGTGGGAAATATCCTAGTTCTCAAAATCCAGTTCTTTGGAAATACCCTAAAAACACCTACATTGTGGAAAGAACAGGAGGAGTTATGGCATCATTGGCGGTCCATGACAAAAACACAGGTGGGTGTGTTGATAAACATGTTCAGGCTGCAGCTGCTGCTGGTTCTGATGGGAAAAATGCTGTTCTAGGGATTAGGAATATATTGTAATCATGCCAGCCAAAACATGCATGACAGTTGAAAAGGAAAAGAGAGTAGCTGTATTAACGGGCATGTTAACATAAGCGATTTCTTTAAAAATCACAAAAGAAAAACCTTTTTTAAGCTTTTCTATCTTTTTCCTAATGACAATCTCTTCACAGGAACATGAAGAATAATTATATTTCTTTGCAAAAATGTCTTCTTTTAGTAATTTACTAGAAAATTAGTTTAGCCTTGCTAGGATTTAATTAATGGAATAATTCAAACTATTACTGAGTTGAAAACATGTACCCTGTTTTATTACATAGGGAGTAAAGTGTACTCATCCTGAGAAAGGACATCAGAATCTGGTCTGTGGCATTTAGAAATAAAATATGTACTCCTTATTCTTTTACCACTGAAAACAATTCATACCACACATGATATGCATGGATGACATAAAGTAATACTATATCTACATTTTTCAACCAGAGAGAGAGTAGCTGATGTGTCCTTTTCCAAGGCAGATGTTTTCCAGATATGCTATTGTCGCTCATTAAGATAGTAAGACTTGTATGAGTTATGATATGGTAAACACTATATATGCCAGCTCATCCATAAAATACTATGGATTTCTCAGATAATTCTCCCTCTGGCTTGCTTTAATCATTTCAATATGACTAGTTTCCCTGTGAACATAGAACTTTTATATATACCAATGGTGTTATGAGCAATAGAAGAGAAACAAGCTGACAGTGTTTTTTGTTGAATTTTGCATAAAATGTATTTATTTTATTTTGTACTTCTGGGTAACTTTCCACCTAAGTCAGGGGAAATGGAGAAGGTCGTTGTAGTTTCAGAACCTTAATTGCACTAGCAAGAGGCCAAGAATGGTCCAGTGGCATCAAATTGTTTTGTACGGTCTAACACACAGTGCTTTCCTATTTGCTACCTTTGCCGTTATAATGATTGTAGAACCATTTGTTGGTTTCTTTTGCTTATTTTAGGGAGGGTGTTACCTTTGCTTTGAATAGATTCTTCAGTCTGCAAATATATTTCTACTCTATAAAAATGCAAATTTCCTATCCATGACAATGGCCCTGTGGTCCTGATTGAGGCAAAAATCCAATATCCTAAGCTATTCTGTAACATTTACAACCTCTGTGCTGCATCTACAGTGCAAAGAGAGGAAAGTACTTAGACGTTTGGGCATAAAGGAGTCTCAGGGACCTAGAATACACAGTGTCTTCAGCACGCTTTTGTAGTCTAAGTTCTTGAGGCTGTGTGGCAGGACTGTTTAGGGATGTAGCTGAAATGAATTTCAAACCCTCATTTTCCTCCAGAGGGAGAGTAAAGTATTCAATCTACACCAGGGCTGAAGCTAACACAGAACAATAAAGCCGTAAGTGCATCACCAGCTCTCCGGGATAAAGAAATACGTAACTATGTCCCTTTGGATCCCAGGTTGAATGTATTTGCTTTCATCAGACCTGGGGAGTTGGCATTTGGGCCAATTTCAAGGACTGACTAAAGCCATCCTGCTCCAAATTCCACCCCTTCTGCAGAAAAGCAGCACGTGGCTGTGACTCAGAAGCTGAATTGCTAGCATTCCCCTGGAAAGCAGTGAGAGGCAGCTACAGAATCTCTCTCTCTCTCCTTTCTCCCTCTCTTTCTCCCTTTAGGACATAACCAATGGCTCAGAGCACTTTCTGACTTGGCTCTCCAGCCTTGATTTTTTAGCTCGTCCCAGAACTAACGATTCTGTTTCTGAACTAGGCCCTCGACCTGAAGGCTGATCCTTACTGAGGACATTGTGTGGTAGATTTCATAGCTTTTTATAGGCTAGATCACATCCAGCCTGAGCTTAGCTCACAAAACAAGCACAACTATTCATCTGCTCTGAAAGTTAGATGTCTCAAGTATAGCCACCTCTAGACTCATCCACTAAATCTATCCGGTTACCATCAGCTCTTGGTAGAGTCAGTGAAGAGACTGCTAAAGAGTCATTCAACTGGCCTGTTTTAGTCGTCTGTTTTGGGATGAAGTAAATCATCTGAACTCAAGACAAGGTTTGCTATGCTGCAGAACAGCTGAAGGCAAAGTAACCTTCCACCATCTTTCTCATTTATTGTTCCTTCCTTTAATGACTTCTGTCCTATGGAAGTCTTTAGGTTGCTCCTTCTTCCAGCGGTTTTTGCTCTTCCTTATCAACTTGCTGAACTTCCTGCAATGGTCCTATTAACCCTGCTATAAAACCTCCTGAAGCCCTCTCACTTTACAACAACCATTCACAAATATTCACCTATTCACTGTTTCTCTCTACTCTCCCCAGGTCCCAGAGCTCTGTTTCTTCACCAGATGTTGAGATTGTGTTTGCACACACTTCCAGATATGTGTGGCAACTCGGAAGGGCCTGGTACTTTTGCAGGTTCCCTCGGAGAGGTACAAATGGTTTGACTTGTTGTCTACATCTTACAGCTACGAATTCAATAGTATTTAGAACTTTGCCAAACTATTCTACCGTACTCAGAAGGAAATTTGATTTCAACACAAGCTGGGGCAGTATGTAGGAAAGCAGATTCCAGACCATAGTAAGAACATAGGCCCTAGCAACTCATGCTGACATTGCATAGCCATGTCTTTTTTAAATCTTCATTTCAAGCTGTAGTAACACTAGAAATCCTTTTCTTTAATAGAAAAAAAAAGTATCATCAACCATCCACCAGAACCTGTTTCTGTTTCATGTGTGCAGAACCAGTCTTCAAGTAAAAACTTTTTACAAGATTTTACCAGAGCTAAAGTAGCATGCCTGGTCTATCTCTATTTTTTGTTCTGTCTGTAATTTTTTTCTGAATTTAATAGACTGATAATCCCTATGGACTTTTTTATCTCGGTTTGATGGAATGAATCATGTGGGAGAAATCATATACTATCTCCTCCACATCCTTAAACAACTAAATCTTCTTGTTCGAAGAGGCAGCGTTGTCACTTAGATGATATCTATGTGTCAACTGCGAAAGTCATAGGTAAAAAATAAAATCTCTTTATATCTATAGGAAGATATATCTAAGCCATATCTAAGATTAGGCTTTTTACAATAGCATGAAATAACCTAGTAACTGTGATTAGTTTCTGGAATTCCTCCTCCATTGAAGAGAAGGTCATTTGATTCAGCACTGATGCACACTTCCATGACTTTTTTCTAAGTTAAAAGGAATGTTCTAAACATGATCATGGTGTGTCGGCATATTAGCTAAAATATCTCTGTTAATCCAGTTTAAAACATACTCTACTTTCCTAGTTTTGTCTTGTCCTTTCTGGATAATTCCAAACTGTTCCTAGACAAACAGGAAAAAATTGTCAGAACTGGTTAGTCAATAACCATTTATCCAGCAGTGTTAATAAACATATTTGTGTACACTTGTTAGCCATGTCTCGAAGTCTGAAAGAATAATGAGCCCTTGTTCTCTTCTCCTCAAAAAATGTTTTTTGGACAACATGTATCCTTTGATGTATTAGGCAGGTGAGAAAAAGAAAATTTTGTATATGCTTGTCCTGACCTTACAATTTTCTCTAGAAATACATTTTTGAACACTATCTCAGACAAGATACTAGGCTAAAGGAACTGTCTTCATTTACTGGGTCTGATCCAGGAGAGTCACTTCTAGGCTCCTGCCATATGAAAGCATTCGAGCAGTATCAGAGGAAAAACATTAAAGAACAGTTAGTTGGAGCTGTTGCTGTGTTATTCAGGTCCTCGTGGAAAACCAGAGAACACACTCTTTGTAGCATTTGATGTTTTTCAAGGACACAACTAGGTCTACTGGAAAGAAGGAGCTTAGCTTCTTTGGAAAATAACATAAGGTTTTTGTAAGAAATCACATCTGTGATTCACAGATACTCACATTTGATACTACTTCTCTGTCACAGGCCAGATGAACACTCATACAAAACATGTGATACAGGTAATACTAGAAAATCTCCAGTCTGAATTTCCTGAAGTATTTTTTTAATGTGGTCATGTTGTACTGTATTGTGGGTAAATTTTGATTTGAGGCCTTTCCCACTCATGAAGTGTCCCTCTATGAATAAAATTATTGGAATTTCTGCTCTAACCTTTACTACATGGGAGCTGCAATAGTAAAGTTTTATTTACAGCATCAGATGTTCATACTGATTGTAACTCTTCAGACATCCAAACGTACATGCCTCACTTGTTAGGGATGTTGGATATAACAGTGAAATAAGTGTATGTGTGTACATGTGCAAAATAAAGTGAATCTTGATGAAGAGTAAGTTGATTTTTAAAGAAGCAAATCCACGCACACGCTGTATTTCACATATTCAAGTTTGAAAATAAAACCTGAATCTTAATTGCTGCAGTAGTCTTCTTTCCTCACCCTTGTTGCCATAACACACATCTGGCAGGCAGGTGTATGTTCTCAATATCTGGGTTTTCCCAACATGTCTCAGATCAGTCTCTCAGGATATTTAATCACTGTCAGCATAGTCAAGCTCCCTATCATCCTCAAAGCAAAATGTTACAAGAGTATTATTTGGTATTTATTTTTCACATCAACTTTGAAGAATGTTCAACATATTGAACTTAAGTAATGCCTCTGCTTCCGTAGCATCAATAACATATCCTCAGAGTAAACACTAGATGGTGGAAAAGTCAAGTGCAGAATAGAAGTAGTATAGATGCCCAACCGCATTATCTTTTTCTCTCTCAATTATTTATTTATTTTTATGCATTTGGCAAATAAAATGATGATGATGATAAGTTTCACCTATAAAATGAGCATTTGACTCTTTTTGTTTCTCCCTAAACCCTCACTGGTATTTCATGCACATAGCAGTGTTATGATACAGAATGAAGTCTCATTACTGATTTTTGTAGTATGGACATAACTTCTAGCATTCAGTGCTCACAGGCACAAGTGGCTGTATGAGGAATAGTTCGTCGCACAGAAAAACATATTCTGCCAAATTTACCTTCTGGCACCATTTGAATTAGTGGAGTTTCCACAGGATAAAATCAAAGCCAAGTGAAAAATCAGGTCTGTCATTGTAAATCTAGAAAACAGCTGTTTTGCTGAATAAAATTAGGTATATGGCTCACTACTCACTTTGTTATATTATTCTAGCTATTTCTGAAAGAGGCTACTCATAATATACAAGTATCTTTATCCTTGGCTTTCCACTTCACCTGTAACTTCCGTGAAAAGAGAAACAAAAAGTGCTTGTATTTTAATTTACCTGTATGAAGAGGTATCAGTGCACAAAACATTTTAATTAGCTGGGTTTGTGTGGAAATTCAGGCAGGCACATACGGAGGCTCAGCGAAAAATATGCATGGTTTGAAGTTTAATTGAGCTCATTAATACTCTTTAGTAATGTTCAGTGTTTCCAGCTGTTTACAGTACAAGAGCTCAGATGTACTGAAGGGTTAAACATCAACTAAACAATTCATGTTTTACCAGAGAATTAAGTGTTCTTGGAGGGAGCACATCTTTTACTACAGAAATCTGGAAGCTAATGGTACTAAAGTAACAGGTCACTTACAGTCAGGCTTTGTACCACAGAGTACCTGTGTGATAAAACACACATTGTATGCATTTATATTATGCATATAATAATCTGTTTTATTACTATACAAGAATTTGCCATGTAAGAGTTAACAAACAATATTACCCTGGAAAGATCTGTTTATGTTTGGTCACTCTTTTATCGTTACTTTATTCAAGTTTCACAAATGGTAGCTGTATTAGAAATTGTTTGAGGTAAAAACGCCTGGAACTTTTTTTACATTAAAGAAAGCTATCTTACATTTCATCCCTCTACATCAGAAGAATTTGCTCTTTTCTCCTGCCAAATTATCATTCCCTGTGCTGCTAGTAATAATTTTTTACAATTGATAAAAAACAATTGATAAAATTTCCTTAATGGTTGCACAAATAAATAGAAAAGGTTTTGGACTTCTTCCAGGCATTTTCCCTATAGTGCTAAGGTACTATCTATTTTTATGTCCCTTTCCCATTTCCCCATAAAGGTAGACTTGTTTTCTAGCTTCATCAGAATTCATTAAACAGAGGGGAGATCAGGTCCTTTGAGATGGCCTCCTGTCATTTCTATCCTTCTTAGTGATCTCCTAGAGCTTTAGCTAAGGCCCATTTGGAATTAAATCTGGCACGGGATGTCAAGGACAACAAGAAGGGCTTCTTCAAATACATCAATAGCAAAAGGAAGACCAGGGAAAATGTGGGCCCGCTGCTGAATGGGGTGGGTGCCTTGGTGACGAAGGATACAGAGAAGGCAGAGTTGCTGAACATCTCCTTTGCTTCAGTCTTTACTGCTAAGGCCAGCCCTCAGGAATCCCAGACCCTGGGGACAACAGAGAAAATCTGGAGAAAGGAAGACTCTCCCTTGGTCGAGGAGGATCGGGTTAGAGATCATTTGGGCAAACCTGACATCCACAGATCCATGGGCCCCAATGGGATGCACCCACGAGTGCTGAGGGAGCTGGCAGATGTCATTGCTAGGCCACTCTCCATCATCTTGGAAAGGTCCTGGAGAACAGGAGAGGTGCCTGAGGACTGGAAGAAAGCCAGTGTCACGCCAGCCTTCCACAAGGGCAAGAAGGAGGAGCCAGGAAACTACGGGCCTGTCAGCTTCACCTCCATCCCTGGGGAGGTGATGGAACAGCTCATCCTGGAGGTCATCACTAAGCATGTGGAGGACAAGAAGGTGATCAGGAGTAGTCAGCATGGATTCACCAAAGGGAAATCATGCTTGACCAATCTGGCAGCCTTCTGCGATGGGATGACACTGGCTGGGTAGAGGAGGGGAAGGCAGTGGATGTTGTCTACCTGGACTTCAGCAAGGCTTTGGACACTGTCCTCCATCACATCCTCATAGGCAAGCTCAGGAAGTGTAGGTTGGATGAATGGACAGTGAGGTGGATTGAGAAGTGGCTGGATGGCCAAGCTCAGAGGGTTGTGGCCAGTGGCGCAGAGTCAAGTTGGAGGCCTGTGGCTAGTGGTGTCCCCCAGGGGTCAGTACTGGGTCCAGTCTTGTTCAGTGTGTTCATTGATGACCTGGAGGAAGGGACATGAGTGCACCCTCAGCAAGTTTGCTGGTGATAGTAAACCGGGGGGAGTGGCTGACACACCGGAGGGCTGCGTTGCCATTCAGAGGGACCTGGACAGGCTGGAGAGATGGATGGAGAGGAACCTCCTGAAGTTCAACAAAGGCAAGTGCAGGGTCCTGCACCTACAGAGGAAGAACCCCATGCCCCAGTACAGGTTGGGGGTTGACCTGCTGGAAAGTAGCTCTGCAGAGAAGGACCTGGGAGTGCTGGTGGACAACAAGTTAAGCATGAGCCAGCAGTGTGCTCTTGTGGCCAAGAAGGCCAATGGGATCCTGGGGTGCTTGAGGCAGAGTGTTGCCAGCAGGTCGAGGGAGGTGATCCTGCCCCTCTATTCAGCCCTGGTGAGGCCTCACCTGGAGTACTGTGTCCAGTTCTGGGCTCCCCAGTACAAGAGAGACATGGCACTCCTGGAGAGAGTCCAGCGGAGGGCTACCAAGATGATTAGAGGGCTGGAGCATCTCTCCTATGAAGAAAGACTGCAAGAGCTGGGCCTGTTCAGCCTGGAGAAGAGAAGATTGAGAGGGGATCTCATCAACGTGTACAAGTATCTGAAGGGGGAGTGTCAAGAGGATGAGGCCAGCCTCTTCTCCGTGGTGCCCAGCAACAGGACAAGAGGCAATGGGCAGAAACTGAACCACAGGAAGTTCCATCTGAACCTGAGAAAAAACTTCTTGACTGTGAGGGTGACAGAGCATTGGAACAGGTTGCCCAGAGAGGTAGTGGAGTCTCCTTCGCTGGAGATATTGAAAACCCGTTTGGATGTGATCCTGGGCAATATGCTCTAGAGGACCCTGCTTGAGCAGGGGGGTTTGACCAGATGATCTCCCTTGGCCATTCTGTGATTCTGTGAACCCACACCATGACAGGGACACCACTGAGGGACTATGGCTATGGGCAACCCGTACTAGAACAAAAGAAAATCAGTAGGAAGCAAAGAGTGGCAAACAGACACCGTTATGCACATGACTCCAACCTCCTGCACTGCCTGCAGCCTCAGCAGGGAAACTGGGACACACTGAGCATAACTTGTGGTGAACATATGGGAAGTTGAGACTAGGAAAGATGTGTTGAGACTAGGATAGGTGTTTGGCTCAAGCCGAGGCTGGGGAAAGGGGAAGAACGGTTTTTACTTAAGTACTTAATTCTTAAATTCAGTGATTAGAAGTTTGTGTTAACTGGCAATAAATTAAGTAAAAATATCAGCTTTATGCTGTAATAAGAAAGATCAAAGCAGTAACAGAATTTAAGGAACAGTTCATCAGAAGAGTATGTGTTATCCCCAAGCATCACTTGAGGTGATGCTCACAAGAGTCTGATGAGCAAATTATATATCAAAACTGTCAAAACATATATCAAGCATAAACAAAGAAATGAGAGTGACCCACTTGCAGAGAAAATGATTGTATCTGTTGAAGAACTGGTAACGGCACAGACTGGAAAAACTAGCAGTCATCACAGAGGTTGGAAGGATGACCACAACTGCAAGAAATTATTGCAATTCATACAGGAATTTAGTAAAAGATCAGGAAGGGGGAACAGTGCCATATGCAGTTGATCATATATCTTGAAAGTAGTCAAGCACCAAGTAAGATAAATCATGAATTAAAACTAAAAAGGAGAGGTGTGCAAACTAAGTTTGCAAAAATGTTCCCTCAAGAAAGAAAAAACTACACTTCTTGGCTACATCTTCACTGATCAGATAAAACACTGTGCCAACAATAAAGTGCTGGCTCCTTTAATTGATTAGTACTTATTTGACTACACATAATCTTATCTCTAAGATAAGATATTTCCTGAAACCAACAAAAGGTACTTCCAAGCCAGACATCTTCAGGACTATGTTTTCATTATATTATCGCTATGAATCATACGATCATCACATTTTAAACTGCCTATCAACCTTTGCTGCTGTCTTTTGTCCCAGAGGAAGCTGTATATTCCTTCAGGAAAAGACACGTGTAACAGTTACATGCTGAATATCACTAACGCATTATATATGAGTTTGAAAATGGTAATGTCATCGTAGATATGTGTGTAGTCCTGAGAGCAACATATGACACCATAAACAACCAAAAGTTTCTTGCCAAAGATATACTAACATGAGAGGTCAGCAGATAGTGCAATGAACACAATCTCTATTTTGAAATCAATGACATATATTGAACTGCACAAGAAATACAGACAATGACTGAGACAATGAAATGTCCTATCACAGAGAGCATGCTTTTGTTTGTACTATTCAATGAACTGCACAAACGATGAATTAATCCACCACGTAACAGCAAATTTTACCTATGAAGATAACTTAAGCTTTCCCACCCAGTTGAAAGTCAAATTTAGGTTTTGTTAGACTCGCAGACACCTTTACCAAAACCGACATCTGCTGTGAATCAGCCCAGTCACAGAACCTAAGCGAATCTCGTTCATCTCCACGATCAATTGTTAATTATAATTTGGAAAACATAGCCATTTTCCTGCTAACCAGAACTCCTTTATGAGGTCCAGTAGTACTTAATAGTGTTGGGTAGCGTGCTTCCCTTTAGGATACATGTGAAAAAAACAAATTGTTAGGTCGGTCCTGAGGATAAAGTGCTGACAGAGTTAACAGTTCTCAATGGAGGACTAACACAACGACATTGCAGATGGTTGAATTTACATGCTATTATTCAACAGTTGAATATGCATGTCTATTGCGCAAATAACTGTACATTCAAAGAAGTCAGATATTGCACTGAAAAAATGTTAGCATTATTTAAGCCACCATTAGGGATAACTTAAACCAATGAATGTGAACAGTTTGTGTATATGCCACACAGAATGAGAGTAGTAACAATGGAGGAAGAAGGCATGCAAAAGATTGAAAGCGCAAAGCTGACAGAAATTAAACAGATTTCCTGGTCAGCTTCTTGTTAAGGTACCATTTAAAAGACAGTGATGTCTGCATAATTGGGAATATGGAATCCACTGATCAATTTTTAATGAAGGATTGGAAATTAATGATGTTGGCAAATATCTACCTGTTGGCACAGAATTCAGCTGGCTAATCTAGAGTTGTCTGAATTATCTCCAGATGAGAACTGGTAAGACAAAAAATAAAACACAGAACTGAGAGCATTCAAAAAGTATAGACACATATGAATGTGTGGAGACATAACCCCAGGGACACATACTCGACTCTTGAAAGAGTCAGGCAAAGCTGAGGAACTGATCAGGGCTAAAGAAAAAGTATTCAATACTTGCCCATTTTGAAAAAAATCTTCTGGTAGCAGAGAATGAAATATGAGAATAAAAAGGCAATGATACCAGGCTGACAAACTGTAGCTCCACCACTCTGAAGTAGAAGTCACAAGGGAAAATGAGAAGTGGATTTGCTCCCAGATCTGTCCTGCGTTTATATGGCTGCCTTGTAGACAGCTTGTAAATTGTCTGAATGCAGACAATGAGGATGGTCCTGCAAGCAGTCAGTCCTGGATATACAAGATACTTCAGATGTTTTTAGCCACATTTGAGACCATGGTTCTGGATTTGCTGTCTGAATGGACGATATGGTCTTCAGAGAAGTTTCAGGATGATCTTCAATATACAACATTTTCATTGAACTGAATAAAGTTAAATTGACTGAGCATAGTTTAAGCAGATATTTCAGGATTTATATCATTATCAAATAATAACAGCTTGCTATCAGAACTGCTCTAGAAATACTACGTATGACTGACAAGACATGTAGCCTTCATGACTGCTGGCCACAGAGACCCAGTGGATGTTATTTGTATGACCACAAACCTTGTCCTATTTGATTTGGGATGTGAGATAGTATATGAAAGAACAAACTGGAATATTGTACCAGTTTCTTGCTCTTCTAGCAGGTGAGGCAATCCAATTCAGGATAGTTGGGTGAAGCCAGGGAAGAGACAAGGGTTTATTTAACTGAGAAATGATAGACAGGGTGATAGGCTTTTAAGTTTGGTTTGCCACTTTAATTCAGCATTCCTTCTTATTGTAGTCTAATTGACTACAAGACAATGTCCTATTATGAAAAGGGTTGCCTTGTGTCATTGCAAACCTTTTCCAGTGCCAAAACATTTTGAAGAATAAGTCTGCTGTTGGGTTCCAAACCAGCTCATGAAACCACGCTAACAAACCAAGGCGCTTATGTCAAAGATCCAGCCTGGGTTTCAGAAAGCTCTCTTCTCAGTCAAGTTCAGTGCAAAGGAGTATTGCCAAGAGGGAGACCCATCTCCACAAGAAAAGCTGTATATAGTTCAGAGAAAATTACTCAGCCTGAGGATCCACCAGAGTTCTGTACAAACTTAGCAACTACCGCTTAGATTTCCTCAAGAGCTCTTTTAGGTGTTCATACTGGCTGGGGACATAGGAAATTGATTTTTGGCAAGCCATTTGTTTTAACCACAGCTATACAGCTAAGCCAAGTTAAACGTAAATTTTTCCAATTCAACAAATCATTTTTTAATTTTGAAGTAACGTGAGGAAAATTCATCTTATGAAACTGATGGAGGTTAGAAGGAATACTGATTCTTGAGTCCCTCATTTGTTTAGACCACACATACACAAATGTATTTTAAGCTGTTTAATCATAGATTTCTGTATTTCGGATTTCAGATTTAATATAATCGATGTCACAAAATTATGTACGATTGAACTCATTAATTTGTTCCTGAACATAAATTGCAGATTTTAATGGGCAGATAACTATTATTAGAACTTCATCTAGATATACAACAGTCCTGTATAAATCTTACCTATTCTGTGCCTTCAGTAAAGATGAGGAACAACAAGAGAACATGAGTAAGTGGGCAGAGATAGAGGACAACACTGTTCAGGTCCTTTTTCTAGCTGAAGTTCTTAGGGGAGTATTGCATTAATTTTTATTCCAGGGAGCCACAGAAGTATGCTTACCCATGTCACCCTTCAAGACTAGCCTCTGTTTTAAGAAGGCTACATAACTTAATATTAACGTTTTTACTGTTTAACAGCAGGAAACCTTTGGTTGTTTTGTTCTGCCCTGCCCTGTAAATTGTGGTATGTGCCTAATGTGTGTCTAACGTCACCATTATGTTCTTTAGTTGATCAGCTGGATTAGGTGGGAATTTTATTGGCTCTAGGATGCCCAAGCAGATTTGCAAGGGTAAGCTCTTCACAGGAAAAGTGCACCAAACAGTGCTGTAGAAATCAACTGCAGAAGAAGGCAACATTAGACACCCTCCTGTCCATAAGTATACCTCCCCAAAAACGTATTTTAATTGCTAGTAGTATTTCAGTACCACAGATTCTTTGCTTCTTGTAATTGCTTCTTGTTAGTAATGCTTATGAAAAAATCCTGAAGAAATAAAAAGGGGTAAAATTAACTGCATTTTGCAACACTGACTAGGATTCTGCACTGGTGGTTTCTGAACGCTGGTCCCCCCATTTGATGGAGATCCATAGACTACTTTTCAGGGTTTGATAAAAGATGACTGCAAAAAGCAAGCTCAGCCATATGACATCACCAGTGATTGCATTCTCAGACTCTTGCTCTCCAGAATTGCCATGAAAAATCTATTAAATCTTTTAAGAAAGCTTTTGGTAGGACTGAAGAGGTCTGCATCTTTACCACTGTCCCTTAAATGGCTTTTCCTTAAGCATTAACTAATATTTCTGCACATGTTTTAAAATTATGAGAAGAGCATCTGCTTCCTTGTTTTGGTTTGTTTGGTTTTTTTTTCCACTGTGATCATTGTGCTGATTTGGGTGCTAGTGGTTACCTTAGGTCACAGAATTACCTCTGCTTCTAGATCCAGAGCACCCCATAAAAGGGAGCAATGTAGAATCAATGGGCTTCATCTGGAAAAGCTGTTGTCAGACATTTTATTGGTCTTGTGTTACAAAGCCTTAGCTACTGAAAATTAGGAAACAGACAGTCTCTCCCTCTTCCTTAAAATAAAGCATTTTCACTCTATAGACAGAAAATTACCTGCAAAAGGGAAAGTGATCCATTTGAGTGATCCTCAGTGCATACTGAAAGCACTTGGATCTTTGTGTGTGATCCACTGAATTGCAAAACCTAGGAAAGCTCAGATAGCTATTAGAAAACCTATTCCTACCTGCAGGGATAGACGTGTTGATGGGCAACACTGAGTGAAAAGGCAACCAAACAGCTTGGGCCTCCTAGACAGTGCTGTCACCTGCCAAACTCAAGGAATGGCTGAAGGTGTATGAACTTACAGCCAGAAGCAAGAATAATAGCTGCTTGCCTTATTTCTAGAGAAGTCTACAGAAGTGTGCCTATCGCCAGCTTACTTGCATACGAGAAATACAGGTTTGGAAGATTTTTGATTCCGACATCCTTTGACAGTCTATGTATAAAAGATTTACTTAGTATAGTATATATGTGGTTGATAGTTTCCTACAAGAAAATTGTATGGTTTGGGTAAACGAATAAAAATTTACTCATATCATAAACAATCCGTGACAGAAGCTCAGATCTCCCTTTTGTATAGGAAAGTATAGATTCAGAAATGCACTTTTCTAGTTGAGCTTCTGTATAAGCTAGTAAGCTACCTAGACAATGAAGTATAAGCATTTACCTCTTTGATATTTTTCTCTTGATTTAATAACCTATTCAAGAGAAGAAGAACAAATATTTGAGTGTTTGCCTGATGAAACTGAAGTCTTCATGAAGAATCTTCAATTCTAGGTATCCTGAGGAGGAGAACACTGATACATTAAATCTCTGAAATCTCTTATCTGGAAATAAGTGGTCAGTCAATGGCGAAAAAAAGTAAAACAAAGGAATACCTTTTAAATTAAAATAAACTCATTCACAGAAGACTGCAATCCTGCTTCCAACAATAAAGGAAAATGAATAGTAATTTCAGTGATGGAGGGCAGAACTCACAATTCATACACAAACTTCTTGCCTGATAACAGCTACAAAGGAAAAAAAAAGGATTATGCAAATGAAAGCAAATCATCTTTCTATAAATTTTCGGAGCCAAGATATAAAAACTGTTTAGGAAGAATATTTTTTTAAACAAAATTCTAGAGTAATTTCCTAAGCAAACCACTCACTATAGGAAAATTACCTAAACTGCTACTAATTATGAAACTCTGTTCTTGATCCCTTTCTTTGATTTTAGCATGGCTCTCTGGAATTTGCTTGTAGTGAGTTATATCCTCTTTGAAAAAGTGGAGCAATCAAGGGTTGGATGCAGTTACAATGTCAAGCTAGGCTCACAGTGCTGTGTCCTCTGGCTTTTCAGATGGCACAAAATGAATGCAGCAATGTGCGATGCGAATGCTAAGGGATTACAGGTCATGTCCGTCTCAGACCACAGTTTGAAAAGTGACCCAACAATCAGCTCTTAGTATGTCTTCTGCCCAATGCTGGAGGTGACAAATCTAACGCATCAGGCCTGTTCAACTAACATGCAGGTTCACAGGAAGTATGACACACAAGATTACTACATACACACAATGTGCATAGGATTTAATGTGTTCTGCAGTAGCCTGGGCCTCCTTTTATAACCTTCTTAATCAGCTCCTACTCTGCTTCTAAATTAAAGAAAGTGATTTGTGACCCTACCTGTATAATTAGGCTTTGCTGCAGAATAAAAGCATGAATGAACTCCAAAGTCAACTCATGGAAGAAAAATCTGTCAAGGTCTATTACATTTAAAGGAAATGATGGAGACTCAAGTTACTGGGTGCTGAGAGAGTGTTCTGAGGAATATTACCATATTCTTGCCCTTTGCTTATACTCTCGTAGACATTTACTTTTAGCCACTAAGACAGAACTGAATTAAACAGTTGAACCCACTATTATTGTTCTTTGTTCTTAAATTCATGTCTGATATGCTTAAAGAACATGGGATTTTTGTGTGTGTGTTTGTTTCTGAAACGTATTCTCCTGCTACTGACTATTTATTTTTCCTGAATTTCTCCTTGAATTTATCTTATTAAGGATATTAGTAATGAAGATGAGCACGCCAGCTGCCTGGAAAGGGCAGTCAATATTTTCTTGTTCAGACAAAATTGTTCAGCATAGAAAGGTCTAAAAGAGGAACCTAAAGAAATGTAAAAGTCAAAATTTGTTTTTTATTGTGTAGGAAGTTCTATTCCAGTTCTGAGGTTCATGATAGAGTTCTAGAGACTACCACAAAAGAAATCTCATAAAGGTTTCTATTATTTAACTCAAATACCTGGTACAAGGCCTAAGCTCTCACTAACCTCTGCTGAAAGGCACAATTCTCCTAAAAAGAATGATCTTTCCAATCATACTTCATTTTCTGTTCAGGTATGATCTCCTTTTCTATCTGAATCTGCCTACGCTTTAATATCTTATTCATCTGCAGAAGAACACAAAGGGAGGAAAAAAAATCATTTTTAATGTAATTTTTTTCGGACATGCACACAAAGAAAGAAAGGGATGTCACCGCAGTACTGCAATATGCTGCCTTGTGAATGCCTCCCACATTTTGACATCCCATGTAACAAATTTAACAAGTGGAATCATGACCTATAAACTATAATTCTTGCCCTCACTCCTAAGTAGCTGATTGGCAATACCAAACCTTTAGAAGGCTGAAATTAGGTGAGATGAACTGCAACCTAAACAAGATTTATGCTAATTCATCTGCATCTCAAACCCAGAACTAAGTACAGAGGTAGTAGCCATGTATCACACACAACTGCAAATTTTGAGGTAAAGTGTGAGGTAAAGTGTGTGCCTCTCCGTCATCCTACCATCTCAGGAGCATGGTGATTTACATTTAATCAAGTAAAGGATTGGTCTTGTGGATCTTGGGCATGATCTCATTTTGCTCACTTTCACTGGATTTTCTCCAAAGACCCAACAATAAATTACTGTTTTTGAAAAATGCGTCATAAATCCAAAGAGTAAGCTGTTATTTGTGTAATCTTGAAGTGAAGTGCTGCTTTAGGTAGTTTGTTTAATGTATATTTCTTCCCTGAAAAACCCATTCTTATCACAGGGGACTACAGATTTCAAACCGCTGCTCAGTTTGTTCCTTTGTTCCCTCTCTTGAAACAGCAGCAATTCATCTTCACTGCAGGCACACTTAAGAAATAGTTATTGTGGTCACCATCTATCTTCACCTGCATCTTAGTTTGGCATCAGCTGAGTTTTAGCTTGCTAAACACTTCATGTGCTATTGATAGAAATGAGCTGTTGTCTCATGGCAAGGCATCAAAAGGTATGTTTGGAACCGCTTTTCAAAGTTTATACTTATGCTTAGGATACAGGGTTTGATCAGCACTGATGTATAATTGACATGCACATTGTTCCAAACTAATATATAATCCATTTAACAACAGTCTTGAATATAATTGTTACATCTTCAAAGGCCCTTTAGTTGATCTTTTTGTTCCTTTCTACTTGGTTGAAGTGAAAGAATCAGATTTTTAACAGGGTTGTGATGTCACAGGTCTTTAAAAAGCTTTTTTTTTTTTACTCACAGAAACATTCAGTGCTTGAAGAACTGATTTTATGCACCTATATTTTTTATTACCTATATTCTACCAAGAGTCTCGAAATCTGATGAACTCACTGAACCCGGTGAGCATTCTTCCAAGTAAAGCAATAAACTATCTGCTGTATCCATGCCCTACCAACTCCCCACAGAGCTGGAGTTGCTCATCTTTCACCTTATTCTTTCATTTTTACAAATAGCAGCCAAATAACGCATCCCTTATTTCATACTGGGCAGGTATGTCAAGTGCTCACAAATGTAGAATGAACAGCAATAATGACAGGACAATTTCAACCAATGCGCTAAGTTACACGTGTTAGGCGGCTCTCTCTGTTCTCAGAGCCTTTTTATAAGCTGACAGATATAATGTACACGTTACTGTAGGAGCATTCTCAAAAAGCCAGACGCATTGTGTCTTTGCTTTTCTAAGTAATCTGGGGTAATGAACTTTGATTCTTGCTCATTAAGCAACTATGGAATTTCTCCAAGAACAATGAACACCTTAATCCTGCGCTGAGTAAATTTGATAAAGAAGACATTCAGAAATATGACGCATCAAGAAATATGACTTCCCCTACTACAAGGTGAGATAATTTCCATGTTTTAAACACTTTGTAATTCTAAGTCTTTCTCTTTTTTGGAGGAAAGAGTACCAACTCACCATTTTATCTTTCTTTACTCAACCAACACTACCAAGATTAATCTGTTTAATACAAGTCCAAACTATCTTAATCATTTTGCTTTAGAGACCTTAAGCCAGAGCATAACAAAAGCAGACTTGCCAGGGGCCATCTCAGAGCTGATAAATTGCATAGCATATCATAATTTTAAGAAACAGAGGGCAAATGCTTCACAGATCTCACTCCTGTCCTCTATCCAAAGTTTGTTCAAAGTAAATGGAGAATCTGAGTGATGTGGTTAGGAACACTTTTATGCCAAAATTAAACAAGGAATTGGTATTGATTTCCGTATAAATTACAGAATATTCTCACCTTCTTTGATTTACCTACAGATACTATTGATATTGCTTATTAAGTTGTTCAGGACTTGACGGTAAATTTGTGTGAATTTCAGACCCCTGAGACTTCTTTAAAAACTTGGGTTAGGATAGGAGCAAAGAGACAATTTACTGTCTCTCCATTGGTATTATCTTGAAATAGGAAACTAATCAGTTTCAGATAACCCTGTAATTTGAATTAGATCATGTTATGACTGTATGCTGAAAGGTGTGTGTGTGTTCAGGAGTTTCAGAGGCTTTAAGAAAATACAAAGGTAATCTTAGTTATAAAATGTAGTTGCTCTTGTGTGTGAATTGCAACTTCTTGCAAGGCTATTCTAATTTAATTTATAAGTTAAATGTTATGTTTTTGGTTTTATTCATAACTCGGGCAATGAATGTACAAATGGGTAGTGCATCATGTTCTTTGAGGAGATGTTTCAACTGCATTTCCTCCTATACAACTGGTGAGCCTTCATTTCTGCAGAAATTCTCTTGCTTTGTTTGTATAGAACAGACATATGCTTTCAGACTATATGTACATAGATCAAAAAGCACTAACACTTTCCAAAACAACCATAACAGTTTGCTGGGAGCATTATTTCCAGGTGAGAGTGCTGTGTTAACATTTGCCTTGTCAATCATATTATCTTTGTCCTTCCCCTTGCCACCCTGAGTCACTTGCAGCAGAGGACTGATAGTTTTTAAGGCAATGTTCTCCTTTTGACTCTGTAAAATAGAATAGGCTCTCGACCCAGTAGAGCAGAATAGCAACTTAGTAATTTTAACATCCATTATGGCCTCATGGGATCTCGACATCTCATAGGCAGTGCAATGTCGAATCACCTGCCTGGTGGTCAGACAGCGCAACCATCGCCTAAGAAAGCGGCAAAGAGAAGAACTGCAACCCCAGGCAGATGTTAATAGTCAAGGTAAGTCAACCATAAGTGCTCCCCTTTCCTTTAACGACCAAATGTGAGCAGTCAGAAATAGGAGGACCAGTTGTATTCCATGCAGCAGGAGAAAACTTGCACTTTTTAAGCCAATTAAGGTGAACAAATCAACAACTAAGTCTCAGGTCGTTATATACAGTATCTTATTTCAAGTGCACACAAGACCAGATGACAAGACTATAAAGGCATTATATTGTTTCCTGACAATCTTCCTCATAAATAGTCAAGTATTAAGGTAGCAGAAATACTACATTAAGAATTCGAAGGAAATTCACAATGCCTATCCATGAAGATCCATTTTCATCCTGAAGTGAGCAATATTATTTTCAGCAGTGCCCCAGCTGCTTTCTGAAGTAATCTTTGTCTTTCTTTCTTCCCAGGGAAAGAATGATACAATTAATTATGAGAAACTTACTTAGCAGTTTCTCAATCTGTTCTTGTTTCCAAAGATGTATTATTTAATACCAGCTGCTTTATATAGTGATAACCATCCAAGTTGTGCTCAGTATACCCGTAAGAGAATATGCAAATGTCCCTAAACCCAGGTTTCATGCAGAAAAACATCCTTTAGAAAGGATCATGATAGTCCCAGACTGTCTCAGAGCAACTGTGGAATCCATTGCTGTATATTTGCAGTTGCATCAAGAAATGCTTAGTCAAACACTCTTTTTTTTTGAATTTACTCCAATGTAATTCTGCTTATTTTGGTAAAAAAAGTTTCCTATTCTACATTTGGGTCCACAGGAAAAGACCTACACATCACGAATCAGATTTTCAACTTGCATCACTGTATCAGCTCTGTTGAAATTGATAGTTGTGTGAGCTTTTACACTAGATGATGACATTACTCAGTAATGTTATCACTTTTCCTTTAACAAGTATACAGTTGAAATATAAGGCATGCTACAGATATTGTAAGATTAGCTAACTGTTCTATTTGATCATAGGTAAAATTCTAAAAATATTTTTGTATGATGTGTGCAGATTTCCTTTCCTAGCATAGTTTCGTCCTCGCCAAAAACATTAAACCTTAGCAATAACAGAATGGAGTAATTAGTTTATTAGTAATAGAGTAATGGAGTTTATTAGTAAAATGGGGATAAATACAACACATTTTCTCCTCCGAGTGCTGAGTTGGAGAAATCTACCGTGAAGAGAGAAAAGAAAAAACACTATTTCTAATCCTAATTTTATAGGTAATTATTAATATAATTCCAATTCAATACCACCAGCAAAATGAGGAAAGGTACAGGACAAAAGTCTGATCTCATCTGTGCCTGTTGTAGACAACAAAGCTTCAAAGTAAGAAGGCAGAGCTTAAAGGTCTGCGGAGAGCAGAAAGATAGCTTCAGTTCTCTATGTCACTGGTTTAAGAGCTGATATTCCAGTAATACTAAGCTTCACAGGATTAAATCATCTGGGACATGTCTCCTACAAGTCTGATAATTATTATTAGAAATAAGAATAACTTTTTCTGAAAAAGAGAATAAATTGCTCTTGGAGATAGAAATGAAAGACAGAAGCCCTCTTTAAAAGTTCATCATCTGAGTTCTAATACGACTGCTTTGTCTATGAAAGCTTATTTCAGTACTGTTCATAACGTACCGCTCTGTACATCCGTTCTCTTTTCAGGTCTTATTTCTTGTCCTAAGTAATAAAACAAAATGCCATGTACATGAATATGGCCACGATTGCAAAATAAAAAAGCTAAAAGACCAAAGAAAACTTGCATCAGAATTCATCTTCAGCAGTCAGGAAGTATCTGCAAAGAGCATATTGTAGGATCGTTACAGGAAGTTGTTTTTGACTCTGGAACATTTTAGATGCTTAAAGCTTAAAGCATTGATAAAATAATGAAGAGTTTTCAGATACGCAAACACTTTTTACAAGTACTGTGAAAAGAACAAAAATTTCTGGTTAGTAGTATGTAGGATAGGGAAACAAGCATTCAGAAACTGGGAAAATTGGTCTTAAAATCTTATACCTGAATTCTTGACTCAAAATTGTAAGCTTTTCCTTTTTAAATATAGGCCTACCTACAAATGTCTAGATCACATACTGGAAGAACCATGCCTACTACATTAGAAATATCATCATCAGGTCTGTGCCATCTATCACCTTTCTGAGATCCAAAATTAACCAGTAGTGGGAAATCTTCTGTGTGCTTCCTTGCAGCTTTATCAATATACTGCCTAGGTGCAACATAGATCTACTAATTTAAATAGCTGAAAAAGCAAATTTATGTTCAGATACTCAATATCCAGTCACTAATGGTGTCCCCCATGAGTTGATACTGGGGCTAATCTGTTTAATGTCCTCATTAATGACCTGGATGATGGGACCAAATGCACACTCAGCAAGTTTGCAGACAATACAAAACTGCGAGGAGTGGCTGACACACCAGATGGCCCTGCTGCCATTCACATGAACCTCAGCAGGCTGCAGAAAGGGGCGGAGAGGAACTTCATGAAGTTCAAGAAAGGGAAGTGCAAAGTGCTGCACCCGGGCAGGAATAACCCCCGGGCACCAGCGCAGGCTGGGGCCAACCAGCTGGACAACAGCTTTCCACAACAAGTTGAACATGGGCCAGCAATGTGCCCCCGGGGCCAAGAAGCTAGTGGTATCCTGGGCTGCGTTAGGAAGAGCGTTGCCAGCAGGTCCAGGCAGGCGATCCTTCCCCTCTACTCAGCCCTGGTGAGGTCACACCGGAAGTGCTGTACTCAGTCCTGGGCTCCCCAGTACAAGAGAGACACGGATTTACTGCAGCCAAGTCCAGCAAAGGGCCACCAAGATGATTAAGGGACTGTGGCTCCTCTCCCACGAGGGGAGGCTGAGAGAGACGACTGTTTAGCCTTGAGAAGAGAAGGCTCGGAGGGATTTTTCCAACGCGTATAAATATCTGATGGGAAGGTGGAAAGAGGGCAGGGCCAGCGGTGCCCAGTGACCGAACAAGAGGCAACGGGCACGAAGTGGAGCACAGGAAATTCCACTTGTGCATGAGAAGACATTTCTCTACTGTGAGGGTGGTTGAACGTTGGAACAGGTTGCCCAGAGAGGTGGTGGCGTCTCCATCCTTGGAGATATTCAAAACCTGACTGGACATGGTCCTGGGCAACAGCTGTAAGTGACCGTGTTTGAGCAGGGGGCCTGGACCACGTGATCTCCAGAGGTCCCTTCCAACCCCAACTAATCAGCGATTCTGTGAATATTCATTGAAGGAGAATGGAGTAAAGCTGGAATGGTACTGTCTGTTATGAGATGAAGAGCATCTATCCCAGTATGGCCTGCATTTAGTTCAGAGCCTGAGTGCTGTTGATGTAAGGCGCAGGCCTGCCTGGCTGCAAAGTGTTTGAGAGGCTGTCTAGGTGCCATGTTCCCTGGAGAAAATGAGGAATATTTTCACCAGACAACTGAGCATGATGCCATGATTGCAGCTTGCTTGTTGTAACACCCTCATAAATGCATTGCGTGACTTTTTCAGCTTTCCCTCAATTCAGCTAGAGAAGTTGCAGTGCCAGAGGGGGGTTCTTTCACTCTAGACAATTCTGAGCAGTGATTTTCCCCCTGCTGACCATAGAGCTGTCTCATCAGCTATGTCTCCGTGACTGAGAGCCCCCACTGACTTCACTAGCAGTTCTTAGGGAAGCAGCACTGTTGTTTGTCTGCTGTAGCCCAGCCAAAGTGAGTTAGTGTGCTGGAGCGTTCAAGTATAATGAAGTGCTGTAGCGGTGTTATCTCTCCCCATCTCTTCCGTTTTGCTCTGGTGGGCTTCCCTCTCAGAGTGAAACACAAGGAGGAGAGTAACATAGTGTTTCCTCTTGCCTGTTGTTTGCTTGTTATTCCAGCTAATTTGCTCCAAGAAAAGAAATAAACTGCACTTTAAACGGCACCATTAACTCTGGTCTTTAAGGCCAACAGTACCTCCCCAGGCATCATCAAAAAAAAAAAAAAACACACCACCAACAACAACTTGTGTAAAATATTTTTCTCTTTTTTTTCTCCTTTTTAATTAAAAGAAATTCCCATCTCTCCCTCCATACCCCCCCTCCCCCCGGCTGATTGACAAAGTGAGCAGAATCCGTGTTCTCACACCAGCGGGTATCTATTACATGAGAACTTTCTTCTGGCGCCAGGAGGTATTTAGAGAGTTTGCCTGGCTACTCCACAGGGGAAACTGTGCTTTAAGTTGGGGATACCTGAGCAAAAACCACTTTTGGCCATACTCTTGAGAATAGCCATCCTTAGCAGCTAATAACGTCTCATTGTCTACCCCAGCTTATTTTATTGGAAATCTTAGGGAAAAGGAAGGAGTAAATTAAGGCAAGCGAATTCCTTCTGTGGGGAAGATGTTCTCACCTTGTGCTGCTGGGTGGGAACAGTGGGCAGCGCCCATGCCTCCCCTTTGGGGAAATTAGCTGCTCGAAGGGCAAATCTGTGATTTTTACTTTAGAGCATGGCCCTGAGGACGTTCAGGTGAGCCGGGCGAGGAGCGCGAATTCTTCCCACGCACCGCAGACGCGGGCGATACCGCCCTGCAGCCGGCGGCGGCTCGCCCTGCTCTCGGCATCCCGCAGACCTCCGGCGGCGGGAAGTGCCAGCTGTCTCCTCCTTTTGCCGAGGGGAAAATTGGTGACACAGGGGCCCGGGGCGTGCGCTGGGAGAGCCGCGCCGGGCCGGGCCGGGCCGGGCCGGCAGGCAGGGTCCGCGACACCGTAAGGCGCAGAAATGCCGCCTTGGCCAAGGAAAGGCTCCGCTGAAGGCAGGGAGAGCGCTGCTCTGCGCGACACGGCGATCTTGCCCTTCCAGGCCCGGCCGGTGCCCCGGTGCCGGTGCGGGCGCCCCGGGGCCACTGGCTGGTACATGGTGACTGGGGGAGGGGAGGAACACGACAGTTTTTAACCCTAGGTTTGCTATCTCTTCGCCAAGTGAATCGTTGAACAGGTTCTTTAGTGAGCAGATTCGCAGTCCATAGGCAAAATAAATTCCAGCAAATAAGATGGGTTTTTTTTCCTTCTAGGGGCTCATTTATCCCCTGTTTGTTTTATTTGACATGGCTTGACCCACTGACTAGTTTTTCGTCTTCCTTTACGGCGGAAGCCAGTTCCTCGTGAAGCCCCTCCGCCACAAACACACACGTTTCCAGTAACGGGTCGGGTCGGAGTTTCCCGCATTCCCCGGCGGTGCGGGCAAGCCCGGCGCGCACGGCCCCGGCCGCCGCCCTCCAGCCGCGGGAGGCTGCGCTAGCCCGCACGGAGCATCCCCAGCTCGCCCGCCCGGCATAGCGTGCCTGGCAGGGCACCAGCGCAGGGCACCACGCCGCGTCCGTCTTACGGAGGCATAATAGGGATAGTTTCTCCCTTCGCTCGATGCTGTTACCGGGGAATCTGTGCTTTGCAGAGGTGTATTTTGCCTTAGGTGGCGTTAAAAAAGGTTATCATTCATCCACCTGCTTTGCCTACAGGACAGGCAGCGTATAGCATCCCTTCATGGTGGAAGAGTGAGCAGCTGCTTTTTGCCCCGGGATGCCTGGGCGCATATTTTTACGCAGCCTGGGTGCGTGCTGTAGACACTGCGAGATCAAGACCGAGGAGTTTGCCAGGCGCTGTCCTCCTCCTCTCCAAACAGCCTAGCTTTCCCATTGCCACGAGACGAAGAATAAAACCACCTCTGTTACCATCTTTGTTACCACCTTTGTGGTCTTCCCACAAGTGCACTTCGGGTCGGAACGAAGTGAATCGCTAACGCTGCTGAGCTCGACGAAAGGATAAATCCCAAAAGAAAGCTTTATTTGAAGCACTTCGTCGATAAAACATAGCCTCATGTCCTTCCTCACCCTGTTTTGTCGCTCCGAACACCCCAGAAAATGAATGCAAAGGACACTTAGCAGCTCACCTCAGAGATAACCTAGGTTTTACGGACTTGGCCTCTGGATATTTCCTTATTATTATTACCATTATTATTTGCTATAATTTACTCCGAAAGTATAAGCAAAAAAGGGGGGTGGGGGGAAGGAGGCTCTCTCTTTTCTGCCAGATACCTGCGAGGCTGTTAGCGCCGCGCATGGATGAGTGCGTGGCAGTTCCCCGACATTGGCGCAGCCCGGCCTGCGCGGGGCGGCTCTCCGCGCAGCGCGGCGCAGCGCGGCACGGCTCCGCGCAGGTCCTGAGGTGCAGCACGAAAAACCCCGAGCTGCTGCAAAGATACAGAGAGAAACCCTGTTCTCGTGGACTCCTCTTTAGTTGAGTTAGTTGCTTTAAATTTGTTTGCCAAAAATTCCTATTTAAGCTTCTGGGAAAGTGTGGGGGAAAAAAGGGCGGGGGAAGGGAGCACTCCGCCTCAATGTACCCCTGAATCAGGGCTCTCCCTTTAGTAGAGAAAAGCTGCTTTTTTTGTGGCGTCGAGGCCAACAAAGGGGGGCAGATGCAGAGCTCCCTGAGGAAGGGCCTCTCTGTGGCTTCTTCCCACGCAGGAGAGGTTTCAGCTGCCGCTTTTCTGCGGCCACGAACGGGCTGTGCGAGCCCAGGCTGCCCCGCACCGCGCACGCAGGGAGCGATGCACCTGGAAACAGGGGAGCGATGCTGGAGCGTGCACCAGACCGTGTTTTTCCCTTAAAACGGAGAGCAGAGTCTGATCCCCAGCAAAGGGAGAGGGATCATAATTGGTCACGGGGGTAAAGTGCTGCCTGGGGCATTTTTCCCTATTCAGCACAAAGGGATGAAAGTCTTTGCTAGCGGACGAATGCAAACGTGATGTAACACCCTGGTCCCAAAGACTCTGGCTTGGAAATGGTGTCTTGGTCCAGGGTCGCAGAAATTAGAGGCGTGAGGGGAGTCAGTTATGTTCAATTTCGTTGGATCTAAATCCGAAGTAACTCCTGAGACTCCCTCCTGATTTAGTCCACCGCATTTCCCCCATCCTGCACTAACCAAGAACCAGGCAAAAATGATCTGAGAATGTGGCTATTCTCCCCCTTTCTCCTCCCTTCACCCGCCTCCCTCCAGTCTCGTCATTAAATCAGACGAAGTATCCATTATGTGTAGCCTTTAATCCGCCGAGGAAGAGGTAGGCACGAAGGGTGAGATTTGCCATTGTGGCTTTTAAGAAATGGGTACCATTTTCTTCTTTGTTTAAAGAAATTCAGTACTTTCCCTCCATCAATCTTTAGCAGGGAAAGCGTTCAGCCCGCACCTGTATAAACAACCCAGATGGGGGGAAAAAGTAAACCTATATCTCTTCCCCTGCAGTATCTTTATATATATATATATTTATACGGATAGTGTACACTAATTGTGGACGCAGAGCAACCCCGAAGTCCGGTGCGCTCGCCTTTCACCGTGCGGCGTGTGGGACACAGTGAGAGCATCTCAGTGTCAAACCAAGTTCAAGATATCCAGTTCCAAGGATCAGCTGCGTATTTCAGTGGTTCAAGAAATGTCAAGTTTCACTTGGAAACGTTGCTAGTAAAACCGTCTCTTATGTGGTTCTAGCCTCAGTCGGTGAAGCCGAGGTTTATACAGCGTTAAGTGGCCCTCAGTAAGACCACAAAGCTGGCGGGCAGTGAATTGCAAAGCGCTGGGCGAAAACACGGCAGCTGGTGCCAGGAAAGTTGCGCTGCAGCAGCAGGGAAGGTTCCACTCGGTCGGGAGGGAAATGGAAGGGAAAAATCAGGAGTAAAATTCGGGACGAGATCTTTCCACCTGTTGTAGTCATTAGATTCTTTTATTTTCTGCAAACTGGAACTTTTATTCTGGTTAACTGTGTGCAGACAGGGCCTTGAAGGCCGGCAAGAAACAAAACGCTGGTTATTCATGTTGGAAAGAAAGGATTTGGGGGAGCACAACTTGGGGGTCCTTAATTTATATCTTTGTTGGATTTGCGTAGCCGCATTTCCACCGGACCTGCGCGCCCCTCTCTCTCTCTCTCTCTCTCGTGGGCTGCATAAAAGCCGCAGCACGGAATTTGTTAAAAAAACCGCAAATCCCTGGAAAAGCTGCCTCGTTTAAATTGCTCCGTGAAACAGAGCTGTGCACAGCCTGATTGGATTTTAATTAATTGTTTGAGGAAGGAGAAGCCCTCAGACAGGTTATAGCCGCTTGTCACTTTCTGCAGCTTCGCCCAGGTTACTGACACTATCAAAACATATCGTTGCCAGCGCTGTTTTACAGTGCTCCCCCCAAATCACAAATCTGGCCCGAACTGCCTCGTGCCCGCCGCGTCTCTTGCTCCTTCTGCCTCCTCCGACGCCTTGCTCGTCAGCCTGGGCACCGGCAATGACAAACTGCTCCTCGGTCAGAGCGGGACAAGCTCCGCAGGGGAAGCTCCCGGGCGAGCCGGGGGGTGACCTGCCCCCGGGGCTGGCCCCGGCCTCCGGTTACAGCTCAGCTGGGAGGGGGAGAGCCGGGCGGCGGTTTTAAACGACGAGGGAAAAACAAAACAAAAGAAAAAACAACCTCTGCAGGAGAGGATAGAGAGCGACTGTAGGCCGGCTGGGGGCAGAGCCCCTGCTTACCTTGGCCCAACCTCTATAGCCTCAGAGATAACGGCAGTGCCTCCCCTCCCCGCAGGATCGGCCCTGGGGGGGCAATTTCCTCTCTCCGCGGCGAGGAAAGGGGGCTATACCGGAGGAAGAGCGTCTCCTCATCCTGTGCAGCACCGCTGGGAACGGCGGCGCTATTCCCAAGGGCGCACACTGGCATGGAGACATCCCCACCTGTGCCCCTCCACCCCCAAACCCCCGGCTTTGGCTCCGCGCGCCGCCGGGCCGCGGGCCAGCGCGCAGCGCTGCGCAGGGGCGCCGGGCAGCGCGGAGAGGCGCCGCCCCCGGCGCAGGGCTCAGCCGGGCCCGACCCCCTCCTCAGCACCCCCACTCCTCCCCTCCGCCCGGCAGATGGTTTGCTCCGCGGACACCCGATATATAGCGCTGTCAAGGGGCGCATCCCCCCTGCGCGCCCCCCCGCGCCCCCGCGCCGGCACGGACTCTCCGCGGCGGGGCCGCTGCGGGCTGGGCCGCCTGGCCGGCGCGCCGCTGCCGTCCGCCCCCTCCTGCCTGCCTCCCTGCCCGCCTCCCTGCCTCCCCCCCGGGGCCATGTCCACGGGCTCCGGGAGCGAGGCGGAGGAGCTGCCCGACATGGACCTGCGGGGGCTGCAGCTGGACTACCCGCCGCCGCCGGCCAAGCGCCAGCCGCGCGGCGAGCTCTACCCCTCGGGGGACAACTCCTCGGCGGCGGAGGAGGAGGAGGAGGAGGAAGAGGAGGAGGAGGAGGAGGAGGACGGCGAGGGCAGCTGCGCGGCGGGGCCGGCGGGCAGCGGCTGCAAGAGGAAGCGGGCGCGGGGCGGCGGCCCCGGGGGCAAGAAGGCGCCGTCGGGGCCGCGGGGGCCGCCGCCCGAGGGCAAGCAGTCGCAGCGCAACGCGGCCAACGCGCGGGAGCGGGCGCGGATGCGGGTGCTGAGCAAGGCGTTCTCGCGGCTGAAGACGAGCCTGCCCTGGGTGCCGCCCGACACCAAGCTCTCCAAGCTGGACACGCTCCGCCTGGCGTCCAGCTACATCGCCCACCTCCGGCAGCTGCTGCAAGAGGACCGCTACGAGAACGGCTACGTGCACCCCGTCAACCTGGTACGGGGCCCGCGCAGCGGCGCGCAGGGGGGCGCGGAGCCGGCGGGGGTGGAGCGGGCTGCGCGCCGCGCCGCGCTGCGCTCCGGGCCGGGCCGGGCCTGGTCTGCCTCCCCCGGGCCCCGCGGAGCCGTGCTCCCCGTCGAAGAAATCGCAGGGCGGCGCCCACTGCTTCGTAAATCCGCAGCAGTCCTCGCCCCCCCGGGTCTGAGCGAGAGCCCGTCTGGGCCTGAGGTGATGGGTGGGGGGTTGCTGTGGGCAGGCGGGAGTAGGGAACCCTGAGCAAATAAATCCCTCGGATATTAGGCGAGTTAAGTGGCCGACAAAGAAGTTACCTGCTCTGCAGGCTGCTCTGGAGCACGAGCAAAAGTCACTCGTTCATCAGTAGGCAACTAGAAGCCTGCTGTGTGCCACGGGTAAAAAGAAAGTTGCTTATACAGTGCAGATTGCTTCTGAGTAGTTTGTAGGCCCTTTCTTCATAAAATTATGCAAGCAATCGCAAAGCAAGATAAACGTTGTGTACTTTATGAGAACAATTTATTGCTGACCATAGCAGAGCATTTAATTATAATAAAAATGTAATGAAAATATTTGTTAGAGGAACTCAGCTCTCTGTGCTTCCCACAGGGACTAAAACACGATGACGTGTTTGCAAATGAACCAGACTCAGACATCTATCAGTAATAAAGCTCCAGTTTCATACGAGGCTAAACTTTCTTTCTAATACAAAATACCTTTTTTGCTTACAGACTTGGCCGTTTGTGGTTTCAGGAAGACCTGACTCTGACACCAAAGAAGTTTCTACTGCCAGCAGATTATGTGGAACTACCGCTTAGTCAAAGTAAATAGCTTTTTTGTTGTTGGTCATTTTTTGATGGGCCGGATATTTTTAAGAGCTGTGATTTATGAGCTCAAGACTAGAAGATGGTCACAAAAAACCATCTCTAACAAACAGTGTTAAATCTGTGTACCCCATAAGTTCTTTCCCTTAGAATTCCAAGGGAAGTATATTTAAAGCTTAAAAGAAGGGAGGCGGTGGAGAGGAGTGTTTCTATGAACTGGCTGCAGCAGCTGAAGTCTGAGATTTGGAAAGGCCTTTTTTGGCTTCATCACTCTTATCACTGCCTAAGGACCTGTTGTTCTGAGGCTATTAAACTAATGGAGGAGGATTATAATGATATAAAATTAACAGCATGGACCAAAACACAACTCTACAAACTAACCCAAACAGTGTTATTTGTATTCTAAAGCAAAGCAGTATTTTAGAGTAGCTTTGAAACTCAGATAGATTTATAATATATTTTGATGGCTTTTGTGTTCATGGATCTGGTTTGCTGCAACTATGCAATAAGTACAGTCATATTTTTTTTTTATCCTTTTAACCAGGGTTTTCTTAAAGACATGTAAGTAGCTAAGTTCTACATTTAAGCTATCATCCACTGGAATTAGACTAATGCCCTTGTTCGTCTTGAAGCACCATGGGCAAGAGTGTGTGAATGTCCCCAGAAACATGGCAGAGTTTCTGTGCCTTAATCTGGAGGAAGAATTCTGCATAAAAAGGCTGCATATGTTGTAAAGAATGGCCTCATATGATGTTGCAAAAGAGCAACAATTCACAACGTTTTAAATATTATTCCTGTACTGTTAGGCTTATCTATAAAACAGGTTCACCTTCAAATGCATTCTAGTGACATTTCTTCACTAATTCAAATGCTGTAATGAAAGAGAATGCCATCAAATAAGTTGCAAATGTAAATAACTCTATTTTTTTATAAATGACATTAAAAGCTTTCTTACAATGACTTCCTGGTGCTGTGATAGTGTGTGGCTGCATCAATGCAGGAACATCTTTGTAATGCAGATTCTTGAAACCCAGTTTTCCAAACACACTCATAAGAGCAGATATATCTCCAGTAACAAAGTCAGATAACAACACTCTCACCCCAAATAATTCATGTATGGTACAGCACTGTATCCCTTATAGGATAAAATACATTTTAGAAATTTATAGAATTCATTGTCACAATCTTTTCTGCGGATGAGGAAAATAAATGTAGATTAAGAAACAGATGCCATTAATTCGTTCTGCTTCATAGCAGAAAAGACAGTGTGTAATAGCTCCTTTTGCTGTTCTGTGTTATTCTACCTTTCTATCTGTAGTCTGTTTTGCTTTTATTTGTATTTGTGCAATGGGAAAATCAGCTGAGTTTTCCCTGTTGGAAGCAGACTTTTCCTCTTTAAAGATTAAAACTCCTGACAAAAACTCTTTTTTTTTTTTCTCAAAATAATTTCT
The DNA here is from genome assembly GCF_040807025.1 of Struthio camelus. Taxonomy (NCBI): domain Eukaryota; kingdom Metazoa; phylum Chordata; class Aves; order Struthioniformes; family Struthionidae; genus Struthio; species Struthio camelus. The sequence goes on from NC_090943.1 coordinate 130,249,955, forward strand.
CAGAGGCTAACTAACAGTGGGGGTGAGGACTGAATTGTTTTAGAGAAGAAAAAGCCTCTTCTTCATTTAAGCTGCCAGGAGGAAGAAGCATTTGCTCAACTAGAACTAGCTTAACCTGGTTTCTTGTTAGGCCACCTACATCGCTATACCGAAGTGGGTTTCTATTTTCAAATACTGTATACAAACCTAAGACCGGCCCTTAGCTGTATATTGTAAAGAGAAGAACAGAGGAAAATTGCTTTCCTCCCTGTGAAGGGGAAAATAGTTCATAGCCACTGCAAAATAAACTTAGGGTTCAGTCCAGGATTTGCTGAAATTATTATTTTCTGTGATCTGAAGGGAAGAGAATATAGTCTAGTTCATCTTCCATTTTTTTCTAGGAAAAGGCTGTAAAGAAAGGAGGCTATCCTAATTTGTATTTGCATAACTGAGGTGGGAATCCCAATTGATTGTCTCTAGAAAGCTACATAAAGAGAAAAGAACATAAACTCGATCAAAAGGGAAGGACCTTTAGGAAGGAATGAGAAAACTCATCTGATGTTTATCATTTGCAGCACTAGAGAAAAGATTATTCAGCAATTTAACTGAGGTACCACTTGACATAATCTTCGTTGTGATACTTGGCTGTTTTTGGCCTTGGTCCCAGCTGTAATTGGTTAATGACTTCAGGAGATTGGAAAAACAAGGAAGGCATGGAGAACTTTAAATGGTATAGAAAGGTCCATGTGAAATGATGGAAAAAAATGTTCAGGGTAAATTCCCCAATACAAAGTAGTTACATTAAGTAAATACAGTAGGTCAAATTTGGGGATGAGGAGTGTGACATGAAGAAAAATGCACCATTGCTGCCATTACGGAGTACACCATACTACATGCTCTCAAATACACTTTCTTTTTTTTCTGCTGGCCATGCAATATATAAAAAATACCTTCTTCATAAAATAATGAATGCAGTTATTGTGTCTGTTGCCATAACAGCTACATCCATATGGTGGCTGCACCCCAATAGACTATCAGTAGTTTTGAAATAGAAGTGCATAATGGTCACAGCTGAGATTTCAGGGCAAAACCTGGAGAGAAAAGTACCGCTTTTAGATGGTAGATGCTATGTAAGACTGAATTATTTGTTTTAAACATATCTATATGCAGATACACATATTAGTATATGTTTTAACTTAATATGGTAATTAAATGTTTGGATTTTTCTAACAAGGATGGATTCTGACATTTACAATAATTTAATTTTAATCCTTCCATTCATAAATATTATTTTGTAAAAAGTAAAATAATCTTTCTTTTTGTCTTGCAGTAAGAGGTATTATGTGATTAGGAAAAAGTTGAGATGAGTGAAGAGGCTCCTTGTGGGTTTGTCTTGAAACTAAGCTTGCTGTCTTGTTCAGGGAAATGCCAAGCAGGCTGTTTGTTCTGGGGTTCCTCATCTATAAAGACACATATACCGGCAGGCAATTTTGAATCCATTTTTTTAACTTGTGCACAGATGAAATTCAGATTTGGGCTTTATATGAATGAGGTGACCAAAACATTCTAAAATATTATTTTAAAGCACTAATAGATTCCACAAGAAGACAGTGGTTTTGGACTTTTTTTATTAATTTTTTGCCAACCTGATAGAGTGAATTTTATTTCATTTGGAACGTCTGAATGTTCCATTAAACTGGATGCGAGCTATAAAGCTGGGAGAAGGGGAGACTTAAAATGAAAAACTACCTATGTTCTTACAGTCCACAAACATAGCAGGTAAGAAATACACACATTTTAATTATATTTAACAACTCCATCCTCAGTGATTTGTTTGTTACATTAACAATATCTTTGTTCCTTGGCACAAGGTAAAAGGTGAACATCTCTTGATTCCATAAAGGTGTACAAATCTTGCTAAAACTGTTTTGAAAATAAATTGTCAAATCATACGTAATCCATATTCAGCTGAGACCTCCGTAATGTGAAATCTTAAAGGCAGAATACCTGCACTGACTTTTCTGGCAGATAGTCCACATATAAGGAGGAATGTTTGTCTCCAAGAAATATTTTTATGACTTTAGACTTATATAAATGTTGTGTGAAACTTTGCTTTGTCTCCATTTTATGAGGGACTCTGACAGAGCAGATCACTAGCAAGAGACCTCATGTCTCCATCATGAAATCATTCCTTCCCAATACGTGTGTTTGCTTACACAAGGAAAACACATCTCTGTTATTGCAAACGTTAATAATTTTGATCTGAGCAAAAGAAATCCAGTTTGCATTTAAGAAATACCTAAGCCATACCTTTCCCATTTAGTAACGTCATATACAGACTATTTTAAAAACTCTTAGATGCGCTGTAGATTCTAAATAAAAATTATATTTTATCAGTTAAAGTAAAGCTGCCCATGTTAGAAGTACACTTGCCATAGGGGTCTCTCAGGCAAAAAAGAGAGTAGAAGAAATTGATTTAAGATCTGAATAACTATCTGAAAGTTACTCAGACTCTCTTCTTTGATTACAGAATGACCCTGAGGTGGAAATTTGCTTAATTTAGTTAAAATATCTAATGTTTTGGTTAAATAATGTAGCCTGGATTTATCCCACCTCAATTAAATGACTAAACTTTGTATGAGCCAAGTGAGATAAAAAAGAGGAAGAACTGGGATTTAGAGCTACCCACTGATGCAAGCTTAAAGCTTGATACTTACATTATTTAAAGGAAATAACATGGAAAGCTATCTATTCTCCTACTTTCACCCTGGGTGGGAAGACCCTACTCTCCTACTTGTTCCACAAATACTTAATTCTAAATGGTAGTAAATTTGTATTTGACATGGTGATACAGATTCTCCCCAAGGATAATGTAATTACATGTAAGAATCATTAGGCAGTTTACCCATTCCAGTCTGGCTGAGAGATTTGTACGGATACTCCCTTCAGCGCACAAAGGATGGATGCAACACTGCCTTCCAAACCACATTCAACTGATTTTCCTTTGCCCATCCTGGAAAGAATCACTTAGTATTTCAGGGGTACGCAGTGCAAACTGCAGGGAAGTTAATTCTTGGCAAATGGCTATTTTGAAGACAGAAGAAAAGAATTTCAGAAGGACTGTTATTTAGAAATCTGCACTCCATTTTCAAGTATCTGAAGTATTTGGGAGAGTAAGTCCTACAATGCAAGAAGATTTTCTTTCCTAAAATTTAAACCGGTATTTAACCATCTGAGTGTAGGTGCTTACATACCAGTAATTCGAACATATGTGTATGGTCAAAAGTGACTTAAGTGTTTTTGAGAAATGTACCCATTTAATCACGTGCTCATTGTAGAAAGCTGCATTTTTAATATGCTCTGACAGGAGTGCACTGGAATCACTTGTTAACATTATGCAGAAACTTGTGTTCTCACAGTGCAGGCTGGTTAGGATCCAGGTACTGAGAAGAAACAGCTCTCACTCATCTTCTTTGGCTCTGAATCATTTCTAAACACAAATTAGTAGAAATTAAATAGAGAAATACCTTATTTGGAATGGAGCACGTGAAAATCCTGCTAGAGTTACAATTTCCTAGAAAAGTTAAGACAGCTAAGAAGATTCACATAGGATCCATCCAACAAGGTAGGCAAAACTGGGAAAAGCTTGTGGCTGATCTAGGGCTGAAGAATCACTCCTGCCTGCAGTGTTGGGGTGCTGGCCTTCTGATGGGGTCTGTGACAAGAGACATATGGTGACACTGCTAGAAGAATAGAATTAACCTTGATGAGGTGATCAGAATTTAGGAAGCAAAGGAAATCACCCAGTCTGCTTATGCTGGTGGAAGGTGGGCAATTTTCCAGCGTTAAAAAGAATTCAAAATGTTAAAAGTGCTCTAAGACAAAAAAGCAGACAGAGCTGCAAGTCAGGATATAAACATACACGCACGCAAACCCAACCCAAGCAAATGGATTGCTCAGCATTTTAGATGAAAAGCTGCAAGAACAGCAAAGGATTGCATCATTTCATAAGAGTTTACAAAGACCAGTGTAGTGAGCACAGCATGTATGAAGGGAGTGGACAACAACAACTTTAGTTCAGAGCAATCTTCACAGGAACAATGGGAATAAGATAAATGGACAATAACCCTGAAAACACGTGGATCCTTTTTAATTTGATTTTGAATGGAGAAATCCAAGGTGCTATGAAGCCGGCAGCAGTGTCATTAACACTATAAATCCCATAGTTAGTAAAAGGCAAAATTCAGGGTTTACTGAGTGTACCTCTCCTGCATGAAGGGAAGATAAGATAAGAGGTAAATGTAGACATAAGTGATCACAGAAAATGCAGTTCGTGAAAGCACAGAGAACTAGCAGATTCCTTGAATATAAGCAGTGGGAAGCTCAAAGTGCTTCATGTTCTTAGCGTTATCAAGAGGGCATGTTCTTCAGAGGAAGAGGAGACCAAAATGAGTAAGATGACTTTCGCAACACAAAGGTGAAAGATCCCAACTGTCCTGTGATTCATTTCCTCAGGGAAGTTGCTCTTACCATATGAAGAAGGCTGAAAAAGGAGTGGGGTAGGTCATCGTTTTGGGAGTCCTCGAGAAAGCAGATGAACCACCAGAAGACATACAAACTGTAGGTCTTTGTGGGGGAAAACAAAGCAAAGATAAGGTCACCCTTTTCTCCCGTAGAGGCTTCTCCCCTCACCCTCAAAATAAGATGTATACATGAAATATTTTTCACTATCTGAAAGGGAGGAGATCTTGGAAAGATGGCTAATGTCAAATATTTTTACTTGCTGAAGATAGCATTGATACTCTGGCAGGCATACGGTCTGGACCTGTCTGCATCCTTTTTTGGGAGTCACTGACTACACATACAGTACTGAAGTCATGTGCTCCAGACAGCAGCCGGTGGTCCCTACTCCACGTGGCAGAGAATGCCTTGCATCCGCTTTGCTCAGTGAAAAGAGAACCTCAAAATGCAAAAATCTCAATGCAGTACGGACGATTAGGGATCCACGACCAGAAAGCTAACTTATTTCATACGATCACATTGCCTTCTCGGGCTTTCATCCTTGAAGTGTTTCATAGGGAGCACAACAAAATACGTAACGTTTGGGTGAGGACTGTGTAGATAATGTTTTGATATGGGAAAAACAGGACAAGAGTACAAAGAGAAACTGGAGCAATTTTCTGAAGAGCTACGGGACTAAAGCTAAGGTGCGATATTGGTGAAGTTCTGTGCACAGGAGTAACTAGACAGAGAAGCTAACAGCTCAAAAGTTCACAGGGAGATCGTAATAGGGAATAAGCCCTCAGGAATGAATTTGGCCCCATCCATCAAAAATGACAGTGAGCTGATACACGGAGATATATGTACACAATTTAGCTGTTTCAATCACTGTAAAGACATTCAGGTGACTGTAAGTCTATTAGTTAAAGGCATGACAGTGATGATTCATGAAGCATTAACAGTGTTAAAAGGAAACATGAAGGTCACACAAGAACTAAATATAAAAGAGCCTGAGGTGTGTTACATTGGCTAAGGCGTAACTGTGTGTCATAGGTATATTCTGAAGATTACTTCTCAAGCTATTGAGAAGTCATAAATAACACTGGTAACCACAGGATTTGCTACCAATCTATTTCTCATAGTAACCTGGTTTGAAGTTTTGGTGTTTGATCATGCTACAGTACAACCCAGAACAGTTCTCTTATCTCAGGTAACTGCAATTTCAGATTTTCGTTTCCATTCCATATCAGTGTAGTTCCCTGAATCTGTGATGCAAGTTATGTCATAAACAACTCTGACAATTACGCCTTACAAATTAGAAAAAAAAGTTCCCTTTTCTACATTAGACATAGTTCTATTGTGGCTGGAACAGCTGTGCAGCTAAAATCACTTATTCTTTTTTTGCCCTCCCTCGCTCTAGGTAAAAACATACCTGTTTCCTCTGTAAACTGTATATGCACCTAGCTAGTTATCAGCTGGGGATATCCTGAGTTTGTAAGAGAACGGCAATTATCCTAAATTGCCACCATTGGTATTACCAAAATTATCATCACTTTGATGACCACTTTTGGAATAGATGCCAAAGACTTGATTGACACTTGAGAGGCTCCATTCCTACATTATACTGATACCTACCTCTGTGCAAAGGGACTGCAGCTAGACTTATTCTGAGTTGAAACACAGTATTAAAATATCAGTTTATGTTTCTCTCTTATCCTATACGAAGCCTGCCCTGTGGCGATGACTGCGCTAGTACATTAAGCGGTGCCAGGAAGCATTCCTGGGCACTGGAACATGAGTGTCTATACCGTTAAATTATTGGAACGGTTCTTACTATTGTTTAAGGGGTTTGGTATGGGCCAGCTACTACTCTTCCAGACAATGCCAAGACGCAGTCCGGGAGTTAGCAGTGAGTATGGTGGATCAATCACAATGAGCAGTCTGCATAAAGCTGCCTTACTTGGGAGGCTAAGAGTGCATGGGCAATAGCAGTATGGACACAAGCTGTTCCAGGTCAGTTGGCCTCAAAGTGAGAGGCCAGCCTCAGTACCAGAGAACTAGCTTAGACTTAGTATTAACTGACATCTCTGGTTCACAGATAGAACCTCCTACGGTTTTGCATTTGTTTTAAATTAGCCTGTAAGCTTTTCTAGGCAGAGACTGTGTTTCCCCATATTTGTATGTTTCTAGCCCAAAGAAGCTTTACACCGGATTGGGATGTTAACCAACATCAGAAGTAAAAGTGAGAGAAAATCCTGACATTAATCGGAAGATCCTATTGGGGAAGCTAGACAGGTAAGCAAGTGATTTGAGATATTGCGTCCACCCTCATAATCTAAGTGCAAGATACAGTGGCAACGTAAAAGTCTAGCAGTGGATGGGAAGAAGGCAGATCAATGTATCTGAGTGCAGCTTAACACTAAAATGTTACTGTACATTAGGCATCAGAGCAACTTAACATCACCAAATTCCAGTTTCAGATTTTCAAGAGCTGTCTCAAGAAATAAAGCTAATTCTTTTTAATTTCTCAGATATGCTTTTGCACTGTCTTTGCAGTAAAGCCACTACAGGTTTGTCTGACTGTTTTTGTTGTTATTTTTCAACAACACTTTAAAAAGAATGAACAAGTTAAAAGAGTTACACGGGTTGCCTGAAAGCAACTGATGGAGGCACCTACAGATCCTGAAAGCCAGAGCGTGTAATCTTTTGCAAACCCACGAAACATTGTCCCGTGCACCTTTGCCTCTGAAGTATCGCATGGGTTTGGGGAACTGGATAAAAGCCTCAGACGCTCTGGCAACCCTGACCTGGAACATGTCCCAGCAAATATTACCTCCCCGCCAGGGAGAAAAATCGCTGTATTCCTACCGGTTCTGCTGTCACGCCTCCTCCTCCCAAGCTGACTCCTGGGTGAAGGACTGGCAGCTGGGTGCGAAGAAGTGTGCAACGGGAAGCAACTTATGTGCTGGAAGAAGAAAAAGGGCTTCATAAACTTGCCGCAGATGCTTTCACAATGATCAGGATGGGTTTGGTGTCTTGCAAAGGCAGGGAAAAGAAGAGGAAAGATTTGGAAGGAACTTGGGGTGGGAAGAACGTGCTCACATCTCCAGGTAATGGTTAAAGGCTCCTGCAGAAAGTACTAACAAGAGACTGCCTAATTACTCCTGCTTACTCCCTCATTTCTAAGTATTATCTAGTTTAATAACGAAGTGTCAGTATAAAATACAATGAATCCTCTCAGATCGGCTGGGCCCCTTCTCCCAGTATTTTGCAGCCGGACGTATTTCACAGGGTTGTTTTTTTTTTTTTTTTTTTTTGGGGGGGGGGGCGGGGAGCGTCCCCGTCGTCTCCCCAGACCTCCTGGCTCCGGAGCAGCAGCTCGGAGCCCAGGCGGTTCCCGCGCCCTCCAACGGCCGCGGCGGCGCCGGCCGTGACAGAAACGGCTCCGCGCAGCCCCCCCGCCGCGCCCCGTGCCTGCTTCTCCCTCAGCCGCCAGATAAGCGGCGCGCGAGCCTGTGCGCGGCGGGACGCTGCCCCAGCCGACGAGGCAGAGCTAACAGCAGCGCTCCCCAAAGCGATTTCGTTGTTGGGGGGGCGGGGGGGGGTGCGTGTAATGGCCGCCGAGGGCAGCCCCGCCTCCCCCCCCTCCCCCCGGTTGCCGGGCGGCGGCGGCGGCGGCCCCGCAGGCGCGGCGCGGGCGCCACCTGGTGGGCGCGGCGCGGAGGTGCGCGGAGCGGGCCGAGAGGCCGCGTTCCCGCCCGGGCGAGGCGCGGAGAGCCGCGGAGTGGGGCAGGAGGAGGGCACAGAGCCCTCCCCCCCCCCCCCAACCACCACCGCCATCCCGCCGTGTTAGCGGCGCGGCGGCTGTTTCTCTCAGTATTTCGTTTCGGCCCTGGGCTCCACCCGACGCCCCAGGGGCCTGAGGAGGGGAAGCGGAGCCGGGCGCCTCGCGCAGCGGGGCCCGCGTGTGCCGTGCATGCCGCCTGCCTGCAAGTTCCTCGCTTTGCCCAAAAATGTCTTGAGTTTTGGGCTCTGAGACGTTGTAGGTGGAGGAGGTGAAAATACGTGGGCAGCGAGGGTTCCAGTGTTCACCTTGGCCAACATAGCGCGGTGGAAAGTCCACTTTATCCCGGGCTGCTGCTCAGGAGCCGCGGTGGAGGTTGGAAACCCCCCTCCGAAAGAGGCGCGTTAGAGGTTGGAAACGCGGCTCCCTTCCAGCCGAAGCTTTCCCCTGCCTGATCTATGGCCATTTGTTGTTACCGCAGCATGGCCCTTTACTGTGAAGAGGTCTTCTGACTGCCACCGCTGACCTGGGAAGGCACCAGCACCTGGCAGACCTGGAGAGTGATGTGGAGGGGCCTGTGGCATGAAGAAATGTGGGATTTTAAGCTCAGTCCTTTCTCTGTGATTTCTCTTTACCCACTTCAGACCTCTCTGCTTAGCAAAGCGAACTCCCGTTCTCAGCGCTTTGTTCTGCCTAAATTTTTGTTCTGACACTAAATTCAGCATCGTGACTTACTCCCCAGGAGAGAAGGCCTGAGCGTTGGCAGCTTGGCATCAGACCTGAGCATGGCCAGGCCGCCTCTTTTCCAGGGCCCTGGGAGCTCAGATAGCTCCATATTCCCATTTGCTTCGGCTGGATGGCCTAGGGAAACCAGAGCAGCTGCTGTGCAAGAGGAGCAAGAGCAATGCTGTCAGGCCAGTTTGGAAAGCCCCTGTGCTCTTCAGCCTGCACGTAGCTCACCTGGGCTGCAAAGTGGCCGCACAGGGCGGAGGGCAGGCCCCGTGGGCTGGGGACATCCTCGTGTGGGAAAAACTCTGCTACCGCTGCGCTGTGGGCTCTGCCACACACACGTGCCATTTATTTTTTCAGCACAGCCGCCCCCGAAACATTCCTGTTCTATATGCATCGCCCATAGTAAGTAGTAAAGGCTCGTGATTTATCATAAGAGGGTCAATACTGGAAGAAGTAGCTACAGCTTGTGGTCAGAATAAGAGATTGGGAGTGCTCTTTGTTTCCTGAGCTGACCGTGTAACACTGATCATTTGTCTCATTTCCCTGACGGTTTTTGGATATTGTTGTGGCTATGAAGTCTGTTCAGACCTCCAAGGAGAAAATAAAAACAACAAGTAAAAGCAATGGCAACATTTTGTTCATAAGAGTATCTTTTTGATATTTAGCCCTGTGGAGATATTGTCCTGGACTGAACGGGCTTTTAATTCTCCTCCCCCCTCTCTTTCTTTTTTTACTTTTAATAAGAGAGAGGAAAAGATTATTCTGTGGCTCAGTATAACAAGAGGCCTGCTTGAATAAACTCCTTTGCATAATTTTCTGACGTTTTTTAATGAATAAACACAGTATACATATTCATTGCTAAATACTATTTTTATACCCAAATAACGTATCCAGGGAAAAGCGAGACTGATTTGATTTCAAATGATCATCACATCCAGCAGAGGAGTAATCTGTGAGAGCCAACTTTTAAAAAGGTCAGGACCAACATAGTTGTAATGATACAGCAGTGGTAAAACAGGGAAGATGCATGGGGCAGGAGGCATAGGAGTGAAGCACAGTCATGCACAGTAGAGCATAGCTATTTTCAGTTACATGCCTAGGCAACAGGAGCTAAGCCTCAGCCATTCCTGCAGACCTGAGGTTGGCAGCTTTCCAGCAATGACCATCATAGCAGATGCACAAGGCACTTCATATTTCTTCTCATTATTGCCTTAAGCACAGGAATGAAATAAATAAAACTTTTCCCATTACTACTAGTCCTGTCTCACAGCTGCTCATCCTTGAATAGGAATGACAGAAACAAAACTTTTCCCATTACAACTTTTCCTGTCTCACATCTGCTCATCCTGGGTAGCATTTTCAGGCTTATCTCTCCAACTACAGTACATAGGATACAGTTGGTACATGGTTGAGGGGACATACTACTTCTGAAGCCCACAAGGTCTATATCAGATCAAGAAAAACGTAGAAGTGTTTTCTTCCTGCTATATCCAGAGATTGAGTCAACAGAGCTCTAGTGACTGCAGCTAGCAAAATCTACTGGTATCAAATCAGTACCAGCCCTTAGGGAGAGTAGACTTTACTAGGATACCTTGACTTACTGTAGCTCTGTGTTCTTTCTTATTAAGTAACCACCCTAGAAATTGGAGATGTCTCCTTGCACCTTGTCCTCTTTGGTTTGACTCTGAGCTGATAAGCCAAAATCTATCTTGACTGGAAAATGTAGTAATGAAATACTGACTTGGATGAAGATTTACTGTCAAAATACCTTTTGACTTCAGTGAGATAGGATTCATCCTAAGAGTTTAGCACATTCAGATTTTATCTCTTTCTGCTCTTCTAGTTTATGTTAGGAGTAGTGATCCAGCATGACAATTTTTACTGCTGTGAAAAAAGTTCTTTTAATACAGCAGAAGCAAGTCTTTTTGATTCCCAAGAGAAAACACATCTACCTTCTTAGCCTTTACTTCTTCAAGATTCGAACAATCACAAAGATTCGAGCATCTTTAAGAAGGCCCCAGTTCATCACACGTCCTGCCCTGAGAGTGCATCACTTGAAGTCAGTCAGTCCCTCCCCTGTTAGGAATGTGTTCCTGACTCTGGAGAGCAATCTCCTGAGAAAAGAAACTCTGTAAACCACCTCTACGGATTGAGTGTATGGTGCAAGTAATATTCCTTGCACTGTGGGTGCGCAAATAAAGTAGAGATGAGAGGTGATGACTGGCCTTCTGGTTTGTTTTGTTTTTCCTTATGATCTTGTGTCACTGGTTCTATAAGAATGAACTGGACAGACTTTGACAGCTTCATTAATAGTCTCCTTTCAATTTGCCTTGGAGGCTAGCTTTTTCCTTGTGGAAAACAGTTTCCCCCAAAGGGGAAATCTAGCCAGGCAAAGTTTCAGATTTTCTCTCTAGAGAATAGGTTTGAATTAAAGATCTCCACTGTTTTAGATTGCAACAGCCCCTGCAGGGGTTGGCAGTGAGATCCGTCAGGCAATCTCACTTCATACACCTTAAGAAAGACTCAAGAGGTGAAAGGCTGGGTTGCCCTGCTTGGAAAGTGGATCAGGGTGTACATGTGGATCTCAGTACATATTCAGCAGTATTGAGCTACAGTAGATAAGCTCTCTTCCCTCATCTACCTCATTAGATAGATATATTAGCCTTGATCTGCTGATAACAAGGGGTGCCTGGGAAAATGTGGAACCATACTTTTCTTTCCATTTTTCTTAGCTGGATCCACAGGGAAAGAGAAAGGGAGTAATCTCCATCCTGGTAAGGGACAAAGTTAGTTATTTCCAAATCGCTTCCTCAATGCATCACTGTCTTCTGTCTCTGAGACACAGTTCCTTCTGGTTCCAGTCTCTCCACCTCTGTTCTAGGTTGTCATTTACAATGGACCTCAAGGTAAAGGCATTTTCTGTCCCAGAATAAACTATTATAACTCAAAACTATGCATCAATTAAACATAGCAGTGATTGTTTACATGTGCTGGTATTTACACTTTGCCTGAAGCAACCATTCTGCCACAGTAGTAAGTCCTGCTGTTGGATTAAATGCTCATTTGAATGTTTATTATTATCAGTTTTAATCCAAGGAAGGAAAAAAAGGCAAGAAAGTTTTCATTGTTCAGATATTCAAGATACTAGCAGCTGGCTTCTTCAGTAGTAAAATATCCTAAAACTACTGCTGCTGAAAACCCTTGGACTCAGTAGATTCTTGGAACACAAACCTGTCCCTATGCATGATGCAAGTGGTGAAACAATAACTGAAGCTTTATGTGCTGCAAACTATATATTTCCTATTCAAGTCAGTAAGAATTAAAAAATAAAAATTCTTGTCACTGAAATTTTATGCCTCCATGAAAAAGTTATACCCTTAAAGAGCAAACTGTAAATTTACCATGTGGTTTGCCAGTTTCCAGTAAAGTGACACCAAGCACTATATTCATGTTTAAAACTATGGGGAGTATGCATACCTCCTAATTTTAGGCGTATAATTTAGATAGGAGCTAAGATCATTAGCAGAGAGACTGAAGTCCTCTGATTTGTCCTCCAGACATACCTACTTTTTATGAGTCACTGCGTAGCAGGAGCTTAGGTTCCTTCCTAACTTAAGGGTGTAATTTGGTTACCTTTAGTTAAATAGTATGAAATTATTTTCCCCCAGTGCCTCATCTTTTAAGCTGGAAAAGGCTTGTCATCTTTGCTTTGGGGGCAATTGCTATGTGTTGCTCAACAGTGTTGCTGCAGGCCTTTAAAAATGGCCTTAGAAAAAGCAGCGGAATTTACCTCAGATATATACAAAGAATTTGAACTTGTATAAAAACATGGCTTGTTGAAAGGACAGCTTGAACAAAGAATGACCACCTCATACCCTCAGATTTAATAATGACAGCCTGAGTCATTGGCTTTAGTGCAAACTGTTTCACTGAGACATTGTGGGTATGCGATTTGAGTTCAGTTACACTGCACGTTTCCAAGATCTATTTTTGCCTTGCAGGTTGGAAGTGGTGAGACTGCCAGGCTGCAACACCTAGATGCGGTAGCACGGAAGGGTCTCGCCATGAATGGGGGAGAACGTGAAGTTGCTGCTGTCTAAGAGGTGGGTATCCAAGAGCCTGAGTGGAGATGTGAGATCCAGCTTCCCTCTGGCTTGCTGTGCAGTGGGAGGAAGGGATGTGATAACAGAGCTTCCTTAAAGTCAAAGAGTGTCACTTGGTTAAAGTGCCTATCAGCAACTCCAAGTAGCTGATGTGCCAGGCATGTGGAACTGCAGGAGTACTTGTGTAAAGAAACATGGTCCAATGAAACCATACTAGACCTGTAATGTACTTGCATGAGCTTTTTAAACTTAAAGGTAAACGTTTCGTTCGTACCTAGAGTGATCCTGTATGTCCAGTGGTTCATTATTTGTATTGGTATGTCCAGGGGTTCATTATTTATATCACAGGACATTTAATATGCAGGCATTTTTCTGAGGAGACTGAAGTTCTTATGATGAGAAATATCTTTCAAGAGGACACCTTTAGGCTGCATGAGGAAAATGGTGCAAGCAGCATGTGTAATTTAACTAAAGGTTGAAGTAATTTGCCCAAATAATCATTTTGTTTCTATTTCACGAAGTCTGGAAAAATTCAAGTACAGAAGGGGAGTAGAACGTAATCTTTGTAAGGGGCTAGTTCTAAACAGTTTGATGCTTATATTTTGTCATTTTATAAAACCTAAAGTAAAAAGAGCTATGGTTTTTGCTCAGTTAGACTAAACCATATAACTCTCACAAGCCAGACTTCACCGCTTGATGTAATGTTGTTCTGCCTGAACTCGTGCCAGTAACCGTCTCATGTGACAGCACACCACAAGTTACTTTGTTTATACCATTTATTCAAGAGGAGTTATTTTAGATTTTTAAAATACTGATGGATACTAAATTCATTACCCTATCGCTTAGGTGAGAGAAAAAAATGAGGAAGAGGATATTAAAAGACTCTAAAATAATTTTCAACAGCCTTTCCCTAATCAAAACAAAACATTTTCAAAATCAATATTTTAAAACACTGGGGCTAGAAATAGATGCAGTATGCATATATCACCAGAACATACTAAATCCCACTGTGCAACAGCATGTTTTAATGCAATGCACTGAATTGCCAGTCTGAACCAGTATAGTTTTCATTCTTCCTTTTTATCTGATCCATATGTTTGGGAAGAGGCATGAGAAAAACTTTCAATTTATTTTGAGGTGGGAGAAGAATTACTCTAAAAAAGTCTCCTGGTGCTTCAAAATCCAAAGTGCTTTATTTAAAAATAGACATGAAGAATGAAAATTTTATGATTCCCCATCACCTGTTTAAGAAAATAATTCTGTAAATTATTCTCTAATTTCACACAGTTGTATCTTTTTAGTTATATTTTATATATTATACGATAGTACATAAACAAATAAAATATTTTATCTTACATTTTATGTATATTTGGAAATAATGCATATGTACAAAAATGTTACCACTCTAGTTGGCACTTATAAAAGAACATTTTAGAAACCTACTACACGGGTAAGTCAGAAGAGTGTTCAGCTGCCCAGTGGTCGGCATCTGGGACGAGCTAGCTTTTCAAGTGATCAAAAATATAAAAAATTCCTTTGTTTCTACATTCCAGATCTTAATCCGTAGTCAAAGAACTAGATTTATTTCCTAAGGGGTTCTGTCCCTGTGTGAAGTAACTTTATAAACAGGAGACTGGGAGAATTAGGAAAATTTAAAAGCAAAGGGTTTTTTTTCTTGTTGTGTTTGTAGTACTGTTTTGATACCTGAGCCTTCTTTTTACCTAATGAATTACAATTATTACAATTTAGGAATCTCAGAACAGCTGTTAATGTACATCAAGCATCCAAAATTCACCCCCAGGGAGGATGGTGCAGTTTTATCCAAATTGTCATTGCTAGAAATGTAAATGAGCTTTAATTGTAATATTGGCTTTGGAGAGAAGACAAATAAGTCTGCTAGCCTCACATAGGCCCTGGGGAGTTAAAATGGAAATGATCTGTTGTCACAAATGAACTAGGAATGAAAAGCTCCTCTACCCTACTATCTGTGCCTTTTGTATTACTTTGAATGGTTTCTAAGCTTAGTACTTTGCTTTTACTGTATATTCTGACACTTCACAATATTTCTTCTTTTAATTTTTACCTTCTGCTTGTGCTAGCTTAAGAAACTTCTGAGTATTTTTCTTTATCTCGGGAATCATTCTCTCTCCCATTAGAATTAGTGTGTGTTTATGGAGTAGGAGAACACCAAAGGGAAAACCAATTTCACTATCCAAACCTATGGGTAAATGCCATCTACCCTGTACGTAGTCAGACTGGGTCTGGGTTTCCTTGCTGTTTCTTTCAGCTTCATGCAGTTTACACTGAAGAAGGCACATTAGCACCTCTCACCCGACTGCCTAAATCGTAGGATCTTGCCTACTTCCATTTCCCCACTAATTAGTCTGACAAAGACCTATCTTCCAGAGAGGATGTGGTCTCCATCTGACTATAGCAAGAGATGGCAAATCCACACTTCCTTTTGCAGTTATTGTAGTAGCTATTAACAATATGTGCATTACGCCAAACCATCCAGCCCTTGGTTTTGGTTTTACCTTTTTTCAACGAACCTTGATTTTTTGTTTCTTACTAGCAAAGATTTTCCTTCCTCTACCACCATATGCTTTCCAGGAACTTTGTAGGAGGGAAAGAGAGGATGAAAGGGCTTTTTTATTTTTTACTGCTTCCACAGATGTATGGAAAAAGTAAGGATGTCTTCTGCTAGTCTTTTCCCAGCTACCTCACAGCCCACTTCCCCTCAGGCACTGATCCTCAGTCCCCTGCAGTCTGGAGGGAATGTCAGACGCAGATTTGATACTGATCCTAATAGGGTGTAGCACACCTTTCTCACCGCTCTCCTCGGTGGTATGAGTCTATGTCATATGATAGGGAGAAGCTGCACCAGTCACCAGATGCTTCCATGGCCATTAAGACTTCATTCAGACCTGTTTTAGGGAGAGAGTGCCCATTTGTGCAGAGAAGACATCCATACAGGATACTGCCTCTAAGCTGGAAAGGAATATGAATAAGCTGCACCTCAGTAATTTCTTTCTAGATAGCCATCTAGGAAATGCTCACATATTTCTATTTGTTTCTTTTTGTAGAATAAAGAGGTTATACACAATTTTTGGTTACAGAGAGAGGAAAATAGGATTTGTTTTCTCATGTAAATGGTGAGCAGAGAAAAGACAATATGCATGCACACCAACATTTTGTGATGTCTGAAATCTTTTATTTTGGCTATGTTTCTGGAGAAAATTTATTTTCTTCTTTCCTTCTTTCCTTCTTTCCTTCCCCTCACTTCTTTCCTTCTTTCCTTCTTTCCTTTCCTTCTTTCCTTCTTTCTTCCCATTTTCTCTAATTGTGAATTTCTTTGCTGCAATGCTGAACTGTTCTCTGCAAGAAGTCTAGTTTGTTTTGTTCTGAAGATATCTTTGTTGAGGCCCTTAAACCTTATTTCACATTGTTATAAGTGGTCTAGGAATCAAATCAACAGCTTGAAATTGATTTCTACCTGTGCTGGTTTCTGGTTAGTGTTCTTTGAAAAAGAAGAAATATGTATTTTTACACCACTCCCACAAAAGCCATAGGTATATAGGGTGATACTAATCACTGAGGGGACTGCAGACTCCTTACTGCCCTGCCAGATCTATGCCTTCCATTTCCCTCTGTTCTATTGCAAACGTAAGCCTCTCATTATCTATGGCCACACTGAAAAATACTTAAAGTGAGTACTGGTGAAGCTTGTGAAAAATAAACCTGTCCCTTGATTTTTATAGATGAAGTATAATACTCTTTATTTAAAAGAATCAGAATGGACCAACTCCAGATATCCAGATATAATGCAAAGAGAAAGAAAAAAAAAGTGCAAGAAACCTTTTTTCCATGCAGGCTTAATTTCTATCAAGTGGATGATATCCTGATGAAAAGCTGGGTTTTGTGAAATGAAGACGGTTACAGTCTGCATCACTTTTCAGAAAACCTTGGTTTCAGTTTCTGCCAACTCTTTTCTAGGAGGCATTTTGCTACATAGTAAACCACCCTGAGCTTTTTTATTGCGCTCAGTTAACTCATCTGTTTCCTAGACCATTCAGTTTAGCTTCAAACTAATTCAAAATACAGACTTGAAGCCATGCAAGAACAAATGACATGGTATACCAAATTGTTAGCACAGTGTCAAGGCCTGCCTACAGAAGAGGGCTGTGGTCCTGTTAGTAGAGCACAGTGGTAAGCAGGGTAGTGATGGGGTTTTTTTTGCTCCCAGTGAATTAGAATTAATTCAACCACACCATGAATAAAACCCAACACTAAAAACCTATCATAAATAGAGAATAAGAAGGAACGGAAGGCAATTTTCTTAAGATACAGCACAAAGACAAAAAAGAGAGGAGGTAAAACTTTTTGAAATGATTTCTGTTGCAAGATGAAACTATCGGAACAAAAATCCGTGCTGACAAGCAACATTAGAGATATATATGAAAGGCAAAATTCATCTTAACAGTACTATTACAGAATCGCTGAATAGTTGGGGTTGGAAGGGACCTCTGGAGATCACGTGGTCCAGGCCCCCTGCTCAAACACGGTCACTTACAGCTGTTGCCCAGGACCATGTCCAGTCAGGTTTTGAATATCTCCAAGGATGGAGACGCCACCACCTCTCTGGGCAACCTGTTCCAACGTTCAACCACCCTCACAGTAGAGAAATGTCTTCTCATGCACAAGTGGAATTTCCTGTGCTCCACTTCGTGCCCGTTGCCTCTTGTTCGGTCACTGGGCACCGCTGGCCCTGCCCTCTTTCCACCTTCCCATCAGATATTTATACGCGTTGGAAAAATCCCTCCGAGCCTTCTCTTCTCAAGGCTAAACAGTCGTCTCTCTCAGCCTCCCCTCGTGGGAGAGGAGCCACAGTCCCTTAATCATCTTGGTGGCCCTTTGCTGGACTTGGCTGCAGTAAATCCGTGTCTCTCTTGTACTGGGGAGCCCAGGACTGAGTACAGCACTTCCGGTGTGACCTCACCAGGGCTGAGTAGAGGGGAAGGATCGCCTGCCTGGACCTGCTGGCAACGCTCTTCCTAACGCAGCCCAGGATACCACTAGCTTCTTGGCCCCGGGGGCACATTGCTGGCCCATGTTCAACTTGTTGTGGAAAGCTGTTGTCCAGCTGGTTGGCCCCAGCCTGCGCTGGTGCCCGGGGGTTATTCCTGCCCGGGTGCAGCACTTTGCACTTCCCTTTCTTGAACTTCATGAAGTTCCTCTCCGCCCCTTTCTGCAGCCTGCTGAGGTTCATGTGAATGGCAGCAGGGCCATCTGGTGTGTCAGCCACTCCTCGCAGTTTTGTATTGTCTGCAAACTTGCTGAGTGTGCATTTGGTCCCATCATCCAGGTCATTAATGAGGACATTAAACAGTATTGAATTCCCACAAAAACTGTTGATGGTAGAATAGTCAGGATTTGTTCCTATTTATCGTTAATCCAAAGCAGTACAAAAAATTGAAAAGCCTGCTTTAAGATGGTAGACATAGAGTGACTCATTTAAAGTTCTTGCTTTCACTTAAATTACATGCCAGCATGTGTGCAATGAGACTTGTGTCTGTTTTCCCTCTAACCACAGCCTCTGTGTAAAACCAGGTAGCAGAAATTTTAGCCCACATCTCTATTAAATTGGGTAATGACTATTCACCATGCATTTTTTGGCAAGTAGAGACAGGGCAACTGTTCAAGAAAAACAAGAAATTTCCTGCTGTATATGAACTGCTCATAAACACTTGAGCCCTCGCACTTTTTACTCAAACTGTGCAGGTCTCAGATGCCTAGTATTAATAGACACTGCTAATTACAAGCAGTGTGGTTAAAGCAAATGCTTAGCCATACAGAACACTAATTGACGCTGTTGTTGGAGAAAATGAAGGGCTATGTGTGTGGGGAACTGTTTTCCCAGTGAGAAAGCCCAAGTCTAATATTCTCTGCAGCTTTTGCTGTTTTATTCATATTTTCCCAAAGTAGGTCTACATTTAGACTGCATCCTCCACCTTAGAAGACTAAAGAGGGAACTGTGATTCCACAGTTCCTTTCTGGCTCCCTTGGTTCAAGCTGGGAGGTATTCTGCTAATGACCTATTACCACCAAGTTTCCACAGTCATGTTGGCCAGGTCTTTGGGGTGGGAAGTCAAGGCTCAGTTCATTGCCTAACACTGTAGCCCTAATACTCTCTACCTGCCTGTGTATTTTATATGGGTACTTCTACCCCTGTGCCTCAGCCAGTTGTACTGGGCATCAAAGAGGAGAAAAACAAACAGGACCTCCCACACTTATTAGAAAAGTTCAGGGGATTTATGCTAGTTGATTATTTTATACATCTCATACTTCTGATGCTCGTTCAGTAGCACAACATCCATCTTCGGGATACAAGATTTAATGGCTTGCTCTGTCTGCTTCTTACTTCAGAGGTTGCTATTTTAACAATATTTGAAGCCTCATTCAATCAATCTACCACCTTTCAGTATGAAATTAAGGACTATAGGAGCACCTTGGGTCAATAGCCAGGAGACTAATGAAAGTGAGCTGACTAAAGAGGAGGTATAAGACATAGCAGTAAGAACACATCATATATCTCCACAGAGGAAAGGTTATTAGATGTGACCCCTGAGAATTCCTCTTATCCAAGGTAAAGCTTGTCAAGAGGTAGTGAAATTATCATGAATAGTGAGAAGATCTTAGTGTGGTATCTCCAACTGGGTAGGAGGAGTTTTACCTTTATGACAAAATATGAAGAACAGAGAGACTAACTGTAGGAAAATTCCACAGAACTGAACATTTTCTCTGATATAAGGAAGAACAAAGTTATTTTTGCTTCATATTTCAGGGAGAATTAGAAAGGTTAATGAGCCAAACATGCAGCTTTGTGCATCAAATAAAAGTGTTGCGGACAAAGGAGGTGAATGGCTCAGTTTGTGGACAGTCCTGTTGCTCTGCACAGCACATAATGGGGCAGGATTCAGAAAGTTCCTAATAGAGACTCATGGCTGACTGATTTTTCTATATGGTTGTATGGAAGGACTGGAACAAAGCTGAAGGAAGAACAACTGAGGCACAGTTAAAGTTTAGATCTTCCAGTTTCCCTCTAAAGCAGAAACACATAGGACTCTGTGGGGTATATTTCATCCTCTGAATCTGAGGTAGGCTTTGTGGATAACCTGTGCAGCCTGAAGGAGGGAACTGCATCTTACCTGCTGAACTTGCAGAGGTGAAATGACTGAACAGAAATATTTTCACAAAAAGTTGCGAATGCATTAATTACTAACAGAATCAGCTTTACATAATAACGTTATAGCCCTGTTCGATTAGTTCTGGTGCAAGAATGGAGATGTTATACCTCCACTCCTTCCGTACAGAGCACAGCAGCCTTTCATGTATTTTTAAGTCTGAAATACTGCATTCAGATGCAGATCTCCTTCTGTACAAGAGAGGGCAGCCTAGTCCTTTTAATAGTGTCTTGGAACTCTGGACATCTGGAAAATATGTTATATTATTTGTTACGGTTGACTGTAAAAATTACTGCATAAATTGAAAATTAATCTTTGTTCTTCACTTTATGGGAGACAGGAGAATACTCTGAGACCTCTTATGTTTGAAGGAAAGTTTCAAAATAAAAACCTTTGTTTTATTCATGGGAAATTTCTGCTAATGCGATACAAATATGTGGGTTTCTTCAGTGATAAATTACTTTACAACTTGTAGTGTGAAAGCTGAGCTGAATTAAAGCCCTATGTCTGGACTGATCTCATCAGTTTTGGTTCCTCAGCAGGGATTTGGCTTTTGATCACACACTTTCTAATAGATCTAAATATCTAGACACTATGGCCACTTCTGTTTAAATCCTTGCTGCTTGGGGTTATTTCATGCATCACTTTCAGGTCTTAAAGAGTGAAGAGGTGCAGTGCAGGGTCAGACCGAAGGTCTTCATTGTCCAGTATTCTGTCTCTGAAAGTGGTTAACAGCACATGTTTAGGGAAGGAATATAACAAAAAGGGTGAATACAGGGTGATCCTTGTCTGACATTCCCCTGCCTAGCTTCCAGCAGGCACTAGTCTAAAATAAGAACTTCTTGAGTCAGAGTTCGTGTCTTCACAGCACTCTTTCTTTTCTCTGAGGACATTCTGTGTACTCAGCATACCTGAGACCAGCAAAACATTTAATTGTACATGTTTGATTTTAAAGCCTACTCTGTTGTCTGAGACTGACTTTCTCCATTTCTGAAGCTTCCTTTCTTTCAACATTTTTTCTTTTTCCTCCCCTGTTCCTTCATTTTTGCTTTACTTTCTTCAGTCTTTTTTGTCACATTCTTCAGAGCTCTTTTTTGTTAAGCCAGGTCAATGTAAGAATCATGCTTTACTTTCTAGCATAAGCTCCAGACTCCTTTAGAGACTGAGATCTTGTCCAAGCTTCAGTTCTATCAACTACCCCTCCTACGCTTGTATTCTATCTATCAATTCCTTTTAAAGTGCTGCTGGTATGCTGCCTCAATTGTATGCATTTCTTTTCTATTTCAATATATTTCAAAGTATCTATTTTTATATTTCACAATATCTGTTCCAGGAGTGTCCCTTCTGTGTTTATGTCCACTCCAAAAAACCTTCTAAAATGAAATGTCCAATGAAAAGCAGACCTGGGTAATCTGGTGTGCTGAGATATAGGAGACTGAATTCTCAAAGAGGACACTAATCCTCAAATAAATCTTTAAAGGGCAAGTTGAAATGGCTGTTTCATTGCAGAGGCTAAGCATACATTAACTAGATATGAAAGAAGAAAAAGTAATTGGAGAAAACCTTTCTCACCTAGTTTACATCAGTCAAAATGTCCTTTTGTGTCTGTGATCTCTTTTCATAACTAGCATGTCGTACCTGCCCACAATCTTGCTACTTGGGCTCTACGATTAACACCCTTACAGGAATCCTGTCTTTCCTGCCTTGAATACTGTGTGACAAAAAAATGAAAGGGAAACTTATGAGTGTGGAAAAGTTGTATGATTGTTTTCCGTCTGTTGGCCTATGGCTGTTTTCTGTTCAGCTTCTGTCCCCTACGCTTAAAGCTCCCTCTATCCAAACACTGCATAAGTGCCTATATGTTTCACTGCAGAGCTTCCTTGCTAAAGAGACAGGGTGCTGGCATCCCTTGCTAGCACGAGTGACATGAATTTCTTTGCCAATTAATATCATAAGGAAGCATGTGCCTCCTGGATATTCCTACCTTAAAGCAACTATCAGATATGATAAGGTGTTGGCAACATGGCATTTCTCAGTGCACTCATTACAGCATTGTGGTGATTTATGGATGATTTACTGATCACCTAAACCACAGGGTGTTGGTGTGAATGCCCTAGTTAGCTGTGGAGGTGATGTGTTCATGGAAAGCAATGATTTGACTCTAGGAGTAAGTTTCAAACCCACAAAGTTCAAATGGGTTCAAAATTTACTCAAACACATTCTCACATTCCTCTATTTTACAGACAAGGGTAATGATCCTAAAAGCAACTGCCCCGCAGCGTCAGTGGAGTGAAAAATTGAAGGGTTGTTTTCCAAGTAATCTGACTCTGTACAGCTGGATCAATAGTCAATATTGCCAGGGCTTGGCTGTCTTACTTTTACCTAATTTTTACCATTGCATGTCACAATATAGCCCAATGTGGAAGAGCATCTGGGGTCTGCAGAGGAAAAGAGGAAGAGAAACCATACCTGCTCTCAGTTGTTAGCTTTTTAAAATAGAATATGTGTTAAAAATTCAAGCACTTGGGTAGATTTACAAATTAGAAGGATATGTGCAATTTACCTTGTAAAATTGTGGGTTGGTCCCTGTTATTTGCAAAGATATGGGTACTTTCATTCAGCAGATTTATCTCAGAACCACCTGGGCTCATGTAATTGCCTATTTGTAAAATGGCACATGAGTGAATACTGCTTAGTCTTTAAAGCTAAATTTCAGCCTCATGCTAATCTAACTTTCCTTGCATAAACACACGCACGCGCGCGCGCGCACACACACACACACACACACAGATTGTTTGGGCTGTTTTTTTTTCCTGTGGTTGAACCAAACAAAAACAATTTATAGCAAGTTTGAATCAAATTAATTGAGCCCCTGAAGCACAGGTAAAGAATGTTTCAAAATCGATGTTTTTTTTTTTAAATGATGGAGTGGGTCCCCTTGCAGTTCATTCTCATGCCTTGAAAGCTGCCTCAGCATGAGAGTGGGTTTCTTCTCTTTCTATTACCCCTCCAAGAACTCCACTTCTGAGTTAGACTGATCCTTCTGACGGGGACTGATCCTTTACAGCTACTTCTGGCAGAGAGACGATGAAGACTCAGTGGGCCATGGTCTCTTCTGTGCCAAGCAGCGCTCTACTTTATAGTTGTCAGGTCAAGAGACGGGCATCAGACAGCCAGAGTTTTGGGAAGGTTGGTCCCAGGCCTAAGGCTAGTCAGTGCTACAACCAGCCACTTGTGACAGAGCAAAATTTCTTCACAGCAGCTCTGCTCCAGCCTGGTGCCACGTGTTGGAAAGGCGACAAGTCCTGCCAGGGACACAGATATACCAGAAAAGTGTTTTTTATGGTAGGAAACTCACAAGCAGTAATACGTACCTGGTTTATGACCACGGATGCCGTTTGGGTGGTGCAGACAGTCTCTGATTCTCTAAAGAATTTGTCCAACTCTATAGAAAATCCACCTGGCGAATCTTAAACCATACCTTTTCAGGACATTGTCGCCAACTTCCACGAACATCTGTAAATAGCTGGTTTGTGTATGTTCATGCACCGTGGAGGATAGAGTTTAGATTTTTTTTAACCAAGGTTATTCTTTTGACAAAGGGCCAGGTTGTAAGGGAGTCAGATCTATGCTGAGGAGAACTGTTTGGATGACTTAGTGGGTGGCATTCTTTTTGTCAAATAACAATTTCTTTGTTTTGTTTGTTTTATTGTACCTTTTTTCTTAAGGAAAGGACCCACTGTATTCATATATGAGCAGATTGTTCTTCTGTTTTTGAAGCTATGTGTTTTCATCCTGAACACTACTCCTCTCCCCAGTCTTTATCCCCCCCAAAAAAAACCCAGCCCTCCAGAAATATAAGAACAGGTCAACAATGGCTTCATTCATTGCAGAAAATCCTCACCTAATAGCTAGAATGAAAAGGATCAGTAAAAAAGATCATTCTTGTTCACCGATTTTCTGTCATGGATTCTTTTGGCTGCTGCCTCATGAGAAACAGTGAGAACCTGTGATAAATCATCTCCTTTGCAAGAAGCAGCCATAATTTTGACATTTATTGTGTTTGAATAATTTCTTCTTGCTGTTATGACTTCACTTTCAAATTAGATTCCACTTCACTGAAATTAAAAATTTAGGATAAAAATAAAATGTTATTTAATAACAATGATGAGAAAATTGACTAAGTGTAGACCAAAGAAAATGTACCAACTCGTTGGCTAGTGTTCAGAAAAAATGTATTTGATTTATCACGAAATGAGATTACTGAAAGCTAGTAACAGTAATGGAAGTCATGTGTTCTCACAATCATATAATAATTAACTGGATTTAATTGACTTGTGTTAGTAAGATCTACAAAACAGAAATAGCAGAAAACCAAAAGTAAATATAATTTTAACAACTATGTCTTGAAAATGTGGTACCAGACAAAATTTGATAAAGTAGTGCAACAGATAAGAAAACGTGAGGATATGCTGAATACGAGCAAAAAGGGGCAAGGGTAGATTGCTTAATTTTCTCATAATTTAATGAACGGTTTTCAGTCAGGAACATTTTTCTTGTAAGGTTGTTGACTAATTTTACTGAGGGTCTCAAGTAATTTACAAGCTTCAAAAACCTAATTTCTCATCTCTATTTTTTCAGTTTTGAAAGCAAGCAAAACAAACATGAAATAGTTTAACTGCACTTGAGTTGAGAAACAAAATGTACTAAAGTCAGGAAATTCTAAAATATTAAATGTTCATCTGTATCTTGCCATGTAGTGGCATATAAATTAGATAAAATTTTTCTTTTTCCTATTTACTTTCTTTATTCTTCTCAAACATTTTCTCTTTCCTTTTCTCTTTTTTCTCACTGTGAGTAATTCTTATTCTGATAAGTCCTTACGTGTTAATTAGCATTCAAGGCACATATGAGGTGTAAAAACACCTTTTACTATAGTCCCTTATTTGTTTTAGTTTACATATAGCACTCTCATCTTTTAGAATGTGAACTTGTATTCTATATGCACAAC
The DNA here is from genome assembly GCF_040807025.1 of Struthio camelus. Classification (NCBI taxonomy): domain Eukaryota; kingdom Metazoa; phylum Chordata; class Aves; order Struthioniformes; family Struthionidae; genus Struthio; species Struthio camelus. The sequence continues at coordinate 130,275,305 of NC_090943.1, forward strand.
AGATGTGTTAAGGAAGTTATTTTTGTTTTCTTTCTCTAAAATACAATACTTTTGCAAGGTCATGGGATATTAAAACTTGAATAAATAATTCACCCCTTCAGTCATATATGAAACTGTGTAGCACACAGCTGCATGCTCTTTCTGTTTAGCATTGGTTCCTTCATTTTGTTAGTACCTCGTCGGTGGAATTGGGCTCTGTGACATGGAACAGATTTCTTGTTATTCAGTAAAAATACGCCAATGTGTTACTGTCTCTCCCTCTTCTTTCACTTTCATTGCTGCCAACCTAGTCATGGAAAATAAAAGGGTCAACTGCTAGGAACTTGATATTTTATGGCTCTCTCTTGACATTACTCTGCCTAACTTTTAAGAAACAGCTTCACTTTTTTCTTTTTAACCAGTATGTATAAAATCTCAGTTTCAAGTTGGTGCTTATCCTGTACAGTCATTGCAGAGTTTTCTTTGATATATCTGTACTACTTAGGCTTACTTACATATCAGGCAGATTTTAAACTTTGTACCATGCTTAAGTTATAAGGCTTTGATTTCACAAAAGCACTGAAGCCTATGCTTAACATGAAGCTATTAAACTCCAAACATGTGCTTAAGCACTTTGATGAATGGAGGAAGGCAAAAGCGCATGCTTCAGATGAGAACATATCTCAAAATTTTTCAAAATCACACACTATGAAAGTACCTCTTAATATCTGGTGAAACTTCAACTGAAGAAGAACTCAAAATATTTGTAGTAATGATGAGCAGCAAAATGATCAATGCGAAGTTCAAGAAAGCAGATGACATTTGATTTGCCAAACATTATAGATCCTATACATGTTGTACCTAAGGCAAAAGCTTGTCCTTACTACAGGTTCCCAGTATGCCGTTCAATGTGTGTGAAAATGATATTTTTAAAGTTGCGCTGATTTTCCACTATTCCTATATATTCAGGAAATATGCTGCTTCACCTTTGTAAAGGGTGTCCTGAGTATTTGATATCCAGCTCTGAGCAGAGGCAAGCAGAGGCCGGTTGTGCTGGGTATTCATGTCTGGGTAAACTAAGCAGGTTTGCTAGAGGCGTTAACCTTGTGCTCCCTGTTGAGAGAACAGTGATTTTATGCAGTCTTTACAAAAGATTTTAGTTTACTGGAGCAGATGTTAGACTCAAAAAACAACCGCTTGATATCTGTTCCTCCAGAGATAAGCTGCCTTTCAGATGACAGAGTTGTGATTTGCACAAGCCTTGCAAAACAAATACTTTGGTGTTTTTCCTGTAATGCTGATGTTGAATTTTTACAAAGGTTGTAGTTCCATCAAGTTCTATTTTCAAAAACTTGGCTTGGCCTCCAGCAACACAACACAAAGTAGTTCAGAGTTAGTGGTGCCTCAGCACCACTATTGGGTTTCCTTTTTAAGACATTGGCAAAGGCTTCCCAGAAGCTGCTGATCCCAGCAGCTCGTGTGAATCCTGCATGTACCCTATTCTCCTCAGTCATCTGCAGTACAGAGACGGTATTATAGCCAGGTCTCCTAAAGTTTTTCTCTTCTTTGAGGAGCAGAATGCCTCCACCCTTTCCCACTCTGCTTACAACCTTCCATGCGGTATTTGGCAAAGGATCTACCTAAGGAAAAGGCTGAGGATCTTCTCTCCCATGTTGGTTTTCTTTGGAACGATCTACAAAGAGTTTCCATTGCTTATACACATCTCTGGCTCTTCAGCTCACTAGAGGAAAACTGACACACAGAGATGGCTCTGTCCCTTTAGGCCTAGCTCACTCTTCAGTTCTGAGTCAATTGGCTGATCTTTTTCTCTTCCTTTTCTCTCTCTGATTCTTCTTGCTGAGTATGTTAGCTTTAGACCAGCAGTCAATATGGAAAATACTGTTATTATATGAACTCAGGTAAATCAGGTTCATCAGCACACTACCATGTGTGATTTACTTATACAGTGTCAGTGGATGTTGAAGCCAGCAATGATGGTGCCTCTAAATGGCTCCTTCAAATGCTGGCCCAGGTCATATGACTACAGCCAGCCCCCCTGAAACCCATTTTGTTTCTAGCTTTGTACGAGTCCGGGATGCTGTCACACATTTGCAGGTCCTGACTGTCTAGCAGGTATTAATTAACTAGCAAAGCATACTGCAGAGACAAAATTCTACCTCTGACCTCTTATGTCTAAAGTCATTTGACATGAATTAGCTGTTGTACGTCAAAGTAGTGTCACACTTTTACTAGAAAACTACCTTGCAGCAGCACTATGATGCACACGATAAATCCACATTTTTCCTCTCTACTAAATCACTAGAGCAGTAACATTTTTCAGGTGAATGGTAGTGTGGTGACAGCAGTGGCAACGAAGAGGCAAGACCTCCTATTGACTTTCCATGGATCTTTCAAGAAGTCTAGGAATATTATTCCTGTAAGAAAGGAACAGAGATCATGGTTTTCTGCCTTGTGGCTACTTAGAAAGAGAACTTATGTTTCTTAAGATTCCTTCCATCTATACAGAGAAGATGCCAATGAAGTAAAACCTTTCTTGCACACAGTTCAAGACTGTATTTCAATGTCAGTCGTCTTTCTTTCAATGTAAAACTGAAGAAAAATTTCATAATCATACATTTTAAAACTAGCAGAAAACTCTATAAACATCTCGTTTAGTCAGCATAATAATAAATGACAGAACATAATCCAATCAAACCTGATCCACATGTAATAACTTGTGGCTGAATTGAAGCATATCTTCTGACAAACTCAGAATTGCACTGGAACTTCCAGAAAAGAAGAAATTTATGAGCTAGACAAATTCAGCTGAGTGCAAAACCTTCATTCAAGATCAACATTCAGATGAGGAAAAATGGTTTTCTTCAGTGCTGTGATGAAAACAACCTCTGGTGAATGACTTAAAATGTCTCCTTCAGAGTGCAGTACAATTAATCTGAACTCCTTCTTTGTTTCAAAGATGTTGGGTAAAGGCTCTTTCAACTTCTAGGTGACGAAATACCCTTACAGAGCTATGTCTACCTTTCATACTGCAGGTGCGAAAGTGACTTAAATGTAGTTCCGCAAGGATATTTGGTCACTTAGTAGTTGAAAGAGCCTTTATGGCTACGTAAACACACACTTGAATTCCTCTGCTCAAGCTTCAAGCTGGCCGTGTAGAAGCAACCCCTGACCTGGAAACCAAGTAGCTCTAGCAACTGGACCTGGAAACCAGACAGGGTTAGCAACTTTCTGGGCCCAAGCCAATCCGAACTACAAAAATGCTGGATATAAGCTCAGGAACAGCACTGTGCTAACCCACTCCTAATACTTAGTACTGATATCTGTTTGGCTAATACGATGTACAGGTAAGGTGCTTGGTTTCATCTGCAGATGTCTTTGTTGTCTTTCCCTGAGAGAGACCTGCTGACGCTGGACCTGATTCAAAATCTCGTGAAGCTGCCTGTATGTTTTTTGTTTGAGACCAGTGAGGTCAGTACAGAGCCTCTAATTCCTACTCTTGTTGGGACAGAAACTTAGGGCTGCTCACCTGTGAAATGTTGGCTTTGAGCTCTAAGCCCTTAATTAAGAAGGGCTAGTTATCAGTGAAACTGCCTCCCCATAACAGTTTGCCACAGCCTGGTGGAGGGGGATGAGGGAGGGACATGTTCTATGAAAATGAGATCTTGCAGGAGTTGAGCTACCAGTCTTGAGCAGAAATCTACAGAACACAAAGTTCAGATTTTCTGGAAATGTAAGTAAGTCCTGGCCAAATTTATCTGGATTTTTGCAGCAACATCAAAAGCATGTCTTTGATGTTTAAGCAGTACTGAAGTTCCCTTTCCAAGGCATAAGTATCTTAGAACTTCTCAGCAAAGCTATTGTAAGATTTATTTATATTTTAGCAGGAACATAACATTGCACTTTTCTCTAAATGATTTGGAAGTGATTGAACCATCTTAATGAAACTTTCCAAAATAAGTTAGCCTGAGACAGATACCTTGTCTGGGAAAATTCAATCCAAAAAGTTAAAGCTTGGCAAAGTTTTATAAACAACTTAAAACAGCATCTTATAATGGTACGTATTGGGCAACTCAGCTAGAGTGGTTGCTACCAGCTCTGCCTAGAATCCCTAAACTGTCAGAAGGTGTTTGTGTTTCAGAACATTATTTCTACAGTCTATTTGAATTGGCAGATGTTTGTTTTTTAACTGCCAGGATTACATTTTGCTTGAGATAAGTGAGGTGCTGAAATTCCAGCTCAGAATGTGCCTGGCTTATAGCAATTTCAATTTACATCACAACTGTGACAAAGCAAGCAGGTCCACATTTTTAGGGATTTTCTCCTTGAGGATATGTATGAGCCATATTGAGGTCTGTATATCCCGCTGATCATGTGAAGGTTTGCTTCGGAGCATGTTTCCGTAGCAGTCACTCAGACACATGCTGAGTGACCCACAGGCTTTGGGCAGGTGCAGCAGATTTTGGGCATACACCTGTTTGAAAGGTTGGGTGCAAGTATTCAGACTCCATGTGGGTAGACCGATTGGGGGCATAAAACTCACATCTTACTGCAAGGGATGGAGTTGTTATTCTATGCTTTTGGCTGAAATATTGGTCACATCTTTTCTACACTAGTCACACAAATCATCTTGATCAAGTGGCTGCTCTTGCTTTCTCTGTTCCCTCTTTTTCTATTTATTTTCTATTTCTATGCAAGGGGAGAAGTAGAGCTTTCCCACTCTATGAGTTATATGCAGTTTTAGGGTACAGTTATGCAGATCCTGCATAGGTCTGAATGGGCACAGAGGACCTCTTTTCCTTGCCTAGGAACCACAGGTGAGTTGATTAATAGATGAGTAGCTAAAACACAGGCTCAAAGGTAAACCTGCCAGTTCCTGGTGAGGAGATAGTTACAAAAAGCACCTTTCTTCTCATATCCTCAAAGATGAAGAGTCTAAATTTGAATCTGTCAAATCAGAATATAAATGTTGTTTATGTATGTGCATATATATATATATAATATGCACATACAATTTGAATGTATGTGTACAGAAATGCGTCCATTTCCTGAAGGATTTTAAGACTCCAAGCTTTTACTTAATTTTGACTTGAAGCAGTACGTTGTCCAAAAAGAAAATTCCATTGTTGCTTCCGGGTATGTGAAACAGAATTATGAAAAATGTAAACATTCTGTTTCCATATTGGTTTTTCATTTTGTGTTATAAAATGGAATTGAACAGAAAATTTAGAAGTAAATGGAAAAAGTGATGTAATTTTATTTTATTTCAAAGAAACCTCAGATTTCTCTTTCCTACAGACTTCCAGAATCCTGAAAAATTTACCACAAAATTAGCAAAATGAACATCCTTTAATGATGCATTTGAATGTTGATAGACACATATTCTGATAGAATACTTCATTTTGAGTTTCTATTCTTGTAACTATTTGTATTTGAATTAATCCTACCAGATGACTGCTTATTTAAAAGACAAGACAGTAGAATGTGAGCAGTGTCGCTTTTATGTTTCTGACTCTCCTTAGTAGACACCCATTTCAACATAGCTGAATACAGGAGTGAAGCTATGGTATATATCATATATAAATCCACTGTGATACTCACATAGCTCTGCATGTTCTTTTGCAAGGCAAATGTACCTGTGTTTGTCATGGGTGAAATGTGTTACTGAAAAAATCAAGCAGCTGCAGTATTTTCTTAGCTTATTAATCACCTGGGATCATTACTAAGCTCATGAGCTTTGTCTTTTTAAGAGTTTCATGTAAATCCTAATCAGCTGATTTATTCTTTGCCTTAGCAACTTTCTTGCTTGACGTGCTGTTCAGTAGGTGATAGCTGTGTAGATTAATTAGCTGATACTTGCAAACAATTCTTAAGTTACTGTGGAGGCTTGGTTCCATTTGTGCTCTATTTTTCATGCTCAATGGAATTTCAGTCTTTGCGTAGACATGAAATATTGTTCATAACAGAAATAATGTTTCATGATCTTAGATGATGATTCAGGTCTTGGTGTGTTTTAAATAATCCTTGCTTATTTATGCCTGTCTTTTAGAAATAGAGTTGCTGCATAGATTTTTGGACCTTGCCAATTTTTTGGTCACATTTTTACTTAAGATTGTTTTTTTTTAATACTGTATTTCTGTTTAAAATGCTCATAAAGCTACAGATTGTGTTGACTTATAATTAGCTAAAACTTTCTGTTAAAAGACTCAGTTTGCATCTGCTAGCCAAATCTTAATTGTTTGGCGTGAAATCCTCGATGCCTATATCAAGCTGAATTTCCTGGGAAAGTCTGAGGAAAGATGACTTCTCTATTTCAAGAATAAGGCATGGGGCGAATGTTGCTCTACCTGATTTAAAATAATCTATTAGTTGTACTGTTGTAGCTGTAGTGGTCTAAAGCCAAGTGTGAGTAAGGTGAGCCTGGCAGATAAAAGTCCGATATATCTGCATTGCTATGAACGCTCCAATGAAGCCACTTGAAATTTGGGAGTGTCTGAGATGTAACGGTATGACTACCTTGATAAAATTCACACAGAGATTGCCAAATTGAAAAAAAAATCCTACTTTGAAAGCATTTGGACACTGCTACTAAAATCTCTCAGCATTGTGTCTTCCTTGAGCATGCATTTATGTACTACCTGAACTGAACATACTATGCACTGTAAAACAGCGAAACTTGCTCTTTCCAAGGAAGAAATAGGAATTTTGCTGCTGAAATAAGGAAGAAAGATTCTCTTCCCTTCTCTTAGTTTAGCTTGGCAATTACCTCATCCAAATCTTCTCTCTATATTAGTGCGGTCCTAAAGTAGTCCTGATGATACTATGCTGCTTCAAAAGCTATCAACAAACATGAAATTGAGTCACGTTTGGTTGTTAAAGATCCCACCAGGCTGCTCGGAGGAGTACTGGTGTTAACTTGGGTATCAGTCAGTACTACCTTTAACACTTCTTTCATCTTCTCCCCTCACAAATGTTTCTTTTGGCAGCACTACTTACAAAAGAAAGTGTCAAAACCGATCAGCCAAACTGTGTAAACAATGCAAACACAGTTCTACACCCTTCACACCCTGACCCTGCAGTAGGACTTCTCTTTTATCTATTCTTCCTTCATTGCCTTTTCACTCCACTTCTCTTGGTACAACTCACAAGAGTGGGACTTGTTCCCCTGTCAAAATCCCGGCATACACAGGACTTGCTCCCTCCGTACTGTTTTCTGCTATACTAGAAAGCCCCATGCTCCCCTGCGTATGGTGCTCCTGTACTGGCAGGGGCTTTTCTGCATTAGCTGCTACAACAGGGTACTGTTTCTTCACTCGCACACAGGGCAATGAGACGAGTGCAAAACCTAGCTAGCCCTTAGCATTTAGAAATGCTGTTAAACTTGGCACAGAAACATTTTACCATCTATTTCTCTTTTGAAAACTAGTGGAAACAGCAATATCCGAGGAGGTACAACAGGTGTTTCTGAAGCTCTGAAGTATTTCAATTTAATTATACAGCTAGGGAACATGGGGCTCATAAACTTTCTATGTTTGCGCCTTTGCTGTTGCACATGCTTAGAAATGCTGCAGCTGCAGAAAGCTTTAGGAAAATCTTTTCACCTTATAAAAACTGGAAATATCAAACTCTGGCAGTGTGTCTGAAAGGTGGGTTCTGATCTAAGGGTTAGTTTAAATGGCATAGTTAAAAGTGAAAGTAATAAACAACATGGAACCTCATTTCTGTATATCCTGTCAGGTTTTAAGGTAAATTGAAATGAGAACTGAATGAATACTGCAAAAGGACATTTAAACATTCATTGAAAGGCTTCAGATGAATGTGGTAAGATTTTATGGACTTTCCGAAAACAGGCAAAGGAAAAAGTTAGTTGACAGGGAAATAGCAACATTTAAATAAATATTCTGAAGGAGTCTGTAGGGCGTACCTGCACTCACATTCACTTTTGTTCACACCAGCTACCCAATTCTGAGATTTGTATTTACTGCAGGAAACACAGGCCGTTCTGTGAGCTGTTAATGTATATGTTGTAGCCATCAGGGTATGTTCACAGAGTCATAGAATGTTTGACGTTGGACGGGACCTTTGGAGATCATCTAGTCTGATAGTCCAGCCCCCCTCTCAAGCAGGGTCACCTGGAGCTGACCGCCCAGGACCGTGTCCGGCTTTTGAATATCTCCGACAATGGAGACTCCACAACCTCTCTGGGTTCCAGTGCTCAGTCACCCTGACAGTAAAGAAGTCTTTTTCTTAGAGTCAGATAGAACTTCCTGTGTTTTGGTTTGTGCCTGTTGCCTCTTGTCCTGTCACTGGGCACCACAGAGAAGACGCTGGCTCCATCTTCTTTACACCCGCCCTTCAGATATTTATACACATTGATAAGATCCTCCCTCAGTTTTCTCTTCTCCAAACTAAACAGTCTCAGCTCTTTCAGCCTTTTCTCATGTGAGAGATGCTCCAGTCCCTTATCTTGATCTTCTCTGATCAAAGAATCTCCATTTTAAACCATGACATAAGCAAGAGTCATTTGCCAAATGGTAGCTCTCCAGAAAACTTTCACTGGGCAGTTTCACCCAGTACATGGAACTCCTGATGAAGATTAATAGATAGCTGATATCTCTAAGATGTAGATAAGTAAACACAGGAATTCAGGTAGTTATATAAATAAAAACAGAGACTAGCCTGATAATAAACTTATTTCATTAGATTTACTTTTATGTTCCTAGGTAGTCACAAGTAATGAGATTTCATGTAACTGTTGATGATCAGGATTATTTTGTCAGAATTGTATTGGTCAGTCCTTTCTCTCTACAGATATTTAAAAACAGTACTTCAATACTTTCCTTTCTATCACATGATTTTTTGCTGTCAGAAAATCTCTTCCTACTCACCTGATTAGCTTGAGGTTCTCTAACTCCCTGCAGGCTCTTAGAAAGTAGTGAAATGGTTCTAGAAGCTCTTGTTATTTTTTAGTAGCTTACTGAGGCATATTTTTCAACACAAGCAGGAAAGAACATTAAAGGTCACTCAGAAAACATCAGAGGAGACACGAAACATATTGGATCCATGTGATGGTTCTGAGTGAAGCATATGAATGCTAGTTCATAATTTGCAATTGAGATCACAGCTTTGCAGCTCAAACCCTACTATATTTGCCTTCAAAATATGCTTTAAGAAGTATTTCTGGGAAGAATGTAAAAATAGGATGTTTCTCTATAAATACTGATTTGATTATACTAGTAAGATAACTGCTTAAGAAAGTATTAGGAACATTTTTAAAATAAATATGATTGTACTTTCAAGCCTTTAGAAATGTACTGAATTTCTTACAGTTGTATTTAAAAAAAAAAGTTTCTAATACTTTTCTTTTTTAATTCATTACAGAGGTGCAGTCACACTAATCATTTTAGGAATCTTTTATGCCCTTTCATGAATATTTGCTTTATATGAAATTCACCTTCTGTTTCCTGGAGGGTTATATGAATTATATTTAAATACAATTATATTTAAATCTGTTTCTGAATTATACTAAATGGATTTCATTCTCTATGTGTGTATGCACACTTAAATATATATGTTTATATGTATATATTATGCAAAGAATATGAATTAAATTTGGGTACAAAATGTACCCGCATTCATTAAAATTAAAACTATATCCTCATCTTATAAAAGGTTTAAAGAGAGCTTTATATATTAATTTACAAATGTATTGTTATTAGAATAGAAATGGCAAAAACTTCAGTGGAAGTTAAAACAACTATGAGACATTCGTTCAACTGTGTTCAAGATGAAACCGTGGCTTATTTTATAGGGTTTCTGTTGCATTTCTATCAGCAAGGTAAATATATTTACACTAGTCGGATTTATTTCACAACGATTTTTTAGCAGATTTCACTTTCATGATTTCTTCAGCTATGACAATGCTGAAGACAGTGGAATCATACATTTATTAATAATAAAAATACAATTTTTAAAACATGCAACATTAAGCTGACAAGCAGGCTTGTTTTTCTTATATTTTTTCATGTGCTAATAACAGATCTGGAAGATCTATTTTAGGTTAAAGAAATAGCAAATCAGAAATATCTAGAAGAAGATTTTGTGTGTGTGTGTGTGTGTGTGTGTGTTTGCATGGGTTTATATCTTGAAAATAACTTCCTCAGCCCCTAAAGCTTGCTAATAAAAGATACTGCTTTTTCCCACAGTCATCTTTGTGCTTTATGATATGCCATGTCAGCTGGCTCTCATAGGATGGTAGCTCCCTGCAGATTACACTCAAACCACAGTTTTGATTTTTTGTTTTTTGGTTTTTTTTCCTAAACCAAAGATCCCCACTTTGATCACCCAGCCCAGATCTGTGTGCTCATCCAATCAAAATAATATCTCCTAGGAGTATTAACTGTATTTCTTCTTCAGAATAGCTGGATCAGCTGTAAAGAGGGTGGAAACAATAGTCTGGTATATAGAGTTTTTATTCTCCTCTTACAGGTCTTTCTAATTGGTGGGGAAAAAAATGGATGGCACTAGCTTCATCAGCAGCTCTCCCTCACTTGGCTTCATTTTTATTTTATCTGGCGTGAAGCTATGAAGCCTATATGAGTTATTACTGTCTCATGTCTCCATACACAATTAATTTTTTTTCCCATCCCAAACTGCCAGGGCCTGGCTTTCATCCAATCTTTACAAAAAGACTACTGTGTGAGGGGTGTTTTTCATTCTTTTTCCAGTCATGAAGGCAGTACTGTAGAATTTTCTTATTTTAAGATCTCTCCTTCTTGGGGGGAATAAAAAATCTTTAATTAGCAAATTCTAATGTCCCATCCTCCTGTAAGTAGGACTCACTTGTTTTAGAAGAGTCAATGTATCACACGATTATTTCCTAGCCAAGTGTTACTATATAGAGGTTTATTTCCCATCCTGCATATACTTTCCTGGTTGGTTATAAACAGGTAAGTTGATGCAAATAATTACCTCTTGGAATCTTTATATTAAAGTTGAGGTTTTGACATTTAATTATCCCTTATTAACTGCTCTTGAAGTTGTGCTATTTTTAAAAACCCTGAGCTTTTAATATACTGGCCCTTTGCTTTATAAAACTATCTATACCTGATAGATAGTTGATCTACCTATTGATCCCCACATTTCTTTTGTTAGCACAGCACAACCTCTGGCTTTGCTATCTCAACTGATATCTGTCCTGGAGTTAACAGAAGAAATTACTTTCATTAAAATCACATAGTTCAAATGCTCATTCAGAGTGTGGCTTTTATAATGGAAGCTTCACAGTTTAAGTCCTATTCCAAAAGGAGGAAAAAGAATATTCTAAGCAGACTTTACCGTAACCCCAGTTTCGAGTCCATAATGATGTATATTATCCACTTGGCCTGTGAACAGGACTTGCATTTTGTATTCTTTTTATTTCCATGTGGTATTTACTACTGCTATGGAAACCAGCATTGTGGTATTCACTACTTAGCACATCTGACTCACTTTCTGTCTGATGTTTCTCAGAAAGGTATAACAACTGTGGCAAGATATTGGGAAAAAGGGTGGAAAGTAAAGAGCATGGAATGTGTACAATTACTTTGAAGGGTAACAAACAAAACTCCTAAATTACTAAAATTAAGATCAGTTGTGGTAACCAACTAGCAGGATTTGGCCCTGTGTTTAAAGTTAGAACATCGGGGATAGGCATCCAGTCCTGCCTAATTCTGGAGCTAGACCTTACATGTCTATACATTCACTTCCATACATGTCTGTATCTTCACTAGTTAATTTTTGTATGGGAAAATGTGGAAGAACATCGAGGAGACAGGTGGTGGAAGCTAGCCAGACCGTTCTGTGGGTCTGGAGCGTCAGCAGGGCACGTTGACCCATAGCCATGTGGCTGAGTCCGGGCCAGTGTGGCGCAGCACCTGGGCTTTGAATCGGAAGTAGCGATGAGCTCAACATGCTTACTGCGCATGTGTGTAGTCCATAAAAGCCTCATATAGTGCCCCCCTGCTCCGCTTTCCTCGCCATGGAGCAACGCTTAGCGGTGCCAGGGACCTCCTGCTCTATTATTGCCTCGATCAGGAAATCGCTGGGGAACCCCTACTCAGACATAGAGGTAATAAATCCTCAATATCGACCCTAGAGTGCCTTGTGTTTGTGTATCTGTCCCTGCCGGGAGCCCAGGCGGTGCCCCCGCCCCCTTACAATTTTCATAGCTGTTAGGTGGTCAGCTTCTGGATACACTCTAGGTAGTCACATCTTTGACCATGTTAAACAGCTAGATTTCCCTTAAGCATCTACAAACTAAGCATTTGTCTGCCTATCCAAGGACCAGACCTGAAGGTGTTTGTAAGGTACATTGGAAGATCAAGCCCTGCACCAAACACATTGGCTGAGGGCAACGGACAAAAATACCACTAAAATGATGAAGTGCAAGAGACAGCAGACTGCTACCTTGCCTGGATGAGAGCAGACAGGGACAGACTGTTCTGGTAGCATAGTCTGAATAGGAACATAGGGTACCAAGAGAGTGAGGGAAGAGGAAAAACCTGCAAGTCATGTCCGGATAGAGTAGAAAAGGTTTGAGAGAGACAAACAGGCCTTCTGAAAACTAATATCCATCTTTTCTACTCCCACACTCTTAACATCACCTAAAAGTCACAATTCTCTCACCATTCCTCTTGGTGGCTCCCCACACTACTTCCCTCTTTGACCCTTTCCTCTTCGCCATTCTAGAGCATGTTGGAACTGCACTGAATTTTACCTTTCAATTCTGAGAAGTTTTGCACCTTTATACATTGCTTAATGAATGGAAAACCAGTTAAAAATACTGAGTCAAACCAGGACTTAAGAAGGACTGAAAGAACCCGGAATTCCGCTTACTAAGATTTAGCTAGATGATGGAGGGTGTAGTTTCAAAGATTTTAGGCAGGCTGTAATCAGCAGGCTATCTCAAGGACCAGCCTCATCATGAGTGGCAGGTAAGATTAAGTGTCCTTCAGAGGTCCCTTCTAACCTGAATTATTCTGTGATTCTGTGACCCATTAGGGCTTCTGCTCCAAGAGAAGACAGGATTATGAAACCCGACTGGAGAAGAAGGACTTCCTATAACCAGCAAAAGCCTATAACTTCAGGAAAGCAACACATTTACAATACAACTTTTTTTCCTTACTGTTTCTATCAGCCTTTTAAGGAGCTCACCATTCTGAGTTTTGTGGCTTTCATTCCTAAAAGACCAGTTTACCAGGTGCAATTTAGGGTTCTTAGTTACTTACAAGTTTCATTAGGTGTTGAAACACCAGTAAATCACTAGCCCATGTATTTGGTTACATTGCTACTCCAGATGAGGGAGTGGTATGGAAGGTATCCCATTAAATCATACAAGTCCTAATTCTTCCAGTATTTTTTTCTAGGACATTCATTTCTTGTTTTCCAGAAATTCATGTAGTTATGCAAATAGTAGTGCTGACCTTTTCACTACAACATTTCTGGTTTTTGGTTTTGTAAAATATATCTACTCATTAATGAAATAACTCATGCCATGAAAGGTAAAGTTCTGCCTCAGATTAAGGAACAGAACAAGAGATGTAAGACAAAGAATTTTATTAAATAGTCAATTTTCACTGCTGCTAAAAGATAACAATAGGATGTCTAAGCAATGCATAACATCTATCTGTTGGCTCTTAAGTATAATTGATAGTGTTATTTTAAATAAGTAAATGAGATAAAATATTTAGCAATTTATGTTAAACAGGTCATGATTGGAGAAGACTGTGAGAAACTCCATGAAGACCTAGTCATGTTTAAAATAACATAGATGAGTAAATTTATAGAAATAGTGTTATTATCAAAGATGACAGTCCTTTTGCTGCTTTCCCTGTTGACAGTCCTTTTGCTGCTTTCCCTGTTAAAAATAGGCTGGATATATCACTTATGATATAAATAGATCTTTGACATAACAAAAATATCTAAACAGATCCATTGTTTCAAGGCTGGCCTCCACATGTCTGCAGTTTGTAAGTGACCATATTTGATCAGCACCTCAAGGTCAATATGAAAATCTTGCATTGTTTTGATCTGCAGAGTTTTAAGGACTTCCTGACATGCAGCAAATGTGACATAGATGTCATTCATGAGGATGATACTGTTACCTGCCTAGAGGTACAGCAGCTGCTCTAACAGCATAGTCTCTTTGTTATTCAGCTGATGTGAAAAAAGGGTCAGGCTAGAGACTGCAGAATGACATGTCAGCTTGCAGCATGGGAGAGTGCCTAAGGTGCTTCTTTTCATTCAGTTTGGAAACCAACAACTTGTAAACTTGCTGATATTTTGTCCCTTACTACAAGCTCTTTGTTGTGATTGGTGATTAATGATTTTCCTGAGCAAAACATCTGTGTTAGTCTGAAAACAGAAGAGGAATAGACATGGATAAATTGTTTAAATGTGATCTAAACAAACAGACAAGTTGCCATTGTCTGCGCTCATTCTGTCTCACTGACAGATTTTGATGTGCAACAACCATTCAGAAAAATAGGCAGTCTGAGAAGGACTTTTCAGAGTAAATGTTCTGAGGTTTTTATGTAATCACCTAGCAAGCTAGTGAGATGTATAATTCACCTTGAGAAGGATATAAAAATCTGAAAAGGAAGAAAGTATATCTAATGCAGTATTAACATCATTAATGTAGTTATTGTATCAACTAGTAAATTAGGCAGGTATTGTTTTTGGTCTTTCATCCCTCAGGACTGGCAGCTGGATTTCCACAGTGAAATGCCAGATTTCAAGGCTCAAGTCTTCTCAGCCAAACTGAATTTTTTCCAACCTAAGGTAAGAGATGGGGCCAGTCCTCCTATGGGAAAAGAAATGCTGAAGATGAGACAGTTAGGTGAAAAATCGCTTTTACTGCGTACAGCAGTGTTAGAGATGTTGATGAGCAGTGGTGAGCGATAGTACCAGAAAGGGCATGTCCCAGCTCCTTGCAGCCGTTGCTGCCTCAGCATGGCTTATTTCCTCTCATAACAGCGGCAGCATCTGGGCTAGATTTACACACTCTGGGCTGGGCAAAGTACACAACTGTGCAAAAAATTGCTTGGTATCCCTGGCAATGTGCTGTCATAGTTTGTCCTGGGTGTTTTGAGCTCACTTTCATCAACAGAGTGATCAAGCACGACATTGTTATCACATGCATGCACACTGCTTTTTCACAAATACATGAGTTCGTGTTACCAATTTCCCATCAAGAGAACCTTCAATTTCAAACCATGTGCCTTTTTAGAGCTTTTCCCCCCTTTCATAGCAACGTTAATGTCATAGTAGTGAAAATCCATATACAGGGAGAATGGTTTTGACATTGTAGATACTTTGGTTGTCGGAACTTCAGGAGGCAAAACTGTAACAAGACCCAGTCAGCTTGAAGTTGAACAAATTTAGAAATAAGGTGCAGCTTTTTAAATGATGCTAATTGACCATTGGAACAGATTTCCAAGGGATGTTGTAAATTTTTCACTTGGCATCTTTAAATCAAGATTGGCTGTCTTTCTAAAATAAACGCTCAATTTCAACCACAGCTCTTTTGAGGGAAAATAATTACCTTCAATGTAGAACTGACTAGAATAAATTTTTTGACTTTTGCTATATAGCAGTTCAGACTATAACACTAGACTGTTGTAGTTCCTTCTGAGCTGCATGATTACAGTAATCCTTTTTAGGTCTATTATTAATCCTATATATAAAATGCATATAGCTAACCTTTTCAATACTGGATTGCACAGGTTTACTGCACCCCAGTCCACGGAGGCCTACAGTTAGGCCTTTGCACTTCTGGGCAACCTTCCGTGGTGGCTTATGCAGCTGACCAGAGGTACTTGTGTAGATGCTGTGAAAGACACAGTCCCCCAGTGTGTTGCAGGCTGGAGAAGAAATCTCTTCCACTTCCCCCTGTGTTTATCACATAAGTGGCTTCCTATTTGAAAGTAACATCTAGTAGCCAAGACATCTTTCAAAAAGATGGTCTCCAGACAGGAAAAATAAATGTATTTCTGCAATTTATTTTCAGTTGAGCATTCAATATATACAGTCAAAAAATTTTTGACTGTTACCTTTTTCTGGGAAAAGATGGAGTGATACTACAGATTGAAGAGTTTCAAGGAGATTGTGCAGTTTTACTAAAGTCAGTTTGATAGCCGGAGTAGGATTTTCTCTTTTGCACCATTTATAGCTACTACTTATACATATACTACTTTACATGTATCTGTAGTCTAAGTGGAGACAGATAGAAAACCATGCAAACCATACTTATTACTTCAACTGTTCGGACTGTTTCATCATAGTTTTATAACATTCATTTTGGGGTGAAGGGCAGACATAGAACTGAGATCTGCTATAATCAGGCATTTTTGGAATATTTGTTATCTCAAGTTTGCCTGACATGCACCAGTCAGTAGTTTCTGGTTATTTTCTTTCCTGGGGAAAGCTGATGTGTGTACTGCAGACAAGGATCTCAGGTCAGTAATCTATATAACAGGTGATTGTGGTCATCTGAGAAGACAGATATAGGCTCAGCAGCCCTGAAAAAAGGGCATTTTAGTCTAGTATGATGTTATGAACATATCTTCATTAATTTACTGTCATTTCATTTTATTCATTAAGCCGAATGACTGAAAACTTTTCTATCTATCTAGTACATAGACTTGTGTTTTTTAGATTTTTAGGCTAGGAAAGCAACCTGCTAACACTACAGGTAAAAATAATACTCTTAAAATCTTTGTTGGATACACTCAGCATCTTTCAAAGACACCCTAAACTTTTGGTCCAGTTTATGTTGCTGGAAACATATTTATTCCTGCAAGAGATAATTAACACTAGTTGGAGGTCCTAAAATTGAGCTCACAGGTAACAATTTTTATTACTAAAAACTATTTTTTCTTAAGGGGGAAGAAACTTCTAATTTTTCATACTTCTAACTTTTCTAATGTCTGACTTTCCGTCTGAGAATGAGCTGGAATGCATTTGTTTTCTTCCTAAGAATACAGATAAAGTATTTTCTAGCATCTGATTTTAATGCACTGAATTAACTTTCTCCTTGAAAGAAAAATATCTTACTTTATTTTTTATATTTTACAAACAAACCAGAGAAACCATAAAAATGTGTGATAAATAGTCGGAATAGGAAAAGATTTATCCACATGACTGCATGTAGTTGTAGAAGGAGGGGTAAAGTTTAACTCTGCATTTTTGTGAGGCATTTGTTATTCTTGCAATTAAACACTTACAATAAGCACTGTATATGTCTCTGTTGGATCTTAATTTAATTCTCATCGTTTGATGGCATGTCAGACCTCATCAGTTTTACACCTTTATTTCCCTCAGAATGACTTTTCATTTACCAATTTCAATCCAATTATTCTTACTCTCCCATTTCATTAGACTTTGTAAATGTGATCCCACAATACTGCTGTTAACAACTGCTAGCAAGACCTCATAAATATGTTTCATAATTGATGGATGTTACATAACAAATGAATGTCTTAAAAATCATGCTGAAAGGCATTAGAGCACCAATCCTGTTGTAGGAGGAAGTGAAAGCCTCCCTCTCCACATCTGGAAATAAATTCAGTTCGACAGCGTTTTCACTTGTTATTAAAACTTCTCTGTTTGCCTGTTGCGTTTGATGTGTAATTAAAGATGACAGCTGGTATTTGAGTGAAACTTACAGTCAATTGCATGTTAAGAACTCATGCAGAATTCAAAATTGTGCTGATGCAGACAGAAAGTGAGGATAAAAAAGAACACAATATAAAATTTAGGAATTGTGCATAATATTACAGATTTGTAGACGGAAACCCTATAGAGGTCAAAATGAATGATGAATACATGTACTAGCATTCAGAACG
This sequence comes from Struthio camelus, assembly GCF_040807025.1. NCBI lineage: Eukaryota > Metazoa > Chordata > Aves > Struthioniformes > Struthionidae > Struthio > Struthio camelus. Next base: position 130,293,187 of record NC_090943.1, read on the forward strand.
TTCCGGTGGAATAAACAACAGATTAGGAGTACAACTTCCTCAACAATAATCCTAGTTTTGTTGCCCACTCAGTTGCTATGGATATGCTGCTGGCAGATGAATTCTACCAGAGTTATGAGTATATATTTTCAGGTCTGACCTGGTGGATTTGCAGTAACTAGTCAGCTTGGAAGCAGGCTGTAGTATAAGGTTGATATAAATACATCAGGTGGGAAAAGAGATGACCTTTGTATATAATGTTCAATGTATTACTGTATAATTTTGGAAAATCCTCAGCCGTATGTTTTAGGTGTCTGCAGTAAGTTTGTACATTGAGGCCTTGACACGAGAAAGTCTGCCCACTGGACCACAGAATAATTTAGGGTGGAAGGGATCTCTGAAGGTCATCTAATCCATACTCCCACTTAGAGTGGGGCTAACTTCAAAGTTAGACTGGGTTGCTCGGGGCCTTTTGAATATGTCCAGGAATAGAGATTCCACCACTTGTTCTAGTGCTTAATCACTCCTACTGTGAGCATTTTTTCCCTATGTTTAATCAGAATTTTCCTTCCTGCAACTTGTGGCCGTTGCCTGTTGCCCTTCTGTGGTATGCCTCTGAAGAGTCTGTCTCCCCCAGAATCTGCTATCACGTGCAGAGACCCAGTAGGCCTGTGAGCAGTGAAGACTAAAGCAAGGAAGGTTTTAGTACCTAAGTCTTTTCCATGTCCTTCAGCACAAGGTCACCTGTTCCATTAAGGAGTGGACTCAGTTTCTTTGGTCTTGCTTTTGCTGCCAATGTATCTATAGAAGCTCTTGTTCCCTTTCACATCCCTCGCCAGTTTTAACCCCAGCCAAATTTTAGCCTTCCTAATTACATCCCTGCATGCCTTGGTGATGTTTCTATATTCCTACTTGATTGCCTGTTCCTGCTTCCATCTCTCATACACTTATTTTTAGCATCTGAGCTCACTCAGGATGCTAAGCCAAGCCTGCCTCCTGCCGTACATGCCCATACTCTTGCAGTCAGGGTGGATTGTTCCTGTCCTTTGAGAAAGTTGCCCTTGAAGACTGACTAGCTGTCCTGGGCTCCTTTGGCTGCCACTGAAACCTGCTTACCAGCTCGCTGAACAATCCAAAACCCTCTTCAGAAATCTCCAGGATTTCTTGCACCCTCCGCAAGTCTCCTGTGATCGTAAGACTCGTCCACTTCCTCTTCTTGGCAGGGTGCTCTAGAGCAGATATCCACCATAATGTCCCTTTACTACCTTTGCATTTCCCCTGACCTACAAGCTCTAAACCTTTTCTGTAGCAAAGCTCCATGCATTTAGGCCACTCCTTTGCATAGACAGCAAGTCCCCCTTCTTGTCTTCCCTGCCTGTCTTTCCTAAACAGCCTGTATGTCCTAGCCTTCTCTGGGACTTGGAGATAATATTCTTCAATATATTTTATAAGCATATTTTTTCTATTTTGTTACCAAAAAAAGTCACTATGAAACATCAATAAGTTTTTTCCTAAACTACATACCTTCAGAACACATTCTTCCTTTTAATCTCTATTTATCTGTCATGCAAATTGCTTAGACAGTAGAGTCTAAGCACAGGGTCTTATGTCTTCCCTGTCAAGCACATTGCATTGCACATAATGCAACAAATTCATCTCTGATAAATCATTGCAGTCAGCAGCTACATCACTCAAGGCCTCCGTGACAAGCCTCAACTGTAGTCAGTCCATGGAATTGTACCACATATATTCCATCTTTAGAGACATTTTGTCTGTGTATGTTTCCGTGATTTATTTTTACCTGGCACAGAAAATCTCCAATTTATCATTTACCATGAAAGTGGCTGTTACAAGAGATGAGATTATGAAGAATAATTACTAACAGAAGCAAGTTGCTTAAAAATCATTAATGTGGCCCACTGAAAATCTTATTAATCTTCGCTTGAGCAAAGTAATCTATATTTAAGGTTCATAAAATCTTTTCCTTACAGCCTTCTGTATTCGTTGTCAGCACTGAAGTTGATATGTGAAGGTTTGTCCAGTGGTGTTACTTCAGGCTTTAGCTGTCAAACAAATTTAAGGGATTATGTGCAGATAACAAGAGCAATACTGTTTCCAAAGATCTAATAAATCGGAGCAGCTGTCCTCTGCCAGGGACTCTAGAGTGATCCTGCATGCAGATTGAAAGACCTTACACACCTGGAAACTAGGAAAGGGCTATTTTTAAGTCCTTGGTCTGCACTAATGATATCAAATAGACCATTTGCTATTGAATGGGCATTCTGTAATTGTCTCTAAGGAATAATTACTATTAGAACAAGCAAGGGTCTTTCATGGAAAAGACAGTGTCCTGCCTGTCACATAAATAGATATAGCTATATAACTTTCCCAGCCCCTGACATCAAATACTGCTAGTCTTAACTGCTACTATTGAAAAATTTTTTTTATTTGTTTCTCCCCAAATAAACCTTACAGATTAGTCAAATGCTCAGGTAAGCACTAAGACATTTAATAATTTTTTTCAAAATAAAAAATAATTTTTAGTTTTCCTTGCTTTCAGCTACTGTTCAACCTAAACATAAATGAATGATCTTTAACTTTCTAAAACTCTATTCCCATAGTTTTTGAGTCGTTACAAAATATTAATTCATTGAGAAGGAATTTCAGCTCTATACTTCAATTGCTGAATTTTTTTTACATCTGAAATCACAAACAAAACTTTGTACTTTGGAATCTCACCTTCTTACAGATTTGCGAAGTGCTTAAATCTTTCCAACTGATATTAAAGTTAGCTATGATAATAAATATTTATATGGACAGCTGAAAGTGGAATTTGAGGTAATAATTTTAAAAGTTTAGATTCCTACTGTTCTACTCAGCTTCTTCAGTGTGTTATATTTGTTGAGTACCTATCATCTTATTAGAATCAAAGAGAATAAAATATACTGAGAGGAGCAAGTTACCCCAAAACATTTTCTACTATTCTGCGTAAACCTAAAGAAAAAAATATGTCCTGTTCTGAAAATACTACTGTGCTAAGCTTCCTGAACATTAGCTGTTATTTTCCTTCCTCCTGAAAATCAGTACCAAAAGTGACTTTCCTAGTAGAATCTACAATCCAATATCTGAATCAAGGCTTTAACAAGATTTATACATGTATGTGTCATGTGAATCTGGGCATCTGTGATCCTAACCACAGCCTACACATTTGCATATCTTCACAGGAATTTGGAGTATTGTGGGAATATTGTATGCAGGGCATTAGAGTATTATAATTTGTGTAAAAAATGGCTTGGGAATGTTTCTAAGCGATTTTTTGAAGAAGTAGGTCTAAAAAGACATCTGTTATAGCATCTCACAAGGTCTATGAATCTGCACCATAATAAAGTGTATCAAGTTATCTCCTTTCGATAGACAATCAGTACACCTGAGAGCCAGCCTTTTCTGACAGGGCCATTTCATCTGATAGAGTATCAAATGGCTTGTTGATTATTCTGACTTCAAAGGCGAACGGTGCTGATATCTTCAAGGTGGTCTGTAATGCCTGAGTGATGAGGCCACCTGTCAATGTGACTGCAAAATTAAAGAGAAACTGTTGGGAAATGGAGGGTAAACTTCCTCTCCTCCAGATTAGCCTGATTAGCCTTGAACAATTTAACTTCTACAAATCAGTTTTGTAGCTATGGGAAAATTATGTATTAGTGGCTATCTTTTTTTTTTTTTTTTTGGTATGGTGAGTAGTTCAGTAAAATGTGCTCGCTTATTCAGAACCAGGTTTCCATTCACTAATTTACAAAATAAACATAATTTCTGTATCATTGATCAATATTTGGAATTAGTAATTTGTTTTTATGGTAAAAATAAAAACTATTCCTCTACAGCCTTGTTCTCTTTGCTTGCTTGATAACAGCTCTCCACTGAAGACAGTGCTATGTCAGGAAATAAGTAAGACAAAAAGGTTTCTTTTGTTAAATGATAAGCTTAAGACTAGCAAGAATTCGTTAGCTAATAATAACTACTTCATTTGAATCTTATTGGTAGGAAGTGGAACAACATTTGTGTTTGAGGAAGAAGATAAAGAGGGAAGATAGGCTGATCATTTCTCTTACTGAAATTGTGAAGAAGGAGCAAGTGAGAACCTCCATGGTTTATATTAAAGTGGGGATTGTGTGTCTGAATGTGGGACTTTTTTTTGCTCTTTGCCTATTATCATAAGCAAAGCAGGAGGCAGCAAGGAGAATCTCACTGTTAGCAGGTTAATGTGACTTGCTGATGTTTAGGCTGACCCATAGCCATCTCACTGCAACCCATCTCACGTGATCCCAGCGGCTATTCCCCCATTCGGACTGGATGAGCATCCACCCCACAGCTGAAATGAAAGCATTTCTGTCCCCTGACAAGTACATTTCTGGTCACTTGTTTGGAGTGAGCAAGTTTGTTGGGTCTCACAATGAGGCTGCCTGAATATTGTTTTAATGACAGTCATGTACTAGAATAAGGTGCTATAGTACTTGGCCTTCCAATGTCCCTTCTGAAATCCACCATTTCAGGCAGTTTAGACAGACCTGTTGTAAACTCTTAGTAACTGCGGTCACAGTGATGGAAACACTGAGCAGCTACTCGTAGCAAAACCTTTGCCCAGGTAAATATATAGGAGCTGACTACAACAAGCCATCAATCAGAAATAGAGGCCTTACCTGCCAGTGAATGTTTGTGGTTCATAATGTTTCATGTGGCTTGTGCAGAGCTGCCTTTTACAGCCTTCTGATATCAGAAACTGCCCTGTACATAGGAATCCTCTGTCAGTTATTTATGACCAGTTTAAGGTTCGCTTGCCCAAGTTCACTAGTGTATTGTGGGCTTTAGGAACTTGGGAAACAGTGCCCTATGTGAGGAAACTAGCTATGTTAGTTCTATTAGCTGTATAGCAGTTAGCTATATGCAGCTGGCTGACCTATTTGACTTTTTAAAATTTAAGGTATGTCCCAGGACAGCTGAGTTGAGGGCCACTGAATTAAGGAAAGACATGATACATACACTCAGCTACAGCTATAAACTGACACAGTGAATAGGTGGAGCTTAGGTCCATCAGTGAACTGGAAGGACCTTGGGATTATTTTATGCAACTTTTTTTCATAAATATATATTCATCTAGTCATAATTTGTTAACTTCAGCTAATGCACAGAGAAGCCTATTGCAGTGACTAAGGAGTTAAAAGCCTTTTGTACAAAGCAAAATGAAGAACTCATCCTCAGTTGCCTAATTTGTTTTCGCCTAAGCTAATGCTGGAAAATTGAGGAAGGCAGAGCTGCTGAGACACAAACTTTGAATGAAGAAAGCTAGCACAGCCATGATCAGAAGACGCTATGGCAAACTAACAAGCCTTGCTGAGAAACACACAGAATGATAAATCTGTGCTGTGAGGTATCTCATGGATTTCCTAGCTTAGGTCTCTGGTAGCTCTGGATCTCTCAGTCTTGCAGGGTGTAAATAATCGTAAAGGAGCCTGATTTGTCTAGCCTTGGAAAGGCTGAGAGGAGGTAAAGCAGGTAAGAACGATGCTGGCACGAGAGTAAAGGCACAAATTGGTTTTTAATATATTTTGGCTGAAAATTTATAGAATATTGTTTTAAATGGTGCCTGCTCAGTTTCTGACAGGGATTACGTGACATAGTTGCCTCCAGTAGCAACACAGCTTTGCCCTACCTGTTCAGCAACCCCTGAGGACAAAGCATATACCTGAGCATACAATGGGGTAGGTAGTGATATCGCTATGCAGTGATCTCTCTTCTGCATGGACAAAGTCAGTCTGATATGTCAGGCTTGCTGCTCAGGTGCAGATCAAGTGTATCCTAGGAGCCATCTGTCAGTGACCTTTCAAGATGAGGTCCTTCCTTAAGATGACACCAAGGCCACATAGTACATACAGATTGGATCACCCAAGAGGCTCCTTCCAGCCCTATGTTCCAGTAACTGCCATGAGACTTTCCGTATTGCAAAACTAAAAATCTCCAGGTTCAGAAGCAGATTTACCATAAATCTTCTACTCATAGTTGGGCTGGAATTTATCAGCCTTGCTAAAGTCCTGTTAGTAACTCTTAATTTATATAGTAGCTGTTTGCTTAATAAATCACACTTACTATGTCATGCATCTGGACCTGCATCACCTTTCAAACCAGAAGATGCTAGGAAGATTTTAAAGTCAGATAACTGTGAGACACTCAACGATTCTAACTGTCCTCAGAAAATACTATAGTTATATTCAAAATATCCTTTTTGCATATGTATATGTATACACGTACAAATTTTTACTTGATCCTGAGTACTTACACTTCAGTTCTTCACAAGTCGACAGTTCTAGTGCTAAGATCCAAGGCCCAGATCCTGGAAACACTTACATGGCTGACTGGCTATGCATAGCTGAGGAGTATTAAAGTGTAATAAGATGTAAAAATACACTGTCTAAAATAATAAATGAAATACATCAATACATACATGTGATCTAAAGACAGAGAGTTGTGTTTCTTCATTTAGCCTTAATAGGGAAGTAGAATCTAAGCAGCTACAGCCTGGCTTTAGAACAAGTCGTTCTCTTGCAGCAGAGCTAATGAGGCTTATTTTCTTCTAGATTTATTTTGATTGACTTGCTGTCTAAGAAATCTGATAGACATGTATATGAGATCTCTGTCATATATGTTTTCTCTTGTGACTAAAAAGCTATGCCGCAAACTGTCCCTCATTTGGGATGGTTATCAGGCCTTTCTCCTCTACCTGCCTATAATATTAGCAAAAACCTAATTATCAGAAGACTACTGTTCATCTGCCAGTCTTGACTGATATCAGACAGCAGGTGCAGAAGCTAGCGTGCAAAGAAGAGGGAGACGGAAATACGAATATAAACACATATTGTCATGGAGACATAGAGACTGCATAAGACTCACTCCCATAGGAAGTCAGCCTAGAAGTGATTAAGTGACACTTTTCCTTTTTAGCATTAACAAATAGTAGTAGATAAGGATGAAACAAACTAGCAGCAGTTGCCATAGCAACTAACTTCTTAGAAAGTAAAGGAGCAAAACGAAGAGATATACTCCTTTCTTTTGTCCTTTGATAGTCCCCTTCTTATAGGCAGGGCACTAATGTTCATAATAGTTCGCTTATAATTGACACATGTTAATAACCGTCTTGTTATAGGACAGTGTGTCCTTCTCACCTTGAAAATTTGATACCTTCTTCCAGTAACTCTGCTGCTGTATGTCTCAGGCACAGAACACTAAAAGAATTTCAGCATCCTTTGGCCACATAGCAATAGACTAAGCAAGTGGTGTGTTGTTGATTATGGTTCTTCTGCAAAGTTCATTAATTAGCTCAGTTAATTGTCTGTCTGGAATGGGAACTGTAAATGAGGTGTTTCAATGTGACACCTAGAAGACAAAATAAGAATAAGATCTACAGCTGTCATCTGCAGGAGTTAGGGCTTCTGCTAGTCAAATGGACTGGCATAAATATGTGCAAGGCCACAAATGTGAAAAGATACAAGCCATAAGGTTCAGGACTTGATGCTTTGGTAAGGGCACCGAGACAGCTGTTCTGCTTCCAGCAGTGGGCAGAGAGAAACATAGGATTTCTGCTTAGTACTATAGAATTGAATTCCCAAAGGAGGTGACTTTCCTGTATGAATTGAGGTTACTGGAAATAACTCCCTGCAGACCACCTCAAACTACTGCTGGCAGTTCGGTTAGATCCACTTGGTCCCGTAGCATTTTACATATTTCATCTTGAACATACTTTACTTGATAAAATTTTAAGTTTTAGGTTTACGCTTCTAGCATAAGCCATCAATTTCTTTTGTCTTTTGCAGTAATTTTGAAGATTTTATTTTCATTCTTATTAATGGACCTTTCCCTTTCAGAAAGGCATTGGAAAAATGTGACGGGCCTACAGCTAGCATTTTGAGTTATACCATCTACTGTCACTGTCTGTTGGAAACGTCTTCATACATTTAGTGTCTCAAAATGGCCCCTAAATTCAGTGAATACAAAAACAAAATAGTTTTAATCCATGTTAAATGGCCCATAGCATGAAAGAACTCGTTTCCCAGGCTATGAGAAATTTAATTGCTAGCGTGTGATTGCTGGCCTTACTTCCTGCAGCTTCATAAATATCATCCTATGCTGAAAATTGCCTTTACACACCACTCTTCCTGCATGGAGAAGAAAGAATATCTTTCCTTGTCCCTTCTAGTTTTGTCCTTGTTATTCTAGAGGCAGAAGTTTCTTCGTATATGTCTATTTTTAATTCTAATTTTATTAAGCAACTTTTAAAAATAACATTATAAAATAGAGAGTTGAATATACTATTTGCATGAAGAGTATATTAAGCTCATTACTCTTCAACTGCTGGCCTTTAATTATTTTTCATTCTTTACATTTGGAAGGACTACATTGCTTTCTAGTTATTGTTATTTTTAATTCTGATGTTCCACTTCTGTTTACTTTCCAAACAAAACAGTCATAGTATGTTTAATCTTTCCTCATATTGAGGTCTCTCCAGTTCCCATGACTTTAATCATTTTTGTTATTTTTTTCCTTGGACATAATCTGCATATTAGGCTTAAACTCTAAAAATCAGTCACTGCCTCACTAACCTCTATTCAATTTCTTCTCTAGAAGAAACCTACCTTCTGTAGAGGTTTTCTCAAACTTCATTAGCCCAAATCAGGATGCAAAGATTTCAGGTGAAGATTCTCCAAGCGGAGTTTCTCTTCTTATCTTAGTAGCCTTTTGTACTGCAGCTGAGCAACGTATTCTATCCTCACATATCTGCTCTTCCAGCCAACTCAGTTCCTTTTATCTGTTTATTCCCCTTTTTGCTCAGCAGTGTACAGCCAGTGCTACTATTTTTAGCTCCTGACTACATCACTTAACATTTGTTCACATTGAAATTCATCAACTAGTTTTTCAGCCATTCTCTTAATGTGTTTAATTATCACTGAGAATGATCTATACCACTTAAAGTGTTAATGTTATTTAGAATTTTGCTTTCATCAGCAAAGTTTCTCAGTGTATAGACAGATCATTAGGACCAGATGCTGACACCTCTTCCCTAAGTTAATCCAAAAGTAATGGTCTCAGCTTTGTATTGATTAATAGTCAGCAGAGATGTCTGATGCAAAGTAAAGAAAGAACAGCTAATTTTATCAACAAAAATCAATGCATCTGAACTTTACTAGCAACCACAGAAGCAAGCTGGAGATACTTCTGATTCTGTCTAGCTTTATACTTGCATCATGCAGCAAAGTTTCTCAGAAGGTTATTGAAATACAAATAGAAATTACTCTTGGTTGTTGTTGATTGATCAAGAGTAGTAAAGCCATATCCAGGTGTTTGTAGGGCAGGAGACTTAAGAAGTAAATTTCTATAGGGTAAGCTACAAGTGAAGGATGACGTGTATATACATATCTACATGCACATGGAGTAACTTTTCTTTCTATCTTAAAACTGTATCTTTGCATTTTGCTGACTGTGGAGTCATATCTCTCTTAACTGGCATATGCAGATTCTTGCAGAGAACACACTCAAGCATGGCTCTCCCCTGATAGCATTATATATGTCCTTTTTTTCTGTTGGTCTCTTAGAAGAAGATACAGAATGTAATGTAGGCAATGCAATGCTGTTTTGCACTGTGTTTTGCTGTGGGGCACCTGCTCCCAGATGTAGTCCAGCTTTCTGTGCTAGGTGCCTTTCTTCGCTATGCTGTAGGGAGAAGGTGTAGACAACTGAGAACAGGAACAAAGATAATTATCCTTCTAAGCAGGCACCAAATTAGAGAAAGCCTCATATTAAATCTCACCCTCCTCTAACATCTCTGATGGCTGGTATTGCCCTCTACTTGGGATCCCTGGTACAAAAACTTTTCCCAAAGGTGACACATCACTTACTTATGTTTTAAAATAAAACAGAGCAATAGAATAATTCTTCTCAAAAATGAGTGGACACAAAATGGCTCAGTTAATATTCTATTTACTGAAACCATTGTGCATGGTGTGAGTGGTCCAGACTCAGTGACCCCTTCAGCTCTTTCTCTCACCTGAGGAATGAGAGCTTCACTCCCTGAGGAGTGCCCAAGACAAGTAGACTATTCTGGATCACCTCTCCTGTTTCTTTTGTCCACTGGACAGAAAATATTGTTGCGATAGAGCCAGAATGAAAGTGTATGAAAGAAACACTTTAGTCACGTAAGAGAAAGGGAAATCATCTGGATTCCAGGCCTTTCTTAAGGTGGTTAAAAATAAAATGAAGAAATAATCTCCACAGATTTGTGGTGGGAAGGTGAACCTAGGACCAGAACTTATTTCCTATTCGCACTCTTAAGTGCCACTAAGCTGTGAGGTCTTACAGATATCTTTGCTTCTAAGAATCTCAAATTATTTGTCTAGACATTTTTAATGGAAGAGGAATACCAATTACCTCAAATACCCTACAGTACATGTGATGACCTCACGTTTAGGGTTTCTTCTGAGGAAGTTCAGGTCCTTTCATTGTAGGAGGTAACAGGAGTTGGGTGAGTACTCTGGCCTTTATGTAGTTTAGTTTAAAAGGAAAATTGCTATTTTAAAAGAAAACCATAGCTGCTACAATACTTTTTGTGAAACCTTCATTCATTAAATGTGCTCTGAAAATTCTTACCGGCTTGAGCCAATTGAAGGGAGTTAGGCAAATGAGCCCCTCCCTTGTTCATGAAAGTCTATTAAGTGTCAGTAAGTAACTCCAGTAAGTAAACTGGAGTGGAGATAACTGAGGAGGTTTTGCTCATCAGAGTGAGAACATGGAGAAGAACTTGAGGTGCCTCAGAGCTGCAGGGCAGTGGAAGTGCCTTCATGGTAAGGCCACAGCTGAGCAGTGATTTTCAAGACGGTAGTTTTGAACTTACATGACAACATATTGCTCAGGTCCCTCTTTAGATACCTATATGCTTTTCTGAGTGAGGCCCTTAGTAAAAACAAAAGTGGCTATCTGAAAGATGTATGGCTTTTCTATGTGAAATACTTATTTTTTTCCTTTGGCAAATGCCATCTAAGTTTTTGCCACCTATATTTTGAGATAGGGTGGAACAGTCTTTTATTTCCTAAGCTGATGGTGATTTCTAGTGGAGCCACTTTTTCCTTCATCCTCTCAGTCAGATTCATCTTCACCCCAGTTTACCAGATGACACAATGTATTTCTGCTGTGTTAACCACTTTACATTGATAAATAGAAATTCTGTTTTCCAAAAACAGTCAAATTACTGACCTTTCCCATACAATTCAAAGAGCTGGATCCAATGCTGACTATTGCAAATTGATTAATGAACTCTTAATGTCTATTTAGCTATGAACAAGGCACATATTGATTTAAAAACCAGCTTGAGTTTTAAAGGCTTACATTCTGCATGCATGAAAACAAATATAGTATGCCATGATGCGGAAATGCAGGGCAATTAATAATGTCAGCTAAGAGAGTAAAATCTACCTTGAAATAGCCAAACACATAAGCTGCTACTAAATCAAGGCCTTTATTTTCCTGCCTTTGTCTTCCCAATGTTTAGTTTCACAGTAAATGAAAGGGGCTATTTGAAGTAAGGGAGAGGAGAAGACAGGTCTGTGACCTCTAGATAGACCGTGGAGATCAAAGGCAGTCTCCATATGTGTTAGATATTATCTTTTTGAGGCAAGTGGGCATGATGTTTTGTGATGCAGCAGTGTGGAAACACACAAATAACTGGTTAGTGACCGCTAAGAGAAGAATGATTGACATTGTACTGGAGAAGTAGCAGTAAAACCATGAAGAAGAGAAGGTTTGGTTTTAGTTTACATAAGAGTCTATCAAAGCTCTGTAGCGCTCAAATAGTGGTTATATAGAAAATTTCTAAGCTTACATAAATATTGTGACTTACTTGTAAGAAAGAATAGGTTGTTAAAACTGGCAACATTTAAAAGCCAATGTCTTCTATAAATCTGTTAGTTTAAGATACCTGTGGAATTACCGTTTCCGCACACATCTTTTTGTGGGTACATTTTTTTCTTTTAAACATATGCACAATTTAGAATGTCTCAATTACTTGGGTGTAGTTTAGTTGTACCATTATAAAAGGAACATTTTTAGTAGGAAAATTATGTAAGTTTAATTATGTAAAATTATTCACTGGGAAAAAGTGTGATTTTGTGGTCAGAAGAGTGGATCCAGACTCCAGCTCCAGTGTGCTCCATTACTGTCAACAGAGCAAAGCGTTTTAGCATGGGTGTCAGCTTAGGCACATGTCCCACTGCAAAAGAAAGTTGAATATGATAAGGGCTTTTCCTAGGCAAGGCTCTAACTCAAGCAAATGAGCAATACATTTAACCTCTCTCTGTTGAGTTTTCCTCTCTGCATAGGAATATAATTTTATTATCCTCTGTGAAAATGCTTTTGTGTAGATTTGCAGAGCACTCCAAAATCTGGACTGGAAGGAGTCAAGTGTATGTGAGTGAAGTGTAAGTGTAAGTGTAAGTGTAAGTGTAAATGTAAGCCATTCTGCAAAATAACCCTCTCTGTTTTTCTTCTGACTGCAGAGTATGCTGATAGGAGAATGCTGTCAAATAGCTGAATATCATCAAAATCAGCCTTAAGAAGCCTTAATACCTCTCTATCTATATAATGTCAGTCATCAGTCTGCTCTTTTGAAGTCCCCAGTTCAAGAGCAAACATAACCAGAGGTGAATTTGGTTACAGCCTCAAAGTTGAACTTGACCTTTAAATAACTCTTTTGCTTCCCCCTCTTTCCTTTCTCAATTTATCATTCACTTGGCAAAGCTGGAAAACCTATTTGCTCCTTTTATTATTGCACCTTTTTCGTTTTAATGTGCTTTTTGTTGGTGCTATTCTCAGCTTGCATTTTTATCTTCACATACCTTTCTTAAAAAAAAAAAAAGAAAATCACTTAAAGCCACTTCTGAGCACCACAATGTATTTAGTTGATTATGCAGCTTATTATATTTTTGGATATAGTCAGGCTGCCCAAACACCTGCATATTCCTTTGCTGTAATCACAGAGAGTTCTGAGCTACTTTTTACAATGTATTATGATAACCGTAAAGCAATTTTGTTATTAGTATTTCTCAAAATGAATGTCAAGTTCCTCTTAACTTGCACTGAGACTGAAAATACAGAACAGTGAAACCATGACTTATGTGGAATGCAAGACACATACTTTAGTAAACCCACATATATCTGAGAATTGTTCATAATTTCTTTACACTGAGACATGTCTAGTACTTTGTTGCTTTTGTTGATATGAGCTTTAAGAGACTGCTACATCTCTATTTTACTGTATGCAATCAAAATTCCTGTGTAGGACATGCATACAGAGTATACTTAGCCATACATCGGATCTGCTTTTTATTCCTGCTATGCCCTTTGGCCCACGTCAGGAAAATGTCCATAGGCAAAGCAAAAATCACATGCCAGCCTAACCCACAGATAGGATGTGTGTTCGCTCTTTAAAGACTGTGTATGGACACATAATGGAGTGGACCATGCAAAACCTCGAACTGTAGTCAGATGTTAAAGAGCAGTAGCATTTTAAGAGGTTACTGCCTCTCATCAGTTCATTATAATCCTTCACCTCAGAGGAAGCGCATGTCCCCCTGACAGCTCTTCATCTGTGTCAGCACAGAGTAGAACAGATTAGGTTAATTCATTGCTGAAAGAGATTTGAGCTGACTAGTGTTATTTGCACTGAAACAGACTTGGGAAACTGTCTGTACTTTGTCTTTGCTGGAAGAGTGGTAATTAACAACTAAAGGATGTGAAAGTCTTGAACTGGCACACCTTTAGCACTAAAGTTTTGACTCCCCAAAGCTTGGTTCTGTAGGAGGGCATACCACAGTGACAGTAGCAGCTATGTGAGAGAACTGACAGGAATCAAATTACTCCTTGGGACCAGGGATGGGATGTCCACTAAAAGAGTTTCAGGTACTAATATGAATGGACATTGGCAGGTCAGGCCTTGGTACCACTCCAAAGTTTAAATAGCAGTGAAAATATGAACATAATCGAATCCTTTATCTTGAAAATACTAGACAGAAGAAGAGCGGGAGGAAAAAGGCTGTATACTCCACCTCCAAGCATTGTAACTAATGCATGGGAAATCATCATTTTGCCAGATGTTTCCTAGAGGCAAGAATATTTCTAGCTTGCATTGTTCAACAGCATTATCTCCAGTTGATTAATGAGATGCATCAATGAATTCCCAAGGGAGGGAGCTCAGCCAGCTCTTAGCAACCACATGAATGATTGTAACAATATAGAAATGTAGGAGCTTAAACGTGGGATAAACTATACTCCCCTCGCTGAAAAAATATCAACTTATTTTTGCAGAATAAACCCATTTCTGAACTGAGGTTCATTCTGTGTAATATCTTTCTCAAGGATGGGTAGAACAAAACACTGTTTTAATTAAATGCCACAAAAGGACTATTTTACCTTCTGTGAAAATATTCATATTGTATTCATTCAAACACTTTACATGCAGCAGTAAATAGCTCACATAACAGCAATGTGTGAACAGACAAATCAGTTGATATTTAGACTCCTGGAGAAACAGGCTTCTCAGAGTCAGCCAGTTGTATAGAAAAGTAGCATAAATTAAAAACAGTCCGTAGACACTGCAGAGTTTCTAATTTCAGCAGGAGCAACTGCTGAATTTTCTAACCAGGAGCATGATGATTCAAATTCAGTAGTAGAGTCAGTCTTGCACAAAACACATGTAGGTGATATTTGCCTTAACAATAAAACTGATATACAGCCCACTAGGGAGGTAGTCAATAACCAATTTGAGAGAACATCTTCTTTGCAGATGTAGAAATAATCCATCCCTTTTCCAGCATGTTACAATTTTACAGCATGACAGCAATGCTCCAAACTTCATCAGAACACCTTCAGTTATGCTGTTCATCACTGCATACTCAGGACCAACTCTGCTCTGATAACATTCATGTAAATCCAGAGTAACTGCCCTGAAATGAGTGGATTACTTCAGATTTGTTATTAGGTAAATGGGAATACTGTCTGACTTCTAATATCTCTAGGTGCGATGTCACTGGCGGTAGGTCTGATTAGCAAAATGTGTTTGCAGTAAGGTAAAGAGGAATAACTATTGAACTTTGTTTGTCATTCCCATCTTAATAAAGCACTCAGCTAAATGTCGTTAGGGAAGTTGGTATAAATGTGCAAAAATCCCAGGGAGTGGAAGTAAGCAGTTTAGGAACAAGACAGAGGTGCAAATGAGCTTTATAAATATGTTCTACAATTTGACATAAATCTTTAATTCAAACTGCAAGGAAAATGTCTGGGCAGAAAAATGGAAAAACGGTGAAAGTGTGCCTCAGATTTTCTCATTGCCTAATCAATTCCACTTGAAAGGCTGCTTAGTAATTCAGTGTTTCCCCCAGTGATATAATTCAGGTTTTGGTCTTCCCTTCAGCATTTTTGCAGTTATTTTAGAGACTTGCAGTTATTTTGGAAAGCTCCTGTAGGGCAATTCCTGAAACAAAGAACATGTCACGACATATCTCTAAGCCAAATTGCTACCCCGGGTTGTGGCCTCTGCCCTCTACTGCAACAGGGAAAATCTTCTGACCTAGGTTTGATGGCCCTCTAACCCCTGAAGAGAAAACAGAGTTAGAAGCTGGCTGCGCTTCTGTGTGTGCTGCAGCCTGCACATTTGCATGCAGGCTGCTTGTTGCAAATGTGCAGGCAATGAGCACACAGAGCTGACAGTCCCCCTGTTCCCATCCTACATCTACGGTAGGATGTAGTACCTAGTACCTCCTCGTGCCACTAGCAGTTGTGATTCATCCTCATTCTGTAGTCCATTAGAGATTAAAATAGCCAAATAATTATAATTCCTGCTCTATAAACAACTAGGTGTAACCAAAGTATTTATAAGATGGCAACACGTTCCTGCAGATAATCCTTAGGCTGTAATATGCTCCCCTTCTCCACTTCACTTCCCTGGAGTCTCCATTTTTTAATCCTCTAGTCACCCTGGAAAACCTTTCTTTCCCTATACTGGTGGGATGCATTCAGGGTCAGATTTTTTTTATAAATGCATCTGCTTTGGGAAGTGTTTCATCTTCCCAGATAAATGGTTATTTATCAAAGCAGGCTGGACAGTCCTTTTGCTGAATCTAAGGTATCCAAGTAGTTTATAAAAAAAGTAAATGTGTCCAGGGCATTAGCATATAAAGAGTTAGGAAATCTGCTCTAGCAGCAATAAACTATCACTTAAAAAGAGCCTGTCTCTCTCCGAGTCCTGCATCTTCTTTCACAGATGCTCTCCTAAGAAAACACTGCAGTTTGGCAAACCTACATTCTTAGACAAGCTCTTAATTAACAAAGAGTTAGGCATGTCCTTTCCCAAAGCCTGGAATGCAGTGTTATGGGCTTGCTGCACAAAATCGCCACATAACTTAATGAGGCATTGGCACTTTAATTTTATAACACACTTCCCCAATTAAGCTCTTTAGTCCTCAGACTTAAACAGCTGTCCACAGCTGTTGGAAAGTGATTTATCATAGTCAGGGTTCACAGCCAAAACATTCAAAGGTGCAAGTTTTCAATATCACTCGACAGATAAACATTTCTCTGTTTTCCTCTGTTTTAATACTCTTTCAATAAACATGAAAGTTACATGCATCAGTTTTTATAGCTTTTTGTACCTATTCTGTAATATGTAGATTCATTTTGATTCTGCATTCTCTTGAAGTGTGCCTGATTGACCTGTCTGGAAATAGAGAAAGACGTATACTTTAAGATAGTTTTTTCCTTCCTGTGAACAACATAGAATTGAACAGAATTCTTTCAAACTTTAGGTATCATTTGTCATAGTGAGGATTGCACTCTTAAATATGTGTTAAAGAGCAAACATTTAGACCCCAAAAATATGCAAATGATACTTCAGAGCATACTCAGTTGACATTTCTTTTTTAAGGGAATCCTTGAGCTGTATGAGACTATCTTGTAAAACAGACGGTAGAGCCTTGTAAACAACAGATCTAATAAATGGACCTAACTAAAGCATTATAATAGGCAGGATTCACAGCCAAATAATTTAAAGGGGCAGGTTTTCCATATAGTTAGACAAACTGTACGTCAGACAAACATTCAGCTCAGCTCATCCATTTCAATGCTGTTTCAAAAAACAGAAATGTTATGATTATCAACTTCAGATTTTTTTCATACTTATCCTACCTTTTCCACTTTAAATTAACAGAGTGTGCTTTATTTCGTATGCTTGTTATGCTTCAGGGTGATGTAGGAGTAATTTCAGCTGAAGTAGGAGATACATAGAAGTGGCTATTTTAGCTGTCTGTCAGAGTTTAACACAAAAAGCAAAAAGTTTGTTATTTATTTTAGTAAGTAAGTAACTTCATTGGAATCTATTAATTTTTCCACGACTTGCCTTAATGCTTCCAGTATGAATACCAATGTATTGACTCTATGATGAAAAGTGATACTATCTTAATACATTCCACTTATGTAACTTTTCTTTTTTTAAAGAAATTCTCTCTTGACATCAAATGCAGAAACAACAAAGCATAGGTACTTGTAGAAGCAGGTGATCCTCATGCTCAGCACCGCCAATGCGGTTGAAAGCCTTAGTCAAAAATGCTTAGTGGGGAGTCAGAAGCAATGGCAGGCTTTTTACTGTTTTGAAAATTACATGACAACAACTAAAAATGATAGAGTACAGACAACTGGATGGATTTGGTGATTTATGGGGAGAAGTGGAGCTGTTTACTTGTATGTCTCTTGTCATCTATCAGTGTGTCAGTAGCCTGTGTGGAATTAGTGGATGGTCTTGCCTCCTTTACTAGCTAACCACTTACTAGTGCCCAGTACAGAGGACTGTCATAAATGAAAGGTTTTATTCTAACTCATTTACAATAGAAGAATTTTTAAAATAGTTACTGCAGAGAGACATTACTGATACATGCATATTCCTTATTGTAAGAGTCACCCAACAAATCTGAGTTTTAAGTATAGGACAGGAACCAGTATTACTTTTCCAAAAAAAGTGAAACATTCAATTCAATCGGACTCGGAGGGGTTAAAAAGAAAATCTTAATGCAGTGATGGCTACTAGCAAAAGAACACAGAGGAATAGCTACCTCAGCAATAACATTTTCTTGTTGAAAAAAATAAAATAAAATAACCTAAGCAGAATTTAAACCTTCAGATTCCATCAGCCAAAATTGTCACAAAGTTATTGCATGCCTTTGGAGCAAGAGCAGTGTTGGAAGGTGGGAAATGATTTTTCCCATTTGCTATCAACTTTTCAACAGAGCAACCAGGACACAAGTCTTCATGTCTCTCTGCTCAGATACCCTTTGTCGTTGCTCTGCTTTTCAGATGTAACGGAAGTTTGTCAACAGTTACAAAGCACAAAGATGCAGATCCAGTCTTCAGCTGAGGAAGTTCCTAAACTGTAAATTACTGGAAGCTATAGGAGAAGAAGTAATATCAGGTGAAATATTATTCTATATGTGTGCCATCCTATACCTTTCTCCTGAGCATTCAGTTCTGGACAGTTTCCAGGAAGCCAGAGGAGCCAGTAGCCATAACCAGCACAGGTTAGCATGTCTTTGGTCTGACCCACTACAGACATTAAGTTCCAAAGGAGTATCCAGGAAAATGCAAATGCTTGCTACTTTAAGCAAGTCTTTAAATGTTGAGCACATATCTTTACGGTTCTGAGTGGGCTTGACTCCCCTATCTCAAAGAGTGCTTTACACAGAAACGTAATTGCAAGTACAGCTATATCTCAGAACCGCAGAACTTGCTGCACAAGTGTAAAACTCATCTGAAGGGAGAGAAACTTCTTTTCCAAAACTGCAAAATAAGGGCCTTTACTCGTCTTACCCCTTTACACTTTACCTGCAGTGCAAGTTCCTTTAACCTTGCCACCATTAACATCAGAATGACGGAGTTTTGCGCAGATTGGAATAATAGAACATACCAAAAAAAAAACTGCCCTGTGCCTACAATTCCCTTTCTGGGAGAAAGCGGTAACAGTAAAGCAAACACAAAAAAATCCAGGCAAAGCACACAGAGCGCTGCTGGAATCCACTTTACTTACTGCTGTAAGGACTCAGATAGAGTGAACTTTGTTACAGTCATGGTTGCGTTCCAGCTAGAGAAAAAGCACTGGTTTGAATAAGGTTTGCTGTCCTGCCTCCAAGAAAGCTACTTGCATTTATTGGATACAGGTCAGAGTGCTGCCACTGGAGTGAGGAAGTCTTATTGTCAAAAGAAAAGAGATTTGTGCTGAAGAGAGAAGTACAAAAGACAGCACTGAAAGTATTTAAAGGCATAAGAGGCATGATCTTGTGTGGGTTGTGAATAGCTCAGTGGTAGGAGCAGATGCAGCGCAGTGTTCTGCTAAAATGGGTACGTTTGGCTAAACAGAAAACTGTCAGTGAGGGTCAGACTGCAATGAATGTGGCACCTTTTCAGCATGCCTCACTGCAAAGTTACAGTGAAATGGATGCATCTTGGTAGATACAACTAAAATAAATCAGCTACGTTTTATCACAGGTCAAAAACCAGTCTTTTAAACAGAAGTTTGCTCTGCTGTAGAATCAAAAGGAATCATAGCAGTATTTTATCATACATACTTCCTTGCATGTAAAATTTAACATAACCCACAGAGAGTAGGGGAATAATATCCAAATTAAATTTTCAGTTCCACTCTGTTTTATGAGATGCTATCCTTTTTCTTCTTTAGTCAGCTGGCACCTCTGAATGACATTTTCCCACTGAGCTATTTTTAGCTGAGACAAAATCAATATGAGTTTGAAAGACTGAGAAATAAGAAAAAGAGTTCAGCATTTTCAGTTAGCAGATGTTAGAGTGATAGGGGCAAAGTTTCTTGCTAACAAAGTGTTTCTCAAGGATAGACAATGATTTAATAACAATATGATCTAAAGCATATTCCATTGAGGAATTTGCGATATCTTTAAGACATCTATTTAAGTTACATGTGGCTGAGCTGAGGCACTCTGAGGCTAAGAAGAAGTATTTGTGATTGTTCTGAACAGGAGGAAGCTCAGTGCAGGCCTGCATTCAACACTATCTGGGGCTTCAGCCCCATCCTTCATGGAGGGAAAACTCAAAGCTCTCAGCGGTGAATGAGAGCATGAATGAGTGAAGTAGGAGTGTAGCTGCTAATCTTTTCTTGAGCCTGAAATAATCGCATAGGTGGATAAGATCTGAGCACGACTCCATACTATCTGAGCTCTTCATCCTCTTTACACGCGGGTGGCTAACACAGATTTAATTTCTCATGGATTTTTTTTTCACTTGGGAAGAAGAATGCAATAACAGAATCCAATGATTTCCATTCACTTCCAGATAATATACAAAATCATTTATCCTTGCATACAACAAGAGTCAAAGAGCAAAAGAAAATTTCTTTGCACAAAACACCATGTCTCTTTGAGCCAGTACCTACCTGAAAATCTCCCTCGTCAAACCTTTTCTCAGTCAGTCGCTTGTGGGGCTTGTTGCAGTTGTCTCTTCTGGCCTTATACAGTTTCTCTTCTCATTGTCTTGCACAAAATGTTACTGAACCAAGTCGTATGCCCTATATCCTCCCTGGTTTTTTATTCAAAATTCCGTAAAACATCTTTGCCTTGGACTCCTGACTGGACTTTTATGCGGCCTGTGCCCTTAATTTTTTTTTTTTTAATTGAGCTCTCTAGAGAAATAAGGGAAATGGGCTGTTTCCTGAATGGCAGGTATACTATTCACCTGCTTGAAGAGAACGTCCTTCAGCCTTCAGTCTTCACCCCCACAGCATGCCAGGGGGACAGAAAAACACTCCTATGACTGTTTTTCTGATGGGAAGATAGAGGCAACATGACTTTCCTAACTTCCTCGTGGAAGCTAATTATGCAGCTGGACGTAGGTCTCCTGGTGTCTCAACCACTGCAAAGCCCACCTCACACTGCAGGGCCTGACTGTATGGCCCTCTTCACCTGGGAACCGCGTCCTTCCCTGCCTCAACAACAAGCTGACTCCAATGGCAAAGACATAGCGTGCTGTGCGAGCTGACTGAGCCACAGGGCTGCCTGACGCCTCTGTCAGTCTGATGCTTCTGTGCGGTTCTGCACAGTTAAAATGCACAGTTTAACTCTGCCTGCCTGCCTGGAAGCTCTTACGCTGCTGAACCTTTATATCCCAGCTGTTCTGCAGAGGATTTTTATTTTAAGCTTATGGATGATATTAGGAAACCTTAAATATCAAATAAATAGGTACTTTCAGGAGTTGCTTCCATATGATTAATTCCATATCATTTCAATCAACATAAAAAAGTGAATTAGTCACAACGTTGCAGCTGCTTGTACATTTGTAAAGATGCGTGAGAAGGAATGTTGCAGTAGCCAGACACTGCTAGTTAACACTGCATTCATTTGAAGTAGAAATTCAGTAACTATACTGAATCTAGACTGGAGAAGTTCAAGATTTCTTGCTGTCTTTGATGCAAAGAGAAAAAATTGAAAAGATGTTTTGAACGCCTGCAAATTGCCCTAACTTTAGGAATGATGTATCAAATCCATTACAGATCTAATAAAATGCTTCTCCTTTGGCCACAGAATTAATTAATAATTAATTATGCTTAATTAAGTTTTATTAACATGCAAACTATTGCAATATTTGAGACTTATCCTTCTTTCTTGATTTGCAGAGTGCTGTGTAGAAGCATGGGATTAACTTCATGCATGTGAGAACATGGCTGTGTTCTACATAAATACTCACTTGTGTGAACATTTGTGGTATTTGAACTTTTCCTTGTAGATTTTGGCTCATTCTGAAAATCTATAAACCAGGATTCCAATAATGCAAGCACTTGCATATCTGAGTTAGCACTGTACATATGAATAATCTAATTGAACTCACATGCACAAAATTATTCACATATGTTTGCAGGATCACGGCCAAAATAATATTGATTGCTATGACATATATTTATTTATTTCATTTCTTTTAAGATGAGCCTAAGCAGCAGAGTGCTGGCCTAATTCTGCATCTTCTCAAAGTGTGGGGGTGTTCTGAGTAGGATCCTGGTTCCAGTCCATTTCTAGTTCAATTAACATTTTATATATTTCCTTTGATTGTCTATTATTATTTCATTTATCAGAACGAAATGGATGAGTCTAATCACTGAACAATACCTGGATTATTCATCTCATCTCTCTATAGTTAAAGCAAACATGAATGTGCATACCCCAGTATAATAGGAAGCTCAATTTAGTAACTTACTACCTTAATGTAATGACCCTTTTCCTCTGAGAACTGGTTTTGACTCCAACCCAAACTAAGGCAGAGGAAACTCATTTTGACTGTAATGGCTACAAGTTTAATGAGATTAGGCTGACAGAATCCTGTTCTTTCCTTGCAGCCTCAAGGTATTCATTCAGAAAGTCCTTCCTTGCTTAGAGAGGGAAGGTGCTAACATTGGATCCATCAGTCACTTACCAACTTACCCAAAATACAGCCCTATTTTCCCCCCGATATTAACTTTGTAATGAGCGATACTATACACAACATAATATCTAATGCTAAAACCTCTAGACAAAGTTGTTTACTTACCTAATAAACCCAGCTAAACACTTCAATACACCACAAACAACATGGTGCTATTATAAAGCATATGAATTCAGGGCCATGATCTTTCGTTTCCTGATACTCACATGTGCTTAGTTAACTTACTAATCTGATGGCTTGTACCTCTCCCAGCTAACATGTAGGTGAGAGGAGGAGGAAGAGATTTTTACTTTCAGGTTGGGGAGAGACAGCCTTTCAAAGAAACCACCAAAAGCCACAGGTAAAATTTTGAGCTTCTGCAAACTGTTTATGGAAACATAGTTGCAGGATTCCCAGATGCTGGTATGTAGCCGGGTGCTGCATCCTGGCACACAAAGTAAAACTCTTCTGCATTGCCACTGTCTAAACTTTTGTCCTACTCTAAAGAGCAATAGATTTTAAGACAAGCAGAGCCCCTTTTGGTATTTTAATTCTACCTTCTTCACTCAGCTGTTTGTGCACCAAGACGATAATGCTGGTTCAGGTGCAGCCTTGCTTTGTGAAAGACATCCCTAAATTAAAACTTGAGCATTGATGAATCAGCTATGCTTTGAGAGCAGTCATTTCAATGCCTCCGCTTTGAAAAATATGCCTCATCTTTTAACTGAACTATTAGAAATCATTGTGCCTTTTCTGCTAGATTAAATAGCAATCTGCAGGACACATCATTTTCACGTCAATATTTAAAAATTTTAAAAGTTACTTTTTATGAAGATCCATGAATCAGCATAATGATCAGTACACCACCATTCTGGGGACAAAAGCAGACTGTCACACAGTATCACAGTACAGGATATTTCTGCATAGGACTATTTTATGGGATTGCTATCGTACCCATTTTACCGTTTAGCCAACCCTTTTTCAAGGCTTTATGAATGGTCAGCAGAAAAGCGTGTGCTCCTCCTGCATCAAAACTACTTTGTTATTTTGGTGGAATACAGATCACTGCTATGATCAGTCACATGTATGTTTATATGTGTGATGTTTGCTTAACTGTTCCAATAATCTCAGTATTTCTGAAACACTTGTTGTATACAGAGGCACTCGTGTTTATTAGATATTGATAAACTCTCTATCTGTTACCATAATAACTACATATTTTTTGAAGAAAAAGAATACAAAAGATCAAAGGACTACAAACTTCCATAATTTCTTTCAGGAAGAAAAAAGCATAATGTTTGCTTGATCAGTCCAGTTCCTGTGCGGAATAAATAGGAGCATTGTTCCACATAGAAGTTCTGCAAGCACTAAATCCATCAGACTTATAGCTTATTATTCACAGGTTCAGATTTAACATGTCATGAATCTCCTTAAACTTCCTAACATTCTTGTTTCTGATCTCCTGTGATCAGTGCTGCTTATTAACATGGCCTGTGGTGCACCACAGACACCGTTACAAACCTGCTGTTAAATCAATCACTGGGTGGCACCCAAGAGCCAGCTACGAGATGTATTGAATTGCAGACACTCTCTAATACACATATTTTAACAATTTCCTCCGTCTTCAGTGAAATTATGCTAATATTTTAGTTGAGTTTCCTTAAGTCTGGAACTCAAATTAAGTCTGTCTGTTTCGTTTTTATGATAGTGCTTGAAATCACTTGCAGACAAGGGGTTGTTGGACCATGAGATTTATAGTGGCAATGCCACAAAGGTGAAACACATCCTGAGGAAGAGGAAAGCAATCTGTATAGCCAGTGTTTTCACTGCAGTAAAGTTTATAGCAGTATTAAGGGAATAGTTACAAATCAGTTTGATGGTGTTGATTTCATTGAGAATAAGTATATTTACACTTGCAAGCTTTCTCTTAATAATTTTCAGTATGTTTTACACAATGGGGTTAGTGAAGGTTGAATGTGAGCATATTTCGGGAGTGACAAAATCTGTTTTTCTTTTTCCCACCCATCCTCTACTTTACTTCACAAAATGGTTTTATAACAGCTCCTTAGGGGCTGAGTCAAGGTTCAGCTATTTTACTGAGGCTTGCTGATGTTTCTGAAGATGCTGCAGAACCTTTTACATTCAGATGCTTTTGGTTATGATGCAAGTATGTGTGGCAAGTAAAGTACTCACACTGCATGAGTACCAAAAGCCATCCAATTCCTCCACTGTCTCTAGACCACCAATTAATTACCTGGAAAGACTGGATTAGAGTAAATGATTTCCCAATGTGAAGCTTTATAAACCATGCAGGTTATAATAATTTTTCTTCCCTGCTGGCAATTGAACTGTTCACACCTCATTGTGCCTCTGTAGCATGTGAACTTGTCACCTGCAGAATATCTCAAAATTCAGCCAACATAAAAAAAAATGTTAAAACCTAAATGTGTAACAGATATGCAAGTGTGTTTGGGGACAAATATATTCGCTAAGGATAATAAACCAGTCTTCTTCAGATGATATTCCTATTCAGAGAGTCTGTTTGTTGGAGGGTACTTGGATCTGAACACCCCTTCCAGAAGGAAAGGAGGGCTAGCAGCAGCAAAAGCAGAACCAGCAAGAAAGAGAAGAAAAGACAGAGTTGTGATGGATTTTTAATGGCTATCCCTAGCAATAGCAAGAGAAAGGCACATAATGGTGAATAAACATGCAACAGCAGCTGCATGTAGTGCAAAGGACCAGCTGGTGAGTACCCATTACAGGGGTCAGGATGCTCTTCAGCAGGCACAGGAAAGGCTTCAGGGAAGGTCTAGAGATACCCAGTTAAAAGATATATTACCGCAAAATGCAACAGAGGGTAGGAGTTGTGTGCTCTGAGCCACGATGAACATAAACCCGTTCTCCTTCTTCCCTCTTCAAATCTATCCAGAAGTACCCTGCAGGCAAGCATTTTATGTTGTCAGCATTAAAGGGTTTGCTGATTATTGTTCTGTTGTCCTATCACATCACATTCAAAATCAGCC
The DNA here is from genome assembly GCF_040807025.1 of Struthio camelus. Lineage (NCBI taxonomy): Eukaryota > Metazoa > Chordata > Aves > Struthioniformes > Struthionidae > Struthio > Struthio camelus. The sequence continues at coordinate 130,318,737 of NC_090943.1, forward strand.
CTTACCACAGCTCTGCATAACACAGACATTACTGTCAGCTCTTGTCACCAGCTAGCCTACCCCCACTGGCTTTCCCCTTCACATACTCCCCAATTTTGCGTCTTTTCTTTTCTAACTAAAACAGGTTTCCAATTAATGTTTGCCTTTAGGACGGTGTACCCTCCACAGTGTGGAGCAAGGCAGGGTCACAGACCTCACTTCCTTCCTTAAGCTAAGTAAGTGCAATTGCACAGGCCACACAAAGAGGACTGTCCTTGTTCCTCCCTGCCTTTGTTTGTCCATGCAAAAGACTGCTACAATCTAGCCTTAAAGTATTAAGAAGAACCCCATTGGTACAGCTGAAATTGCGATAAACTCATCTCTGCCACCCTTGAGAGCTCTACTTTAAGTTATAGACATCATATGCGTAATTTATGTTCCCAAACACTGTATAATAGAAAGTTAACATGTATGTTCATACATGCACACACCTGGGATGTATACCAAAAGAGCATCAACAGCTTGGGAAATTAGAATTTTCCAGAGAAAAAAAAGGTTCAGCCTTCTCTTATAACAAAATTAAGCTCCCTTACAATTCTTAAGGATTTTTTTATTTCAAGAAATAGGAAAATGGTCTCATTTTATCAGTTAAAGTATTTTAAGTGGAAATCTTGCAGTGATTTTTTTATATAATGGCAAATGTTTTACTTTTATAGAGAGTAATGTATGGCTATGATAGTTACTTTTTTTCCCTTCTTTTAAAGAACAATAGGTCTATTCAAGTAAGGTATTTTTGTTCTTTTTACTGGTTACTTTCAATTTTCTAGTTTCCATTTTCCTCAATAGAGTGTTTGCTCATTCTTTGGAATAGGAAATTAATATAAATCACTTATTCCAATGCCATAATTTTAGAGGGCTCTTTTTTCTCCTCAGATAATCTTTTAAGAGCAGAGCAATCATAGTATAATATCTTTATATTCAGGAGATTTCTTTCTGTCCCAAATGTTACAAAATTATAATTCATAATGGTGCGAAACATAATGTAACCCTCAACAACTTGCATGCCTCTGCACAATGCATACACAGAACTGATTTTCTGTTGGCAAAACTAGACTGAAACAGGAAAAACCCATGATAGTTCATTTCTGGAAAATAAGTTTAAACTGCAAGGACATTAATATCAAGGCGCATACCTGTTCAAAGGAAAGAAATCTTACTCTTACCCCTGTAGAGCTGTGTATTACTGGGTTTATTTCTGATTTACCCCCTCTTGAGTGAGATCAGATTTGGTGCAAGTTAGTGACTTCAGAAGTGAATTACAATAGGGGTAGGGGAGCTGTAGGTCCTCCATCACATGTGCTGTGAGTCATGATAAAGTGTGGTTGTGCTGGTGTGCGGGTCACCTGTTCCTTCCCATTCAAATCATGAATGCATCCGGTTCTGGATATCATTCCCAGTGAAACACCAACTAATGGATTTTCCTCATTCACTGAAGTTGTTACTAAATAGTCCATATGTAAAGAGTCCTCTTACAGTTCTTTCATGTTGACATATTGTGAACAATTCCTTTTAAAATCAAGGACATTTCAATGTAAAACTATGATTTGAGATTAATCAGTCAGAGGCTTGGACTGGAGTCCAAGTACTACAGCATCTGATGAGCTGTGTAGTCCTGGAGGCCAATTAGCAATTAGAGGTTCAGAGAGCTGAGGATCCATCGTCCTTCAAATGCTTAACTCAAGCACTCAAATACCACTTACCAGATATTATTGCCTAAATTATCAGTCACTAGGATAATACCTGACCTGCTTACTTTGATCTTTCCAGATGTGTGTTAAATACAAATAAATATTTCCACATCATTAACTTGAAATCTGACTCTAGTCTGAGCTTGGGAATCTGTACTGCCAGATTAAAATAGGAATCTATCCCTAATTCAAATATTCTAGTATAACAGTTATCTGCAGCTGAGAAACTGGCTTATTTTCCCCAAACATACGCTTGCAATATAACAAGTAAGGGGTGAATAGCTTGGAATAACATAAAGGTATTGTCTTAAATATTGTATTATTTTAATTAAAATGTCTTTAGCCACTGGCTGAAAATTATCATTGTTTCTCAGTCTAAATTTTCCACTTTGAACAACTGTTATGATGTCTTAAAAGATGAAAGTCAAATGGAGAAACTGCAAGGATTATTTTCTTGAAAACTTACAAAAATATTTAGAATTTCTCTCAAATGTAGTATAAAAATTACTGATAGTTTTGATAATGTTGATAACTTTTGTACTACAAATTTTAAATATTGGACCTCAGTTCCCTGCTTTGCTCAGAAGCCGCTTCACTGAGAGCTCTATGTGGCATTAGCACGCACTATGCCTCAAAGTACAGCAGAACAGGAAAACTGCCTGGTAAGAGCTCTTTCCCCAACCATTACAGCTGCTTCTGTATTATGTGCTAGTTCAAATTCAGTAAGTGTGCCAGGGTTAGTCATTTAAGAGATTTCATCCTACCATGGTGATTGAGGTCTAACAAGATACTCAAATTCTTCTCTGAAAATTATTTGGTCTTTACTGAAATTGCTCATACTCTCTTTATAGTACTTCCTCTTTGTCCTAAAGACTTCAGTCCACTCATTTTATTTTTCCACTGCTTTCACCCCTGTTCTCTGTGTCCTCGTTCCTCTCTTTTACTAATAGGGCTGTTGTATCTCTTCACCCTTCACTTTTCCTCATCAAGAACTGACTCATTTCTCCCATGAAGTCAACCTGACCCATCTTTATCAGCTGCTTCTCTCATTCATCTCACAGATGTCCTGCAGTGTAAGAAGATTTCCCGGTGACCAAAACAAACCACAACCATAGTCTCAGCATTTTCATCACATTTACCTTAACTCTCAAACCTTCTCTTGCCACCTTCACTTTCGTTCTGCATCAGATACAGTGTTAGCTTCACTGTTTTCCTTCTTTCACCAAGTACATGAAAATTCAAATCTGGTTCCTTCTCTGTCCTCTTTCTAACTCACATCATCTTCCCATACCTTTATTCACCCCTTTAACCTTACATTCTATTTTAGCAATTTGCTTTAGAAGGGCAATCTCAACTTGCTTTAGTTTTAGCTTTTTTAAAACATCCAACTTCTTTCAAAGCCACCTCCTTCTCTATTCAACAATGCCCCCTCTTCATTTGGGATTCTTTTCCTCCAATTCTATTCAAGATCCTGTACAATTTTCTTCATCTAAGCTTACTCGGTAGTAAAATTTTAGCATGTCCAATAGAAAGTTTTTCTTATAGACTTTCTGTCTATTTGAAGACTCTAGCAGAGGTGAAGATTCTTTTCTCCCTTAAGAAGCCTAATCCATAAATTTTATAGCCTTCTCCATGCTGAGAAGTCACATATCTTTAGTCTAAATTGAAGTTGTGGTCTCTCTGCCATCTACTAAAATATACACATCTAGCTCTAGGCCCTGGGAAGTTCCAAGGCTACCATGGTGATTCAAATATCAGATTATAAAATATCTTATTTGCTACTAAAACCAAAATAATGAGCCAATATTGCCTAGTTAGTATTGACAAAGAAAATGTTAACCGTCTTCTAACTGAACAACGTAGCACACCTGTCCTGCTAAGAAAGTCCACCTCTCACCTTATAGATTTGCTCTTATCTAAATGCTCCATTGCAGGCTCAAAGGTTTTTAAACCTCTGCTCTGGGGGATCAGAATTCACTTTTGCTGATTTACTTTACCTGCATTTCTGCATTTATCTTACCAAGGTATTGGTTGTTTGGTTGGTTGTTTTTTTCTTTTTCCTGGGACTTTAAAAGAAACCACATGCTCCATTTTATCTGTTAGTCAGGTTCAATAGAATTAAGGGGAATAGTGCTATAGTCTTTGATTGCTGTAAAGGCTACTGCTCCTTAACTTATGTTACAGCTTTGACTGGACACTCTTTCTCTTTTGAGCGTGTATCTCAATCTCACTGCTTTTTCTGTATAGAGGCTCTAGTGGCCTCCTATTTAGCCAGACAGCTAAAACTCATGCAGGCCCTCACTCTCATTGCTACAATTTCCCTTTCTGTAGCCTTAACAATGACCCCTACTACATTCCTGTCTTTTTGGGATACTTTGCTGAGATGATCTGCTTAGTTTATCCCTTTCAGTTCAACAGCTTCTTTATGGAGTCCCTCATTTCTATTTTATATAACAAATACAAAATATTTGCCTTCACCTTCAAGGCCATCAAATCCTATTTCTGGCGTACCTATACCTCTCATTCACCACTAAATTCAGTCCCTGAGTAGTATGCAATAGTAGTCTCATCTATTGGTGACATTTAAGAACAGATAATTCTGTGCTTTCTCACAGAAACAGAAAAACTGTTCCTCGTGCTGCCCATAAAGATACCTCAGAGTCTTTCTTCAAAACCCGCCTTTACTGAGATGGCTAAAAGAGTGAGCTGTGCAGCTGGACCTCACTTACTTATGCGTTGTCTCACACTTGGATTGTGAGTTCTTCGGGAACTGGACTGTATGTGGTGAGGACACTTCTTATAGCGCATAGTTAGTGATTGTTGCTTCTAACTGCTTTGATAACACAAATAATTATTCATAATAACAGCTGCAATAGCAATAAACAGTTACAGCTGTCTAATTTAACTAACAGTTTAAAGGCAATGAGTTTTCAGTAAGGCATTTCCAGTTGTGTAATTTACCATTGTTCATCATATCATGAGGGTCTTGCTTTTCTGGTCACACAATAGAACCATTTGATCTATTGTGTTTTAGAAAGCCAGACGTTGTCAGAATGGCTTTATATTTAGCTCGTTTGATAGGATTTGGAAAATCAATCTTGTTTGCAGATTCTTGTATTAAATGTCCTAAACATTTAGAAATGACTCAACCTTTTCCTTATCCCAGCCTAGATCCATCACTTTGTATTTTAAAGCAAAATATAATTCATTAAAATGGAAATAAAACCATATTGTTCTTTAAGATAAAACGAATGCTACATCTGATGCCTCAAATATTTCAGGAAAACTCAGATGAAAGTGTTATGACGTTTGAAAACTGTGCACTGAAGAATAAATTTGCTGAATATATTGTCACACCAGTTCTGAATGTTGGTACTCAGTCTCTGTTATTAGTTCTCCATTGCTAGTACAGACATTTCCAAAATAAGTTCTATATAGTACAATGAAATTGAGAACTTCTGGGGCAAAGGATGACAGGGCTTTCAGGGGGCTAAAAGAGGACTCTCTCTCCTTTCTTGCGCACTAACTCTTCAACTTTTTTGATCTCATAAGGGAGCTCAGACGTATCACTGTAAGAGCTTAACTGATGGTGGGGGTTGCAGATGAAGGTGGTGCTCAAGTCCCACATCCTTCTCCTAAGCCTCATTCTTTCTCATCCAGTCCTCCCATGGGGCCCACAGATTGTCACTGACTCCACATGTGAGAACAATTGGAAGCAGTGATTCTCCACTATTTAATTTGTGGAAGAAAATTAGGGGAAAAAAAACAAGCTCTGAGTTTTTCCAATAAAGGTGGAGAAAAAACTATAGACTAGGTGTTCTATAAGCCATCACCCTGAATACAATTCAGAATACCATCAAACCAGTGTTCCACTCAAAGGAAAGATTGTTGATCCCTAAAAATTAATCCTTTTTTACTCAGAGCTAATAATGTCACCTGCTCTGTACTTCCTCTAGGGACTTTCAATGCAACAAGCTCAGAAAAGCAACTGGTGTTCACGCAGGCCATATGAAAGGCTGTAGCCTCCTCCTCCTCGCAGTTATATTGGCTGTTCTGAACAAGAGTATCCCAGGCAGAATTCTACCAGTGTTATTTGTTAAACCTGGAGATGTTGCTCAGTTTTGCAGAAAACACTTTCTTGTATGGTCAATACACAAATCAAGCAGTTAAGATATACAAAATGCTCCAGAATGATTTATAGTGTGGCCTATATTTCAATCTGAAAAGACTGTCATGGGACAAGATTTGTTTTTAAAGCATATTAATCATGTGTGTCCATCCTCAGCAAGTTTAATGGAAGTTATTTCAGGAAAGTTTTGGATGAAGAGATAGCCCATACAATCTGGTATACAGTAAATATGATAAACATTTTTCTAATTCATTGGGCTAACATGGTTTATGAAATCTCTTCAGATAGATGCTGAAAAACTATTTACTTTCCAACAGCTATCTAACTGTCCAAACTTTTCTAATGCACCGCTACTGAAAGCCCACAGGATAATAATCAAACCAGGATAAACAAATGTGAATGACTGTGACAGTGAAATTATTATACAAACTTTTTGTAACACCTAATTACATAATTCATGAACTACGTTTGCTCCTCATCCACATATATAATTTGCATTAGCTCCAGTGAGATGTGTATGTAGCAGCTCAAGTAGAAAATTTAGTGCTTTGTTACAACACCTTTAAGAATTAGCAGTTTCCTCATGCTTGGGTGGAAGACAGCTGCCTGGCAATTCTTTGAGTCGGTAAGTTATATTTTACATAGCATTTCTGCCATTTTGGAAATTAAAAAGCAGTCTGGAAAGTAACAATTAGAGCAACAACATGATAAAAAATATTATCCACTTTAGATCTACTTAAACTTGTCATATTCAGTAAACATAGTAGAGAAAAAACAGCTAGGAAATGTAAATGGCTTTGCAGTAAATTTATATTAGTCCAAACAGCTATTTCAAATGAGGTCAGTAGGGTGCAGTTTCCATTTAAGAGAGTCATCCAAACTTAACAGCAGGTATTATACGCATATTGGATCCTTCAAAGAATAAAACATAGTTGGCAGGCAATTTAAACAAACACTAGATTGTCAGTTAATCCTTATAACTGCATGGCAGATATTTATTGTAAACTAGGGATCACTCTAGTTCATATTGTTTATACCTTATATGATATTAGTGTTTTTAATATCCAAGTAGCACTGGAACACAGACTGAAGAGTATATGTACTACTTATCTGCATAAGCATCTGTGTCAATTTTTGGACTATGAAATATGCCAACACTTCACTTACACGATGAACAGTGGGTGGTCAAACAAAAAGCTTGATGGTATTAATGCATTTAAAATTAAACTGTGGATAACAGTCACTAGTAAACATACAAAGGCAAGGTACTCACCCTTGTACTGATGTAAGTTTGGAATAGCTACACTAATCTAAGAGCATGACTCAAGTTTACACCACAAGGAAGGAAAGCTGAATATGACCCTGGTCTTAATCATAAGCAAATGAAGAATCTATTATTTACTTTCTCCCTACCACAAAGCATTCTTGAATGATACCTCATGAACTCTTTTAAAAAAAAGGAAGTTTAAGTTGAGCACTCTCTTCTCACAGGTCATTAATATGCAGATACTACCCCCTCCTCTATGGCTTCAGAAGGTTGCAGGCAATGAGAATAACATCATTAAATTATGCAAAGTGAAATAAAAAATAGAGAACCTGTCAGAGGTGACCACCTCTGACATGGCAGGGTTAGAAGAACAGGAGCCTAAGTAGATGTGCATGAAGCAGAAATGCACAGTTTGGGCTTGGGGATGTGTGTTCTCCTTGTATCTAGGCCCTGTGCAGTGTGAGTAGGAGAGAAGTTAGGACGAAGGGTGCTACTGGAGCACAGAGCTACAGAAGAGGCCAAGGGGCAGCCTGGCCACGTCCTGGGGCTGTACACTGGAGTCTGCAGCCTCTGGAGATGCCAGTAGATTCCACCTCACGCCAGCTGATTTGTTCTGGTAAGCAGGACACAAAACATATCTTGAAGCACAGTCATTTAAAAATAATGAATTTTGCTCCATGTGGTTCAGGAATTCAGGGAGATACTTCTGCAACTTTGTATTCCCCTGGAGCTCTGCAGAGGCGCCATTCATTAGGGCTAATGACAAACCAATTGCTGTCTCTTCTGTGTCATCCTACAGTATACACTGACTATATTCAAATGTAAAGACATTTGAAGAGTTGTCTAACCATATCTAACCATATCTCACATTAAACGTAAGAGTGAAAAGTGCATTCTGAATTGTGCTTCCACAGGAATTTCCACAGTGAGAGAGTGACCATTGCTGCATACCTCCCTTTTCATGCTTTGTTAACAGATATTTATATTCTATAAATACCACCTCGGACCCTGCCCCTTTCCTACAATGCCACCACTTTAGTGGGAAACCTAAAGCCCATCAGTCCTTTAACTCCCTTTTTACTCTGAATCCAAAGTAAATAGCACTGCATTGAGAAAGATTGTTTGAAAGGTTAAGTTACTCAATTAGAGGGATTTATTCCACCTTACCAGCTTCCTTATAAACATTTTCATTTGAATTTTCAAGGACAGGGGTCCATTCTCATAGCAGGCAAGGGCCAGGCTCCACATACTATCTGATATTTCTTTATGTGGCTTATCTTAATTAAAATTGAAAGGTTGTTTTTTTTTTTGGTCAAATCAAGTTTCAGCATCAGCACTGTTATAGCTTGTCATGGAAAGCCCAAACAACCTAGGGCTCTGTCAACACATTTACACATTAGCCTAAGCTCCATTAATTACGTGTTCCTCATAGATGGGAAGAGTAGGTGCTGCTACTATCCTGAGAGGTAATAGGTAAATATTGCTACCCAGGGGCTAAGGTACCAATATAGTCTGGAGAACAATGACAGGGACATCCCAAGGTCACTTACTGAATTTCTTTGTTGGTAATGGTTACTGTGCCCTGGAAACAACTGTTCTCAGAGGGCAAGATAGCTCTGACTTGAACAGCAATGTGCATTCAAAGTTTCCTACGCTAGTTAAAATGCACAATGGTGTTTGGATGGCTATCTCTATAGGTCTTGTAGATTTATAGAGGTCAAGGTCAAAAGGATTCACTGTGGCGCTGTCATCCGACTTCCTGTTTAACACAGGCTACAGGCCGCCCTTGAACTAATTAACTGTAGTAGATAGCAGTAACTAAATCTGTTTGTATGGTTAGCCTCAATAAATAATAAAATGTAATACCTACTGTAGATGACGAGGAGTGAGGGTCACAGTCGAAGCTTGGAATTAGGAGCCAACAAATTCATGTTCTGCCGCTGTGAACTCCGGCATGCGCAGCATGTGCAGTGAGCACCTTCATTTCTAGGTCACAGGCCGCTGTAATGTTTCCCCGTATCACAGGACTCACTCAACGTTTGCAAAGTGCACTTCAGACTTCAGAAAGAAGATGTCGGGGAGACACAGAGCGCTCCTTTTCGGGGAGCGTGCCTTTGATTGTAAACTACCCTTATTCAACAGGCTTCCAGTTTGAAGAAATCCTGAAAGCTCTGAAGAAAACGACGTTCTCAAATGTGAATGATAACGCTCTCTAGTCACTTGTACCTCATCAACACTGACGCTGCATTTTTTGCAGAGTGTTGCATTACACTCCTAACATAGTTGGGAAGATTCACGGCTAAATAAATGTCTTTAAAGTGTTCTTTCATACTTAGGACATGCAATGCAACTGCAATGCAAAGTATTAGATCTCATGGTAAAGGGCATTCTTCCTATTAAAATAAGGACTGTGTTCAGATTTGCTTTAAACTTTTTTTTTCCCTGCTTCCTTTACTTTGACCTAATAGCGCTAATCACTGACCTTTATATTTTGGCGATGTACATCATAGCTAGTCATGCAGGCTATTAGAATAGACTGAGAAATATTTTACAGAGTAATGCCAATGAACAATGTAGTTTTCAAAAGACAATGTGAAAAACAATCTCATTTGCCAAGTTGTCAGTGTTAGTTTTTAGTGTGAATTGTGCTGTCCTTTGCCCGGAAGTTTCCACCCTCATAAGAACTGGCTACAGAAGTGGCTTTATGAAAAATACAGGTATTCTATTATTTTGTAACAAAGGGGCTGAACAGATCCAAGCAAGGAAATATCTTGAATAACTACATTTTTCTGCAGTTCTCTAACAAGAGTGGCATGAATCAGCAGGAGCCCCCTGTCCTCCTGGAGTCCTAGGTAATCCAGAGGGCTTAAGCTGCATGGATTTGTTATTGTGTGTGTGGGAAGAAAAAGTCCAAGAAAGCTAGAAGAAAGACGCAAGGAGAAATGGGAAATGAAGAAGATCCTTTTGCATTGCCAACCAGCCCAACAGCTAAACAAAACTTACCTTTGCATCCTAAAATAGCAATACTTTTTGTTTTATCGATCAAGTAACAACTCCATTTATTCCAAATAACTCCATTTGGACTCACCCAGGGCTGGCATTGATACAGATTCCCTATCCTGGAGCTGCTAATAAGAAATGTTTTTGAGATTTTGGTCAGAAAAGTTCATTGCAGATTTCTTAGCCACAAACAGAAGTTTATGTAATAACCATTGATGCATGAGATGTGTCCACTTTACTGAACCCTGAAAGAGAAACTTAGTGGACTTCATATCAACACAGCAGAGAAAAAAGATATATGGCTCCCAAAGGACCACTCACATGCTTAAAGGTAAGCATATGTATAATATTTGCATAGTTAGGAGCTTACAGATGGGAAATAATTATTTTAGGGTTAAGATAGGCCATCCATTCAAGGCTAAGTTTATCTGTCATAGGAGAAAGCCAATTTTGCAAACTATTTTTGGGTTGTCAGGGTTCCCCTAGACAGAATTCCAATTTTTCCGGGTAAACCACTTTTACTATTCAGGTAAACCACTTTTAAAAAATTGCAGTTGCTTTTGCCTTTCCTGCCCATGTCTAGTTTCTTCAGTTCATTCCTGCACCCCCACGTTCTACTCAGAAACAAGACTTGCCATGTTTTTTGCACCAAAGGTCCATTTAGCCCAGCATAATGTCTTTAACAGCATCAGTAGCACATGCTTAGGGAAGAGTGTACAAGTCACAAGAAATATTCATCCTTTAGTATATGTTCATAGTTTCCAGGAATTAACAGTTTAGGGATTTCCTGAGCCTGTGGCTACATACATACCATTATGTCAATGGACCTCTCCTCTAGGAACTCGTCTAGGCCGTTTTTGAGCCAGTTTAGGCCTTCCGGCTTCTCAGTATCCTCTACCGAAGAGTTCCATGATTTGATTATGTGCTGGATCAAAACATTGTTCCTTTTGTTTGTTTTAAGCTTGGTGACTAATAATTGCATTGAGTACACTGGTAGCAGAAAAAATAATCATTCTCTGTTTACCTTCTCAACACGATTTGTTAATCTTAGAGACCTCTATCATACTCTCCTATCAAATTTCATACGAATTTATGTAGACAACTCTTTTTCCCAAAGGAAGACTCCTCCTCCACTTTACGTCTCCTTATGTGACATTTGCTATATACCTCTGAACATTTTATATTTTTTGATGGCTTAACCGGTACCTAGACAGTGTTCAAAAGATGGGAGCATACAGGATTTGGCATGATTGCGTTTTCTGTTTCTACTTCTATCTCCATAACTAGTAAGGTTCTACAGCCTGTAGGACCATTCCTGAGCACTAAGCTACTCTAGTCATCTAGCTAATGGTGACTCCCAAACTTCTCTTTTGAATGGTCAAAGCTAATTTAGAGCTTTTGCATGGACCATTTAGGTCATCTGTTTGGATATGGACAGCCTTTGCAGTGGTGTTGTTATCAGCTTTGTTACCAGGCGTCAGACCATGATCAAGGATAGAGGCCTTATAACTGTAGGCATTGGGACACAACACAGGGAGGGAAGAAAAGAAAAATCCTTTGTCTCAGACAAAAAAGATATAGGACAGTTACCTGTCTAATTTGCTGTTTCTGAGATCTAGGATAAAGCAGCATTTTGCTGATATTTTTAAAATATTAGAGTATGTCTAATTTACATACTGCTCCCAGTCTGTGATCTCTGACATGCCATACTATTAGGACTTTTTTCCTGCAAAGACTGCCTTCTTGGGCTTAGGTAGCCAAACTCTGTTATCTTTGGGACACACTACAAGCCTACTTTCTTCCTTGGGCATCTGTGGTTTTCTGAGAAGCTGAGAGCAGTTAGAATGAGTGGAATGAGGCGTATTAGTGGGTTGCCTGCTGCGTTTCGTAACGTGGATCTCAGTTGCTTTAATCTGGATTTTTGTTATTTTTTGCTGTTTGCATGGGGTGGTATTTGAAAATATCTAAATTACTTGGAACCTCACAGAGGCAACTCTTTCAGTCTAAGAGAGTAAGAATAAGCAAATAAACAGAATCTTGCGTGCTGCTTGCCTTGCTTCCTTGACACTTGTGGTTGCAGTCAGCAGGCATCACACAAAGTGCCTGGCCGCACTGGCCACCCCGCCTCCGCCAGGAGCAGGAAGTTGTTTCAGGGCGTATGCCAACAGAATTGGCATCACGCACCATTTACCATCTCTGTTCCGTGATGTCCCCAAGGGACTTGTGACAGAGTCCAAAAGTACAGCACTTTAGAAATACATCAGCATGGTAATGAATGTTAAGTCTTTCTTCACTCAGACACTTATTCTATTCTTGAAAAGCTCCATGTTAAAAAGAAACATTTGTCTTGAGGGGAGAAACATTTTACCGTTCCTCGTCTGTTTTTACAAATGCACACTTGCTTTGGCAAAGATATCCACTGTCATTTTAAATGAAAACTGACTAAATGTTACATCAGTTTAAAATTAACTCATACTGTATTTAAGATTTATTGTAAGGCAGCTGGTTTTTATTCTTATTTTTTGAAGAGAACATATGGATTATGACAGAGCCTATTAAATGTCTTTGGAGTGTATATGGGAAGCTGTGTTTCTTCGCTACGAGTTTTATCATTGAATTTCTGTTGGAACATCTTAGTCTCCTGTAGGCTTCCATCCAGTTATAAGAAGACTGAAGTCAGAGAACCGTTTCTTCAGTATGCTTGAAAATATAGCTAGGTGAAAAGCATTGTTTCCTTGCTAATTCCATGTCTTACTTGCGTAGCTGATATCTGAAATTAGTTTGCCTTGTTCTGTCTTTTTTTTTTTGCCCCGGTTAATACTGTTGAAATGTGTACAGTTAAATGTGTGAGCCAGAGATCAGCTTTTCACCTTGTCTTTGCATTATCTGGGGCAGTAGATACAGCAGTATCTCTTGTAGAGATTGATGGTCTGGTTTACAAATGCTTTTATTATATTGCTTGCTATATCTAAAGTTTATGGCAAATATATTTCTGTCACTTTGTTCATTTTACTGTATTATGGTAGCACTGTTTTCATATTCAGCAAGGCAAAGAGCACTGAGAGAGAACACAGCTGTCATTCTGCGCTTGCCACGCTCTCTAACAGTTTCAGTGAGCGGGTGAGTGAAAATAACTTACCCAGCTGAAACTAGAAGGCAGATTTCTAGGCAGGCTGAATGTAATTACCTGGCTTGGAATTTGTTGAGGAAGCTGTGGTTAGTGCCCCTCCTCTTATGAAAAGCGCATGGGATCTTTAGCGACCACAATGGTCAAGATTTCAGGTTTTAGTTTAATTACTGGGAGATGTTCTGTACCTTTAATGCATGGGAGAAAGGAGAAGTCAAGTCTGGCGCGTAGGCTGTGTGCATATGTGTGCGTGTGTGTGTCTTAAATGCCATTTGATAGGCTTTAAAAGCACTGTGCCAGAGCAGCTCAGATGCTTTCTTATTTAGAATATTATGAAGCAGAAATTCTGCTGGAAGAAACTGTACTGGAATACGTTAAGATCTTTCATTTATTGGCAGCGGTTATTATGAATATTATTAGTTTTTACAAAGAAGAAAATACAATTCTTCAATTTTTATTAAATTGCAGAAGTATTCTTGTTGTACTGTTACAAAATCCTGAAGTGTTTCACTCTTTCTTATTTTACAGCATATGATACTTCGGGTTACTAGCTGGTAATTAAGGTACTGGTTCTGCAAACACAGGCTTCATATTGTGCCTCTAAGTTGCTGCTCTGCTCCTTACATGCATATTTTAAAGGCAACGTCCACTGACACTACAGACAAATATTCATGATTATGAGTTATATTATTTTTGGCTCTTAACAATTTATAGAGTTTTTATTGTATGAGAGGGGGAAAAAAAGCACAGTTTTATTGTTATGTGCTAGGTTATTTGCAAAACAGGCAATTAAAAACATTTTCAGACATGACCACTCTTACTCTAGATGTGTCTGAGAAACAACAAATATGGCATTTCTGAAGGAGAATGCAGTTTTCTGGGACTGACTTTTAGGATACTAGTAGGAGAACAAATCTTCAATTCATCTTAAGAAAAGAGATAACTGGAGAAGCATGAAGCAGTCAGAATAAAGTTAGAGGCACTTAGGATTTTTCCTAGTGTTGAGTACGTAAAATTTCCTTGAAGGTGAAACATTAGCAAAAGATTTCATCACACTGACCTACCAGCCACGACTCTTAACACTGATTGCATGTTTGTGACTTGAACTGGAGACATAAATCAGACTACTGCTGACAAATCCAATTAATTTTATGATCACAAAAAAAACCAGCATGCCTTTCTGGCACAATTTGCACTTGCAAACAGGAAGACAGAGAAGCAGTATGTCTGGAAACTTACTTTTGCAAATGTAGCAATGTGCTTCTGAAGATCTAGTAAGTGGAAATAGTTCTAAAATCTGCATGAAGAGAGAAAACTTTGTAAGAAAAAATAGAACAATCTTAGGAACAGTAGTCTATGAAACTGGTGTGCTAAAATGAAGTAAAGATCTAGGTTATTAACCTATAGTCAGTATAACTCTGCAGTGGAATGAAGTCTCTAAATTGCACTGTTCATTTATAAGGTAATACTGGTCAGAGTACTATTCATATTGTTTCAATATTTAACTTTGATAAAAATAAATTGTTTTGTTATGTTATGTCTGCATAGGAAGTTCATATCCACCAAAAATTCCAAAAGTCGGTTTTATCCTTAAAAGGTTCCCTCCTGTGCGTTTCTTTTCTCAGATGTCAGTGATCTGGCAATTAGCAAGAAGGCCCAACAGACCAAGGTTTGCCATGAATGCAAGAGCTGGCAGTACCCTCTCCAAGTAAGTGATCAGGCAATAGAAAAGCATCAAAATGTGTAGTTATAAATCCTATGGCCTCTTTGGAGAGGCAAAGAGACCACTGTAGGAAATACAGAAGGACGAAGGGAGATGTTTAGCTTCACATTTTGCAGAATCCAGAGTAGAATATCCGTTCTCACCGCACCTTCCTCAGTATTAGACCACCTTCTTCTTAAATGAGTCCAGCTGAAGTGGAGAGACAACACTTTATGTATTCAAAAAGCAATAGGTATTTGGAGTTTTGTTTTTAATAGATCTGAAAGTGCTAAAGCATTTTACTAGAACACCATCAAGTAGTTCAGCCACCAAATGCATCTCAAATCCAAGCTCACCTAGAGTTTTTGGAGCCCTTCTTCCCTGAAGGCAACTTTGACAACACAGGAAAACACTGTGTCACTGCTCTCTTGAGCTGTGTTTGGGACAATGAGAAACAGAAGGCTTGAAAACTTCCTTTGCTTCATCCAGAATCACATAAGACAGGTCATAGTTTTGCCCGTTCTCTATAACTCAGCTTTTTTAGTTTGTGGGCGTGTAAAGAAAAGAGAAGGAGGACAAGGCTGGAGGGAAGAAGCCTTCAAGATAAGGAAGAAAGAGCATTTTCCTCCATAAAAGTATATTCTGATTCTCATCAAATTACTGTTCACACTGCTTTAACTCACTATATTTGTACTGTAGTTTGGGGACAACTGGCATTGGTTTATAGAAATATTTTAATATTTTGTTTGATTTGGCAGCTTTGAACGTGACTACGAATGTGCAAACCACGTAGGTGCATTTGTTAGCCTATCAGTTGCTGAAGTTACTTTCAAATATAGATATCTTCTCCCTAATAAAGCCCTATCTGAGAAAGATGCTGAATGAAATTCAGCCTTGGCATGCCAACTGGAGTTACACCAGTGCTGAAATGAGCACCTTGAGTTGTGGATATCGATAACATTTAGCTGTTCTCTGAGGGGCTTTCCATACCACGATGGGTAAGTGGACAGCATAGTTTAAAAGGAACAACAAATCCTACTCCTTCCACACTACAAGCGTGGATTTCTTGTGGGTCCCTATATGCTTACTGAATTTGGTGGGCCCTTCCCCACTGCAGCTTTAAAGATATAGTCAAATATTTTCCTAATTGAATGGTGTGCTCATTAGATGCAGTCTGTCTTGCAGCCTATCTTTCCTACAAGCAAATTTTTGTTGATCTCAGGAACTGCTCTCTATGGTGGTTGTGGATGGCGAAAACAGACATGTTGCTTGCTCACTGAGTAATACAAATTCTTCTCTTTTTTAAGCAAGTGGATATGTAAAAATTTTCTCAATTGGCCTCTTAGGAGTTTTTGTCTCAATCCAATGTTAAGGCTAGCTGTTGTACTTGCTAATTCTCATGGCAAAATCTCATTTGTTCCACAAGACTCTTTTTTTCATGTTTTACATGTGTTCTCCAGTGGGAATTCTATCACCCTTTGATTTAATTCTTCCAGATGTTTCATGCATCCTATTATGAGCCTCTTCAAAGAAGGAGTAGTCACTGGCCTAGAAAGCGGTTGCATTTCCATTGTTCCTGGGAAGGTAATAATTTTATGCTAGGAAACAGGAGCAAAAAAGCGTATGGGTAGTTGAACATATATGTGTCCATATGTATATATATAAATCAGTAATAAAGAACTCCCTAAAATCTTGTCAGTTAAACCTGATGGAAATATACTACATTTGAGCAGTAAATACATACATAAAAAATACATTCTGACTGAAGGTAACAGTATCCTTGGGAATCAAAGATTTAGGGCTTTTAACTTCTCCCCTTTCCACATAATGATTTGCTTTGTGCTTATAAAGGAGTGTTGTTACAAAGAGGGGTAGTTTATTGCACCTGAAAGCCATAATGTCCTCATGAAAGACTGTAACAAAATAGACATTTGTAGAACAGATTTTAAATTTCAGGATTTAAAGTGTTGTTTGGTTTCAAATAAGAAAAGTCCAGAGCATAACTAAACCTCTGTGCTCACTCAGGCCTTAAAGATCACACATACAGTAATCAATTTGTGAATGTTTCTAGACTGGCTATTTGTATCACTTACTGTCAGCATATTCACTGCTCATGTCATTCCTCTCCTACCACAATGCTTTTCCATCATTGCTGTATGACTATTATTTGGGGATCATTACCTTTTTCTAATTCATTCATGACCTCTAGGTTTGGGAGGGAAGGTTAATTAGCAACTTTTTCAAGGAATTTTTTACATCATATTGTGCTTTTGCTGTTCTTTCAAATTGAAATCACAGCTTCATTTCTCCCCCTAAATGTTTATGAGTACATCCAGCTAATCCGCCTCGTAATTCACTGGCCCACACAGGCTGAAATTATTGGGCTATTTATTAATTATTTTCAGGAGCCTCTTCAGTTTAAGCTACTCTTCCGCTCTGGAAGCCTGGAAAGGCACAAACGTTCTCAGCAAACTCCAAAATTACTGCTCAAATTACATGTCATTACAAACAGTCTGAAAATTGCAACAATCTGAAAATAACCTTTTTCTTCTTCTTTGGCCTTAAAAAAGCCAAGCAGGGTAGATATTTGATATAAGTTCTATTACCCAGTCCTTTACCTTTCCAGTTTCAGCAATATATTTCCAATAATACTGTTTCCAGAGCATAACAGGGCAGATTTTGCTGTCTTAGAGTTTCATCAGTAAATCTGTTGAAATTCTACTGACTACATGGGATTAAAATTAGTCTTTAGTTCAACATTCCTCATGGTCTTACTACTCTAAAAGCAGAAAATGCCCCTCTTCCTTTGTATACAGTACTCTGAGAAGGACAAAATGTGAATGACTGTAGAAAGGAAATGCTGGAAGTGGTGTGCCCAGCCTCCATGGTGCTATCTGCAGGCCACTGTTCCTGTCTCCTCAGATATAAGTAGGACCTACCTTTCATTTAGTAGTATAAGAAGGGCAGAAGAGCTAAGAACCAAAAATATGAATATGTCATACTAGCAAAAACTATCCTCAAGACCAAAAAATAGGTGGACGCATATTCTCTAGGCCCACACAAACTTTGTTATTTTAGTCCCACAGTTGTGTTGGAAATTGTACTTGAACACTTTGCCAAAAGTGGTTTAACTGGAATTTACTTACCTTTCTGCTAGTTTAATGTGATGAATAATGATTTTTCTGATATGACGTACATGTGCCAGGTATACACGTCCCTGTGGAAATAAAGCAGGAAGAAGAAACATTTGGATTTAACAAACTTGAAAGACCATTCCAAGAACAGCAGCTGGATACCACCTTCAGATAGCTCCATCTGAAATGATGTGCCCAGGTGCTTACAGAAACTGCACTGGCAACTCACCCTACTAATAGGTCAGCATTTTTTCACCTGTATAGATTTGAGGTGCTGAAGGTAAGATCAGAAGTTTATTTCTCCTTACAAAATATTTTGAGGCAGAAAAATTCCAAACCTGATAAAAACCTGAGTGAGTTCACATTGGGTCCCAGCAATAAGTCAAGCTTTTGCTTTGACAATTATTGACTTGGATACAGGAAGAGACGATTGAATCCTTGCATGTGTAACTGCGGCAGTTAGATTGTTATGGTTTATTAGGTTCAGAAAAACAGCTAGATCACAATCTGTAATTACTTACGCGTGCCAATAGGGACCTCTTTGGTCTCCAAGATTAGAACATAACGCAGCCCAGTGGCTACAGGTGGGACTAAAATGACTTTTTAAATGCATAATTAGTCCCTAAGCAAAATAAGAAATATAGTCTTTGTCACTTGAGGCCTTTTAGCTGAACATCTTTCTTTTTCAGTCACAAGTTACTGGTTTATAATGTCCACTAACTTGGGTGCTGATCTAATCATAAATAAGAGTTACACAAGGGAGAGAAATTCTGTAACAGAAGAGAATGAAATTCTGTGGTCTGGAAGGAGCTGCCAATTAGGCTGAGTTAACATATTAGTCCTTTCTGAACTTGAAATTTATGGATACAACCCATATTCCCACTGACTTTTCTAAACTCAAATTTTACACCTTGAGTCTATAAAAATACATCTTATACTTACTGTTTGTGTGTGTGTATATATGCGTATACCTCTCTTATTTAGGGAGGGGTAATATATTAGAGCAAGTAATTTCACTTTTCAGTCCACATTTTTTTATAATGAGTAATCTCTATTCCAAAATGTAAATATTGCCATCTTAGTAGGTAGTGGTGTTGTAACTATGATGATCTAAGGGAAATATTTGGGCACAATCTGTAATTAATTCTCCTTACTGACCTTGTTTCACATTCATCCTTCACTTTTTGCAGCTAATAATGCTTCTGTTATTTAGCTCATAGGAAACTAATGTGATATACCTTAAAGTTATGTTATGGTTTGTTATCAAATACCAAATATTCCATCTTAAGGCAATAGGTGCTTATTTCCTTTATTTCCTTCCTTATTTTCCTCTCTTTTAAAGTGAGAGTCACTTTCCCCAGAACTCCAGTATCTCTGAATGATCTGAAATACTATTACTTATAACTTAGCCATGTCCATGTGGGACCCCACATGGACCCATGAGGGTCCAAATGTATCAGGGTTCCATTTTGCCAGAGGAGAGAGGTTTTTTGCAATGGGAATGACAGACTAAATATTGAGTAGGTATAACAAGCACTGGTAAGGCAAGAGGGGAGGGAGGATTACCTAGGGGGAGAATGTTCCCAGGAAGAAAAGAAAAGAATCGTATCCATTGCATAAATGGATGATTTCTTTCTTGGGAAGAACATGCAAATTAGTAGCAGTGTTTCCCAGTCATCACCTGCCCGGTGTGTACTCAAGCCAGTGACTCCATCTTGCTCTTCTGTCTCAGCAGAGATTTCACTCTGGCTCAGCAAGAAACAGGATGACCCAGTGTGAAATGAGCGGGGGGTAAAGTGAGTGACACCACGATTCAGCAGTAATTCTGCGTTTCCTTGATTTTGTCAGTTTAAAGCTGACCTCTTAACATTAATGTAGATTTTGTCATTTATTTTTTATGCCTGGTGTATCTACCTTAATACAGGGACAACAGTTCATGCTGAGTGTTTTATACATAATTTATATCCAATGCTAAAACCCTTTGTACTGTTTTAAGGGGTTATAAATTCACTGCAGCCTAGCGGATGCGTTAATGCAAAACTCCTGGCCTACGCATTTTACTTGATGTGAATTGCCTATGATTTTCCACCCTAGACATTTTGCCAGCAATATATACGAAAAGAGTTACAGAACGTATCCATAAACAATAATAAAGGCCTCCTTCCTGGGAATATTCACTTCTTTAATAGTAATTATGCACCAAAGTTTGGATCAGATATTTATTGTTTTATTATCCACGAAGCAGTGCTATTTCCAGGACTTGTACAACATCCAAGGTTGTGGTTGTAGAGAAGTGTAACAACACTATATCAAATTTTATTGTGCTCTGTCATATCAAGTTAACAACATATTGAGAGTTCTGTTATATTTTGCCTAGTTTATTTACACTTTAGCTAATTGAGATTAACCTGTCATTATGATTCAAAAAGTCATCATAATAATATTCCATTGGATTCTGTGAAAGTAGTACTATAAAATACATGTACTTCATCATCACCACTGTATTTATGGCCTTCCTACCTTTGCATAATGATATTAGTGATTAAGATGTTTTCTAGACATGAAAATCATAGTCCTTTCCCACAAGAACCTCTACTTTTGGGAGGATTATTCTACAGACTCTATAGAATAATACCCTTAAAGTATTATGTGATATAATGAAATAAGAAAAGAAACAAAAGGTTGTGCAGAGCCAAGACAGAGCAGTGCCCCCAGTCCACAGGAGTTACAGTTGCAACAGCTGTTCTAGAGCAGGAGTTGGCACACGTTTACATGGGGATGTTGAAAAATATCATTACTGTCAAAGGACTGACATTAAAACAAAGAAGACACATGGCTGGACCTTTGTCTGGGACCCATCAGTATAACGATGCTTTGTATGTGTACAAACACAGTTCATCAGTCACCCAGATACTTCTTTCTTTTGTCAGAAAGTCAGTTCTCTGGGTCTTCTGTGAAGGAGCCCCATTGTGGCTGAGGGTTCCTAAGGAAGAATTTTCCATGTGGAGACGGTCACTTTGCAGACCTACCACGAAGGTAGGGAGGTGAGGTGGTGGATACCCAACGTAGTCTGGGATCACAACACTAAAAGATGTGGGAGACAAAGCTGAGTTGTGTGCAGCTGTTTTGGTCACGTTAAGAATCTCCTCTTGCAACAGAAGCTGGGGTAGACCTCCTGCTGCTTCAACTTCTGCAGTAGCTAGATATTTGCGGATCGGAGCACTGTCATCAAATCTTTGTGGCTACCAGTTTCCCCTTCTTCCAAGAGCTGCTTGATACTGCGTGGGATCACAGCCTATCTGGGTCCATAGAGATTGCTTGCTTACCATCAAAAACTCCTCCTCCTCAGGGACAGACCAGGGCACCCGTTCTGTACCGCAGAGCCAGCTCTCTTCTCCTGGAAAGGGACAAATAATGTATCCAAGAAAACTGCGAGGGAAATTTGGGAAGCCAGAGCACCACTACTGATGTTATAGTTTCTCATGAAAGGCTGCAAGGGATCTTTAAGGCTGAAAATAAGCTGTCAGAGCTTCAGTTTTACACTCAAATAAAGTAAAACAAAAACAAAATGAAAAAAGGATTTCCTTATGGACACAGCTTCTCCTGAAACCACACGGGAGCTTTGATCAAACACAGAGTCTAGAAAAAGTATTATGTACAACATTCCCAGTAGGCCCCAAACTTTGCCTGGCAGCCTGTCATCCAGGTGCTCGCCAAACCAGACACCTTTATTTCATTCAGTCTAGCAGTCTCTCAGCCCATTGTTGAGAGTGCAGACCCTTAAGAAACATATAAATCTGCTGTGAAAGCAGTGCACAAACATGCCCAATGTTCTGCGTACTACGTCTTGTAGTGATATGTACACAGAAAACCTGTAATTCAGTGTACGATTAAAATAATAGTGCCATGTTTGCCAGATGAATTGTTTGTTTGCTTTTCTGAAGGACGGCGCATTTGTTAAGGTTGTTGTAAGCTGAGTCAAAATAGATTTCAGTAGAGTTAGATATTATTGAATTATTTGTGACTGCTTTGATTAATCACAGATGTGCTAATCAGATTTTTTCAATTTCTTATTAACTACAGTACCTTTTTTCAGGACTTGATTTTTCTTCTTTGCTGGTGATAATGTAAACCTGACCTGAAGGCTGGCTTCATTCCAGTCTTGGCAGTTTGCAGTGACTGTGCAAAGGAACAGGTAGCCTCTGGCTCTTTATTTATTTTAAAGTTTCTGTGATGATTGCGATCTGGCAGTAAGAAGACAGATCTAGGTCTCACTTTGTATGATAGTTATAACACAGGGAAATTTTGTGAAATCCCTTGAAGCTGGTAATGAAACCAGATGAAGTTCATCTATTATTACACCACACCAAGAACCAAATAAGATGAGAATCTGTCCTGTATGTTTAGGAAGAACTCCCCCGAAAATTAATTAAGACCTAGGGTTTTAAAATGTCACCAAAATGTATATATTTAAGAGATAAAAGGAAAAAATGACTTTGAGGTTACAGTCAACACTTAAGTTAATTTAAGTCAATTCCGTTTATTTTACTTACAGGCAGTGAGAGGTATCAGATTTCAACACATCACACACCTGCATCTTCAGAGTTTGTTTGCTTTCTATCCCATGACTGCATCCAGTAGACAATAGAAACAGTCAGTAAGAACACAAGATTTTCTAAGCTAAAATGAATGAAAATTCACATCTCATTTTCTAGAGTTTAAATAAACATTAGAGACCATGGGGGAAATTTGGGATATTGCAAACAGCCCATAGTTATGCCCTCAGGTTGTATAGAAACCACATTAGGTAACACTGAGGCATGATCAGTAAGTGCCAATGTTTCACCATTGGACTGCTGATGAAAGTCAAGTTGTCACCTTTAGGTTTAAGTATATTCCTAGTTTAACACGGAATTAATGAAAATTTCAACATTTGTTTTTGGAGCACAAAAACTGTCAGTAAGCACTAGTAGGTTTTCATTTCTCTTTCCTCAAAATAGCTTATATTTGAGGTTTGACCTCCTGAAGTTGGTAAAAGCACTTTGTTTTCATGAAGTTTGGAATTAGTTGGTTGAGTGCACAAGGGCTCAGACAAACAGAAGGGCAAAGCACAAAGGTTCACACTTGTGAACATCCCCACAACCAGAAAAGTGAGTGTGTGTGTGTGCACATGCAGGGGGCAGAGTGGGGGGAGCAGGCAGAAATGTTATTGGGTTTTGTTTTCATTTTGTTTCTTCTTAAAAGAGAATGAGCTCCATACTTCAGTCTGAATGTGATTCCTCAGTTCAGCTCTCAGAAGAGTTACTTAAAAATATAATGGAACTTGGATAAAAATCATAGTGTTTTCAACATGTCTTCTGACTATCTGTAATGAGCTGGGGTCTACTGGGAGGAAACTTCCCTCTATTTATGTTTCCTTTCTAACTTGAGGTTAAGAATCTAATAAATCTCTCCAAGTAGTCTCCCTTCATCTCATAGACATCTTGAACTGTATCACTGAGTCTCTGTGGCATGTAACTAGCAATTAATGACCACACGTTACAAGTGCTTCATAAAATTACCTGAATTACCAGTTGTTGCTCTTTCTGCTTCCACTGTTTTCCTTTAAAATAGTTAAAAGATGCACTGGAAAGAGTTTCCAGAAAGAGACATATTGAAGATTCCCCTGTTGCATCTTTTCTTTTTTATTTCTTTAAGGTGGGGATTTTATGAGTGTCTCCTTAGAAAGGAAAGGTTTGTTTTCTTGGCAGGAAGGGCAGGAGAGCAAGTCCTCTAACACCCATGCAGATCAGGGATCAGTAGGGCAAAGTAGCTTGAAACAACGTCCTCTGGCCTCCATGTGAAAAGCTGTCTCTCAGCCTGGACTCCTTTGACTTTTGGTACCACAGTTTCCCTCAGAGACATGCTGCCATCAGCAGCTAATGACTTGGAATAGGAGCTGCCAATTGTCTGAGAGATGCTGTTTGAGTCTTCTGCTACCTCCTGCTCTAAAATATTCCCTCACGTCCTTTCAGGCTCTTACTTTGTAGAGATGCTGTGAAAGGCATGCTACAAGCATCCAGGCAGATGGCATGTATTCAAGAGCAATCTTTCCCACATCGCCTCCTGTGATGACTATCCAGAGCTTTCCCTTTGCTCTAACTATCATATATTCATCAGTCCATGTCTATAAAGCCCAAAGAGAGAATACAATTACATAAAAATGAACTTCAAAAGTAAAATTACTTAACTTTTTTTTCTATAGGAACTTGCTATGACTTGTAATGCAAGATATTCTCATTTCCTAAAATGCAGAAGAAAGGAAAGAAGAGAAACAGTTGTGGTGGAAACATGCAGCTCATTTTTTAAAGTTTCAGTTTAAAAACAGACCAGAAAGGAAATAGTTACCTAGGATACAGTAATTTCTCAGTCTTATCACCATAGGCAAAGAGTATTGCATTGCTCTGATATTTGGGACAGTTTTGTTTGTTTTCAGATAGAGAATAGAGATGTTCAGATTTGAAGATTTTAGTTAGGTTCATTAGAAAGACAAACTTTCTAGAGTTGTGTCTACCTGTGTCTGATTTTCTGTAAAACTGAAAAATTTGAGAAACTTGTATTCTTCCGTCTCTCTGTGTCTCTCTCTTTGATTCTGTTTGTCTAATTCTGTTTATTTTATCACTATATTGTGATGAAACATGTTATGCAAGTGCAGACCTGGCTCTTTATTGCTAACTCCAGCTATTGTTACCAAGAAAACTGGTGAGTTTCCAGGTGAGAAGCAGCACCTTTCAGTGTTATGTTTTAGATACTAGATCTACTGCAAGTTTTAGTCTCTGAAAAAAATATTTTGTTGAAGATGCTCAAAATCGGAGGTTGAAGAGGACCACTTACCTAAACAGGAAATAATTATAATATTCAAGTCCAGTCAAATGACTTCAAACATCCCCAATTGAAAGCTTTGAGCTTTACGTTGGTAATAAAAAGAATGTGGTCCCTCTTTTAGCCCTCTTATTTAAGCCTGCGACTTTTATCCATGACAGAAGTGAAAAATAAAAATTCTGAACTTTTTCTCAGCCAGTGATATTCCACAGCTGCTTAGGTTTCCAGTGTTGGAAGCTAGCTGAGTGGTCATGTGGAAAGATTTACAAAAAATAAGAAGGATTAGAGCAATGGAGGATGCTAAAAATCTTCAAATATATATAGAGAAGCAACGTCCTCCTTGCCTCTAAAACTGGTTGTTTACCATTTGATTACTAGTCTTTTATTGTCATTCCTAGATGACCTAAACGTTTCAGTACTATCAGTGATGGATGATATTTTTCTGAATCTCTTTTACCTCTGCTTTGCAGTGAAGTCAGCCACTCTGTACAAAGGTTATACCCAGTTAAAACAGCCTGTTAATTATTTATGAGACAGCAAGAAGACCAATGGGACTTTCGCTTGTCCTTCTGGAGAAATAATGAGACCATTACAGTCTATTTAACACTATGAAAAACAATATCCACAGGTGACCTTTCAGAATCATTGCCAAGTTGGATTTATGGGCATCATATGCTCTCATCAAGTAAGAATATCAAAGAGAGGCTTAACGTTAAATTGGCACTTCAAATGGCAACAACGTCCTGGGGTTTGATAATAATAAACTCTCCTTGTTTTCTTTTTTTGTATTTAAGGGAGTGAATGTCTCTCACAGACCAGACCTGATAGATAGCTTTGTTTTTTTCTCAGTTCTGGGAGCCTACTGAATACTTTTGAGTATGTGCTGTGATATGACAGAAAGATAATGGCTGAGATATTGCCGTGTCTGTTAAAGTGGTCAGAATATCTGCACTTGGAGAGAAACTCCAGCATTCCTTTCCATCAGCCGCTCGGTCTTTCTATTCAATCCCTGAACCAATGCTGGGTCTTTAAAGACTGAAAGCTTTTTTAGTAGTGCTTGTGGCCTTGGTATAAAAAATTGAGTAACCTCACCACCGTCATCTTCCAGGGATAAAAAATAACTTCAAAATAAATAAAACTGAGTTTTAAATTAGTAACTACTTCAATGGAAAAATATGATTTGTCTATCCTTAACAGTAGCAGATTATACTGAAATGGGTATAATTTCACTCCTGAGTCCTAGGTGGGTTTGAAAAGAAATATACATATATCAGGCCAGTGACAATAGTAAGAATTAGTAACTTGATCTAAATGCTGTCACAAAGCAAAGTGGCAGCACATGGAATACATTCAGCTGTGAAGCTGCAGATGGAATAACAAGGAGACAGAGGCAAACTACATGTCTTTAAGTAGATGTTAAGTGGAGGGAAACTGTTCCAAGGAGCTAATTTAAAAAAGAAAGAAAGAAAGAAAGAAAAGTTGCACTAAACTAACTATAATTGATTACTTATTACATTTTTAAAATGACAGCAGTCAATGATACCCAGTTGCAAGAGGTAAACACAGTCCTTGTCTAAATGACTGCACAATTGCATGGCTACAACTTTTTCCTGTGATAAAAGAGCATGACCCGCACATGGCAGTGGCAGTAGAACTGCTAGGGAAGCCAAGCCTGACATCCAGAGAAAGCTGAGTGCAGGTAGAAGGCATCAAGGTAACAAGATATTTATTTATTTTATGTCATGAGTGCCACATTTGAACAGCAAGGGAAATTTTTTCTTCATTATATAAGAAATATTTCTTCTTTGATGTCAGGGGTCAGTTCTTCACATTGTCTCAGATTTTGAATAAGAGAAACATTAACTCTTTTGTGGAGCTCGACCTGTGGAAGCTTCCTCCCTTGTGTGTTAAACTAGCCATTTGCCTGTGCTGGAGTAGAAACTGCAGTTGTACAGTTGCAGCTGTTATTGCTCCTGCTGGCTGCTGTGCTCCCAGCTTGTTAGGAAAACATCACCTCTCCACCAGTCCTGCATCAACACCTATCTCGGCTTGTGACCAGTCCAGTTCAGCCCATCAGAAAGCCCTATAAAACCTCAGCAAGCACAAGTGTGTGCTGCTTGACACTGTAGTCACAGTGGATGTGAATTATATCTAAATAACGACAAGAAACTTGCAAAGTTTAATTGACTTCTATATGTGAATAGATTCAGCGGAAATTTTTGTCTCTTCTTCCTGTTGAGCAGTTTCAAAAGCCTACACCTTCTGAAATTGAACCCTTAGTCGGAAGGTGCTTCACAAACAAACGTTCACAACGGCCCGAGGATAAAATTATCCGATTTTGCTTTAGGGCAACAGAATCTGCATTCCTGCTAGCCTTTCGCAGTTCAGAAACTAGAATAACTACTCTGCATGTCCTCCCATAGCTCATTAGTAATAAGGAAATTGTAGGATTAAGCACATTACAATCTTCTTCCTCTACTTTTAAAATCCTTGAACTCTGTATTATGGGTTTATTTTCACTTTTTGAAATTCACAGTAAATGAGCTAGAGACTGTATACAAATCAAAATATTAAATGCTCTAATATGTCTGATCACCAATAAATCCTGAGAACAATGTTGGCTGCTTTCCAACTCAACAACATATAACCTGCATATTATCTTTTCAGTGTACTTTCAGAGCTCTATTAAACTTAAGTGTAGTTTGGCAGTCTTATACAATTCAATTTTTAAAGTAGTCGGCAGGCATTTTTGAAAAACATCATGAAGTAAAAAGACACCTATTTGTTTTTTGTCATGAGCACAACATTTGTGAACTGCTCTTAAAACCCTCCCACATTCAACCTTTCCTTAGCACTTTCTTGAAGAATCTGATACACCCTGTCAAAAGTAGAGCCAGTGTTTGAGGAATAGAATATCTGTCCAAATGGTTTCATCTGAGTTTTTACTTTTGGTATGTAGAGTACCTGCTGACAAGAAGCAGATTGCTCATTCCCTGCTGTTCAACATACAGAAGGATCAAAAATGAAGCTCTTGACTTTACCTCTGTCACTAAGATCTGGCTGCGTCTACCCATCAAGTGATCTCTTCCTTAAGTCCCCATTTATCACTTTGATATTCCACTTTGAAAGAAGCCAAGCTTTCAGGGAGCAAAAGACCCACACAGACAATCAAATTTTGTCCATTCATTTTTAAAAGTTTAAGAAAAGCCCTGATCAAAAAGTCGTCCCCCGTGCACCCTCAAATGACAGCAAAAAGTAATTTATAAGGAGACACTGAGTTTTGGAAGGAGTTCTGCTTGTTTGTTTTAGAGGGACCACCACAAAATACAAGTTCTTCAAAGGCTCCTCCAATTTCTGCCTTACTTATTCAAACCAGTGTTCCCACCAAAATAGAATGCTGTGTATTTTTGGTCTGCCAGACTTAACTTCTAAAGAACAGAGACGTGTTCTGTCCTAGTGGGAGCAGCCACCCTTTCTTCCTGACTAGCAGATACATGCTTTTGGTAATTGAATTCAGCTGTTTTCCTTTTGGCCCCTTCTTAAGCTTTTGAAGGAAACTGCTTAGAAAGAGATTTGTGCCTACTGTTAGGGATCCAGAACATGAGGGAGCTCTGGCTGCAAGGGCTACCTCTGCCTTCCAAGGACAGGTTCTGCCTGATGCATTTTAAAATTATTATAGAGAATGTGGGTGTAGTATTAGGTTAGAAATGATTTCGTTACCTATATTTTATAGTCTAAACAGTTTGCTGGTCTTTACTTTAGAAGGAGGCCTTCCTCAAGTGAGTTTGCTTTGTTATTCTCTGTGTCTTTTATGGAGATGCTGAATGCTTTTGACAGTGGGATTATGCATATGAAAGAGGCTTACATAGGCATGGCATTATCTGTATCATAAGTTTATGTTGTCAGACACCTTTTCTTTTGGCAGTGTGGCCAACTTCATAGAGGTGTCTAGCAACTAGAAGTAGGGGAGCTCTTAGTGAAAGACTTTCAGTTCTACATGATCTCTTTCATACGATCAGGCAATTATTAGACTCAAGAAATAAAGAGAGTGGCTTAAAATCATGAGGGTTTTAAAATCAGATTTTGGAGATCCATTTACTTTCTTCCTGGCTCTGTCTTTCCCTCCCTGGTTATTTTACCTTTTCCATTTAGGCCTCCAGAACTTAAGGCAAGGATAATATCTGTTCTTCCCTTTAAAATTCAAAGCTCTCACAATAAAAATGCAAATGTTGACACTTCTAAGTTTCTATTTTTTCTTAATAAGTCACCAAATACAGCCATAAAAGGAAAGGGGTAAAATGAACTTTTGAGGTTACTGTTTATTCTTTGTAATGTCACTAGTAATGATTGTAATGTTTATAATGTCACATTTAGATGAGGCTCTAATGTGGACCTCAGGCTTTCATAAGCCAACACATATTTCATCCTTGCAAATTTTATGAACCCGTGTTTAGAAGAAAAGATAGCTTTCCAACAAATATGAATGAATACAGTGTGACAGTAGGAAAGTGCAAAAATAGTATCAGGAATTAAGTCTCATAAGACTTAGTAACAATAGCAAGACTTAGACTAATAGCAGTACTGAAATTGTGTAATTCTTTAGAGATATGCCAATAGAAGCAGGACAGTGGAAGGACAGTGGAAGCACTGTAGCTTCTTAAAATGAGTCTTAAATTAAGCAGATAGTTTCATTCTCTCAGGCTACAGACAAAGGATCCAGTAGATAATGCTCAAAGCATAAGCCCAGATCAAATCTCACTGCAGCAGCAGTATACAAAAGAGCAGAGAATGAGCAGTCAGTTGCCAATGTATGGGTGATGCAAAAATCGCTCCTGAGGATTGCCTCACGTGTCCACAGCATTTTAAATAAGAAGAGCTGATATGCTTGAGATTAAATGCATCATAAGTGTGTCTGTGGTGCTCTGTGGAGTGAGATGCAATGTTTCCTGGGGCACGAAAAAAAATTATAGCTCCCTCGAAGTGACACATCACCCAGCCTAATGAATCCTGATGCCCAGAACTTCACTACACAGAGGTAGAGTTGGCTCAGGCACATCTGCATCTCGTTGTGTAGGTATTAGCTGGTATACATATGCAACATGTGGCTGTAGTCCTAAAGGAAAATTCTTCCATGGATTCTTACGCATAGTTTACTGCGTCAAAATCGGCTAGGGTGCTTGCAAGTTATTGCTGGTATAATTTTGCCCCCGCAATCTGGAAGCAAACTCTTTCATAATTTGAAAGCCAGAAAGAGTTGGGACAGCCTGTGAAGTACGAGGAGCTTTCACAGAACCTGCCCTTACACTTTTACTGACATCAGTGAGACTGCACAGTTCTAGGTGAGGGTAGATCACAGCTCTTGAATACTTATTTATGGGAGGAGAGGGAGAATCTGTGAATATAACAGCAGTGCTTGGCCTCTGCTAAACTGAATGTTCTAAATGGCTGAGAATGATGCCAAATCACAGAAGCCAGAATTTCTTGAAGGGAAATAAACATTTTTCCACTGTCTTTTTTTTTTTTTTTCCTTTTTAACAACCTTTGTGAATCTTTTGGCTGCAGCAGCAAAACTGTCTATAGGAAAAAAAAAACTACTAATTCTTTCAGTTCACACTCTGGCATAAACTTTTTAAACCTTGACTGTCTTTATTACTTTCTGAACTAAAGCGTTTCTGCTGAATGCAGTGATTTATTTATATTTTTGTTGTTTCTGTTGGCATTTTACGTTCAGACATTTTTTAAGTACTTAATATAAAATAAACTCACATGCAGATAACTTTGGAGCAGTGCAGTATTTTAAAAACCACATGTTTACAATAAAACAGTGAAAGCTTTGAAATCTAAGTTAAGCTCAGGATGAAACTAGCAAAAAAAATTGGAAATGTCTCTGTGCTGATGAGTTTGATTCTGCCTAAGTTGGGCCAAATTTTCTTCTCAACAAAAATGACTTAAATCTGGACTTGCTTCATTTAGTCGATGGAGATACTTCAGGTGTCCACTGTTCTCAAGCAAAGCAGAATCAGGACCTCTGTCCACTTTTGGTTTATGTGATGGAAAATCCCAAAATTTGAAGAAATTAGGTCACATGGATAAAATACAGCCACCTAAGACTGAAGTTTTCCATCCATTCACTCAATATATTCTCCATGCCTCTGTCCTTACTTTCTGTATGCTCTGACTCTGTATTCTTTTCCAAGTGTTTTTTGAGTGAAGAGGGGACTTTAAACGTCTCTTTCTGACTGCATGAAAAGTATGAATTAGAAAATGTACAGCACTGAGCTGATATGGAACAGCTTTTTTCCTCCTTACATTTCTGATAGATTTGTATTGTTTTTCGGAAGTGAGAAAATTACCAAAAATGATGAAGACAAAAACATCGTTTATTTGCAGCCAGATCTTTTCAGGAAAAAATAAATTGAGCTAGTGTTTCTCTGAAGATTTCATCTTGCTTTAATTATACCTTAATTATATTTTAGCAATTTAGTTTGGAAGTGGTAAAAAAAAAAAAGTTTTACAGGTACCAGCTTTAAAGATACCATACATGTTTTAAAACGCTAATAGAATAACTAGTAAAAGATGTATTTAGTGTGCAGTTCTCCTTATTTTAGTTCCTATTGTCTAGTTCATACAGATCAGAGTTAAACGACTGGAAGTTCGGCCTGTGTTTTCTGTTATGGCCACTTGAGGGAATCAGTCTGTAGCTGTGATCCATAATTTTTGTTTTTACACTAAGGGAGTAAGAAAAATTATATTTGTTGCAGAAAGTTTTCCAACTTTACTTCAGCATTAAAGACATCACAAAGCACCGGCTCAGAAATAAATTACTCTCTACATACTAAATATCCAGGAAGGGAAAGAAAATGTTGATAAATGAGAGTCCTGGGAGTTGCTAAGTGAGGTCCCTGCACACAATTTATGATCATGCACTCTTGGACTTCACAATGATTAATACAGCTAATTCTCAGTAGAATAAGAGCTGTTTTAGCCCAGGAGAGAACTGTACGTTATTGTTTATAGAAGCAGATAACATCAAAGTGGCCCACGGCTTGTGTTAAGCAAATACAGAATTCTGGGTCAGTGCAAATTAATCCTTAAGGAGTAAGAAAAAGTTCTTAATGACTGCTAGATCAGTGTGTTATCACTTTTCATACAACTGAAAATGGTAGAACTGTTAATGAGAATTACAAATGGCCCTCCTCACCACAGCATGCTGGCAGCTGTCTATTAGCATGGTCTGCATTAAGTAGTCTGACGATCTGTACATATGAAATTTGCTAATGAAGAGTAGAGGATTAGGCAATTCTATGAGATGTTTGAACCATTTCAAAATTATCTTTTTCAACAAGTGACAGTGTTTTACGCTATAATCAGCTTAACGAACCAAGACCTTTCAAACTATTATACTCTATTCATATAGTAAAGGCTTTATTTTGCAAATATATATTAACTGAATTTACCCAAGAAGTCAGTGGGGGAAAAAAAGTCTTGCTGGTTTACTAACCAGCATCTATGAACCTGTGTTTTGTCATTCAAGGACAAGGAGAGCGCACAGCTTAGCTTTGTTTGGAAGGCTACATTTCACAGACTCACAGTACCAGCAAGTTAATGAAAAATTGCCTTAGAAATATTATTGAGTACACTTAAAGTATGATTTAACTGCTGGACCACAGGAAGGTCTAGATCATAAAATTCCTTTTTTTATTTTTTCAGAGGCTGTTCAGGCTTCATTGGTAATGATTTGTGTGCTTCTGAACATACACCAACACGTTATAATTCTGTTCTAATACATCTAACGTGATCTGCGTGCCGTGTTATAGGATGGGACAGAATTGTTGACAGGAAAGGAGCGGGAATAGGTTGTAAGGATACAATGACATTGTAAGCTGTGGGCTCATGAAGTGTGTTCGTGCAATGAAAGGGCTAACGTCTCCTCAATCTCTGTTAGTAGGTCTTTGCCGGTTTACAAGTCATTATAAAATGATGTGTGTACGCATTCTGTGGGCAATTTAACTGTCCCAGTATATTCTATGGGCAATTTCTTGCCTTTTAAATTTGTTTTAGAATAACTTATCTTCTTATTTCAGGCAGGATTATTTTACTGAGAAACTTAAGCTATTTAGGCAATTATCAGGTCATCTGATCAATGGTATTCTGATATAGCTGTTGTCATTTAGCAAGACTTATAAATACATCTCAACACTTCTCAGAATATTTGGCCATGAAGGGAAACACTTTTTCAGAATGCTGTAACAGGACAAATAGTTTCCCACCTGGACGTGTAGGCTTCACTTCTACCACTTCACTTTTGGGATACATCCTTGCCTGTGGAGTCACTTACTGATGTAAGCCAAGGAGGTGAAATTCCCACACATGCATGTGGAGGGAAGATGTTTGCCTTTCATAGGACACTAGTCTTTTTTCCCCTCTATGTTGATACTCCTACATGGGAGAATTCTTAGCCCGGGGGATAGAATGAAGAAAATAAGTGAAATCACATCTTCTCTCCCTCTCTTTAGCTCTTCTCTTTTAGTTTCTTCTAAGGAAGCTAATCAGCTCCTTTTTACCATGGTAAATCAGTCACCTGACCAGGAGGGAGGTTATGTGGAGCTACAATGCTAAAAACTGCACAGCCTGCTGTCATTGTCCTACCTCTTTCTCTGCAAACACATCTGTAGGTGGCTGTCATGCCCACTGCCCCATCATTACTTAACCAAACCGTTCATATTTAAGTTTCTCTAATCCTTCCACAGAAGTCAGTCCTTCCTGCCCCTTAATCAGCATTGATGTTTCTCTCTGAACTCTCTCCAGTTTGCCTACATATTTTGATTGTAAGGTATCTGGAGCCAAACGGTGTAATGGGTACAGAACAGAACTATAGTGTAAGGGGTACACAGGAAAAAAAAACTATGTCTTTGGATTTTGAAAACTACTGTGTAGCAGAGTTAATTTATTATCTTTTTGTTTAAAAAGGCAAAATATGTAATTTTTCATTTATAGATAAACTTTTGAATTTTTCCACCTCTGCTCTCATTCCTAGAAAAGAGAGGAATGAAAAGTAACTACTGTGAGCAACTGCATGTATTTCAGTTCTATGGGATCATCTCTGCCTCTCAAAATACTGTGAACAGAGCCATTAAAATGCTCTGCAGGATTTCTTGATGCCTGGTTTGTCCAGTTCACCCTTTCTAACATCATACTAGTATTATGCAGTGCAACTGGCCATTCTGACAGCTTTCATGATGCTGAAGTTTATGGCAACTGTAAATCTATTAAGCCACAATTTGCACTTAATAAAATGAAACAGCAAGTAGTTAAATGAAAGCTCAGTCCTAAGCTGGAGAACATTTTTCAGGAAAAGTCATTGAGACTGCCTGTGCTACTGCTGCCTTCCTTTGAGAAATTCAATCGTGCTGATTGAGGAAACCTGGAGAGAGTTGGCTGTTCCTTCCTTCAGTTCATAATTGCCCCGTAGACCATTTAATCATTTGTAGATGAAACAAAGCCTGTGCTGTGGAGTACCGGAAGCAAAGGTATGCGCTTATCAAACGCTTCCGACCCACAAAGTATAGCTAGGAACTCATCTCGGTGCTTCTGAGCAGTCCTGCTGTCAAACTAAAGAGCTGAAAGCAGACTGGCCCTTCCTGTTGTCACTACGGTGGCCTTCCTGAGTGCCTTTATTTTATTACAGTAAAGTCTATACAAGCCAATTTTTCAGGAACTGAGTTCAGAGCAGAGAATGACGGTCTCTCTGCTAGAGAATGCAGGCAGGCACTGAGACACTCGCCAAGACAAGAGCTGCTTGATGCTGTCTTGACAAGAAGAGATAAGCACTGAGAGTTAAATAAGAGGAGCAAGGATTTACTGGCTCCTGTAGAACAAATTTCTGTGTCAGCTTTGAAATGACATTCTTCATATCCCCAGCTTTGTCTCTGCTCCCCACTGCTGCGTTTCTGGGTAACCAAGTGGACAGCCCTGTTTCATAGATGAATAGTCTGGTCAGAAACCGTATGCCTAGTTTCATTAACTAGAAAAAAAAAGAAAAAGCCTGGCAAGTGGAGGCACTGAGAGCTTGAAAACCCGATCCATCATACTAATTGGTTTGGAATATTAGCCTTTAGTTGAGATTTGAAATCCATTTCCTTCTGCATATAGGCAATTTGCCTAACAGCTTAGGCACTATACCTAACCACGTAAAGCTTGACATGTTGCCCTTGACTCCTAGCTCGTATTTTCTGGAATACACTGGGAGAATTCAGCATGCAAAACGGAATTACAAGAATTGGTTATTACCAGGAGGGCATCTTTAGACATGAATCTTTCCCCTTCTAGAACTGTTGTCAGGAAGAATTTTTATAAAGGCATTTTAATTCACAAAACCACTCACTGCTGACTAATGTGTGCCAATTAAGTGCAGTTCATTGAATCAACAGTTTCCTGTTACCTGTTCCTTCAGGTAGAACAGCAGCTGATACCCCTGCCCTTTCCCAGGCTTCTGTGCAGGGACCTTTCCTGCCTGAAAACAGTGGGGACACCTGTTTTCTGAGCATGGAAGGCCAGCACCTGAAATCTTAGGAATGGGCCTGCTATTGAAAAAAGGGTGCTTGATAAGGCAGCCACTGTGATAGGCAGCGGAAATTTGATGATGAAAGGAGATGCCTAATAGATTAATCTGGTGTGATTTGCCAAAACACAGGGTTTTCTGGAAGATTATCCACACTCGCAATAGGAAGCCCTTTGTTTTGTAAAAGTCCCCACTTATCATGGTATTCTTTATCTCAACAGGAAACATAATGGTTTACTTGTTTACATGCATGGCAGATATACTCAGAGCTGGGCTTAGGAACTGTGAACTCCTTTTCATTTGAAATGTTTCCAGCAGGCAGGTTATTAGCTGAGGGGGAACAAGCAGTTGGACACACATAGAATTTAAATCTGCCTTGCTTAGATTGGCAAAAATGAATGTTATTTCATCCACTGGGAAAATGTTTTACTTCCTGCTCAAATACTTTTGGAAGAAAATCACAACCTCATTTGTAGCCATCATATATGTATGTATATATTTTTTTAGAGTTAAGTGGTATGTCTACAGAACGTATTTGTTACTGTATACCGGTTATTTTCCACTAATATTAATTATTTTATTAGCTTGTCTTTACTTCTTCAATTTTACTTTGCTTACTATAAAATGTGACTGATGGCTTTACATTATTTATACTGAATGTGTGGCTGGAATCTAGCCCTTGATGTACCTTGGATAGAATGCTTTGGTTTCTGGAATTGATTTTTAAATACCTTACACATCCGGGACTGCAGAACTACCAAAGCCCTGTGTTCTTGAACTCTGAAAATAAACAAAAATTACCATGTTAAAAAACAGCTTTATTAAAGCCCTTTTTAGCAATCTTCTCTCAACAACACTTTTCATATCATACAGTATTAAGCTTGCTAGATACTCAGTGCAGATGCTGTACAAATGTGTGCACAGCAAAAATACTCATTGTATTAAAGGAGCAGAAGCATTCAAAGTACAGGAGTTTGACTGAGCTATTTTTCTGTGCTCCCAGGCAGCGGCATATTGTGTGTACCGTATAGGCTTTAAATTTACGATAGAAGCAGCTAGTTTCCGTATTAGAATAACTACTTGGTGGGGGGTCACTTCAAACAAGAGTAAAAGAAAGGGAAGACAAGTAAGCAAGCTGCTATCCCTCATGCCGCAGGATTAGTTATGTGGACCTACCTCAGCAATTCACAGCAGCCAGCACAACAGAGAGGAAGGAACAGAAATTGTAAAGGGGAAAATGGGGCTGGAAATCTGATAAACCCATCAAAAAGAATAGATCTCCAAAGAATTGTCTGTCTAGACCAGTGGACGGCTACAAATGAGAGTTAGTGGCTCATGCAAATGGATAGAATGCAATGAAAAATTACCATCGAGTAATACTTGGCACTATTTGAAGGATTTTATTTTACTTTTAGGACATATTTTATGGTTATGAAGACATTGGAAATCTACTTTGTGTTTTCTTCTTCTATATTCATAGTTTACATTTCTTATTTTACAATGTGTTCAGGCACATATTGTACTTTTTCTGTCTGCTCCAACCCTTCCTATAGTTCAAACTGCACTTAAAGCCAAGTCCTGAAGTTTGGTGTAGTCGATGCACAGCTGAAACTGAGGAGCATGGGGAAGGCCTTCAGAATTTGGTTGGAATTAGTGCAAAATCTTTTCTTTCAATCAATCTTTGCAAAGTTTCTTCTTTGAGCTCACTGGAGCTCCCGATCACACACTGTCCATACAACTCGTAAGGTGGAATCAGCAAGCAAAATCATTCCCAGGAATATGACCCAAATAATAATAATAAAAGAATAATGCCACTTTTAGTGTAGTTTCTTCTTGTTACACTAGTTTCACACAGGTATCTGTATAAAGTCACATTTTGGAAAATCACAGCATCTTCTGGCCACAATCAGTGGGACAACCTCCACAAGAAAGACCTTAGCAAAGCAAGAGTGACAGCTGTACTCTCTTAACTGTAGCAGTAGAGACAAGAAAAAAATTTCTTAAACTACTCCTTGGCACTTAGTTCAAACCTCACATTTGTTGAAACAATTACACTTCCATTGCTTTCTATATTTTTAATTTCGGCAGATGATTGAAACATTCTAGCAAAGATGAGAAGATTAAGCGTTTTAGCCCTTTAAAGTACCTTGCTTCCACTGCAAAATGAAAGCACTTGTCATTAGCATAAGTATGGTCAGTTCGTACCACTGTTTCTCACTCCCTTATCTTAAACATTCTAATATAGACTTCTGAAAGACCCTTTGATTTGGAGGGGAGAAAGGGGGCTTATTATCATTATTTCAGTGTCAGAAGCAAAAACGTCAATCCACATCCCAAATTCCTGAAGGAATGTATGCGTCTTTAAGAAAACTAAATACAATGCCACACTAAATAATTGCTGATGCACTATGAAGAAAGTGGCCTTCTGTGAGCCACACCAAAGTGTAGTGCGCTTCGAGTGAATCTACGATAGCGCTTCAGATCAGACCAGAAGTGTGTTTTTAAATAAATCTCCTGGTTGCTCCCATTTGTTATGCCGCGGTTCACAGCCTGGACTGGTGTTAGAGCACGTTAAATAAATGCCTTTGAATGAAACTGAACCAGAAGATGTGCCCCAGGACTGTACCTAATGCACTCTGACAGCTAACGGGCACTTAGTTCCCAGAACCAGGCAGGAAGCAAAAGCCCAAAGCAAAAACTCTCTGACACGCGTAGTGTGGACATCTGGTCCTCGGCACCGGCAGATTTGCTCCACTGATCTGCTCCTACTAGTCTGTACGACTTGCTACTGTAAGCATAGCTTCTGTGACCAGCACTAGTTTTGCCATATGGAAGGAAGGCTACTTGAATAAAAACACAGCTGCAGATTTCAGAGCAGATTAAAATCTTCTGGCTCAAAAAGAAACATTGTGTGCTGAATGGGTGATTTGCTAAGAGGAGGGACTTCAGTTGAAGCAGTGTCTTGGGAGATGTACGGAGAAAACCCTGAAGCTTCTGTACAGGACTGTTTGCCACACGCTGCTATTTCCCACCAGATCTGTCGCTTATCATTAAAATAGAGATTTGTGAGTATGACTAAACAAAACGAAAGGATTCTGTATTTAAAACTGGAGCCCTATTTCCTTGTGAATGTCCTTGGCAGAAAAATGCCTCTTAAAATGCAGGGAAAGAATACCAAGGGAAAGAATGACACATAGTGATAGCATAGCAATCCATGGCGCATCTCTGGATAGTGACACAAACCCTTCAGCATTTCTAATTTGCCAGTAGAGAGGGACCAGACAGGCTTTTGTGCCTGGAAGCTTGTCAGTTGTTTTTTTGTTTTATTCCTCCAGTTATGTCTAGTAAAAGATACCACTTCTCCTTACAAGTCTTGACTCGGTTGTAAACTTAGATCATCCAAGCTACAACAACAACAGGACAAGCTCCACATAGTGCAAATGTAATTTGCAGGGTCAGCATGAAACTGATCCTGGATCTTGGATGAAAAGAGTGCTATATATGTTGTGTCACATCCACAGAGCTGCCAGCACCTGCTAAGAACCTTCAACACAAACTGAAGCCAAAGTGAGTTGAGGTCACGCTTCAGGCACGCTAAAATGGATGAAGTCATTGTGTTCAGGGACCCTGGCTGAGTGCAATGGCAATGTATGTATAATGCAAAACCACAATCCTCTGCCCATCCTCTGCTACAATTGTTCTTGGGTCTGCTTTAGGTAGGATCTGCAGAAAAAGTAACCTCTTGGTTATGTGAAACAGCTACAAATTTGCTTTCTACGTTGTTAAATTAGGTACAGACTTTGTATGCATGGCATGAATTTAGCCCCTCATATTTTTCAAGGTTTTCCAGAAGATATTAAATGTACCTTAGATTCATCTTTGAAACAAAAATATGAAGGATGTGTTACAATATGTATTCGGTTTTACTAACCTCACTAATAGGTAGAGAAACATAGCAGAAATCCTTCCTGAAAATGAGGATGACATTGGCATATCAGCTCTCCAAGTCCTTCCATATTCTCCACCATTAGATCTGAGGCAACAGAACAATTATTGTTTTCATTTCTCTGAGAATTTTTAAAAGAAAATCCTGGATTTTGGGCAGCTGAAAATAGCAGCTTTTCAATTCAAACAAAAGAATTATTGTTTCTGGTCATAGCCCAAAGGATTAAATACAACATAAAAAGTAATATACTTCTGCATATGTGCTTCACTGTGTTAGTGACAAGGAAGTATATACTCTTATTTTGTCCCCTGCCTCTTCATCTGTAGATAAATTCATATCTTTTGCTTCTTTGGTCCTTCTCCATGCACCACAAGAGGGCATGCTGCGTGGCAGCCCATCTCTGTCATTTTGCTGTATGCATCCAGGAATCGACACTGCGGGAAAGGTCAGCAGATCTGTAAATTAGCATAGGCTTTGTGTAGAGATTCATCCTCTTTCACCTTAGAGGGACAGCTTCCGTTATGTAGTTTGGTGTCCAGCATACCACAGAAAGAAATACAGCTGTTTCATTTTGGAGCCAATAGACAGTTCCCATCATCAGTAACAAAAAGACTGTTGCTTTATGCTGTCTGCTTGTCCCTGCTCTGTGTTTCTCCCTTTTCTCATCCATGACCTAGCCATCCTATCCATGGCTCCTCACTCTCCATGAGACTGGATGGAATTATTTTCAATTATTCTCTAGGGAGCAGTCACCTTCCTAGTTTCAGCCTTGCAAATCTCTTCACTTAAAGCCAAATCACCACTGGCAGCAGAGAATCCCCTCTTTCTCTTTTCTCCCCTCCTGTGCTATACACACAGCAGAAGGATCTTGACTGTCTTCTGCCAGTTCAAACAAAGGCTCTCCGGGTGGAATGAGCATTCCTGTTGCCATCCTCCTCTCCCACACAAATGATGATCATTAAAAGCAATTTACAATAATATGGCTTTGGAAAATGTATATTGGAGGAGAAACTGTTGTTTTAAGAACTATGTGGAACTTTCAACCTAAAACTCAGAAAAGCACAAGCAATTTTTAGTGGTAAAATATTTAAATCTCTGCATATTTGACAGGTTATTCCATACAAATGATAATGATTTGGTGTAAGTGCCACCAGAGGGGCTACATATGAGTATATAGAGTCTAGCATGCACTAGAATAAAGCAAAGTTTATATTTAATACTTGGTAAGACACCAAGAATAGAAACATCCCCTTCATATTCTTCAGAAAGGAGAACCATATCTCCCCCTTCCTTTTTTTTTCTTTTAAATAGTGAGAAAATTGTAATGAAAGCTAGCCAGGAAATGTTGGCAATTGTGCACTGGATAGACTAAAGGGGTGAAATCTGAGAATCCTAGAGACAGCAAAGAAGGTTGTTGTCAGGAACAAAAACTTAGACTCGGTAGCCACCCTCATAGAGACGGTAAATAAAGCCATGAAAATGAATTTAGTTGCCAAGGGATGAGCACGGAGGGGAGCAGTGAAAGAGGAAAGCCCTGAGAAGACACTGAAATGCAGAGGAAGAGGAGAGGCTTTAAAAGGAGCAGAGAATATAGGAAGGAGGAAACTACGGAGCACTTCAGACGCATTAAGAAATCAGAGATAGAAGTAATTTGGTTGTCCAAAGAAGCAAGCGAACACAGGACAGTGATGGAGAAGCAGCAAGATAAATTGGCTTGGAGAAGGTGATGATAACCTCAGTGAAAGCACTCCATGAAAACTGGTGCCTGAGAAGATGTAGAAAGGGTAGCCCCTGACTTAAGGAGTGAATTGGAAATGGGAAATGATGGAGTCTTTGACGGGACCTTTCTGTCAGCTCTGCATGCAACCAGTCACCCCTGCCTCTGCCCCTCTAATCAGGGGCTCCATGAGGAACTGATTGCAGACTGCATGAGCATTGCGGAGCTGAGGGCCCTAATCATGTTCCTTCACAGAGAAATTAAATTTCTTCAGGCCTACCCTGAGGAGCAAATTAACCTTTTATTGTATTACTGTGGCTATTGATCTCATGCTGAGAGCACATTCTGAATAAGCTCCTTCTCCACTTAGAGCATTCACGTCATCCATCTGAAGGTGTCTGAGTTCAGTGCCTAAGCCAGAGATCAGAGAGAGGGGTTCCTCCAGACAGCGATTCAGAGTTCCCAGCACAAGCTTCTGTTCTTGATTGTCCTCTGGAAGTTACTTTTTCTCTCTCTGGCGTGTACAGGGAACCTGAAGAGCCCAGCCCCCAGGGAGGCAGGGAAATGGATTGCTCTACCACTGAGTGTCTCAAGCAAGCTCCAGATTTCTTATGCTGAAAAGAAAAGCTAGAGGTAAAGAGAAGCTAAAGATCCATTCCTCTGTGTCCATCAGATTTTTTTTAAATGAATTAATTTGAAATGGTGTTTATACTGAGCACAGGTAAACTTTAAATTGAGCAATGCTTAAAATATATGTGTAAAATAATAGGAAGATTTGTACAAATAACGCCTGCACTCTGCAGTGAAGAGCCTGAGCAGAAGTGTAATTTTTTTCATATAAAAAAGCTAATGTTGCATGCTTTGGCGTGGAAATACCGTAGATCCTGTTTCAATTAGATGCCTTCACTGAAAGAACCATAGCATGAACATTGAATACTACTGTTTATTGAAAGTGATAAACTATCAAAGGATTATAGTTCATAAGCATGGGACTTAATTTCTAGGAAAAATATAAGAACTACCAATATATTTTAAAAACAAGCTGTTTTGTGAGTAGCTAACACAGCCTGATCCCCTGTTTGTCTTGTATCCTCTATATGTTACTACTGTATTAACCCTATTCATCT
The DNA here is from genome assembly GCF_040807025.1 of Struthio camelus. Taxonomy (NCBI): domain Eukaryota; kingdom Metazoa; phylum Chordata; class Aves; order Struthioniformes; family Struthionidae; genus Struthio; species Struthio camelus. Next base: position 130,361,035 of record NC_090943.1, read on the forward strand.
CATGTCCCTACTTGATAATCCCATTTGGCAAGAGAAGATACAGCTTGAAGCTGGAGAGCTCTGAGTTTACAGACTAGTTGGCCAGTATGCGCTGATTGTGCATCTGGCTGTTGCCAAGCAGAAGTAAATCTGGCTTTGCCAAATGACAGCTAAGTTACCTGGAAGAACAAATATGGTCTCTGTCTTCTATCCAACCACAAATTTTCATGCAAGTTTTTGGAATTTAACTATTTTTGAGAGTTCTCCTTCTCTCTCAAATGTGGTTGAAATTGACCAGAATTTTTGTGGGGGCAGGAGAGAGGGAGAAAATAGAAAAAGAGAGAAAAAAAATTAGGGCTGAAAAAAACCGAGTTTGGATTTTTCCAGGCCTTTATCCTGAAGTATTTAAAAATATAATGTGTAAAAGAATTCCCCCTTTTTCTTTCGATGAAGATACAGAGTAGCAGACATAAATTTATTTTCATGATTCAGTATTACATTTTCATAAACATTGACAGCTGCATTTGCTTCAGCTTAGAATATGTACACTTTGAGCTCTGTATTTTTGATCTCCCAAAAGAACAGACAACAGCCTAGGGAGGTTAGAAAACTTTTCAGTGTATAGAGTATTATGGACTTAAATCCACAGCTGTGTGAGGAGCACATCGACAGAATTACATCTGTTTACATCAGCTGAGGATCTATCACTTATGTGTAGAAGTACGTTCCCCAAGACAGCTTGACTGATTTGAACTTAACGCTTGATTACGTGGTTATTTTAAGAACTCTATGATGGCCATAAGAGAACTCTTACTGTCTTCAGTAGTTTCTCTCATTTATTCTTTAGGTCCCACTAATACTATGTATTAACAAAATTAAGGTTCGTTTTTTTGGTAGCCCATGCTGTTGTCCTCAGTCTGCACATCACTAAAGTTATTTATAGTTTTGTGGGGTTAAAAAGTTTTGTTTGAAGTAACCAGACCCACAAGATTGGTCCACAGACATAGCTGACAGTATTAGGGGGCTTGAATGAAATTCAGGTCCTACACACTAATGCCAAAAACAAGATCCAGTAGGTCTACGACAATACTCACTGCTTTTGATGTCCTGATTTCATTGATGAATATAAATTGTTATTTTTAAGAGTATTATCTTTTCTTAAATTCATATTTTCACATTGATTTGGATTTTGACTTATTGCATCTTATTTACAAATCTCTGCTCTTCTATTTTCCATGCCTATCTCCATGGCGTCAGATTAAATGCTACAGAGTTTCAGGACACAGACCATGCGTAGTAGCTGAAATGAAGAAGCACCTAAAGAAGACTCTGCTGTTGTATATGCTGTAATTTACAGTTTTCATCAAGATTAACTCAGAGGAAATAGATTTATACATATAGACACATTTGTCTCTGCTTTTCTTCCTAACCCCTTCTCCTTTATTTGTTTCATTTTTTCTTTGTCTCAGCGCATCTCTTCTGCTCTTCTATTCTTGTTTCCTTAAATAATCCCACCACTTCATATGTTTAGATGTCTGCAGTGAAAAAAGTAAAAGAAAATGGGTCAACGCTGGCTTTGCAGAGAACTTTAATGAGCAACGCCCAAGGAAATTCGGCTGTAAAGTCAGTGAAGAAGCCAAAATGTTTAAATTTCCCAGGCTCCAATGCATACTAGCCTAATGTTCGTTTCATCAGGAGGAATATGGATAACTTAAAAATCTAATTACGTTGTACCTTCAGGGGTGATTTTTACTTGCTGTCACTCCAAAGCCAGCAATACGAAAGCTCAAAATATAATGTTAGTGCCCATAGTCCCTTGCTCTCATTTTTAAAAATTATGACAGTGTGTCTATCAATAGCCCAGATTTCAGGATGCCAAACTTCACTTTTCTTTTTGTTCCCACAAAAATGTGGGTGGATGCATGGGTGGGTGCTCAGATCAACTTTTTATGTATATACTGTTTCTCAGGGAACAAGTTACAGGAATCATATATATGGAAAATGAACAACGCTGTTTAAAGGGAAATAACTTTTTTGTCTGTTCTTGATTTATTATATATTCAGTTGCTTTCTGAATGTATCATATGGGCTATTGTATTCCAAATACACTTTGCAGACTTCTCTACCAACACAATAATCACTTTTATTTACATTACAATCAGACTTGAGTCATGCCTATATAGTCATCACATTTTATGTATTTGCACACAGCCTTTCTCCCCACCCTTTCCCCCAAAGCACCACATAATATGCAAGAAACATTTCATAAGTTGTGGAGTCAAGTCTGCAAAAGTTACAGAATGCCAGGATAAGGCTGCTGCTTGAGCTAAGAGGATAACTGATAACTGGAATTAGGTGGTGGTTGTCTGTGGACGTACTCTGGAGGAAGCCAGGGTACTTTTTCAGTGAATTTTAGCACTACTAACGGATAGGAGAGAAAAGTGACCGTCAGGAACACCAAGCCTCATTCCAGACTATGGAGCAAGCAAGCAAAACTCAGGGCTTGTGAGAAATGGCAAAACAGAGCAAGCTTCCATTGCCATTATGTTTTTCATAGGCATGGAGTTAAAATGACTGCAAGCAAATGCAAGGCCTAAATGTGCAGTTTAGGAGCAGGAGTTCTGCCACATGCCAGATATCCAGCACTGCAGTTCCAAAGCATGTGGAAATTACAACTGCAAGTCCTCTGTGTGAAAGACTTGGTCTCGCAAGTCTTCTGGAGATAGGCAAACAGCAGTTTTTCAGTGGTTTATAATTTGGCCAAATTAAGGTGAATTCGCAGCTGGCGGGCAAAAGGCACATCTCTCACACAAAGGCCGCTCAATCATCCATTTTCAAAATTAAATTTTCTCAGAAAAAAAGTTTGCTGATATTTTTAGCACAGCCAAAAACATTTCTTCCTCAATCTCTTTGTCAGAAACAGCATCAAGCAAGCAGAAGAACTAGTGTTACCATTTTTTTCCAAAATCTCTACTGCAGTTTGTGACTGAGGAATTAAAAGTATTGCATACTAAGCACGCTGGATTGTTGTAAGGGATCAAACGATCCTCTCTGTTGTGGTGTAATCACACTATATTGACTCATAACATTGTTCCTTCGGTCTGGAGTCTTAACTCCTTTTACCAGCTACACTGTATCCTCAAATAACAGATAACTTCATTTATAAAGATAATTTGATCTCTCATTAGATAACATCCCCTATCTTCCAGTGGCATGGAGAAGTAGCAAAAGTGAAGTTATCTGCCTCTCGGTGGAGCCCCTCTATGCTGGTGTTCAGTGGGACACACAATGGAGCCTCCCTTTTAACTGTATAGTGTGTACAGCATTCAGTAACTTATTCTTAAAAGATTTCGTAACTATTTGCCTAAGATCCTCTCCTAAATCATTCATCTCTCAGTCTCCTACAGGGCAGTTAGGCTTTTATTTCCCTTCTGCACAAAAGTGATAGAGGAGGGGCAAGAGTTTGAACTTCTGCTCTTGCTCCTACCTACTGTGCTTCACATAAATTCTCTATTCACTTGCATGAAGATTAATATACAAAAAGGGATCCTGGTGCCCTCATACCAAACCTAAGCTCCATCACTCAACCACATATTAGACAGCTCCTTAATGAAAATAACACTGTCACCTTCATAATCAGATGAGTCCAAAGTAATTTCCAGCAACACACATGTTCCCAGGTTTTATTTTTACAATCATGTTTGTTTATTTTAGAAGAGGATATTTTTTCCTCTTCTTATTGGATGGAAAAAAATGGATCAAAAGGATGAACCTCATGAAAAATATAGCATTATTTCAGGTACAGACAACATCCAAAACACTTAAATTCCATGACCCTAAAGAAACAAGCAGGAAAGAGGGAAAGGAGATACACACGGATCCTACCGCAGTACTTGGTGTGGCTGATGTGTCGGCGTTGTACATGTTATTTTTGTTAGAAAGCTCTACAGCAGCCCTATCTGATGACTTGAAAACTGTGGAAAACACATCACCCTCTCAAACACTTATCAGAGGGCCAAGTGACTTGACCCACAATTCAGCAGTATACTAAAGAGCCTGTACCATTTTGAGCACGGGTGGTTCCACTGATTTGATGCAAAGCACTAGGAATAAAAATCAAACACATAAAGATCATAGGAGTTGACAGGACATTTGAATTGAGTGAAAATTCCTCAGAGGTTGAATGCGATTGGCAGTCTCAACATTGTGACTGTTTTCAGCTCTACTAGTGGCTCACCATGCTAAAAATCCAAATGCAATGGCACCGTCGAATAATGCAATCAGGAAAAGCATCACCAGAATCTCAGGAGGAGATATCTGGCAGGAAAGTGATAAAATAAACACTTTTCCAAATACTTGTTGGCAAGGACAAGTGTTGTTATTTTCATTCAACTTTATAAAATGAAAAAGTTCATTCTAGGACCCATAATTTTGAGCTATGTTTTCTCCGTAAACCTTGCCTGTGTGAGAAGTGCCATGAACTGTGTTGATTATCATTTTAAATTGCCAACGTTTGGATTTTCTTCCACTCTGAAGTGATGCCAGAGCATACTCAGTGAATTTCGCCTGCGCTGGAAAGATTTTAGATTAAAGGCAAATATAAAGAGTTTAAGAATACAAACATCATTAAATGATAATTAATCTAAGAAAGAGCCATAATAAAAGCTCTTCTTAAGATTTTAATGTTGTGGTGAATACATTTTTTAAAAATTATCACTCTTACAGCTGATTATCTTTTTTCTGTATTCTTTAAATGTTCTGATTTAAAATTTCAAAATGCTTTCCCATGTCAATGACAATCTTAATAGAGCCCAATTAGTTCCACAAGGCACTTTCTGATGCACAAGCCTCTGGCTTGATTGCGGTGAATGGTGGGTATTTCCTGTGTTTAAGTCCACATATGGATTGAGTAAGGCAGTGGCAGAGAGACTACTGTTTTCCTTCACTACATCTTCATTTCTTTTTCACAGGCTAAGCCTTTTTTGTTTTTCCTGGCTCTGTTGTCAAAACATTGACCAGAGTTTTGGCTCATGGTATTGGAATACGAGGCCAAAACAATCCTCTGGAAACCAGTGTGGCAAAATGTATTTTAAATCCATACATTCACCATTCAACCATGTGAGTAACCACGCCCACTGACCCACTCTGTGGTTTAAAAACAACATGGGTTTGCCCCCAGAACGGTTTGATTTATTTGACAAGCTTTTTCAAGCTGGGTATATCAACATTTAAACTGTTCTGAGGCTTGGCTTCTTACGTCACATGTACAACAAGCATTAAAACACACTCTAATCATTTTCTGCTTCTATTAAACTAGACAAGGTGAATGCATTGTGCATTCTGCAGGATTTCTTTGAATGACTGTCAGTCTCTCCAAAGACAGACGGGGTACGGTGATTCTTCTCCCCATCTCCTCCTCCCCTCCCCAAACAGGCAATTAGGACCTTTTAAATATTGTTTTGTTACATTCCCTTTTTACATCATTATGATAACTACATAGATACAACTCCTGGTCCTGACGTACAAAAGCACAATGCAAAACAGTAAAAGATGACACATATTAAAGGGCTTCTTAATAAACGTAGTATAATGCACATGTATCCTGTGACACTGCAGATTCTTGTCTTGTGTTGTCAGCTTCATGAAGGGATTGTCTTTCCTCCGGGATAAGCAGGAAACTAAAATTTGTACTAGGAAAACTCCACTGTTAAACTGAAATCAGGACAAGATCGATTTTACCCATAGAGTCAGGAAAATTAAAGCGTAGAGATGGTGTATGGTAGATTAAATGATCTGTCCAAACAGAATCTAACAGTTTTAAGTACTGAGATGTAATTCCACTGAACCAGGAATTCCTGTATCATTTACTTCCTTTTTTTTTTTCATTCCTTTTTTGGATTGGGTACCACAGCACTCAGCTGGGTCTCTTTTGGTGCGTGGACACTATCTACATAACAATTACCTTCAGAAATATATGCATATACGTGCCACATAATAAGCATAAGCTTGAGGAAAGGATCTGTTTCTAGCATGAACAACCTATAAATTATCTGTGTAACATTTGAACCAAATTTAAATATCCCACCTGGATTTACTCCCAAACTGCGCAGTGGGAACCAAAAAGCAGGCCAGAAAATGCCTTTCGCCATTAAATAAAACATAAACTGCTCGGCCAAACCTGTTTCATTGTACGTGCTGCAGAAAGCTTTACAAGGCGGGGAAAAAAAGCATTTGTAAATGTAGCGACACATTTTACAGTTTCTCTTTTATCTTCCCTCGCACGCGGCTTCCCTGCTTAATTTTCACCCTGGGTAAAACCGCTCTGCGCTCAAGGCGTGGGGAAATGCGCAGGCCTTAATTGAAAGAAAAGCAAAAGCAATTAACTCGGGGGAGGGAGCCCGCCCGCCTGCTTGATTGGCGGCCGGTGATTGATGCCCCGGCTCCCCTCGGGAAGGCCCCGCGGCACCGGCCCCGCCGCCCGCGGCCGCACGTCGGGGCCCGCAGGCGGCGACTTTGGCGCTGCCGCGAGGCCCCGCGCCGCCGCGCGCCCGCGCCGCCCCGCGGACCCGCGCCGCTCCGCGCCTGCCGCCCGGCCTCCGGCCCAGGGAAACTCACGTTTGCACACAACCGCCCTGCGCCCTCGCCGGCTTTTTGTCCTCCTGGTCCCTTGAAGGTATTGCCGTCGGCCTTCGCCACGAAAACTGTAAAACCCCAACGCTGTTTTCCTAGTGGCTAAATAAAGAGTATTACCGGGGGGGGGGGGGGGGAAGGTGTAGAAGTAACATGAGGCAGCGTTTCACCAAACCCCATAAACCCGAGACCCAAGAGCCAGCGAGGGAAGGGAGGGGGAGGGGAGCAGCCCGAACGTATCAGTGCGAATAGCTTAGTTTTTACTCCCGGACACCATAACTTGTTTTACGATTAGTGATCTGTTTAAAGATTTGTCCTGGAAGTACTTGATATTGGGTTACAAAAGGTTACGTTAATTGCATTAAGCCATAATGACCCATGAAGGACTGCTAAGACTTAGAGAAAAACGGGGCTTTTTTTTTTTTTTTCCAAAAGAAAAGAAAAGAGAAAAAAGTCGCCGCGCAGCACGGTGGCGGCGCGGCCGGGGCTGCCGGGCAGCCCCGGGGAGGGAGGCGGCGCGGCGGCCCCGGCGGCCCGGCCCGGCCCGGCCCCGCCACGTCGGGAGGGCGCGTGTCAGCAGCGCAGGGCGCGCCTGGGCGCAGCCGCCTGCGTTATGGTGCGGAATTAAATGTGTCTACTAATAATCTATAGTCTCCTTCGCCAGGGCAGAGCAGACAAACAAAATTGTCATTCCAAATGAAAAGAAAACACGATTTCTTAGAAGTGTTTAGGAGGGTGCACAGCGGGGCATATTTTCTTTCTTACTGGCAAGAGTTTGTAACTGGATCCCTTAACATTACTGAGAACATGAAAACATGAAACAAAAGTATTGATCCAAGAATTCGCAGAAGAAAAGTATCCAAATACACACTGGTTTGTTTGATTTTTGTTAAGGTTACATCAGATGTTTATTGGGGAAGGTTGAAGCTCGCGATATATCCCTGGCATACACCAAACGTACATGGAGGAAAGTGTTATTTCTGTTGTTAAATTTACATTATGTTCACTTTAATTGCATCAGCTGCTAGTGAGATCTAGGAATAATGGCATTTAGGAGGGAAATAGCAATCATCTTCAGAATACTGCAGCATAATGGAGGAACCTAATTAATTTAACCTTGCAGTCTTCCATAATGGCTGCACTTTATCATTTCCACAGATGGAGCTTGAAGGAATTAACAATGTTGTTTATCCCAGCAGACATCTCTGACTGTGGTTAGCCAATGGCAGATTTCCCACTTAAAGATGCATTTCTTCACTTGAGGGAAACCAACTCGAGTACTGGCAATAGCTGTCGAAACTTGCTAGTGTTGTCTGTGTGTGGCATATTGAAAAACTCTGAGAAAACGCACAATATCGGTCTCTTTATGGTCTCATCAAGAGGCGCTGGAAAAGATAGAGTGTTTCCTTGCTTAACAGAGCCAAGACTTTTTCAATACCCCTTCAATTTCTGTTCCTTAATTTTCCCCTTCGCTATATTTTCTTTAAGATCGTATCCTGCTAATCTTTTTTCCTTCAAAAAAAAAAAAAAAAAGAGAAGTGCAGTACGTGTCTACTCCTAGATTCGCAGAATTCAACCAAATACTTTTACTAGATGATTTGCAATGTTCACAGACCTTTTATGCCTGGGAAACCTGAGTAGACTTGAGGTAAGCATTCCTACACACACAAAACACAGTAAAAGCCGGATTATTTGAACAAGATGGTTGTTTATTATTTCAGGAAATAATGCATTTCCCGCGTCATCATATTCTGTGGTGTACACGCGTGCACACGCTCAAGTCACACGTGGGTGTCAGATCAGAATCGAAAAAGGAGAAATCCGCCTCTTTGTGGATTCTGGCTGCTCGTGATACGAAACAGGGAATAAAGTAAATCGGTAAAATGCTCTGCACTCTTACCTGCATGGCTGGGATATTTAGAGAGTGTTCTTTGGCAACTGTGAGATGGATGGTTAGTTATCTCGAAAACCCGGGAGTTGAAGGGTTAGCTATAAAAGCAAATAAGAGCGTATGAGGCAAGCATATTTTCAACACAATTCTCTCTCCCTGCTGTTGTTCTTTATTAAGAGAAACGTTTGTGTGTGGCTTAAAGGCAAGGATAGTTATGTTTTCTGTTTATCGTAACAGTGCGTCTGTGTTCTGGGTGAGATCTTAAACTGTATTGCCTTTTAAAAAAATGGTATTTTCGGTTTATTGTTGCTGTTGTTCACTTGCTTTTTTGCACGCTTCTGAAAGCCAGGCAAACAGAACTGCTGTCTTTGAACTTATACATAGTTCCTGCCCCAAATGATAACTCCTTATCGTTCTTACACCCTGACACAGAAAGCATCTTTTCTGTTCTTCTTTTGTATGGAGCAGAGTGGAATGGAAAACAAGCTAGGCACGGAAGAATGGGGGCTTGCTATTAAAATTCACCTTATTTATTATAAAGCGGTGAAGGTGGATGGCAGCCTAGGGGACGCCTGGACTGCGTTTCAAGCGTGAGCTTAAGAGGGCACGTTTGCATCTGCCCTCGGCTTGCTCATCCGGCGGCAGTCTCCACGAGCGGCCCGCCCTGTCACGTTAAATATGAACGCGACGTGAAATGTTTCAGCGCGGCGTCGATCCTCTCGGTTGCGGAGTGCCCGGCTCGCTGAAGGAGAAAGCCGCCAGCCGAGAGCGCGGTGCGGCGGGAGCGCGGCCGCGGCCGGGGCCGCGCAAGGCTCCGCGCAGCGGCGGCGGCCCGGAGAGTGCCGCGGCTTTGGTGACGCGCACCGTGACGTTAACGCGGCTACAGGGGCGTCTGGCGATGCCGCTTCGCTAAACAAAGGATACCGGCTACCCGCTTCGAGCTCCTGTTCACTGGCCATCGGGAAATAAGCGTATGCATATACATACATACGTATAGATAGATATAGATATATACCCCGTGGAAAATGGAATAGAAACCGCGCTTGGCACGGACAGGAACTGGCGCATAGGAATTCAGGCTGTGAACAGCACGTAGCGGAGGTCCGGGCACGGGACGCAGCGTGAGGCGCAGTTTCGCTGTCTTTGGTGCGTGGAAACCCGTTAAACTTGCTAAAAACGTCGAAAAAAAAAAAAAAAAGAGGCGCAAACCCGTGGGTGGAGCGTGCGCCGCCCGCGTGCGCAGGGCGCGCCTGCGGAGCGGCAGCACCTGCGGGCGGTCCGGTCCGCGGCTCCCCGCGGAAAGGGCCCGGGGAAGGAGCACGTACACCCACGCCTGCTGCCGCTGAGTGCGCGCTGCTGGCCAGCTCAGCGGGAGCGCTGCCCTTCGCGCGGGTCTCCGCGGCGCGACTGCCCCGGGATTTTAAGTTTTAGCTCGTGACTTAGGCTAACACGGCTCCGGGAAGGCGCGCGAAGGCTCGTCCCCATCCTTGTGAACACGGATGGCCACAGATTGCCACTGTTAGTGACGTTACCCTGAAAAAAAAAAAAAAACACAAAACCAAACAAACCACCCTCCCTCAAATTAAAAAAGTAAACCCGAAATGTCGTTGCTAAAAAGAGGCAATACAAATCCCACTAAAAAGACCGCGTTTTGGGAGATCCCTTCTCTCCGCATCCCGGGGGGGCGGGGGGGGACTGGCGGCCGCTGGACTCCCGTCGCGGGAGGCCGGCCGGCCGTCTGGCCGCCGAGGTCCCCGCCGCCCCCGCGCCCCGCGGAGGGACGCGGGCAGGAGGAGAGGTCACCTCCTGTGCCCCGCCTCGGCTGCTCCTCCTCTCGGCGTCGGGGAAATCTGCCTGCAGATCCAGCGGGACCTTCTCTTTTACCCAGCCCCTGTTACCCCCGCTGCTGCTGCTGCTGCTGCTGGTGCCTGCGTTTAGGAGGGGAAAGGAGCCGGAGAGGGAAGATGGTGGCGGTGGTGAACTGGGCTAACCGAGCCTGGAGAGTTAAGCAGAAGCAGCTGCTTCATAATTAGGAACTGGGCTGAACTCGCTTTCCCGCCCAGCCAAGCACCGGGGGACGGTGGCTGCTGCAAAGAGGCAGCAGCGTCCTCCGCGTTATGCCTCAGCAGGCTGAAAGCCGCGGAAGCCAAACCTCCCGGCTCCTCGCAGCGGTCCCCGCAGAGGTGGCCTGAGGCTCAGAGCCAGGGGCCTGCGCACGGCCAAGGAGCTCCCTGCATCCATCCACACCGAAATCCGTTCGTGCAAACGGGCAGGGCCGGGACGCCCTGCCTTCGGCACGCCGGCGGGGTCGGCTCCGGCCAGGGCGTTATACAGGGCGCAGCCAGGCGCTGGAGCAGGCAAGGCGCAAACGATTCCCCCAGCGCTTCCCGCGGCCGCGCAACGTGGGCTCCTCCTCCGCAGGGCCAGCTCCCCGCACCAGCGCCGGCGGCAGAGGTCACGTACAGCTCCAAATCTCCTACGAAAATTAATAAAAACATACGAAATCCTAGGCAGGCCATAGCAACTGATTTTTATCTACCGTTTTACGCGCTTCATTATCCGCCTAAGCATAAAACCCCCGTGATTTAATGTAGTTTACGGAGACCACAGGCATTTTTGGCTTTGCTTAGCCTTTTCATTCTAGCGCATCCCAGAGCTAGCAGCGGGCTGACTTCTCTCAACAGTTGAGTATGTCTGGGGACTGAGATGGGAGCTAGTAAGGGAGGAAATGATTGCATGCAATGTATTTCTCTTCACGCCGCCTCAAACGTATTTGAGGAGCTCCTCAAATCCCGCGCTTGTGCATTTCCTCGGACGCTTACTCTGTCACCGTGACGTCCCAATCGACAATTTCTCTGGAAGTTGGAGATCTCCTCGACCCTCGAGCTGCCGGGCTTGGAGGTGGGGGTTTGGCTTTAATCAGCATTGTCAGAGAAATAGAATCAGGCGTGGGCTTGTTTCAGGCCATGTTTACATCAATCAGTATTTTCGTTACAATGTTGTCAACAGTTTTAATTCAAAACGTATGCTAAAGCAGCAGAAATTAAGCGGTACAAGGGAAAAAGGTTATTTGTACAAAAATGCAATTGAAGACACAGGCATGGATAAAGTGTTTTGATTGTATCAGCGGCTAGTATTTTTCCATCGCTTTATCAACAGGGTGGCTCCATACGGGGTGTGAGAGCGGTCCATAACTTTAGCGCTGCGACAGTGGCCCTACAATACAGCCGAGCAAACGGTCTTCTCCCGCATACTTCCCTGCGAGCCTAAGTTACGTGCAAACACAACTCCGCGTTTCTAGGAGGCACTTGCGGAGGCTGACGGAGGCAAGGCGAGCAAGGGGAGGCGTGCAGGCAGAGGGAGCGTTTTCAGTGCTCACCTAGCTAGCGCTCGAGGGCCGCGCTGTCCTGGTGATTTTTGAAGCCCCCTGCCCGAGGGTCCCCGAGCCGCCGCGCAGGCACACGCCTTGCGCGACCCGCCGCACGCCACGGGCTCTCTTGCAGCCCTGTGCTGAAGTCCTCGCCTCTTTGGCTGCGGGCAGAGAGGAAGGGAAGCTGGCGATGCCTTTTTAGGCTTCACACGACAGATGGTGAGGGATCCGTACGCGTGTTTGCAGGGGAAGCCGCAGCGCACCAAAGGCCGGCGGGGCGCGGGGGCCGGCCGGGGCCGGCGGCGGCACCAGGGGCCAAATTTCCGCCAGATTAAAGGCTAAGTCAACAAAGCAACGCTCCTACCTGCGCTATACTTTTTTTTTTTTTTTTGCTTTAAGTATCTGAACATGGCTCAGGCCATTTCACGGTATTTTGCGAGGCAGGCCCTAACGCAGCGGTTCACCGCGCCGCAGCGCAGCTCCGAGGCGCCCTGCGTGCTTCTCTCCGGCTCTTTTCGCTCCGTTTCAGGCATCCCCAGCTCACTTTTCACATCAAATAGGCCATTCACTTTTGATCCTTGCTGTTACATTCCAGGTTTCCCAGTGATGTTTCCTGCACACTGAACACCGCCCCCCCCCCGTCCCACTCCTCCACATTTAAATACGAACGGATTGATCTAAATTTCTGTTGAAAATGCAGTTTTGAACGTATGCACTCATTCGTCTCTCCGCAGTTGGCCTCACATTGAAATATGCCCCTCGGAGGATGGACCTAACGTTTTAGACGCCCCGGAAGAGTGCTGAGTTGTTGACTTTCTTACTTCTTGTAAAAAGTGAGCCAGAATGAGCCCTACTAAAATACTGACTAAAGCCTGTGAAGATGATTTCCATAGCTTCAAAGCTCTAACGTGGCTACGGGCTATTGCTGCGCTCAAGCACTGCAAATCGCCAAAGGGATCAGAGACAAGTTAGCTACTCGTGCTGAGCACATTACTAAACACGAGTGATTCATTCTTCCCCCGAGCAGGCTTTCTGCCCCGATCCATCTCCGAGATGTCTCTCTGGTACGTCAGAAGCCACCCGAGTGACTGATGGCTTGTGTGCAAGCAGCAGCCCAGGCAGCCTCCCCTGGGCAACGTCGAGGCGCTGCGGCAGATCCCCTCTGCGAGCCCGTGGGGGCCGAGCCCGGCTCTACCAAGAGGCGAGAATTTCACATGTGCGCCTGATTTTACAGCCCGCAGGTCTCTGCCCACCCGCCGGTCCCTCACGCCCCGCCGAGGGGGAGGAGGCGGCGGCCGCCCCCGCGGGCAGCACCGCGCCGCGTCCCTCGGCCGGGCCCGCGCGGGCTTAAGACACCGCGGGGACCCGAGCTGCGGCAGCAGTCCGGGAGGAAACGGGTCAAAATCCCGGCGGGGGCATCGTCCCGCCGACGGAGCTCGGCCTCCCGAGCCGCCAGGCAGGAGGGCGGAGAGCTGGCCCGGCCGCTCCGCACCGCTGCGCGCCGCCCTGCGCTCCCGCGAGCGGAGCGGAGCGGCCCGCGGCCGTGCCCTCGCTGCGCAGGGAACCGCGGCTCCTCGCAGGTCGGACGGGGCGGCGAGCTCTGTCCTGGCCCGCTGAACCTCCTTCTCTTCGCCTTCGCGGGTTATTCTTAGCGCCTTTGTACGCTCAGATTTGCTCATGGGATAATGTTTACTTAAAGCCCACTGTTTCGTTAACTTTCTTGACACTAAACTCAGTTTCTGGAATTTTTCCAGACGTGCGCTCAAAAAAAGGCCTGGAACAAACTCAGGCAAGGTAATCTTAAATTCCAACATTCCCCCCCCCCCAACCCCGACAGCTTCTGAGGATGTTATTCTATCATTCTAACACCATTTTCTCAACTATACTAAATGGTTTTCTTTTATGATCCTCCTGACTATAGAGAAATGACAGATAAACAAGAGTTGAATTGTAAACAAAATGATTAAATCACACAAGTCAGCCTCTCAGACTGTAAGGAGTTAAATGCAGCCACAATGTTCTAAGGAAAATGAGGAACGTTAAATATATATAAGGTCTTTGAGATTCCAAATAAGGTACCTTAGATTAAACTCCTATATTTGGTAAACTGCAGTTCCAAATTTACCATAGTTACTCTGTGCTTAACTGCTTCTGTGAATAGCCTCACAGAAAACTGATGCACAAGTCCATGTTTACACAATATGACCTTAAACAAGTGGATTGTCACTCAGAATGGCTCAGCCTTCCATTAATATCTTTGTTATGTACACAGGGTTCTAATTTCAGGCCTACTTTTGAAGAATCCCTTCTAAAATTGTATTCGTAAAGAGACTGAAGCTTAGGATACTTTTCACATACAATACTCAGTTTGAAGATCATAACGAACATCAGGAAAAACAAAGAAGCAATAAAAATGACCAGAAAGTATAGAATATAAAAGGTAATAAAATAGGACTTCATCGATAATCTAATTTATAATCTGGCTTTAGACAGTTTTTTTCATAGAGGAAACTTCTGTAAGTCCATGTATTCACGAATAGCTTTATGAGCAGTTTCACTAAAATTACAAACAGAACTGTTCATAAAACTAAATCTTAGAGAGCAATAGAGGTGAATTTACAGACAGTGAAAAAAGTGATCAGCATCCTTGGAAATGAGAGGGAGTTCTACCGTTGACTCCTGGGGGAAGTTTCTGTCTGCAGTATGGGAAGCTGTGACCCAATTACCACATCATGAAGCAGGAAGATCTTTTTCTTTGCTGGTAAATTGCTTCTTCCCTTCCCTGCCTCCCCCCCCTCCCCCCGCCCCCTCCATTTTCATCAGTTTTAGACAACTTCTTATCAAACAGGTATTCACAAACTAACAGAGTATCAGAATAAAAGCGAGCAGCAGAGCAGAGGGATCTCTCAGGAGGCATATCAAAAGGTGTATTTTCTAGATCAATAACGTGGAGGACAAGAAATATTTCAGGTATTGCAAACATAAACACTATAGAAGAAAATGGGCTCTTTGGGGAGTCAAATAAAGCATAACTAGCAATCAGAAGATGAAATGGATTCACTTTCACTTGTTACTTTTCATTGGACTACTTGTCACTTGTTTTCTCATGGGATCTTCTAGTGAAGCTGTTGTCACATGCGGCTTACAAACATGGCATTGCAGGGCCAGCTCGTACTGTGTCCTAGTAGCATCTGTCTCAAAAATGTTCCCGTGTTCCATTAGAAACCATTCCTGAAAATTCTCCCTTTGCATCTTGTCTTTTACTAGCATGGCTAAATGGGTCAAATTTTGCCTGTGGTAACATCTAGGTGTAGCTGAGGACAGCATCTAACTCTGAAACTGAAAAGCTGAGTTTTATCAGTCCTAGTTTGCACAGGTAAGTCAGGATTATATTCGTGGCAGTACTTCTGTTTATAATGTGTGTGCCAGAACAAAATCTAGCTCATTCTATCACAGCTGCGCACATTGTGCAGGGCACTAGGGGTAAAAATATATACATATGAAATATTTATGTTACTAAAGGGAACCAAAAAGACTCTGAACATAAAAGAGAACATCTACTGACTAAGAAGGTCCCATTTTTATACCCTCTTTCGCATGAAACTTCACTTAAGCAAAATATTGAATATTTTAGAAACTGAACTTATTTATGTTCAAGTTGCTTCTAGAAAGTTAAACAGCATCACGATTGAGTGCTTTTTTATTTTTTGTTTTGTTTTGTTTTGTTTTTTTGCTACTCTAGATCTGACGCCAAAGGAAAAAACATAGATAGGGCACAATCATGTCTACAGTAATGAACTCAAATCCTCAAGTTTGTAAAACCACACTGTATTCTTGAGTGATGAATTTTGTATTTGGAACACTAACTTAGTTGAAAGAAGTGTAAAGACAGCTCCCCACTGGCAAAATATCTGAGGAGGTTACAGAATGCTGTTTATTCCAGCTAGTGTCTGGAATAAATTATGTTCCAGAAATTGGCTCCTGATATTCCTATTTCAGATGAGAATTGTACAGTGTGCTAAGTCCTAACACTTCTAGCCAAACCATAGCCTTCATTAGGATTTGCCATTCATCATACCTGCCAGAAGCTCTCAGATCTGGAGAGGTGCTTGTTTTGAGGACTGAAAGAATAACAGAAGAGAAACAGTTTAGCTTGGAGCTACTGTCAGTTCTCAAAGGCATCGGTCTTCCAAATTTCAGAAGTTTGAATTGTCAGTTCTCATAAGTTTCCTTACTATCCCTACAGAAATTCATTAGATGCATAAGGAAGCCCCATATTATTTTTAGGTAACACCAGAAGTCTTATAAGCCAGTTAACATTTCAGAAGTTTCCACTGCCGATAAAGGGATAACTCCAAGAAGTGACCTGACAGCTCTTGGGAAGGAAGGGAGCATTCACAACTTGCCTTTATTCCAGTGGAAATAGCAGATGCTTGAAATTTCATGAGATTGGACTCTCACAAGTAGTATAGGTCAGTATGAATGTATGGTAATATTTTAAACATAAACTTAAACATTTTGAGCTATAAGCCTATCAACCACCTATTGTGAACGGTATTTCATGGACTTATTCAATGCCTAAATAATATAGGCTTCCCTTGATTCTCCTTACAAGATGAACAATTTGTAAAACCTGCAGCAGGGGAAAGTCAACAGAAACATTGCAAAGTGAAATCTAAGAAATTCTAAAGCACTTACCACCATAGCACCCAAGTGCTGTAGAAGTCCACCAGGGCTACAGGAGGGCAGTTCACTCTTTCACTTGGATTACTGGGCTCATGTCTCTGGTGTGACCACGGTTCTCCTCAGGTCTGTGCTTCCAGCTTTCTGAAAGGTCTATGCAATATTTTCACCTGATGTTGAGATGTCAAGTACTGTCGTAGTTTATTCTGAGGCTTCCTGCACAAAAATAAGTGCTTACCTGGAGTCTTAGATTTGCTCTGGCAAAGATCTTCCTACATACATTGGATATGTGTCGGGTTTTTGAATACTACACTACTGGCTCAAAATTAGTAAACTCCTAGGAAATCTGAATCTTTGAATTCTTACCAGACAAGATTTCTAGGTGAAAAAAAGACACAAGCTGGACATTGTGAGTAGCCTACATTTGACTTAGAAGAAAGGCCACACCACTCAATCATATGTTCAGTTAAAGATTGTGAATTTATGAAGAAAATTTTGTGCAGAGCAGAATTGAGGATGAGACGTGTCTATTCCGTGTGTCCTGGATAAAGCATATTGCCGAGATCCTCTTTTTCCTTCTTGCTTCCAGAGATTTTTCTAGATCCACATGTGGTTTTTTCCATTCATGTTCCACTGCAAGGGAGTGGGTGGACCTGTGACTTTACCATCTCTTGAGTGCGTCTTTATTATAAGCTATGGACCACAATTTTTAGAGCGCACAGATCACATTCTTCCCTCAGGTATGTGTGAGCAATTTAATCTGCCTCCATGGAATATATAAATGCCCACCTGCAGAAGCAGTATTCATCCATTATTTACTAGTATGATCCCATTGTCATGGGTCAAGGTGAGTGTGGCTACTGAATTGAATGGGAATTAAAGTGAGCTCAGTTCAATATCTTAAAATTGAGCTGAACTAGAAATAGTGTAAAGAAAAAAATCTATAAAAATCTAGTATCCAGCAAGTCAAAAGTATGGACTAATGGATTAATTTAATTTTTGAAAAAAATCTGCACTCCATCTCAGTTTGTCAATACGCTTAAGCATGGCACTGTGCTTGACATTTTAATTCCCCCTCTAATGAATTGGCAGCACTTTTACACTGGAGAAGAAACAAGTGGAGAAAAGCCATAAAATTAAAACAAAAAAAAAGGGGGGGGAGAAGATTCCAACCGATCAGGTCCTTCAGGACAAACATCTAGCTATTCTGTTGACTCAGATGGCATTGCTTGTGTAGTCCCAGTTAAGAAAGATCATAAATGCTTGTGGGAACAGAATCTAAATTTGTCTAAATGTAATTTTGCCTGTATGTTTTGTACCTTCTGAAGTGGGCATACAGGCAGACTGTGAAGAGCTGGGAAAGGAAAATAGCTGAAGATTATGTACTGAAGAAAAGAAAAAGTTCGAAATAAATGAAGGAGTTTGAAGAAGGGGCAACTGACTTACAGCACTTTCCTATTTTGCCAGTCTATGGGAGGGTGCCTTCCGGTTTAAAAAAGAAGAAAGGGAGGATGAGGCATGGACAGCAGCGTTCATATTTCTAGTACAGGTACAAAGGTCAGTGGCTGTGCTGCTTCCTTCTGGACCGACCTGTCAAATTGAACAGGACTGCATTCCCTTACTTTAGACTCACATGCCAGCGCTTCATGCAGAGTAATGGGTAAACTCCTACCTCCAGTAAATTCATACTTCCAGTATCGGCAAGCAAAAAGGGCTTTTTATCACTACTTGTATAGACCTTATACCTGAAGTACAAGAAATGAGGAATCAGACCCATGCTTTTCCTCTCTTCGTAAATAATGAGGAGGGGATGATGTGATGAGTTTGGGGGTACTCCGAGGTCCATGGGGGCCAGGTACCACATGCATAGTACGATGCGGATGCATGTCATACTCCCATCACAGCGCCACTTCTTCCAGACCCGCGTTCCCAAGCTGTCCTTGTCTCCTTGACTCATTTTTTGCTTTTCCCACCAAGGCAGGAGATGGATTTTCCAGCGCGGTCAAGGCGGCGGTGTCAGACGAGCCCTTCCCGGCCGGGGATGCTGCAGGCACCCTGCCGGCCGCCCGCCCCGCGAGCCCCCGCGCTGCGCTAGTGCTGCCGGCTCGGGCCAAAGCTGCGGGCTCTGGCGGTGCGTGGATCCGCAGCCAGCCCTTGGGCCCCGCGGGAAGCCCGCGTCCTTCAAGGCCCATCCTTCCCCTGCTCTAGAAACACCTTCCCTCTGAAAACATTAAAAAAAAAGAGAAAGAGAGAGAGGAGCGGCGGCGGGGGCAGGACAGGCCGTAGGCGCTATCGGTGCGCCCTTCGGCGCGGCAGAGGCGGCGGCGGGGGGCGGCGCGGCCGGGCAGGCGCGGTGCCGCCGCCGGGCGAGGCAGCAGCGGCAGCGGCGGCAGCGGGCGAGCCGCACCGAGCCGCGCCGAGCCGCACCGAGCCGAGCCGCGCCGGGGAAGTTTCCCCGCCGCCCTGCGAAACCCCTCCCCGCCCGGCGCGGCTCCGCGCAACTTACCGCCGGGCCGCCGGGCCCGCGCCGCCGCCCCGGGGGAGGCCCCGCGGAGTAAGTGCGCTCCGCTCCGCGCCGCGCTGCGGGGCCGGCGCTGCCCGCCCCCCCGGTGCTGGTGCCGGTGCGGGCTGCGCGGAGAGGCTGTGCCGCCCGCGGACACGTGGGTGCCACGGCGCGAGCGGGGGGGGGGGGGGGGCGCCGGCCCTGCGCCGCCGAGGGGTGCCGCGGCGGGAGGCTGCGCGGGTGCGCAACGGCGGGGAGGGGCGAAGCTGCTGGGGAGCTGGCTGGGGCCGGGCGGTGCGGTGCGGTGCAGGGGACCCCTCCGCGCCCGGGCTGGGCAGCGCGGCGGCCCGCGGGTGCGGCCGGGGACTGCTGCGCGGGCGCCTCGGCTCCGCCGGACGTGCTTTTTTGTGGCAAAGGGCGAAAATCTATTGCCGCTCGGCTGCGACGAGCGTATTTCTCCGCCCTCGCTCCCCTGGGGAGGGGGCCCGGCGGCTCCGCGCGTGGGAGCGGTGCGGGGGCACGGCGGGGCAGCCCCTCGGGCGCCCGGCGCGGCCCCTGGCCGGCAGCGCCGTCCTGGCCGCCTAGCCCCGGCCGCAGGGGGTCCCGGGCAGGGGGGCAAATCCCCGGGGGCTTGCTACGGCTCGCCCGCCCCGCCGGCCCCGTCCCCGTGTGCAGCGCCGAGCCCTGAGAGCGGCAGGGAGGCAGCCGCAGGTGTCCCTCTCGCCAGCGCACCTTCTGCGTTGCCTTCCTGGGCCCCTCGTTACTTGGAAGGCTTGTTGGATGTGACTCGCTGGGAGATGATTTATGTCTGCTTTGCTGCTCTTAGAGTCAAGAAAGATTATTTTTTCCTTCCCGTTCTTTAAAATTGTAATGAAAAAGGCTGTATTTATATCACGGAGTCAAAGATCAGAGCTTTCTTCAGTTATTAAAATATAGCATTAGGCTTTTTTTTTTTTCTTTTAGGCTCTGCGGAACATAGTGTTACAATTAAATTTCAAAGAGAAGAGTAGTTCACATTGACTTTCTTAAAGTAGCAAGTCTCTGTCGTGGTTATGTATGCTCTAGCAAAGTGCTATATGAATAGCAGCACTGGACAGTAGCTGCATTTGAAGACTCACACTTTCCATAGTCATTTTAAATAAAAATATGGTTATAAGGAGAGGAGTCAGGCATTCAGTGCTGTGAGCAGTGTGATTCCCTCTTTAAACAGAGAATGTGGAGTATGGAAAGTCCCTATGAAACCGTTTCCAGATTAGTGCTGTTTGTTCTCTGCCAAGAGCTGTGCAAGCATGAACCATAACGAGTGCAGTTGTAGGATCACAGAGCAGTCATGGAGCAGGTAGTCTGTCCACACTAGAAAATAAGAGATGGATGGGCAATATGTATGGAAATGTCTGTTCCTGAGTTCAGTAACTCACAGAGATTGCTGGCATATCTTGTAAAGGCTAGTCTGGATACCCCCCAAACCTTTATCCTAGGCTGCAAGCATCTTTTTCTACCATAGAGTTCAGTTTAAGGTAAGCTGCAACTATCTGTCCTTGAACAAACTCTTATGAATGTGTAGATTAGCCTTTATGAATGGTTCAACAATCTCGAGCTACCAGGCAGTACCCCCTTGCAGAATTTGCAATAGCACTGATAAAAATGTTTACATCCTGTCTAAGTAGAAGCTAAGCCACTGGTTCCTGATGACTGCATTACTATTTCAGGCCTGATGTTACATTTCTAATTTACTTGATTATTTGCATCTTCCCATGTTAACTGACTCATTAAAAGGGTAGGAAGAAAAAGGAAGCAAGTCACTCCGTTGTTTATGGCTCTGTCCTCCTCTTGCTGCAAATCCTGTCGCTTTTGCTCAAGGTGAGGGGTGGAGTCCTCTGGCAGGAGAATTTTAAAATCTTCAAAGGACGTTTGAACAGTTGTCCAAGTCAACTAGAAACAGGGGGCCTCCTGCATCCTGTGCATTTAGAGAATTTTAGGTTATTTTCTCTGGTTCTTTTACTCAATTACTTAATTGTAGACTCCATAAATATTATTGCTCAAAATAGCCACCATATCCTTTCCTTCTAGGCTTAGAAGGAGAGGGAAGAGTGATATAAAATTATGACATGAAATCGAATAAAGAGCCTTGGGTTTTTTCCTTCCTTCCTTTTTTACTCTTTTTGTCTTTTAATGCCTGATCTGATGTATCAAACATCATATGATTATGATTTCTCTAACGTCTAGGTACTTCTAATGCTCTTTTTCATGTTTTAACCTCTTGCCATGTGGCAACTCTTCTCACTGTCTCATAATAATCCTACTGCATAGCATGAGAAAGTATAAGGATGAATTTACCCTTGAGCACTATGAAATAGGTCACGATACTCCTGTCTCACAAAGGAGAAGGCCCAGGAGATTTGTCCAAGACCACAGAGTGACTTTGTGACAAGTGGCTACTGGGGGAGGCACGTGAAAGGGTTAGAGCCAGGGGAACAACGCTGGCCTTTCTGCAAAGGGGAGGCCAGTGGGGTGGGGTGGCTGCACGGGTGGCCGAGGCCAGCGCCCGGAGCCTGCTGAGGGCGCTCGCCATGCTGGGAGTCCCACAAAATCACTGATGGGAGCTCCCGTCCTGTGTGGCCATGCTCCGTTTTTGCAGCTATCCTCATCGTGAAGTGCTCTCTCCAAAAGTTCTTTTTTATTTATAAGAATGGAAATTGTGTGTAAAGTCCTTAAGGAGGCCACAGCTGGGTATTTAAAGGCTTCTCCGACTCGTAAGTTGTTTCTCTGTCCTTACTATGCTGTTTCCATAGCAAGTCACACCTACTGCCACTTTAGGCATTTGGCCTAACTCCTGAAATTTCTGACTTAAATTTCTCAAGTCAATGACTTGACACTTTCTTATTTGAATGTTGAAGGGGACTGCATGATTTTGTGTGAGTAAGGACTTTTTTTTAAGCTTCTAGGTTATGCAATTTGCAAAGGAGAAAGAAACATTATCCTCAGAATGTACATACAGTATGTTTTTTACTTTCTCCTTTATTATGAATTATTACTTTAATAATTGTTATAGCATCATCTGAAAAAAACATAATTTATTTTTATAATAGATTGTAAAAATAATATTGCATTATTTATTTAATTATTTATTGTCTATTCTGTTTTTCGTACTTAGTATATTACTGTAGCCAGTATTATATAACAATAACAGCTTTATCTTGAGCTGTAATGGTGAAAAAGGTTGGAAGAGCATTAAGCAAACTTGTAAGAAATATTGGTGTTGCTACAGGACAGGTTGATTTAACAGCTTAAATAATTTTGTCTTTTGCCCTTGTGCATTTTATTTTTTCATACACACACACATGCACACACACACACACACACACACACTGTTTTTTTCTCATTTATCAACAGGTTTAAAACATGGAGAGCTGCAACTAAACACTGCTGTTTGCTAACCAAGAACATATAATATACATCTATGTAGTTATGTAAGCAGAGCATATTTATCCAGGTTCCTAATCCTTAAGTATTCAGTTTATTATGTTAAAAATGATGAGTTACTGAATTCATTTTCATAGAAATAGTTTGGCAGAAATTGGTGGAAAAGAATGTCACCTGTCAAGCAATAAATATGACAAAGATGAACAAACCAACATTTAAAACTGCTCTTTTAGCGGTGTTTTCCAAAGAAAATGAGAGTCCCAAAAATGCTCTTTACAGTCACTTTCTTCTCCTCCTCTGTAATATTCACACCAGTTGCCCAGATTTGGCAGACAGTTATTAGTGAGGTTTTCTCTGCTTCATAAGAGCTGATGACTGGCTAGAGGAGGGAGGTTGCAGCTAGTGCACCCCCCCCCACACACTTTATGTGCTCTGGGAGGGGTAAGATTCGGGCAAGATACCCGAGCCCCTGCGTAGCCAGTGAGCACCTCTCCGGCCCTGGGCTAGGGGTGGTGGCTGTGGCCACTGCCCAGCCAGGGGGCATGGGATGAGCAGCAGCGCCATGGGTGTGGAGGACACCCTGGGGGTCTCAGGAGGGGCCCGGGGTTGCCCTCTAAGAGGCAGGAACGAGAGGAAGTAGCACAGAAACCTGAAGGAGAGCTGGCATCACTGTTAGATAAATTGAATATCATTTATGTTTTTAAATTAACCTTTGTTAGTGAATTGCTGGCATTTCCGGTCATTGGGGGTCAGACCTCCAAGGGTGTTGGGGTGACTAAAGGTGCAGCTGGGTGCTTAATGGCTGGAAACACTAACGCTTCTAGCTTCATAAAATTGCTTGCAGTATAAATAAATAAATAAATATACAGCAATGGCTATAGACGTTTAACCCAATTAAGTGCTTTTAAAAATCCCATTGGACCTCTCCTTGACAACTCTGACAGTTCAGTGCTCTAGCCCTCTCGTCTTCTCAGGCTTAATAGTGTTCATTCTCTTTT
Organism: Struthio camelus; assembly: GCF_040807025.1. Taxonomy (NCBI): domain Eukaryota; kingdom Metazoa; phylum Chordata; class Aves; order Struthioniformes; family Struthionidae; genus Struthio; species Struthio camelus. The sequence goes on from NC_090943.1 coordinate 130,384,512, forward strand.
GCTTGGACTTTAATAGAGATTGAAAAAGAAAAAAAAACTGTCTTCCTTCTTTTATCTCATGGATGAGTCTAAAGAAAGAAAACAGACTTCTTGCACCTACTATCTAAACTCACACCTGCTGCAGGTAAAACAAGAACTTTTTTGCGTGATGAGAAATGGAAATATTTCTAGTTGAGTAAATGTAAATTCTGGCATTTGAGCTAGTGTAAAGATTGAAAATACAGTGCTTCTTGCAGTATGTGAATGTTGTTGCCTACCAATGAAATTTTGGTTGACCTCAAGAGTTAGAGAGCGTTTCTGCTCGCTTGGTAGGTAAATGTAAAAGCAGCATCCTTAGCCTCACTCATTGCTGTGCGAAGAAGGCCACCAATGCGCCTATTTGGCTGAATCTCGATTAGGGATTTGTTGGCTTTGGGGACTGGGACCCCGGAGCTGGCCGCGTGCAGAGCCAGCAGGGTTTGACTGGGCTCGCTGAACCAGACGTACAGAGAGCTCAGGTCCCCCTGTGTTGGCTTCCTAGAGGCGGGAGCATGGGCAGAGACGGGGCAGACAGATGCCACGACTGGTACTAGGCCATTTTGGCCTATGAGTTTTCCAGTTGAGCATTAGCTTTCCATAAGCAGGCTGACTCACATTTTCCTTAAGCCATATTATTTGCATATATTTTTCTGCTGTCTGGGACAATGTGGCTACGCCTATTGAAAATCATGCTGACAGTATTTCTTATTTCAGTGCTTTTAATAGATTAGTGGAAGCCTAGGCTTTAAAGCTGTTAAAATTTCAAACTCAAGTTTATCCAATTTATTTTTAAAAATGAATTCAAGTTAAAAACTGATTAAAATAAAACGTGATTTCAGCTAGAGCAAAATTACTTTTAATTGCTCTGTGTAAAATCTTTAAACATTTACATGTGACTTGTATTAATTATAATTAGCAAACCTGAGCTTGTTTACACTTAATTATGCAGGAGCAGTACAGTTGCTTGTTGTTAGGCCACAAACATTTATAGACTGGATATATTTTACAAACTACTTTAAAAGCCCATGTGAAATAATGAGTAATGCCTTACCTTTAATCTAAATTTATAAGAGGTGTGGAAAGGCTTCCTTGAGCACTTGGATAATTATTACTCATTAGAAACATTGTACAGAACCACACAGGTTGAAAATAAGCTTTGTTTGTAAATCATCTTTTGCATTTTCTTTCCTGAGCTAGGTAAGTATTCTAATTGCACCTAATGTTTCATAGCTCAACATTTTTCTAGTTTATAGTTCATATTATTTATTAACCATGGCACTTTGTCCCATAATCAATGTTAATCTGTGGAAGCCCTGGTCATTTTTAATTGTTTTAAATGTATGTTTGACACACAAAAAGCAAAGAATGGATGCAGTGATCAAGAACCTCACGAGAAAAGGAACTGGCTGTTACAGTCTCTTTTTGTTCTTTTTACTAGTAATACATCAAAAACTGCAGGGAAAGAAGGGATCCTCGTCACTTTTTGATAATGAGGGTCCTATGGAATGCTAAGAGCAAAGCTGTTTAATCCTTGTTTAAGGCACAGAATTCAGGCCGTAACTGGTAATTTTAATAACTTTAATTAAGTTCCCCTTATGCTTTCATATTAAAAAAATAGGCTTTATTTCCTATCCTAAACTGTTAGGGTTCTTTTTCTGCATTGAACAGTTTCAACCTACATTTCAGATACAAATAAAGTTGATCCCATTTGGTAGTTTAAACAGCAAATTAATTTTGTAAGCCATTTAAAAAAAATTCTGGCAAGCAAGTTGCCAGTATAATTTTAACAATATTGTTTTACAGTTTGACTTTCATGTGTATTTAGTCTTCAATGAAAAATATGATCTTTTGCTATGTTTGGAGAGCTCTGCTTTTGGAATAAGATTTTTGCTTTAGAATTATACATATACACATATGTCTCTCACTTCAGTCCTTCCTGGAGCTTCCTAAGCCAGGCTGCTGGTTTGGTAGCTCTTCTGGGGAGCTGCACCAGGGGATCCGGTCATCTTTGGCACTAGTTTTGACACATGATGCCCATGCTCACTAGGGCTTTGTTCCTGTTCACAGTTTAAACCATTCCTCGCCTTGGTAGGTGAGGCAAGCAACACAAAGATTTTTTTGAGACACTTTTTGAACCAGTTATGTTTCAGTTTTAGAACTTGTACAAGTAATAGCAAAATAATAGCCCCCTTTTTTCGCAGTTCTCTTCCTTTAAGTCGTTGCCTCTCCCAAGTATTCTGGGAGTTTTGGTAATTGCTTTGGCGGTCTCTTTCTCTACCTTGGGAGAAGTTTCTTTGTATTTGACCATGTCTCTTCTAATCTTAGGATTCTTTTGTGTGTGCTGAAATTCACGGTCAGCAGATTCCCATTCCTCGGTGAACATGCCATCTTCTGCAGCTGTTCCTAACAGCTCTTGTCTTTGTTCCTTTCTTCTGCTGGGAATTCTCTATTGATCTAATTCCACTTTCTTCAAATAGCTTGGTCTGAATAATCTGTTATAAATCAGGTAATTTTTCTAGATTCCTTCCACTTGAATGGAAAATATTTCAAGTTAGCAATTTAAATTAGCAAATTACTCAACCCGTTTATAAATGACTTGGAGAGTAGAGTGAATAGCAATGAGAGCACGCAGTGAAGAACTATATAAGGACCTTATGAGACAAGTCACTAGGCAATAAAATGACAGATGAAATTCTGCATGGATAAATGTAAAGCCATGGAACTCAGGCAAAATAGTTGCAGCTCTACATGGAGAGCGATGGGCCCTGAGCTGACCCTTTCTACACAGAAATGAGATCTTGGCATCAAAGATAATTGCAAGGAGATATTTGTTTCTCTTTAAAATAAAGTTTAAAGTGATCCCTCTGATAGCTAAAGATCTAGATATTTAATTTATGTTACTGATTTACAAAGGATGAAATGATTTTCGTACTGGTTCAGACATCACAGTGGGTTTAAGTGCCATGTTCTACACTGGCCTGTCCAGGACACTAGGAGTGCTTGTTCTGTATTTATGAAGGGAAGCTTACTAAAAAACCTGAAGTTTTTCAGCCCTCTTCCCTGAAAGCTTACCCCAGCCACAAATCCTGATGCTCTATGCATTTCCTGGCCGTGATATTGGAAACAAAGGTCTGTTGAGATGGACATGGGTGGTTATGGGCATGCCAGATTGGTGACCTACCTCATAGGCTGTTGTGCAGAGTATGTTACCTGCGGGCTGCACATCTACAGTAACGTTTGAAGCTTTGTTTAGATGAATGTCAGCATTCCAGCTGGTGTGTGGTATTTCCCAAGAGATGTATCTGTTAGGTCTTGCACATCTGGGCACCTATTCATCTTCCTGGAATCGCTAGGGCTCACCCAGAGGGATGGTGCCATATTGCATCTGCAGGAGATCCAGCCTGAAACGGCGGTGGTCCTCAGCCTCAGCATTGGATTTAATTGTTTATAAAGCTGCTGAAAGGTCCTTACTCAATTTTATTTTTTAAAAAATCTTTCCTCTTTCCTTTTTATTTCCTTTCCCTTTTCTTCTTTTTGGTTTTTAGCTGTTACATTTGGCAAGTTTCTTTCCTAGCATTTGGAAATAATTGTTTTCTAAATGCTACACAGGAAGTCTGCCAAATTTAACACCTTAAAAGGAAGTGGAGGGGTGGGGGGCAAGAGACCTACCTGGGAATGTAGTGGATGTAGTGATCCTTTACCAAGTGCTAAAAAGGAAACTTCTCCAGCATAACACCTAAAATCAAAACCATGAAGTTCCTTAACATTAACTATAAAGTATCACATGCTATCATCTAAATGGTAAAATAAAGGCCATTTCATTCTGTGTCATAACCCCTTTCTTTCTTGCTATACCCAATGATAAAGCATATGTGGCTGTTTTTGTTTTTGTTTTCCTAGCGAATGAGTGTGGTTTGGAGAGGTAACAGTTTTATCTAGGTGTTGTTAGAAAACCGTACCAGTTAATGAAGAAGCATGATCAGTCTGGCAAAAGTTTTTTTTTTTTAAAAAAAGAGCAAGGTGATATCCACTGATAGTATTGAAAGTGATCTCATCTTCGAGACTTTGTGATAGCATAATCAACTGGGAGGTTCTAAAACAGAGCGATTCCGCAAATGGCATGGGAATAGGCAAAAAATTCGAATCCGTTTTCTTTCAGGCATCTTTGGTGATGGAAGTAGGAAGGTAACACAAGATATTGTATTCCTGCTGTTTTTGATCATAGCATCAGCAGAGACTCACTGCAGCCGAACGTACGTTATGGTAGCCCTGAGACAGCTGAGATGCGTATGTTAGCGGCAGAGTAGGGCTCGCCCCTACACATTTACAGGGAAGTGCAAAGCTTGTGGAGAACAGCTCAGCAAGCATAAGAAATCACATTCAGCATCCTTAAATATCAGTGTCTGTAACTGCTGAGAATCAGCCATGGCAAGAATTACTTTTTGGTAATTCTTATGTTCATTGACATCTGTGCAAGAGATCACCCGTCACTGGTAACGTCCTACTTTAAGAGATTATTTCGAAGTTTCCCTGAATGTATTTAATGCCTGTTTGCCTTGTAATAGGCCACTTGTTTTTGTCAGATTTTCAGGTAGCTGCTAAGCATACGTGCGAGGAGCGGAGACGCGGGCAGCCTTTTTGCGGCCAGGAGCGTATTGGCGCTGCTGGCCCACCTCCGCAGTCCTGCTGGGGAGCGTTTGGCAACCTCGCTGTGCTGACTGCAGAGGCGAGTGTTTAGATCCATATGTGTGGAGAAAATTGCACAGCATTGGATAATATTTCAGAAAGAAGAGGATAAAATCCACAGTAAAACACTTTCTATACTTCTTTATTCTTTGTATTTTTATTCCCTTTAAAATCTTAATAGCTGTTGGAAAAGGGAGCTGCCACTTACCATGCCTGGTACAATAGTGCTTCTTTATCTGGTTGGACTCTCAACTATTACCATTAAGTATTTAGTAATAACATTTAACCAAGCAAATGACTTTGAAAGTAGTAGAGAAAAATAAAAGGGGAGATGTACTTTCATGACTTCCCTTCAATTTAGATCTTGTCTTTTTCAACAATCTGAGGTATTTTCCCTCATATTGGATGGCCTGTTTTGCATATAACAACTTCTCTGTAGTAGATACTCCAAGTAATTTAGATGTGATTTTTAATACATTAACGATTCAGGGGAATTGAATTAGTTTTTGAAAACCTTTACTAAAAGTTAAAAATAATCTGAAATGACAATTGTAATAAAAATGACTCAGTTGCTCTTAAGTTTAAAAGTTTATTTTTTAAAATGGATTACATTGTAAATCAGCTGTTCTATATTAACATCTAAGCCCTAATATTACTGCTAGCTTGGCTTTGCTGTCAGAGGTCTCTGGTATGTGCAGAGAAAGACAGGGCTTTGCCCCTGACTGTAGGGAGGGTATGTATAGGACCATTTATTAAATCTCTTTAGCTCTAATCATACATCGGTAATAACTTGGAGGGGTGTTTTGTCAAAGTAGAATATGTGATAAATGAGCTCTTTTGGTGCTGATATGTTATAGAAACCTCTCCCAGAGAGACATTGTTAGCTACAACAACTTCTGCAATTGCGGTCATTTTAATTGTAATTGGACTATGATATCAACTAAAACATATCTGCTTTTTCCGTATGGGCTTTAATACGAAATGCATTTTAAGTGTAGAAGATTACCAGTCTTGGTAAAGTTTTCTTTGTATTGGGTAAAGAGAGCGCTGCTGATCTGAAAATCTGTCAGATCATCCACATACCAGCATCAATTGACTTTTGAGTATTTTTCCATTAGGAAAGCCTCCATTTTATTCCCTCACTGAAGTGGCAGACTTTCAGCTTGTGTGGTTTTTCCATTTATTGAATTTTGCAATAAAAGACTTTTTGAAACAGATGTCAGTCATTGCTTAGGAGTGGAGTATTGTTAGAGAACTCTTTTCTTCTGTTCTTTGCAATGTATTATTTTTTAAGTAAGAGAAATCCTTCTCTTCCCCCCGCCTTAATTTTAATTGTCACTTTTAAAGCCTTGAATCATTTTCTAAACCTATAATCTAGTGTCAGAACAAATATGAGCACCAAACCCTGATTTCATAGAAATATTTCAGATTTGCCATTGTTCTCAGTAGGAGCAGGACTGGATTAGATCTCTCAATTGTAAACCAGAAAAAAGGGGGTGGATGTATTACAGAAACATGTTTCATATTAGCATCTTCCTTAGGGTGTGGAGTGGACCTGTTAACACTTTCTTAATGTTTAAATTGTATAAAAGTAGATGAATTTGTGCAAATAATTGTGTCCAATATGGATTTATTGTGCGCAGAAAAACTGGCCTTGAAGGGATTCTTTTTCCTTGTAAAAATCCCCTTCAGGTGGAAAGAATGCAGAATAAGGTTTTTGGATCCTGAAATATGCATACATGTGTTTCAGTATACAGAATTGTATTAGGACAAATTGACTATCTGCATGCCCTTTGATCCTCACCTCTAGCAGATAAGCAAAGTGCTATTCACATCTCTGTGCATTTGAGATAGAGATACTTAAAAAAAAAATTCAGATTTACATTCTTGCTACACTGTAACAGGTTGTATTTGCTGCATGTCTTTCAAAAGTCAAATCCTTTTTTCTAATGAAGATTTTAGTTGGGTTTGTTTGAATGGTATGACAGATTAATTCTAAGTTGTAAGAATGTTACAACATCGTATTCTAAGGAAAATTGTCTCTATGGGGAAACCCTATTTTGAATTGCTGTCTTGTCGGGGGCCAGAGGGGTAAGCCTTAGTTAATTCATCTCAGCACTTCCCTGTTATCTTTAACATCAAAGAACACAGTTTCCAAAGGTGAGAGAACACAAAGCGTCCCATATTTATAATTTATAGGGGCTAGAACTGTGACCTAATGTAAACTCGAAGAGATTTAGTATAATAATATCCTTAGCTTGAGGGTAACGTTCTGAAAACTTTGTGGATTTTCTCTTTTATCCTGGCTCAGTCTACAATCATATTTCTTTGTTATTATTTCCTCTTAGCATTATAGCATGATTGACATTGATAGATATCAGGAAGAAGCTGAACTTCACCAAAAAAAAGAAAAAAAAAAAAAGAAGCCTCATGTGTTGTTGGCACAGAATAATGGCTATAAGAGCTCCTGGCTGCCTTTTATTTGTCTGCTGACAGCAAGCACAACAGCGCTCTTGCTTCCTGCTTTTGGCGCATGTAAAATTGTAATATACAGCTCAACCATGTATTTATTTTAAGGATTAATTCAATTCATTGAAGATAAGTGCTCCCAACTTGTGAATACTTGTTAGTTAATGGAAAAATGCAGATGTAAAGAGCAGCTCCTAAATTCATGCCAACAAATTAATGAAGCTATGTGGTACTGTCTTTTCCACAGGTGTGTGTGTATACTAGGACTGTCTGAACCTCACTGTAACTAATAGCCCGTATATAATTTGGAAGAAGAAATCTTCAATGGAAGTCCCCCAGGGAAAAAATGGGAAGTCTGTAAGTAAACAACTTGTCAGTCCTAAGAAAAAAGTTATTGCTTTTAAAGTAGTAATTATTTTTGTTTCAACAAAGTGGCTGGAAGGTTTTAGAAAGCTACATGCGCTTTTAATGACTGGAAACAATGAATGATGAAATTAATTCAGAGGTGGAGGCTTATGCTAAAGCTACGTTGCTTAAGAAAACGTGTACAGATTTACAAATATTTATCTTCAGCGATTCACGTCACAGAATGAGGGTTGTTGCCTTCTCTAAGAAATGTTTGGCTTGCTGCATTTTATTTCGCTTTTAACTTTTTAGTCTGTTAAAGAGTTTTCATTCCGTTGGCATGTTTGAAGTTCTTTCTCTTTGCTTGTGTGAATGCACGCAAAAATTACTTCCGAGAGAAGCTGGTGCACCTCTTGGCTGCCCAATCTTTTATGCAAAAGATGGCAAAATTCATGTTTTTTAAAAAAATCTGTAGCAGCATTGGTGTTTCTTGTAAATGGCTGTTTAAAAAGTCACAATGATAACAAATTTTGAAAAGTGACTATCAGATATCCTTAATAATGTTTTAGAATAATACTTCATGCACAGTCAAATGATTAATGTATGTTATGGATTTGTTAGCTTAGTTTGTGATATCGTTCTTGGCACTCGGTGAACATCATAATGCTGTATATATGTTTTCATTCTAGATCATTTTAACAGAAGCACTGCACATTAAAATTGCCCCTTTTTAACCTGTTGTAAAAATAACTCCAAAGACTACTGTTTGCTAAAACTGGTTAGATTTATTTCCTGTATTTTTTCTAGTTTTTTTTAGTTCCTGCTTTGACAGTACTCTGTATCATCTCTCACTGTTTCCCTTGTATAATCCATTTCCCTGATGCTTGTATTAGTTTTTCACCTAGCAACAGAGTAGAAAGAAATAAGCCACCTAATAATAAGCCTTTTGTTTTGTGTTTTTTTTATACTTCTCTAGTGTCATTTTTACTGTCTGAAGCAATATGGCTTCAATCATTTTCCAATATTCATCTACTCCACCGTCTGTCTCTGTGTGTACGTTTGGGTATTTATCCATTGCTGCTACAGCAATATGTGAAAAAGACCAATTCAGCCCAGTGTAACCATGACCACTGCTTTCTCTAGCAAACTGGTGCTAAGCAGCGGTGGCTCTATTTGCAGCTGCAGTCAGAGTGCTTTCAGCACCACCCCGGCCTTGTCCTTGTTATATTCTGAATTAAGGTTTTTTTCTATGCATAAAAAAATCTTGCCCTGAAGCTGTCCGGATTTATTGTGGCTTCCACTGCCACGCTGCCTCCCCGTCCCCCCAGCGGAGCCCGTGCTTGGTGTGCTGCGGTGGGTTTGGGCCAGGGAATCGTGTTCTGGAGCTGTGGGCAGTGACAAATGTAACTGTCACTTAACATGACAGGAGCATTAAGGGAAATATTTGTTCATGGTTTGGCACTGCCAGCACTCCTGTTGGGCTTATTCATTCCATTCTTTCTTTTCACCACTTAGCCCAGAAAGCCTGTAAAACACTTCATCTGCTCAGAATTTCCCTTCGCATTACCCGAGTGGGTGGTAGTCATGGATGCTATCAGGATTATCAAAATCTAAAATTGTAACTGCTGAATAGAATGGCCCTATTGAAAAGCGCTTAGGCTTCTGTTAATGTGAGAACTGGACAGCCCAAAGGTATGTGACACAGGGGAGAATTACCACTGTAGTATTTCACTTTGATGCCAGTGTGACTTCTGATTGCCATGTCATTAGATAAGTTTAGTGCTGGTGAGTCGAATCCTGGAATCAGGCCTCTCTTTAATTCACTTCATTCCTAACTGGGCAGGCTGCTGTATTCGCAGCAATCAATAGATCAGCATGGAGATTTCTTAAAGCCAGTAGACAGAAGGCAAAATAATCTCTGAAAATAAAGAAGGCATGGACACTGTTTTTGTTTATTCTGCTCTGTGTGTGTGTATACACGAAAGAGAGGGTAAGGGATAGATTAGCACTCTACAATTACAATACACAAACTGAAAGCTGTTTGTGATTTAAGATCCCAGACACATGTACCCACTCTTGAAACCTGGTAGTAGTCCATAGGAAAAGAGGAAAACTGCACTACAAGTACCAGGTGAAAGCTGCTTTGATTTTGGAACTGGTCAGTGCAAACTGCTAATGCAGACTATACTGTGGAAGCAATTTCAAGTGCCTGTGGGTAAAGCAGGAGCTTTATTCAGCAACTGAGAATTGAAAATACGTGATGTTTTAGGAAAATAGAGCTTGAAGGACAACAAGGAAGTACCAGGAGAACATAGAGGAAAAGGAAAAAGTTGAGCAGCTAGTACTACGAGAGCTGATGAGGAGATACTTTGCCACTTTCTTTGACTAAGGTTGCTCTGCTAAATGAGAAGTAGGGTGGTCCTCCACCTGCAAATGCAGCCTGTCAGTTAACAGGCATGGGAGGATGCCATAGTAACCTCAGCAGGATAAATTCTGCTCTCTGTTATGTTCATACAGCTGAAATGAGATTTTAGCATCAAAGTAGCAGCACATCTACATCCGGAGAGATGGCACTAGTGGTACCATGATGTGTTTGGTTCGTGTTTGGTAGGAAGTGGCTTACAAGCACGTAACTAAGCACTGTGTAAACTTGGAGCGCTGCATCTGCTCCCTTCTGCCTCTTACGAGATGCCTGAGAAAGAAGCATAACACAAATCCGATGTGGGCTAGACAGAGTATAACAGTGTGTTATCCCACCTGAAAAGTCACCGATGTTCAATTTCTTTCTTTCCAAGTCCAGCCAAAAAGGCTTTGAAAAAAGCCCTTAGTTACTCTCATGGAAAGGTGGAGTATTTTCTTCATGTTTATTGTGTGTGGTCCATGCTGTGACTAATGTGTAAGACAAAGGATGACAGCAAAAGCAGAAGTTCTGAAACATTTTTCTGTAGCAAATACAGGTAGTTTGTGCCTAAATGATCAATCAGCAATTGAAAAGGAGGAGGATGGTGTTAAGGCCGTGTCTTATTGACTGGAATTACATATGTCACTTGGTGGTAGCTCTACATCTCGTGCTGTAGCTGTACCTGTTCGTCCTGTGAGCACCCGTGCAGAAACATTGCTACTGGAACATTTCAGAGTTTTTACTTTCATTTCAGTTTCAGATAACTTCTTTTTTTATGGAATGGTCAAGGAGGTAGCTGGTTTTGCTCTTTTGAGGAGAGAGGGTACTGCTGAAGTTTATATTAGAATATGTAGCAAGGTGTAATGTGTTCATTTCTTTGCCAGAAGATTTTGTTGCTTGTCTCTGATCTATCAAGGGATGTGCCCTAGGGACTTTACTGAAGGAGTGAAGCTTGTTTTTTTCTTTTTTTAATGATGTATGCACCTACTAAAGATATTGCCTTCGTGTCTTATCAGAATGAAGAAGGAGCTCTTGAATCTTTGTAAATTTGCTGTGGACTGTTTATTTATATCTCTGTATTGCTTTTTGTGGCGTGTGTGTGTTTTTTTTTTTCTTTAGCTTGGTTTACTTTGGGAATAAGGCATTCATAGACGTGCATCAGTATACACAGTGTTTCTGAAGTAACTCTTAAACTGGTCATTGATTTCAACCAAATTAGTCAGTGAAGCAGAGATCTGAAAGATAATCAAGAAATTACAAGTTCCTTTGATTTGGCTTCTTCAGCGATGGAGCTATTTCATCTCAAAGACTGTCAAAATGCAGTGCTGCTGTCCTCACTGGTCTTTCTATGGGTCTTCCTCTTTGTTTGATCAACTCTGGAGCAAACAACACCAAAGTAGTATTATTTGGCCTTTGAACTGAAATCCACAAGTCTGATGCATAGCGAAGACATTTCTATTTTGAAGTGCCATGCATAGGGCTTGTCTGTTGTATCCCATGCCGGATTTGGCCTATCCGTGCTCCAATCTCTATTTGTGGGTAAGCGTTAGTCTTCACCATCCTGAGCGGAGTTTCTGCCTGCCAGTCACTTACAGTGTGTTTCCCTGCTCTCACATAGTGGAGAAGGAAAAACACCTCTCACTTTAAATGTTCTTTGAGATTGTAATATCAGTTTGGCTACTAGAGAGATTCTAGTTGTAAGGAAAATGAAAATGGGTCACAGTCGGTCTTATGCCAAATCAGTTTCAAAAAAATTGATTTAAAATTATTGTGGCATTTGTGGTAGGCCAAATCTTTCCCAGTCCCAACTTTGACATTGACATGAATGCTTTGCAGAGCCCCAGAGTCATCAACTTGTGACCAGCAGGGTATGACAAAGCCCTAGAAACATGACAAACACTGAAATTCAGAAGATCATGGCTTGATATGCTTGAGGTGGATACACCTGTGTTAGGGGTACCCTGATAACCCTTCAAAAACTTCTGAAGAGACTCTCTAGAGGTAGGCAGGCATTTTATTTGTCTATTTTTTTAAGCTTTTTTTAATATACTCATTTACAAGATTCAGCAAAAGGCAATTTTTAGAAGTAAATGCTAACATGTTTTCAGCAGCTATTGTACCCTATTGGAATATTTCAGATGGCATTTCTTCCCCATCAGTCTCCCTTTGGGTCCTGTAACAAAATGGGGCTTAAATTAGGTAGTGATGTTAGGTTATTATTATTAAATACCTTTCATTCCTATCCTGTCCAGGTCCACATACAGCTTTGGCTTGCACTTGAAAATTCTCACTGCAAAATTGTAATGAAGAAGTATTTTCAGTAGTGAATACTTTTGATGAAGGACTTTGTCCATCTGGAAAACACAGCGAAGACTCTGAGGCCCTCAGCAGTCATAGTTATATCTAAACAGTGCGTACCCAATGAGCCAAGAAAGGAGGTGCTCATAGTCTGCTTCAGCAGTTAATCTTCTCAGATTCCCCTCGCAACCCCCCAAACCTCATCTTTTCCTCCGTGCTCTGGGCAGCCTAACTGCATACTTTGAACTGCTGGCTCCTCCCTGCTCCTGACTGGACACGGCTATCCCGCTTACCCCCGGCTGCTTGGTTCCTTGCATCAGAGAATGGCCCTTGCACCGAAAATTCACTTCACTCCTCTGCTAAACAGAAAGATGCACAGCAAGTAGCTGGTTTCAGCAAGAAAAGGGAAAAAACATCCAGCACCTGGCTGCAGCAAAATAATGAATTTTGCAGCAAACAATCTAGATTCTGTGGAATCTTGGAGAAATGCCAGGCTCCACGACCACAGAAATGCTGAGTCCATGGGGCCCTGAGCGAGATGGCTGGGGCAGTCCACATCTCTCTGTCTTTGTTTCAAGCTCTTTGCAGTCTTAGTCAGGCATCAGATTACACTCTGTTCACATTTTCAAGGTTATCTTCGCAACCAGAAGGGCTAGAAAGTTCATTTTGTTTCAAGGCGAGCCGAGATGCTGGAGCGTGGCGCTCCAGAGGAGGAGCGGATCCTGCGGCAAGCGCCACGGTGCTGGGACTGCAGCGCGGCTCGTGGCAGCCAGGCATAGCCTTCCTTTTGCAGCGCCATGTGCCGCACACCCACTTCTATTGTCTGTTTGTCACGTTAAGGTACAAAGTCTACTAGGAAAACGGGTAAAAATACACGTATTTTAGCTTCAGTTGAAAACTCATAGTGTTATCACCTTCAGCTGTGGAAATCATGCACATTTGTGCTACCTCCGTTCTTTGAAGAGTGATACGACGCTGCATGCCCTTCTGTGTTACTTTGCTATTCTGGACAAATATAGCATCCTTGATTTTGAAAAGTCGTTCAAGGCAATAAGCGGCAGGCGCCATGCAAACCTAATCTGTATCTGAGCCTCTTTAATGGCCTGCACCCTTCCCTCTCCCCTCCCCTCTCTATCTGAAATTGGTAGTATTTTGAAGATATAATGCACAAAAGTAACTTATAACACTCACTGAATGCCAAAAAGCGAATGGCCAGAGCTAGCTGATGCATCTGAATTATAAAATTTAAATGAGCTGCTGTGAGTCAGTCTATGGTAACTGGTCTATTGATCAGTAACTATCAACAGACTTTTTTTTCTTTAAAAAAAAATCTGTAGTGGAAATAGTCATGAAAATTATAAGCTGTTTGTGGACAGTTTGTAGACAGGAAAGCATACCTTATTCACTTCAAACTATTCATTCGACTGGGTTTAGAATAACACCGCATAGAAACCCTTGTTACTTAAAACCTATTTTTCATAACCCATGGCACAAATCCTGCCTTCGGCAACCGTGGCAGTGTCATCGAAAGAAGCAGTTCCAGCTACAGGTCACAGGGTTCTGCACCGGCATCAGTCTTTGCAGAATCGGAGCCCAAACATTGTATTCATAGCAGCTCTCATTTTTTGTGAATGTTTGTAATTTACTACCAGTTATACAAGAAACTAATCCCACAGCCAGTATATTTCTTTGTGTGCTTTGCACGCACATGCATCAGGGCTAACTTTATGGTCATGGCTTTAGAAGGACGGGAGCTGCAGGACAGAGGCCTAGCAGGGATTTGGTTGGGTTCAGGCAACAAGTGTCACCACTGATTTTAGATACAAGCCCTGTTTTCCTTAAAATGGTGAATCTTTGTCTTTATTACGGTGTGAAGCATTTTTAGACTGCCCTATTAAAAAAAAGGGGGGGTGGGTGGGAGGGGGTTAATTCATCTAACTGTTTCCAGCAGCTACATAGATACACTGTTCTGTGTGAAGTCTCTTCTTGAAAATTTTGATCAAGTTGTAGCTTAGCCCTGAACAGTAAAAAGCAAACTGCCAGTGAAGTTTATTTTCTTTTTTACTAAGTTTTCTGGACCATTGTTCCGCTTGAGGAGCCATGTTTGTTGGTTTTGGCTCTCAGGCTTTTCTTCCTTAAGGATAAACTCTCCTTAGGCAGTTGTACAACTATGCATTAAAAGACTGCATAGCAGTTTATTCACAGCCCAAGCTCAAGCAGAATTCAACTGTGTGACTTCCTGGCTTAAGCGGGGGTGCATCCGTAATGTAAATACCTACTTGATTTTGTGGAAAACCAGGGCGTTTTTTGTTTGTTCTTGTAAAAGATTCCTGCTGGAAGCTTAACTTTAAAGCTGGCATTCAGCCTTCTCTGCTGTGACTTGGATACTGATCTGATTTTGTGCTTTCATGGACATTTTTATATTTTTAAATTTTTAATTCAACATTAGCTTTGCTTACAAGCTACAGAGCAGAATAAAATCGCATTACAAACATTGTAGTATTAGATTTTATCACCATTTATTTCTTCTCGTCTGCCCAGGGATTTCTACATGTTCAGTAGAACTAATTTGCAGTCAGACACTGAGGTCTTCTAGAAGGCCAGCAGGCTCCACAAACTAATTTATCCAAATAACCAATCCCTCATAGGCCAACCGTAGAAGGACACCAAAATGGCCTAAGCAGGCAAAGCCCCCTTTTGAAGTCTGGAATGTTTTGACTGACTTGAAACAGGCGGCTGGAATGAAGGGATAATTTTCAGTGACCCATGGGACTTTTTTGCCATTTTCAAATATTAGGTAAAACAAAGAGAAATTGCTTGTTCTAATTTAGAAAGACTTAGCAATCCGGAAGGTAAGCAGACTAAGAATAGAGTGCTAAGGTATATAGCTGAAGTTTATTCAGTGCATCAGGGGCTTGTGTCTGCGTGTGTATAGCATGTACACACACTGCTTTACTTACGCATACACATACCTAAAGTATTTTTTTAATTCTGTTTTTATCATAAAGCAGGGTATATCTGTGCGGTCTTAAGTGAATTACCTGAAACACTGTCTGTAAGTACATACTGTTTTTCTTGAAATGATCAGTTTTAATTAGAACGACATATTCTCGCTGCTGCTTAAAAAGCTAGGGTATTCACTCAGCTGGAAAGATTTCAGTGACGTACTTGTTTTCTAACACCCTCTGTCCTGGCACCGTTCAAGTAAACGAAGAAATCCTGTTAGTTTTTAAGTAAGTTTTCCAATATAAGGTAGGTTGGCAGACACACGGGGGAAGTATTTCAACGCATAGATTAAAAACACAATTCCCTTTGAACGCTTCTAGGGAGAGAAAGAGAGAATGTGACCGTGTAGGAACAAAATTGCTTGTTACGGGAGAGCTACTTCATCAGCTGCTGTAACATATATGGGCAAGGGAGTGCTGACTTCAGCAGCTTCTTTAGGGATGCACTCTTGAATCAAAATTTTCTATCAAATTTACCATGCAGAGTTATGTGCTAGGGCCGATCCTATATTTAGGCACACTAATGACACGGACTCGCTCTGGCTCTGAGCTACGTCTCCGTGACATTGACTCACAGATAAGATGGGGCTTGTTAGTCGAAAGAGTGTCGTCTACGGGGAGGAATTACAAGCTGTTAGTGAAGCTTCTCTACCCATGCTTAATCAAGGTTTATTTCCTTAAAACAGTATTTTGACAAGAAAATTTGTCACTGACTCGCCCCTTTTCCTTCTCACACCCTTGGTGGTGCTTGGGAGTTGTACAGAAAATAACACTCTGGATTAAGATAGAGGGTAAATACTATTTCCTGTGCAGTCACAGTGAGCTTAGGAGTCTGCAGAACATTGGTGTGGGCCACATATATGTGTCTTGATAACTTTAGAGTTGGCAATTTTAAGACGGCCATTTATAGTTGGCACTTAAACTTCTACAGTACCTGGCTGGAATATGGCTATTGCTGGTATTGCTTGTACACATGTGACAAACTCCTAGTTTTCGTTTGTTAGTTATTTTACAAGGGATATAGATATAAGTCCCTCCTGGTTCCAGATTTTTCTGAAATATTTGGACCTAGTACTGTCCTGTGGTAATAGTCAAATGTGATAGAAAGACAGAGAAGCCCTGTTTAAATGCAGTTTTCAATCTTACATTTACTGACCTCAGATTAGTGGATTTCTGAAACATGATGTTTAAATTAATGTTATTCTGGTGTGTGTGTATATATGTGCGCGTGTGTGTGTCTGTGTGCATGGAATGTATTAGATTAAATTAGGTTATGTTCCAGCTTTTACTTGAGGAATATAATTTTGTTAGCAGTTAATAATGTTAATGCCAAGATTTCCTCATATTATGTTTGCATATATGGCTAAAGTAAAATCAAATTATGTTTGCTGGGGATAAAATTAGTCAGTTAAGGACCTGTTTACAACAGGAGCAGAGTTTGTAGGCAAGAGATGCTTCTCTCTTTCTTGCTGCCTTGCTTTAGCTATGTTGTCTAGACTGTCCTGGAAGATGTGGTCTCACTCGTTTTGCGGTCTGTGCATGTAGGACAGCAGCAAAGTCTGGCAGAGAGTGAAGAGACTTCTCAGGGATTTCTCATCAATCACATAGAATGTGTCGTTCTGACATTTTGGTATTCAAAGCCTTATATTCTGCCGCCAGCATTCACATAGGGTGAACTTCTTTCCATCGTAGCAACAGTGCACCTATACAGCGGTTCAGTGCAGCAGATAGGATAAAATGTCTTTGCAGCTCCTGTGGTGATCAGCTCATACCCTGAAGCATAGGATTTGATTATCCTGATCATAATTTGCAGAGCTATAAGTGTTGTTAATGGTCTTGAGTCAATGAATGAAAATGCTTAAAGGTAAACAATTGCTTTTTTTTTTCTGTCTTTTTTATCTCAATCTGTTTTTAAAGGAATAAGTTGGAACATAAGTAATTTCAGGCACGCTTTCACACTATCTTCATGTAGCCTAGTCTTTTTAATCTTTTAGGTTCAGGTTTTTGTCCTTGCTGAATGGCTTTTTAGTACTTTAGATATTTTTAGGAAAGTATGCATGATCTATATTTTATTTTATTCTTAAAAGTTGCACATATTTTCCATGTTTGACCAGCCTTTTATGCCTGTAAATAATTTAAAGGATCTAAAAGTATCTCTGCATTCAGAATCAACTAGTTAAACGCTTATATGCCTTGCTTTCACCTTCAGTTATTTGTACACGAAAAAGGAATCTACATTTAAGCATGTCCTGTTTCAATTTTTCTACTCTAGAGCGGAGTATAAGTTCGTGGGGTTTTTGTTTTTAGGTTTTTTTTTTTTTGAACTAGGTATATTTCTTGGTAGGTTGATATGTACATTAGATTTGTGAGATTGTAACAATGTTTTGGGAAGGGAGGAAATGTAAGATCCATATTTTACTTTTCTCTTTTCAGGACTGTTTTCAGTAAGGCATTGTAAATGCTAAGTGGCATAGCAAGCAGGTTTATATAGTGTGCACACTGCATAAATACTACAGTCAGTCCTTGGAATGGCTGTGTACTGCCATTATGTTTTCTATAAACAGAAGACAAGCACACTGCCAAGACTTTGCAGCACAGAGCACCAGCTCTTTCTGTTCTTAGCTTGTCTTGTTTATTGTTGCTCAAAGATTGTCTCTTATTTGCCTGTATTGCGTCCTCTTTTGATCTTTGGGAGCAAAGAGTATCTTGCATTTCTTTGTAGCTGGAGTCTCCATCATCTCCTCTATTTCTTCTGCATCCTCGATTTTAAAGGAAATAATTGTGTTTGACAGGTATGATTAAACTGACAGCTTTTTGGTTTAAGGACAAAGACAGTAGCTATGCAGGAGCTCTTTTGGGGCTGGATAGAAAACAAGACCCTGTATTATAGCTTGAAGAAAATTCATATTTGGACTGGCAGTGAAGCAAATAGGTAGTGCAAGTGCATACATGTTGGGTCTGACAAAGTAAATTAGTTTGTTCTGCCTTTAAGAGGGACCAGCAACAGAAGTTTAAAGAAGGAGTAGGAGAAATAGAACTGGTATGGAGAAATCCTGCTTTTAATATCTCCTGCCTCTGGAGAATCAGCGTTTAAGAACTCTCTGGATGGAAGTTGCATCCATTTCATGCTGTCCTTTATGAAGTCCCTTTCATTTGAACATGCTTATACTTTGCGCTGCTGTAGCAATGAGTTCCACGAGTTCATTATGCATAGCCTAAGAACTTATTTTTGTTGTTTTAAGCTTGCTGCCTGATAATTGCAGCGCAAACATGGGGGTGTCTAGTTTTCCTGACATGAGAAATAATGACTCATCAGTCTCCATTTACTTTCTCCAGAATTGTTCTTGATTTTGTAGGCTTTTAGTGTATTCACTACACTCAGCTGTCTCTCCTCCAAGCTGAAGAGCCTCTGTTTTTCCTGAGGCTAGTGACGAGATTTGTGTGAGAGACTCAAGATGTGAACGCTCTGGCTTTGCGATGTTTTTTATTTTACTCTGTATTTCCTTCCTAATAAGTTTTGACATTCAGTCTACCCTTTTGACTGCCATTGTGTGCTAAGCAGCTATTATCAGACAGTTATTGGCAACAATTCCAAGATCCCTCTCTTGAGAACAACAGTTAGTTTAGCACTCATCCTTGCTCATCTACCTTTTGGGTTATTGTCTGTAACTTTGCGTTTACCAACATAGAAGTTCACCTGCCACTGTAGTGTGTAGTCACTGTGATGGCAGTTCTTTGCAGGCAGGTTTATTTTGAGCTCTCCTGAGGAGAAGCAAAACTTTAAAACCTTTCCGTCATTTCTTTGGGAGGCATTTATGAGTATGTTTAACAGTGCAGGTCATTCTGGACTTCCACTAGTAACTTTGTGAAAACTGTCCATCTCTTCTTTTACATCTTTAGAATAGTATATCATGACAGAAATTTTGTTTTACCTTATGACAGATTATTTAAGAGTTTTTGGCTTGTGAGAGCTTTTCAGAACTCTAAATATACTGCAGTGACTAAATCATCCTTAACCAAAAAATCATTAGCTCCTTAAAGAAATGTTGATAATCTTAGCTTATCTTTACAGAGCCACTCTTTCTCTTCCCCATTACATCATATTCCCAAGTGCCTACCAGTTCTCTTACAACAGCTGATTTGATCATACTTCTGTTCTTTTAGAACTCTCCAGTGAAAACCACTTGGTCTGGCTGTTTTGTATCCTTTTATTTTATCAATCTTCCCCGAAGATTCCTCTGCTAATACTTTGGTTTTAGACCTGTCGGGGGCTCCTTAACTTTTGGCATCGTGAGTATCATGCAAATAATTCATTTAGCTTTTCTGCAATGGCCCTATCTTGATGGAGCATGAGTTTAATGCCACAGGCAAATATTGGCTTTTCACACATTTTTCACAGTTTTTAATATTAATCTGTGCAACGGCAAGAGTTCCTCAGGTCTTTTTGGCCTGCTTTCTCCTGGTTTTGCATTTAACTTACAAAATTTAGCCCTTTACCAGTTTCTGTTTCAGATATTTAGCTTTAGTGCTGTAGTGCATAGTGCTTAGCCTATGGCATCTCACTGGACCTTCCTTCTGATCCTGCTCCAAGAAGTCTGAAACTTCTGTGGCTCTGTGCAGGTTGGCTAGCCCTGTGCAGATGTCTTGGATGTCTAAAAAAGCACTAGACGCCTTGTTCAGGCATCAGAATCGCTCCCAGAATCTTTTTGTTAGTCTTTTATCCTGCTATTTCGCTGTTCTTTTTGTATCCTTGTTGTTGTGACCTTTACAGAGCACAGAGTGAATGTGCTGTTACAGATCATTCATCTCTTACGAGTATCGTTCGCTATTTTGTTTGTAAAAATCCTTGCTTTAAGGAGACCTATGGATCACATCTTGTGTTTAAAAATAAGAAAACAGAAAACATGGAGGTTGAATTGCATCTTGACTTGTAGGAGGCATAGTTAAGAAGCACAAGCCATCTTCCAAGAAACTATGTTTTTGAAGAATACTGACAGCATCAAGTGTCGATCCTCTTGAGTATGTCTGCTAGCACGAATGAATGCATGCTTGCAACTTTAGAACGCCTTCTTATTTCTTTGTCATGAATATTTTTTCATTTACTGTGGTTATAAAATTGATTATTAACTTTTCCTGGTTCACAGGCTAATGGGAGTCCCAGTATTCAAAGCCCTACTATTGTAACAAATGGTCTAACTCTTTTTTTGCTGTTTTATTGTATGTTTCAGAAAATCATGTCCCGTACAGTCTTACCCAAACTTTTAACTAGAAGTCTAGGTACCTCTTTAGTCTGTCTAATGTGTTTTTTGCAGGGTTTATCAGTGTCTCACCTCTCACCAGGTGCCCTCTGCTGAGGCACTGTAAGCACCGATACTTTCCTGCTGCCAAAGACGTGGACACCGACAAGGCACCGGTCTGACCCGTTCTAAATTCTGTACAGAAAGCGAGGCCACACAGGCAATGGGACTTCTCTTTCCCTCAAAGCTAGCACAACAACAACAAAAGATATTACAGCGTCCTCAAAGTGCGTTTAAAAACCCAGAATGGAGTAGTTCTTGAGTTTCATCCTCCTGCTTTTTTGTTGAAGGTGAACTCCCTAAACTACAGTAGGAAGAATTAGATCACAAACATCTGGATAGAGGGTACATAGCTACTATTTTTGAAACTGTTTTCTTACAACATAAATAACCACTGAAATGAAGCTACAAAACAAGCAGAGTATATTTTTTATTATTTGAGACGTCAGATTCTCTTAATGAATCTCCTTTATCTGTGTGAGATTGTCCGGTTTGGTTTTTTTTTGTTGTTGTTTTTCAGAAGTGCTTCACATGAGACAAAGGCACCCTGTGACAATGTGTAAAACTTTGCATTATGTGCCAATGCCTTACAAAAGAGCTTACTGTCCTGCAGTAACTTTTACAGTGGGAGCTTTTGTAATCCTTGCAATTGTGACAGTACAGCAATAGTGTCAGATCTGAGAAGCTGTTGTTTTTCTTGTTGTTGTTGTTAGAACGGGTAAGCTGTTTGAACAGGTAAGCTGCACAGACTGTCACTAAAAGGGCTCCCTTCTCCAGCTGAGAGCTGAGGTGACAAAGTTTTGTTTTTCACACGGTTTGTGCCACGTTTGGTGCATGAGCTGCATAGTAGAGCTAATTGTACCTGAGTGGAAGTGTTGGTATTGCAGTGACAGTCTAAAGAGGTAAATGACGCTTGCCTCATTTGCAGAAAAAAGTTATGTCTTTCTTTAAGACCAAAATGATAAAATAAGAGGAGGGGAAAATAGACTTGATTTTACATGCAAAAACACCTATGATCTTTCTCACTTACTCAGTGTAAAAAAAGAATAATTTTGAAACTGAAACTATTCATCAGTTTGGGCTGAATTGGGGTCTATAGTTTTGACCGAAAAGCCAGAAACTGGGGAAACTGTCATCAGTGGCAAGTTGGGAGGATGTGATTTCATTCCCTCTTTATTCCGTAGTGATTTTGTCGTGGGATACATTGTCTTTGCTAGTGCATCAGTTTGAAGCAGAGATGTGACAACACTTAGCGCTTGCTAGGGGTGTCCTAGCCACTTGACTGCAGGTATCCGAAGGGGGGGAGTCTTACAGCAGCCTGTCCTAGACATACAAGAAGGGAGATGTTTTCCTGGAAGAGAAGTTTAAGTTCCAGATCTAATCAGGTAGAAGTGGGATTTAAGCTCTATTTTGAATTCCTTGGATAGTAGAGTAGTCAGGGTGGTAGAAACGCTAGCTCTAACCACCTGCCCCTCCTCCTTCCTTTTGTGATTCAATGTTTTTGTTAAAAGCTATTCCTAAAAAGCTTTTTCCTCTCTTTGCCAGTCCTATGAAAATTCTAGAAAGTTTTGATTTTTGATCTCACTCAAAATGGTTAGATTTTGGGAGAGTGAGGACATAGTCTTCAATTAAACATTCAGTATTTGCAGCTGCATGTTTTTCATTCTTTTTGGAACCTGTATCCCACTGCATAAGAAAATGTCTGGAAACATGCCATAATTTACATAATGTTATTTTAAGGTCAATTATTAGCTTTGTGATGTACACACACACACACTGACACCCTGCCCCTCACACACACTTACCCTTTGAATCTAGAGAAAGATCGGAGCTTCATTCTGATAAATGACATAGACAAAGGAAAGAGAAAAACAGTCTGTGACTAAAAGAACTTGCAAATTTAGTTTATAGCAAGATATGAAGGAAGAGTAAATGTTACAGCTGTGAGTCTACCTGCTCTGAAAGTGAATTTCTGAGAGCTGAATTACTTAATTTAATCTTTTGAAATATATTCTATCAATATTCTTATTAAAAATAAATATAATCAATACCCTTAATAAGTCAGCCAGTGACTCAGTTTTTTCTGGTCTCTTGGCTGAACCAAGGCACTAATTGAAGTTTGGATCTAATACAGGGCTTTATTCCTGTTGTTAAGTATCACCAGCCAATGACATCTGTTGACCCTCAGGCCAGAACTCCGAATTTGTCCAAGGGAACATAAATCACATTCAGCCTGCTATATGAAACTGTTTGGCAGAAGCGAAGAGCAAAAAGACTGAGTGAGCCAAGACAAAAAGGTCTGAGTCAAGCACAAGTCTAATAAAAGTAGAATGGAAAGGGAGAATCATGGATCAAAATCAAAATGCCAGAAATCACACCTGACTTCTTGAGAAAATAATGAGAAGATGAACTAGTGCATTCATCTCTGCTTTTCAGAATCTCTAGAATTAAGAATGCATTGAATGAGCCTGGCCTGAGATGAAGATCACGATTCTAGACCATTGACATAGATTGGTAGGTCACCCATCCTGACTTCCGTCTGCCCAGTGTCCTTGGAGCCAGCACTACTGTATTGGCAGTGGCTAAATCCTAGAGCTTGGGCCAATATTTCTAGGGCAGAAAAGGGAAGGTCTGCATCATCACTTCCATTACCTGTGGCTAAATCCCAAACCGGTTATTTGATACGCAAGACGTGGGGTTCTGCGCTCTTAGCTGCTCTTGCCTGGTGCACTGTTTTTCCTTCCTCCACTTTATTTCTCATCTTGCTTATCTCTGTTGTCCTCTGCTCAAGCAGAGTCTGCTGTAAGTGACCAGCATGGTCTCTTTAGCGACTCAGTTGCGAGTCCTTGACTGGTGAAGCTGCTAAAGCAAGCCTCACACTGCCTGGTGCTAGCAGTTTGCTAGATCTGCTGTGTCTGAAAAGATCATGAGCTGAGCCGACCCTCAATCAGCAAGGCTACAATTAAAAATAGCGGGAGACACAGAAGTTATGTTTTGATTCTAATTGTGTTTTTCTTTTCTTTTATGAGTATTTTCTTTGTTCTTCAAGAATAGAAGATTGGACACCAGTAGTTGTTTCTGCCTCCTCCTAGTCTTCTTCCAGTGAAGAGTTAATCCAGTTACAGTTAGGTTACACCACAAAAGATTTTCTGGATCTAAGTGGAAAGAGAATAAGCAGTGTTATTAAAGTGAAAGTGGTATATAATACTTCAATATTCCTTTTCTATATTAAAGGTTTAGACGGTCTGTGTGGAGGTTGTTGCCATGAGATAATGTGATGATTTTCAGGACTTGGAATGACAAGCTGTATTGACTGATTGTCACTGTGGCTTGAGATGGGTCCAGCTAACGCCTTTGACTCCCTGAGCCTCTTAGTCCTTCAGATTTATCATACCTCATATGATTTAAAGAAACCTCCTTTACAGAGCATGTTCATTCTCCTGTGGTTCATGGCGGTTATCTGCATATTAGGGCATTCTGATGGGGTGGTGTGGGGGAAGAGGCTTTGGTAAACAAGTTAAAGGTTGGGGAAGAAGGTGGGAACTCCACTGTTTGGTACAATGGACATGTGGGGGTAATAAAATGTTGTGGAAGATGACTCAATTCTAACAGAGACAAATAACTTTGGGAGAAAGAAGGACAAGTCTTTCGCTCCCTTCTTTCATTTCCAGATGAAAAATCTCTTTCACTCGCTTCTCCTTCCTCACCTTTAGACTTCTGTTCTTTGCTTTCACATTTCCCAGCATAATACAGACATTTTTTTTTATCAGTTGAGGCTTGACACATGACCAAGGAGCATACCAACTTATGTCTTAAAAATTTGTGCCTCTGAGCTCTCAAGATTTGCATGACTTGTCATAAAGTTAAAAAAGCATGTTAAGAATTTTCCCAGAATAACTTTGAAAGGTATTAAATATATACCTATCCTTTGCTGATTAGCTTGAAGACTATTGCTTGCCTCAAACTAATGCCAGATTTACGCTGATGCTTGTTATGTCATCCTGAGTCCCTTCTTTAAGTACTGGTGCACCTTTGGCTTTCTTCCCATCCCCTGTCAGCTTATGCTAATAATAATCTGTGAATCTCAGCTGGTTTTGACCAAAAGCCAATACTCTTCTTGGGGTAATATTTTTTTCTGCACTCATCTTATTCAGCAACTGATGGTCTCTGCAACTCTTGTTTCTCCTTGTCGGTGGCTGAGTAGGTAAACAATTTTTTTTTCCTTCCAAACAGTACACTGTGACTGTTACTAGGCTTTAGAGACAACTGCTAGAAATAGAACTCCTGTCCCTCCTGATTTTGCTGAGCAGTTGTGGGTAGCTCATGTCAAACTGACTCCTAAGTGCAAGACTGAGAATAAACTTTATGTAGATGTTACCGCTGTTACCTGGAGAGGATGTTGAACTTTTGCTGTGCTCTCTGTTACAGATGGGAGTTACTGTCATGGAATTCTTGTCTTAGTATTTTTCTTTTTAGTTCTTGATACGGAGTTACTTAGCAAATGTTTTATGGTTAACCAACTGTCTTTAACCCCAAATCCATGTAGGGTACTAGTTCAGAGGGTTTTTTTTATTCTGCCTGTAAGTCTTGAGCCCCATTGAAGAACTGTCACAGTTGCCTCTGGAAGTCCAAGAGAATTGTTAGAAATGAGTGGTGCTGACAAACCTGATGTGTTTTGTAATTTAACTTTTGTTTTCTGCTAGTCATCTGTAGGTATAAAAATAAGATTTGAATGAATCAAGTGCTAAGAAGTGTTATGCAGGGCTTGTGTGGGTCTGCCAAGAAAAATAAACTTGACTGTGATTAAGTGTGTGACAGTGGTATTAGTAGAGTTATTGAAGCTCTTAAAGGCATGCTAAGCGAGTACAATTAGAAACACAAACTGGCTTACAACGGAGGGTGCAGGTGCTGGGCTTCTGAATTGGAGATTATCTTGTTTCAGTACAAGACTTTTAGTTTAACTTTCACAAAGGAGTTGTAAGGCTCTATTATTTTTAACAGCCTTAAATCTGTCAAAACTGAGGAGTAGGCTAATTGGCTGTAACATTCAGTGTATTTAATATAAAATCTTTGTGCTATTCTAGTGAGCTCAGACTTTCATTAGTGATTTCATGATTGCTTTGCTGACACTTTTTAAAGATCCGAGATTTCAGTGAGGAAGAATCTAATTTTCTCCGCTTTGAGATGTTCTTGTCTAATTCAGCCATCTATCTTTGGAGGATTGCTCACTGTTGGATATAATGTTTACATGAAAAGGAGGGTTTTGTCATTAAGACATTGACCTGAGATTCGGGATATACGAATCCTATCCGTGGCTTTGGAGACCTGCAAACTCCTTTCATGAGTGTAGTGATACCATGTAGTCCGTCTCTGCCTGTTCTTTGTCTGAAAAATGGGACAGTAATGCTTTACTTTTTGTCATATTAGTCTAATTCATTTGAGTTAGTTGTAATAAACTTGTGTTATATATAGAAGGTGCACTAAGCACTGTCTTACGGTCCTGCGTATTTAATTTGTTTCCTTGTGAAAGCTGAGTGAGAGAGCGCCTAAAGTAAAAGCTGAACTATTCAAAGCTTCTGCTTTCAGTAAAAAAAATTGTGAAACACAAAACACTGTTCCTGTGAATGTCTCTTGCTGGAGGCCTGGAGCAACTGTATTCCATTGGGCAGATCCAAAACACCCGTGGACTGACCCTATGCTTTTGCAGTGAGAAAGATCCAAAGTCTAGATCTGAACGCTGCATAATCTGCCTCCGTTGAGTGAGACCTATGTGTACACAGCCAAAGCCATGAATTTGATACAGACTTTTCAACTCTACTCTAGAAATGTAATAATTTATCTTAAAGCGTATTCTTGTGTATGGTTTCTTCCTCTCCGTGAACGCACACACATGTTATCATGACTGATATGTAGTCCATGAAGATTTGCATCATTTTGAACTATTTAATTTTTAGAACAAATACTTTCTCTAGCAGACTGACATTTTTAGCTACTGAGCACATATTTAAATGACACTTTTCAGTATTTACACATTTCTTTGTTCACACCTAACATGGAGATATTTTGTGATATTCCAACATTGTAGAGTATGTTTGGTAGTTTTTTAGTCTATTGATTAGTTTGCTTAGTTAATACAAAGTGTTACAAATGAAGGAAATGCCAGGATAAATAAAGCAAATTGTAAACTTCTTCTTTAGCTCTTCCTAAAATAAGACAGTGATCTTACTTTTAGAAGACTGCTGTTGCTATTATGCGCAAATGATATGCGCTACATGAACAGAGGTCTACGTGATACAATTTTAATAGTACAAGAATCTGTTATCTAGTAGCTTGATTGCTTTTTAAACTATGCAAATTTTAGAATAAATATTTTTAAACAATGAATATAAAACTAGTTGCCACATGTATTTCATATATTTATTTTATATTTAGCTATGGTTCCTCTATTAATCTACATTTCAAATTTTGAATGCCTTCCTCATGGCAGCTGTCCATTTACTTGTACTATAACTACTGACATGTTAAGTTCAAAGAGGAATGTCATGGAGAATGCAGATAATATATTTAGTTCCTGTCACCAGATAGCATAAGGCACCAGAGCGTCTCATTCTCCGAGGGGGAAGCCAGCTACTTTCACTACAATGTTCTTCTTCAGTTAATATAATTTGTTTTTTTTATAGGAAGCTTTAATCAAGACTATGAGAATGATTTTGACTGGAATCTTGAGTATAGTGAGTATTTGAAAGAATTATTTTTCAAAAAGTCAATTTTAAAGCAGTGACAGATAGTATATTTAGAAGAATATATGTTTGTTTTTTGAATGCTTTGATATATGCAGTCTTTACGCATGCCAAAAAAATAAAGTGTAGCTGGAGCAGACAAAAAACAAATTCTAGGTCTGAGTGATCAGAAGCAAGCCATTTTAGAACAAATTATAGAAGCTCACAGAAGAGAAAACTTTCCTAATAGCATAGTGCAAGGCTTATCTGTATTTCTAGAAAATTGCAGCTGTCAGACTTTCTTTTATTACCCTAAAAAATGCTGTGTCAGGTGTTATGAAGAAGTTTGGCCATGCATTTAGAAAATTAATAGCTTCCTTACATCAGATGTGTTAAATAGAAATATCTGGTTGTGTAGCCAGTTGTCATATTTTGATGTTTCAATTGAAAATTATTTCTTTTACTATATAATTTATGTTCCATAATTAAGCTAAGAAGAAAGAGACATTTTGTTGTGACAGTGATCTTCATGCACATAAAAATATTTATAGGATGAGACCAACGTTTGCTATGCCAGTCTTACTATAATAAGTCGTACTCCGGAGAGCAGTTGCCATTCAGTCACAGTGAATTCCAGTTGCAGAACGATAAAGTACTGCAAAATAGCCATAAAAATAAAATTTTGCATTGCCAAATTCATTTATATCACTGATAAATTGTGTCCAGCTTGACAAAAGAACAAAGTGACAGCCAGCAGAAATACCTTATACTCTGAGTTTCAGTAAGTTCTTTCCTTATAGGATTTCCAGAGCTTTCAGTTAGCCATAGATTACTACTTACATGAGCAGCTTGAATCAGATATTATGGGGTCAGTTTTTTCATTATATAATGTGATTAGCATACCATCAACTGATGCTGCACTGGCTTTTGTCAAGTAAGGAAGAAGAGGGGGACATTCTCCGAGAATAACAGAAAAAATTATCATTTGGGGATAAAAATGAAAGTGATTAGTGACTAAGTGATTAGTGACTAGTGATTAGTGAAAAATGAAAGTGACTAGATGATCTCCAGAGGTCCCTTCCAACCTAAACGATTCTGTGATTCTGTGATTAATGTTGTTACCCCACAAGATACAGGCAAGTGTACTCATTGTCGCATAGATGCTTATTGCCAGTCAGCTGTTAAATCACAGCATAATTTATGGAAGGGACCTCTGGAGCTCATCTGGTTGGTTCAGAGTGGGTCCAACTACATCAGGTTGGTCAGGACCTTGTCCAGTCAAGTTTTGAGTATCTCCAAAGACAGAGATTATACAAGCTCTCTGGGCAAGTTATTTCAGTGTTTCCTCACCCTTATGGTGATTTTTTTTCCTTGTATCTAATTGGAGTTTCCATATTGAACCTGATGTTTGCTGCCTCTTGTCCTATCACTGCGCAGCTCCAAAGAGAATCAGGCTCCATCTTGTCCACGTCTTCCTATTAGGTAGCTCTAAATAGCAGTAAGATTTCCCTTTAGCCTTCTCTTCTTCAGGTTGACGAAATCCACTTCCCTCAACCTCTGCTCATATGGCATATGCCCCCTAATCTTCTTGGTAGTCATCTGCTGGGCTCATCCCAGTATGGCACAGTCTCTGTTTTACTGGAGAATCCAAAACTATACGCAGTATTCCAGATGCAGTCTCTCAAGTGACAAATAGAGGGGAGAGATCACTTTCTCTGATCTGCTGCCTACACGCTTGCTAATACAGCCCTATATGCAGTTAGCAGTCTTCACTGCAAGGTTGTACTGCAGACTCATGTTCGATTTGTTGTCTGCTGGGATCCCAACATCCTTTTCTGCAAAGCTGCTTTCTGTCTAGTGAGCCCATGGCCTGTACTGTTGCATGGGACTTTTCTGTCCCAGATGAAGGACAGTGCATTTCCCTTTGTTGATGTTCGTAAGGTTCCTGTAGGCCCATTTCTTCAGCCTGTCAAGGCTTCTCTGAGTAGTAGCCCTGCCTCTGAGTTTGATATCATCTGCAAACTTGTTGAGAGTGCACTCCATCCCCTCTTCCTGGTTGTTAATAAAGACGTTAAACAGTATTTGCCCTAGTATCAGTGCCCTGAGAGATGCCACTAGCAACCAGCTGCCAGATGGAATTTATATTGCTGATCACAACCCTTTGACCCCAAAGATTCAGCCAATTTTCCATCCACGTTATCCTCTGTTTGGCTATAATAATACTATGCCAGATGGTGTTGAAGGCCTTGCTAAAGTCAATTTAAACAGCATCCACTGTTCTTGCCTTGTCCACAGAGCGAGTCATCTCATCATGAAGGCAATCAATCAGGTTAGTTAGGGACAATTTGCCTTTGGTAAATCCATGCTGGCTGTTCCCAGTCCTATTTTTGTCTATCATGTGTCTGCAAATGACTGCCAGGAGGATTTGTTCCATAATCTTTCTGGAGACTGACCAGCGTGTAGTTTCCCAGATCCTCCTTCCTGTCCTTCTTGAAGACGGATGTGCCCTTGAAGACGGATGTGTGTTTGCGGATCAGTCTCGCAAACTCTGCTACTATGTTCAGCATCCTAGGAGGCTTGAGGGCAAAATTACCAGGGAAAACTGAGACAAGAGGCATCATTATTATAATTACCTCATTATTTTGTATATCTCTTGTCACTGGGTCCTGCACCCCTTTGGACAATGGGCCCACATTTTTCTTAGCCTTCCTTTTGTTGCCACTGTTCTTGCAGAAGCTCTTCTTGTTGCCTTTCACATCCCTCGCTAATTTCAGCTTTAGCTGTATTATGGCTTTTCTATCTCCATCCCCGCTCACTTAGACTATGTCTCTATGTTCCTCCTGAGGAGCCTGGCCCTGTCTGCATGTTCTGCATACTTCATTTTTGTGTTTGAGCTATATCAGGAGTGACCTGTTCAGCCATTCTGGCCTTCTGCTGTGCCTCCTCAGCTTCCTGCGTGCTTTGGAGAGGTTGTCCTCAAGGATCAACCAGCTTTCCTGGACCCCTCTAGCCATGTGGGACCCTGCCAGGCAGGTCCCTGAACAAGACAAAATCTGCTCTTCTGAATGAGAAAAAGATTTAGATAGATGAGGGAGTGGGGTTTAGTAGGAGGGAGTAGGATGAGAGTATTCTTGATAATGTGGGGTTGGCTTCTCTGTGGGGTATGTCAGAAGAAGAGAGGGAAAGTGTGGGTCTGGTCTCCAAGCTGGCAGCACTGTCAGGGAATGTGGAAAGGAAGAAACAGAGATCCACTACTTCCATTGAGGACTACTATCGACCATCAGATTTGCTGATGGTATTAGCTGGTGGCGTTAGCAAGGTAAATTTTAGGGCTGTGATTTAGCCAACTCACTAAATGAAGAATCTGGTTGCTACAAAGAGCATCTATTTGTAATGTTTGGGGAGGTGCTGCAGGACCCTCTGGCAGTAACTATCAACACAGTGTGTTAAGACGTTAGGACTAGAACTCCCTTACTTCAGCTCAAAAAACTGAGATTGCTCACAGTCTTTTGACAACTGCTGGCTGAAACGTGGTGTGGGGCGCAGAGCCCCTGCATGCTCTGCCCCAAGACTGGCAACCTGGGGTTTTTTCCTTTCTCGATAAAGTGGACATATCAGCTTGTGTCTTCACCCTGATCAGATGTATTGAGGAAACACAGAAGTGTCTGCGCTATTGAGAGGTGCTTAATGACGTTTTCTCCTTGAGCTGTGACTCCTGTTTTACTCTGAGCATCATACAGATGCTCCACCAGCAGAGACAACCTGTGTCTCCAGGTGGGAGGTGGCAGAGCTGTGAGCATTAGAAGCAATGTAGTCTAGGACGTGACTGAGAGTATGCTACCCTTTGACACATGACAAAAAATATAATTCTTGTTTCTTTTTTGCTGGAGCCAGGAACTTAAATTTTCTTGTGTCCTCTTTTCACAGATTTTTTTCATGTTCTTGTATCAGCATCAGAGATGTCTAGGTTTATTATCAGTTGAAGGCAGACTCATTCATAAAGTTATCATTGCTATTAACATTATAAATCAAATTATTTTCCTCATTTTTTCTATTTTTCTTGGTTTTGGCTTTGTACACATTTTGGAAACTATAGACATCGAAGAAATCTAAGGAAGGTAATAATGAAAGATGATCTGTCAAAAACATTTTCTTCCCCCTTTTCTCTTTTCTTCGGAATAAATGATTTTGTAATACACTGCAAATACAGGGATTATGTGGTTGTTATTAAACTCTATATAAATAAGGGGAAATTGCATGTTATATAATAGAAGCTTGTAACTGCTATCACTGTTAATTTGCTTGCACACCAATGACATACTAGACCCCAATATCAAGTTAGTATTTCTAAAATAGCAATATTTTACTAACATATTATAAACCCACTTAAAAAAAAAGGAGTGTGTAGATCTTAGTATGCTTGTTCTATCAGTGTTCCTAGAATAAATATATATGATTTTTTCTCACTTTATACCTGATGCTGAGTCCAAATGCATACACACCAGTTTTTCACAGGGCCTAAATAAGATGGAACGCTCTGGGTCTTCCAAAGATACAGAATCTCGCATAGTTTTGAATTTACTGCTTAAGTCAGGAGACATTTTAAGCCTGAGGAAGTAATTGATTTGTTCAGACACTAGTTTCTTCCTCATTTTTTCATGAAAATTAATTTGTCTATTTTAGTGTAAATTGACTAGAAAAACATATGGCATGAGAGACTTGAAGAGAAAAAAATAGAGTTTGTGTTGTAGTTATTGCTATTGACTTATTAAATCAGAAGAAGGAAAAAAGGTATTTAGAGGCACACGTATGTTATGACTATAATAGTATGCATTATGAAAATTCTCCATATTCCATTTTTAAACACTCCCTATTTTGCTATTTTAAAGGTATTTACTTTTGCCACGTGCACAGGGCTTAATGATGACACTGATGGCACTTCTGAACGTGCAGCTATTTGAGTTTGAGTCTGAACGTTTGAGCTATTTGAATAGGTTCTTTCCAGAGACTAAGGTCTTTGCATCACTTGCTGGGGAAGTAAAAAGGCAGTCTACAAGTCATAGTGGTAATAAGCAATCAGATCTTCTCAGTGGTAGGATAAATGCTAATTTTTTGGCGCCAGCAAGATTTTATTAGGAAATAAAGTAATTGGGATGCTCTTTGAAGTGATAAAACAAATTGGAAGCACTGGAGAGCCCAGCCTGCCCTCACCCCAGGGTGGGGAAGCCTGGTAGGGAGTCGGTGGGTGGCATCACAATTTGGAAGGGCCGGGGTGTCCCTGACAAATCTGAGGTCGAGTGGCGAGAAACAGATCAGCCAAACCACCCTTGGAGGAGTGAAGTGGCTGTGCTCTCTTTGGTGTTAGGATTCAGTCCCGTTCACAAGCGTGCGGTACCTGTTGCCACCTCTTCCAAGGCTGCACTGCGTTCATGGCAGGAGGACGCTCCCTACGGCAGCTTTACTGCTGTCACACTAATAGATTCGGGATTGCTCTTTTCTCTTACGATGAGGGAACAGCTTTTCATAGCCGTTTTTATCCATGAGCTTCAAAGGAAAGTGCTTTAAATGAGTGGACATTTGCGTAGAAATGGGCGATATTTAAAGCTGGCTGTGTGGCCATTTAAATGAGAAAAGAAACACAATAGTAAACATGAGCGTTGCAAACTGTAGATGTAAACCATAGCTTGTTAGGCTGAAAGAGGAAATTGATTTAAGTGTTTTTATTTTTTTTAACAGAAGAATGCAAAGTAATTATTGTATTTTGAGTGACTGTTGTTTTTGTGTAATGTTTATTGCATAAACAGAAATCTAGACTTCTGAGAGCCTGATAAAATTGTATCAATTCCTAGGGGAAGTTCTTGCTTTTGAATGACCAACAATTTTATGTCAGTTTATCTAATTGATAATGTTTATGCCAGTAGAGTGTACAAAACAGTAAACCACTTTTCTGGCAACTTTTAAAAGCCCAAGCTAAGCTACAAGATTTGATAACCACAAAAACTATTTAATGCAGTTAAACTCCAGAGTCCAAATGTATTCCCATTATAAGAAGAACAAAACAAATTCAATACTCACTCACAACATTTTGAAAAACAAAGCTTTTCTTTACTTCATTGGATGCTTACAATTCTATGCCTTTTATTTTGAAGATTTTTATATGTACTTCATTTGTATCCGCTGTCTGTAGAGAAAGACAATAAAGGCTAAATGAGTGAATCAACTGATAAACTGTCAGAAAGAATCCTCTTCAGTAACTGTCAGTGGACCTGTTCAGTCTGAACTCTTCATGCCAGTGACTTGTCTTTTTTGGTAAGCACACTTGGGTAAAAAAAGTGCATTGCATAGATTGATATAAGTAGTTGGATTAAATGAACTGGAAAGATGTGTAGAAATCTTCCCACTAGTACTGTGAGTATAAGTCTATCATCTGTTGTGAATGGATCGCAAGTTTAGTTGCATGAAAACTGATCTATTAAGGTAAATTTTATTCTAAAGGCTAATCAAATTTTAGAAATGTTTATACTGAATCCCTCACTTTCATTCCTTCTGTACTTCTCTTTTAATCTTTGCGGGAGCAAAGTATTGTAATCAGAAAAAATCTCAAAAGTCTTGATTTAGTAGAACACATCTCCCTGAAGGGGACTTATAAAAGGGAATTTTATACTTCTTCCCTTTTCTAGATAGCTGACTGAAAGAAAATTGGGAAAATTCTACTAGTGCCAAGACTCATTTTTAAGCTGATTGACATTTCTGAAACAGAGCCAAGGTGATGATTTGGCTGGTCATTTGTCATGCTGTTTGATTTTCCATTGTTAAAGTTGACTTTCAGTTTTGAGCTTTAAAGTCTACAGGGAAGATCTTCAGTATAAACCAAGAGTAAATGGAACATTTCAGCCTTACTATAATCAGCCCTGCCAAAGTAGTGCTTTTGCAGACCTTTTGTTTCTATATTTTTTTAACTAGTTTATACTAATAATGACAGCATATAAATAGTTCCCTTTAGTGTCTAGAGACACTAATCACAGACTGTCTATGCCTAGATCAATGAAGAAATATATAATTATTTTTAATGATCAGACCTAACACGAAGTTTGTGAGTGAAACTATGACCGTGTTGAAGTCAGCAAGAGTATTACTAGCGATTTCAGAGGAATCAGGCTCTCATTTTTTTACAACTATCATTTTTTCTTGCTTGAAATAGTTTGATGGAGCACATACCTCCTTTTTTTGTAACTAGCAGAGTCCCACTCTGGAGTGTATGCCAGTTTCTATCAGTTGATATTTGTCTATATAGCATCGGTCTATTAGTTGATAGTGCATTTCAAAGACTATTATTTTGAATTATATTAGATTAAAAGTAGACCTTTGAATGGTGAAATTTATGAAGGTCAGTTTTCAGTGGCTGTCTTCAGTGGCTGTCTTTTCTAGCGTGTAAAAATTAGATGGAGCCTTTCTCTTTGAGGAAGAGCTAATCAGGACCTGTCTTCTACCTCATCACCCTTTTCCATTAGCACTGTAGAAGCTGCCCTCTGTCTCCCAGGTTCACAAGTTGCCAAAGAAAGAGTTACAGACAACCTGTGCAATTGTAAGCTTTGTTTCCTTAGAATGTAAGACTAAAAATACTTGATTTTTTTTATTGTGATGTAGAATTTGATCTTTGTTTCACATAGAAAAGAAAAAGCAAAATCCACAACCAAATCTGTAAAAATAGTGAGCTTTAAACATATCTTCCATATGTAAATATGAAATAATGAATATCAGATAAGTCATTGTGCAACATAAATCCTTAAGCTTCATCATGTACTGAAATATGCTTTCTAGTAAAAGAAATTAAATGTCATGTAGCATCCCACAGGATCTTTTAAAAAGTCACATGTTAAAATAAGATTCTAGAGCTTTTACACAATTTTATTGTAAGACTGATAACCTAGATAAGAAATCTTGGGAAAGCAATAGGTAGTTACTTAAGATCCTGGGAAGAAGTGAGATGAGGAGTGTAGAGAAGCTTGATGTAAAAGTGTAACCTCTACTGTTTGACTTATATGTCCTACATGTTTTAGTAGGAATGTAGTTCTCTCATGGACACCACTTCCTCCCCCAAAAGTGAATTATCTAAGTAAAAGCTCATATTAATAGTAGATGAAATTTCTTGACCTTTACTGGCTAAAAAGTGACAAAGAACAGGATGACATATTTAAAAAAAAAAATCAACAGGTCCTAACCAACACTTAAAAATGACACAGAACCGTAAAACATTTGATGTGTCTTTTAATATTCATTTACTTTTTTTTTATATTAAACAGTGCTAAAAGACCAATAGAAAGTTAAAAAGTTTATTAATAGATCTGCAACCATCTATAACTCTCAGATAATCAAAACTGGTCACATCTCATCCAGAGATTTGTGGGCCACACTCTCTATTGCCAGGTGCCATGTTCCATCACATATACCCCTGAAAAAGAGTATACAACATCACTGATCTTATTTGACAGGATTTTATATTCATTTATAATCACTCTGTACTTACGTAAACAACTATGCAAGGTGCAAGGCATTTGGAGGAATGTGCCTACAAGATAGTTTTAATCATCCTGTTTCAAATGAACCAGAGGGGACAGGCTGACTGTCTTGAGGACCAGAAAAACTTGTACTAGTCAGGACATGGAAGTATAGCGGGATCAGTGACCTAATTAAAGAACAAGAATTCTTCCAGTGTTGACGCCTAAAGTTCAAATGTTCTTTTTATACAGGAAACTTGCCTGCCTGGCTGCTACACAAATATTAGAACAAGTCTGTGTGAGACAAGTTTTTTCAGCATCTGGTCTGCAGCACCATGAGGCAGTAGCTAAATCTTTGCTATGCAAGGCCTCCTTGTCAATCTTGAACCTAAACATAGTAGCCAGTGTAATAGGATGTTTATTAGGGGAAACAAATAATTCATGTCTTGAGATAAGCTCCTAACATGAACCACATTCCTCTTGCAAGTTACTGTAAAATAACTGCTGTGTTTTTTTCCTAACTATATTTCTTCAGGAAGAGACTCTGCATGCCTGCTAAAGTCATTTGTAGCCTTGTCCTTGATATAAATGAATGTCAAGGTTGAATAAGATAACTGAGTTGGACTACTTCATATGTGAACGCAAGAAGAGCGGTAGCTCCAAGTTTCCTTTCTTTAATCTTTGGTGGGTCGCTCTGATTTTCATAACTTTTCCTTTTTCTCCTGACAAGCTTCTTACTGTGTGCTTCTGAAACAAAATACCTTATATAGGGCTTGTCCAAATCACATCATTGACTTGATTAACACATTCACCTTGAGACAAAAGTCCTCCATACAAGTCGTTAGTAAAATATTAAAACAATGGTTTCAAACTCTTATAATTTTTTAATGCTTTTTAAGTAAATATTTTAATGTCAGAAATATAACTAATAAATTGAAAGCTTCCAAAATCACAGTCAGGAGGTATGCTATACCCATGTAGCACATGTTTTAAAAAGGAAATGACCAAATAAATTAAAACGTTGGGAGACACTCTGCGTTACATAATAGTTATACATATTAAAGCAGTCAGGAGAAATTGCAGCGGAGCTAACACTCTGTTAAAAATGAACTCTCTATAATAGACTCTTCACTCACTGACCTTACTTAAAATGTAGCAGAGAGGAGTGAATGGCTTGACAAAATACAAAATTGTTGCCGTGGAACGGATATGTTCAGAGTTAATCCTTCCATGGAAGAAGATGATTCAGTTATGTACGACTAAGAAGCAATTAACTGTATCCTTCAGTTTAAGTCTGATGCTTGTTTGTAATGATTTTTAATCCAGAGCCACATCTGACCCTCTTATCTAAATGCTTACCTATAAAGGAAGAGAGTGTGAGCTATTCATAAAGAACATATTGTGGATGTTATTAGAAATTGCTTACAGTCTGCATAAACATGAGGTCTAAATGTTTTCCTCATAAATGCACATATAAGCACCCCACTGAGCACTTTTTTCAAAAAGTTCAGTCATGCTTTCACTTCAAGTAGATCACATAACTACAGCCCTGCTAAAACTGAAGTCTTAATAGCCTAATATAAGTCCCTTAAAGGGTGCCCCTTACATACCAACCAACCTTCTCAATTCAGATCTTACTGTATTATCTAAATTAGGAGCCAGTGGACTGGAACACGTAATTTTATGATGCATTGAAATATTTCAGTGAGTATTCATTCCAGACTGCTACAACACACAGTCTCAGAAAGGTATTTTACAGTTGGTCTTTATGATAGATTTTAAAAAACAGAAATTATCTGTTTTGAGGAAATCTGAAAAAGTCAGAAACACACCTTTTTCAATTTTTAAAGAACTGAAATTGGAGAGCGCTTTAGCATATATCAGGCCAAAGTCGTTAGTGTGCTAAAGACTAGCTGTTTTATTGTCTTTTGTTCCATTTTCAAAAAAAAAAATTACTTGCTAGATCTGCCTTCTAGTCATCCTCCTTTTCTGGCTCCTAGGAAAATGTTAGCTTTTACTTTGCCAGAGGAAGAAGCACAAAGGTATAGGCCACCTCCTATCTTCAAATGCCAAAAGCACTTAGATGTCATTGCTGCACCTGGAACTTATGAGTTCAAACGTCATTAACTGTTGGAGTAAAGTATTGTAAGATGAGCTGGGAGAGAATGGCAGAAAACAGCCAGTTCAGCCATACTGTCACACCTTCTTCATGTGGATTGTGTCATGGTAACAGCTCAGGGGAAAGATATTCTCCAGTCAGGCCTGGACTGGAGAATATCCTGGGAAAGAATGAGTTCCCTCATTAAGATGCACATGGTTGGTGATTAAGTAATGTATAAAACTTTTGCCACTTAAACTGTTTTAATTAATTTTACTTATTTAGGAGAAAAGCACAGAAACAGAAATGTGAATTGAAAGGACTCCTTTGTATTTTCTGGCACATTTTATCAGTGATTTAAATAGAAGCAAAGACTTTGTGCTGGTATTTTGGGGGAA
Organism: Struthio camelus; assembly: GCF_040807025.1. Classification (NCBI taxonomy): domain Eukaryota; kingdom Metazoa; phylum Chordata; class Aves; order Struthioniformes; family Struthionidae; genus Struthio; species Struthio camelus. The sequence continues at coordinate 130,422,744 of NC_090943.1, forward strand.
GGACTTTACTATGTGAAAATGCTTTGGTGATTGCTCCGTCTTTTCTTGGCTACATGCTACCACCAGTTGGGGCCCTTTCTGTAAGGGAAGACAGCACCAAAAATGTCTTATACTTTCTAATGTTTTTCAGGAAGCATCCCAGTTGAAACCCTTGGATGAGCCTGCTAAGGAATGAGCAGATGAACTGTGAATACTTAAGTTTGAGTCTTTCCATGGGGCTGCAAATTTTAAACCAGAGGAGGCCAAACTTCTTCATCTTAGGAGCCACATCCTAAAATCCTTGTGTATAAAAAGCCACGCCATGCACATTTGTTACTTAGGAGAATCAGGAACCGCGCTCTGTAGCGCTGACCTGGCTTGTGTCTGAGCCCTGAAGTAGCTGAGCTTCTGTCTGCTTCTGCAAGCTGGACCCTACAGGGGATATAGATTACCTGCCAGCCCAACTAAAACCTTGCTGCTGGCCTTTCTATTTAGCCTCACTGTAGGCAAATCCCTTTGTACTGCTCTGAGTATCCTTTTCTGTCAAGAACTACATTTTAGCCAGCCTCATCTGATTGCTTTAAGAATCTGAATCAGTTCAAGCATTAACTTCAGGAGTAAACTGTCTCACTATACTCAGTGCAGCTACCAACACACTAAAGTTATGGTTCATGATTTAGGACCTCCCATTAATAGATGAACAGAATGGATTGCAGTGGTTCCGTATGTCCACTCGCTTTCATTTGCTGAAAGGTACGGCACCAGTCGCAATTCAGACCACGTTGCTTACAACATATTAGAAATAGGACTATACAGTGCATAGTAAGGTAAGACTCAAAGCCTTGTTTATTTGAAAAGATACACTCCATATAGCAGTGAAGTGAAAACGTTTGTTTCATTTGAAACTCCTGTATCCTGAAAGCTGGGCATTGCTCTTTTTAGAACTAAAGAGTGTTCTTCAGAGGCTTGTGTCAGAAGTGTGACACCACTTGTAGAAATCCAAAGAAGGTGAAGTTCATTCTCAGCTAATATTGTAGCCTAAGTGGTAATACTAAAGACAACGCAAGAAAACCCCTACTCTTATTATCAGTAGTTTCTCTACCATTAGCTGTAAAGGACGTTGTTTATATATATGTATTTGAGGCCCATATGAGACTAATTTTTGAAATATGCATCAGAAGCCTTTTTCAACTTTTAGTAGGCTTTTTTTTCCTCATGACATTTTTACTACATTGCATATCCCCACAATATTTTAATCACACTAACTTACATTAAGCAATGTTAATAGAAGCATAAAAATGTTAATAGAAACATAAATGAGAGAGCACTTCAGGAAATCATTTTATGTATCACCAGCTCTGAAGCAGGACCAAACACCTTAAATAACTTTGTGCCAGTGGATGTTTAACTTGCTGTTCAAAATCTGTGATGATGGAGTTTGCCATATTTCCAGTCCTCACAGAGGAGTTCATTGCCCTCTTTGTGATAGATGTTTACAAATGAGAAAGAATTTATGCTACGTCTTCTCAATTTTCTCCTCTCTAAACCAACTGAGCACAGTTCTTTAAGTCATTCCTGATAACTCATGTTTCCTTAACTTGATTGTCTCTGTTATTCTTCTTTTGAGGCTCTCCAGTTGGTTCACATTTTTATTGGAGTGTTTTACGTAAGACAAGCTGATGCTGTATTGGAGTGGAGATGGGTGGGAGGAATATTTTGCATGTCTTGCATGTGACGTTTCAGTTTATCTGTCAAAATGCAATGAACACTTTTTTTCACATCGATCTCTTAGACTGAATTGGTGATCTGCTCCAAATCCTTTGCCCTGGGACTGCTACATACCCTGTAGTTACTGCCTTAAATCTGTGCAGCTGCCAATTTAGATGTTCCAATGGTTGTTTTACATATTAGCATATAACTTTAGTTTATTATAATTAAAGTAGATTTAAAATGCAGGCACAATTTTATGACTTGGCAGGTGAAGGGTATTATAGAAGCTTTCAGTTAGCATCTTTAAATCCAACTCTTTTTTTTATTTCAATGATTTTTATATTTTATGCGTGGAGTGCTTGAAGTGTATATTCAGTACACATTTAGAGCTGTACCACAACTAGACTGAAATCATGCAGTCTATATTTTAAATGATTAAAACACTTGGGTATTTTTTGTTGTCAGAATCCTGTAACTATATCGATCCTTTTTCCCTAAATATTTAGTGGAAGTTTGGGAAGGATATTTATATTGACTGGAAAATTCTGTAAGTTAGTATTTTTTGTCAGGTGTTGAAACATAAACTGTTGCTTTTGTTTATTTCCCGTAGCCCTGCCTTTCCAGACCGTGCTCTTGCAGACGAACATTTACAGTTAACTAATGTGGTTGAAGTTGAGGGGACTGCTTGTATACTGCTTGCATACACTTGAGCATGTGTTTACATCTTTTGAGTACTAAGTTTTTACTTTGAGGTCTTCAGGGAAGTAACTCAGTCTGCTTTCCTCCCTGGAGAGTGCCTCATGTATTATAATAGCCATAAATAACAAGAAGAATTAGTATATTTGCTTATTCTAGTAGATTACTATACACAAAGAAAACTAGGTTCTTCCAAAGTTGTAAGTGCCTGCAGATTTCTTTAGCAAATACTTTTGTTGTCTGATGACCTTTCCTTCATTAGTATGAATTTCCCTTCAAGGCAAGCATTTTTCAATCAATGGTAATTTGCATATAATTTATCAAGAGAAAAGAAAAGCAAAATAATTTTATTTAAAGATTTCCCTTTGTTTTAAGTGTCATTAGCAGTTCTGACTAATCAGATTTTTACAATCTCATCAGGCGCTTTTAGAAAATCTCTATGAACTCATCTGGAGGATGCATTTATTCCTAAGTGTCCTGTATTGCATTACAGCACGGTAACGAGTCACCGACTGCTACAGATGTTTATGTGAAATGCAATTAACACTCTGCCAATTTAGTTTTTATAGGGACACAATCAATTTTTATTCATTTTAAAGCTAGAATGCTTTCTTTTATTGTGTGCTGCCTCTCTGCTGATTATATAGCTAAACAAATTATTCTTCTGTTTGTACTAAATGGGAGTGTTTAGGCAGACAGTGCTGTGGCATATTGCATGGATCACATGTAAGTTAGAAATTAAATATTTGGTTTATGTAGAATTTGTAAGAACTAAAAAGCTAATTTAAAATATCTATTTAAGTATGAGTTATTTAAAAAGTATTACAGAGAAATGTGAATAATGGTTGTTTGTTGTTGATTATAGTTGTTTGTTTAATGGGAAGCTTGCTCTTGTGATGTGCTTAGTATCCACAGCAAACTTGGCTTTCCTTAGGGAATACATCACTCAGCCTGGCTGGGATCACCATTAACAATGAAATTTTCTTGGATACTTGATTTAATGAGTTAAAGTAATTGCAGTGAAAAATACTACATTATTATACATTAATCTTTGCTACCTAAAGAGTTCCTAAATAAGTGGTGCATTCAGCAAACATAGGGATATTATTGTAGGTAAGGGCTGTCAAGGACTTGAAAAGAAAGGAGATTTCCGGACTGTCCCTGTCTGGTAATATTAATCGGATATTAAGGGCAGCGTCAGATCAAGTAAACAGAAGGCAAAAGGAAGACTGGACGTGGCGTTAGTGTGAACAATGCAGAAAGAGGTTTATTCTGAGCAGAACTGTCTTATGCTCACGCAGAAGCCATTTTTTTCTAGGAAATGATTCCACTTTAAATAAGTATCATCTCAGCTATCCTGGCTTTAGCAATCATAGGTAGGTTCCACAAACAGGACTTCTGTTCATTAATCCTCTTTTGGCGTCATGTACATATTTCCTGTGCTGTCCTTTCTTGCCTCAGTTTTTTTTTCCTTCCTTGAGTGCTTTGTTGGGATATGTTTGTCTGCTTTAACAACAGCTTATGAAAGAGTCATCTCCTACCTGCCCTTAGCTTATATAAATGTATCACCGGGGTGGCCAGGAAAACGCTGTAATGTGAGTGCCACTGGCATCATCTATTGAGGAGGGCTGTAGCTGACCCCCAAGCTGTCCCCCTAGGTACCCCCTGTGTCCTGCCAACCAGCGATATCAGCACAGGATCACTCAGGTCACCCTGATGTTTCTTCCTTGATGGGTCCTGCTGGTAACATTTCTTTTGCATGATCAATTCTAGTTTTCATTCCTCAGGTTTTCCACTTTCCTTCATCTAATCTCAGTTCTCACATGGCCTGTTACGTTTCTGTATCGCAGTCTCCTTCTCTAGTCGTTCCTAGTTTTCTTTTTCCTCTGCCTGCTCACCTGTTCTTCGTGCTTTTCTTAGCCTCAGAGCTTCTTTTCTTTCAACAGCTCTTGTTTCCTTGCATTTAAATCAGTTTCTTTCGCTATCCTTCTTGGATACGGTGTGAAAAAACAGAAAGGAAGTAAAAGATTATTTTAAAAAAAAGTTAAAAACCCGGCTCTATCCTAATTTTAGGGAACGTTCTGCTAAGACTTCCTGGTAGTATGCCAAGCGTGGGCAGAATCATCCAAATGATTAACCTGCTAACATGTAACCTGTTGCCACATCATCCAAGTTTAATTACTTATTACCAAATTCATAGGGAAAGTAAAAATCACTTCCTTAACATAAATTTCATGATCTAGCTCTAGTCATCTTAAAAAACAATCAGTCATTATTCTGAATATGGACGGAAGTGTTTTCTTTTTTATCTTTCTCAGAAATGGCTAAATTATTTTGATTAATTTGTTGCCAGACATGACATTTCACACCAACCAGCTTAACCTTGGGAAAGCTATGAACACCTACAGTGAGATATATAACAGATAGATTCTATAGGAATGCTGTCATCTCCACCTAGAATGTAATTTTATTTACTTGCTAAAATAAAATTGAAAAACTTATGTGAAAAATAACATTTAGTAACACATTTCTTCTTTAATAGGTAATAATGTATATTTCATTATTATACATCACATCTTGTTTTAGTAGATCTTTGTTTGGAACGTGCTGTGGAACTTGTTTTCCTAGTATTAAAAGCGTATAAATACTTGAGTTTTCTAGGTACTAGCAACCAAGAGAGTTTAAGCTGGAAAGCCATTTGCTCTCAAACTTCCTTGCTACCCTTTTGTTGACAGGATACAAGGCCTTTTAAGTATTTTTATAGTCCAGGTCACGCAGACAATGCTTTGATTACATTTATTGAATATCAGAACCACCTGTGTAACACCTATGCAGCTATTAAAATATTTTAGTTTCAAAAAAACTGTAGGAGTGTGCATCCTACATGCATTTAAAGCCCGCATGTATATGCCCTTAATTTTTGCTGCCTTTTCTTACGCATTTCAGTGTGTCTTTATATTTGCCTGCCAAGTGTCATGTGTGCTTGTAGTTTTGTAATCCACCCAACGTTTATTTACTCAGGATGCAGTCACTGCGCTCTGCTCAGTGTTCCTGACCTGATCTAGTCAAGCATTAAAACAGAACCTTAAAGCACAAAAGTAATCTCTTTAAATTTAAACCCATAAATATAAATAATGCACACAGTTAAATGCAAGAATTAGTGATTGTCCCCAAATTTAGCTACACAACTAGTAAAAAACTGAAGAAATAATTTTTTTTTTTTTTACATTCAGGTCTCCATAAAATGCATCCAATAGCTTTATCGAGCACGACAACACAAATCTAAAGAAAATATTTATCGATTATAATGAACCCCTTAATTTTATATTTGGCATGGAAGGATCATCATGTGTTCAAAGAAAACAAACCTGTAAATATTTTATTTTATTTTATTTTTCAGGTGTTTTTACCTGAACTGACTTGCTGTGGAAAGTAACAAAAAACTGCCACCAAAGGTGCTAATACTAATAACTCACAGCCTAACTCAGAGTTTTCCTATGTCTCCCTGCAGACAACATGAAGGCTTCTTGTTTCACTTCTTAACATTTATTAATATTCAAGTTCACTGAAGCCTAGATGAATAATTGCAAAGAATAAACACTCCTAGGAAGTATGAAAAAGATGAACTGTAGAAGTTGCTTTTACACTTTACACAGAAATCAGATGAGAACTATTTCTGATTCTCTTTCATGTTTCCCTTGCTGTTTTTCACAGGAAAAGGTAAAATGACAATGACTATTTTAAGTAACACATTGAAGTTGCTACAGTATTTGGAAACACAGCATTGTGAAGAAGGGAAAAAAATGCCAAAAATGACCAGTGAGGACACTTTAATGAACACTTAAATGCACCTCAAATAAAAAACAGATGTTCTTTGTTAACTTCAGCAGTTACCCCTTTTATTCAGATTGAGGAAACTGTAACTTCATCGAGAACAGAGAACAAGGTTAGCTGAGCTCTTTCCAAGAACAATGCCTATGTTTTTGTATGTTTAATAGGTAATATTGTGAAGGTATGTTCCTGCACTTTTCTGAAACTTTATGGCATACTTAACATCACTGATATGAATAACAACCTGTAGCACCATAATTTTATGATTTGAACAGTACTGTTCTTTATTTAAGAAAGCTCTATAACACAATTTGCTTGGGAAACGGAAAATATTTCTGCAAAATAATTACTGAAAAACTGCAAAAAAGAACTATTTCTTTACTCTTTCACTGCACCAGAAGGAATACTGTAAGTAAAGTGATACTGTAAATAAAGTTTGATTTTCAGCACAGTTTTGATATAATAGGTGGTGAATACCCTTTTTTTAGCTATCCATTCTTAAAGTTCTAGTGGGACTGCTCAAGTCTTGCAGATCAACCACTGGCAGGAAACTAAAATTTGTGGAAGAATTAGTTGCAGTGTTTACATGTATATGTGTATCTGTAACAATATATATCTAGATTTACAGATATATGTAAGTAGTATATGAACTCTAGACCTTGAATACTTATTGACTTGTAAAACACATGCAGCAACCAAGTGACGTACTAGATGTTGCAGTTATGCCCGTGGACCTGCAATCCCACAGCAGAACTTCGTGGATGCTGCTGGGGTGTAAAAATAGTGAATTATATCTGTGGACACTAAGGAAAGGGTTTAATCAGAGATGTTCAGAAATTATGCTGGAAAGTTATAATATTTTGCTTTAGAAATGATTTCTCCAGGTCATCAGATTCTGCTGGAGCACGTGCTGTGTGCTCTGCTGAATCCTTGGTAGATAATGAGAATCCCTGCTCTGCCCTGGAAAGGATATAAGTAATTTTCCTGTGCCATCTGTTACCTTTCCTGTTAGGAGAAGTGGATCTAGAGGCCGAGACAGGTCATGGTGGAGCTAAACTCCTCAGTGCTTTATCGTTCACTGGACTGTATCAGTGGAAGTACAGGTAGGCTCCCTGTTCTTTTGGTTGCGAAGCCAAGAACAGGGAGGAATAGCCAGCTTCTTGGAGCTGCCCCTCTGCACTGTGTCCAGACACAGCTTAGGAACGTGCATATTGTATATTTCACGAATCCCTGGTGGCAGGTGAATCATTACAATCTGCCTACTGAAGGAAAAAGGAACGTATCATGCCAAGGTCTACCTGGAGAGAGTTTAATTTGTGGATTATTCACTGAAAAATTGTGACAGTTTTCTTCCGAACTTTTAATATATATTACGTAAGAGCTTATCAAGGCACTTGTTCTGAGATATTGTGATATATAATGATATAATAGATCTGAAAGACTAGCATGCCATCTGTGGCTAATGCCACACAACGTGGCTAATGCCGCATAATATACTACAGGTAAACAGTTTCACTTTATGCATTAGTTCTTCTCTAATTAATAATTACTTAACTGTTTTTCTGTTTAGGTAGTTAATAACTTAGGACCTTAAGATTATAGGAAAATTCAGGCTGAAAGGGACTTCAGGAGGTTTTTAGTCCAACCTCCTGCTCAAAGCTAGGTCAGCTGTGAGGTCAGACCAGGTTGCGCAGGACTTCATTTACTCAGGTCTTAAAAACCTCCGAGATTTCATCTCAGGGGGAAAAAAGTTTCCTATTATCGTATCTGAAGCTCTATTGTTTCCTCTTATGCCCACTGTCTCTCATTCCCCCACTATGTGCCACTGCGAGGAGCCTGGCTCTGTCTTCTTGATAACCTCCTTATAGCTATTGAAAGGCTGCTATCAGGTACCCCTTAAGCCTAATAAACTTGGTTAAATTTGCCTTATTTTATGCCCTGAGCAAGCTGCATGTTATTCTGAGAAGTAAGGTTTTTCCCTTTAAACAACTGCCTGTTAATGCATGTTTAGATGCTTCAAACTTTTTGTCTTTTTCTTTACTGATCAGTGCAGTTAGTGTTTATCTGACATCAGCGAGTGGCTGTGAACACTCTGCCCAGATGTTCAGCAGGGGTGAACTAAAACGTAGGTTTATTTTTTTGAGGTTGTGGATGTTCAGTGTTCTTTGTTGGCTGCAGGGGCTCTGGTTTTGACTGTCTCTTCATATAATGGGAGTAATCTGTTATTTGCACTAATCACTCAAGGTTCCTCCAAAGGTCAGTGGATAGCTCCTCTCCTGTCTTGTTTCAGCTTTTTATTCTGTTCTAGAAGAGGGGCATACCCCTTGGCATCCTTCTTGCTTTCTGCCCTTTTGCAGGGTCTGTCAGCTCTAAAATGGGTTTTAAATTTAGAGACTGAGAATAGAAGAATGAAAGCCAGGTTCACAAAGGTATTGGGAATACGGGTTCATCTTCAGAGAACCTCTGTTTAGCTTATCTTCACCAAATTAGAACATTTATCCTACTTCTTAATATTTTTCATAAACTTTCTGGGAGATCTGCTCTTCCTTTCTTAGAGCCTTAGCTAGTCTGCTCTGCATTTCTTTGGTGACATTTAATTTTCAGTGCAAGGTCTCTGAAAATGTTCAAACTATGAAAAGTGGTCCATCTGTTCCGATGGACAGTTTCTTTTTTGCAAACAATCAGATGAATGTCAGTTGCCTGAGAATGTGTTACCGAGTTGCTGCTAGTTGTCTTGATTACTTTGCATGCAGAAGTGTTTTGTTCCTCTGGCTGGAGGTGAGTACGTGGGGATATTCCCTCACATTCTCCAAGGGCACTCAAAGGGGAGCCCCTCACAAAACACCAAAACTAACCAAAAATAAGCATTGTTTATAACATTCCTATTTTTTTACAGTCTCCATTTGAAAGAAGAAACCTTGTGTGCGCCTAGAAATAAAAGTGCAAATCTGTCACTGGCCGATGTTCCAAGAACACAGAAATGATTTGTTCAGCTGCATTAATTAGTTTACATACAACAGTTAGAGCACACCAGAAATCAGTGTGTGTAAAATACTTGAAAGACTGGATTCATATTTATTTTCAGAGCCTTGCTTATCTGTCACAACTTTATGCTTGGCACTCGGTGTTTGTATCTTTCTAGGGGAACTGGCGTCTTGTAGCTGGGTTTCATGAGGCTGAAGCTTTCATAAAGCCTTAGTGAACTATATCCAACAGATCATTAGAGCATAAACTGCTGGCAAGACACATGAGGAATTCCTTGAGATTCCCTGACAGTTTTATACATAGTATTTGGAGATTTTTTTCCATCATATATAGTATTCCTACTGTAAAGACCTAATTTACTTTGGCTGGAAGCAGAGGTAGAAAGCTTTTCTTTTTTTTTTTTTTCTTTTTCTTCTTTCATTTATGGGTTTAGTGTTTCCTATACATGCTCAAAGACTTCTAGGAAATTCAGTGGAAAGAGATACTAGGTGGATGGATAAAAAAGTATGGGAATGGAGAGGAGTTCTTTTGAATACAAGTGAGGAAGAATTAATTTAGGTTTGGTTACAGATAGAGCGCTGCACAGGGTGACAGATAGCTCTTCGAGCAGATGTGCTGAGCTTTGCTTGATAGCATCCCCATGGTGGAGGCTTTAGTTTGTGAGATGCACTCAGTCCAAATTCCACAGGTTTTGAACAGTTCTATTCAGAGCATCCGTCCCGGGCCGTAAGCAGAAAAAATATTAGTGTTTTGGTTTCTTTCTATTTTAAGTAGACTTTGTCTCTAGTGTAACTGAAGTTTTGTTGTTCATTATGCCAACTAGTATGTCTCATAGAGAACTGAGGTCATGGAAATCGGCTGGGGAAGGATTTCACAGCAGCAGGAAGGAGTCCAGAAATGGCAGTAAAACTGTAGTTTTTGATTGGTTGTTGTGGTCTATTAAATTTATGTTTAGGTGAGAACACTTTTGAGATATGAATTGGTACATTGAGAAAAAGAAAGTTATTTTGCAGTCATTCTTGTATTTTAAGCTCTAGCAATTAAAAGTGTAAATTCCCAGTGCTTCTGTTCGTTGTTTTATATAAAAGCCAATCTGGGATACTGAGTCATGTAAATTGTGAAAGTAGTAAAATAACTGCTCATCTGGGAAATCATTTTCAGATTAATTTATATACTTTGAATAAGTCACCCAAAATATATCGCAGTGTCATCATAAAACAGTGGTAGTGCAACTTTGAGTGGTAGTAGTGCAACAAAGGTATGTTTACAGAGGGTGAATTTCAAAAGAAATGAAAAAAAATTAGATAAACCAAATATGCCCTAAATGCACAATAACTTAGGTACAATAGTAGTTTTTAAAATATGTTTTGGAATACATTTAACAGGACAAATATTACATGCATTTCTTCTGTTTCTTCGTAATATCTGTACGTGAGCTTCCGTAACGCGTGTGTGCAAAAAGCAGAGCTTTATGAAAACGTTTATTGGTTTACTCATTAGTGCTGGTTACTGACTCTTTACTAGAAGACATTGACGTATAGAATCACTAGTTACAACAAAGTGGATTTGCAAGCTGAAATTACAGTATTTCCATGCTGTGCTGTGGTTATTTTACTGTGTTTTAGAATATATGGAGCCATTATATAGCCACATGGCAGTGTTAAATTCTGAATATACAGGAGTATTGCCTGAAACTGCTGATGGCCAAAGTTAGGAGTTTAAGGTGGCTGGCAGAAATTGTCATAAAGAAAGAAAAGAAAAAGGGAATTATACTGAGTAGGCATACATATAGTCTGATTTTCCCACCAACCTCCATCTTATTTTCTCACTTGAGTCTTTTCTCCTTTTTATGACTTACTGGATTTTTCTCTTAATATCTAGGAAAGCATTTTACTGGGGAGTTGAAACTGTAGATTTTAATCTAGTTTCTATATTTAGAATTTTATATTATGATAGCCATTGCAACATTAGATATAGCTATTGGCTAAGGTTTTCATATGTGAATACTAGTTCCTGGGGAGAAAAAAAAAAAGGTTATTTAAATTGGAGTTTGTAACTTCAATAGGAAAAATAAATAGAAGTTCCCACTCTTAAAATTCCAACCTCCCCTCTTCAACCCCCCAAAATTTGAACAATGTCCCGAGTAATTCAGAATTCAGGTATACTTCAGCAAGCAACTATGAAAATGCTTATGAAAGGAAGAAATAAGTGTGTTTTATATTGGTCCTGTATTTTATATAAAGCATGGCAAATCTTAATTTTATAAAGGTTAATGTATGTTTTAGCTTGAATAGATGACTTAGTGGAGGTCTCCTTGGAAAAATGGAGAACTAGATGGAGAACTTCATTAGTTCTTGAGGAACAAAATAGATTATTGAATAGTCAGCAGAGATCTTACCTCCCAGCTGTTTGAATTAAATAAGCTGTAATAAAATGTACACAAATCCTCCCAGAGATGTAACTAGATGACTTTGCCTGAGGAAGTAGAATTATAGAAAAGAACATCTTAATTTCAGACCACTGGCTTTGAAACTTATTTGATAGGCACTGAAAATACTGAGCTCTCATAGAAATCAGGCTACTGAATTTTAGGCATCCAAGTCAGAACAGATAAGTCCCTACAGTTTCTCAAGTCATATATGATTTATTTTCTGCCTGTAGAGAAATAGATGGAAGAGACTACCTTTTATAAACAACAGAAAACTAATTTATAGTCATTTTTCCTGAGATCTTTTTGCTAATTCCCATTAAGATAAAAAAATCCTAATATTCATTTTATAAAAGCCAAAACAAAAATCTCTGAGGCTGTAAGAAAGTAAATATAAAAGTTGAGAAGGGAAAAGGCATTATATCTTTATAATGATTCATGAATGATTCATTTATGTTAGTGGATAATTAAAAAGCTACTATTTATACAAAGCTGAGGAACTATTTGCTTTGACAGTGCTGAAAGGGGTGCTAAAGCAGCTAACTGAACAGCAGCAAGAAAGCCAAATTGTATTGTATTTGTTCAGCTTAAGAAGGGAATGGGTAAACAAAAGAATGGCAATTCTGGAAAGCACAGAGCACTGCGACATATTTCAGTATGAGATAAATAGTGAATGTAGAGGTATAAATACCTAGGAGAACATTTATGTGATGCAGTGAGTCTGCTACATTCCTCATATGTGTCGCTGAGACAGTGAACAAAACCCAGCCAAATACAATGTATTTGGATTTTCAAAAATCTTTAGATTCGCACAAGAAGTAACTTAAGAAATGAGTTTATATTAAATTTCTGCTTGGATTGAAAACTGGCACAGATAATAAAGAATAGAAATTGATATTCATCATTCTTCAGCATTTATATTACATGTTCTTTGGTAAATATGTTTATTAATGAACTAAAAAATAGAATAAAGGGAGAAGTGCCAATTTAAGACCTGGTAATTTAGGTGAAGAAAGTTAAGAAAGGTGGGAGAAACTTCTGTGGGACTGGGTAAGGCTGGCAAATTTGTGAGCTACAGCGGTCAGAATTCCTCGACAGGTTCAGGCATCGTTGTGCCTACCTCATTGTCACTTCTGCTCAGAGCCTGGCACCAGTCAAATATCAAAATGGTCAGTCTGATACTAGAAAATGTTTTTTGTGCAAGTAATTAACCTGTGTTACCCATAAAAGAGAAGTTTTTAAGTATTTAAGTTCAGAAGGATTTAATAGGATATTAACAAGGATGAGATGTATAACGAGCACTTATGAAAACGTGATTTTTTTTTTTTAATATTACGTAACTGTCATGTCTCAAAAAACAAAACCATGGCCCATTGTATCCTTCTATAGTTGTTCTAGAAAACTTTTTTGTGTCTTGCTGGTAATCATCTGGTACCATTAGATGGATGAAACCTTCTGGAAAAGGCAAACCACAAGACTGCTGTGGTCATTGCGTTCAAAGTTCACAGATAAGGATGACAATTTCTGAAAGAGAGAATGCTTGTTTGTACAGGACATTAGTAAAGGGCAGAGTAGATGGCAAAATCACTCCATTTAGGTTTTGGATCTTGCACATTTACTCTGTGCAAGATGACACTTTTGTCTTATCTGAAAAGATATAACCTTCACCATTCATATTAATTCATAACTGATCACCTACAAATGAGCTAACTACTTAGACTTGTATGGTTTTAGTATCCTAGTCTAGCTAAGTGCTTCTGGAGACTTAAAGCTCAAAACTCTGCCCACTCAAAAAGCTTGTTAATGGGTCCCACATGACACAGCTATCAATTTTTTAGTATCAGATATACATGCTGTATCCATTATAACTTTCACTTAGGGGCAGGCTTGCCCTAACTGTACAGTAGCTTGTAAGGCTTATTTACAGTCTGAAAGGACAAAAAAAATTAACAATATTAGATGAAAGTGAAAATATGTATTGCAAAAGAAAAAGCAAAGTATTTGTATGGCAGAGAGAGGCCTGATGCCTTCAAAGAGTTGCAAGACTCCGTCTCTGTTTTTAACATTTCCCAGGTTGTTTAAATGTGCATTGTAAGCAATGATAAAATGACAAGTTATCATTGATCTGTCCTTTCCTCCATCTCAGAGGGATTCATTAAATAATGCATGCACCCATGTGAATTACCCTTCTTCCATATACTATCCCTAGACCATTAGCCAAATATAGCAACACCAACATCTTTCAACCCCTAGAAACCCTTTGGCTTTCATTTAATTAAATTATCCCATTATGAAAACTCTTATAATGAGATTAAATTTAATTATTTATCAGACACTTATTTGCACTAGGGAACCTATCAATTATGCATGGTTGTGCTAAACATTTTTCAATCCATCACCTTTTCTTTTCATGGAAGGTGCAATTTATTAAGTGCATCTGAAGTACTGTAACAGAGGAGCTCTACAAGAAATGTGCATGCCATCCTAGTCCAGCTAATAGCAAATGAAATAGGAAAACAGAGATATGAAAATTTATTCTCTCTCATTTTCAAATACAGCACATTGACAGAATTGCAGATTTCATAATTATTTGGTATGTTTCCTTTTTTGATAGCCTGTCTAAAAAGTTTATGGACTATCTTTTTAATTCAGCTTTTTTTTCTGGTTGTATTTTTCATGTAGGTTAGTTAAAGGTTCCCAAATGCACAGAGATTAAAAAGCAGTGCTCAGATAGAATAGTTCGAAAAATATTTGTGACACACTGAGGCCTGTAGCTATATACAAAGACAATTTCTTCTGCATTTCTTGATGATACTAATACGCTCTTAATGAAATTTGTTGATTGTAAACATTAAATATTAGGCAAATCGTTAATGTGCATAACTATAAAACATCATTGGTCAAGTATCTTTCCTAAGAATTTGGATATGTAGTCAAAGACATATAATCTACCAATAATTGTTTCAAGTAGAATGACATTTTCCAATGAATGTTAAGAAGAAGACATAAATGTCAATACAACTCTGAGCTTTTCTTTTATAAGACCTTGTCAATATGTAATTAATTATTCAACTGGAGTTCGGTGTGGCTCAGGGCAGGATTTCAAAGAGCTTTCTTTTGCAAATTGCGTAGTCATCATAAGATTGTTTCTACATTTTTTTCTTTCCTTTTTTTCTCATTTAGATATAGCATGTGTATAAAAGTTCATGGACACCTGCTAGGTGACATATGCAATGCAGTAATAAAGTTAGGAGTAGTAGGCTTTTTAGTAGCAGTAGGCTTTAGCAGATGCTTTTAATACATTAGAAAATTTTACCCTGCTTTAAAAGTGCTCATGTTTCATGTTCAAATGTGAATGGAGGTCAAACAGAAAGATTTATGTCCCTTTCTCCTCCCTTCTGAACATAAGAGGATGTTTGCTTCATTAACTTTGAAATCTACTGGCCAAACAGACTGCATATTTTAGAGGGTTTCAGAAAAATGCCCTAAAGTTCAGACAAATTACTTTTTGAAAATATCAGTCCTCATCTTGAAGGAGTGAGACATGATGCATCTGTCGACAACAACAGAGGAGTACTGCCTGTATTTGGCGAAACAGTCATATCCTGTACGTATGACAGTAATGTTTTTTATTATTTGGCACTTTCTGCCTGAGAGCCAGGACTGTTAATTAAGTCTCAGTGCACCCTTGTGAGCTTGGTAAGATAGTTTTATTCCTGAGAGAGACATTATGTTCATTAGAACAGGTCTCCAGGTGATGTTCAGAGATGAAGTTTATTTCTTGGTATGCTGCCTTTGCCAGCTAAGGATCTACCTCTGATTTTCCAGAATATGCAGCCATCTTGTGCTTATAAAAATGTGCTCACATATAAATCCAGATCTTGCATACAAGCAAATACTGGCAAGGGCTCACATACAACTATATTTCTTCTGAAAGACCTGGACGTATTCAGTGTTCCAGGATCTATACACCAAACCTGTGGCAGTGCCATAACTAGTAATTTTGGCTTTTGACACGTCCTCAACAAAATCAAACCTGTAAGTGTAGCTAAAAAATAGTATCTAGACCGAAACCTCTGTCACATTACACTGCAAGGAGATTGCCGTATGCCAACAATTGAATGGTGAAAAAAGTGAGTTAATTTCAACATCTTCTCATCCTAAAAGCATATTTTAATATATTTTTTCAGTAAGTTACAGCAAAAACTTCATTTTAACTCTGCTGACTTGAGTTAATAGTAGAGAAGAACCCAGACTGAGAATACGAAACAGGCTGAGTAGGAGAAGAGGAGCAGATGTAGAGAATCAATTCCATAGACATCATTTAAAATATTTACAACCTAGGGATAGAGGAGAATAAAAATCTAGTTTGCTGAGGAGTCTGGAAGCACAAG
Source organism: Struthio camelus (assembly GCF_040807025.1). NCBI lineage: Eukaryota > Metazoa > Chordata > Aves > Struthioniformes > Struthionidae > Struthio > Struthio camelus. Next base: position 130,438,767 of record NC_090943.1, read on the forward strand.
AAGAGAGAGCACAAAGTGGTAACAGGGGCCATTGAAGGCTGGGTGGCTTTATTCTATAGCTTGTCTAATTACCATCTAGATGGTACGTACATTTGTCTTCAGAACTCTTAATTTGGCCACAGTTGTTCATGAAGATACATAAAGTCAACTATTGATTTATTAGGAATGACTAGTATTTAAAAACACATCAACTTTGGCAAAGACATGATGATTCCTGTATTTTGCATTCTGAAACCTTGGCACTGGCTGGCTGCTAGCACTGTCAGTAGTGGAATAGTCCATCTTAGTCTATATTGGGGTCTGGTAAGCTGACAACAGTTATTCTCATTTTTTTCATTATTTAATTAATTGGTAGTTTCGAACTTTATTTTGAAGCCCCCGTTAAGGAGCACGCAGGCTACATACCACTATATATTAGCAAATAAGCTGAAATGAAAAGTTGAGACATAAAAATATGCGTGCTTGGCCACCTACTTAAATTATAGCTACCCGGTTGGGACAGATGCGTTGGTAAGTGTCCTCAGTCTTTGATCCTAAATAAACTAAAGATTTCAGTGTTTGTAAGTCAGCAGTGGTTGCAAGTCCCCATGTACTTGTCTTTTCCTCTTACACATGATAACATCTTGTTTTTCAAGTGGTACAAGAAAGGTGAGATTTCTAAGAGCTTCAAATGCGGAAACAGTAAAGGAACTGTATATCCAGCTTATATCATGGAGCAAGTTTTTTGGGAAATTACCTTTCTACATACAATGAAGTTGCTCCGTCACCAAAATGAATGTGAGCAAAATGAAAAAGTTCATTAAAATAACTAAATGGAAATTAGGACGTTTCTAGTTATAATTTGATTTCCTAAAGAAAAAAGAGCTTTTGCTTTTATACTCTCGGTGCATGTCTTTCTAGCTGTAAATCTAACTTTTTGATTTGTTGGGTAATCTCAGCCAAGTCTGACGGAGAGTTAGCAGTCTCAACAATATTATGCTCCTACAAGTTTTATTAAAACACGTAGATGGGTTGTGGAGAAAGGCACCTAGGCATCTTTGATTGAAGGAAAGGCTAACGATGAATGAGTCTTTTAAGCTGAGAATCCATAAGACGTGGCTGTCCCATTCTGCCCTCAGGAAGGCTGGAGGCATGTGAGTCTTCATTTCAGGCTAGGTGCTCTTCAGCTCCCGGGGGCTCTTGGTGGAGCAGTGCTTTGTGTGTCCCTCTCCCCAGACTAGGGTTTCGGTAAGAAGTGCCTGGGAGAGCCATCCCACGACAACTCCTGCCCCAAGCCACACATCCTCAGCGCTTCCCAGCCCAGAGGTCTCATTTCTGAGCAACGCACATCCTGGAAGCCCTACCCTTTCCACTTGGGGCTACACCATCCTCATTCGCAGACCTCCCTTTCTTCTCTACCTCCTAATTACACCCTATTTAAGCCCTCCCACAATCCTTTCTTCAAATTTCCCAAGGCAGATCCTTCGAACCTATGAAGGCTACTTCACACCTCATTTCTGCCTGCTGTGGAAGTGCTGCTTTGAGCCTCCTGTGCTCCTGCTGGCTGTGGGTGTTCACCACCACTCTCTCAGTGGTGGCCACTAAGGCCAGCTGGACCTCAACTAGGTTTTACGTGCAGGAAACAAAATTCCTTCCCCCTCACCACTCTCAGCTTCCAGGAGATGTAAAATAGCTGGTAAGAAGCAGCAACTGTGAAAGCTGAAGCCTAGTAGCTGTGAAATAGAGGGAATCTCTGGCAAAACATTGTAAGTAACTCTAAGCTTGTAATTCTGTCTACTAGCAGCCTTGCTCCAAAATACCCGGGCTGACCTTTCTGGCACCTTGTGAGAAAAGTTCAAGTATAGTCAAATGACAAAAATCTTTCATTTATAAACGGCTATCATTAGCTTTTGGGGGAGAAATGTCAAAGCATGGTTTCTAGGATGGTTTAGTGGGTTATCAGGTTGATTATGTCTTATTCTGGTTTTAGGGATATCTTTGATCTTACTCTTTGTTAATTGTACTTTTAACTATGTCAGAGGTTCCTAGATAGGTATTTTAGCAAATGAATGAATGGAAACATCTTTAGAGATGAGGATTAAGAGCAGCATGAGGAGTTTTGTAACTGACTAGGCTGGGGACTTTTTTCTTTGGGTACAAAATACTGCTAGATCGTCTTGATCACTATCTATATGAAAAGACTGAATGTCTCTTCTGTATTTATAGATTATAGAGTGGGAGATGCAAACATTGCATACTTGGAATTATACAATAATTTTAGATGGTGAAAAGCAGGAGGCAGATTTTCAAATTAGAGTGTGAGAACATAACCATGTGACTCTTATTAAAATTAATAATAACTGCATAGTTTAGTCTCTGTGTACCACTTTGAAAATTTCCCTAGATGTTTCACTATGAATATTTATGCAATCAGAAATAAAATGCAGACAATGGAGCAAAAGCCAATGTAAATACAATGTGATCACAAAATTTATGTTTTAATTATTTACATAAAGTTCAGTTTTGTCCAGTAATAAAATATACATAACTGAAGAAAGAAACACAGAAAACTAGGTTCAGCAATTATTAAAAGAAGTAATGTTTTTCTGTTTTAGTTTCTAAAGGAGCCACTAACCCTGCTTGCACTTTTAACAAAAATATTTAAAAGTTACAGTCTAAAGTATGTTTAAAAAAAAAGACAGATGACTGCATCATTTAAGGGGAGAGGTATATGTCAGTCAGATCCTCTGTAATACAACAATCTTCTTGTATGGTACTGTGAGTCTAAACCAGTCTCAACAATGTTTTAAACTGGTTTTATGTGTTCTGAAGACTGTACCTGAACTGAGCAAGCGAAGGATTGTAAGAGGAAGGTACAAGAGGAGAAAAGCAAGTAAAAGGAAAGGGGTATGCATTTGCTTAAGAACTTACAGTGTCCTCTAGCCAGTTACCATGGACTTACTAAAACACGAACGCTGCTAATATTTAATAGGATCATGAATGGTGTTAATTTTATTATCCACTGATCTTTCATTCAACAGTATAAATGCAAAACAAGGTAACTAATTCCAGATTCCTGATATAACAGTTCACTTCAGGGAAAGTGTGCAAGATGAAGCAGTAGAGTTGTCTGAATAAAATTAAGCTGTCTCCACCCCAACCAAAACTGAAGACCTCCGCGACATAATTTCAGCTCTTAGTATTACTGTACCACCTTTGCTTGCCCAAAATGGCTGCAGGTGGAAAACTAGACATTCTGCAGCTCTTGCTGTGCTTCCCTGTCTGCCAAATAGTTTCTGCATTTTGAGGTCCTGTCAAGCTGAGCAATGATCCTCCACAAAATAATTCCGTCGCCAATTAGTCTATCATTGGCTTTAGCAGTTCGCCTTAACTTCTCTGTGCTGCGAACTGAACACTGGATACAAAACAAAGATCAAGAGAAAAGAAATGTTATGCTTACCCTCTGTATAACGTTGCCTTAACTCAAACATCGCCCTCCCCTGAAGTTGCAAAGCAGTGAAATTCCTTCCCAAGATCCCAAACTGAAAAAAAAGAAACAGTAATATCTCTTGAGCCTCTCTCCAGTACGACCAACCTGCTCCAACCCTTTCTGGTGAGACCAGGCATAGTAATGATTTAATGTGTGTGGAGAAGCATACAGCAAATTGATCAGTAGCAGACAGAACGATTCTAAAGTCCTCATCCTCCCATGTATGTCTCGAGCAAAAATTTAGCACACTCTCCGTTCTGTTGAAAATCTAAGAGTAGCTTCTCTGGGAAATATGTTTGGCTCTTCTCTGAAGAAGAATTTAAATAGCTTATGTAAAGAGAGACAAAGTGTGTGAAACAGTTCACCAAAGGGTACATTGAGAAAGGGTTGGAAAATCATCCTGGGTAAATGTGGCGATCAGTAGCTGTTCTGCAGTCAGCTGGAGAACAGAACCTGTTAACAAAAAATGCCAGCCAGCACATACTGTCAAGAGATTGCGTCCATTGTGAATGTAATTCAGGATATCTGCAAATTAGTACTTTGATGATTCAGATCAAGAGAGCTGATGCAGTGAACACAATGCAGATCTATAAATATGTCCACTTCCTTCCTCAATTTTCAGACTTAAGACAAGGGAAAAGCTTCAACTCAATCAGAGACTCACCTCTTCATGGGAGAACCGACTCTTCAGAAAGTGTTTATAATGTGGTTAGGGGCTAGACACCATCATATTGAGCGATGCATTGACTTTTCTGATAAACACTGTCTGAAAAGTAATTTCTGGAGCTAACAAGCAATTATGTAGATGGAGAAATAATCAGATAAGGTGATCAAGACTGAAGAAATTAAACACTTTCAGGTTGCAGTTATGAGAAGATGACTGGGATACATTTAGCAGACTTCAGGTAATGAAGTCAATGTTGTGATTGCAGGCAGGTGAGGAAAATGAACAGATTTTATACAGTAAATCAGTATTTATGTTTTCTATTTCATTTAGACTTGCAAGAAGTGAAGATTGTGTACATTTCAACCTAAATGCTTGGAAAGATATTAATGGGAAAATTGAAAATAATCTCTTTAGGAGTAGGCCATTTTTCTGTTTTTTAAAAACAATTTTATTGTTCTATTTTTACCATTGTCATATTCTATAACTCTGATAAACTTTCTAACAAATACAGTAGATGTTCTAGAGAATATATTGATCAAATGCCAATTGATTAAAATCTTGTGAAAACATTGTGAAAATGCCAGATCAGAAAAAAAGTTGATGATTTCATATGAAATTTAGTTTCTTCAGGAAATTTCTTTTCCTCAGGGAAAAAAATCAGTCATATTTATTAAAAGCTAGATTAAAAGCAGGCTTTATTAGTTGTCAGGAAGATGCAGAAGTTCTAGCTGGACTGAATTCTGCACCCTTCCCCATCCCAGAGGTCTTCCTGCACTGCAAAGAAGTTGTGCTGTTCTGCTGCAGGGTTTTCCGCTGTGCGTGTGTCCGAGAGCTGCCCTGAAGCCTCCCCATGAACATTTGAGCCTGGGTCCTTCGTTTAGGCAGGCTGCCGCCGCTTCTGCCAGAAATAAGGGAATGATCGAAGTGGGATTCATGCATGGGAAGTGCGAGACACAGCGGAGATAGCACGGGGTGGCTACTGAAGGCTGCTCAGTCTGACCATGTGGGTGCTGACTCCCAAGGTGCCCCTCGGCGCTGTGTTGTCCTACACTGTCCTACACACAGCGCTGGGGGTCTCGCCCCTTGCTCCGCTGTGCTGTGAGGGACGCAGGGTTCGTGCTGAGCAACCTGGATTTGCTTGAGGACATGGGCGCTGCGATGTCTTCTGAATCCCGGTGGGCCTTGAACAGCAGAAAACGGTAGCCAAAGTACAATGCCCAGCTCTTCAAGAAGAGAAATGGCATTCAGTATGCTTAGCGGCACAACTGAAGTGTTGGAAAAGTTACTCTCTGGCATCATTAGTTTTTTCTTTTCACCTAGATGTCTAGGTTTAAGTTAGATCGAAAACTGATTCCAATTCATGGAGTTCAGAGTAGTTTAGGGGTATGTTTTTCTTCTGGTAAACAAGAAAAAATATATACTTTCCACTTTATTAACCCAATTTATAATTAGCCAGTGTAATTACTCAAAATCTTAATAACTTGTCACAAATTTTATTTTTGATTGTAACTGTTAGCTAGCAGTCATTAATAAGATGTTAACCTTTACCTGGTATTCTAGCTGTGACCACTTGCAAATTTCAGAAAGAAATCAGAATAAGCAATAAATTCATTCTTTAGGATTTTCAAATTATGGAGATCATCCAAGATCTAGTGAAGCAAACAAAATGTATTCCATTTACTTCTGCTTTCAGAAGAATCAGCCCTTTGGAGATGTTAATTTGGACGTAGTCACATTTGTTGTCAGACAGGGAAGAATGCCTGTGGCTTATTAATTCTTCTAGGATGGGAGGAGGGACATATTTTCATAAGCTAAAGGGGGTATTAAATTAATTAATCATTCCCTTGAGCAAATGACACCTATGTGCTTATGTCATGTTGATATGTATGTCTGTATGTTGCCATTTTTATTATTTGTTATGTTATCCTGTTCCCACTGATGTCTCCACATGTACTTTCATGTTTGTTGACTGTTAAATGACATCATTACTTTCCAATTACTTACAGTTCTGAGTACTATTAGTTCTCAGGTATTAGAGGGAAGTTTTATTGATATTATATATGCATCTTTCTAGCAAGAGAAGTCATGTATGTGCTTAAACTTTTGGTATTCCAGCAGCTAAAGTTGGAAATTTGGCATGTATCTTTAAACTGCGCAGTTCAGCTTTATTAAAACAAAGAAACTTATGTCCCACAAAGTTACAAGCAAGCTTAGGTGAGGGCAAAGATTTAGCAAATCAGTGTTTTAAACCAATCTCGTAAATCACTGTGATTTATTCTTCTTTTTATTCATAGTCATGAATTTCTAAACCAAATGTAAACAGCAGTCTTCAAACCTCTTATTCAGGGTCTCTAAAGTCCACTTCTCTTACTAAATTAATAGGAAACATTTTTACTGCGTATTAACTTTCAGCTATTTTTTCATTGCTGTTCACTGCAAGTCATTTCATGGTACCCGTTCCAATTTTGAGAAACCAGCGTCTTGGCAGACTTCGGTACATCCAGACATGAAGAGATAACTAGACCTGGATCATGCCATCTGAGCTCTGGGGGTAGACTCTGATGTTGACACATAGTCCTTTTGAGGTCAAAAGGACTATTAGCAGGTACGCTCATCCACCGTTTGGATCAGATTGCAGGACTCTGGCCATGGCTGAAGCAGATTCTTCTCTTTGTTAAAGCCCCCAACACTGGCCAACGGGAACCTCATAACATGAGGCCAACTGAAACATATCTCATCACGTGCATATGTCTGTGGTAAAAACAATGTTAGACATCCCCATCTTAGGTTATCGTAAAAAATATTTGATCAGTCAGTTGTTACTTATGATGCATACTGTATAACTAGTATTTTATTTACATACTGGCCAGAAGAACAAAAGCTGAATCCTGGAACTCAGCAATTAGTAGAGAAAGATAAAGTTCCTGCTGTGCCTGGTGCATTACTTATGTTTGAGGCCAATTCCATAAGAGAAAACTCATCATAAAATTGAACTTATTTTAGATAAGGCTTAAATACACATTTATGATATTTTATAGTATTTGGAAGGTGAAAATATTAATAGTGCTTTCTTATTTAATAGAAGATTACAATTGAAAAATAATAATGAGAATTTTATGAGAGAGGAGAAGCAGGTTGGAAGAGCATCCTATTGCCGTGGTGCCATTGCTGGTTTGTGCCAGGTCTTGCAGGTCTCATGGAGGGAACAGAGCCTTATGCTGCCAGGGTTGTACCCAGCTGTGGGGCTGCGACTCTCCCGTCCTTGGATTTTCCTCTTCTGACTTAAACTGATGGCTGGTATGCACCAGATCGTTCCTAATACTCTTACTGAATTCAAAATCCTTTACTTTTGTGCAGGAAGGCTCAGCAGGTGGAGCCTTCTTTCTGGACATCTGTTCTGCTTTGCAGTGACCAGCGGGGTATAGTTCCCCAGTGACTGGTGGGACAGGGATGTTCCCCAATAAGGCCCCGGCCAACGTGAGCTCTGCAAAGCAGCCAGCAGGGGTTGATGTGATGGCAGCAGCACCAGGGTCCTTACCCAGGGTAATGGCTCCACTATGTGTTTCCCAGGGACCATAAAGAATCACTTGAAGCAATCAGTCCCTATCGGAATAATTTTGACTTTATTTCAATAAGCAGTGTTCTGGGGTTTTTTTCTTTCTTTTTTTAAAATTTATTTATTTAGCACTTCCTTAGTTTTCCTTCTAGTCTTAAATAAACTGAAGCGTGGTGGAATACGTTTTCAGCTAAATTTTCCTAAATGTCTCTAATTTTGGTTTTGTTGGCTCCCAGAAGAACTATTAAAAAATCAGCCTACGTATACAAAGGTGCTTTGCTTATGAATAGAAGGAATGTGGTAACAGATGTACAGAAGATGCATAAGCATTCCTGCCTTGCATTCAACACATTCCATATACTGATAGTGGCCAAATTACAATATTTTAAAATCAAATTATAGTATAACAGTTAAAAACTATTTAACTCTGCTCATCCAGCTCTGTTTCAGGTTCTCCAAACAATTTTGAGCTATTGCGTATGTCTGTGACCCATTCTTGATCATGTTATTGCACTCTACCAGTATGATGATTGGAAAAGTGTTCTGCCTCTGCTCCGTTTACAGTACCTGCGTTGTTTCTTTTGACACATAAACTGGCGTTCAGAGCAAGGTGTGTTTTCGTTCGTCTGTAACTCTCCGAAATAATAATTTAGCAATATTATTCAATGGAGTGTGCTGTGTGTGGAAATTCCTGTACTATAATAGACAATATGTCCTTAAAGATGAATTTGCAGAACTTCAGCAGGTGAGTTGCTAGGGCAGATACGACTGCTTCGATCTTTTGTCTAATGTATTATGGGCACAAGACAGAGCAGCAACATAGCTGATTAGTTTTTTCAGATAGTGAACTCAAAGTTTGGCCCTTCCTAGGTTCTTGTCAATCCCTCTTGAAACCTTTATTTCAGCCTACTTCCCCCAAATTAATGTAAGGTTTGCCAGAGACAAAACTACTGACTGCCCTTTGTGATTTTTTTTCCCCGGAGCCTAAGTCTGTTAGGGGTCTGTTATCTTGTGTTCATCAACTGAAAATATAGGTGTAATTACGTATAATTGGTTTAGGAATTAAACATTTCTTTGGAAAGGTATATTGTCAAGCAGGAATTGCTTGACAGTAGAAAATCTGTATGATTCAGTTAATTAAGAAAAAAAAAAAAAAACAGTATTAGTAGCCTGGAAGTATCCAAGCAGTAAAAAGAGTTTAAGCTTTGTTTACATTTTGGCTGCAAGAGGTGCCTCTCTTTAAGTATTTAGATAAACAAACTGAAGCTGCTGTTTTCATTAGTATGTAACACAGAGCCCAGTTTCCTTACCTCGGAGAACACTAAACCAAAATTCGGTGGCAGAAAGCAACTTGATCTCTTGCAAATATGAGTCTTGATAAACTTTACAGTATGGAAAAAAAACCTTCAAATTTTGTACCTATTGACATTGCTTAATAAAAACATCTCGAGTATTGGTGCTTCTGGGTGTGTTTCCAATAGCAATGTGATTGCAGAGCTCTGTGGATAAAGTTACCAATCCTTTGAATTCTGACCTTCAGTCTAAAACAGCTTTAGAGGTTACTCTTTTTCCGATTTGTGAGATTGCAGAGAAAAAAGTTAATGCTGCTGGAAGGAAGCGGGGGAGGGAAGGGGGCTTGTAGATGAGAACTGGGACTTTGAAGCCATCTGAGAAGTTTTCCTCTGGCCTTGATTTGTAACAACAAATATTGGCAGTCTGACTCAGTAATTATACGAAGTTTCAAAATAGAGTATGCAGCAATTGAAATTCTGTGAATACAATTCCTATTGAGATCCAGTCCTGCTTACATAGATTTTAAAGGAAATTACGCAGTTGGTTACAAAGGATAAGTTGGCATTCCTGGGGGAGCCACAGCCATCAAACCCTGAAGTCTAAGTTCAAGCTGATCATCTGTGCTTATGGAGAGAGGAAACCCCAAAGTTAATTGTGTCTCCCCTAGACACATCGCCTAGTAGTGTCTGTGTATCTCCGTTGAAGAGAAGAGTTGAGATGATCATCTCAAATTAAATGCTTCATTTTACGTGGATACAGTTAGGTGGGAAGAATCTAACCCCTGCTGAACAAGTGAGGGTCATGATATAATTACTGTAAAGTCCAAAACCCTTTATTGTGGTAAACTTCATATAAACAGTTTAAAGGACAAGCAAGGACGATGCAAGTGTGAAATAAATTGCCCTTGTAATGATTAGTTGAACTTAGACTTGCACTTTTTCCTTTTCGTTACAAGGGTCAAAATATGGAATATTTATGAACTTTTAGAAGACACTTCACCATTCCTGAGCATCGTAAGAAAAATATGTGTATTCCACATAACTGAGTATTTCAAGGTTAAGGACGTAGATATATGCTATATTCAACTAACACAAGGTTTGTGATTTTGAGCGTGTGTTTATGAATCATCTATATTAAGTTATAAATATAGGCTTTCCTTAAAACGTTTGTCAGAGTGAGCTTGGAATCTTGTTCTATCCATTTTCTTCATAATTCTAAATGTTTTAATTAACCTTTTTTATTATTTTCTCTATGTCATGTTATTTGCTTGACTAGTCTCATGTGTCAGCAGCTGAAAAATTAGGCAATAATTGACACAAATAACTAAAATACAGTAATGATCGACTGCTCCATCTACTGTTGAACAGTGACATGAATAATGCTTCAGGAAAAAATATGGAACATATTTAGGAAATAATAACAAAATGGTATTTGCAACAAATAAACCTATTACTTCTGTGGCTGGTGAAGAAACATATTTTTCTTGCAGAATTAAGAATCCTGAGTTGGACTTTAATTCAGAGCTGAAACACAAAGAGGAACTTTCCATCTCCCTTTTCACCTTACAGGAGGTGCTGACAAAACTGGTTTTGTTCATGTTAACAGAAAATGGAGAAAAGACAGTCTAGCATTACTGAGCTGACTCATGTTATACAGTATGCTATATTTATATGGCTGGCAAAATGTAAGTTAATTCCTGTGAACAAACTGGTAATGACTTGTTAGTTCTGTCTTTTTTAGTAATACTAAATGAAAGATGAGGAAGGCTTAAATAATTGTGGGAGGATGAACTATGGAAAAATTGCATGTGTGTGAAATGATGTGTTTTATAGTCTTTACAGAAGAACTGTACTTAATTATTTTATTAGCTAACTGGTAATCTCTCATTTATAGTGCATTATTTCATACGATTTCGTCTTCTGGGGAACTTCCAATTATAGCTTTTATCGTCCATCAGAGCGATAACAGGCTACTCCTCATCATCACTGGTGCATTTGATTTGACTTATACTTTTCTTTTAAACAAATTGTGATTCACACATCAGGGGGAAGGATGATTATTTTGAATTTTTTTGCAGTTTTTTTTCCGTGCAGAGCTGGAGTAAGAGTTTGAGTGTAAATGAGAAAAATTAGCCCTTTTCCAAGGATGCTCACAGTTTCTGATTTACTCCTTCCATTTCATGCCTTATCTTGCAAACAGCTAATTCTCCATGTAACCGTTTTCAGCAGCAAGCACATGGCCTTCAGTGGGACTACTTTTATAAACATTTACTAATATATTTATGCATCTTTCAAGCTGAGATTTTTGTTCAAAAAAGTGACATTCTCACTGATTCACTGAAACAGTATTCAGTATCCCACTCTAAACCTATTCACCGTTATTGGAATACGGTGAATCATTTTCAGTGGTTCAATTTCATTGATAAGACACTGCTTCAGTAAAGGCTGTTGTCGTTAGCAGAGCTACAACCACATCGCCCCTAAACGAGGAGGAGAGTCTTGATCTCGCTGCGGTGCCAGCAGCGTGTTGTGGCCCTGGTCTTCTCTGTCTTTGGGGAAAAACGATGCCCTCCCTTTTGGGTAGAGCATCTGCTTCAGGTGATCTGGAGAAAAAAGCTAATGAGTATTTTTGTGGGGGAATCAGAAGTATGATTCCCTCGATGGGATTTCTAGAAAATCATGTAGGAGATGCTCAGCTGGGTGTGACAAGGTACCGAAAGAAATGTGACAGTAGTAGACATATAAAACTTTTATCTTCATATTGGAAACTTTTCTCTTCCCTGCCAAGCTGCTTATTTATTTTTCACTTAGAATACCAGGTATATTTATACTTTATACCGTTTGGGTGTATAAATATGTATTTATAAGCTATATTTCTGTATATGTATAAATACATATTTATAAGCTATATTTCTGTTTCTTGTTGCATAATGCTTTTTAGGTACTCTGAATGTATTGAAAAAACATGCATGCCTAGACTTTGGAAGTGAAAAATTGAGAAACACCAATGTATTGCTATCAAATTTGCACTTGACGATTACTTTGGAGAAAAATCTCTGAATTTGTTTATATGATTATTTCAGAATCATACAAAGTCATGAATTCCTGTAAAAAAATAATGCAATATCTACTTCAAGATAATAAAGATTACTATTTCCTATTTTAAATTATATGACATGATCCCATATTCCTAGTGAAGTTATGGACTTAAGCATATTTCCATGCAAAATAGGAAAGATGTAATTTAGGCTAGCAGTTCATACACCTTTTGACTAAAGGCTATGATTAGCAGTTTGCACGCTTTCTTATAACTCAGTACACTTATATGGTAATTCATTATTAATTTTATTTGGTATAACTTGAAATGTAAAATTGTCCTTCTCAATCACACTGATATTTTTGAGATAAAACCGTTCCAATGGCTAATTTCTGTCACTTCTTGTTTGTTTGTAATTACCAAGGTCCTCCTACTTTTGCTCACGTGAGTAGCATGAGACAATAAGGACTCCTGTCAAACGTTGCAGACTTCTGCTACAGCCAGGCACATATCTAGGCAACAGCTGCCATGTGTAAGATAAAACTTGTTTGGAGACATAGGAAAACTATTGCCTGTTTCAGAGGGTTCGGTGTTGTTGTGGGCAATTGTTATGGGAAAGCCACATAGCAGCTTCCAGGAGCATCAGACTGTATCTTTTGCTTTAATTAAGTGTGGTCTTTTTGTACATATTTTTAATGTGTAACTATTTCAGTAGCATTTCCTGTTTAGAGACAAACATTCAGCTACTGCATTCCACTATTCCATACCACAATCTTATTCTTTTTTTTGAAATTTTTAGTACATCTGTAGTTGCGGCATCTAAATACCCAGTAAATACCATGTTCAGAATGGACTCATTTTACTTTCGTTAAACTGGTGACGTTGCTTATGCAGTTAAAACCATATCGTATGAGTAATAGTTATAAAAATACACCCCATAGCTTGTTATACACTTGATATTATGTAATGGGCCTGGTCCTTTACTTCTGTGACTCCTGAGATGCCAGCTGAGTCAACAGGAATGCCTAATCAGGGCAAATTCAGGCTGGATGTAAACATATACAAATCCCTCCAAAATCTTTATTCCAAGCCCAGCGTTAGTGTAATTGTGGTTTAAAATTGATATTGGGTGACAGTGGTAAACAACTCCGTCTGCACTGATTTGGTATTCAGTTAGTCAGAAGAACAAAATCAAAAAGCCAGCTAAACAAATTTATGCTTTAGGCACAACAAATGCATAACCTGGTTTCAAGTCGGTGAAGTGCTGAGCTGGCATAATTGGTTCATTGTTATTGAAATAAAAAAGCTGCACTCACTTACCCCAAATGAGGATCGCATCCATGGTATCAGCTGTGTGATAAGTTCATAGGTTAGACCGTGCCATGAGGTAATGATATAGACTAATCTGAAGTCCAATCTTCAGACATCAGATAAAGAACTTTAAGGCACTGTTTAATGGCTGTATAAACACAGAGGACCCTGCTTTATCTTATATCCTCCATCTAGTTAATTTATGTGGCTTCAGTTCCCATACTGTCTACATGCCATACTACAGAAGAGATTAAAAATTCAAAGCTGATTCTTTTCTTGCAGTGCATCGTCAACACCCTTTTCCTGATCATCTTAGCCTCAGTGTAATTCATCCCATATTTATCATCACGTTATCAAGGTCTGTATGTTTGTGGGGGGGATCTATATTAGTTTAATTCAATACAGGGACTGGGCAAACTCCTAAAGTTATTACTTAGACAGAATTCCATTAGAGACTACAAATTCCAACAGTAAACTTGCTTCAGTAAGCTTTAGTTTCAAAATGGTGTAATTTATGCATATATTTGTAATATTTGATTTTTTCAAATATAAACTGCAGTAGATTCTTGCAAAAATTCATCTGCATTGCTGGAAGTCCCAGTCATTGATTTTTAAATCGTTTTTGCATTCCCATAACTTCATTTAAATAGCACTGTTTCTGAGGGAGGGTTTTGGGTTACATCTTTCAGTGTGAGATAGTGTGTTGCAACAATATGATTAATAATTTTTGAGATTTTTTTCAGAAGACGCTGAGCTGCTTTTTCATAAAAGTACGTGCCTGATTTTTTTGCATGAGTGGATGGAGCTCCTAGAGACACTGAGGCAGGACGTGTGTTTAAGTGTATGTGGGATTAGGTAGATTTTTGGGTTTTAATGATCTTATTAACACTAGTAAATGCTTCAGAGGTAAGTATTCTTTAGGGGATCATGGCGGTTCCAAAAAGTATGGAGTTCAGAATGATTACGTTTCCCTGTATTGCAGTATTTCAGTGAATTTTACCTGACAAAACTGCATAACTCCGTAATAAGTAATTTGCATTTCTTTCACAGTTTAATATAGGACATCATAAAATAGTTTTTTTGGCATGAGATCTGTTTTGTGAATATAAAGAAGTAAATGAATTCTGTTTGTGCTGGCTTCATGGACAGGCCCAATAGAAATCTGCTTATTTTGACATGAGTTCCCATATATGGTATGTGACTATCCCGAGATTCCTTTTCTGCGCTAAACAAAATGAAATCCTAGGTGCGTTTTCAGCTGGAGGTTGACTTGTAGCTTTGCAAAACGATCTGCTTTCCTGAAGTATTCCCAATGTACTTTCTACAAAATAATGTATCGCTTACTCGGATATAGTAGCCAGAAGATATTTCTCCTCTAGAAGTATTGCTTTCATTCACAGATTAGTTTGTTGAAGGTAAGGATATATTAGCAGTGAATAACCTCAGATTTTTGAAAGAAAAAAGTTCTGTTTGAATCTATTTATACAATATAGAGTTATTATTTATTTAGTGCATTCGACTGGCATAGTATTGAGATTTTTTTTTTGGGTACTGCAAATCATTAGACTGTTTTCCTCATCATATTTGGATTACACGTACGGAAAAAGTGTAGAAAAATAAGCGTGACATGAATTGAAAGATACTATGTACGAAGTGGAAAAGCTCCAGAGAACCCTGGTCAAGTTTTGTCATTACGTATGCTATAGTTAACGTTTTTTACTTGGTGTATACATTTTTTAAAATACTGATTTGAATTATGAGCAATTAGAAGTGCTATAATAGAAATGTATGATAACCCTGTATCAGTTTGATGACTTACTAATTGAATTATTTAATTACTTATTGATTGGTGAAAGTTAAGCTTTTAGCAGTTAGTGTTAACTTAATGCTCAAATTCAAGTTGATACAGCCATCTCCCTCATCTTTGGAAATATTTCTAATAGCCTTTACGGAGTTGTAAATAATAAAGCTTTCATACTGATGGCTGAAGAATAGCAGTGTAAAATATAAATTGACTATAATGCTGGTTTTAGAAGCACAGATATTTCACGTACCTGCATGGTTTAAATTATTTAAAAAGTTCCAGATACTTTATTTAAATACCTTTAAATTGGAGAAGGCTGGCTTAAATAGTTTTAGCAGACCTTTTCTTTACAAGGTTGCAAGAATCTCAGACATTTGAGAACAAATCTGTTACATATCCAATCAAAACGGCACGTCCAGACGTGCATGTGTTGGTTGTATGCTTAAGAGCCTCTGTGAGTATCCTTATTTAGCTTCTCTCGTTGATATAACGTTGGGCTAATTCCAGTTGTTCTCTTAGCACGGCTTTTGTTTAAACCCAGCTTACTCGAGGGGACGCATCTACACGGAGTTAAACTTTTTCAGTCAGCAGGGTTTCATTGCTTGTTGTGGGGTGAAGCTGAGAAAGGTGCCCAAGGTGGGGGGGGGAAGAAGCTCCTGCGCGGCCGAGGGGGCGGCCGGCCGGCCGGCTGCGGGGCAGGGCGCGCTCCCGCGGCCGCGCAGCCCCCGCGCCGCCGGTGCGGCAGCCGCGCTGCCTCTGGCCGGAGCAGGAAGGTTGACTTTAGCCAGGGCAAGCCTCATCTCCATTGTTGCTTTTAAACCAATAAGGTTGGGACAAGAGAATAGCTGCGGTTTGCATTACCAAAACAAAAACAAAACCTTTAAAAAAAAAAAAAAAGCGTGTGTGTGGTGAGGAGGTTTGGGGGGGGGGGGGGAGAGGGAGAAAGAGCGAGGGAGCGGGAGAGCCGCCGTGCCCCCAGGCAGCGCCTGGGCAGACCCACCCGCCTGAGCAAACAAACAGGCGGCTGCAGCCTCCGCCGCGGCTTTGTCTGCCCGCGCCGCCGCCGGCTCCGCTCCGCTCCGCGCAGCGGCCGCCCCCTGCGGCCCGGGGCGCGCCCTGCCGCACCGCGCCATGGGAGGCGCCGCGCGCTGAGCCCGCCAGCGCGGAGGCACCGCGCCGCGCCGCGGAGACGGCGCGCCCCGGCACCGTGAGTAGCGAGCGAGCGGGCGGCGCGGGCGCTGACAGCGGCGGTGCGCGGCGGCCGGGCAGGAGGCAGCGCGGGGGCGGAGGAGCAGGCAGGAGGGGGAGGAAAACAAAAACAAAAACACCCCAAAAAGCCAAAAAAAAAAAAAAAAAGAGAGAGAGAGGGGGAGAAATAGCCTAATTGCAAAACCGCCTGTAATTCTTCAACTGTGGGGATTAACCTTGCATGAAGTTCCAGGGGTATTTTCTGCCTTTCCTGATAAGAGTAATACACAATTATAAATCACTAGGTACAGCAGTTAATTTTGGCCGGGCTTCAGGCTCGGGTTTGTAGGCTTCCCACAAAGCAGATGTTACGGGGTTCTATTTATTGTGTTCAGCCAGGTTTTTGCTTCTCCTGTTTGATTTCCTAGAGTGCTAATGGTTGGTTGAGTATAAATAACATGATGATGAGATGTTAAATGGAAAAAAAAAAAGGGAGATGTGTAATATAGGAAATCTATAGATCTTTTAGGAAGAGGCGTGAGAGCGTGAGAAAAATAATAAAAAAAAATTGGAAGGAAGAATGCATGACAGAGATTTTGACAGCGCTTTCCGAAGCAGGAAATCCTTTTGCTTAATATGTTTAAATTTTCCAAACATTAAGCAAAACATACAGATCCCCACAGGAGAACTTTTCAGGATGACAGAATAAACATCTACACAACTAAAGTATTTGACATTTATTGACATTTTAGGTGGCTTATTTAGAACCATGAGCTTAGAAATAGGAAGTTAAAGATATTTTCAAGTCTCATTAAACTTTACATCTTGCTTTTGAGCAATTGAGACCCGCAAAGCGTTCACGCGTACGTATTTCTCTAGGTGTTTTTCACAGACATCGGTAAGAGGGATGACTGATTTTTGTAGTGAAGGGTTTATCCTGGAAAAAGGAAAGGTGTCAGTGCATTTAAAAGTGTCTCTTAGAAGTTTTTTTCCTTCTTTCTTTCTAAGCAAACCTTTAAAACCAAGAGCGGAAAAGTTAACAGCTTTCAGAAAGAAAGACTAGCATAGTTCATGTAATTTGTTTAAATTTAAAATAATGATGGAGAGGGATTTGGAGAAAACAAATGTAAATATTGTTTAGTGCATCACTGGAAGTTTTTAGCCTTAGCTACCACATGTAAAGAATCTTATTTTCCATCCCGTACTGAGACAGTTTGGAAAGTGTCCGCCAGGACACAGACTGCCGGTTTGATGTGTAAAATAAATAATATGTGTTTGTGTGTATGTGTGTGTGTATTTTATATAAACACACACACACACACATGCACGCACAGACACACTCACCCCATTTTACATGTTCACAAGTGGGTGAAATGCAGCATTTAGCCAAGGACCTCATTGCTGTATGAGGTTTCCCAAGGCCTGGTAGGGTCTGTAAATGAGCAGCCATCCCCTCTCCAAAATGCTGCGCAGTGACAGGCCGCGTGAGTCACGGTTCATCTTTGGAGTGCACAGAAAAAGAATGAGTAATCGTTTTGTTTAACTTTCAATAAGTATGAAATATTTCATGGGAGCCAAAAAATCTTGGAAAAGCAGAAAGTCATTCTTAAATTTCTGGTCATAATAGAAGCATTGTCACGTCGTGGCACTTCTTTCTTAAAATGAAGAGCTTGTTCAGGTCGCAGAACGTTTCATTCATAAGTGTGTGAGTTGAGCATAAAGGATAGTACTTTTGGAAGAATTTAAACTAGTAATTAAAAATTAAGTAACTGTAATTATCTGCCTCTGTTTTAATAAGTGCAATTTGTCTTTGAAGTAAGTACCTAGTGGAAAAGATCTACCTCCACACTTATAGTCTAACGAAATGATTATATGAAGAGTGAAAGTATTATGAAGTGTTATATGTTGTCAGCAAGGTGCCTTTTTGTAGCCAGTTTGTATTTCAGTTTCTTAACATTTTAGTTGTTGAAACCATTATGTGTGTGTAGATAGTGATTGCATGGTGCTTGTAAGGCGGAAAAGAGTGCTGTTTGGGGAAAAATACTCTTTTCTCTCTCCCTTCCCCCACCCCCGGATGAAAATGACAGTTTGTGTGGGTTTTTTTTTTTTTTTCCTAAGGAGAAATATTCTGATTAGAAAATTGCCATTGTTTTTGGGACTTGAATCCTTAAAGTAGAAGTGTGTTTTAAAATAACAGCTCATATGATGGCTGTATTTTTCTGGGTTAACTGATTTTTTTCACTTAAAAATTTTCTTTTCAATTGGAAAAATGTTTTAAATTATAGCCATTAAAAAAAATTGTTTCTAGCAAGCAAAAATACTGTGGAAAACCTGTAATTCAGACAAGCACCTACATTTTATTTGCTCTGTGCTGCTGAAATTTAGAATCCCTCCCCATTTACAGTTTACTTTTCACAGAACATTATTAACTTTTTGGCTTCATACATGGTCTTCTGTCAGATGCTTTTGATTTGTAATTTAGCAAAGTATAATAAACAGTGCAAAAGTCATGAATTTTCCTCTGCATCCTGAGCTCTGTGGTAGGGAAAATGTGATAAAATGTGTACCTTAAGTCTTGTTTGATGATCTCTCAAAGCAAGTTTGCCTTCTGGAAATAATTTCTGGGGTTGAAGAGCATGGTATTAACAGATTTAATGTGGCTATTCAATGGATTGGTGGAGTACTATGTGAGGTTTAACAAAATGAGAGAGACAAATTGAACATCAACAAAACCTACATCTGTGAAGAATTATAAATTTAATTAGGAAAAAGGCAAACTTAAAAGACCTCATTAACTAATCAGAATTTGATGTTACTGATTTAAGATTCTTACGTGGATGAATTTTAAGTAGCTTTGCTGTCATTGTCCTTTTTTTTTTTTTTTCTGGTCATACACTATCTAGTGCCAATACCTACAGATCATATTAAAGAGAAAGCTGCGAATGTTACTTGGAGCAATCAAATTATGCAAAGTCATATTTCTGATGTATTAAGAAGAATGTGTACATCATTTATCATTTAAGGCATTTTTAGTTTAAGCAGAGTGCAGAGTATCAAGTGTGAGTGACAGCCACGTTTTTGTCTTTTTAATTTTTTTTTCTTATGCATCCCTTTGACTGGGCGGGTAAGGCCACTGCCTTTTTTTCTCTTTGTGTTTGATATGTGAGTTATGTTGCAGAACTTCAATTATCCAGAAATCTGTTGGCAAAATAGGAGGATGTATGAGAACAAGCGCACGCCACCCAGAAATGTTTTTGTTCGATGAACTAGTCGTCATAAGTGTGGTTCCTTACTACATTGTAATTTTGTACTACACATAAAAAACTGAAAGCATGTGAAGTGTAGCATTTTGTAAACTGTAACTAATTTCACTCACATCTGTGTCTAATTGTTGTCTGCATTCGCATTCTTGAGAGTAGATTTATTTTTCCTGGACCACTATGTGGATTCAGCTGACCAGCCTAAGTGAGGATTAGTTGTTTTAAAGTTATTTTGATTAAAGAGTCATTTTTAAATATGGTAACGTGCAACACATGGTTTAAATAATCCTTGAGACACAAAGGAATATATCTAAAGTATGTCTAATGAAAATGAAGATTGTGGATATGAACTTTCACAAATCATAGAGTGTAAAAGGACGTATAAGGTATGTATTTAATTCACTAGGAATGAGCTGGATTTTTTTCTGCCCTCTGCCATGAATCCTTGAATTAAATCTCTCTCACTATACACATATACACACATGCACGGGCACATACATAAACATGTCTATGTGTTACTACTTTTTTAATTTGGGTAGATAAAATAGTGAGGATTAAATGCATTTTAGAGTTTGGTGAAGTGTGAATAATACTAAAGGGTACTTTGGAAAATGTCAGTTAATTGAACTATATAGTTGAAAAAGGAAGCTTTTTATATTATAAGATATGTTTTAAATGATCCTGTGCAAGAGAGAGTGAAGATAGCTCTGTAAGCAAACTTAGTTCTCACCTATAATTTTTTCCAGGTGTTTAGAAGTAACAGCAGAAACATTTCCTAAGGCACTCTGCTGCAGTTTCTGGGGTAAAGAATTGAAGAAAAAAAAACTTACAACTGATTAAAAAAAAAAAAAACCAACCAAAGTGCACAGTTCTGAGCATATCTGCTCCTCTGGTTTGATTTGGCATGCTACGATGTATTGAAAAGCACGTTATGCAGTACTTTAAGTACTCAGTTGTAAAAAGAGTGATGTTTTTCAGCATGCGTTATTGCATGCTTCTTGACATCATTTGTAATGTTATGCATTGTCTGGCTTCCCCTAGCAGTTGTTTACTCTTGCTGGTAGTAATTCTGTCTGTGATTAAAAATAACAAAAAAACTACAGACACATAAGTAGGATTTGCTTGGATGATTTTTATGGCACTTAAAATGCCTCATCTCTCTTGTCTTTGCTCTGTGATCGTTTAAGAGATGTCAGTTCAGGTTGAATGGAAACACACATGAAAGATTCTCAGTGTGGACATTAAGAGGATATATACCTTGCCTGGAGAGGCTTGTGTGCGCTTTTAAGCGAACAGTGCATCTTCACCTGAGTTTTATCACCTGCTGACAATCCTTGCAGGCCGCAGAGAAGAGTCTGTTTAATCAAAGCAAATACAGCAGTGTTTTGCTGAAAGGATAAGAAAGTCTCTTACAACTCCTCCTGTAACTCAGGTGGGTTTTTGTCACACTGGGAAATTATTCCTGGGTTTCCCGATGGAACCAGATGCCTTTTTTGGTGAGTTAGCTCGGAGGGAAACGGTGTCGCTTCCTCCTGCCTATTTAACCAGAAGTGTTCGCTCGAGTCGTTTTATCAGAAATCGCGTTAGGGGCCGGAGTTGCTGCCGGGCGGCCTTCGCGCGGCCGCGGCCGCTCCGCACCCCTCGCGCGGCCGGCTGGCAGGCGGGCTCCTCTCGGAGGCCGTCGTGTCCCGCTGCTGCGCGCGAACGGGAGGGCTGTGCAGCAGGCGCCCCCCTCCCCAAAAGCAGCCCCGGCCTTGCCGCCGCGGGGGCCGGGGCGCCGCGCCCGGCCGGCCCCGCGCTGCCCGGGCGCGGCGGCGGCGGCGGCCGCAGCCGGGGGCACCCAGGCGGGCGGCCGCCCCCGGGGGGGCCACGGCGGGGCGGGCGGCCGGCCACCCCCGGGGGGCTCAGGCGGGGCGGGGAGGCTCCCTCCCCCCCCACCACCGGGGGCCACGGCGGCGCGGGGGAGGAGTGAGCCCCTCCGCAGCTGTCACGGGCCCCTGATGAATCACTGCCCCGTCATTTGGCCGCCGTCTCCCGGCGCGGGGAGGAGGGAGAGGGACCTGCCGAGGGAACAGCAGTTGAGCCTTCGGTTTAAAGACAATATGCCTTTCACGGCCGCCGTGCCCTCCTCCTCCTCCTCCTCCTCTTCGTTTGGGTTTAAAGGACAGAATTGTCATCCGCGGTGATGTCCTTTGTCTAAGGGAAGGCCTCGTATTAAAGCGGAGTAATAGACGCTTCTATTTGTTTCCCTGGTTTACAGGTGCAAAAGTCCCAAACCAGTTCAGATGTTGCTGTTTCCTCAAGCTGCAGGTAAGGCTGAGACTGAAGTTGGCTGTTTTTCCGCAAGCCTGTTCTTCTTAAACTCAGGTGGCGAGTAAATATCTGTTATTGTTTTCCACGTCAAGCAGCTCTGTAAATCCTGGAGTTTCATATTTGAATGCATGCAGCGAAGCCTGTAAGCTGTGAACATATTCGCTTTTTCACTAAATATTTTACTTTACGTAAGGTACTGACTTTTTTAACTCATTGTGGAATCATCCTGGTTTTCCGTGGGTAGGTTGGTTTTAAGTAATGAAATATAAAATTAAGGATTTATGTTTAGAATTTATGATGAAATCTCAGTTTCAGGTGAAAACTGGATGATTGAAATGACAGTTATGTTTTAGGATATTTATACCATTACTGTGGAAAGAATTTTTTCTAAATTCTAACAAGTCTTTTAAAAGAGCCTAACCATTTCGTTTAAATAGAAAAATTGCTGGTTCAAATGCCTTGGAGGCGCAGTAACCTGTGAAATTTCTACTGGGAGCAATTACTTAGAATAAGTACATCAAATAACATTATCAAATGTTTTAGGTATAAAGAGACGGAAGTATGGGGCACTGTATTTATAAGCTTCCCAGACATAAACCAAGAGATATGTCATGGTGGTGATGGCTGTTGGCCTTTTTATGTGAGGCTATTAAAAACGCGAATCGGAAATATTCAGCCGCTTGTGTGCTGTATAAATGTTTAACTTTTGCGTTGAATCTGAATTACTCTCTTATTATTTTGACTACATGACAGCTGAGATAGTGCAGAGTGCTAAGGCATACTAACACCTATATGGATTCCCTGTGTGTTTGGTCATATCCCTTTTCAATTGGGCACGCTTTGTGTAATCCACAGAGCAAACAAGTGAGCAGATATAATAATGTTTTAATGCTGCATTTGTTTCAGCGGAAACAGAAGAACAATTAAGTAGTTTGCCAGAGTAAACACATACATCAGGAATATCTCATTCCCTGTCACTACATGATGGGTTTTAACAATTGCTTCAAGTGTTTTATTTGGTTTGGAGGCCCATTATATTGCCACTGAGCGGTAAATCTTGAAAAAACACTGTACTAATTTGTTTTTAAGAGAATAGGTTTCTTCATATGTTGGCGATTCTGTCTTTGTACCTACCTTAAAAATATCTGGTGACATGAATGTCTAAAGTTCAGTACTCTATCTAAATTTCGTTCTGTTAGAAGTTGCAAAAATAGTCATGATAGCTGGTCAATAATCGTGTATATGGAGCAACAGCACAAGAGTTAACAGGAGAAAAGAGTATGCTGGGAGAACCTGTTCATTTTTTACTAAGTATTTTAGGATGTTCATTAAAAGCGGGCAGCATTTCTTATAGGCAGTTCTTCTATTCATGTTGAATATGTCATTAAAAGTAGTTGCATCTTGTTTTCAGGTCTATGGAAATGCAGGATCTAGCCAGCCCACATAGCCGACTAAGTGGTAGTAGTGAATCCCCTAATGGTCCAAAACTTGATAACTCTCATCTAAATAATAATTCCATGACACCCAATGGCACAGAAGGTGAGCTACCGTGTTTTTTAGTGTTTCATAGTTCAATTTTTTTCCTTATTCCATCCATGTTTCTGCAGTCAGTAAGCTAGATAGAGAAAAAACACTTTACTATTTTAGGTGTTACATTTTTATGATGTATAGAAGCTATGTTCAATGTTTATCAGTAGTTACTATTATCCACTTTCAGCAATAGCTCCCGTTTCAGGTTTATGTTCCTTTCATGTAGCTTGAATGCATTGAGTAGGTAGTATGCGCGATGCTTAAAACAAACCTCATCTAGAAAAAACAAAGATATTTTAGTGATGAGAAAAAAGGAAGTGTTTATAGCTGTCTTCTCTGTAAAATGCAGTCTTGCAATCTTTTTTACTATTTCAGTATTTCTTTATGTTTGCACTTCTTGCAAGCTCCCAAGGCTATGAAAGCTTTGTCAAGTAGGCTGATAAAACTGAGTGTTGAAATTTCCTAGGGCTAGCTTGCTGCTCTGATGGAGTGGCCAAAATTCAAACAGGTGTAGTAATTCAATGGGGTAAACTGATACCTATTTTTCAAGAAACAGTCAGCCAGTTGATAAGTTATGTTTGTTCTCGGTAGAATACTAATGCTAAACAACTTATCTGCTCTGCCAGTAATGACATATAATGAAATACAGAAGGATTTATATAATATGCACTGAAAAATACTCTTTACTGTAACATTGCTATGGCAATAATAGGAAAGATCATATATGATTTTTGGCTGGCTGTATAGAGGGAGACTTTAAAGAAGCATGACTCTAATTACTAGTAATGCGTTAAATACAACTTTTTGATATAAATATATAGTTAAGCAACTGTTGTAGCAAAGATATGCCTTTTTTTTTTTTTTTTTATAAACTGGATCGCATTAGTGCTGTCAGGCTATTTAGGATTTTGGACATGCATTGCATTCTTCCAGGAAAGGCACATGTCAATCAAACAGATGTTGCCCCCCCCCCCCCTCAATTCCCCAAACATCTCTGTTATTCATTCTAATTGGAGTCCTCTATGGCTGGGAGGGCTTATGGGTTATCAGATTAACAGGCTTTTGTGCCAGAGTTGTGTATAATTTACTTTTGCTATTGCTGTAAAAGTGTTGTTGCAAGTTCAAATTTTAAGGAATTTGGAAAAAAAAAGTAGCTTTTTAAAGAATAAATAAAGTGCCTAATGTGTTAATGTAGTTTAAGCAGAAAAATATTTCAAGTCCACAGGTGAGTCTTCTTCCTTTATAATATCAAGTGTATTATTATATTTTTACATTATAGTGTCAGGTATATACTGATTTTAGTACAGAATAAAATTGTTTGACCCTTTTGAGTTAAAATCCCTCTTGATCACTAAGGCCTTTGCTGTAAACTTCACCAGTTTTTGTACCTTCTGTGTAACTTAAAGGTTCTTTAGTAACACAGAAATGGGAAGTGCTCCTTGAAACACTGAAAGACATTCACCATCTGGCTACTCTTTTTGTTCCAAATAGTTGTTGTGTGCAGGCTTGTGCTCTGAACGTTGGGTTCTTAATATTACTTTGTCAAGAAATTAGTTATATATTGTATCCGTTCATGCACTAACCTCATGTAGCAAATAATTCTGAAAGTAGTATCCCTACTTACATTCTTCAATAAACTCAGACTGATAAGTTAAACCATAGTAAATTATTTTTCTGACATTAGAATTCTAAAGTTCAGTTTTTTTCATTCTGGGTGAATTCTACCAAGAAAAATAGAACTTGAAATACACATTTGCCATCAGAGATGAGGTCAAAGTTTTCTTTTGTTTGCAATTTTCCCCCAGGTGACATGATTCTCCTCAGCACTGCAGACTGGTTACTAAGTACTAGCACACAAACCGCGGCAGGTTTGTGTAGCTGTGGTGAACGTACCAGAAGTGTGCTGTTAGCATGCATTTTAAGATGTTGTCCAAAGAGAGTCCTGAGGAGTATCTCATGCTCCGTGAATCTGGTCTAAATTTTTTAAACTTACAATTCCTGTCTCTGGTTGTTCTTAAGTGACAAATAATGAAAAAAAAAAAATAGAATCATTCATTTCTGAACTAGATGCGTGCTAAGAGCCACGTTTTGCGAGTGAAGTAGATGCTTAAGAATCCAAAGGTGGAATTTTACTGTTAATTTGTTTTTTCTTGAGAAAATGTTTGCTTTGGGTTCTTCCAGCTGCTAAACAAGCTTAAGAAAAAATGGAGTGAATGTAGTGAGGCTTTCTTTTTTTAATGAAGGGTGAAGTAAAACTTTTTTCCCCTGAATTTCTTGAAGCAGAATCCCACTGAAACGCAAATGACAGATTGTAGGGATACATGTGTATGGGGTTGCCAAACACCTTTCTTAAAATGCTTCAGTGTGGTTTGCTTGTTTGTTGCATGTGGAATGGAAATGTGTGTTGCTGAACATTCACATATTAAATACAATAGAGGAAGCTGACTTCTGATCTATGCATTCATTCTCACTAATACAAGACAGTCTTCCTTTTTTTGGCATAAGAGCCATCATGTGAATGAGAAACAGGGCCTCCAGGTATATACATATTTGCATGTTATAAATGTGTTGTAAAGATATGTTAAATTTGATTTGACCATGGGTGTGATTTAGGCAGGTTTCCGTACCCCAAAGTGAAGAGTATATTCACTAGATTGTGGGGGGAAACCTGTCCCAAAGTGAAATGGCCCTGTTTCAAACAAATGTTCATTAATTCCTCTAAGGCACGTTTTCAGACTTGTCTCTTATTGATGTTGTCCTACAAAAGGATGTGGTTGGAAGAGAGCTCACTGTTATTAGCTAAAATTTTAAGCTTCACACTTAGTGGTAGATTTTCAAAGCACTGAATGGGGATTTATTTGTGTGATTGAATCTTAGTTTAATCTCTGCATGCAGCTTTTATATAATTGTTTGTGAGCTTTTATGTAACTGGGGTGCTTAATTTCTCATCAGTTGAACAAAATTGTTATAGTGCAGAACTGACCAGGTAGTGATGCAACTGGAGAAATTCTGCTTTTTTTTTTTTTAAGGCAATTACTATTTATTTCCTTCTATTTAAAAACTTCTAAACAAATCAGATTGACTACCTCTTGTGTTCTATAGCAGTTCTCCTATGAGATTCTTTTAGAGTAGTCTTTTAGTGAGTTCTCTAAAGCAAAACTTCTTTCAAGTTTGTTTCAGGTCATGAGATGATCTTCATAACTGTTGATATATGCATGGTGAGGGGAAAATAAAATTGCCTTAGCATTTTGAGTAAAAAAAAAAAAAACCATAAATAATAGCAGGAAAAAACTAATTATAACCAATGACTTTACTGGTGTTTGTTTTTTCCTCCTTTTCTCTGGGCTGGTCAGGCAGCATGGTCTTCAAACCAGTGAAGGGAAAGTTACAGGAAGATTATAGATCTTGCCCAGTCAGAAATTTCCCAGGTGCAAATGTAGAAAACTAACACTAAAATGTTTGGCTAAAAATGCTCAGAAAGAAGCAATCTTGGCATGCTGAGGGGGGATAGAATGTCTATCATAAATACTGCGGTATTTGAATGTTTCATGATCTTTTAAAGTATTTTTCCACATAATACCCTCAGTATTAATGAACAGCAGACACTCTGGACACCTTTAAAAATTTGGCCCTGTTTGACTTACCTAAGAAAATCTGCAACAAAGTACAGAATTGAAGTACGGCTCAAAATTTAAAAAGTCATGCCTTATCTCTAAACTTACTTTGTCAGCAAATTGCTTTGGTGGGTTGATACTAAATGACTTAACTAATAAATGGCAGTTTGGTTATTTTCATCCGACAGGTACTGGCTATTCCAACAACAGGGTTGTTGAGGGGAAAGGCTGGGAGTAGTTCAAAAATTTGTAAGGATGTGTAAAGCTGTTTTCCACAGTGGCCAACTGCATGCAACTTCTACTTAGAATGATCTTTACTCTTATCTTAAGAGTGCGAATCAATCCTCTTGGATTCCGTATAGTGAGAAATGGAAGCCTGTGACCCGTTATTACGATGTATTATGCAACCGTAATGGAAAAGAATGGATGAAGATTGAGAGAAGGAGCAGTGGTTTTCCAGGCAACTACACTTAATTTGTATTAGGAGTATGGAGGTGCTTCAGCCATCATTTTTGAGTATATAGAAGGAAAAAGAGAAGGCATTTTAATATCAAGTGGTAAGGGAAAATGAATAACAGATTGAAGATCAGATTTTCAAAGATACATAGGAAGGGAGGCTTCAAAGGGAGTTGAACATCAAAATTCCTTTGAAGGGAAAGAAAAAGTTCTTAAAGTACCTGCTGCAACATGAGAATGAGATCCCACACAAAGGCATTCAGAGTTCCCCGCCATGTGACTACCAGGCAGGTGGCCATTAGAAAGGTTGCCTTAAGTCTGGTGAATATAAATCCCTCTTCAGGGTTTCAAAAGGCAGCAGGACCACTGTGTAGTATGTTTGCTGTCCATTTGTAATATTATAGAGTGGAGAGAAATTTGCATTAGGCATTGTCTAAGGACTTATAACCATATAAAAAAAAAAAAAACATACCTGTCTTTTCCCAGAAACTCTTGAGAGAGGTGTCTTTTTAATTTGAAGGCTTCAGTGGCAACTTCCTGAAGACTTTTGAGCCTTTCTGTTCAGTAGGCCAACATGAGCTCGCTCTGCCCTGTGATCCATACTAGCTGGATATGATCCAGCAGTGAAGTTATGTAGATGAGCGTCAAGGTATATCAGGTTGGGCCTGATGCAGCTCTTAAAGTTGTGTAAAATGTTGCAAGTGCAACAGTTTATCTGCATTCCAAAACCCGTGGTGTGTGCCCTTTCTTAAGTTTGTCTGTTCCTTAATGAAAGAAGAAAATAAGGTTACAATAATGCTTGTAAAATGAGTTTACGTATACAGAAGACCCTTCAAAGTCAATAGCATACTCAAAACAAAAACCTTCACTTAAAAAGAAAGCTATAATTTACAGCATTTTTCAGCAAACACCCAAAAGATTTCTGTTCTCTTCCCCCAAACTATCCAAGCCATGTGCCTGTCCTAATTCTTCTTAACTAATCATTTCACCTCACTCTTCATTCATTCATTATCTGGACAACTACAGCACCGTATTTTGTTTTGTAATGGATGTTATTTTTGGATATATGCTTACTGAGGAGGTACAGTGTTTATTAAATGTGTAGTTCTGGGAGGCTCTCCTTGTGAAGGAGTGTAATAAAGTAGTGGAATAGAATATTGAGATCTGTAGAGAGGGTATGAGCTGGTTGTTACTACGCCATATGTTCATTATATAGTTAGGTAGATTTCTGCAAGTAAACAATATGTTGAGTATTCATTGCACCTCTAATGATACTTTGCAGCACTCAAAATAGTCTTTCGTGGCTGCAGTCAATCCTGTGCATTAGCAATTAATCATTTTTAATTTTTTTAACAACTAGTAATTATTCAATTTTTTGTATATTTTAGAGTGCAAAATTGTGGTAGATGATGACAATCAGACAAAATGATCCTCCTTTAGGAGACGGTTGGTTTTGGGTATCTTTTAACTGAGTTTCTGCCAATTGCGTATGTTCAAGTTGCGAGACCTGTGTTTGTGAGGAAGGGTGCAACGGAGTGAGAATTGTAATTGATGCACCTCCACATTTAGACAACCTGAAATAAATAGCCCTATAAAAATGAAACTAATCTTTTCATTTCAGTAGGGTGTTAATGTCAGGAACTATTGATCTGGAAGCATCTTTACTCAGCCCAGGAAGAGCACAGGAGGGCAGTTGTGTGACAAGAGGCGAAGACTCCAGTCCAGCCAGCCTTACAAAAGCAACCTGGGGCTAATCTTTTACCTGTTGCCACTTCTGGGGAGTAGAAAACAATACACATCACTGCTCTGTCTGTCCATGTGAAGGCGAGGGGGTGACTTGAACTGTCTTTTTCTTCCCTGCTCTTTACCTTTTTTCCTGCTGTATTACATTGGCTTCTTTCCAGACTCTTTATTTTATTCGTGCTTTTGTTCTCCTGCTTCCCCAAGAGTCCTTCTGTCTGTTCTGAGCACATGTAGCATAATGCTCTATTATTCCTCTTCCATAGCTTTTTGGCCAACGAAATAACTTTTCTGTTGTATAAGTCCAGCAACTCCTTCTGCGAGGTCTTGAGTGAGGAGACTGGCCTATAAATATTTACATATTCATCACTTTTTCTGCATGTATGTGCGTCTATTTGTGCAAACATCACCATTTTATTTTCCCCCATAACATTTTCCTGAAAGAAGGGACTGCTTTAAAAAAAAGGCCAGTAACAACACTGATTCCCAGAGCCGTTTGAGAGAAGGAAAATACTCCAAATGACAGAACTACTTAAGAAAGAAAAGTGAATGAACCATCTTGGAAACGCCTTTATTTTAATACAAGTCCTTTTCACAAGTTTCTCATAAGCGTGCTGTTTGCAGCATGTACTATTCCCGGCAGTGAGTGGAGCATAGAGGCACGAGATGCTCACTAAGGGTGTGTGAGGTCCCAGAGCCCCGCTGGTGTGGCGGCTCCGTGCAGGCTGTGGGCTGCCAGGAACCTGTGAGGATATTCAATCAAAAGCTGTGCCTGCAACAGAGCTACACTGGGTGCAGCATCTCTCCAACATGTCTGGGCTGTCATGCGTGATCCGCATATGTGCAGCTGCTGGTAATGTGGGCTACCCTCCACAGCAGAAGATAGAAGTATTGTAAGCATGGCCAGTAATCCAGAACCAGAGGAAACCCAACCCCTTTTTTTCCTGTGTCTACCAGCAGAAACTGCAGGAAACAGGTACAGGACATCCAAGTGTAGGGTAAAAGATTCCACCTTAATGGAAAATAGGGTGATAGTTTCTTCAGAGACCTGCGGCCTTTAGACGTTACAGTGCTTCCATTTGGATATTCCAGTCTTCCGAGGGGTTTTGCTTATCACAGGCAGACAGAAAAAACATGAAACTTAGTCAGGGTTAGCCAGATCATCTGACTCCTGGCCAGTGTGTGCTGAAACTTGGAGAGAAGTACCTGTGCCACCTTGTTTGATTGGACAACCTGGAAATTTCCTACTGCGAAGGCGGGCTGATGTTGTCTCTCCTCATCGAGGTAAACCTGGCTCCAGCTCCGTCAGCCCTGGACTTCAGAGCCTGGCTAAAGGTGGAGGAGATTATTTTCCACTTATGAAAGGCCTTGCCCGTTTTGTCATTCTGCCTCTCGCGTCATGTCTCAGTGATGCACCTTGTACACCAAAATGGTAGAGCGGACTTGAATTCTCCGTGAGGTCCTCTGTTTGCCTGAAGGCCTTTCAGGCTGCTGCAGGGTAGCTGAAGAGAACCCCCTTTGCCATTAATGGTTGCGGTAGTTTCCCTGTGTGGTCGTTCTATGGCATTATTATCTGACTTTGGTTAAAGAATACTGGTATTTTACATGCAAACGTGGAGCAAACTATTACCTATGCATAGGGGAGTTTCTATGACCAAGTTCACAATAGATGATTTAAAAAGGAAAAGAAAGAAAGAAAAGAAATATACCATAACACCTCTAAAAGGATTGTTTCTAGATATATGCTGCCTCCATTTGGACAGGAGAGGTGATACAATTGTTTAGTATAAATTGACATGAGAATATCAAAACCTAAGAATGTTATTTTGATTCAGATATTCTGATTTCCTAACCAGAGTAAATGAAACTATTTTAGCTCATGACTATGCTTCTGAGATAAATATTCAGACTTAAAACTGGATTAGTGGCTACAAGTATTATCAAAACTTGGCTCAACCCAAGAGTTTTGGGTTTTGAATTTTCTTTCTGATTTTGTGTTGTTGTAGTGGTAGCATTTCTTTGTAAATTCAAGATTTTTTTGTTCCTAAATGAGCAGGAAAAATGAAGTTAAGGCTCTTTCAGTTACAACGCATACTATAAGAGCAAGGGGCTTGTAGGGGAAAAACACGTGCGGTGAATGCTGGAGGCTAGCGGTAGCCAAAACACCACAGGATATGTGAAGACTCCTCACATCAGAGGAAGGTAGAGCAGGATATAGCCTGGGCTTGAACTAGAGTGCGTTTCTTTGGGTGGGGACTTTCTTTGAAAACTGAACATAAATTTAGCCTGGAAATTACCAGATGATAATTACTACAAGGTAATTTCCAGACAAATGAGACTTGGGAAGAATCTTCTGGTTGGAGAAGCAGGAGCAAGTAAGTTTATCAGGCTGCATGGCCGCAAGCTGATGATTTGATTGTCTGTGACAACAGGAGAGAATAATGCCCTCAATAGCAATTAGTATGATATAATAAGCTTTTTATACAAATATTGCAAGATTTGGTTCCAGTTTCAGGTTTGAATAGAACACAGGAAAATTTCATCAGCTTAGAAATTGAAGGTAGAATTTTTGTACTGTTGTTTGTGCCTAAGAATTACCTTTGAACTTTCAGGTGAGCCTTGGGCTTCTGCTGGGTACAGAAAGGGCATAGTATCAGGCAAAATAGTGTATCATTAGTAATCGACATATTAAATACTTAATGAAGATATACCAAGGCTGTGAAAAGGTGAAAATCGGTATAGGCATACTGTTTAGCTACTAATATTGTTTGAAGACTGAGAATTTGTGAGCATTGTGAAAATTTCTGTTTTTAAAGTGGTAATATGTTTAATATCTGCACTAGCTTAATGCCATAGCCAGAAAAGGAGGAGAAGGTGAGAGAGATACTAAAAGATGTTATCAGATGAGACTGAAAATAAGATGGAGCCATGATTAGTGGAGAAAATCTGCAGGCTGGAGGAACTGCAAAATATTAGGGTCCTTTAAAATATTAGTTACAACTGTATGATTTTGAAAATAGATCAACCTGTCTAAGTATGGTAGCTTAGCCTGCTAAAAAAAATGACTTTGGAGTAGCAAAGGAATTGTTTTGTGTTGCTTTAATGATGCTGTTAAACTCTGTAATGTCTAGACATAACAGTGCTAATTTTGTTTTCACTGAATGTAACCAACAGACAAATCACATCCTTAGAGAGTATTAAAATTGTTCAAAACTTTTGATTTTTAGTTCAATTATATTATAGCATATTTTATTATATGCTATTATATAGCGTATTATATTTTTCTCACAGAGCATATCATCTTGAGGCAAAACAAAATAGGGCCAAAGGTTTGTATTTAGATGTATGTATATAAACAAATCACCTCATTTACTTTGTTGAGACCTTTGTGCCCCGTGAATACTGACAGTCGTCAGCCAGGACTAATTTCATTGTGCTCATTTATTCATATAATATAACCACACAAACTTGTGGGTTATGATATGAAGTACTCTTTCTTAGTGGAGTTCAGAAACTAATTAGTAATTCATTACGAACCACCGTTTGCAATATTGCTGACAAAACAAGGCACGTTGCGCTTACATTCTAAAAACGTCTTAAGATGGAGTATTTTGACAACCAATTTAATGCTAGATCAGCAGTAATGCTATCTAAGAATTTCTGTGCTTTATTTTGCAGGGCTAGCATGTGTGTTATAGATTATCTGCTAGTCCTGTTTTTTTCCTGCTATTCTGTAGTGTTGTTTCCTTATATAGTCTCTTTTAAAATCTTGTTTTTAAAATTTCATAAATAACTAGGAGGAGAAAAATAATGAGGAAAAATGTCTTTCCAGTGACACAGATATTTAAGTTACTTGGCATCTAAAGCAAATCTAAATTAGTAGTTCTTAATAACTGTTTAATTCCTGCAGCAGATGAGGAATGCATCAGATTTCTTCTTGAGCTTCTTGTTGATATTCTATTTTATTAGAGCAATTTTATTAGCATTAAAACTTAGTAGCATATTCATAAAACAAAGGCTCTCTCTAATGCAAGTCTGATAATGTCGTGCTTCTGCAAATTTCCATTTTGATAATGGAACAGCAGAAATGAGAACTCCTCTATTTTACTTTCCTTGGTGTCTGCCACCATTGAGCACGCTGTTGGCAATTACTGGGAAACTTGCAACATGTTCTGTATAGATGTGGCACTGATTTCCCAGTATTGTACTACGAAAGCTTAGAACGTGTTGCAGAAGTTTTATTATCATGGAAAAATATAGAGAGCTAAAATCCAGGGCTTGTTTAAGGAGCGTATTACTAGGCCATTGGGAAGAGACATGACATGTAATAAGAAAGGGTAGGGTCTGCACTTGCTGCACACAACGTAATCTGTGATCTTCCAAAGCTTTGCTTGCTTGGACAGCTCCATATTTTCACATAATAGATATGGATTACTGAAGCGCTACAGTGATAGAGCAGTACACTTGTGACATTAGGAGCTCCTTTCACAGCTCTCTTTCCCCATGGTGCTGGGGGAAAGTCTACTCTGTTGCAGGTCTGTGTTTGTTTTGGGTGAAGGACAGACTTTCCTTTGCGGTGAGAACCCATGTGGTAGATTTTTCTGATGGGTAAAACTGTGACTTTTTCTTCTTAGTTGTCTTCTTTGTATAGCAAGGTTTCATCCTCTTGAAATATTTTTAGGCTGCAGAGAGAAGGAAATACATAATTTTTTTCTGGCATTTTGGTTAAAGTGTTTGGGGAGTGGAGGATTTTCCAGTCTATATCCATCTTTATTAAATTCCCAACTAGCTGCAGCACAAAGGTCTGTTAAGGTCATTCTCCTAAAGAGGGAATGATAGGGCTTATTTATTATGACCTTCTAATGTGTATTCAGATCAGGAACAACATGAATAGCCTTTCTTATCCTATTTTTCATATATTCAGGAAATATAACAGTTGAGGAAGGAGGACTAGGGAGCAGTTGTGAGCACATCAATCAGCAAATAGAATTAATTTCCATGAAGAAGGCACTGCAGTGTATTTCATATATTTTTCCTATATCTTAAGAAGCAGTACGTTATGTAAACAAAGTTCAGTTCTAAACATTGTTATCCTGAAATACTGCTCATGAGTCTTTCCATTTTGATCAGGTTTTTCCCCAACTGATAACTTTAACAAAGGTCTGAGATTCAAATAAGTGGCAAATGGTGCAGTAGGTCTCTGTATTATGTGAAAGTGCCTTAGCATAGTCCTAGGGCTGCTAGTTTATGGTGATACGAAAGAATGGTATTTCATTTTACAAGAAATAAAGGAATCATTTCCCCGGGACAGAACAAGGGAAGAGCTGGGAGAAGGCAGATATTGAAATCTTCCTTCCTGTGAACCTTTACCCCAAGTTGGATTGATCTTTCTTTTCCTTTCTTCTTCCTCTCTCTCAGTTGTCGACTGTAGAGAAAAGCATACTTCACTGTTATTCCCAAAAGTATAATTGCATTAAGGAAGTTAAGCTAGGAAGACTTGCAAAGTGCTGGGGAAGCTGGAGTACTCTACAAAGGAAGTACTAGAGCATGATGTAAGATGCAGTGGTAAAAAAACTTCTCTTAAGAAAAAGCAGAAGATAATGTAGGTGTAACTCTTGATCTCTAAATTTAATGTAGAATATTTGTAAAAATCTGGCAGTTTCCTGAAAATGCCTTGGGGTAGACATTTCAAATATTTTTTTATATCAGTGTATTAGATGTTAAGTATTTAGGAATGAAATGGGTCTTTGAATACACTATGAGATGCTTTGTGTTCTAAGCAATAAGTTTGGATCAGAGTTGTAGTTCAGATTGTGCTGCCTTGAAGGGAATCTCCTGACCAGCTCTGGGATTGTGATGTAGCTCACCTTGGGGACAGCCCTTGGCCTTTGTTCCTTGTAAATGAAACGAAACCAGAAGTGGAGCCAACGTGCTCCAACTGCTGGTGGGCACACGGCCTTGGGACAAGGCTACACCTCGTATGAAGTAACCCTTCCCTAAAACACCCATGCTGTGGATATTGGACCCTCTGCACTGACTGTTTCCCTCCATAAATCTCTTCCCATTGCGCTGCACTTCTTGCTAATGTAGACATAGCTGAGTTCAGTGTGGAGCTAATATTGATCTCCTCAGTTAGCCAGATCAGACAAAACATCCTGTGGGAGAATCAAATGAAAATAGTGGGTGATTAGTAAAATCTTGAGAGGCTGCATGCAAATCCCTTAGATGAGGTCAGGTGAAAGAAATAGTGAGACATGCAGAAATAACAATTTGGATTGGCAAGGAAAAGAAAGGTCCTTAGTCAAAAGGGAAAAGATTCCCTCCTTCACCCTCTGCAAATATATATTCCTATATATATTCCTACACAGACATGTGTACACACACACACACACACACACACACACACACACACACTTAGGTGACACTAAGGCTGTATGTGTCAAATAGGGTGTATGTAGTTTACCTTGTTCTTCCTGGATTCGTTTTCTTTCGTCTTATGGAACTGAACTGCAGCATTGAAAGGTCAGATATGCACCTACTCTGGTGTGTAGGAAGCAGTGACTGTATGTCAACAGGAGCAAAAGCTCTTCATCCTTCTTGGGATGTAGATTGTGAAATCAGCTCAGCTGATTTGTGAAACGTCATCCTCATCCTTGCTTTAGGTGTACCGTAACTCCAAAAGCTGGGTATGTAAAAATGAAATTGAGACATTGTTATGCCGCTCTAACAACTTATTGGGAATAGGTATAGCGCCTATTTAAATCCATGCCAGATCAGCCCTATCTTTGGTGTGCAGATTAGAATACTGTTGTTACTGACGTCACACTGTAGTAACAGAAAGTGACATTTGTTCATTGACTCGAGGCTTTATTAAAAGTCGTTCATTAACAATTAATTATGATATTGCATGAGCCAAGGGAGAATCTCTCTTACTCTCATCCTTTTCTAGTCTGACAGCTGTCTTGGGTCTCTGCTGCAAAAGGAATAAAACGTAAAAGCATTCTTTTTAGTGAAGCATCTGCTGAGGACTGTGTCCCCGTTGTGTATTCAAAGTTGCTGAATATGAAGTTGCTTTTTTGTTTTGAGAAGAAAAGTGCACTGTGAGGAAAGATGTTTTTGTCTTTGGGTGTTTTTTTTTTTTCCCTTCATTTGAAATTTTCATTTTTCCTCTGAAAAGTAATTTGGATAGGAACGTTTTGACCAGCCCTCAGACAAAACCATTTAAAAATTATTATTATTTTTAATCTTATTCAGATCATTGTGTTTCAAGCTTGTAAATGTCTGTGTGACCTGGTCTAAATGTAGCCTCTTATTGTTGGGTCTGTAGGATTACGAGGAGTCAGGACAGGTGCAGAGAGTTGCATGGGGACTTTTCATTTGTTATGGTGGCTCTTATTCCTTGGGGACAGAAATAACCCTCTTAATCATTTTATATGTATCTGTAAATCATGGCTGCCATTATTTTGCATTGTTTGCACACACAAAGAGATGAAACACAAAATATTGATAGCCATGATTTAAACGTTTTTGGCAGGTTTTTGTTTTATTGAATTTGTGACTGTGTGCGCATGTGTGTGCAAGAATATTAGGTGCATATAGAATATATTTTATTTATATTTCTATAGTTAAAACAGAACCAATGAGCAGCAGTGAGATTGCTACTACTACTACCACAGACGGGTCTTTAGACAATTTCTCAGGATCAGGTAAGGAATAAACAAAGGTTTTACACTCAGCAATTTTTCATTTAATATTTTCTTTTCCCATATGGTCTAAACTTGTGCACAGCTGTTAAAAAGTTTTGTGCACTTTGCAGCTTATGCCTGTTTCTGCTCATCTTATTCAAGTAGTGCAAGTCAGTAAGTTTTCCCTGATAAAGGAACAGAGAGTATCATGCTTATTGATGTCCACTGTGTTTTCATTCAGAGTCTCACTGGGGAGCTGGGGAGTATTCTGGCCCAAAGTAATTACTCTTTTGTTTTCTGTGAGTAAACATATCTACCTCTGTGATTTGTGTTGTAATTGAGGTGAAGATCTTCTTCTTTTGTTGTAAGTTGTTATTATCAAGGTATTTTTTGTCAGTCTTTTGGGGTTTTTTTTTTTTGTTGCTGGAAGCCAAACAATCGTAGCTGCTAACATACATGAGACAAATACTGCGAGAAATTTTGCATACCTACAGATTAACTGTGGTATTTCTAGCACGTTTTTTTAATGGCACAAATCAAATAAAAAAAAGGGAATAATATGTAGTGGGATTACACTTCCAGAGTAGCAAAATTTGACGTCTCCCAACCGGTAAGGTTCCAAGTAGCCAACCTTTTTCTGATCTTGAGAGATGTTCTCCATTTTCTGTGTACGCAGTTGAGTATGAAAGTATCAAAATTTAAAGATAAACGAGGTTTCTAGAATATTTTAAATCTCTAAAAGGAGAGGAGGTAGTATGATTAATAGTAGCTACATAGGTCTGTGGTGATGTGACTAAAGCCTGGGCCATGACACTTGAAATATCTACAGCCTCAGAGGCCACGAAAAAAAGAATTCAAGCGTGGAAGGACTAGAGAGAGTTTCTCTGCTTTACTCCACACTTCCCGAGTGCTCCGAGAGTGTAAAGATGATGGATTTTCCCTGTAGTTGGCCAGGAAAGGGGTAGCTGGCAAAGGGTAATTATCCGTGCCTTGTTTATTTCCAAGTACTTAGCAATAGGGCCTGTTGTTTCTCTGGCTGTCTGATTTTTACAGTAGCCTCATAACCTGCAAGTGACCTCTTCCTGGCAAAGGCTTCAATATTAACCTCGGGACATAGTGGAGAAAAGGCAACCAAATGGTAATCAGAGAGGAAAATGCCATCTGTATGGAGCTCCTGAAAATAATGATGAGAGCAGAGCACATAAGCGCATCTGACGCACGCTCTCGTCAGCATCCATAAATACTGGAAGAGTTTCATATGGGTTTACGTAAAACTGTGTTAGCGGTGACTGCTTTTAGGGAACCCTTAATGTCTGAAGAGAGGTTAACTACTTAGCCTCGTAGGTATGAAGCGTTTCACTAAGAAAATTTGCACTTTTATCGTGACATCTTTAGATAATATTGAGTGTTTTGAAGGTCTGAAAGCATTTTAGAAGTAAGTAGATAACACGGGGAAAAAGAGGAGGAGGTGCAATATGGTAACGCATCTTATGCATTATGGAATTATTTTTAAAAGAGGCAATGCTCTGAAGCTGACCATGTGTTTTCAATAGAGGCATGCATAAAGCTCCTTCATAAAATGTAGGTCTTAAAAATTCTAAAAGTTCATAAAATGTTGCACTTGAGATATCAGAATCCTTTGAAAATATGAAGGAAAATGTTTCCATTAGGAAATAGATTGTTTGCATTGAAAATGTTGTCTGTGTGCAAGCAAAGAATCAACTATTGCTCTGGAATTGTACAAAGGGGCAATTTAGTATTTGAAATTTGTAATCACGATTTTAATGGTAAGCATTCTTGCATAGTTCCTGATAAAATATTATTTTCCACCTCAGGTATCAATGATATTTGAATTTAATTAAAGTCTTGTTAATATTCTGAAATTCTATTAGGAAAAAAAATATTTATCTTTGGTGTGTGTATTTACACTTCTGTGTGCTTTCTTTTCTCCTTGGTGCAGCAATTGGAAGCAGTGGTTTCAGCCCAAGACAAACACACCAGTTCTCCCCACCACAGATTTACCCTTCCAAGTATGATATCTTTTAAAAATAATAATAATAGTAGTAATAATAATAACTGAAATAGGCAGATTTTAACCTCATTTAAAATAATAATTGGGTCCATCTGTTAAGTCATAATTTAAACCGCAGCAGCTTCTAGGAAAAAAGATGTATATTTTTTTTAATGCTAAGAATGTATTTGAAAAAAAATATTTGGAAAAG
The DNA here is from genome assembly GCF_040807025.1 of Struthio camelus. Taxonomy (NCBI): domain Eukaryota; kingdom Metazoa; phylum Chordata; class Aves; order Struthioniformes; family Struthionidae; genus Struthio; species Struthio camelus. The sequence continues at coordinate 130,477,911 of NC_090943.1, forward strand.
TCCTTATTTTACTTATTCTTTTATAATGGATTTATTATTATTGTTTTGTCTTTGTCTTACAGTTTCTGTTCTCTAGTGCAGCCTGCGATTATGTGTTAATGAAGTAGCAGGACTATAATAAGGCTAAAAATAAGTACTTGCATGTCTGTCTAATGCAGTGTCTGTCCTATTTTCTGTCATTTGTAATCAATAGCAGACCATACCCACATATTCTTCCTACCCCCTCTTCACAAACGATGGCTGCATATGGGCAGACACAGTTTACAACAGGGATGCAGCAAGCTACTGCTTACGCCACCTACCCGCAGCCAGGCCAGCCTTATGGAATCCCTTCGTATGGTAAGAAACCACATCCGTATTATTATATTCCTGAGGTAAATGGGTTATTTTTTTTTTTTTTGGAAGAAGATTACATGGCCCTCATGTCAGCGTTTAGTGGGACAGCTGTGCTCTTGAACGTTTATCGTGGAAAAGTGGTATATAGTTTTCGAATTGGAGTGAGTGCAGCTTAATTTGTGTGATAAAGAACAAAGAAGCTGCTCGGGAGGATCTGCTCTGTTCTGGTTAAACAGATGGATCAAGGGGAGAAATTCCTCAGGCTTTTACTGGTGATACAAAAAAGCAGCACTGAAATGGAGAAGGAGATCTAGGGACTTCCATTGCACTGGCACAACTCCTGGTAATTCCCAAGGAGTCGTGCTTGCCAGCATTGTAATAGGGTAAGTTGGTAAATAAAGGTCTGAATTTCAGCTGACCTAGATTATTATAAGATAAATGAATCGGTGAAGCTGCAGTGATTTTGATGGTATGAAGACCTGATTCCGAAGACCTCCCCCCGCCCCCAAAATCCCACTCGCAATGCTTCAGAACTCCCTGGAGGTGAAAACTGAGGCAAATTGCCACTAAAGCTCTGTCTGTGTGATGAAGAAGATAATACTAAGCAACAAATCTTTCCAAAAAATTTAATTTAAAAACAAGCTGCTGTGGGTGAGACCATTTTGCTGCCAGACTGTCTGCTGGCAGACCACATAGCAGTTCGGCAGCGAAGATGCATTATTAGAAAATAGGTCTTATATTCCTCTGGGGGAATATATTGGAAATATATGATCCACATGCTTTTAGCAGCATATTTTGTAAAAATACATTCAGGTAATGTAAGTTATATACCAAGAGGACAGAACTCACAGTGTAGGCCTGTGCTCCTTAAAATTATTAAAAAGTCAAAGTACAAGACTGGTGAATCTTTCATCTTGAGTCTGCAAGTTGAAATCCACAGGGGCATAAGCATATGTTACAGCAAATTACTGTGGGTGCTAGGTAGAATAAATAGATTATTGTTTTCCCTGACTTTACAAAATATATGTTTCATTACTATATTGTCAATAATTATAACCCAAAGTAACATTCCTCCTATGGCTTCTATCTTGATTGCTTACTGCCGGAAATTATAAACATGAACTGGATGTCTCAGTTCCATTCCACATATTTTAAACTTACACAAACAAAATAGTTTAAAATTATTTAAAGTACATTTTCAAGACAAAGAAGATGGAGGTTCTCTCCCCCCATAAAAGAAAGTTTACGTTTCTGATGAGTACTTATCTTTTTTTTTTTTTTCTTTTTCCCCCCCAGCTGTATCAGGTGGTCTCATGACAGACAATACCTCTCCCTACAATGCTTTTCTTGACACGTTTCTCCTGCAGACACCTCGCATTCATATTTGGCTGTCTGGTGGCTTGGCCAGCCCAAACAGTGACTTTTTTGTTTTTGCTTGGTTCCTCTGGATGAAATCCTGACCTCACTGAAGTCAACTACAAAACTCCCACTGACTTCAGCAGGGCCTTGATTTCACTAGTTCAGCGTAGCTGTCTCCCTGTCGTCGGGGCTATAATTGAGAGTTGCTTTACTTGGCAGTTGCTAGCTGGGGGTTAACATGCCTGCCTGCTCTTTTGTTTTGTTTTGTTTTGATTTTCTACCCAGTCCATCCCCTGTGCCTAAGACTGTGGATAATTTTGTCTTAATGTTTTACATTGCAGGGTTGCTTTTGCTGCTGAAGTCAAATAGGTTTTTATGCATTTTGTTCTTTTCAGACAGAGCCTCATGACGGGGGCTAAGGTGCTTCTTGCTGCTGTACTTTAACATCTAGCAGTGATATTTAAAAGCAAATAACTTTTAAAAAGCTTTAGGAGCTACCACCATATATATTTTTGCGCATGTAAGGCTCATCATATAATCTGTGTTCCTGAAATAAATTGCATGGGAAACAGTGGGACCCTCATTTGCACAAGGCAAGAAGTGGAACCTCGTTTAGAGTCAAAATTCTCCTCTTGGATCTGCAGCACAGATCTCATGTATCATATGTTTTGCCTTTCTCTCTTCCAGGTAGAAAGGTTCCAGCATGTATAAAGAGAGGAGACTTATGTGAAAGGAAACACTTTGAATCGGAGTGGGAGGATTCATTTGCTTTTGTGTCTTGACTCTGGGACTTAGTGGGGGGGGGCAAGGGGGAATAGTCCTTTTAAGAAAAAAAAAAAAGGGGGAGGGGGGAACTTTGATGTCACCTGTAATTCCACATTCACCTATCAACCTCCCTAAAGTTTTTTTCTTTAGGACAGAATTTGGGAAGGTGCTGTTTTGAATGCATCTAGTCTGTTCGTTTTTCCACTCCTACACCTCGACCATGCTGAAGTCGTGACCGCAGGAAAGGGGGTGGAGGGGAATGCCAGGGACAGCTGCCTGCCAGGGCGCCCCGGCTCTGCTTCATCTGCAAAGCCTGCTGAGGAGGCTGGAGAATTTCCTGAAGCTCCTTCCTTCTGCCCGCTCCCATAGGAGCCTCGTAAAGGCTTCGTTTACCAGCTTCTTCTCCCTCTAGATATTGGCAGTCCCATTAGGGTTTCTCACACTGTCCCTTCCTGCTCCTTTGCATGTATTAGGGCTGGTAGAAAGAGGAGGAGGAGGGAGCATTGGGATTTAGTGAGTGAAGGCCTTGTAGAGGAGAGCAGGTGAGCAGAGCACGTCTCCAGAGATGAAAGGCTCCTCACAGCTTGGAGGATGGTGGAAGGGCACATCCGTGCCGAGTTGTCTTCGCTCAAGTGGCATCCTCCTGCCACTGCCTTTGATCGTCTCCCCTCGCTTTATCTGAGATTGAGAGTTGAATCAGACTGTTAAAGCTGGGCTAGAACTTTTAAAACTTAATTTAGTTAAATTTTATCTAAGTAATATTTAACCAGCAATTCAGAGGTCCTTAAACAGACAACAAATGGGAATAGTTGATACTAAAACATCCATAGCAGGAGTTTCCCACTGGAAATGAGGTGTCAGATTCGTCACCGTGACTGCTTAATTGCAACATGAAATAGAAGAGGAAAGTAAGCACCAGGGAAAAACAAGCAAACAGGGTTAGTCTGGCAGTTAGTGAGCGTGGCAGAAGGAATTAAGGATAATTAATGACCCCAGTTGGAAAATAATCATTTAAATGCCACAAGAAAATATGCTGCCATTTGTGTACAGGGAGATACGGAAGTTTCACAAACACAGTAACTTCTCAGCCCTCTCCCACCTTCAAACATTGTAGAAGATTGTTTTTCAAAAAAAAAAAAAATCCCACCAGGAAATGAACTTATTTTCAAAGGAATGTTACTAATTCACACTTAGTCAACTCAGTTCAAATAATGCTGGTTTCTGAACAGTGAGGTATCACTGAACACCACAATGAAACACAAGTGTTATGTTACTTTTGCATTTCTCTGGCTATCCTTTTTTTTTTTTTTTTTTAAAGGCGTTCAAGTGATAGTTCATGTTGGGACATTGTTATTAATAACAAACTGAATGACAGAGGCTGAATTGTGTGCATTTCCTCACGTGACACTTGCTGATATTTACTTGCTTATTTGTTTACAAATTTATGCAAGAATCACTGAAGTTGGGAAGCAAGTCGTTCGTGAAATTGGCCTTTGGATTATTTTCTCATTGAATTTGGAAATGAGGAGGTGGTGTGTAATGGATTTCCCTGTCAGTGCAGATTAATGAAACTGCTATGTTTTTCCCAGTTTGGGAGATTACTTCAGGAGTATTTCATGTCTATATGTGTTTATTTGTTAAAAGATCGAACGTATTCTATAATTTTTAATTAGCTTTGAAAATCCACATTGCGCTTTACGCAGATAGTTCTTTTTATCCGCTTTTAAAGAGGTGCTTAATTCTTCAGACTGCCATGGAACTTGGAGCCATGTAATTTTGATGCAGGAGTATTATACAATGCAAATCTCAGTTATGTCATTAATGGGTGGATGGCAGGAGAGTTTGGCTATGTTATGCTTCATTAAAATCATATAAAGTTGCTAATCTACCTCTGTGAAATGTCATGAATATATGGAAAAGTTAGCCTCTGGCAGGAAAGGAAAAAAGGAATAATGCAACTTCCTGTTCATGTATAAATTTCTTTTGCAGTTATTGGAAACACAGTTTTGAATTTAACCTCTCCCTGGTGAACTTCAGTTTTATGTGTACTTTTAGACGGCCTTTTCCCCATCTATTCGTATATGCTCTCAATATTCCTTCTGTCATGCATGCAGTAGTTAAAAGTGCTGCTAATGAAGTGATTTTGTTTTCCAACCCTGTTTGAATATGAACAAATAGATTTGCTGTCACTAACTGATTTAGGTGCATTGTGGGCAGGCATCAAGACAGAAGGTGGATTGTCACAGTCACAGTCACCTGGACAGACAGGATTTCTAAGCTATGGTGCAAGCTTTAGCACACCTCAACCTGGACAGGCTCCCTATAGCTACCAGATGCAAGGTCTGTATAAATAGATACTACCATTAATTAGTAGCTAATACTATGTGGGTTTTGTTTTTCCTAATTTCTTTACATTCCTAGAATAAAAATGAATGTTTGCTTGAGCCTTGGCTTACCTCTGATGCTATTGCAGCTGGAGCTGAAACCATGATTGCCTTCGCTGAGAGCGGCGACAGGCCAGCTCTCAGCAGTGTGCAAGATCCCGCACTTCGAGACTTCATTAGTTTTTTAATATTGAAGTGTTTTAGTGTTATTAAAGTAAAAACTATTTCTCCAAATAGCAGTAGTTTAAAAAATAATGAATGTGACAAAGTGAGTCGTGGAAAACGTGTCAGGATTATGAATTTAGGACGTGCCAAATATAATTTGACACCAAAGTGTGTTTGGGGAGGGAAAATAAGATAAAAATACCTACTGCAGCTGTGGGGGTAGCTAAGTAATGATTGAAGTATATTTGTTTGAAGTCTATTTAAAAGCTTTAAGTCTTTGTACATGCTGGCTATTATTATCAATTATATTTTGTAGTCTTGCTTATTTGTTTGGTTTACCTAATGTTTTAAAAATCTTTCCCCCTCATTTCACTCTTGTCTCATCATCCCCCCCACCCCCTCCATACCGGTAGGCTGCTGGGTGTGACTGGTTCTGGATTTTCTCTGCCTTGCAGATATTTCAGTAATCTCTTTTCATACAACTAGCTAATTTTGGATGTCCACTTTAGGACTCTTCACCCCTCAATTTGAGAGCACTGCAGAAAGAGATTTTAGCACTCCTGAAACAAGTGCTCTGCAGGTTCCAGATTTTACACAGAATTGGACAACTTTTTTTTCCTTTTAAGTTTAGCCCCTCTCTTTATTATCTGCTTCATTTAAACTGTGCTCCATGAAATGTCTTGAGGCAGAAGTGCATTCAGAGATCAAATGAATGAGGTTTTGCTTTTGTTCCACAGCTTTAAGGGTATATTGATCCAGTCCTTTGCTTAGACACAAGAGAGACCTTTTCATTTTTTTTTTCAATCCCCTTTTGAACTGTGTGTTGAGGAGCTCAGTATGGCAGAAGTGACCATATGACATTCGAAGTATTGCTTACTTGTAGTGCACTTTGGCAAGGAAGAGGAGGATGATATAAGATTAGTATACTACCTTTCATCTACCCACTGATTAGGAGTGAGCTTCAACTCAGCTGAGTAGGTATAACCGTAACCAGATCAAAACCAGATTTTACTTTCTGCTGATCGCCGTGCTATTAAAAAAAAAAAAAAGTCTCTGTAGGAGAAAGCCAAAAACCACACTGTCTGGGAGAGCCTAAAGTAGCAATAAAGCTGATGCTGCTTAGATATAATAAACAATGATCACCCCATATTGGTTATCTAACAATCGTAAAGGTGTTTTTGTTGTTGGTGGTGGTTGGTTTGTTTGTTTGTTTCTTGTAAAATTCAGAGCAGAGGGATGTTGATAAAAAGGGATTTTAGAGAGGACAATGAAGTGTTTTTGCAGATGTCTATGGGAAACTCATTCAATGGAGGGAGGAAAGAGGGAGCAGCATGGGATAGTGTGAGTGCTTGTTGGAAAATGTTAAGAGTAAGCAGTGAACTCTAGCATTAGTAGAGCAAAGCTCGAACTCAGTCAATGGACTACATAGAGACCTGTTATAAAGGGTATTGCTTTGTTTTATGCAGTACGCAAAATAAGAATCAGTTGAGAATTGTCAAGGTCATAAAAAGCTGGCAGTTGTCAAGTCATGGAACAGTGAGATCTTGGAAAGCATTTCAGCTATACACTTTGAAAGACTGAGGTCTAAAAATATTGTACAAAAGAAATATATTAGAGACTACCCCTTTGTGAAGCCCTAAGAGAGACGGGACAATGGCAATGCCAAATAGTTGATTTCATGGTAGTAGTGTCGACAGACACTGAGGGAGGAGGTGGTTCACACCTGAGTTCAGCCTATGCCCCGAGCTTAGGATAAGAGCTGGCATCCGCAGAAGGTAACAGACAGAGGACCTGAGAGTTTGCTTTGGGCGGAGGAACCGCCGGTCAGCGATGGGGGAGTCAGGGCGTCACCGTGACGTATGTGTCCATTCTGTCGTGCTCGGGAAGGAAGTGTTCTCTGAACAGCATAGTGTGTGGGTGGAGAAAAGACTGGTCTCCTATAGAAACCTTTCAGATCATAAGAATGGAAACGGAGGGCGTTTCAAATGAAATATTGGTAGAGTTGGAAGAAAGTGAAGGAGAAAACCTGCTAACCAGGTCTTTCTTGCTGCTAAATGTTCTCAGGATCTACCTATACTATACTCTAGGATACATGCCTTTTTTAATGCTTTCATTAAGCTAACTTTTGTATTTCAAACAACTTTAAATTGACTTAATTCCTCCTTTTGACTGAACAGACGTTAAAAGTGTACAGGAACATTGGTTTCCCTTTCATAGTTTTAATTTTGGAAGGAGAAACTGTTCATAGTCTGAACTGTTATTCAAGGACAGAATTCATTCTCTTCGCAGAAAACGAGGGTAGCGCTGCTGCTGTTCAGATGTTTGTGCAGAAACCTCCAGAGAGGGCAATGAGCTTGTTCTCCCTTTTGCCTCTAGCAGTATACGGGCAGGCTGCAGATTCAGCCTTGTCATAGGGTCTGCAATAGCAGTTCCTCATCTCCTGTGTGCGGCTGCTGAGCTGCTAAATGAAGATAATGGATCCCACAACCTACTTCATAAACAAGCATTACCCGACAGCGTGCTTGGGGCCCTGCTGGCGTTCCTGCCCGTAGTAAACGGGATTTACTAGCAGCCTAACGGTGGTTGTGCTTGCGCTCCCTGATTTGGGGTTGCCTTGCGCTCAAAGGCCGTGGGTGGAATCAGGCTGGTTCTTCTCCTGTGGGGCGAACGTCTCCCTGAAATGTAAAGGCACCGCGCTGTCGTGCGTGTGCAGCCAATTACACCCCCTGCTTTTCCTGGCCACGCAAAGATTGCAGCACGATTAGTCACTGAACAATAGCTGAGGGAGACACAACCGCGTTTCGAAAACCGTGAGGAAAATCACTGTGTGTGACTGCTTACTAAGATTATTCTGGCAATTGGATTTTCGTTTGTTAGGAATATTTCATCCCTATAATGGGGAGGAGAAGGTAGGGAGAGGACCTACACCACTCTCTCCTTCCCCCCCTCCCCCCCACCGTTAATGAGGATGTTCCTTAAGCTGTTTTTCCCTATAAGTTGCTTCATAGATGTTGAAAGACCACTTACATGACTAATGGCTGTGGGAATGGGCCGTTGTTCTTGCATTGGCACAGTCAGAAGGACTGCTCGGTGAGGGTCAACGGAGCGGAGAAGGGGCAGGGGAAAAGCCAAGGCAAGAGCTCTGTTTGCAGCTGTCGTCTTGAGTATCCTTGCTGTTGGGGTAAAAGCGTCCTTATTACCAGGCATCTTTGTATCATAACCACTGGAAGGGCACTAAACCTGGGATGAGCACCAGTATTGTTTTAGTTACGAAGATTGTTATGTTTCAGAATATACTAACCAATTGGTTTGGGAATTCATCCATAAAAAGTAAACGTTAAGGTATTTGGTTATTATTATACAGTATAAAAATATTGTGCTGGATGGCTAAGCAGTTACTAGGACAACAAAGGGGAGTTTGCCAAGGATTTTTAAACACTGTGAGCGAACGGAAGAAACCTTGAGTTTAAATAGCCCATCTGGCCTCCTTAGGCCCTCCCGAGAGGGCTGCGCTAAACTTCTGCCACATATATTGTACCCTGATGATAGACATAGCCCATGGCAAAGCAACGGAGCTGGGAAAGCAAATGGACTTCTGTGGAAAATACACAGGGGAGGACCACATGCTGCAGAGCGCAGGAGCGCCGGCGGAGCGTCCCGCGCGTCGGGGCCGCCCGCTCCTCCCAGCAGGTTCCAGCGTTCTTCCTAGGCTGCCGGAGGTTCCCAGCTTTAATGTGGGTCCTCGCTCTTTGCAAAATAGACCTTTGACCTGCAATTTACAGCTTTTATCACGTTTAAAAGCTACTTGGTTGGCCAACTTGTTGCAGTAAAACTTGCGTGTTTCATAAAGGTTCTTATTTTCGTGTGAGTTCAGCTAATGCAGGAACAGCAACTCTATGCCATCCCACAGCTGAGTATTTTAGGAAAGGAAAAAAAAAAAGGCGAAATTGAAGTATATTAAAAGCAACTTTAGGCCTTTAGTGCTGGGTGGCCCAAAGAGAAGTTTCTGAGAAACCTGCTTCATGTTTGTTACGGTCTAGGAGACCCCTGCCCCTCCTCCATAGGAGCCAGTACTGACCATAAGATGAAAGAGAGAGGTCTGTGTGTTAGTATGTGTGTGTCTTTGTCTGAGAGGGAGAGATGCTGACTGGCATGTAATTACTTTTCTCATTTGCTCTTGCAAATTATTTGCCAAACATTCAGTGGAAAGATAATGTATTCATCCAAAAAAGTTCTTTTTTTTTCCCCCCCTGCCTTGTAACTGTGAGATGCCTTTTATATCTTTTTAGAGTGGTTCATACCACCTATAAACATTATGTTTGAATGCATTACTGCATCACTCAGAAATAATTACAGAAATGAAAAGAGACACAGTAACTTACATTTTTCCAGCCAAAGCACTCTTAGAAATAAAATAGCATTTCAAAGTTTTGCAATTTAAAATATTTTTCAGCTGTATTCTGGCTCTGGGGTTTGTTATAATAAAAAAATAACATCTGTTTTCCAATTTTAAATTAAATTTAAAACAACATGTTTTTCTCATTAGTACTATTTATCTGTACTATCTGCTAAACTTGGATGTCAACTCTTCTGCTGAAGTAATTTGGTTTTAGTCCACAGGATTAGTAGCATCTATCAACAACCACAGAACTTCAGCACTAATAGCAAATAGAAAAGAAATGTTTACAGTCATTATCACGCGTTAAGTTTAAGCCTCACTTTTTTTTTTTTTTTTTAACTCCCACTGCTGTCAGACACACTTCAACTCCTACTCTGAGGCTTAAGCTGTGTATGTTTTTAGTAACTTTTGCAATCAAAGCATTTAAATAGTTTTCCTTCTGACTTCTTATAGCTAGGATGCCTTTTTTTTTTTTTTTTAATTAGAAAAGTAAATGGCTCTCAAATGTCCTTTAGGGGTTGTACTAAGCATGCAGCTCTGCATTCCTTGCAGCTTGGATTTGCAAGAAACATTGCTTTTCTAAATGTATCACCATTTTGTAGGATTTGGGTGTTAATGGAGTTGTGTTGGGCATATCAGAGGATCAGTGAATCTGTACGCCTGACTCCCTATTGATTTTCATCCCTGTCAGTGCCTTTGCCTCCTTTGCTCACCTCCAAGCTTTTGCTGCCAAGATCTCAGTATACCGTTGTACTAAGGTGGGCCTCAGCGGAGAGGGAGGCTGTAAACAAGCAGCACGCTTTAATGCGAGTTTCTCGCTCCCTGGTTGTCTCCTGCTGCAGGAGTTCAATAGGTTGCCTCAATGCAGACTTTCGTGTGGCTTTATGCGGTTTCACCCTGTGCATCCATATGTCTCAGCTGGTAGCTGTGTCGCTCCTGGGTTATAACCAACGAGGGCGAAACAGCTGAAAGGGGGTTGCTGCCCTTTTGTGGAACAGCGTCTCAGGTTAGATATTAAACGAGACCCATCTGTCTATTTTTGTCGGCGTGCGAAGGGGGGCTGCGAGGGGAGGAGAGAGGTGAAGACAGTAATTCAGTCTCTGTGCTAAATTCAATTTTTGGTCTCGCTTCTAAGAGAGGTACTCTTCTTCCCTTGTGTCATGCCTGGTAGACCCTATCAGAAAAGGAGGAGGTTTGTGGCCCAAGGCTGTCCGTGATCGATTAGTGAATCCTAATGGCTTCACAGTCGGACGGAGTTTTTCAGCGCAGGGAATTAAGACTTTTCCCGTTCCTTTAAAGCGCTGCAGTTCAGTGGTAAGAGAGGTCCCAATTCTGGATGGTTGTAGGAGGAACTGAGCCTGTGGGCATCAGCGAGGGGATACAGCATCTCTCGGGGAAAAAGCTCGCAGTTATTGCTAAACAAAAAATGCGAGTGTAAAAACGCTCATTACCCCCACGATGTTGGGTATAACTCGGAGGGGCAGGAAGCTGAGGAGGGCAGAATACCTGGAACCTGACGGGCAAAATGTGCAGTCACATCTGAGGTGGCTCTGAATCCTTGTCTAAATTTCAAGTTGCCATAAAAGTAGATTTCCTTTTTATTGAAATAACAAAAAACAGGGTTTGAGAACAATGAGCGATCGCTTTCCCTGAACTGATGTGTTATACAACTGATGACAACGAAATCGGTCAACATATGGGAAATATTATAAATATGCCATATCCTTATGATATAATTGCATGATGGAAGTTATTTTCCAATACTATGTTTTAGTAATTCACATAATTTTTCATTTAATTTCAGGCAGCAGTTTTACAACATCATCAGGAATATATGCAGGAAATAATTCACTCACAAATTCTACTGGATTTAATAATTCACAGCAGGTAAATTTGTAAATATGAGTTAAGGAAACTTTTGTAAACTTAGGCTTCTCATTTATTGAAAAAAATGTACTTGTTAAATAGCTCTTTGTAAGAAATTAGCATAATTTCAAGCTAAATGAATGTTTATAAATGTTTTTCTTCAATTTGTCATCTTCCAAAAGAAAGTTAATTGTTGGGGTTTTATGTTCTAATTTATGCATCTTAAGTATATGTCTAATAAGCTATTTGTATGAGAAGATATGCTAAGTTATGTGTAATTTAGATTTACTTTTACTGCTTTGCAGTTTTAGTCCTACAGCATACAGTCTGGAAAGCATACGTGCTGAAAGTCTGACATATGTTTGCAGTTATATTTTGGAATTTATACTAAAAAGTAGCAAAACTTTGATAGACTATTCAATCGCTTTTTTTGTCTTGCAGGAATATCCCTCTTATCCCAGTTTTGGCCAGGGCCAGTATGCACAGTATTATAATAGTTCGCCGTACCCTTCCCATTACATGACAAACAGCAACACCAGCCCAACGACACCCTCCACAAATGCAACATACCAGCTACAAGAACCACCATCTGGCATCACCAGTCAAGCGGTTACAGATCCTGCAGCAGGTAATTACATGGATTTTATGGTCCCTATGAGGCACGTTTTTGCAAGTTGAAAGGGGTTTCGATTGGATTTTTTTTTTGTTTAGTCGTTCATTTTTTTATTATTATTATTTCTTAATCCTGAGTCTGTGGCACGTCTTGCACAAATTCTGGTAGAATATAGACTAAAGAAAAACGGAAATTAGTAAAAATTTAAGGTTTGTGCAAAGTGTGAGTTGTTTGTATTGATTTGCAAAACCTTTTTGTTAAAAGTTGCAGGATATGGGAAAGTCTTCACACCAAGCCAAACCTGACACTTTTAAGCCCTATCTCTTTTTAAAGATCAATTCCTCTGACTTTTCCTAAGTAAGGCTGAACTAGACTATAGTCCGTCGACTATAGCTCTCTCAAAAGAGAGCTTTTATATATTTCACTTTCAGAGGACATAATAATGCTTGTAATGGGTAGTTGAGTTTGCACAAACGTTTCCATTTTAAGAAAAGATTTTTGGTGGCTTGTATTTTTTCCCAGTCGTTTTACCTTTCTTGCTGGAATTTGGCAGTCCTTTACTAGTTGAGATATTTTTTTGAACATTTAGGCCAAACTGCTCCAGCTGTCTTTTGGAAATGAAGGGTGAAAAATACCTTTCCCATTATTTAAAAAAAAAACAAAAAACAAAAAAACAGTTCAAGCATGCCAGGAGTTAGTAGATGGCAGAAATTTGAAATCTGTCAACGAGAAAGTACTAGGTGCATATGTGTTTCTCAGTAATGTGGTAAAAAGCAGTTATGATTTGGCAAGGTTATGACAAGGTGTTGTTTTGGGGCTTTGTTGTTGGGGGTTGTTTTTATTTTTTTCCCTTTGAGTACTTTACAGGACCTGTTGAGTATGTGCAACATGAGCTTTGGATATAATTTGTTAGCATTTTGTTTTTCTGCATGAGTGTGTTCCTGAAGAAAATGTACGGTGTTGTGTCTTTTGATACATTTGGTGAAAGTAAATGTGGAAGAAAAGGCAGACTCTGTATGTGTGTGTATATGCATACAGTCATATATATGTACATCAGTATATTTGAGAAGGGAAGCTTTTTAAATATGTGAATGCATAGTTATTCTGCTTTTCATTTTGTTTTTAGTTTTTTGTTTGTGATTTTGTTTGCTTTTTCATTTGGAAGCAATAAATTCCTCTTACTCCAAACAAACAAATGCGGTGAAGTTTTAGGTGTTACCAAGATGACTAAAGTTTAATTACTGTATCATATGGGTCTTGATTTTTTTTTTTCAATTTTTTATTTTTGTTTGGCAAAATCTTCTTTCATATATATGTATGTATACATATATATATATGTATATGTATGTATTTTTAAAAACTCTTTGATACTTTCTAAAAGCAAAAGAAAAATTATGTATGGGAAGAGGAAGAATATTTCCCAAGCTCAAACTTAATAGCTGAGTCAAAGAGTGTCTTCGTATTTAAATAGCTTTCTCTGTGGAAAACACAAGAATGTGTTTTTGTGTGGAAAAACACAAGCCTGCACAGGGTTTTTCTATCTGTTCCTTTTTAAGAGGTCGGTCTTTTCTCCCTCAGATCTGCTAAATTCTTATTAAGAAAGTTTGGTTCAAAAACTTGAATAACTTGGCAGGCTTTCTCACGGGTGGTTCCTGGACCTAAACCCTCTTCTAGTTTGTGTTCTCACATATGTATTGAAATCTATACATATGTTGGTGCCTTACCACTGCTCCACTTACACATACCCCCGCCTTTTCCACATGCACATCTAGTCTTACATTACTGGGACTGGCATCTCTGTCCTTGAGATATTTATGTTACTGATATAATAATTTTGAAAATTTCCTTCTAATTGTTTGCAAATAACAAGTCTTACTGTGTCTATGACTACCAGAGAAGGGCACGTTTGGGAGAGTACCTCCTGTGGACCACTCTCCATTAGCAGGAGCAAAGTAGGAGCGAAGCTGTGTTTCTCTTCTGCTTATTGATGTGGAAACGGTTGCAGAAGGTGCAGGGTTAGGTTCAGGTTTCCCCATTTGTCTTTACGCAACTAAATGAGTCACCTAAGTTAAGAACATACCCTCAGTGGAAGGAGATGAGCACCTTTAGAGCAGTATGTAGAGTTGAGTTTGAGTACATTCTTAATCCAGAGATGCCAAAGTCTTTCCACTGGTATGGAAGGCGCTTAAGCTCATTGACCCACCAGTGTTATGTTCCTAGGTTAAAATTAGGTGGGAAGAATATAGCATCTTTCTGTGCCTCTCAAACCTTGAACCCTGGAAGAGAGGAACGAAGAACCAGTCAGTAAATGCAGAGTGGTGCCTGGTATTTTCCCTTGGACAAAGTATTTTTTTTCACTTTCTTGCTCAGTAGAGCTTTGGTTTATACAAACAAATATATATGTGTGCATGTGTGTATATACATACACAGTATTTTTAAAACAACTTATTTGTGTTTACAAGTGTGACAGGTCTTTTAGAAAACAAAGGAAATGTTGGTGATCTTCCAAAATAGATCTTTCTTTCTAGATTTGCAGAGTTCCTGTTTGCACTGCAAGCATATACAGACGTTGCTTATTTTTCACATGGGTAATTTCAAGATGATCAGCTTTGTCACATGGATAAAGCTAGTAACAATTTAATAAACTGTAATCTGAAGTGAGGCTTTGTTGGGTTGGATGTGTTAGCATTCCTTTGGGTGCTACTGTATTGAGTATAGGTTGTGAGGGGGAGCTAAAAGCAAGGACTGAGTCAAAGAAAAGGAGGAACAGCACAGAGGAAGACAGTTCTGATGGCATGGGGACAAGTGAAAGGCACGTTAGAGTGAAATTCACAGTTGGATCAAAAACGGAACAAATGAGCAAATTAACCAACTTTTAGCAGTGATTAAATTTATTACAATTATGCAGATTTCTATGTTACAGTAATTCAGATTTCTTAGCATGTCTGGTCAAGTTAGAATGACAATTCCCTTCTTTGCTCCACAATTTGAACTCTGTATATGAGGGATGGTGGAGAGCAGTGCAGGGCTATCATGTTTGACTGTTATACCCCTTTATTAGGATGGACTGCAGCTGCCGAATTGCAGCTGTTCTTACTAGATGCTGATATTCCTAGACATCTTTTATATTAAATATATATACATATATGTATATGTATGTGGTTCTGAACTATGCCAGGACAAGCATAGAACAGCCTTCAGACTTTACAGAGACACCAGAGTCATTTCACAGTCATTGGTGGTTCCTGTGAATTTAGCCAGTAAGTGAAACAGAGCAATCTGTTAAGGAATATGTGAAAAGAAAGAAAGTAATTATGGGCTCTTGTGATATTCTAGGAGAGTTCTGCAGACTCAGAAGTCTCAGATAGTTTTCTTTATGTTCAATTCCTTGTCCAAATATAAAGTAATCCTTTAATGGTTTCCCACAGTCCTTAGTTAAAAAAGCAAGTTTTTCCTATGCAAGGGGTGTCCAGGTTTTCCAGGATGCCCAGTGATACTTGCAGAAATGCTTGCAGAAGAACCTGAGATTTTCCATGCTCAGTAGTTCTTTCTCTTCCCCTTGAGGGTCTGAAAAAAGTCATTTTGCATACTGCAGTTAAAGCATGCATGTTTCAGTATGATTTGGAGAGAAGTTTCTGCACTGAGAATAGCTTTGCCCTTGGAGATTTCATGACAAAGACTTCTGATTGCGCAAAGGTTGGTAGTCCCTTTCTGCTAAATTAGCTGTGCCTTTCTTTATTTTCTACAGAAAGCTGTAATTTTGCTAGTCGAAATAGAAATAATCAGAAAACTATTAAATAAAATGAAACTTAGTATGATATCTTTAAGATTTATAATGTACTCTGCTTCAGATTTCACAGAACATTTTATTATCAAAAGTAAGAATTTTTAAATGTTTTTTTCACTTGTGAAATTCTAACTTTTGCTTTACAATAAAAAAAATTTATTTCTTCAGAATAACAGTATAATATTAGTTTTCTTCTGGGATGAGCTTTCAATCCGTACTTGAGCGGATCATCCCTGGTATGAGCAGCGAGTTGCTGATTCAGAACACAGAGGCGTGAAGATTCTTAAGTCATCGTTTGAGCTGTAGTATGTAAGACATGCAATAACAACTAAACAACAAAAAATCACGGAAATTGGCTAGTGACAATAATTCACTATCCCTTCCAATGCTAAAACAGGAGGACAGTTAGTGAAAGTAGATTCAGAGCAAGTAAAAGGCAGTATTTCTTCATGCTGCGTGTGGTGCAGCTGTGCAGCTCCTTGCTGCAGGGTTTTCTGGAGTTTAGGCAGGTTTGAGCGTTACGTAGACAAACTCATAGATTAGGCATACACAGATATCAACTTTCATTCAAGAAGTACTTGATACAAAAAAATCACTGGAGATGCAGGATGAATTTGCACTACATGTCTTTGTCCTGTTTGTGTCCTCTTACGGTTGAAATTTATCCCGGAGTAGATGGAATTTTTCCCTAATCCATTATGCCAGACCCTGTGTTCTAAAATGATGTGAGGAACATCCATAATAGTATTTCTAAGAGTTAATGAAGAAGATGACTATTTTTTTCTAAAGCTTTAATAATTTTCTCTTGCAATACGTCACCTCCATCATCACAGCTGCTAATAATTTTTTTGATTTGTGCAAATTTTGGTTTGGAGATATAATCAACAAATCCAAATTTATCCTTTTGTTTTGTATGAAGCTGTATTTATGATTTATTAAATTGATTTTCTTGCAAGAGATTTGCATTATTCTTGAGTTTTTATCTCTCTATTTTCTTAATTTCTATAATAAATATGTTTAGAATATTACTGAAAGGTTTTTTTTCATATTACATACTTCACAATGCAGATTAAAAACCCTACAAGAACTGTTCTAGCCAACAAAAGTTGTTCTCAGCCATGGGTCATCATTTTGCTCTTATAGGCTAAACTACCTTTTCCTCAAACGCTATATCACATTTAGTATTGCAGAATGGAGATCTGCTTTTACACTTTCTCCTTACCATATTTCATAACAGTAAATCAGAATAGTAAGGTGAAACAGAGCAGAGAGACAGTATAGACAATTTTTCACTAATACGTATCCAGTTTGCAATTGTATGCTCTGTTTACAGTAATTATTATTGTTTTGCTATTTTTTCATAAATATAAATACATATAAATGAGAAGTAAATATACAGTATATTGTATAGAAAGAGGCACAATAAAAATTCTATAAAAATAGCAGTGAGATCGACTGTAACAATGAAGGTCATAAACTACAGCACAAGTTTTGTTTTTCTAATATTGGATGTTTTCTTGTTTTTTACATTAAAGGCCATGAGTTTACAATTTGTAATTCTTTTGAATTTCATTTAATAATACATAACCTGACTCACTGTTGCGAGATATGTTGAGGCTAAGAACATGAAACACTTTTCAATATATTTTTTAATATATAATTTTTTAAATAGAATATTCATCATTGTTTTCAGTATGATTAAAAGTAGTAATAATTTCAAAGTGTCCAAAACCACAGATAGTGAGTTGGGAAGAAAGGTCTACAATGGAGAGAAGTACTATCTGTCCATTATGGAATTGCTTACTCCTTGTTTTTCTCCAGCTTTCAAAACTAAAGAAGAAAAAATTCTGGACAGCTGCAGGGTCTGTTAGTATAGTTGCTGTTATATATTGTTAATATATACTGTTGCACTTCTATGTATACCTTATACAGTTAATATGTTATTTTGTTATTATTTTGAATATACGATCTTAAAAGTCATCCAAGCCTTGAAATAAATAGGATTTTTTGCCAATACTTCTAATAGCTTCTTTACCAGAATATTGAGGGTTTCTGTTGAAGTTACAATAGTATTCTAGTAGTCCTCAATAGGCAAATATCAGATTAGTTTTTTCAAATGGAGATTTAACTTTTTTTTTTCTTTTGGTCAAAATAACACTAAAGATATCCTTCGCTAATCCTATCAACAGGTATTACTGCATTTCTTGCAGTATTTACTTACTACTTACTTGCTCTTACTACTAATGTAGTGGTAATATGTTTTTTATAGAGAAGTAAAATTATCAGGTACCTTTATGATTCTGCTGCATTTCTAAATTCTGGTACAGTTTTATATACACAAGAATAGTAATAGGAAGAAGTTTTTTAGGTGCTAATGAGATGCTGTGTTTAGGTAGGTTTATGTAAAAGTAAGAAAATAATAGCATAAGGTTGATATCTTAGAACTACTTATATATTATATTTTTATTTTGATGTACAGAAATTGAAATTACACTGGACTAAGCATTTCAGATATTTATTCAAATTTAAATCAAAATTTTGTGGAAAACCATGAATTAAGGCATAATCTAATTGGAATATGTTTGTATATACCTATTTGCAGAGACATTTGACTAAGCTATGCCAGACCCATCTCATCAGTGTGATTTACATTATGAGATGAGATATGATTACTTTGATAGCATGCATCTGCTATTTTTTACATATTCTTTTAATGTAGTAGGAAAAAAGTCTGAAATTTGCAATGCTTTTGTCGACAGCAAGAGCCCCACTCTGCCCTTACACTAACCAGAGTTGCCTAGAAAGACGAGCTACACCTGATTTTTGGATTTCTGGGACAACTAGGTTTCCCCAAAGCTGATCATTTCATATTATTTCTGTGGAGTACATCGAAATCAATAATAGGAACTAAGTAATTGTTGTATTTTCTTAGTATTTAATTAAAAATGAGAATAGATACTCTTCTTACAGAAATATGAAGGGGGAATTTCTGTAACAAACAAAGGAATTACAAAATAAGATGTTGCAAATGGTATCTCTGTGATTCTATTGTCTATTCACAAGTAATAAAAATATTCTAATTTATGAGATGATGGAAAATTGTTCTGTGTGATGCAATACTGTGGAAACTGCACGCAGTGATGTATAACGTGCAAGTATTTGCCTATGACATTTTATGGCAAGTTGCAACAATAGTGTGCTTTGCAGCATAGCGGAAAATCAAGCTACAATACGGTTCATATATTTTATGTAATACAGAATAAAAACATTGTATTTTTCACAGTCAAGTATAGTTTTTGTCTGGTTTGGGAAAGGAGATCTATATGAATAGAACCTGGGTTAAGAGTGTTTTTCTTACTAACTGGAGAAGTCAAGATAGAGTTTATTAGATTTGATCAAGGTGCAGGAAGAGTATGTGAAGCTGAAACAGGCTTTAACATTTGGTGTTAGAAAGCCTAAGGCAGAGCGTGGAGAGGTATCACAGTAGGAATATCTAAAATTATATGTATCCATTAACAGATGCAGAAGAATAAGTCATAGGTAGCACACAGAAGAATAAGTCCATTAACAGATGCAGAAGAATAAGTCATAGGTAGCACACAGGAATGACTGTAGTGATCCAGACCAGTGGTCCACCTGGCTCCTGTCCTGGCTGCCACAGTGTGGCTGTGAGTAGTGCCCAAGGAGCAGTGATGACAGGCTGAGCTTATATAAGACTTGCCCTAAGCACTTTTCCAGCTTCCAGATATTTTCCTCTCAGGGGATTTCCTAAGCTCACGTTGTTCATCTGTTTAGGGTGTGCCTACATTAGAATTTAATTTGGACCAGGAGTCTGCTTTGAAGTGAATCTCCTGACTGTCCCGCTTCATGTGCTTTGGCTCAGTGGAGCGTTGCAGAGCTGGCTAGGGGCCTTTCAAGAGGACCTCACCTGGATGATGTCCTCTAGGAGAGCACCTACTTCCTCCAGCTGCTAAAAAGGGTGCTGAGGCCGTCAGACTAGATCTAGGCTGAAAGGATCTCCCAGAAACACACAGCATGCGGCCTTGCGGTTGTTGGCAGCACTTGTTTGGTCCTACAGACCAGCCACACTACCTGCTATTGCAGGCATGGCCATAGCAACCCTGAACGCGTCCCTTCTGAGGATGTCTCCATGCTCCTCTTGAACCTGTGTCATCTACTGTGAACCCAGCATTCTTTGGCAAGAAACCCCGTCTTTTGCTTGACCTCGCTTCTGCTAGCTTCATTTGGTGATGTGGTACGTTTCATATTGGAACAGATGGCAAAGAGCTGATCCTGTCCACCTTTTTCACTCAAGATTTTCAAGATGGTTGGGTTTTCTCCTGCACTTCTCTGTGTTTGCGACGCTCAGGAATAGAATAAAAGTTGATTTAATACTTTAGAAACGTAATACTTTTCCTTAGCTAATATTACACTATATCTGATACTATGAAGTCAGCTGAGGTAGAACACTAACATCCGTGTATGACAGGCCTTGCACATAGAAAACAATGAGTATACCACTAGCATATGTTGTGGCTAGATAGCGTGACTTCAGCAAGGCTTTTGTTGCCCTGAGAATTATACCTTTTCACTTAACAATCTTTTAAGCAAACTAGGGTAAAGTGCTCTAGAAGAAATTACAGTAGAACGATACAAAGCTGTCTAGGAAGCCAAATTCAGAGAGTAGCCAGTAACAGCTCACTGTTAAAGTAGAAGCATGGCTGCAGTGACATTCCTGAGTGTCTGTCTTGGGCCTGGTACCAGACCACATTTTCATTAATCATTTAAGTGACGGAACAGAATGTGTTTGCCTATTAAATATGTAGATGACACCATGCTGAGAGGGACTGCAAGTTCTCTGGAGACAGAATGAGAACTCAAAAAATGGAGATGTGATCTGAACAGAAGCAGGTGTGAGATATACATTTAGGCAGGAATGATGAACTGCACAAATGTGGGATGAGGAATGTTGGCAGCTCCTTCCAGACTCTACCTTTCCCTGCAAACCACTCTCAGTACTCCAAATATTAATGCCACACCAAGTACCCTCACCCACTGTTTTTCTTGCTCCAGAATTTATCAGGGATGAGACTTGGGCTTATCCAGGATCAGAGCTCGGTTGGATACTGGATGTTTGTAGATTGGGGGTTCCTTATGAGGACCTGATAGCAACTGGCTTGACTGTCATACAACCTCAATGCAAAGAATACATGCTACGGTTTCTCTTTACATACATAGAATATGTTTCTTATACACTATATCACATGTTCGACCATTGATTACTGCCATCTCTAACGGACTGATTGCTGCAACTCTCTCCAAAGTACGCTCAGAAGCTCTAGCTATTAGTAGCATTGTATGTTCACTTCATATGCAATATTTGGCCATCTCCTTGTTTCCTCAGCAAACTTCATAGGTGCCTGTATAGGTTTCCATTATTCTTTTAGTAGACTGAAAGCCCTCCGCCCTGGTAGTTCTACAGCTGAAATGGCTAGCCTTCATATCTTATAGCTTAAATTAGCATTTAATCTTTGAGAAGCAACCAGTTAGGTGATACTTCTTCAGAAGATGATCTAGGGGTCCTTGCATGAATATTTAAAGAAAATGCTGCAGAAAAGGAAAATGCCCCCTACCAAGCGGTACCCAGGCGAGGGTAGCCTGCGAGGCACCTGCAGTAAAGTTTTCTTCTACTCAACAGCTTGCTTTGGATTACCGTATCCAGTTTGGAAAGACTGTAGAGAGCAATAATAGCTTAAAAAGAAGGATTGTTGAGGAAAGTTTGGGCTTGCTTAACCTAATAACAAAGGGGATATGATAACAACCTTCAGATGCATACAAATACAGTGACGGGAATCATTTTTTCTCTGCTTTCATCGACTGAACTTAAATTGCAACAAGGATGGCTGAGGTTGCCTACCTTCTTTCTAATGGTATGGCTATTAAAGCAGCAGAATAGATTGCCTGGAGGTAGGTAGATTGCTTGTAAGAACAAGTTAGCCAAATCTCTATGGGAAACGATGTGGGTACAGCTAGCCCAAAAAGGAGGACTAGTTGACCTTGTGTGCCCAGCCAAGCTGAGGTCGCCAGGCAGACTTGTGAATGGTTGCAGCAAGTGAGGAGCTCGCCTGGTCATTTGTGCCTGCAAAGGGGAGATGGAAATGACTCCAAAATTACAGCCAAGTGTTGGAAATTTTGAGTGCAATATACTGAAATGAAATTCTTTGTGAAGGTGGAAAGCTGCATGTTTCTTTTAAATAGGCTTTCTTCCCTGCACTCACTGCACTGCTGTATATGCTCGCTTACTTAGGTTTACTTGTTTCTATTTGTAATAAAGTTTTATTTATATTTTTTCTATGCTATCCATTTCCTGCTTAATTTTGTATTGTTACTACTAAACCTAAATTCAATACTTAAAACTTTAGGCATCTCATCTCTGTGAGAAGACTTTCAAAATCGGAGATCTAAAGCTACACACCTGAAAATACTCTCAGAAACCAGGATCACCTCTCATTTCAGTTAGTCAGTAGGAAATGCAATCGTCTGTTACGTCAGAATTTTAGAGCACATATTTAGAAAACTATCGGCCAGTTTACCTGTTGAACAAATTTTGGCCTGCTTGTTCTACAAGGTTATAACTTATATCAGAGCTTTTGGGTATTGTTTTCTTTCTTTTCTTTAAGGGCTAAGTAATAAAAGTAACATACAGCAGTTAAGAAACTCATTTAAGTTTCAAGGGTTGCAAAATGTGTACTAGTTGAATTAAGATTTCTTACTTACACTTCAGTACGGTGTTTCAAGTATTTAATTATCTTGGAGTGTATGTTATCGTGGAAAATCTATGTGTACATGATGTTAGAATGTGTGTGATCTTTTAAGTTTAAATAACAGTTCCTTACAATGGCTTCTAAGTTTTTATTTAAATCTCTTCTGTCTGTAGTTGTGTAGACTGAGACAGCTGAATGTTTTTGCTGTTCAGCATGTGCACAAAAACATTCTTTTAGGTACAGGTTGAGTCTCTTTTGAAGACTCTTTTTTTACATGGTGTTACATAGTAATTAGTTATTCTGCTTTGTTTAATGTAACCTGAGATATATAGGGGAAAAAAAATAATCATTTTAGTTAAGTGTAGGTTTGAAGATCAAATATGAGAACTTCAAGACTTTTTTTTTTAATTCTTTTAATTTTCAGCACAAGCAATCCTTATTATTTTGAGAGAAATTCTGAATAAATGGTGTTACACAGATGTCCAAAATCTCCTGGTGTCAGCCTTAATCTACCCTTTGACCTCAACAGGATGCATTTTAGAAGAAAGGATAACTTATGCGAGAATTGTGTTCAAACTGGAACACCATGGCCTAGATTACTTTAAAAAGTAAATTAGCATCAATAATATCAGCATTTATTGAATTCTAAGGAGTAATTCATATCAACTGAGAAATGAAGTTGATAAACATGCTGTATGCAGAAAATGCCTGTGACCTTCACCAAAACAATCTTTTTTTAGGAAAAATTGCAATAGTAACCATGAAAGCAAAAGAAAGTCTTTTCTCTGGACACTCAAGGCTGTGAAAGGAAATCTTGAAGAGAACTTTAAAAAACATGTTGTTGCTTTTTGGAGGGGCACATCACATGTCCTGAAATGAGTTAGGAAGGATAGCTTGCTATGGATACCTCCTTTGTTAATGTTCAGTCCTGTCACTGTTAACTGAGTCTATAGATGTTAAGAATAGAAAAATGTCTTTGAGCTAGCATGTTTTCAGGAAAACATTGTTCTTGTACATAGAAATCATTGTTCCTTTTTACATATTCAACACCAATAAATATTTTTGTAAATACATTTTGCTGAGGCACAATAGTGTAATTTGTTGTTTATAAATAGCTGTATCTTAGCTTGGAGTGTTGAGCAGGCCTTTGAAAAATTCTTTTGAAATAAGCATCAATTATAGAGATGAGATTTAAATTCTTAACTGAACCTATCCTAAGAAAATAAGAACTCTACTTCAAGCCTTATTTGGAAAGAATTCTATTCAGCTGGCTAAAAAAGTCATGTGAAAATGAATGCCCGTGACCAAGCAATTTAGAAAAGTTTTCAGAGGTTTAATTTTCAACTTTCTATATTTTATTTTTCACACCTGGACATTTTTTTTTTCTTACCAGTCACTGTGATGATCATCTTAAGGTGAGGTTTTGTAAACTTGACTTAGAATGAAATGAGTGTAGCTTAAAAGTATTCTGAATTAATATCCCATAAAATGGTTAATTTGAGGTTTAAAAACACAAAGAGATAAGATCTTTTCTATGATTTGGAGGAATGAAGAAGTTATGGATTCATTTTTTGCTTGCTGATTGAAATAAATTATTCTCTGTGATTACACGTGACCTGTACTTGATTGAATTAATTAATTTACTAGTATTGCCATTTAGCAATTATATATTTAATTATTAAATAAAAAGTTAGGATTTTTTAGTGAGCATCCTATTTTTAATGCCTCATCTAAAAAGCAAGTGAGCTGAACATTTTGAAGTTTAAACTGAAAGATTAAAAATGTCATTTCTTTACTACAGCAGAGTACAGTACAATCCACAGTCCATCAACCCCCGTTAAAGATTCGGATTCAGATAGATTGCGTCGTAGCTCAGATGGGAAATCACGTGGACGTGGCAGAAGAAACAATAATCCTTCACCACCACCTGATTCAGACCTAGAGGTATATTATATTAGATGTCTTTCACTTGTTCCATACTCTAATTTTACCATTATTTTGCAGAGAAAAGTTTTGCATAGAAATCAAAAATCTAATGGCATTAGAGCTAACTCAGTTTTTTCCTGTTTTTTCCTGAAAGACTGAATTTTTCACCTAAGCAACCTTTCTCATGAAGAGGACTTACTTTCTCTGAAAAATAGTGGGTTTTTTTTTTCCTTCTGACAACAAAGAAAGCTTTTCCTAAACCAAAGAAGGGTTTGAGTTTGGACAGGAGACACTTATAGCACAATAGCGGTTTTTGTTCACTCATGCTACGTTCACATTCCACTCTGTGGACCATACTTTATGTTCAGAACACACATCTCCAATGACACACCACAGCTATGAATGTCCACACTGCATTACTTTTCCTTTCCAAAAGCTTAGTCCATTAGTCATCATGGGAAATACAATCCCACCAGGATTTAAAATACTTGTATTTGAACACTTTATTTTTCATTAAAATATCATTTTGTGTGTGGTCAGAGGACAAATTTAAAACATACATATTTTCCAGCCGGGTATAAGTGAAGGAATTATTTACCGTTGCCATAAGTTCTTACGTATGCAGCATCTAAATTCACCATTTACATCCTTCAGGTGCCTAAATCCCATTCAAAATGAGCCCAGGTTAAGGGGATTTAAGTGCTTAGCAGGAATTTACTACTTTACTTGTTTTTAGAGGTCATTTCTAGGAAGAGTTATATGAACTTTGTTTTATAAGTCTTGCAGAAAGACAAAATTCAAACCCAGAAGATTTAATTTTGAAAGGCTTTTCTTCATATATTTCAGTTTTTATCTCACATCTGGCTTTAGAATAATATATTGTACAATAGCATTTTCTGTGTGTATTTGACAATAACTATAATTTTATTCTAATAGAATAATTCAATATAATAGCAGTTGTAACAGAAATCTAACAGATTGTATTACCCTATTCTGGAAAAAAACTTGTTAGTTCTGAAAAAAAATGGCAAGGAAACTATGGTTTTAATATATAACCCTTTCAATACAATTTTGTTATTTGTGCACTTACTGATTCAAGTCTAAACTTTCCATTTCAAGTATCAGTTCACCGAGGAACACATTGATTTGGTTCTCTTTTTACAGAGAGTATTCATTTGGGATTTGGATGAGACAATCATCATTTTCCATTCCTTGCTTACAGGGTCCTATGCTAACAGATATGGAAGGGTAAGTGTCAAGAAACTGGCATTAATTTGCAGTAATATTTACTGTTTTACAGAAAGAGCAAAGCATTAGCTAATTTTCCAGAGAAGTACTAGTGCTGGTATTTCCAGACATAAGAAGATCAAAGAGTTAAGCCTTTTCATATTTCCATTTTTTGCATTTGCTCAGCTCCTATATGCAATAAATAATTAAATAGCATTGGGAGTAATACTTTGATCACTTGAGGTTTTGTTTGTAGGTAGGTGCAGAGTGCCTGTGAAACCTGTTGATATCACCCAAAGTCTGCCAAGGCTTGGCTCCTCTCCAAAAGTGAAGAACTTTCAGGAGTGAGCTCTAAAATTACCATTTTAATTCTAGGGCTCGGTACTGGAATACTGTGTGTTAAGACGAGAAGATATTTCTGGACAAAGACAGATTAGTCCAACATTTTTGTCCTCATCTTTTTTTAATCTTCCTATTGCTTGATGGTTTTAAAAGCCTGCTTATGTGTTGCATCTTTCTGCTACGCACAGTCTTTAAATTATAACTGAACTTATGAACATGTCTGTAGACTGGGCTTTTCTAGGTACTTCTCAGATGAGAAACACAATTTTAGGTAAATAAAACCAGTCTGTGATTGGAATGCCCTAGTGAGATCAACTCTTGCTTTTTTGGGGGGTCGTGTTTTTGAAAGCTAATGTCTGAGCCTAAAAGCTAATGTTCTGCCATTTCAAAATTCGTGTCACATGAGGTATAAACTAGAATTGTTTTTAATTCAAAAATTCTTATTATAAGTGATAAACAGATAAGAATTATATTTATTGAAAGGTTTGAACCTGCGCTAAGCTGAGCGAAGGGCAAAGCTGCTGCTGATACAGTTCCTGACTGGGTCAGGATTTGAATTCCTCCTAATACTTCATTGCACTGTAAAAATCTTAAGCAGTACCTTTTCTTGCTCCTTTCAGGCAGCGTAGTGCATTTTCGGAAGTGTTTGTTGTAATAGCAGTTTACCTGTTTGAGGAATATAATTAGTGTTTTCATTTTCATTTTGTGTAGAAATAGCAAGTTAATGCAGGATTCCTGGTTTCTTAGTGTTATTGGTTTATTTTTAGATAGTTAAAAAGACACTAAAACGTCAGATGTTTTGGTTATGGTATGAAAACAAACAGGCAAGCAGCATGATAAGGTATGAAACGTTACAATGTTTAATTCAATTTTTGTTTCCGTCTCTCAAACTTTTACGGATGTATCACAAACTTCTTCCAAGAAGAGCTTTTGCAGAGCACCCCAAAATCTGATATTTCAATTCAGTTCAGAATGAGGAGAACAAGTGCCAGTCCTCCTGAGCAATTCAACGCCAACAGAAACTCACCCCTTGCCTTGGGCAGCAGAGCAGTGCTGGACACGTGCAATTAGTCCTTGCCGAGAAGTGTTTGTGCCAGCATGTTTTTTTCGTTTGTTACTAGTTCCCTATAGTGTTTCCATTAACTGGGGCCTGAACATAAGCACCTTTTTCGCTGGCTACGTGAGGCTGAGGCAGAGTCCTGCTTGCAGCCCCATCGCTGTCGAGGCGGTGTACTTGAGGTGCACAAGTACAGCCCAGCTGCCTCCGCTTGTGCTGCACGTGACTGAATACTTCTGCGTTTGCGCAACGACAACGGAGTCTTGTTGCCGCGCTGCAAAATGAATTTATGTAACGCAGGGATACTGGGCGTCACCTGTGGTAACAAAAAAAAGTGCTTCGTGCTAGAAGGGACGACTGCCTGCGTTGGGAGTGAATGCATGAAGCGCCGCGAATAGATGTTAGGTCTTTTCCGATAGAGGTAGAAACGTACCCGTCCTTATCTTCCAGAGTTAGTCAGGAAAATGTGCCGTTCTTGCTTTGTTTCCTTAAAGTGTCATTCAGATCACAATTTCTCCTGCCTTATTGGCAGCTTCAGACAATAGTTAGCAATATCCGTAGTCATCGGAGCAAAATGGTGTCAACTGTGCTAAGTAAACATACTAAAACCACCTGTATCTGTCCTATAGGAATTCTAGGGTTTATCTGCAGCAACGGGAGATGCACAGTTCTTTAAAGAGAGTTTCCTATTGATCTCTGTCCTTTAAAGTTAGAAGTCCTAAATCGTAAGCCAATCTGAAAAGGAGCAAAAATTGTTGAAGGAAATTTTGTTTGTTTTCGCCTGTCTTCTGCTTTTCGAGCTATCTAACATGACATTTTCCTCTGTTTCTCTACTACGACAAGAGTTAGAAATGCACTTTTAAAAATGAAACCTGAGCTGCTCACATGATCATTAAATTACAAAAGCCAAATCTTCAAACAAACAGAAATATCCTAATTAAATAGTGGGGATTTGGCAGCTTGGCATTCAATCCTTTTTATAAAGCCTGAAAGAGTTTCTTGGTGAATGACTATGAATGATGAGCAGCCTTATTGCTGAAGGGATAGATTTTCTTTTCCTTATTCTCTCCCTCGTTTCTCCTAACTTCTCATTTTTGCCACTGTTTTCTGTATATTCTTCCTTCTTTTGTCCGTTTTTATCACCTGCTTTCTTTTTCCTGCTATTGTGTTGTTTTCTCCCTCCTTTTGTCAGTCAGCGGGGTTGAACAAAATAACGCCCTTATTTTTCGGTTTGGTTAGAGTATAAACTGCTACATTTTTATTTGCAGCTGATTTGAATGTTGTGAATGTCATGGAAATGAATCATCTACTATAGAAATATGGTGTTGTACTTCCAGGAAAAAAATGGGAACAGCATTTCTATTAGCTTTCGGAAACATTTTTTAATGTATGTAGAGAGAGAGATCTGTCAACCAAATACTTCAAGTTATCAGATACTTTAATTGACATTAGTGCTTTAGACACTTAAAAAAACCTATATTTTGAGCCAGATCATTACATTTTGAAATTTTGAGCCTACTCATTACATTTTGAAATTTGGAAAAAGTTGAGACCTTGTTTAGTGTTGATATCCTGAAGCAGGTAGAAATATGTCTTAGTATTGGCACTAGAGTACTGTGGTCTTATGAATTTCCATTCTCCATGAAAACATTTATATTCAGATGCTTTAAAGGAATTTTCCTTTAGATTATAAGCTGTTTTAACATGATTTATTATATGTAAGAGATTGAGAAAAACAAAGTCTGATTTCACTTAACCCTTCATTTGTGACCTGTAGGCTTAAGTGGAAAATAAGCCTTGTACCCAAAGTGAACTTTCCTGTTTTTCAGCTTCTTGTTTCTCCACAAAACAATGAAATCAAGTGGGTAGAATTTAGAAATGACATACAGACAATGTTTTGGCTCCAATACCAGTATTCAAAATAAGAGGCCTGCTTAAGCGGTTTGACACTGGTATTTCTTTTCTTTAGTTAAACTGTACCTCCCTCAGAGATTTGTACCTGATTTTGGCCATACCTGAAAAGACACTCTGGTTGAACCTGCAAATCCTAATAAACAAGAACAGATTGTTAGCTTTCCTTTGCATTGTGTGACACCTCACAATAATTAGTTAGCAATTAGTGGCTTAAAATTGCAAAAGAAGGCTTGGCATGGGATTTTTTTTTTTTAACCGTATTCTAGCCTTGTCTTCATTAAGATTTTTAGCCACCACTGTAATGATTGACATCAGTTTGCTCTACTGCAGTGCCTAAAGCCACTGAATTGTAGATTTTGCGTTTTACTGGGGCAAGATTATAACTACATAGACATTTAAAATCCTAATGTAGATAAGGCTTTTGCCTCCGGTAAATATGTGAGTATCCAGAGCTTCATTTTAACACATTTTTAATGCTAAGTGGAACTTTCTATTGCCCTAGGTTGCATTTATTGAAGAAAATAAGGTTTATTTGAAAAGAAACCTGTTTTGTGTCTTCTCTTAGATTTTATGGCATTTAATCTGACATTTTCAGTAGGTGCGAATGATTTTCTTATTTGTTTTTCTCCTAATTAAATTAACCCAGCAAATGACATTCTTTTAATATTATTTTGAGAAATCCTCATTCTGTTTTGTCTACCATTTAAAAAACAAGTGACTAAAATGGTTTACAGAAAGCATTACAAAGAGCCATCTTTTCAGACCCAAATGTGTGATTAAAAAGTTTAGTAAAATATTTAATTTAAAACTTGCATAAATTGAAACTTAAAATATATTTACAGGCATTTGTTTAAAATTAACCACACATTCATAACAAAGATCATGCTCTGACTGCCAGTCTGTCCTGTTTTTCAAGATAATGTTCATATTTATGAATGGAAAATCGGAATGGAATTATTTCCATAAAGTCATGGAAGAAGTCAGTAGTCAAGATGTACCTAGCCAGCTTCATTCGCATCTTAGACATCTCATCCATCGTCTAACTTCTTTTAATAACTAGAGCTGAGAATTCTGTTGGGTGACTTCTGTTAGCGCTCGGGAGAAATACAAATCCTCGTCATCAGTTTAAAAAATGACTAATGAAATATGGAGAGTGATGGGGTTGTAACTCGGCAACAAAGATATGCAGGAATGTGAGAGGGAAAAGGAGCCTCTGGTCTCTACTGAGAAAATGTCACCTGCTTTCCACCTCACTTGCCTACAAAAATAAAAAAAATAAATAAAGTGTGCAAATATAGCAACATTAAAATGGAGTGGTAGAATACTTTTGTTCATATTTTAAAGTCTTTCCATTTGAATTAGAATGCTCTTTTTTGGGTGGTAACAGTTTAAATACAAGACTTATTTTTAAGGGCAGAATCCTTATTATCAGCAAGATAGTGTGACACACCTTTTCTGTCCTATTTAAGGGCTATTTTTTTGATACTAGAAAACTTTTTGACTCCTAACATGTGGCTGTTCAAGAATAGATGTTTTCCCTGTGCTATGTAGCTCTGTTTCTAAATGCTTTTTTCCAAAATTCTTTTTCTGATTAGCTTCACTTTGTTTTGGGCATTTCAAGAAGACAAACCAGCTGACAAATTGCCACACTTTTCCAAATGTTTGCTACTGTTATGATTTGCTTTTTAACCAGTAGTTACAGAAACATGTTTGAACGTTCAGAGATCATGCTGAAACACCCATTAATTTGACCGAAAGGCAGAAAGAGAAAGCGGGGACTTCATCTTTTATTTTTAACTTTGAGTTGTCATTGGTTTTAGAATATTAACTTATTTTAAGCAAAGTATGGATTGTCACTTCTGCAGTTCTATTTAAAATATAATTCCAAACAAACTAACATTGTTAGTAGAGGGCGTCGTGAGATAATATAACATGTTCTTTCAAGTTCATGCTTCTGTGCCCTTGGATATAGTTAGCATTGTAAATGAGAAAAAGTATATCAAATATACATATTAGGCTTTCTTTTCAAATTTTCAAATTGAAAATATATAAAACATACAAAAAAATGAAAATAAGACAAACATCTGTAATGCATTTGGTAACCACAATGCTGAACATGCTTTTTGAGTTTATTAGCTCAGTAAGGAATAAGTTGTTATGGTAATTTCTGTAGAGAAGTTAAAAGTGTGTTATGTATTAATAACAAACAATAGATTTGTTCACTCGGTGTGGGTGGGCCAAACTGAAAGAGTAATTAAAGCATGGAGTTATGGAGAATCAAGGAGTAATTTTAAATATAATTGTGATTTGCAAATAAAATATTAATGGAGATTTTCTTTAAAGTTCATAGCTACTCCCAAGATCAAATCCTTTCACTGTGGCCAGTGAGAGTTTGTTTTGAGTAACGATACCATTATCATGCCCCTGGCTGGTCATAAAACTGGTAAACAGTTGTAAAATCTGAAGAAGTTTTAGGTGCATTGGGTTTGCAGCTGGTAGAATCCTTCCCTTTTTGCAGTGCTACATTGAGGGCCGTAAACCTGTGCGTGATACATGAGTGATCACAGAGGTCCAGCTGCACACTCATGGTGTAAGCTAAAGTCAGATTTCAGAGTGTTACTGGTAAGTGGTTCAGTACAGGGTTGGAGAACAGCTGAAGTTAAACCAAACGTGTGGATGTTACATTTAACACATGAAATAATCCCTCCTGAAAAATAGTTCCTGTAGTGTATATTCTGGTGTATACGTTATGAGTGGTAGTGATGGCGTACTGTTTTAATTTCTTCTTTAAGGATCCACCCACTTCAGTTTCCCTTGGACTGCGAATGGAAGAGATGATTTTCAATTTGGCAGACACGCACCTATTCTTTAATGATTTGGAAGTAAGTGTTCATTATTCTAAAGCACATAACGGTTATTTAACATTTATATTTCATTAAGAGTTATCAGATAGTTTGAAAATTATTATTGGTTTTGCTGTTTTAGTATGGAAATGTTAGAAAAAAGCTCCGTATAATTTAGTCATTAAAATATATAATAATGTCTAC
Organism: Struthio camelus; assembly: GCF_040807025.1. Classification (NCBI taxonomy): domain Eukaryota; kingdom Metazoa; phylum Chordata; class Aves; order Struthioniformes; family Struthionidae; genus Struthio; species Struthio camelus. The sequence continues at coordinate 130,509,862 of NC_090943.1, forward strand.
CTTACACGTCTGCACTGGCATTCAAAGGTTACAATAGTTTAACGGTAGCTTTTTGTCCTCCCAGGTCTTTGTATTTATGACCACAGTAGACAAGTTGCAGAAGTGGATACACCAAGCCCATCTATAAGCGTTAGAACTCAGTAGTCTGTACAGGCCATTAAATATTAAACTTCAGCTTCTATAAACAGTTAATGGCTGGGTACAGATTTCTCACTGACGTCCCACTGTGGGGAAGTATTGCCTTAAACCCGAGGGAAATCCTTAATGCTGTATATGCTGTCAGTCTCAGTGGCTTATTACACTGGGTCTTGTGCCTTCCCCAGTGGCAGGTACAATTTGTTATGTGCTTGGGTTTCTGTGTCACTCCTGCCTCCCTCCTGCGGCATGCTGTGAGTCACTGGTGTCGGCATGCCAAGGGCTTTCTCAGCCTACACCGACTCTGGCTTGGCGACTCTTGTGAGATCGTTCTAAAACTATCTGAACCGCTGAAACAGGCTGTCACCATAATGCCTGGCTGTTTCATCTTTAAAGGGAAAAAGCAATTTCTGATCATATTTTAATAGCAAGAAAACATGAAAACAGTCAGATTTCTTTCCCATCGTAATGAAGACAGCTGTTTATTTAAAATCCAACTGTTAAGCAAGCTTGTGGTGGGGCTGCCAACACACATTAATCATCAAGTTGTTGTTTTGCTAGATTTTAGAAATGTGTGTTATTCCAGACAGGCAAAAGAATCTAAAAGATTCAAATGCAACTTTTGCTGATCAAAGTTAATTGGCAGCAATTGGCCTTTAAATATTTCCTGATGTTTCCCTTTCAAAATCAAGCAAAATACACCTTATTTAATAGATGAGCCAAAATCATTTGAAAAATGCCAGTGTGTGATAGCCCTCAAATGTGGTTTGTCCAACATCTGTCCTATATTTTGATTTCTTTTCATCTAAAAAGAAACCACTCACAGATGAATTGGCATCTTGCAATGTAATGAAATTATTTAAATGTGCTTTATTTTTTCTTCCATTCCTTAGTGAAGTATTTATTTTTTGTACTTACAAATAAAAGACATGATTTCTCAAAATTTTTTAAAAAGTATTTTCTTTCATTAAGGGTATGTAAAGATGTTATTGTTTTGGATATAAGTAATACCACTAGTGAGCAATATGTATAGGATTGATTTTCAGACTTGTAGAAGAGAATAAAAATGCTCGTTATTTTCCAAATCTGTTTCTGATTTATGGTTGTATTGCATTTTATCCAGAGAAGGAAGAGAAAATAGTACCATATCTTACTAGCATGTTCAATAAATTTCATAGTATGTTTTCATTTGTTGTGCATAATCAGATATTTAGTAGACACGTAGCTACTTCTTGATACATGAATGTAACTGTCACTGACTGTAATGGAAGTTAATCATATACATCTTACGGATAGTGGGTTATCTTCTGTAATTTGGTATTTTATGGCCTTAACATTACATCGTAGCAGTTTATTCACGGAAGAACTTTAAAACTATGTACAGAAAAAATACTAGTCCAGGTATTTCGCTAAATCACAGGAGCTCCCAGAATGAGTTCGGCTCTTTGCGTTGCCCTGACAATGAGGAGGTTATCTGACATCTCCAGTCACAAGTATAGTAATCTAAATGAAGAAGATAGAGCACAGTATCTTCTTCATGTGTGGCATATGTGCAAGTGAGCAGTTGTGGTCCTGTCAGGTGATATGTCAAGGCAAAGTTCTGGATTTTGTCCTGGGTGTGCTGAGGAGGGGCCAAGGAAACGATCCTTCCCTTGCGGCCAGCTGATCTGCAGGGCATGGCAGCAGTTGCCTTGTTCTCCTGCTCTCTTACAGCTTTTAGGATGGCAATATTCAGATCTCAACTGAGATCTTCAGCCAATACAAATAGATAAGACACCATGTGGGAAAACAGAGCAGGGAAATGTCCACGTTGCTCCCTGGTGGCCACACAACTCCAGTGAAGTTTCATTCTTATCCTAAGACAAGACTGGGCGAATGTAGTTACCTGCCTTATTTCTGAGGAACACGAACTCTAATCTGAAAGGTGATGTCCCATCCAAAGGGGTGAAGAGCATGTTCTGCATGCAGAAGAGTGGGGGTGTGCTCATGGATTGACATAGGTCTACAGAAAACGTACAGAGGGAGAAGCAATAAGAGAGCTTGTAATATCTGGGAAGCAGCACATTAGGCCTAGGCCTGGCCAAAGACTGAGGCTTTCAGTTCCCTGGAAGTTTCATTTTTTTGAAATATTTTGCAGACACATAGTATTTTTGCAAGAACATACCCTCCTGAAGCTGCTGATTGCCATTCTTGTGAGCGTCATCGTTATCAGCAGGGCCTGCCTAGTCCCCGAGCCCTGTGGCTTTTGAGCAGATTCCCTGCATCTACCCCAGATACTCTAAGCTCTTAGCTCTGTGGCTTGGAAGTTCAGGCTCCCCAGATGCTTGACAGGTTTCCATCAAAACTGCGGGTTGTCAGCATGGCATGGCTATGCCTCAAGCTCCAAGCATCTTTCTTGCTGGTGAAGGACTGAGTCTGGAACATCTGCTGGTGCCCCTGCTCAGGTCTGATCTGTCCTGTTTGCATGAACCAGAGTCTGGGCTGTTGCAGGTCCAGAGGTAACTCCATTCACCAGCCCCAGAGCTTGGGCATTCCTGCCTGGAAACAGTGTGGAAGATGAGCAAAGCTGGATTTGAGAGCACGTCTAATAGCAGTGTAGCTACCGCTTTGAGCCTAGGCCTGAGAGCTGGTGCTCTCTACCGGGCTCTGAGGGAGCCCCTCTGGGCATACGTACATCAAGTCATCTATCGTAACTTTGGCCTGTGAGTCATATTTTTCCAGACACCACAATTTACTGTTTTCTTAACAAAACTATTCTTTTCATCTGTTGCTTTCCAGAAGGTGCTAATCAGAGCAGTACTCCTGTCACCTAAGTTCGGGGGAAAATATTTTGTTTTCTTGCAACTTGCTAAAGACTGCCTTACGTTTTGAATGCAAAGGGCAGAACTGCAGTAGGGATCTCCAAAGAATCACTTCATTTGTTTCTTACCTAACCGGCTTTTCATATCTCAAATTAGAGATTCATTTAATTTTATTAGGTTACATTATAAACTTCAGCAGTCATTCTGTAGTCTGTGTAAAGTGAATCAATGCCAAGAAGAATATCAGTGGCATTCAGAACTCTGGTTCACCCCTCGTAATTTAGTGAGGGACACAGCCAGGTAAATGAGTTAACTCATTTCCTGTATGTTGCTCTTTAAGTAATAGTAGTAGTAGTAATAATAATAATATACTATAAAGAATTTAACTTTTTTGGTCCCTGTGAATACACCAAGCTTTAGTGTATGAAAATCTATTAATCCGTTGCTTGATATTTTTCAAACTTGATGAAAAAAATTAGTCAGATCTCACCCTCTAGCTCTGAAGCAAACATTCTGTATATGAATAAGTGACCTATACTCAGATTTCCAATTAGCTGCTGCACCTCACTTTGTTGTAGTTTTTCTATTATTGCTTTAAGAAAGGGAAAGGGAGAGATGGATTGTTTGTTTCACTTTGCACCAATTTTGGGGGAGTAATTAAACTAATTCCAAATTGATATAATATTAAATAATTTCCAGTCTTGAAGCAGCATTTATAAATTCTTATGTAGTGTGCTAAAGGTGTATGACAAGTATTTTACATACTGAAAGGAAAATGTTTACTAAGGTATAATTTGATCTAAGTACTCTCACAAGCAATGATTTGTTGTATTAATTGCAATTTTATAATTGAATTACAGAACTATACTAGGCTAAACCGAAGTAGAAAATAAAGATATTCTTTTCAAAATGTAGACTCTGAAGTCCATCTTTGGGGTCCAAAATAGGCAGATTCACTTTGAAAAATGTCAGGCACCTGTTGGTAGTAAATGTGGCTAAGTATAGACTGAAAAATTTAAGTTGAGGTTTTCAGTATTGAAAATCATGATTTAAATATGCTATTCTCTGTCCTTTAGTAGATTTTTAATTGTGTACAGGAGGGAATAAATATGTTGATGTAATGCTCTCAAGAGAACTGGAATTATATCAACAGAGAATAATGTCTGATTTTACACTGCAGTTAGAAATATGCTGTGACAGGAAGCATAAGGTGTAATATTTTAATGATCTGTACGGAGGAATTACAAGTACTAGGTGTTTTAGAAAGTGTGCTCAAATGTTGCATGGAAATTGGCAATTTGATGATTGGATTGAAAAGTGGTATCTATCTATAGTGTTTTTAAAGGTTGTATGTATTTAAGTGTTATGACCATCTTAAAATTAGTTTTTTGTTTCTTTGGCATATCAGATGCACATTATAGCGTGATATGTTATAGGAAGAGTTACTGGTTGTGAATAATTATGAACACCTTTTTTTTAAAAAAGATATTCAGCGCTTTTCAAACTCTATTCTAAAACGATAATCTCTCATTAGATCTGTTCTCTTAGAAAGTTAAGGTGTTATTTACTGAAGCTGGAAATATCACTTTATTCATTTGTGAGTCTTATGAAGCCTTTTTTTTTAATTCTTACCTAATACTTTTTATGAATAAGATAATTTCTTTTTTGATCTAAGTGTTGAATTTTATTATAGTCATTAGAAATCCAATTAATTTGTAATTTTCTTTCAGAATTATTTTTTTTCTCTTTCATGCTTTTTTTTAATTTCTGTTTGTTCATTTCAGATTTTTGGTGTGGGTTTTTATGAGGTTTTTTTTTTCCAGAATAAGGTTGTATATATTATGAAACTATAAATAATTTCATTTTTGCCACCTGTAAGAAAGGAAACAATGCATGAAGGCACAAGAATGATAACTAGCATTCAATTTCTTCCATCAGTGAAGGATACATAACGCATAACCAGGGCTTCACAATTCACTTTTGTTTGTGAAGTCTCCATATGCTAAATGATGATTATGTTTATGAAAAGTCATTTGTTATGAATGGCAGTATGGTATGAGTTCTTCAGCTACTTTAGCTGGGGCATTTCTCTTGATAAAAAGAAGAGGGAAAACTATTAGGCATTACTGTAAAGCAATAGCTTGTTCTTCAGGAAAAATAAAACATTGTTAATGTTATGTTCTAACAAGTAGCATTACTGAACTTGGCTACTTTCTTTACATTTACCATTATAACTATAAAAAAGAAAGAAGAAATAAGGTCCGTGGGATAGCTAGTAGCTTGGAGATACAACAGAGATTTATATTTATTTTTCCTCAGATTCTTACTTAAAATCCACCTGGATATTCGTTACTGTGCTCTTGATGGATGTTCAGAGCATAGTCTCTTCTATGTTTTTTTTTTAAAAAGAGCTGCATAACTGCTTTATGATTTGCATTACTTCGAATTAATTCACCTTTAAAGCATTGCATTAGCGCATTATTTCATACAGCCCCTCTCAAATGTTGCCTGCTTTAGGGCTGCAGGTAATTTCTCTGACGTGCAGCTCTCGGCGGTACCTGTACTCCAGGCTAGATGCAGCTGGAGGCTGGGAGGCAGCAGCTCGCTCCCCGGGCCTGGGTGCTGAGCACCTTTGCTGCTTCCTTGTCCTCGTTGGCTGCTGGTCATCCCCCAGCAGCTGTGACTGTTGCTATATCAGTGCACCCAGAAAAGTGGCAGACAAGCAGCAACCTGCGCTGCTCTAACTCTCCTGCCTTTTCAATCTGTGGGAGGGTTAATAAAGTTAGATTAGTACTGATATCTTTTACAAATCCTACTCTTTACGTACTAGTGTATGATAATGCACCTAGCTCTCACAGAACATCAAGATACTGACTTAGGTAGTTGCCATTTTTCACAAATTAAAGAAAAGAATAAATAGCAGTTACATCCTTGCACTCTCGTGGCCTGCGTTTGGCCTGCAGACCTCCTCCTCCTTCTACCGATACGATGACACACCCTTCTGCAGCTCCTGTCGCTCTGTAATTGTTAGCTTGGATTTACTCAGATCTAGAAAATGATAGGGAGAGATTAGCTGCTAGTTATTTTTTATGAAACCTTCCCTTTGTGGATTGTTTTCTGCGTAATTTCATGGAGCAAAACTTTTCCGACATGAGTCGCTTTGATCCTTCAAGTCCTATGTGTGAAACTAGGCTCCCTGTTACTTGAAGCGAAAACCCCGTATAAATCACTTCTGGGACTCAAGGAGACCTTTTCTTCATCACAGGGACATATATGCTTGTAAAATTATCTCCTTTGTAGGTGTCTCAGCAACACCACAGGCTCCGCTAAGGGACTGTCCTCCCAGGTCCTTCAGCGATACACACTCTCTTCACACAGACACGTCCCCAGTATCCCCACGGCCCTGGAGGAACGCTTTTGAAGCAATAAAGCCATATGTTCTGTTACTTTAGTCTGAAGGAGGAAGGGAATCTGTTTCCTCTCAGACTTGATACAAATGAGCTAAAGAGTGGGTAGGCACGCTTAGTGATGAAGCGCATGGTTATGTCAAATTACCCGATATAGTAAAGAGGATTTGTCAGTGGCATCCGTGCTAATGAAAAAGGGTTTGTGACAGACAGCAAATCAACTTTTAGTGGTATTAATTCCGTCTCCAGGATGGTACTTTAAAATAATTTCTAGCAGAAAACAAAATATATTTTGCCCGCATACTCAAATTGCACATTCAGAGGTCTTCCTGAAAGGGAAAGACTTTAAAAGTTCTTGAACGTTTTCCTTCCAAGGAAAAAAAAAATACCAAAAATTGCCTGCTTTTCATGGATAACAATCTGGGTACCTTCACATTACAGCTAGGTTCAGTAGATTCTGAAGTATCAGATTTAGTCCAGGAGTCTAGGAGTCTCCTAGTACCAGTCTAGGAGATCCTGTATTGAGGGACAGTGGTGAGGTACTACCTGAAAGTCCCACATCAGAGAAGTCTATAGACAGAGTCTGTTGCTGGGAATCTCAAATCCGCCCCAGGTATGGTTGCTTTAATTGCATTCCTGCTGTGCTGCGATCTCAGGCCCTGAACTGTAACATAAGAATAGCTATATGTAGAGACAGTTTCAAAAATTCGCTTACAACAAATAATGAAGCAAGATAATTGTTCTAGAACGACTGGTGAAAATTAAGACCCACAAAAGTCAGTATAAGCAATTTAACATAGTGATTAGTTTGCAAGCTGTCTGTTTCCATGCTTTTGCTGTGAATCCATTAGAATATTTCAAACTACTGATTTATTCTATGTTACTGACCCGTATACACACCTGCCATTAGTGCATTTTCACATTTGAAGGGTTACAGCATCACAGACAAGTGCTACAGCGCCCTTCTGCTGATGCAGGCCACATGCAGCCGTCATCCACGGCTTAATGGTTCCGCACACACGCTAGATCCCAAACCAGGTCATGATGTGATTCATCCTGAAGGCCTCTTAGTGCCAGAAGTGCCACTGCAAATTTGAATAGGCCCTTTTTATTATGTGCCTCAGCCCAATAGTCTGTAGTAGTAAAACAATAGTGCCAAATGAGCGTGTAATTAGTTGGTATTAACGATAAAAGCAGCTAATGTTACCATTAATTAATGTATTACTTTCAGTTTATTCTTGCACAGAGGGGTTTCTCTTTGACTTTTAATAGATCAGGGAGCTGATGTGATGTTTTTTACATTTTCTTAAAACATTACGAATGCCACTGGAACAAGAACCTATCTACTGCAGATGTAAATGCTATAGCTATGACTCATTCTATATAACACATTGCTAAGTTTCCTAAGTAATCCATTACTGGTTTGTAACCTAAAAATCTAAGAAGTTTCACAAATTCAAATAACATTCCTGAGCAATAGATTTTGTGTTTGGGTCTCTGGTTTAGCTGACAGATGTGTAAAATCTCATGCAGCCAGTCAACTCCCTGGTGCAGCTGCGTATGCTGAAGAGCGTAACTTAGTTCAGCTAAGATCAACATTAATTTACTCTCAAATATCTTTCCCAGCCCGCCCTTTCTGTTCATGTAATGCCGTTATTTTGTGCTGATTCCACCACTTTGAGGCAAACTTTTTTTTCCTTAATGGACTGTTCCAATGCAAAACCCAGAATATAAACTGGAGAAGAGAGCACAACAGTCACCTTAAAAAATCTCTTCATGTTACTTTACGTTCCATCTTAGATACCAAACCACAGATTTGAATTGGTCACTCTGGCGTTTTAAGTGGATTAGTCCCTGAAAATATTGTACCTTTTATTTTAGGAAAGCTTGACAAAATTAAGTGTCATCCTTATATGCGTTTTTCAGGATGAGATCACATTAGCCAGTCCTAACTTAAGTACAAAGATTGGTTACCACAGAATAAGCATCTTAGCGGTACGCGTGGTAGGTAGTTACTATCAACCGCTTCAGCCTAGGTTTGATTTTAGCATGAATTTGCAATGTTGCCCATGCCGTTTTCTGGTATCTTGAGAGCTGTCATGGAGTTTGCACTGGCGTGCTTAGTTGTGGCTGCTATGACTGTAGTTTAAATTGTGAGAAAATAGGTACATATGTGTATTTTAAGGAGATCTGTTTGTGCTGGGTTTTTTTGCAAGAATCTCATTAAAATGTTGCTACAGGGAGAAAAATTAAGAAGTGTCTTTCATTTATTTTCTTTTAAAAGCACGAAAGTAGTGCTTGAAGTTGGTTCCCAAAATGTTTGAGTTTCACAGTCTCTGGAGATTTCTACTGTTTCAGTGTGGTTACAATAAGGCCTCTATCTGAATTTCATCCAGGTCAATGGTCTAATGAAACTTTAAAGAAGGGTGGGGGGATTATTCCCTTTACTCACTGCGGTGCCACTTTTATATTCTATGTTTTGAGGTAAAATATGACTGCTGTTAAATTGCCTGTATTTTGAAAGTTTGTCTTTAGAGATAGTCATGAAGCTGAGTTATTCTGTAGTGAACTAAAGCTATCTTAAGGTGTGCTATTATGTGAGTATTTAATGAGGATTTAAAAAATATAGCTGAAAAGCAGCCCAAGGAAACAATTAAGTATTGAAGTAATGAAGTATTTTTTTTTCCACGGTCCTTGTCCAGTTAGAGCAGGGCAGTCCTGGCAGGGACTCTCTCTCTGCGCACTTCCTGAGCGTTACCTTAGCTGCTGTGCAGATAGGAGACTAGAGCTGTTAAATATTCAGTGACAGTGGAATACAAACTGCTGACATGAGTACTAAACTTAGCTAAAATATTGTTGCCACAAGAAGGGAGAGATCAGATATATCCAAACAAATGATCCCTTCAGAACGCTAAAAAAATCACTTCAGTCAGTTAAAGAGTCTCCTATTTTAATCTGTGCATTTGTATAACTCCGATTGCCAGGATAAGATATGACTGGCCAGGGAAATAACAGCTCGTGCATATATTGGTAGAGAAGAGCCAACTGTAACAGCAAACCTGAAGTGGGAGGTTTTCTAGATATTTGCTCTGACTGAAATGTTTAAAAATACTAGTGACATATTTTAATATTCATTTCTTGGACAAAAATGTGTGTGTATACACACACACACGCGCGCGCGCGCGCGCACACACACACATATTTAAAGAGTATTTTCAAATACAAAATTCCTATTATGGATGTGGCTTGGCATAAATTAAGCCATTGTTGCCTACAAATAAGGGTTGACAAACAGAACAAGAAGACAATGAAAACATACATCAACATTTTTTTATTGCATTACTTTAATAAATTCAGATATAAATTTGAATACAAGCAACCTCTGACTCCCAAACTATCAAGAGGACTGACTAACAAAATTAATGTCTCTTTCCTGAAACTAATCAACACTAGTCTAGTGTTTAATAAAGCAAATATAATGACTGACGTCTTTCACAAAACTCATATAGCAAAGAATTTTTTTAAAAATTATTCATTATGTTGTAAATATATGCATCTTGCTTCTTACCAAGGGAAGGTAGGAACATAGAAAAAAAGTTTTATCTGAGTGGAACCTTTTAGATTATCATCAAAAATAAATTCAAGTATCCATGCTGATGTATTACTTTGGGTTTTGAGAAAGGATCTATAATTTAAAATGTAATATTATATGTTAAGAAAGAACCCTAATATTGCTTGTTTGAATCCACTTCTGTCTTTTTTTGAATTAAAAATGAAATACTCTGAAAAGATGATTTTAAAAACTTGCCAACAACAAAAATACATTTCCTAAAACAAGTTAAATCAGCAGTGCGATAATATAGCTTTTATGTATAAACTTCATATGGCCATAGAAAGAGTTAAGCTGTGTGATTTCAGGATAAAAGGTTTCCTGAGTTGACTATTATTCCTATGGTCTGCCAACAACTTTGCAATAAATGGAATGATTTTTATGGGAATGTGGTTATTCACAGCAAGACTACAGTTGGTGTCAGTATGAAAAATTCTTCTTTAGTAGATTCTCTCAGCAGGGATAACAGATCTAAAAGAAAGGCATAAAGTAGTTACAGAGAGCTCTGGCTGGTGTTGGTGACAAATTATATTTACAGAATGATGGGTTAACTCATTGAAAAAGAAGAAATCAGAACAACAGTAAATCAGAGCTTTGCTCTTCTGAGTACTGCTGTTCCAAAACAAGTTCCTTGTGATAACATGCATTGTTTAATAGCTCCCATTTCTCTTATCCATAAAGCAAGTTTTTTAGGCTTTCAGTTGCAGCAGTGTAAAATAATTCTTCAGAAATCAGTAAAATTACTGCTTTCTCAAGCAGTTATACCATTCTCCTTGAAAGTTATACCGTTCTCCTTGAGATAAGTCAGGCTCATAACATAAAATATTGAGATGTATGAGTTAGAATAAAGTCCTTCTCCTTTGATTAAGTTTTTTATTATAGTATTCTTAGTATAAAATTTTTATTTATAGACTTCTTGATATATTTTGAAATATTACTAGAAGGAAAGTGTGATAGAGGACACAGTATATTAATGAACTTACTTAGTTGATAGTAACTTAACAGTATTGCATTTAGCTCCTGTTAATCATAACCTTTCAGAATGCTCTTTTAAGAGTTGATTAGGTCTGTGGCAACCCCATGATAATTGATTTTATCTTTCATTTAAAATGAGGAGGAATAAAGTTACATAGGACTTAATGATTCTCCCAAAACCATACAGCATCTTCATAGGTCTTAATCATTCACTCATGCATGAAGAAAGTTGCTGAAGTATCTTTTTTTGTTACTGATTGGTTAGGATTTTTTTTTTAAGAAATATTTAGCAGCTGTTTAAGGAGTAAACATAGCAGCATTGAATGCTCCCCCTCTTTGTTTCTCTCATGCACAATTACCCCGGTTCTGTTTCAACCATTTCATTTACAAACTTCTCAGAGAGCTTTGCAAAACCTCAGTATAGCACTGGGGCATAAATTTCCCCTGTTGTGCTGAGATCACCAGTGATGCACCAGCAAAGAAGAAAATCAGCCTAGCTGTGTCGATGTCAGAACAAAATGTTTAGCCAGTACAGAAGAACGGTGTTGGTAATAGGTAGAGATTAATTTCTCTTGAGGTGAGCGGATGGTTGTGTTGACCCAAAAGTAAATATTGACTGAGATGGTGCCAGTGACAAGGCCATAACATTTAATAGTCTCTCAAATTAGAAAAAAAAGAAGTGCATTCCTGCATATCTTAAATATCTTCATGAGAAATATTTAAAGACCAATCTAAGAGAAATATTTTTGTTTGAAAATAATATTCAAAAGACCGTGATAGTACAGATGTAGGTGAAAAAAGAATTAACTCTTGATGGTTGTTGAATGTGATCACTCATGTTGGTCATGGGAATAGTTATTGCTGGTAATATAAAAATTGAGAATTTAACAGTCCAGCTTGTCATAAAATGATGGAGTTTACTGGATGAGCTTCATTTAGCAATGAACATTGGGTCTGGTTCTGCAACAGTGAAAAATAGCTGTTTTTGTGAAGGATGTATCTGATTTTGGTAAAGTTACTCTGATACGTCTGACTGTAGGATGGATCCTAGGAAGTCTTAATGGACCTTCGCTCCTTCACTTCCTAAGTGTACCTGAATGCTGAATGAAAAACAACTGTAGCCAACTGTTACAAAATAACAGGCAGGAAGGACTGTGGAACATAATGAAAATAGATTTCTGGGCCATCAAACTCAAAAAAAAAAAAAAAAGAAGTAATTACTGGAAAGTCTGTTGAATAAGCTTTATTCTTAGAGAGATGCAAGGGGGTTGTAGGGAGAGGGAAACTCCATATAGAACTAGCTGAATTATCTTCCCCTCACTTCCACATAGTGCAAGGATGTCAGCTAAGCTAATCCAGGATACAGTCTGAGTCATTCAGGGCCCTGCAGAGGAATACCTCTCCAAAAATGCCTTTTATCCTTCTAGCTGAAATAGGAGTGCACCTCATCCTATTTTTTGCAATGTCTATAACTGGAATTTGCAGACCTGTCTTACTGATTCTTTATATGTGGATTCCACAGTGAAATTTCTGTTATTCTGCCTTCAACCTAACAGAAAGTTCTGGGAAACCAGAATCTGATTATTCCGAAAGCTTCAGTAATGCTTTTTTTTACTTCACTGTATTCAATGTTAGATGTAATCCTAAATTTTAGGGTTCTTTAAGTCCTATGAAGCATAGCAGCTTTTGCTTTCTAATGAACCAGTCAGTGGTTGTGGACTCCCTTCCAGCAAGCAGCGCAGCACTGCTGTTAGCATTTGGTTTTCCACAGTAACAATCCAAGAACAGCTCAGTTTCCCTATTAGGAAAGAAAGAAAGAAAGGAAAGGGAATAGAAATCTTGGTGAGGCATTTTCCCTGATAAGTGTATGAGGGAATAACTAGTTTCTCATCTGCTTGGCACTTCAACCATGGGCGACTTGCAAAAAGCTCAGTGGATAAATATAACCATAAAAAGGAGCACTTCATGAACATGGAACTAAATTACACTGCACATGTAGCTGTAGGTAAGTGAACAGAAAAGTGAAACAAAATCTGTATTCACAGGCAGGAACTGTGGCTTTGCTGATGTATGTGAGCTGAAAGCTAAAAGCGTTGACCCACCCCAAGTGCTCGATGCCTGGCTGTTGTGCAATGTGTGGCTGCGGTTCATGAGTCCTGGAGTTACGAATAATAACAGATAAGTCTTTTAGCTCACTTGAGAAGATTGTTCCTAAAGGGCTTATGCAACTTGTTAACCACATGACTTGTTCGCGTTCACGTGCCCAGTGATGAGCACCTTCATGTTAGGTGTCACTGGAGATAAAACTTTCATGATTTCCTTTCCCAGGAGAATCACTTGGAGTGGTCCTTATGCACAGCCCCAGCTCAGCTGAAATATGCAGGAGCCTGCCAGGCTGGTAGCATCTACTTTATTTACCTTCCTGTTGCTTCTCTTTTTCTAAACGGCTGAGCTCTAACATGGCACAAAATGTTAAGCTGCTCATCCTGCCCAGCTGTGGCATTCACGCAGTTCTCAAAAAACACAAATCCGCTCTCTGCTTCAGCTGGGAAATGGCAGAGTTATCTCAGCTGACACCCTACTTCTGGCGCTGAGCAGCATGATAGGGATCCACATCTGCCCCACGTCATCTGGAGAGAGAAAGAAAGGGAAGGCAAAGCATACAAAGTGTTATGCAAAGCTCTTCGAGCTGCTCATAAAAGCAAAAGTTTTAAAGTCTGTGCGGAAAAGGTTAGCAGAGAGAATTTTAATCCCAGTCTTTGTCCCATTAGCGGATAATTACAAGAACAGGAGACTCACTAACCCAAAGCAGTATAGCTTGCGTTTAGAAACGTGCATTTTGGAGGTGGGCAAACAGCACCAAGGCACAGCAAGTCTAAATGATCCCGTCACATACAACTGAAAGAGCGTTTACATCTTCTTGGGAAAAGTTTCCACATGAACCGCAAGAATACTTTTATTTCCTGAGATATGAGACATTGTTTTCTAGCTTCTATGGAAACTTCAGTCATTTCATAGGTTTAACTTTAAAATTGTTTATAATTTAAATATATCTAAACAAACCTTAGTATATAGTTTCAATAAAATGTGCATGTTTCTGAAAGTATACTTTCAAAGTATTATTCCCATTTCACTTGGGAATAATTCATGACATACTGACCAGGTTCATGGCTTTTGTTACTTCTTTAAACACATTCACATTTTATTTTCACTGGCTTTCGTTAGACACAGATTTTTTTTTTCTTTTTACAAAAGTATATATCCACAGATAACATGAATCATGTTGTAAAGAGGGTATTTGCAACCTGAAGTGCTGAACTTTTACAATGAAGTGAATTTGACATTTAAACTTAACGCTGTCCTTTCCAGGGATGACAGATTCTCATCTGCTCCCCTTGCTCATCAGAGTGGCGTTTAGTCATTTCTGTCTGTTGGTAAAATTATTTTTCTAACACCCTCTCCTTCCCTTTTCCAACCCCCCAAAATATGTGAAAATGGACTAACAAGTTGATTGTTAGACTGATACTCTAAATCACTTCCCTGAGTAAAACCACACGTTACAGAAATAAAGTTGTTTTATGTTTTAGATTATCTGAACAACTCCAGTGTAATGAACACATTCAGGGTGATAAGGAGTACCTCTGAACTGGAACCTGAATTATAAAGCTAGAGTCTAATACAAGGAAGATAGTTCTGGGGCTTGGCAGGCTGCACTTAACTGCGATTGTCCTTAGCTCTCCTGACCCTTTTGTTAGGGATATGATTTTACATTTTGATCTTCCTTTTCAGTAAAAAATGGAAAGATTTCAATCTATTGGCTTTATTTAAATAACATGATAAAAGAATTGAGACAATATCAGTTCTGAAAGTATCTGCCTCATTACGCTAAAGGGATAAAGAAAACTAGCAAAACAGAATTTTCTTCTGCTGTGGGAATGAAAGTGGCAACAATTTATGTCTATTCAGTCTCACACATTATAATTGCTCTATAGATGCTTCTCTAAAGCAAATTTTACTTTAAATTGGATTCTTCCAGTTACAAGGTGCAGCTGAAATGAAAATGTAAACCCTGATTTTAGTGTAGCTACTCCAGTGAACACAAATTGCAAAATTAGATCTGTATTTATTTTGGAACAAATACTGTTTACTTTGGGAGCAGCAAATTTAATCCAAATGCACTTGTTCGTGTGAGCAAGCAAAATAGGATTTGAATCACTTTCTCTATTAGGAAAGAATGGGATCCATTGTGTGTTCTAAAAGGGTTACATGTTCAGCGCAGTAAAACGCTCCAAAGTCATTGGCTGTGAAAAACAAGTTTGTTAAGATATTTCAGTTCTCAGTCCTCGGTGTTTGGAATATTAATTTTCCATCTTATTTCTTTATTTGGTGTGCTATTTAAAGGTGGTTTTTTGTTTTTTTTTTTTTAGCAATATAAACTTCTCTTTATATTCTAAGTTTGAAAAGGGAGTGTTTTGAAAGCCTTCACAGCCTGATTTGATTCCTTGACTGTTCATCCACAAATTGTCAGGCAGAATGAAGTAGATTTCAAGAACTCTCTTTGTTCTTCATATCCTGTGCCTGACCCACAGGTAATCTGCACCTTTTTCTTCAGCACAAAATAATTGTGGTGGGAAAGAAGAGAAAATGTTAGGGTCACAAAGTGCAGGCTAGACGGAGATGACAGGTCCTGCCAATTGAGTGCCAGTGCTGGGAACCTGCGAACCGTAGTCTCTGCTTTTTCACATGGATTTATGTTGTTTGTTAACAGGCATCCCACGATGATGGGTTAGGAAGTTCAGCACTTAAGCCTTTATTGCCTCTGGTTGAAAGATAGTGCAGATTTTTTTGTATATTTAGCAAGTACAGTAGAGGAGCATTTGGCACAGGCCGTGCATACATATGGGATATAGACGTGTTGTTCTGTTTAATATATCCTTCCTGACCTGTGTGCACATACTAGGGATTTTGCTGTCTTTCTAGTAAAGTAAAAAACAGAGATTTAGTTGTGAAGTTTAATGACTAGAATTAAAAAACATTAGCATCCTTTCATGTTATTTTTCTAAACTTAGAATAGAGGTTAGTTGGAGTAATCTGCTTTTTATTTTGCAGAAAGATAATCATAGCTAAAAGTAAAAAGATATAGAAACCGATAGATTCATTAAAAAAAAAAAGGACATTCACAAACTGGCTTTGGAATATTCAATTGTTGCTTGGAAAACCATCCCATGATAGTCTGTGAATGTATGTTCACCAAAGAAACACATGGTGTTGGTTTATAGAAGTGATGAGTATTTGTGGATTGGATACTCATCTGAAGGTGTGTATTTCTGACTTCTGGAACAGATATACACAGAGATACTCTTGTCCTAGCAAGACTGCACAACAAAAACAGTAGTGCACACTTGAGGATTTTTTTTTAATCAAGTCTTTTTCAGATACATCACATTTATAAAGGACTGCAGCTTTAACTTGTTATGCCAGATCTGTTCTCACATGTACATGACCAAATTTCTCTACTGTTCAGTAGGGAAAATGAAGCAGTGGATATAATTGCATAATGACAGATATGAGAGGAACAGAGAATCCCAGCAATCATTTCCTGTGAGTTGGCTAACTTCCAGGTCGTCTCAATGGACACACTGATGTAAAGGCAAAATGAAAATAGCTTGTTCTGAAGGACCTTTTTTTTTTTTCCTCTCATTTTACTTTGTAGACTAAGGTATTGAAGCAATTAGTTGACAGCATGGTGTTAGTTTTCTCACGGTAAATTAAGAAGATTAAGCAAATGTGGAAATGTATTTTAGCTGTAATCAGCAGATTTGGGACTGTAATACTTCAGCATCCTCTGAGGTCATGTTCTTGATGTTATTCACATTATTCTTTTTTATAATGTGCAAACTTGTCCAGAGTTATCTTATACTCAGTGTTTATTCAAAGACAGCAGAATTACTAGGTTTATTTTTGTTAGTTTTGTAACACAGAAATGTAGAGGATCAGCATACTAGCCGTTACATCACTACACTTGGCATGTGCTATTGGCACAGATAAGAGGAACTGTTGTAACAGCCTTAATCTCTTTTTTTATTATTATTAATTTTCCTACAGTAAATTGAGTAGTAAGACATATTTTACATAATTATGGCAGAAGTGCACAACTTGACGGGTGGTAGCAAAGGAGCAAAGTAATATAAATATTTGCAGAACATTTCTGCCATAACTTAATGCTTTGCATATGACTCTCTATAAAGATTCAAAGTTAGTTTAAATGAGTAAGTCTACATAGGTTCAGGCATTTTAAGAGCTGTGAATGATGGCTGTGGAGCATCTCTGGGGGTTTTTGGCCCATCATGCAAAACAGAAAAGAGAAGGAGGAAAAGTTAGCAGGAAGGAGTTAGCAAATGCTTTGGGAATGGAGGAGGGCGAAGAAACAAGCTTTCCACCTACAAGTCTTATGCCAGATTCATCTATTCATTCGTTTTTGGATTGTTGTTTTTCTTTGGCTTACTGCATTTCACTGGAGACGTATTTTCACTTAGCAAATGATTGCAGCGGTTTAAGGAGCTCCTGCAGGCACGTATCTCCTGTTGGTTGAATCCCCAAAGCAGAGCTGATGGAAGGGAATAGACAAGCAAATCTCTATCATTCAGTGCACAGTCTGTTGATTTAATTTTAACTGCTGCAGATGTGTTTCAAGAGAAGCTACCAGCTGTGGCATTGAAGCTGCTGAGGGACACAAGCATGTAGTCCCATGCAACCAGCTTTGCTGAGAGCACAGGAAGTCCCAGCAGAAGGACAGCATGGACAATAACTTCTTGAACTACTATAGGTAGATTTGCTAAGCTACGTGTGCCAACACTCTCATTTTCCCCTAGACTAACTGATAAGACCTCAGACAGCCCCCAGACCACTGCTGACATCATACCTCTTTTCAGCTGCTTTGAGCATGCTACTGACGTTTTCAGATCCCATTTTCTTGTCATCCACATTTTTTTTAAAGATTTGTCGGAAGTCTCACCCTTCTCGCGTGTGACAGTAGCTTTTGTTCAGGCCTCCCTCCTAAAAGCGTTTGTATCCTGCTTTTCATAGCTTTCATTCTTTCATGCTGCCATTCCTGTGCTGAAAAGTCCTGCTCTCTCCCTTTACAGCCAAAGAATTTTCTCTCTGCCCCAAATTCCTTCTTAAAATGTAGTTTTTCCATGAAGCCTTTTGAACAAAGCTCCCCGGCTCACCACTTGTACTTATTTAACATGGCTCTCTGAGGGTGCAGTGTAACCGCGGGCTGCTGCCCAGAAGGGCAGTCCTGCTCCCACCGCCCAGCCGCACGCCTGCCTTTTCCCACAGTGGCGCTCGGTGCAGCGTGCGGATCTGGCAGAAGAGCAGCCGAGAAAGAGAATCCATCCAGGTTTCTGACCGGCTTGCCCTATGCTTGTTGGCCTCCGTTGTAAGAGAGGCAGGGAAATCCACATCCGAGGCCTGGGGGAAGAGTGGGACAGCAGCGTACCCTCCCCTCGAGGGACGTTTTCTCTCCCTCTCGTGGCACGCAGTTGCAACGTTGAGTAAACGTATGGTAGTAGCCTTCTTGACTGTCTAGGAAGTTATTTACTTGTGCTAAATTTTAACCTAAGGTTGCTGGTTCCTCTGATTTCTGCTGTTGTCACTGTAGGGAAATAAACTCCTCTGGGCAGGAGACTTGGGAGCACGAGTCCAGCTTGGGCTGTCTGAGTCAGCTGGCAGACAAGTCTGTCTCCGTTGACGGGATGGGGAGGTGTCAGAGCAGCCTTGCTTCCCTAAACTGACTAAATTACTCATTGTGAACACCTGTCCTGTCTTATATTTGCCCCTCATCTACAGAGAGTGCATGTGACACCATGAATAACATCTTTTAAAATGTCTGTACGGTTTAGGAGCCCAAATCCTATTTTCAAATGTGAGTTAAGCCCTTCAGAGATGGTTTCATTAAAATCAGGGTTATTTAGATGGACCTATATAAGAGTAAGGTTTAGACTCCTGACGTTCTTTGCACTTCTGAAAGTATGATCCCTAAACTGTACCAAGGGCATTTTGCTTTCTCATGATTGCTCTCACAGTGCAGCACTGCATCTCAGCCTGTCTGATTGAAATCCAAACCTTTAGTGCAAACATGTCATCACTTGTTCCCCATGAAGATTTCAAACTAGATGCACTGAAGTTGCAAGGTCAACACCTTTAGAAGCAAAATAACAGCTTGCTGTATAGTCTTTATACATGAGCCACAGGATATTTTGCTCCTCACTTGCCAATTCAACCTATTTTCAAAGAGAATCAAACAATTTTAATGTGCTGCTTTACAGCTGACTGCTAAGCTGATTCTAGCATAATAAAATACATCTGCATACATAGCATATATTTATAGTGTTTCTAAAGAGACTTTCAATATTAATTGCAAATATCACTTTACCAAATAAATTAGAGGGAGAATGATAATACTGTATTTCCTATGAAAAAGTTATAAACAAGTGCCAAATATGGCTGTAAAGGATTAAAAAGGTAAACCTGCACACAAACTAATTTTTTCCTGAATAGTTGTTTAGCTCTAACTTAGCTCCCAGTCACAGAAGCTTTTGGGGGAAGTACTGGAGGATTTTCTGAGTTTTTGTATTTTTATTAAAATATACCTTTGCAAAAATATACTCATTGGGAATGCCCATTTTATTTGTCAGTGTCAAACTTCATTTTAGTATAACCCTGATTATGATGCACACTGGGTAAACTAGTATTTTAAAAAAGTTTCAACTTGATGCCTGCTTAAACCTCAAGGCACTGAACAGTGCCTCAGATAGTTGCCTTTGCCCATGAACAAAATGCTCCGTGCAAAGCAAGCAGGTGAAAACAAACACAAGGGGTTCAAATAGAAGGTTGGTATCAGTCAATTAACAGTGCACAGGTAATGGACTTCTTTGAAAAGAGTTATTGCTAAATAACTTCTCTGCTGGAGGAGGAGTTCAATTGCTAAATGAACGTATTTGCTTCCCATGTTCAGGGATTGAAAAGCACACCTATCACTCTCCAACCCAATGTCCAGGTCAGCAAGATAGTGTGAAAAATACCTGGCACTTGAATCTCACATTTAGCCTCAAAGCCATGTCCTGCCACTCAAGAGGAACAAAACAGTTGTGCACTGCTTGTGACCTTCCTTTAGCTGTAATGTAGTGTCAATCACGTTTATCTTTAATCCTTTCCAAATTATAATGTGTATCTCTTGTATTTTTGTCTTTCTTCTTTCCCTTCCTGACTTGATTCTTTTTTCCTCTTTTATTCCTGCCAAAAGATGACAGTATGCTTTTCCACTGCATTCAGTATTTCACCTGAAATTTGTGATGTTCATGACCTTTTCTTCTCTTCGCTTTCTTTCTTGACACAGTTTTTCTACCATTACCCCAGCAATTTTTAGTCTTTGATCTCTCTTCCAGGTTTTTCTCTCCAAAATCCCTCTCTTTCAATACCATAATTGCTATTTTGAATGTATCCTTTCAGTTCTCGCTTTCTACCTAACAAGCAGATGGAAAATGAGCGTGGTTAGACAAAAGGGGAAAAGGCTTGTGATGTCCCAAAGTTTGTGATGGTCCCAGGACCTTGCACGTGTAAATTAAAGTTCCATCTCCTCTGGCCCTCTCTAATTGCGGGATCAAAGACACAACCGTCTCCTCCTTCCCATTTCCAGCTTTTGCCCAAGAAAATTGCATTAGGATGTTTTTAGGGTTCTTCCTTCTTTTAGGATCTCCTATGAGAAGATGATCTTCTACTCCTTCCTTTACTTTTGTGGTTACTACAAAAAGTGTCTCTCTTTCCTTGATTTTCGTTTTGAATCTTCTCTAGCAACTTGTTCCAGTTGTCATTCATCATTTCCAAGCTAGGAGAGGAAGCTATTGACTTGATAATTTTCATTGCTACAGTGACAACTCAAGATTTAAGTTTTCTATCCATGGAAACTTAGAGAAATCGCTGAGCAGTAGGAGAGACACTGAAATGGGAAACTTGCAGGCTCAGGAGGATGTGACTTCATTAACTTATTCTTAGTTTGTATTTAAATTCTTAACTCCACATGCCTGTAGGTTGGAAAGTTTCTTTTGATTTTAAACAAAAAAACTTAATTTCTGTGAATTTGGTAACTTTCTGAAGAAAATCCCTGCTTTTCTTAGCCGAATTGATTTTCAAGCCCTTAATATATTCACATTTGTAATTTCAGCTCTGTCTGTGTGTCTAATCCATTCTTTCTGCCTGAGGAGGAAATTCACTAGATGGTGGTTGAATATGAACACATATAGTAGTGTCCTTCATATCCTGGTTGTTCATCTTTCCTATCCTGATTGTCTGTCTTTCCTCTCTCTCTCTCTCTCTAATGCAAACTACTGCTATATAAAATGCGAAACTATGTATTACATTAAGAATAAGGGCATGTTGTACAAGTGCAAAAGACCACCCCTTCTACTTCCAAAAAAGTTTGAAAAGTTCCCAAGGTATTTTTCATAGACCTATGTTTTTAAAAATGTAGAATCCACAATCATGATGTGAGGCCAAATAGACTTCTGCTTTTTTCTTATCTGAGGTTGTTGACCTCAGGAGAGGAGGAGAAGGTTACAGGGTCAAAGTCTTTTCCTCCTTGGAGCTTGCTGCTTGCTGGGAGAGGGTTGGCTGGAAAATAGATGTTTTAGAAAAAGGGTTGAGGGTCATGATTTTAATTCTGTTAGGGAACAGCTGGTTTGAGTTTCTTTCCACTTCTATCTTCCCTCCCTTCCTCACAAATCCATGGAGAGAAAAAAATTTGTTCAGGGGAAAGCAGTAACACAAAAATAAAGGATTCCAATATTTTCATTTTTAAAATATATCATGTTTGTTATAAGATTTCACATTAGGAGAGAGAAGAGGAAATTGTTAAAATAATAGCAATCCATTGTTGTTTCAAGCATGGGATTGAGATTGATCTACAGTGCCACAGGTTTATTTGTTTTCCTGCCAAACGTCAAATTGTTAGTCGTAATGTTCTAATGCTTTCTAATGGACAAACCATATTCATTATGATTTTTAATTTAGTGGTAGATAAAGCTAATTATGAATGTGCCGTGTAAGTTTGTGTACAAGTTGCTGAAGGAGGACAGTTTGATTTGGCTATTTCTGTTCAGCTTTTCTTCATCTTTTCATGCTGCTTTCATGCACTAAGACCAAAGAGGGAGAAGGAAACTCACAGCTCTCAAATGAATGGCAAACTAGGAACAGATTTTTTTGTCTGCACTCCTCTGAAAAACTGGCCTCAGGCTGTGTTGGTGTGTGGCTCAACAGCAATCAGAGGTCATAATTTCATTGGCGGTTAGCATCAGGTTTAATTTTTCTAATATGTTACATTTACCAAAATGTCTGGTTTCAGTTACACTTATGCACTGACTGAATCAGCTTTGAGCAGCGTGATGTTTTAAGGTACCTGAAAGGCTACAAGAATGTTTATGGAACACATATGCTAATTGTTTTTAACCACTTTCCTTTCTAAACACAAAAATGTGTTTTTGGAAAGCTATTTAATAGGAGCAGTTAACGATCGTGTGCTTTTATTCTAAGAAATGAGCACAAGCAATAGGTAAAATAGTTGTTTTAACAAGAGTGCCATCTACTGATTTGCACAATTAAAAATAATCCTGATGAGTAGATTATTCCTTTTTTTATAGCTTGGTTTTTAAGATTTGCAAGATAAAGAAAATCATAATGTCTTTCTTTCACCTCAGGAATGCGACCAGGTTCACATTGATGACGTATCTTCAGATGACAATGGTCAAGATTTAAGGTACAACAGAACTGAACAAGATAAAATGTTGCTTTGCAAGTACTTTCCTGGGAAAGTGGTAAACTGTTGTAAAGCTTTACAGTAGCCCAGTCTTTTTAGCTCGCCTTTGCAACTTAGTTGTGAATAGCTCATGGTTGAACTTTGCCCGTTTCATCTTGTTAATTTGGGGGTTTTCTTATATCCAAATAGCACCTATAACTTTGGAACAGATGGCTTTCCTGCAGCAGCCACCAGCGCTAATTTGTGCCTAGCAACGGGTGTGCGTGGAGGAGTGGACTGGATGAGAAAATTGGCTTTCCGCTACAGACGAGTAAAAGAAATATATAACACCTACAAAAATAATGTTGGAGGCAAGTGACTATGAAGTATATAACAAGACGAATGAGAAGTATTAAAAAGGAATGTCTTTTCTCTTCTTTTCTGTTCCTTTTTTAACATGGTAATGTTTCTTTTGTGCGCTGTTTAGCTCACACTGTGTCGAAAGTTCTCTCTGAGCTAATGCAAGTAAAGGAAAATGACAGAACGGTACCTAATTTCAGTGCAGACATGCCCTTGTCTGTTCCACAGGTCTTCTTGGTCCGGCCAAGAGAGAGGCCTGGTTACAACTAAGAGCAGAAATTGAAGCTTTGACAGATTCTTGGTTGACGCTTGCACTGAAAGCACTCACACTTATTCATTCAAGGTGAGTACCAAGAGTAAGGACTAGATATGAACCGTTCAGATGTCTGCTGATATTTTAGAAGAGGCTGCTGGGTCTGGTGGACAAAATGTCGAACCTGGAGGACCTTTTCCTTATTCGCTGTTCTGGTTTGGCCTTGCCACTGTATGCCTTCTTTCCTCTCAAGTGGTGAAAACTAACTTTGTTTGCAAAGAAAGTATGGCAATAGTATTGATGAGGGTTTCTGATGAGAGTGCTAAGGTATTCCTCATGCTGTTTGATTAAAAAAGGGTGTTTGTGTTTTCTGTTCTGCAGGACAAATTGTGTGAACATTCTCGTAACAACTACTCAGCTTATTCCAGCTCTGGCAAAAGTCTTGTTGTATGGATTAGGGGTTGTATTTCCCATAGAGAATATTTACAGTGCAACTAAAATAGGTGAGCGATTTGTATAATGTTGTGATATATTGAAGCTGTAATTCTAAATCAAATGCTATAGTAGTCTATATTTATAATTTCTCAACATACATTCACTGTAGCACATAGAGAGTAATAACAACTGATCTCATGAAACACTTTTCATGCTGAGGCATCCTACATCTGCTTTACAAATATATGTCATAATCCGGCACAGAAGACTTCATACTATAAACTATAAACTTACTGAAGCAGCCTCTGGGAGGAGGCAATACAATAGCTTTTTGACATCATTTCTAAAAACTGTAAGGCTATGTAGCAGTTTAGATAATTTCTAGGAGGCTGTAAACTCAGAACATTCAAGTAATCCTAGATTAACTGCAGAAATTCTATAGTGGTAAGCCCTGACTGCATGCATTTTCATATGCTATGAAGCAAAATTTTGATAAATAATTTACCAGAAGCAAGAATGTTTTGCTGCAGAAGGTAATTATTTAAGTTAATTCATGTTGAACGTAATAAGCTTCAGCCAGGCAAATGTTTATTTCTGTTTTCTGGTTCAGTATAAAAGATGTTATTCTGAGCATGTAGAAGTACATAGTACCAGATGGCAAGGGTGCTTTTCGTTTTTAATGTGATTATGACATATCTGTTCTGTCTCAGAGTCCCTCAAAATTGTGGGCTACATGAAAACATTTTTCATGTGTTCTTAAATATCTATAATACAGGAAGCTCAAAAGGCCAAGAAAAACTGGTGGGTTAGTTTTGCCTGTTTGCTTTTGATTTTAGAAAACTTAGTTGAGAATTTTATGTAGAATTCGAAAGCATTACCACAAAAGATTTAAAATCATTTCCTGGAAAGAAGCATTACTGTCGTGTTTGTAGAAACATGAAAGTAAATTAAAACTTTGAATTGTAATGCTTTAGATACACATTTCAATTAAAACACATTTTAATGAATGTTCATTTGTGACTTTAAGTACACGGGAGAGAAGGTTGCTTTTGGAATACTGAGTTGAGTCACTGATTGTCACAGGCAATCATGAGATTTTTGTAATATGAAAAGATTGATAATTTTCAAGCATTATCTTAGCCTAGTTAGTGTTGGAGGTTTCTGGTGTCTGGTACTACTATTAAAGGCTATTCTTGAATAGTTTTGTTCCTCTGCTGGCTAGAAACCTTTTTTAAATTTCCAGCCTATTTATTCTTGAGTTGGCATTGTCCTGTAGCAGAAATAACTTGTGTCTGAAACACTGTTTTTCCTTTTGGATGCTTTAGAGACACAGGTAAGCACGTATTATGAACAGACTGATGAAATCTTTACAAATGGCAACATTTAAGAAAATTTTACTGTAAGCATTTACTTTCTTTCTGGATTCTTGGTATTCTCAGTACTTGAAAAACTGTGTGTAGAGACTTGGGATTCAGTGTAGAGTTAGAGTATTGGGATTCATTTCTCTCAGTCTGTGCAGTGAAGTAATGAGCCACTTATTGGATCCCAGTGCGGGATCAAGGACCTTGTCCATGTATTGGATTACATGCATTTAAATTTAAATCTTTTTGGTGACCTTCTAAGTCAGGATACTGCTGTTTCAGGAGCTGTGATTAATCTTGCCATAGATTGTAGAGAAAAAGCTAGAATTTCTACTCAGATTCCATCAAGTTTTGTTCAGGATCCTGTTGGTAAATAGCCAGTAGGGAATTCTCCTGGTAGGGAAGTTCCCTCTGAAACCTGTCTCAGATTAGTAAAGGAGACAAGAAAGGTGATACCGTGGCTCTCTAGTACCCTATGTCTACCATGTCGTGTGTATTAAAGGACCTTACCAAGCAGATTTTAAGGTTGCCTGTCAGGTGCTCTAGCAGCAGTAAAGCTGCAGTGTGCCTCGATACATCATCACACTGATGGTATCTTCATCCTCCTCTTCCTGCAGGAGGGGCTCACCTCTTGGCTCTCTCAGTAGTGGTAATTATATATTGGAAGGGTTGGGAAAGTCCAGGCAAAAATAATAAAAAAGTGATCTAATTGTATCCCATCATCACCTATCCTGAATAGTTTGATTTTTTCTTTCAGGAAAGGAAAGTTGTTTTGAGCGAATAATTCAAAGATTTGGAAGAAAAGTAGTATATGTTGTTATAGGGGATGGTGTTGAAGAAGAACAAGGAGCAAAAAAGGTAATGGCCCTTTTTCAGTGCAGGCTGATTTCAAGAGTCTGAAAGCAAAAATGTCCTTTCTTAGATATGGGATAGTATGTACTGAAATTTGATTTTTATATCTTTGCTTTATGAAATGTAATGTTTTGGTCATATCTAGTAGAAGACTGCATAAAACTGTAGATAATGATGTGCCTTGCTGTTCTCCAAAGGACACCTTAGGGTGGCTGTGTATGTTTGATTTAGTTCAAAAAGGAGCCAGAAAATGTACCATGGCTTTTGTGCCAAGAACTAATAGTTCTATTTTCATTGGCATCCCAAAATACCAATTAGGATGTTATGAATGTCAGCAGAAATTGGTGATTATTTTGACTGAAGACATTGTACTATTTAACTATATGAAGAAGTTAAACTTTTAAAAGGTATGTAGGAATGGATTAATTACACATAAATTTCAGTTTTCTTGTGGGTCCCTAATTTGATTTTTGCATTATGGTAAATACTCATGACTTGTCCAGCATTCACAATCTCACTTAACTGAGCTGAGGATACTATCTGAACATGTCTTTAATATTTCTTTCACATTCTTCTGGGAGAAAAGGAGAAAAATCACATTTTTTTCCAACGAGGACTAAGCTCCTTAAAAAGCAGTTCTTCTCCACTGACAAATAATAGGCAATATTCCTAGACTTGTTATTCTACTCAAGTAAAGCAGAGAAGGAGTCTTCGCTTGAAGAAATGAAGCATCATTTTGCCTTTTTGAACAACAGGAGAAAGAGTAGGAAAATAGGCATGTCAGTTCTTCCTCCATTTTACGGGTAAATTGCTTTTACACAAATTCTCTTTTCCCATTAAAATCTCTGTGCTGCTACTATATCTGTTTCCACTGTAACCTTCTAAAAGGAGAAGTGAAACTAATTAGTCCACATGGAGTTTTGCAAGATGCACCGCTGACTGGTTTTGCTTCATGAAATATGGGGGTTTGTCCCTCTGAACGGCTCCGGGTAGGTTCCCTCTCCTCTCAGCACTTTGCGAGAGTGTCAGTTTCATATATCCCTTTGGCGGACTGATGGGAACAGTTTGCTCCTTTCTCCTTCAGAAATGCCTTTCATCTTTGCAGAGAAATGTTTTCCCGCTGTAAATGATTACATTTTAAAAGCTGCATTTAAGATCAGGGGGAAAAAGTCTTCTCTTTGTTCCTTTTCTGTTGCTTGGTGAAATAGTGTTGTATATGATAATGGCAGGAGTAGCCCTTTTGGTAATATTAGCTAATCCAATACTTTTTTCAACAGGAAACATGATTCAGAAAAGCGTAAGAAAAAGAACCTTTTGAGTTGCTAAGAGAAGTAGCAGTATAGAAAGTTCCTTTGTGCCATTCCTTCTGTATGTTCTTTCTTGATGGAAGGAATTTTCAGATTTAAAGAATGTTAGATGCTCTGGATTAAATTATCTGCTACAGTAATGCCAGAGAAGTCAATAAGTATACCAGCAGGCCTGCCTTTCTGCAGAAACTATTAATTTGATTAAGGAAAATGCTCCTATGGTTCTTTTCCTACTTCTTACTCTACCTAAAAAGAACCTACTATTTCAAACTGTGAAAGTAAGATTTGCCTCTAATTTTTGGCCTTCACACAATGCAAGAGGAAGAACCAAACATGCCGTGCTGTAGCGGGAGCTGCTCCCAATTCAAATTAAGCCTTATTTGTTGTCTACTCGTCAGATTGTTTTTAGCATTACTAGGAGGAGGAAGCATGGGTATGCGCACTGGTGTATGTTATGCTTCAACACAGAGACGTGTGCCCTGCCCAGCAAATAAATGGTATCACTCTATCAGACTACAGTAAAAGCCTAGACCTTCTCCAGGGAGTGTACCAGCAAAACAGGAGATTTAGTCCCATAAAAAAATCCTGAACTCATCAACACGAACTGACGTGACTGTCCACAGAAGTACGGCACTGCCTTGCTCATCCCCTCAACATTGTAGCTGCTTCCTTGCTTGGCTCCTTCCTATGCATAAGCTGCTCTTTGTGAGATTCTCCGGGTAGGGACAGCTTTCATGTTATCCCCCTGCGCAGCAGCTAGCTAAAGGAGTCTGTAGATTTCTTTGCACTGTATAGTACACTGAGCCTACCTTTTTTTTTTCCTGTTTAAATATCACTTCACTGATGACATATAAACTACATAATGAGTATTTTTAAGTGAGCATATACATTCAAACCTATTTCATTTGTGAGACTTTTATTCTGTGTTCCTGTAGTGAAAAGTGCTGAGCTTCCAGGTTGGGGAGTAGGGAAGTTAAGATTTGTTACTAGAAATAATTTACTGACAATGTAGCCAGTTGCTTCATCCTAAAACAAGATTTTCATTTCTGGCCTTTATTTACTAAAAATCTTTTGTATTATTGTTGTTGCTGTAAAAATTTAATAACATAGATTTATTAATACAGTTTACAAGATTACACTCTTTTAAGAAGTATTCTGAGGCTGGACTTTTTTTGTAAAGCAAAATAGTGCCTCTTTTGATGCAAATAAATACAATACCCTGAGGAAACTGCACGCTCTTATGTTTCATGTAGCATGGGACAAGCCATGGTATCAACACCTTTGTTTAGCTGTCATTTCCTGCAAAATATTTTATAAGACAATTGAAATTCTCAGGACATTTGCATTGCAGACTACGGAAAAGTCATACCCTTCTGGATCAATTCCCCAAACAGTCAGGATAGCTGTAACTCCCGAGTTCACGTGGAGGTTGCTGCCTTTGCATCAGTTTGCTCCTGAAAAGAGAGGGAGAGCAAAACCCGTGTGAGGAAGTGGGAGTCCCCAGGGCTGAAATGGGGCACAGCCTGGGCGCACGGGTCTGCACCCCGCCGGAGGGGCACGTGCCCCACTGCGAGCCTCGTCCTTCCCCCGGCTCCCTGCGCCTGTGCTTGGCAGGACCAGTGTCTCTCTGAATACCACTCGGGTGACGTAGCTATCGGCAGAATGAGTTTGCGCTGGCTGGGTTTCTCTGCCGGAAAATCCACTGTCTTGGGCTTTGCTCTTCTTTTGTTTGTTTGTTTGCGTTCGGAAACAAAGTTGTGAAATACTCGTAAAGCAGAAAAAGCTCTTGAGTTTTTCTGCTTATGAGAGTCCTCCGAAGGACTTTGAGCGCGGGAGATGAGACAAGGGGAGGAGGGTGTCTGCATGCAGGAGCTGGATTTTAAATCAGGTGGTTTGGGAGAGCGTGGGCAAATCGGTTTCTGCCTTTGTTTCTGCAGTGGTCATAGTGCTCTTCTGCTGTATAGGGAAACTGGGAGGAAAAATCATAAATCTTGGTGGAGCAATAAATAGAATATAAATGGGTATCCAATATGCCACTGTTTTAAAGCTCACAGTCACACTGTGCTGTTCGGGTTTGTGATAGGAAGTAAAGACGACTGCTCAGCAAAATCTGGCAGAAATACAACAAAAATACCAGGAAAGGTGACAGAAACTTATGAGTCTTCTACTCAAATATGTTGCAAATCTCAGGAGTAAGATTTTTGTATAAATATGTACTCCTTTAAGGGAAAGAAGATAGTCTCCTCTTTTCAGTATTGCCCAGTCAAAAAATGGTTTTGTTTTGCATGCACACGTACTGAATAGAAACACTTCATTCTCTTTGACATAGTTGGTGGTTTTTGTTTTTTTAGAAAATACACTCTGTAAAAATAATATTCTTTTTATTTCAGGAAGGAAATACTTTAATAATTTTACAATTATTTAATAATTTTAGAATTGTTAGTTTTAATAATTTAATAAGGGGAGAACTTTTGATGTTTTTTGTGCTAAACCAAAACAAATTCAACCTTTTCCCACCATATTTCATTTCAAAATGCCATCAAAAGTAGATCATTAAATACTTCATAAATGTACTTAACTAACAAGTGTCCTATGTTGTTAAACATCTACAAAACAATTCATGTTTTTAATTGACAAAAGTTCCAGATTTACTTGAACAATATTCAAACAGTACAGAAAATTGTTGTTTTACCACCAGTCTAGATACACATTCCTCGAATAAGCAATAAGAAAACCTTGTTCATGTTTTCATTATATACTAATGCATGCAGTCACACTGCCTGTAATTAGCAGTTAGCATTTGTCATCCATTCTCACATAGTAGTAAGTGAGATATTACTATTTTTCAATGTGCTCAGAATAGAAGGCACCTGTTGTGTATCAGATGTGTGTTAAGTGTTGGCAGGGATAACTTTCTAAAGGCAATATTGGGTAAATATCTATCGAAAGAAACTCTTCCTGCCTGGTCATCTGATGTGAAAAATGGGCCTCTGTCTCACCACTGTATTGTCACTTTTGGCAAGGCGGATAGTGGGGCTTGCTAATACAGGAATAATGTGTAAGGTCTGGGGAATCATTTCTGTTATGTTAAATATGGTGAAAATCTTTGCGCATGCAAAATATACACAAATGTCTGTACAAATATGTGTGTGTGTGTGTGTGTGTGTATGTATGTGCACACACACACACACACACACACAGATATATATAGATATGTATCAGGCTTGTTTCCCCTCCAGTTAGCTATGCAGAATGTGCCATAGGATCAAACTGATACAGATCTGCGTCGGCCGCAGGAGACCTGTGCAGAGAGCTCTGGTGTGGATTCCAATTCGCTTGCAGCAACTGCATTCCCAGCATGTTTTATTTGCTGGGAGTGTCGTATTGGCCCTTTGACCAATCTGCAGGAGAACTGAAAATAATTATACTCCTAAGAGTTATACAACCCTTTTTTTCATGTGACTCTCTGGGCCCAATCATTCCAAACCTCACTCCTTTCAGTAAATGAAGGTATACCCCTTTCACAGACAGAGAAAATACAGCAAAGGACATTTAAGTGAATATTAAAGGTATAGCCAAAATAATGTTCACTTAAAGTTTTGGGTTAAAATCTGACCATAAACAGCCGTGACTAATCCAAAACTGATATTGCATATGGACATCTAACAAGAATCACTGCGATTTTGATTTAGCAAAGCTAAACCTTCTGTTAAATCAATCAGGTGCTGTAAGCACCCTGGATGCCTGATGTGTACTCTATGTGATGCTGAGGTTGTTACTAGCGAAGCAGTATAATGTGGGGGCTGCATGAAGTGGGAGTTGCAAGCCAGGAATTTACTACTGCAGTTCTCCCTGTTCATTAATTCCCTGCATGAGCTTGGACAGCTTTCATGTCATGGACTCTCGGCTTCTGTGTAGACACTGCTCAAAGGCAGATCTCCATCAGGCTCTTCACCATGCCACATCTTATCTATGTTATTTACACATCCCTAACACAGTTGTTCAGGTAGAATTGGTGTCAAGCTGACCACGAGAAGCAGAGAGTTATGGCTGGGTACCAGGGAGAACAAGTAAGCGCTATCTAGCAGTGGGCTTGTGAGAGAAGAGGGAAACTGCAGCCACAGAAGAACAAGAGGCAGCATTGCTGAGCAGCACCAGCCGCAGGCAGGCAACCTGGCAAGCCCTGCACAAACCTGCGGCAAGCACCAGCCTGTGCCCATGGTGTTGTTGGTGTAATATCCCTATCAGATGTTACAAACTCTGCAGGAAGATCTCACGGCCTAAATGAGATGGGTGCACAGAAGCTTTCAGAGAGTCCAGAGAACATTACGATTAGGAATTTTTATTTCTTTTTTGCTAATGTTGGTTCATTTCCTGAACATGAAGCAAGAAATGAATCTTTAGGAAAGATTTAAGCTGGAAAGCAGTAGTGTTTGGCTTGACAAAGCAAAGAGGACAGACTATCTGCACAGCGTAACAGGAAAGACGCTGGGAAATGGATATGTAACCTGATGAGCTAGTTGCAGGTAGTTTCTGTCACTGGTGGAGCACAGAGACAACACAATGGGAAGTCTCAATCGAGATGTAGAGATGGTAGATGTCACAGTTCATATTTTAACGCTTCCTTCTTAAGGAAGGGAGTAACATGGAAAAGTCTTTTGGAAAGACTTATGAGCTTTTGCTCCAACATCATCTCACTTGTCCCTGAATTATTATTTTCTCCCCTGAAAAAGATAATCATTCAGTTCTCTGTAAGCAGCTCTGGCTCCCCCATCTTCTTTCAGGCTGAGATTCAGTTAGCCATTTCTCAAGGCTTCGTGACAATCTGGAATAAAGCAAAACAAATCAGAAACTGTTCCAGTCGTGTTTCCCTGTTGGTCGTTTTATTTTCTTCCTGAAGAAGATTCTTTGCTCTAGAAGTGAGGCGTAACTTGAACATGGGAATCTGTTGATGCATCCACATAACTAACCAAGAATGTATTGTCCAGGTGCTCACCAGATGCATTCTAACCGCTAATGGGCATTTTTCCATGATAGCAGACTAGAGTTATTCCGAGATGAAAACCCTAAACTGTGCATACTGCGGGCAGCACCACCTCTTTAGCTCTACAATCCACTCCTGTTGTGCAGCAGGACTTGATAATGGACAAACAGCCTCTCTCAGCCTGTATTCTGTCCTATATTAGGTGTGTACTTTCCAGTTTGCTTCTAGTGCTCCATTGCTGATCATGTACCACTATTTAGCAAGATCTTGCTGATGCATGTTAATTTGCTCAGCATTATCTCTACTGTATCTCACAAGGGCAACAGCTGATTGTTCCTTAACAGTTGCCATTTGACTTCAGAGAGACTTGCCCACTTAGCTGGTTACATTCCTTTTAAAAGTCTCTGCTTTATTCCTTAAGTTCAGCTGAGTTCATCATCTCACTGCTATCCAGTTGAAGGAGCCTAGAAATAATTACTATTTGTACAGTGCCTGTTGTTTGCCTGGGCTCCTACAGACAAGTTTATCATAGGCTCTGTGCCAAGGAGTTTGTCTTCTAAGATACAGTAATTGGTAAGCATTTACAGGAAAACACACACCTGGGAACAGAAGGTTTCACATTGGTGTTGGTTTCACATTGGCATCCTGTTAGTTTTCAATATTATTCTTCAATTTAAAATTTGAGGACGATGATGTGGATGAAAAAAGGAGGTCAGCATAGAAATGATAATCAGAAAAAATGGACTTTTGCCACTGATTTCATAGAATTACGAATTTACTCAGGAGCTGCTGAAGGAGGATGAAGAAATCCTGTCTGAGAAATTGTAGATAAAATGCTTGAGAATCTCAGGAGCTATTGCGATAGCGAATTGCTTGTGGTTTGCATCCTAAAGATACCAGAACGCAAGCTGAATTACTGATCATAGTAAGCAGGATCAAGTTAGCCTTCAGAATATTGTTGAATTGAAACTATTTTCCCATGAGACTGGTAGAATATTCTCCTGAAGACAGCTGATGGTTATCTTCCTTTATTTATGAAAAAGTTTTTGCTGATACTATAGTCTCTGTTTTGCAATATAAAGATAGTGAGTATTCTTAATCATTTTTTTTACCCTTCACGGATGAGGTAATGTGCGCTTTTTCCTGGTATTTATATCTTTGGTTTATTCAGGTTCTTTGCAAACATACTTGTGCTGCAAAGTGAGATCTTATTACAGCTAATAGGAAAAAAATATGAATTTATTTTAAAATTTTCCCATATGGAAAGATGTTTTAAGATCAGTGCTAACAATGACCATTATAGTACAAACCACCGGGATAAAATTCCTTTCCAAATGATGTGAGCAACATATGAGCTATTCTGAATCATCACTGGTATGTTCTTAACTCACCTGCCAGGGATAGTTCCACAAAGAATAAATAAGTTTTGATACTAAATAATGCTTTCATTTCCTGTCTTTTTATTTTTAACCAAGTGTTATTCCCTTCTTCAAGCTACCCGTATGCTTCATGCCTAGACTTTTTTCCTTAAATTCTTTCTAGAAATAATATTTTCTTTTGCACTATGCCGAAATCCTTTTCTGAAAAAGAGATGAGAAATTCCTCCCTTCCTTAAGATCTCCTAAAATGTTTGTTGTTGTTCTTGTTGTCAAGTAGATTTGATATTATTGAGAATTTATGCTGAGGTGGGGGGGCGGGTAGATAAATGAGAGAGAAACGTGAAGGGCTAGCACTTCTAAGAGCCATGACTCTTGTGTTCTCCTTGTAGTATTACCTTATTCTTGCACAAGACAATGGGTGGGTCTAAATACCAGAATGCTTGGGGTTATTTTTACATTTTGTCTGTGCTGTTCACAGCATGCTATGCCATTTTGGAGGATCTCAAGCCACTCTGACCTTATGGCCCTTCATCATGCCTTGGAACTGGAGTACTTGTAGCAGCTCAGCAGCACTTTGAAACCCCAGAACCTCCCTGTGCCCGCGGACGGTATGCCTGTGTCTTGTGTCAGCATTGGACTACAGAACTTTGTGATTTCAACATGTTGACGTACAGCTGCAATTGGTCTTAACCCTTGCCCTCTTAGTAAATGGAGGAGCACGTCTTTTTCTTCAGAACAGCTGTTGACTCTGGTACTGCGAGTCCAACGAAAATAAGCCATGCGAATGTTTTAACAACTCGTCTTTATCATATTTGCTACCAAGAAGAAGTAGAAATGAAAGAAAAGGAAATAAAAGGTTCATACCTGTGAAGAAAAAAAGGACCTGCAAATGCTTTGTAGTTTTTAGACTCTTCAATGTGACACACACCGTTTCTTCAACACAGCAAACTTGATTGCACAATGAAGACTGAGATTTTCAAAATACCAGTGGAGTAATTTTCTTGTAAAGAAGGTTTACTTTTTGGTTTCTCATACCCAGGGTACTCTGTACATCTTTACTTATTTATGAACAGACTATATTTTGACATCGTATAACTGAGGATATGTATAATAGGATTAAAGGCTATTATAAGCCTTTGCCTTATGATACAGCAACTACTTTTGATTTTAGCACATTACAGAGTAGTTTAAAATATGTCTAATTTAAAGTAATAGGTACATCACTGAGACAATCATGTACAGGAAGAATTTTTTGTGTAAATTTGTAATAATGAATGATTCTTTTACATATTGTTAAGGTAAATGCTATTGAAAGATAGTAATGCCTTGTTGGTGAAGAATGAGGCCGTGTGTGCACAAAATATTGTGCGGTGCCTTATCAATGTGTTGGATATAAATATGTAGATAATGGATTTTTTAGATAAATTTGTCAAGACCAAAAGCATGGATGTCAAGTGTCAATAGGAATTGGGTTTTGTTCTTTTTCAGCTATTTCTCTACCTTCTTATCTCTCAGCTACTCTGACTATGAAAAGATTGATTTCTTTCCCCCTACTAAGCAAACGCAGATGAAACAAGTAAGTGAAGAGGAGTCTCTTGATATCTTTTGTTTTCTCTTTTAGTGTTAACATAGTAACACGCTTTTAGAGTATTGAAAAATGAATTACAGATTCATTCCATAAAGAAGTATATAGAAAACACAAATATATTTTAAGACATGACTTAAACTGGAATCTAGGTACCAAATAGTTTTTGTCTCATCCAAAAATAAAGGAAATTATCATCTTTATTTTTAGAAATCAGAAATGGGAATGTTTTTGAGAGATTGAGCAAGAAATACTCATATCCAGATCTATACATTTAAGTCTTTTAATCCTCTTCCACCAGGAGTCAGATTTTCCTAAGATATAACATCCATTGCCGGCAATGGAAATACTGAAATAGTTATCGCCAAGGAGCTGAAATTTGTTTCGTCTATATCCAATTACAGGACAACCTTAGACTGTGTCTGTCTGTGACTTGTGACTTTTCTAATCCTGAAGGCCATGAGCTACTTGGTCAGATAAACTGTGAGTCTGACTTTTTGGCTTGAATTGTACCAATTCCCTTTACCTGGTTTAAATCCCTTCATTAAAAAGAAACCTCAGCTTTCTGGGTTCATTCTCCAGCTTTTCTTCTTGTTTTCTTTTGCTAAAAACACCAGCCTTGAAACAGCTACAAAGCACCAACGTAGCTTCAAAGCAACACCCTTCTGTATTGGAGGAATCATATTGCTGCTAGAATTCAATGTTTGTGGATTTCCAAATTGCTTTATTACCAACGAAGAGGTTTTTATCCTACCAAGACTTGCACATGTGCTTTACTTTACACAATATGAGTATTGGAATTCACACGGTACTCACATACATACATAAAGCACGTGGTAGGTAGTTTTTAGAATTGAGACTATAATTAGCCTTTTTTTCTTCAAGCAAAGTAGACAGTGATGGGGAGTTGGTTGTCTTTTCTTTTTTTAGGGGGCGCTTTTCAATTTTTTAGTCACTCGCAGACTGAAAAAACAGTTTATCTGGGCCTTATTGTACAAAAAAGTGTGTTGTGTCCACAACTGTGTACAGAATTTTTTGTCATTAATTTTGTTTTAAATTAATAAAATTGATTTGTGAACATATTAAACAATCCGGTTGTATGCAAGTATGTGATATTTTTCTCCTCTAAGTCAGGAATGAGAAGATATTTCTCACGGTTTGCTGTCCCAAGGCAGAAGTCATTCATCTGCTTGTGCTGCCCACCTGAGAAGCTAAATAGGGTAAAAACATTTGCATCTAGTTTACAAAAGGCTCAACTAGATAGGCAGCAGTTGTTCTGCTTATTGGGAGGAGCTAGAGAAGGTCAGTGCAGAATAGGCCATGTGAGAGGGAATCAGTGCATGGTGTCCTCTTCTTCTGAAATGTGTGCTAAAGTGTGTTCCTCATAGAAGTAAATGCCTAAAATTAAGGTGCCGTAGTGCTTCACAATGTGATCCAAAATAATTCACAAGCTGAATGGAGAACTTTTAAAATTAGTTTTGCCTATGGAACAGCCAAAATGTGAAAGCAAGTTGAAAATCCCGTCATTCAGATATCTTAGGGCTACAGAAAGTCTTCCATCCTCAGAAGATCTGCAGACCTGAATGTCTCTGGGAACTTGGCACTTACTTAGATTTGTTCTTTGCAAGCACAAGAGCAAGGCCTCCCCTTTAACTCAGGGGAAGAGTGGTAGTGCCCAGCTTTTCATAGCAGACTGAGATCACTTCATAGTAGACCCATAAGTTCTTGACCCAGAAAGTGGGTTTGAATCACTCTTCTAATGAGGGGAACAAGCATGTCCAGGCCCACGTTTCACCTTCCAAAGGGTCATCTTAGGCCAGTCAGTCTGAGGAGTGTCCTCCACTCCTCCTGTTACTGCTGTGCCACCCTGCACAAAGGGCTTAGTCGAGCCAGAGACTGCATGAAAGAAATAAGTGGGCCAAAGAGCAAATATAACTGTACTGGAGGGAAAATCAGGATCAGCCAGGAGGAGAAACTGAGTCCACGAGCGATGTATGTATTTGGTACAATGGCTACTGAAGAGACCTTGTCATTCCTGCACCCAACGAGGGAGAACCTGGAAGGGCAGGCACTTAGTGGGCACTTACTTTCTGGTCTAGTGAGGTCTGGTGTTGTTGCTGTGTTGTGCCACAGCTTCAAATGGAGCAAAGGACAGTGTCTCAGCCTAGGAAAGGCATAGTTTAGTCAAGTGTGGGCTTGAATATTCTCAGAAAGATAAAGGATTAAGTCTACCTAGCTTCCTTCTTGAACTAATTGTCTGATTGTGACGGTGTTGACCAAAAGGAGTATATTGCACCTATTCTCTGCATGTTATAGAACTAAGGAGGACCTGACCCTACCAGTATTTGAGGTCCTGGAAGTCCCTGGCAAATGAAGTCCTCAGCAGATCTAGGAGAAGAAACGTCTGCTTTCCAGCTCTCTGTTGGCACTAGGAGTGAGCTAGGAACAAAGACTGGTTATGTAAAGAGATTAAACATCTAAATGCAAGGAGCTCTAGCTTTGCACACTGCAGTATCTGTGAATTTTAGGTAAGGAAGAGGATGACAATTTCATCGCATAGTCCACCTGAGACCCACTTCAGGTAACTTGGATCCTTTCTATATTTAGCCTTTAGCATCTATCTCAGTCCAGTGGAAGAGAAAAAGATGTTGAAATGACATGAATAAAAGCTAATATGGTGACAAACTAAGCTGTAGTATTATTAACCTGCACGTGCCAAATGCCTTTTTTTTTTTTTGTATCTTCTACCCTTTCTCCTATCCTCCTACTTGGGTTTTGCTGCAGGGTGTCTTCTTTGGCAGCATTTATTGAGAGATGTGTAGTCTTACTATATAGTGAAGGACTCTGTAAGCTCTGCTGTGCCACTTATTACCAGAAATTATCTTCCTTTTGGAAGCTACTTACCCTTAAAAAGCTCAAAAAAGGAGTTCTTCTCTGTTGCAGAAAAATTAAATGAATTCTTCTAAATAGTACAATTCAGCATATTCTGGAATAAGCACAGTGGCTGTCATTTCAAGAGTTTTCACAATTTGCTTCTGCGAATGATAAACAAAGCCTCTGAGATTTGCCATCTCTTGTGATTACGAGGTCTTAGGCTGAAGATCTTTTGGAGACTGAAATCCACGTGCCAGCTAGCCATGCTTTAAGAGGCTGACTTTAAAGTAATCTCTTTCCCTCGATGCACTGAATGAGGTGCTCAGGTGTGCTCCCAAAGAAAATGTTCCGTCTATTCTGTTGAGCTCATTTTAGTGTTTAGGCTGCTGTAAGATCACACAGTTTTAAAGACGTCCTCCTTCATGATTGTTTCTGATCTCAGATTAGATTTAAACCAAGAATATTAAATGGCAAATGTTGCTTAGCTCCAAACATTTGCTTCCAGAACTCTACTAGGCCTATAGCTATACAATATTTGACACTACCAATGGAGGCTGTGTAGCCTAAATATTCTGCCTTGCGAATTCTACCTTCCTTTGATACATGAATACACATACTCTTGTTACAAAAATATTGCCTTAGGTCCCTCATTTTTTAAAACTTTCACATCTTAAAATGATTATATGTACAGTACTCTTCATGTTTTTGAGGCAAGAGAAGCCAGATGCGATATATTATTCTGTAGTAATCCATTAAAGCATTGAGGTTAGAGTGGCAGATCACAAATACAGCAATACAACAGTATCAGCAGTATGCAGCAGCATAACATGGAGATGAAATTGAGCTTTTTGTTTATATTTCCCTCCCTTTATTTGAAAGTTGACAGCCTAACAAATGAAATCAAAAACAAGATCAATCAAGGAACTGCTTCTCTATATTTGGCACCATGATGGAAGTTCGCTGCTCAGCGTTAAGTTCTGTCTACATGTTTTCACCATAGCAGCAGTGATTCTAGGAAGTAGTCCACAGAAATAGTCACCTAAATCTCCTCTGAAATCCATGGCCTTCTTTTCTGAGCATCTCAATGCCCATAACTGTGGTAATGGGGAGAACTATGGCCACGGCAAGTGTAAGACAATTGTTTTTTCAATAACTTAGTATGAAGGCCCTATTTAAATCTAAAAGCAAACAGGGTTTCATGTAGAGTGAAAGGCATTGTGTTATGTAGGTAACAAGTAAGCTCAGGATCTGCTTTTTGGAGCATCAGTACTGCTACAAGTTTCTGTTTCTTAGATGCTCCGTGATAACAATGTTCAACTATAAAAGCTTTAGATCTGGGAAGAAAACACATCAAAATCATTGGAGCTATGTAACTTTGGGGTAGGGCCAAGATGTGAAAATAATAATAGTAATTACTATTATTGCTGTCTTTCGTTACTGGACAGCACGCTTAGTATGCCCAAAAAATGCTTACATTGCAGGCCAATGAAATACTGTTACAAATTCTCCTTTGTCTTTTTCTTCAAATTTCTGCTTCTCTCAGTGTTCTGATTCTTGAATTCTGCCCTGCAGTGTGAATAGAGGATGAGAGTCAAGAGGCATGTTGCTTTGTGTGATTTGATAAGGGAGAAGTACAAACTCCCTCTGTTCTTTATCAATGGCAAGCCTGCATGGCTACTGCTTTTGTCGTTCTCCTTTTAGCCAGTGATGGGCTCTAGCAAAATATTCCAGCTCTCCGGGGAAGGCAAAGGCCTAGAAGAAAAAGCAAAAAATGCAGAGGAAAACAACCAACCCCCCAGGTTGAAAAAGGGGGAGAAGTGTGAGGGTTGCAAGGCTCAAAAATGGGTGTATAGGAAGGCAAGGAGGGACATGGAGCAGATCACCTACCATGCCCAGACGGTGTCCCAGGAGCTGCATGATGCTCTGCCCAGACACATGAGTGGGGAAGAGGACTGATTAGAGGCCCCACAATCTGCAGGCACCTTGTCCTACCAGTTTCATGGTGTGGATGGCCAGCTTGGCCAGGGCAAGGAGGAATTTCACAAGGAGATACTGCAGCTCAGTACAGGCTTCAGATGTGGAGGGAGTCTACAAAGAGGAGGCTGGTGGCAGTCCCTTTCCTGACTCCTTGAGATCCTCTTTTACTGTCCCCCTCACCTCTCACCATGTTGTGGGGGCTGCAGCATGATGTGGAAATGTGTGTGCAATACACGCTCTGAAGTCCCTCCAAGGAGTATTTCCTGTGTGGCCCTTCGTGTAATATACAGAAATATTGCCAAGCTTGATTATAACAGCAGAACTAGAAGTCTGTGTCATTTAGGGAACTTGGCCCACTGACTTTAAAGCAAATGGTTTGCAATAGGAAAATCTCTTTACTATCAGTCTCCAGCAGAGTTATGAAAGATAAATAGAGCTACTACATTTGCCTACACACAAATAATCCATCTTTATAATTGTTTGCCAACTTTTCATTCTGTGGTAGTGCAAATAAACTTTCGCATTCTGATATACTGGGGAAAAATATATTTTTTCTTCTGTAGTGATATATGGTGCTAGAATAACTGCTGAAATGAAACAAAAAAAAAAAAATCCAAAGGAAAAATATTGCTCTGCCAGCTCACATGTAAGCCACCTGATTGTTGCCAACTAACACCTTGTGGAAGTCAGCCCAATGTATAACTATGTCATTAGTGATCTGCCCCTTCCTTTGTCCCACCACTTACTGACAGTTATTTTCTGGGAAGAGGCATTTGTGACTAAGTCTTTACTTCTCAGCCAGTCTTTGAAATCTTTTGCGTGGACTGCTGACAACTACTCCCTGAAGGGCTGGCCTTTGGCACTGTGCTTTTTCCAGGCTTGTGTACAGATGCAGCATTACTTTTCTAAAGTGGGAATTGAGGCATTTGCAAAGGAAGTCCTAGACTGCTTCCTTTTCTTCATTGCCAACTCATGTCAGATTTGACATGGGAGTGAGATGAAATCTAGAGATACCACTAAACTGTGTAGTTGAGACCACAGAGACAGAAGAAATAATGCAGAGGAGATGGAGAGCGGTTAGAAAGAGAAAGAGGAAACGTAATTTGATTTGAAAAAATGTAAGATAATAAATCTGGGAAAAAATAATCCAAAGCAAGGGATGGGGGAGAACGAAGAGCCATCCAGTATGGAGGGAATTAGTTTTAGTTTTAAGAAGGCAAGTTTCGTTTCCTAGCTCCACCGCAGAACCCCCTGGTCATATCATAGCAGCCCCTGTCCAAAAAAGACTTGCACTCAGCAGAGCGAAGAGAGATCCAGAGCTTCAGCCAGGCCTGCGTCCCCTGTCTGGAGGCACTGGCTGCCGCAGCGGGAAACTGCCCAAGTTGGGGACCAGGACCAGAGCAGTGCATGAAATCCTGACTGCCTCAGGAGCTTGGGTACCACATCTAGCCGCAGGCCCTTCTCGTTGCCCTACTTGACAGCTGGGAGCCCTTTTCCACAAGTAACTGCCTGCCTGTTCTCTTAATCAAATGGGAGCAGAAGCATCTGGTGCTAAGGCACTTAATGGGAAGTGCTGCATTTCCTACTCCTTCCCCCCTGCCCATTTTTGTGCAAAAGCTTGGCAATTAGTAAAAACTCACTCAGGAAACATGTGACTTGAATTCAAGTCCTCTTTCTACCTTATCCGAATCTCTGTTTGGCACCTCTTGGAAGGCTACCCCAAACACAAGACTAGAGATTGTTGTACTTTCTATTCCTTTGCCCTTAATACTCTCATTAAATATCTTTTGTGGGAGTGGAAGAATAAAGGAGAGAAAGAGCAAGAGAGAGAGAGCGAGAGAGAGCAAGAGAGCATGCAAGCTCTCATATAAGCACCCAAGAATGATTTTTGCAGAGAAAGAATATCTTGCCTTTGTAGAGCTGCTTAATGCAAAATACAGAAGATCCTGGGAGCAGGCACTTAGTCTGGTGCTCCTACCTACCTAGTGGGCCTGTGGTCTCACCACTGAATTATAATCATGCTCTTTACCCTCCTTAGAAAAATCTATTTAAGATACTGAAACAAATTCAGCAAGAGGGTGGAAAGATACCCATTCTCCCTCTTCTCCAAAGTGAATAAATGCAGTTCATGAAACAAAATAATGGCATTTCTTTTTACCTCAGTAAATGTTAGAATTCCAGAAAGGATTAGTAACCTTACATTAAATTCATGTTCAGGTTGCTAAATCTATTTGTGCAGTCATTATTCATGTTATTCAACATTCAGTAGTGTATCATTGTCACAGATATCGAAGGTCTACTTACTTACCATTTGGTACTTGCCATTTATTTTGGGGTGGCAAAAAGTTATTACAGTAATATCTCCATTACACAGCAGGTAAACCCTCCAGGATTAGTCCTGCTATTTTCTTATGAAACGAGAGTTTGCAATTCCATTAAAAATGTCCAATTTATCCCTAGTGACATTCTTCCTGGAGATATCTGATTTTAAGACAGAAAATATTTGAACAGCAACTGGAAAAAAGCGTAAATTATATACTAAGCTTTCCAGAAGACAAAGAAAGATCAGCAAAATAAAACAGTAGCAGAAGTAACGAAGGTTGCAATGTCCCTTTTGTGATATGGCAATTGTAAGGAAAAAATAGGTTCTTTCAAGTGCTTATGATCTCTTTTCATGTTCCTACAATCTAGTTGTGATCCATCCTTCTATAATCTTCTGATGTAGCTCTCTCAGCTACTTGCTTCTATGCAGTATGACTCCTCCTCCCATTACTCCCATTACTATGTCAATCAGAAGGCCTGAATGTTTTCCTGAGGAACTTTGGGAATTTCCCTGCAGAAGGCCCAAACCAGAAGAAGAGTGTTCAGAGCAGGAGACAAAGCTAATGTTAATATATTCATAGGCACAAAGGTGCACTTGCTGCTGTTGTTATCTTTGCT
Source organism: Struthio camelus (assembly GCF_040807025.1). Lineage (NCBI taxonomy): Eukaryota > Metazoa > Chordata > Aves > Struthioniformes > Struthionidae > Struthio > Struthio camelus. The sequence goes on from NC_090943.1 coordinate 130,552,888, forward strand.
TCATATGAGAAGTAAGTTAATATATTTCTGTAGTAAATGATAGCTGAGAAGTTTTGATAATCTTTACAATTTATGACCTATTTTTGTACTTTTCTTTCTTGCAGAGAAGCAGAAAGCCACTGGTTTGCAGTGGCTAAATTTGCTTCCATTGCAGTCAAAGATTAAATTCCTATCAAAACCTAAAGCTAAACTGCCTACTACAAATCCCAGACATTGGGACACCCATTGGTGTCTATAAAAGTTACGGGCATCCTGTAAGATCTGTAAGCGAACCCTGAGAGTTTATTGGTATTTTTTGTTAATATTGCTCATTTTTTCCATTAAGAATAGGAAATAGATAAACCAGACTATTGCCATAGTAACCCTTGAGCCAGAGCTTTTTCTTAAGACTTTTATTTGGTTCATGAACCTTGTTTTGTTTGAAAACGTTTGATCTTATTTCCTCCCTCCTGCTGAACAGCCCAAGTCCTGAGCTGGGCCACTGGGTGATGACAGCAGATACTTACCTCACTCTTTGTTCTTTTTTTTTTTGGACCATCTTTTCTACTTCATTTGTCTCTTATACTGTTCTTGCCATGTTAACTTCTTCCTACTGGGTGCAATGTCCTCCTCCTCCATATTCTATACCCCAATGTTTTAAACATCGACATCTGAGACGAAAACTATTTAATACTTCTATAATAGTACACAATAGATTTCCTTCTGTTCTGAGATGGAGAATGCTGTACCTGAATTGTGCAGAAAAAGTTACAATTCAGATACTAATATTTTCCACAGGCTTCTAATTGCTCTTTCATCTGTTCCAAATATAGACTGATGTTCAAACCTTGTGTAGGTCTCTGGCAGGACTTTGAACACTTATGTTGTCTCTGGTCTGATTTCTAAAACCATTCTAGTAATTTTGAAAACATGCTGGCAAAAGGAGTCTGTTCCACAAGACATCGGTTTAATTCTTAGACAGTGGCTTTCTGCTGAATATTTGTGGTATCATTCTAAAGCGTTGAAGTACATGGGATTTCTAAACCTTTAGTTTCCTGGTGGGAATACTTCTGGACAGATGGTTTTACTATCCAAATGACAAACTAATTGCCAATAACTTGAGAGAAATAAAAATCATATTTGAAATGATGACCTAACTGTAATGTAAAAGAAGAACAAACTATTATAAATGCATTGTTCTGAAACATAAATCTGAAGATGCGCTATGAAATCTGCTTTCAAATTAGTCTGAGCATTAGGCTTGCATTAGACTTGTAGGTGAGGTTCAAGGGTTTGTGTTCTAATTTGGGGCATAAAGCATTGTGAGATTTTGGCTCCCACAGATGGAAAAAATAATTTAATCCATTCCTTTCTAACTCGAAATAGAAAGTAGACCCCTTTCAGTCTTATTTAGAATGAAAACTGACAGCCAGCTTCGGTCTGAGGTTCGATCCAATTATTCCCACAATTCAGTAGAGAGACTGAGATTTGGATTTGGGCCCTTTGATTTACTAATCCATCTATAACAAAATGACATTGGTTTTAATATACTAAAAGGATAACTCAGTGTGAAAAGTTAAGCATGACACAATGTGTTTGTGGTTGAGCTGCTATGTGAACACGCTTAAACATGTGTAGCAATTATGGCCTGTATCTCTAACCATTGCCATTCCTGATTACTTGGATTTCACTTCCAGTACCAGTTGCACAGTCAGTATCAGTGCTGGCATGTGGAGTTCTCAGATGGATCCGTGGCCACTGTGTGTCCATCCCACTATTTTTCTGTGAGTCTATATATACGTGGAAATCAATATTTTAGCTGCTGTTCATCTTCTGCTCTGTTCCTGTGAGACTCCAGGAGATGGAGGAATCAGTATTTGTGTCTGTATCCATCTTATATATTAATAGCTTCAACACTGTATATACGGGTAGTGCTCTGTCATGGCTGAGTTCAAACTATTTCATATACGGAAGTATTTCATGTTCTGCAGAGTACATTCTTCAGATCTTTTGATGCTACATAACATAAACTCCCTATATTCACAATCAGTGTAGTAATCTACAGGATTGTAAACTGGCAAAGCTGTGGCTCACTGTCGTGGCATCTTGGATCTTTTATGCAGTCTAGATTTCTGTCTATTAAATTCAAGCCAAGTCACTGAGTTAAGTGTCAGGTCCTCATGTCTCACCCATTTTATATCTTCACTTGAAAGAAAATTTTCCACTTCTTCTTAATGCTCAGTGTTCGCCAAAGGTGCCTTGGGATAAAAAACAAAACAAAACAAAAAAAGCAAAATATCGTGTATTTGTGCCCAGGGATAGAAGAAAGGTTTTTGTTTCAAATTCAGTACAATATTCTTTAATAGGATCATCCAAAATTTAAGCTTGTCTAAACAATGCCAGGAGGAAACAATTGCACTAATGCTATAAATAAAATTAGTCATAGTTTCTCCAAAGCAAGGACTAAGCATGCTATTCATGGTCTAACCCATGAAAAAATAAACTATGAAGTCCTAGTGGTCAGATTATAACCAACTCTGACATCCTCAGATTTTCTTCTAAACCTATGGTGGTTTGCAGTTTCCTGCAAGAAGGAGGTAAAAAAATTTAAATCAAAAAGCATTGCCATGATTTGCAATCACTCAACCAAAGTTGAACCCCTATAACTATGTCATTTTACTTATCCATCAGCACTGGCATTTTGTTCTGCCAGAACTCCCTAAATCCTCAGCCCTATAGTATAGACAGCAAATCCTACAGAACCATGTTTTAGTAACGCTAATTGACACAGCTGCTGAAAGAGACCGAACACCCAAAAAACCAAATAGGATAATGGTAACAGCCTCTGCCCACAAACCTAGCTTGTGGTCTCTGTGACTTTGCCACAGCATTTCAGCTTTCCAGATGCTGACTGAATCAGTCTGCAATTATGCTACTATTCCTTCATTTAAGAATTGTCCAGGTTACTTGGGAGATAAAGACCATTCTGGATCTTTACAAATAAAATCAAAGGAGAGGAGAGGAGAGGAGAGGAGAGGAGAGGAGAGGAGAGGAGAGGAGAGGAGAGGAGAGGAGAGGAGAGGAGAGGAGAGGAGAGGAGAGGAGAGGAGAAGAGAGGAGAGGAGAAGAGAGGAGAGGAGAGGGGAGGAGAGGAGAGGGGAGGAGAGGACAGGGCAGGGCAGGGCAGGGCAGGGCATGGCAGGATAAAAAGTGGCGTTATAAATAAATGGTTTATGTTGACTAATACAGCTGGTGGAAAGACAGATCATTGCTTACCTCCCAGAAAGTAAAAGATGGGCAGCAGTCAGGGAGATAGGATCATCCAGGCTAGGAGAAATGACTTGGCTTAAAGAGCTTGTTGCTTGCCATGCCAGCATCTGTGGCTAATTTTAAAGTCCATATTAGCTGAAATATCTCATGAAAATTTAACTTGTGCTTCACACACCTCTCTCCAGAGCTGGAAAGGGAGCAGGCAGGGCTCCAAGGCTGGGGCTGGCGGATCTGCAGCATGGCGTTCTCAGATCCAGGAAGGTGCATTCCCACCTCTGCTGCTTGTGTAGGGCCGTGTGGGCTCCTTCATAGCTAAAGCAGAATACTGACTTGTGCAGAGCTGTGTGGTATGTGCATGCCCTGGACACCTCCCTAAATCCCATAAGAAGGCAAAGCGTGAACATGGCCAACATCAAGAAACCCCTACCCCAATAGCCTCTTCTTCCCCAAACCAAAGCATGATTCTCCAAGTATCATGGAGAAAAAGCTTCCAGATAGAGGTGATGGCACTTGGATTTATCTTCATGTCATTTTCTTAAGGCAAGAATTCCCATTTTCCATGTGGAAAGGTGAGGTGTGGGGGGAATAAACAGATCCAGAAAGGAACCCGGACACTTAAAGTGTAATGTCCATCCACAAGTGTAATCTGTAATATTCTTTCCCCAAACTCAAAACCACCTTTTTTTTTTAATGCGACTGTCCAGACTTCTTTGTTACACAGAAAGGCTACAAAGCATGAACTGTACAGTCTTTTAAACCACAGATTTTCTTCTTAGCTTCATGAGGATTTGTGAGTTGACAAGTGACTTTCGAAGGGCAGAGATTGACTGCAACCTTCAAAGTATTATTTCACATAGGAAGAGAATATCAAGCATGTAGCATCTTTTGTGAGTCAGGAGTAGCATATTGGAGGGAAAATGTTGATTTATGCAGCTACAGGATACAGAGCCTGGGCTGGATTCTCAGATTCCCTGTGTTATGCTAAGTAAAATACTTATCAACTCTATCTAAAGTCTCTTACCTCTTAATTAAAGAAAATATCATATGCAAAATAGCTGTTCAGACATTAGCATGCTAACAGTTGTGAAGCACTGCGCACTTCTCAGACATTACAAAAAAATGTCAAATATGTTCAATGTATGTCAGTATTTTACTGCTTGTTCATTTCCAGTTTAAAAGTAAAGTCATTTCTACCTCATTGGTTTTTATTTTCTTAATTTCCCACAGATCTCAGTAGGTCAGCCAGATGTCCTGATGTCTATGGGACAGTCCTCCTTCTCTTCCATGTCCAATGAGAGAGTGTTACTGTCTCCCACTTCTGGCTCTCCTTGTGGTGTGCAGGGGCAGTAAGAGGGAGAGAAAACAGTCATCCTTGACAATCACTTAGCAAAAGTATGCAGAGATTACGCTTCTTGCTGTCCCCCCCCCCCCCACCTAAACTCAAGGCCGATGGCTCTGCAGGGATTAACGTCTTCTCCTGCTGAATGTGGTGAGACGTTCAGAGGGGAAATCCTTCCGTATACAGTGCTCACTCCTCAGCCCCATCCCTTGCTTCCGTGTTGGCTATTGTCAAGGCGTGCGCCAGGTAATAAGAACCCAGCCAGACTCTCACGTTTTGTGATATGTGAACTGGAACTGAATCCCAAAACTAGTGCCAGCTAAATAGCAACCGTTTTGTGAAAGGTTAGTTGTTTCAGACTTTTATCTGACTGGCATAATCCGACTGTGAGAAAGGGAGGAAGAAATACTGCATTGTTATTAGACCAGTTCTGAGGCCACTTCTTGCTCTCTCCCTTGTCAAAAATAATCCTAAATTCCTCGTAAATCTTTTTTTCTTCCTCAGAATTTTCATGTGTGGTTCTCTATCAAATAATTGGGTAGGCTGGGGCAAGAGTGGGGGAGGTTGATTATTTTGTTTTCCTGCATCTTTGTTATTAAAGTATGAAGAGCCATGGAAGTCTTGGCAATATAAGCATTTGACTAAACAAGTCTTAAAAATAATCTGTAAACAATTTTCTATAAAATTTATTTTAAAATATTGCAACTAGAGAGTCAGCTAGGTCTAAAATTGTAAGTAGGTTTTAGTGATTTGTTTCCGTGAGAGCTGGTGCTTTTGCATGTTCTTCTGAAGGATGTACATTTGTTTAATAGGGATTTATCCATTAAAGAAATGTGAACCCTGAAAGCACTGTCAGATCCTAGCAGAGATTGCAAGCTCTATGAGTAATCATGCAGACGTTACCAGTTCTACCAGCTGACCTCCATGTGTTGAAGGAGACACAGCAGCAGCAGCAGTGTTTAGAGAGAAGGTTTAGCTTAGAAACCCTCTCCCTTGGTTTTCTTATCAACACATTTGTGTGGGCACCACAGCCCGGATCCTTCAAGAAGATTGGGATGACAACACCTGTCATCCCAGATATCATTTCTGGCCTCCCTCACAGCAATATAAGGAAGCTCACCTGCTATAAATTGCAAAAGATAACATTCTCATGCTATGAGTTTGAGGGGTTTTTTTGGTTGGTGGAGGGTTTTGTTGTTGTTGTTTGTTTGTTTGTTTGTTTGTTTTTGCTGAAAGGTAAATGAGGAGCACAACTGCACATGAGAGACCCAGACTAGATTTTCTGAAATATCTGAGTTTATTCAATTGTCCAATGCTTATCCTGCCTATCTGGTTTCTAACCTTTTTGATTTTAATCCTCCTTTACATTTGATTATTGTAAATGAAATATTCTTCCAATATTGTTCTATATTTCTCATTTCCAACACTTACTGTTAGTTCAGGCTCTTCTACTGGCTTGGTGGTTAGCACTTAATTCTACTAATATCTACACTTGTCAGCCAAGGAAAATAAAATATCTCTTGTGCTAGGTGAAATTCTGCATTCCCATTTACCCACCTGCTCCACTTACTCAGGATCACTGTCCACCACGTCTCTACTAGTCCTGCTCTTCTCCAAGCAAAGTTGCCCCCAGTCCAAGTGTCTCTTCTATGCAATGATACTCCATTCGGAGCATTTCCCAGGTGGCTGCAGGGGGAGAGATCCTTGGTCTGTTCCTTGTGCCTGTGGTAGGATACTAGGAAAGCATTTTTGGTTTTGGAAAGCATCTAGTCAAGCAAAATCATTTCAGTTTTTTTCACTCATACCCAACAATTGATGATTTTTAGAAGGAAAGCAAATAAATCTGGTGGCGGTTGCTAGAAATATTTTATTCTTATCAGCATGGAGTAAGAAAATTTGTGGTCTGATATTGACAGAACATGGCTTTCCTGGGTTGAAATATACATTTACCTCTGCTACTGGTTTAGAAATGCTTTAGGAATACACAAAGGATTTTTAAAAATAAGAGCATGGTGCCTCAGGGAGCACCGCTAGTTTAAATAACACATGAAAAGTATTTATGAGCCTTTTTTTATGAGGTGGTCAAAGCAAAGACCATCCAGCATGTAACATAAGACTGGCTAAAGAAGAAAGGTTTTCAAAACCACATTGGAGAGTTAAGCATGAATGGAATTTTATTTCAGTCTCTATTGCTTATTTAAATTAATGATGTTTTCAGATGGAGTCTAAATGATAATACAGATCAAGGTGAGTTTTGCCAGGGAGGCTGGAACTAGTCTATTATTCAAAGAATGTTACTGACTAATGTTGAAATAATCCTAAATAGATAATTGGTTTAGTGAAAGGGAATTTTGAAATACCGGTTGAAAACATTTCCAAATGCACCTGAATTATGTAGACTCATTCTTTAGCAACGGAGATCAATAATCCTGAATAGTCCCGTGCACCTTACCTATAGTTCTCCCAATATGTTTTCAGCGCATCCAACCACAGCAAAGAGCAGAATAGAGGTCATTGCCTGTTGTTTAGTTAGGCAGTAGCGGCTTGGTAGTTTCTGTTGTGTTGTTGTAGAAATAATGAGCTTTTCAGTACTACAAGAAGAAGCTCCTCTCCATCCTCATGTAGGGGTGTATGTAGTCTCTGTGTCTCATTCCTGAGGTTGCCAAATCCTGGCCCTTTTCCTATAATCCTCTGAATGGATTTCAAGGGCTGCCGCTCCAAGCTGGTCTCATCACATACTTTCCTTCCACTTCTTACAGAGTACTTCTTACTCATGCTCTGCTTCCAACTCTTCTCTTCTTTCCTTTACTTGATTACTTCCATATAGAAATTGTAATAAAAAATAGAAATAGAAAACTGATTATAGAGACTTAATATCTTACATATTGCTATACAACCTTCCTAGACTTACTGTCACTTCCAGTTCCATTTCCTGTCATTCCCTGACCTGCTCAGCCAAATTTTTCAGCAAAGGTACATGCAGTCTCAGCAAGGTGCGATTTATACTTCTTGAATAATACCTCACTAAGAGGTTAACTACACTGATTTCGTGGTTTTTCACTGATCCTGCATGTTTTTTTCACCGCAGGTACTTAAGGGGTTTGCAGACGCACAAACTGAGGAAAACTTAGGAGTGGACATTGTTTTGTTTATGCCTTAATTATGCACAAACATATCTAGATATATAGGTTATTCATTAACAATTACCTTTACAATTAGTATGACAGTATGTAGGGCATAATTCAACAAGATTGATTACAATGACACGACCCATTACAGTTAAATGTGGTCATAAAACCTCAATGTATCCAGAACAAACTGTATCTGAAAAGAGGAGAGATTCCAATAGACTATCAACTATTTGTGTGACTTGACTGTTAATAAGACTGGGAGCTAATCCGGCTGAAAAATAAATTAGTGGAAAAAAATTATTGATACTTTGTTTTGTTTTTGGACTGGGGAAACTTTCTCTTAAGCTTTAAGCTCTTTAACTTTCTCCTGAGCTGTTATCACTGTTGACCGTTTTGTACCATCAAACCACAGTCTCACACAGGAAGTGTAAATAAATCCTGCCAAGGGTGGCATGGAACTTCAATAGCCTCCAACATGTTACACCTAAGTGAGAGCATCTGTGGAAGGGATTAACGTGCTGTAATTTATGTGCAGTGACTTCCCACCTTGAGTTGATTTGCCTTAACTTTCCCGTGTGTCCCCAGGCAGATCTGCAGACATGGAAAGCGTCTGGACTGTGCTGGTTAGTCACTTCATGGAACAATTCCATGGATCTGGCTGTTTTGAAACTGATACCAGGCAGAGGTTCCTTGATTTCAGAGGAGTAGCTTCACTGAATGGATTCACATCACTCACAGCAGCACTGCAGCTGAGTGGATTGTTTGGCGATTTATCGCTAATGATGAGGACGGTATGTCTGTCTTGGTAACTATTGTCATTCAGGAGCATGCTGCTGGCCATGGTAATGGGGATTAAAAGCATTTTAAAATGAAACAGCTGCAGTCTCTCAGTTGTTATTCATTAGCATTTTATTGTTCAATCTGTTTTATTGATCTGCATAGAGATATACAAAATGTGCAGAAAATCCAGTACTGAATGCAGGAGCGAGAATCCAGTATGGGAATGCAGTGTGTCGAGAATCACGCAGTCTGAGAAACGGCAATAGCCAGGTTTGGAGACAGGCTGGGCATGGATTCATTGAAGGAACTGGATTAAGCTGCCACTATTAAAAGGGCTGGGAGAAATCATTAAGAGCCTCTGTGGAAGTATATAGCTGAAATAATAGCAGTTTTCCAACCCAAAGCACAAGCCTATGCCTCCATTCAGAAAAAAGGGAGGTAAGATCCTGCTCAAGAGTCTAAATAATCCTGGCAGAGGGACATTGAACTTACATTAAGTAGGATGCACTTGGGTCTGTGTACATGCGTTTGTGGGTCTGTGTATGCTTTTGCTTCTTGTACAGAAGGTTGTGCAGATGCAGTTACAGAAAGCTCAAAAAGTGGAAAGGAAGCTGAAGAATGGCCTAATGCAGTACAGAGGGAAATAAGACCATTTGTGCAAAAGCTGCCCTAAAAATTTTGCTTCTAAAAGCAAAGTTGTCTTTCATTGCTTAATTCTGCCTGTGTTCAAGAAAATAGGACTGATAGCCAGAGAGAACTACATATAAACTAAGTGACTAAGTTTCCTGTATTTTAAGAGTATTTTGGGTGTGGCAGGTGCATGAAATTGTTCAGAGTAGTCTCTAACACTTGGCTATGTCACATGTGATGAGCACATTCATTAACATGCTAATTAAAGCACCTATATTTTTTTCTCTAGACATGTAATGTTGATTTCCATTGCAATACAGATTATGAGCTTTATTCTGTAGAGGCCAAACCATGACCTTCTACTATTTCATCCTCTAAGAACCTATTTTGCTTTGATCTTCATTTATTTTAAAAAATAGTCCAAGCATATTGAGTCTACTATCTTTCTCTCTAGAATAAAACAGGCACATATCTGACGCTGTAAAAGTAATAATGATAACAACTGAACTGTCTCTAAGTGCTTTTTTTGAATGTACCTGGTAAACCCAAGAGAAAGCCTATTTGCACTGAAGTATTTCTTTAAAAGACAACTGATGTTTTATTTAACTCAGTAATTAAAACTTTTATAGAAACCACCTCAGGGTGATTTTATAATAGCTCAGTTTCAGCTCAAAGCCCAAAACAACAGGTATGGTAATTGTCCAAGAGAATAATTTTAATATAAGTAATAAAGGTTTTAAAGGATTCAGATATGTTTCCTCAAGACAATGAGAAATGTTTCTATAGCGATTACAATGACTGTATGTGCATAACTGTACAAGGCTCTCAAACAATCCAAGTAGACAGTATATAGTTTCCTCCAGTTCACTAATAATAGTACGGAAGTGTGAAGTAATGGTAGTCGGCTGCTTTAACTCTCATTCAGGGAAGATTATGGCCTATAAGAAAGACAGTATCTTGCCTGAAGTAAAACATGGAGAGAGAAGAGATATAGATCGCACAATTGTCAGAGACTGCTCTGCCTTTTTATAGTAGGTTATTTTTTGCCCTTATGAACTGAGATTTTTCCCTATGGCACAAGAAAAGCAGTTAACAGGGCAATGCCATGGGAACAGCTAATTAGAAATGGGGAATAAACTCTCACTTTCCCTTCAAGAAATGGATGACAGCTCCTGCACAGTATAATCCTACCATGGTGCAGGAGCTTGACAGCTGATCTCATGTCGTTCAGTGCCATAACATGGGTTTTCATGCTGCCACTCCAGCCTCTAGCATTAACTACTTTACCCTTTTCATGTCCTTCCAGTCTTAATGTTTCTCCTCACCCATATTGCAGTTTCCTAGAAGGAGCAGCCTCCTGTCTTTTATGAGAAACCACGTCTCCTTTCTGCCTCCCTAAGGGAGGAACTAGCTGTTAGGTCTGGGTGCATTTTTCATATGCATGACACACCTTGCAAATCTTGTGGTGGCATTAGATGTTACTCATCATGCCAGAGGTTTGCTATGCCAAAATAGCCTCAGCAATAAACATGGTGAGTGTTTCCTAATTTACTTCAGCACAGGGTTAGTGGATTAGCTCAAACCACCCTGATGAGTTTTGAAGTTCATCTGGCTGCCTTTACCCTGAGTGGCCCACATAACGCAGATCGAGAAGGTCCTGCAAGCATGCAACAGTGAACTGAGGACAATTAGGACCTCAAGTACTCCAGTATGATCTCACAGAAGACATTGTCTTAAGCCTTAAATTTTTTCACAGACAGAATCTGATCCCTTAATGTTTTATGCCTTGCCTTGTACTTATTTAAATACGGCTAAGTAATATTCACAGGTGGGGCTTTGGGCAAGAACGTGGGATCCACTTGACATCCGTAGGCTACACCAGTATTGAATGACAGAGAGCTTGGCCCTTCGTCTTTTAGCCACGTGTATAATGCTATAAGTGACTGTGTGTGAGCATTACAATGTTAAAGAGAACAATCATAAGCTTAGTAAATTACAAACACGAATTGTTGTAGAATTACCGTAATGGGGTTTATCCTAGTAGGCATAAACGGTGCCATGAGGCTGATTAAAGCTGAAGAGCTACTTTCCTGCTCACTGATTACAATTAGCTCTTCACTGAATTGCTTGCCAAAGGACTCCATTAAACTACAGTCAGTTGACCTTACAGTCTGTATTTTTACTGTGCATTAAATACATAGTAAGGTTTTTCACACACAGGACTACAGATACTCTGACTGCTGCGATAATAAGGTGAATGGAAGAATCTAGCTTAAATAAAGAAAAAATTGTGGATTTGTACATACTTTGTTACAGTACACATTTGCAAGCTCTCATAAGCTTTTAAAAGTCCAAATCTATCTACTGTTTCTCTAACTTGCAGGTAAATCCCCATCAGTCTGCTCTCTCATTTAGGTGAGTCATAAGATTACATTTCAGGAGGTTGAGGGGAGGGAATAATTCGTGCATCCCTAAGGGCCACCAACTGAAAATGTGATCTGGGTGTTTAGTTTCCCAAAGCACATACACTACTCGTGGTAAATTTTAAGACACTGTACTTGCATTTGATCAGTCCTTATTTTCAGTGTAACAGCTGAGGCTTTCACCTTACAAATCTCACTTTCTCCATTTCTTTCCTAGAGGCAAAAACTCGTTCTCCCCTTCTGGTAACAGCCAGAATCCCTGATACTGCAGCTGATATCTAGCCAGCTCTGCACTTTGCTGGTATCTGCTTTTACTTTTGTAACTCAGCAGGGAACATTGCTTCCTCCAAGCCCCACCTAAATTTAACATAAACTTTCACACCCTTCTCTTTGTTTTAGTTTTTAACAGCCCCCGACTCTTCTTCCCTGCTGATTTTCTTAAAGCACCATGAAGGCTGATTTTGATCTCGCAGTGAATCTGACCAAATAAAATCGGCATTTAACAAAAAACCCTTTTAGAAACAAAGCCTTGAAGTCCAAATGTAATCATGCTCGTTCTGAGAGCTGCAGTCATTTGTCCTTGGCTTGTTTTTCTCAGAAATGACTGGCACAGGCATATTTTTTCGTAAGGGTAGTTGGCTCTGCTCTCACTTGGCTGGTCTTGGGAGATGATTTCAGCAACTGTTCTGTCTGCCAAGTCCCGTATTCCCTTGTGAACTAGTTTAGATTTTAGATTTCCAGCTAGACCACCTGCCTGGTGTTAATTAGTTATGGTTTCCTTTTTATATGCAAAACTGTTTTAACTTCATGAGCTGGCACAGATTTACTTGGGCTTCCCTCCTAGTTCTACGGTACAAGCAGTGCTGCCTGCCTAGACCTGTCATCTGCGCTATAAAATCAGCCAGCCTCAATCAGATATGACAAATTGTTCAAGGGGAAGGGGTAAAAGAGAAGCAGCAATTAACTTTTGTGTTTCCCACTTTGAGGCTGTTGGGCTGTCTGGAGTTAAAGAAAATCTTCTTGCCTCACTGAGTTGCTGGACTTCTTTCTAAGATGTTGCTATTTTTTAATCCAAAGCAAAAGGAGAGGAAAAATATCTTTAATAAATACTAGAATTCCATGTGCCCAGCTGATTATAATCAAGCTATACAACTCTGTAAGTGTTGTTCTTTTACACCTAGAGAGTTTGCTGTTTACTTGTTACAGTATCAGGCTGGACTGGTTATCCTGGTACTTTGCTGGCTATTCCCAGTAACTTCTATGCATCTTACCTAGTTTGTTCTTATTGCAACTGGTGTTATGGGGACTGTCACCTGGACGCCACAGCAGAACACCACCAGACATGCCGCACGGCCCTCAGGTTGTGTCTCCAGCCTGGTCATCACAAGGATATCACATTAGTTCACACCGTCCTGGTCTGAATAAGCAGCCAAAATCTTTTCTTTTTGGCTGCTCTTCCATGGCACAGGTCTTCTGTCTGCCCTCCCTTCATAGCAGCCTTTTGCCTTTGGCCATAACCTACAGACTTCTCTATGGGTTACATAGATTTTATTGCCCCAGATTTTTTTCCCGCTTTGGGGGACTCAGGATTTACAGTGCACTTTTTTGGGGGGGTAGAGGAGGTCTGTGATAGTTGATAGGTGACAAATGCAAGTTTATCTCTTCTAATCCTCCATCAGCTTCATCACATGCCCTTCCAATCTGTCCTAGCAGAATATGACTGTTTTTTGGTCAGAATTGTACTATACAGTGAATACTTGGCTACTTTGAGAGATGGCACTACATCCAGAGGAGTTTCATGTGAATAGATGCTCATCAAAGCTCACTTATTCACTGTAGTTATCCCTCAGTTTAGCAGTGTAAAAGTCACGTGCTTAATCTATATCATCAACCTCAAGGTACTTTCAGAAGCTTTTCATTCTAAGACCACTCTTTTAGGTACTAAAATTTCCCTTTAGAGCAGCTTGTCTCTCCCAAAGGGAACCTCATCTAGATTAGATCAGAGATGTAGCTTTTAGGTGGTTAAATTTAAAGGAAACGGACTTTCCCTCTTTACATCAAAGTGACAAATGCACTAACTTTTCTGTTAGATAATTTAAGCTGTGGATGACATTTTTCAGTTTGAGTCAGCCATGTCAATCTTCATTTATATGGTAATTGTTCCTAGGCTGCACAATTTTGAGGATGCTCATTTTAATGACAACACAGGCCCTGTCATCAGTCTTCTGAGACAGGAAGCACTGAGAGTCATCTAATATCTTTTTTTTTTATATATATTATGCAAGTTAAATCTGGAGTAACAGTACAGTGGCCAGAAACTGAACACATCAGTATAGGTAAAGAGAGTAGAGGTACTAAAAAAAGGTCTCATTTCTGAATTTGGGGTGAATTTGTCATGTGTCTTCTGAGATACTTTTTGTGAAGTAAGAGAAGACTGTCTTCTGAAGGTTCAAATTCAGTGAGGTGAGATAGCTCAACGCTTTCGTGCTTGAGGCTCAGACTCAGACAAGGATGGAGCTAACCTCAAGCATATGAGTTACACTGCCTACTACTTACTTGCTTAAGCATCTTGGTACATCAAAGTTTCCCCGACCTTTAACAGTTCCTTTGAAATGAGAAGGACATCTTACAGGTCCTTCAAATATCAAGGAGATAGAGGTCCCCTAATACTACTCAAATTGTGTCTAAACTAATAAACCAAATGTGCTTGGAACTGCTCTCTGGCACTGAGAGCGACTGGCATTTGCATTCACGTTATGACTCTCCCGCCCTCCAAGACAGAGTGCCTGCATTCAGGTTGCCCACAGAGAAGAGCTCATGTCCATCCCTAACCCTCAGACCATGCCTGGGTATTGTATGAGAGAGTGCTATTTGACATGAGCTAAAAACATCCCAGGGACTTTTCAAAAAGTCTATCAGTATAGACAGTTGAAGTCCGGCATCTGAGAATGTTCCTTGCCACTTTTTAATTTACTAGAATAGTTGTAGCCTCAGAAACTGAACATTCATCTCAGGTTACCTACACAAGCATGCACAGAGTCAGGAGAAGACTGAGAGGCAGCTTTTTAGGAACACAATCACTTTGTGTTTTCTACAAAAGCTGCGTATATTTAACTGTTAGTCTGAATGAAATAAAATAGACTTTCACCATGCTGTCAAAATACTGGGACATTTCTGACCGTGACACTATCTTTCTGTGCCAAATTCAAGTCTTTATCTAAGAAACGCTTAGATGCTAGAGATATTCTAAAAATTTTTTTAAGTGCTAATATTTTTAACAAAGTCAAAAATTATTTTGTGAACTCAAAAATGACTAAGACCCTATTTTGCTAACTAATGAAGAGAGGACAAATGAAAGACTCCAGACCAAAATAAAATAATCCTTCAGAAAGCTAATTGAGTCGGAAAGGTGAATTTTTAAGAAAAGTAGTAATAACAGAAAAGGAGAAAATTCCTAAGCAGCCTTAAGCACCTGTTAAGTTACTAGCATTACTATTTTAATCGTATGGTACTGACAAGCCCCCACTTTCACTGGGTTAATGTTGTACAATCATGAAAAAAACATCTACACTTCAGCATAGAAGACAAGGTACAACATTGCCCAAATGTAACAAATACCTGCAAACAACTTACTGTGGGAAAACAGCAAGCCAAGTCACACTTTGTTAAGCCTATGCAACCTAATATAAAAGCAGAACTCATCAGACAGCAAAATGTGGCCAATCTCAGCACATGCCCTCATTTTTGAATTCTCACAGAAAGAGCATCTGTGCTCCAAAATCATGGCGTTCCCTCTCCTTCTGTGTCAATGTTCTTACTGTACTTTCAGATAGTGTAAAAAATATGCCGACATGCAAGGTACAAATGCATCTCTGCTACCTGATGGCACTAAAGTCATTGCCTGAGTTTTCTGTCTTTCCAATTGCTTTGTGTATACTTTTGTGCAACTGGATACACTCAGCTGTGCATGCTTTAAGAGTATCAGTTCTTCTGCAAACTGCTGAGAACAGACACTGGAGCTGATGTACCTTACAATATATGATTTAGCTGAAAATAAATGAGCAGGGAGCGAAGTGAAAGATGGGAGAGAGGATAGCTGAGAGTCCCTGCAACAGTGCAGAGCAGGCAGGAAGTGGCTAATGAAACTGAATCCGACAGCAGCTGTTGCTGTATTGCTTATGGTGACCAGCAGAGATTTCACTGGACTATCCAGAGGATAACAGGAGGGTGTGCAACCTAGCATTTGCATTACGGTTTATGATTAAAGAGTAGTTATAGAATTTTTTAAGGGGCTTAGTTCACTAAAAAAAGAAAAAACTACAAATTCTAATAGATCCTTTGAAATAGAGAGAATAATATTGGCTGCTTCATAATTTTTCCTTCAGAAGCATGTGACATATATCAGTTCAACAGGACTAATGACCTTGGTCACAGTCCCCCATATAATGCCTCTGGCAGTAGCACAGGTTGCCGCTGCATCAGAGGTTTCCATTGCATAAGGTATGCCCACCCTGTTTCTACCTGAATTATAGCAGTGCATCTTCAGAGGATATGAGTGCCCCCTGAAATCTGTGTATGTCATATCTGAATGGCAGGGCCATTAATATTTCCTTAACTGAATGACTTAGGAACTTAGGAACAAGTATGTTTTAAAAAAATAGGCATCTGTGTCTTGCAATTTGTGCAAGTTCCCATAGGCCATTTTCAATAAAGTTCTTATCAGAAGGGATTTTCTCTTCGCGGTATTCATGCTGACATAGAAGTGGAAGTTTAGTTACACTGATGTATCAGTTAAGATCAAAAAGTTGTCTCTGAAACTCCAGCAGTGGTACAAATGGAAACAAGCCTAAGTGGCCAGGATATGTGCTTCAGGAGTTGAAAGTGGAAAGATTTACTTTTTAAATATACTGTTCTTGTTCACAGGAACAGGACAGGCTTTGAAATGCTTTCCAGGCTTGCAGAATGAAAGAGAGGAATTTTGAAAGAGTGGAATTTCTCTCAAAGAAGAGAAAAATGAAGCCATCCATATGAGGAGAAACCACCCCACTTTCTAATTCATTATACATAAATGCCAAGGGCCAGCCACAGATTGAGCTGGGATAACTATGTGTCCTTTAAGAAATTACAGCCATTTTATGTTAGAATCTTTCTTAAAGAATGTATTGAGTCTCATTTTGGGGCTAAGAGGCCCCAAACTTGTATGATAGACCCTTATCCTTTGAGGAGCTACTGGATACTGCTGTAGGTGTAGCCCTGGCTGACCAGAGTTCAGTGCTGGCTGCTTGCTTGAGTATTTGATAAAGTTTTTGAAAAGGGTGAATTTTGCAGCCTAGCCTGATCTCCCTAATAAATGCATTGCTCACGTTTTCTGAGCTAACTAGTTTACAGCCGGTGTGGCTTTGTCTGTACTATCTTTAGCTTTTAAAAATACAATTCATTTCACTAGATCTTAGCCACTTTTGATTAGACAGATAGTCTAATCTAGTCATCTGGGGTAGGATAGCCTGAATTTAAACAGAGGAATAATGGCTATAAGGGGAATGGCCTGTGTGCTGGTTTGCATGTAAGGGGGCCCACAAGTCTCTTACGACAGTCCACTGAAGGACTGAAAGAAATAAGGGGTTGAAGACTCATCTCAAGGAGGAAGACACTTCTATCCTAGATGAATCACTTGCAGCATATTCACTAGTCCAGCACAGTGTTACCAAAATCCCAGTCAGAATAGTGGTTTGAAGGTTTTCTTTGATCCCATGATGGTGCTTTCACCATCATCAATGGAGACAGAGTTGGATGAGGCACTCTGAAAGCACTTGAGATACACATTTAAGACCCAGATGAACTTCCTTCTGGAAGTGCTTGTCTCTTTTTTGGATTCTAAAGGGACCTTAGCTGATGAGCTAGGACCAGACATCTAATTTTTAGCTAGGTAAAGGTAAGTTAATTGACTTCAACAGTGCAGTCAGACCCCACCAGTTCAATGCTGCAAGAAGCTAAAGGCAGCTATGGCAGGCAGATTAAGTCAACTGCTGCTGATCCCCAGCTGCTTGCTCCTACCATCTTCTCCAAGGCTATGTCCCTCTCACTTTTGCTGGTTTAACTGCTTGTCAACACACTGTACTCTAAGCTTGTGAATGAAACAGGTTGACTGGGGAAAAAGGTTAACAGATGATGGAGGTCATCCCCATAGGAATGAGTAGCCAGATAAAGGGAGTTAGGCTGGTTGCCACCAAACGTGAGACGGCAGCCACTGGGGTACATCATCTGACCATGACTGAAGCTTTAATTCTGTGGGCTCGAGCCTAGGCTCTGTACTAAAGAAGATTCTGTGTGTTATAAAGATCTCCTTTTCTAAGGAAATGGGGTGAGTGGTTTTGTCAGGTATGTTATGGGTAAGCACAAGAGCGAAATAGAGAAATTCCACGTTAGTTTCTTAGGCAGGCAGTGTGGAATAGGTATCAGCAAGGGTTCTTAATGGGAACTCTGAGAAATCAGTCATGCTGAAGACTGAGCAGTACATGGTAATACAAGGGTGGTATAAACAATTTTAGCTGCCTGACCCTTTTGGTTAGTTATACTGTTGATAGGTATCTAGAAATGCTTTTTTGTCATGTGTACAGAAAATGCCTGCTTGTAGATCAGGAAGTATTTGTGCATATTCAGTTGTTGCTGAACAACTCTTATTTTGTTTCAATAGGTTTTTCCATATATAAGATGCTACAAATAATATTCAGATGATATTGCATGCCTCCAAGTCATTGGAGTCCCTACTGGTTTAAAAACGGCAAGCTCTGTGTGTAGTCACATCCCTTGGAAGAACTACAGTAATATGCAAATGGCATTTGTCATCACTAATTCCTATGAACGATAGAGAAAATATACAAAAAGCTTAATGAATGGAAGAAGAAAGAAAAGTGGTAACTGACATTTCTAGCTAGGGAATAGGACAATCAACAGCAGGGCTACCAGCAAATCCTCTTATAGGCCCCCAAATGCTAAAAGCTTTAGTTGAGCATAAACAAATGCCACGTTCTAAGAAAAGGAGTCTTAAGGGACAGATCTGTTAACCATCAGTGGGCATGTTTCATCTCGCCGCTCATTTCAAGCAAGTTAAAGGGAGCTTTGTGTACCTGCTTACAGACAGGAGCTGGGACTCTGTGACGCAGGAAACCATTGCCTTCCCGTCAGGCCTAAAAGCAAAGACCATAGTTGCTGCCTACACATATAAAATATAATATAGGCCACTTATAAACATAGAATTCTTCAAATGTCTTCCCTTAGGCTAGCACTTTGCAATTATACACAAAAAGAGCAAGGGAAATATCAACTCCAGGTCAAAACTGAGGGCAGATTTATTTTTTAATTTGATGTAAAAGGTAAACCTATCTTGTTATATTAACCTGCAATACTATGAAGTGTTGTTTAATGCTTAAAAAAATTAAACATATATTTGAAATTATGCCCTAAAAAACTGTGCAACGTGAAGCACAAGACCTGGAAAGCATTTAACTATTCATTTAACTTTCAGCTCTGGAATAGTCCCACTGTAGTCGATGATAGCTCATGTACTTGACGTTCTGCCCGTGCTTTGATCTATCCTTGCCTGAGGCCTCAGCGGCCTTCTTCCATATGAGAAGCCACTGTTTCCCCTTTTGAGCAAATATATTGTTTATGATGTCTGCACAAGCCAAAAGTCAAGTGGTTCAGATCATCCTGAGTTCCCATTGAATTGCAATTGTTTGCAACTGGTGAGCTAGTCACCAAACAGCTTTGGTGGACTAAAGCTGTTAAGTATCTGCTTTGAGATGCTTTAAATTTTGAAGTAGGATTACAGAATAGGGGCAGAAATGTATTAAATGCACCATAGAACCTTTAAGAAAAAATCTATTTTTAAGTCTAAAGATGATATAAGAAGCTAAAGCAATGCTAAGAAACTCTTCTAATGAATTATTCTGAATTATTTGGCAGAACCCTGCAATATGATTAAGCACAAACATAGAGTGCTGTTTGGAAAACAAGTGTGCTTGCTTTATTTGTCTACTGTAGTAATAAATCTGTGGTTAACGTAATGATGGCTCATATATCATAATGTTAAAATAATCGCAGTTTGATAAACAAACGCCTGAATAAAATCTTCTTGGTAAGAAAAAGGTAGGTTTGAAAAATAACACAAGTTATAGAGTCAGGTCAAATCAATTTAATTTGCTGTGGCTGTTTGACAAGGCTAAAAGGGTACAGTCAGTCATACACTGCCTTTAATTATTTTTTTCTTACGCAGTAATTGAGGAAGGTTCTCTCATAGTTATGTATCTGTCATCCAACAGGTGGTTTTCAGCTATCTCACCAGCAAACTGAGGATGTTTACAGGTATTTGCTCTTTTTTTTTCCTTGATAATGTCCCAAGCACAAAAAAAATCAGCCTCACTAATTTTCTATCATATAAAATTTCCTTGCAATACTGAAAAGTAGCGTGTTAATCTTTGCAGTTATTCACATGGCTTCATGCTTTTACTTTCTAGCCTGAAGAAATCATTTAATAGCCTTTACTCTCAGCCTCTGGGATTGCAGGGGTATATCTGTGGATTACCCCTGCAGCGCAGCCAATTACCTAAAATGACAATTGGCCAGGTGAATTTAAATCAAATTGTCAATGATGGGCTGTGCCTCTAGGATCTTTGACCTTGTAGGCCAGAATCGCCTAGTCTCTGGGCCAAATTCCCAGACTGTGACCTGCTCCCGAGCACATGCCGTGTCCCATGCTGCTGCAGCAGGCCCTGCGTTGCTTGCCACTCTCTGCCTGCTCAGCGAGCGGCTGCAGCGCGCCGTCGCGGTTTCCCCCCATGAAAACAACAGGCAGCGCCGCTCTGGCTCAGCCCGGCTGGAACGAACGCGTGGCTTCCTGCTGAGCATCCTTCAGCAATATTACCCTGTGCCTCCGGTTTTGCTTTCATTGCTTTTGTTTGCTTTTTTCCTTTTTTAAAAAAGCACCCCTGCTACAGTAATTTACTTATGATGTGAAGTGTTCACTCTCTTGCTGTCTGTCAGGCTTCTGCAATCAGGTGAAAAGCATTTGCTTTAAGAATAATATCTATATGGAGAAGGACTGATAGAGTACTAACCGTAAACATACACTTTGCTTTGGTAACCTGGAGACCCACCTCAGGGATACGGTTCAATCTGAGTCAATTATTCCCTTGTTCCTGTGCCTCAATTCGTCTTTCCTAAAAACTACTTCTAACAGCTAGAATCACTTTGACTAGTTTCAAAAATACTTTTCTTTTAGCGTACAGAAACGTTTAAGGAGCCAAAAGAGACATCTCCTTTCCCCCTGAGAGCTGACCTTCCTTGGGCAGCAGAGTAGGCAAAAGTCCTCTTGCTCCACTGCACCTGTGACAGGACGCTGTGGAGGGAACCGCCAGCCCTTGTATGGGACAGCTTCTGGGCTGGGAACAGAGGGAGAGGTGCATAAGTGATTTCCCTCTTTGAAAATCAGTAAAATTTTGACTAGTCCCAGAATCACACAAAAAGCCTTCGACCTTCTGTTTTTTAACGCGGCTTACTGTGAACACACAACTTTTCCCCACTCTATGGAGTTAAGCATTTGTTTCTTTTCCTAGCAGAAATATAACTTCAGGCTATAAGCCCAGCAACTCCCACACTCAAGAACAGTGTAGAAAATTAGGTAAAATACGGCTTTAGCAAAGGCTTTTACTACTGGCTCACATCGCACATCGATTTTTATCTTTTTTGGTCTTGTTGTCATTGGTATTCTGGCTTCAACTTTGTTTAGGAGTTCTGTCCGTATCAAAGTTTGAGAAAACAGATCAGACGATAGTAAAATATCTTTCAAAACAAACAGTAGCAATAACTACGTTATCATAGGCATTTTTTTTCCCTTCCTCTGCCTGTGAAAGGATATTTTTTCATTAGCTTCTGACAGAGTTATATTCCTGTCACAATTCTGAGGCACATAATTAGTATGAAGACTATTGCAAGATTTCTTTCTAACGTAGACGTTTAGGAATAATAGAGCTTTAATATAAGTTGTATTGCAGTAGAATAATTATGAGTGAATGTAGCACAATCTGGTGTTTGACACAAACAGCTCCTATCCCCTCAGTGAGCAGAGAATCAGCGAGAGGCTAGACTTAATCAGTTCGGAAGACGACAGTGACTTCTGTCACTTGACTGGACTCGGTTTCTAATTGTAGGTGCAGAACTGGTATAAGAAGGAACTAATATTTGTAGAGTGAACTTAACAGTTAGTTCAAAGAAATATATTCCAAATAGTGAAATGACCCTAAAAAGAAACATTTATTTCGGGAAAGCTCTACTTTAATAAGCTGGTAAAAGCAAGGAATGAGTCAAGGAAAGCACTGTATATGCTGGCAGAAGGTCAGGAAATGTATATGAGAATGTACTGGCTTTGCTCTGCATACTTTCCAGGTACCTGATGCTTTAAGTGATCATTCTTGGAATGTATTATTAAATTATAAATGTATATTTAACAAACAGTGTAAGTATTTTGAGGATGTTAGTTGCAAGTGTAAGGAGATATCCTGGAGAGAATAGCCAAAATTAAAGTACTTGCCCATTGTACAGTAATGTATGTGTGTGGGATCCAAAATATATTATCAAGGTAACACAATATCATGCAGCACATGACTAGCAAAGCCACAGACTTACACTGCTACTGATCTGGCTGAAAATATATTTAGCAGAGCTCTAGAACATTAAATAAAGGAAATTTAGGACCTTATGTAAGTCAATGGACCAATTCAACATTTTCCATTCCAAGAATGTATCAAATAGGAAAATAAAATCACTGTCTAAACAATAATTAATTTTATTGGAGGTTTTTTCTCTTATGGAATATTGCATTTGGAAAAAATTATTTTTATAGCTTCATTTTCATGCCTGCAAACTGACATCTTTCCATGCATAAGATTTTTGTACTGAAATCACCTGGGATTTCAGGGGAAAAAGTTTAAATCTATGGTACAGAGAATGGGCACACTAAAATACCAGTTTCCCTTACTAAAGATAAATTCTAGTCTTGGGTGGATTTTGAAAATGGTAATAAAAGAGTTAGAAACAGAGGAAGGTAAGACCTAAAAAGGTCTTCTGCATCACTAAATCTAGTCTTCTGCATTTAAATGCACACACACATTTCTCAAGTGTTTAGAATTACAAGGTAAGATGTCCTCAGGAACGAATTTGATAAGGCGTCCCAGGGGTCTTGGCAGAGCACTGTGACTTTTACTAAGATTAGCAGAAGAGCATGAGGCTTAAAATTCTAATGAAGTAATTATTGATTTCATATTGCAGAATATAAGGCACATCCCATGAATTTAGAAGAATATAGCCAAGTGGGAGAGAAAATAAAAAAGAATATCTTTTCGTCTTGAACTAAATAGAAAACATACTGGGAAGTGACAAACTTTGAGATGCTGCACCACTAATTTGGCATAAAATGTAATTTTTAAGGATTTTGCTCAAGAATTTAAGAATTTGTCAAGAATTGCCTAAAATAATGTCAGAAGGAGTCCAACTGTCAAAATTCTTACGATAGAAACAAACAAGAAAAGCCAACTTTTTGTTTTTGTACTATGGCATGTCATTACAGTTGCTAGGGGATGTGGTCAGCTTTTGACTTTTGAGAAACACAACAGCTGCTGCTTCTAGCTATTCGATCTCAGTACCTCAGACCCTCTTTTTTTTCCCCCCCTCTTAAGGATTCCCCAGGGTTCAGTCAGCCACAGGACAGCAACAGTGAAAACTCTTGGGGTACAGCCAGAGCGGGGCCAGGGCGCTCTAGTCCCAACTCCGTTCCAATGTGTGTGCATGCACCCCCTCACCACAGTAGAGGAAGGGCAATTTTTGTGACCCTCCAAAACCTCTTTGCTGTGGCCAGCCTCTCCACATCGCATACTACTCTTCAGAGACGTGAGTGGAGGAAAATCTCGGCAGTGGCTCGCGGACACTGCGGCGGTTCAAGGGCGACAGGCTGGCCAGGGCTGATGTGGTGATGCTCCTGTTTGCTCTATTATCCTTCCTTTCTGGGCCACCTAGAAGTGACAATTTTTATTTAGCATCTATTCTTTCTCACTACAGTGAGATGAGGGAACACGAACTACGATCTTAAAATTGTTGGTGAATTTAGGTTTCTAAAGGTAACACTGAAGAATTAAGTTTTAATAGCAATTGACCAATGGGCAATTTATTCCCCCTGCATTATAGCAATTAAGTATCTTAGCAGCCAGAACAATAATTGGTGCCAAAACCTCAGCACTTTTCTATGGTGGTCCTCCAAATTGAGGTCTCCTGGGCCACTGGTAGAGAGGAGATTCCAGTCTAATTACCTGAAAGACTGCTTGGGAGCATGATAAATGGAGGTAATTAGTCATTGTCCCGGCAGGTCTGCCTTGG
Source organism: Struthio camelus (assembly GCF_040807025.1). Lineage (NCBI taxonomy): Eukaryota > Metazoa > Chordata > Aves > Struthioniformes > Struthionidae > Struthio > Struthio camelus. Next base: position 130,576,866 of record NC_090943.1, read on the forward strand.
CTATAAATTACAAGACAATCTGCTGCTCTTGCAGGCAGTGAATCACAAAGAGCATCTCAGCTTCATACGAACGGGACATCTAACATATCATGTCCAAAATAAAACATAATCAGCACAATGCTGAGAAAGAAAGAGAAAGGGATTGATGAAGAGAACCTGTTCATTGCCGTCCTCTTTTCCTTATTTACAAAAGTAGCAACAAACTACTTTCAGCACAAGCAATACAGCTTCAGGCCCCAGATTTCATAGTTACGATTTTCTGCTACAATCCTCCTGCTGACACTAAGTGTCAGCTTTCAATTTTAAACATATGTTGTAGCTGATTGTAAGTAATATTGTAGAAGTGGGTATATCAGTCTTATAAAATATTGTGCTTTTTCTAAATAATGTCTACCTGTACCTTAGATTTTTTTTTCCTCTTCTTTCCTATACAGTGTGTGCAGAAGCAGGTGAAAATAGAAATAGGCCTGACCTATTGGGTCAGATTCAGAACTGGATCCAGACTTTTCCAGAGTTGAGGGGTGTTCAGACTGAGCCCACTGCTAATTGCTATATTATTAAAGAGAGACTTGCAAAGCCACTGCTGATGTAAGACACACATCCCCACAGTAATAAGCTCATACATAAAGGAACATTTCCTGTAGATCAAGTTGCAAGAGAGAATTGTACAGGAATTTCTATATATTTAAATTCCTACCAACTAGGAGGTGAGAGTAAGTAGTAACCACTCCACTGAGCCAACTGTCCCTTTATGGTTATCAAGCCGTAAAGTTCTCACATGAGAAAGGGTGTCAGCATACCTAGAGCCAGCAAATGGTATGAAGGTGTTGAAAAAGGCGAAGATTTACTGCAGACATATGCAACCAGAGCATTAACTTGGCTGGAAGTCACTGATGCTGCTAAAGGAGGATGGATTTGCTTGTCTCATGGGCTGTGGTATTTTACACGTTTTCCAATGTTCTTTTTGCATAGCAGAAAACCATATGTAAATCTCTTTAAAAACACAGTAAACATAATTGCAGCTAAATCCATTCTAGTCTGAAAAGAGGCAGTTACAGGTCATTCTTTTACCCATGATTTTAATTTGGATCAAGATGGTAGGCTCAATGCAAATTCTAAGCTCTGGTGACTCCCTTGCTGTCCCTAGGAGAAAAGCTTTAAAAGGAGGATAAGTGCTTGGACAGGGAAGGAAAAGGGGCCAGCAGCTCTTCTCTAGCACTGTAATGTCTTGCCGTAGATCCAAATGAACCACGTGCTATAAAGTGATGGTAAATTCTCCACGCCTACCTCCAACGGATGGAACAGCAAATACAACCAGATGGCACTATGAGTCAACGGTGCCAGGAATCTCAGTGTGTCCTCCCTGAGCAGGCTTAAGCGTTGTTATGCAAACGGTTAAAGAGAGGCTGAGAGAGTCCAGAGCTGAGATTTGTAAATTATATACACAGGTACAGCAAAGAAGCAGGGCCGAACCTTGCTCTCTCTTAGTAATAATGCAAATCCTTATGAACTCCTAGGTAATCAGCAAAGCTTGTTCCAGATTTGTGCGGGCTTGCCCCACTATCTATGTTAATGTACTTAAGTAAATATTACTCTAATTTGATTAACATACTGTTCAGGAAAGCTAGCCACAAAGTTTTAGAACTCCAGATATTAGGCATAGAATTAGGCTAAATTGCCATCTCATTTTGTGGAAAAGTCTAGATACAGTCCTGAGCCTGAACTCTGAAACTTCAAAGATTTTAACCATTATCTTTGCTCCATAAAACATGATGTTTTACTGAAATGAAAAATATTTCCTAGGGAATATTGAATCTTATTATGCGTTAAAGATATTTTTGTTGAGAAAATTGGAGACAGAATGTTTTGCTTTGAACTGTGAAATGCAGCATTTTGTATTGATATTATCCCGTGTCAGTTTTCAGAAATGAGATGTTCCATTTCAAATATCTGATTTGAGATGTGATATTTGTATTTATGAAAAATATTGGTCTTCTGTCAAAACCATCAGGAGCCTAAATTTCCCAGCATTTCTCATGCCACTAAGTACTTCAGACATTGTTATTTTTGGTCCTGTAACAAATAATGAGATATTACTTTCCAAGCCTATTTTAATAACAAAACCCTGTCTCTACCATGAATCAGAAATATGGCAACTCACATGCAGATAAAAATACTAAGAAAGCTATAAGAAAAAATAAGCATTTATTCCTGGATGTCAGAGATGTATTTTCTACTTCTGAAAAAGTGTGTGCTTTACAGAATCAAGATCATCTGAAGCCTCATTACGTGATCGTGACGTACTCAGGCTCAAACAACTATTAGTAGCAAATTCAATGCATTGCCAGAGCGGTCAGCTGTAATGCACAGGTCCTATTTTAGACAGATACATTATTAAATCTCCTCGTTTCTCTCTTTTGCTTCTCCTTCCATCTACAGATGGAAAAGGTTTTGTATTTATGTTATTATTTTGGCTAATACATTTCAACAACGTGGCAAGTGGGGCCTCTAGGCACTGCTGTACTAATACGCAATGATGTTTATAATACGTTTGTAAACTGAATGCAAAGGTAACTGCCTGGAACTTTACTTCAGTGGTCTCACTGCAGAGAAGACTGCTTGCATACTATAGGAAAAGCAGGATATTGCAGCACAGTTTATGTAATTTATTTTGATAAATATCTTTACAAAATACTGAGCCTCCATCAGTATAGCTCTAGATTTCCTCTTACAAGAGATGATATGGAGTATGTTTGATTTGAAAGAAGGCGCAATGTCTATTACTCTTTCCTCTCAATATTGTTAGGCAATAATAACATCCCTGACACATTTTGCATTTCACTAATGCCGCCTATTTTATTAAGCCCCTTATGTAAAACCAATTTAGTGATACTGAGGGAAAAAAATGCCCCTGCCAATTTATATATTGGCAAATCAAAACCGTTTTCAAAAAATGGCTGGTAGAGTTTTGCATTTGGTTTACATGGTTGAGTACGTTTGGGTTTTTTTCTCAGTTGTTTTTAGTGAGTAAATTTGTTTAGACTTAAAATAATTGTAAATAGTTTTTGGCTGCTTTTTAAAAGGAAAACTCAAATATTTATAAAAGTGGATTGCCATATAACAAGCATAGCAATTTTGTTTCTGTAATCTGTAACACACAAAATAAATGTTGTCTGGTTTTTTTTCCTAATCTCTCCCATCTCCTTAGACTGTTCTGCAGAAGTCATAGCTGAAGATAAGCAATAGAGCTGCAAAAGCTGGGAGCAACTCTAATCCCCTGTTCTAGCCTCCAGAACCACTTGGACACAGCCACTCAGATGCTATTGCAAGATATTCCTTAGACTACTAACTTGCACAGGGAGTTTCAAATAGCTGCAAAGACAAAATTGTCTTGGTCCTGTTTTCCCGTCTTGCAATAATTGTAGCCTCATAACACTGAATCTAATTTATTTACCACAGTAAAATTGACGCACACAAAACCTGTCAGACACAACTTTTGAAATCCTTACTCAGATTTAATTATGCAAAAGCCCTGCCTTCAAATATAAAAAATATCTCATATTCCCAATTTACCTGCAATACTTCACATAGAACACAATTATGTTCTGCAGTGGAAGTGAATTTTAGTTTTATACCAAAAATAAAAAAAAAAAAGTGAAAAGTGATCTGTTGAAATGAAGAGCACTTCAAATGATTTGAGTTCTAAGCTAACAAAAATATTCTTAATATTAAATTTTAGGTAAGAAGTAAAATTCTGTTAAATTTCTAAACAGTTTAACTAAGAGCATATGCCCAAGAATTCTTGTGGTCATGCACCATATTTCTGATGCTTCTCTCGTACATCAGGTTTCCCATTAATTTCACTTGATTTAGCATTTTCCTGATAGGACCCTTTGTGGTACTTAACAGTTTCACTGGGTTCACTTCCTACTGTTAAAGCTATGTCACATTCATTCATAACAAATATAATTAAAAAATGAAGTCTCAGTTTTTACCAATGTTTATCCATCCAGGCAGGAATAATATATCTATAAAATGATCTGATGGAAATTAATTGGATTGCTCATATGAATAAAAATGTGGCCTGCTGATTTGTGCTGATTTGGCCTTCCGATGCGCAGAAGATGGTCCCAACATTTCATCACTCTTGTAATTTAATAAAAAATTTTATATACTTGTTAAGAGGAAAGGCTGAAGACAAGGGATTCCTCTGCCAGCCTGGTGAAAGCTTACAGCAAGTGCATGGATTTAGGCTGAAAAAACACACAGGCACGTGTGCCATGCTTCAGCTCATCTGGCATGTGCAAGGAACCGTAATTACAAACACAGGAATGTCAGACATGTACTTGTTCACATAGCACCTTTATATCTCTGCCAGAACAGGCAGTAAATATATCATTGTAGCATTACAGTATAGATAATATGAAAATAATTATCATGGGTAATTTTAGGTGCTTCTCTAGGACAGCCATTTCTTCTGGCCTGTATGAACTCATTTTCCCCAAATTCAAACCAATTTCAACTTGATAGGTTTGAGAATTAAGCTTAAGGACGAATATTACTCCATTTTCTATTTGGTGAGATTTAACTAAAAGAATGAAGGGAATAGTAAAGATAGTAGGCTTAAAGTCAGCTTCAGTTGACCAAAAACTCTGCTTTTGGTGGAATTAAGCTATGCCAGAGAAAAAAATGAGCTAGAGAATCACTGCATTATTGTGTAATTATTATAGCACTAGACCATACCAATTTGCATGAGCTTACCTGCATTTTTTTGAAGATTAGAAGAACGTTATTCTACCACAAAGGCATCACGCAGGCTGGTGCTTAGCTAGAAATCTGTCTTCTTCACTTGAAATGAGTCACCAGGAGTAATGAATAGCATGAGATACTGATGTAAATCCAGGGGCAGGGAGGATGGAAGGTTCAACAAATTTCCCAGGTTTTTGAAGCTATACAGAAATATATGAAATTTCTCAAACATAGAACTCCAAGAGAATTGTCTTAATATTTACCTTTCATACACACATAAAGTAATGTCAAGAATATTCACCAATGCAACTCTAAATGAGAAAGTTACTGATTGATTGTAGCTATTCCTCAAAATACATGGGCATAATCGTATACAGAATTATATTTTATCCCCACTGCACTTACCAGCTATTCAAAAAAGACTCTCAAAAAAAAAGGTGGGGGGGAGCAGGAGAGAGAGGTCTTTCTCTTTTGGGAAGATTATAAAGTACCATTTTACAATTTACAATATCCTTAATACAGATACTGTTTTCTGCAGTAAGTAAGTGAGATATTCAGGGAATGAGTGAAAAATATGCAGATGTCTGTGATTTGTACAAGTTTTGGGGGTTGTAAACCATCTTCAATATGAAACCCTTTAGGACTATTCACTGCTGCAGGCAAACTCTGCTGTCAGTAGCCTGGTTCACCTTTCAGCACATGACTACAAAAACCTAAGAATTTTATGCAAAAGCTTATACTCTTATTTGCCTTGCGCTGAAATGTAGCATAGCAAACACCGCAGAATTCATGGCTCTGAAATCAGTGCAGTGAATTGTTTCACAGATTTATTAAACTAAGCTTTAAGGTTCATTGCATTTGTCAGTTTGGGGGCTATTTCTCCGCTCCTCTACATAGTTATTTAACAGAGAGAATGTTTCAATGACATTAGATGATAATATATACTCAGATATTTAAATATATAGTCCTCTGAGCTTTCTCTTTGCCAAACAGGTGTGCAAAGATCAGTCCAGCAGTACCGCAAGGCTTTGCATGAAGGCCGCAGCGCAGTAAGAGACGGCCGTACCGCAGGGGGCTGCAGCGGGTAGCTGCAGCGGGGAGGTGCTGGCAGCAGCTGCGTGGGACTGGGTGGTAGCGAGCTGGGTCCCCTCGCAGGGATACCTCAGCCCAGCAACCCCGGTGCTTAGCTGGTGGTTCTGCAGAGCTGCAGTCTGGCCTGACATCTATTTCCTTTCCAATATTGTTATTTAACTTTCTCATTCAGAACGTATTGCTACCAAGATGGAAAAATATCTACTGTCAGCCAGATTTGCAAACGTTTCAGCATCTGCTGTTACAGCCAGATTTTTCTGACGCTCATATTCAGATACCAAGTTTCCATAAGAGCTCAAAATATCCTACAGCCCCAACATGCGGTGTTTACAGCCAAGCTGCTACGGGAGCTCAGCGTGCAGCACATCTTCCTCCATCGGGGTCCTAAATGGAAACTTATCTCTTTTTAAAGTTCTCCTGCTGTGGATAGCAGGAAGGGAGAAGGAAGAAGGCATTTTGCCATGAAGAAATACATGTGTACGGGTTATGAAATGCTGTGCACAGAAGGACGCTGTTTTAAATAAGCGTTACACTTGCTGCACCTTTACCATGAAGTAGTTTGTGCACATGTGCAGTAGGTCTAATATGACACAGACGTATTGAATGTACTGTGCACATGCTGTAAAGCTCATCTCTATGCATGCTGTGGAAATATCTGGTATTAGGGGAGCAGAACTCAGATTAACAAGCTGCTCGGATAAGGTAAGAAGTCTGGAAGAAAAACAAGGGCGTGCTTGGGACTACCTAGGCCTCCTTATGTGTCAAACTTTTCTGAAGTTTTTACTAGTAAGTAGGATGCAAGTGGCTGAAACTACCCACTGAAAGTCTGAATGCTGGAGAGTGCTATGCCTGCTCTTAACCATAATCGTGTAACACCAGGGCAGGCTTTCTAACAAAGGAGATTGTTAGAAGCAGAGTAGATGGCGTGGAGCCTTGTTGATTTTCCTCTCCATACGCACATATCTGACGGGAGATTTGGGACCTTTTATTGCATGTTCACATAGCAATATTCTGCTGGGGAAAATCATGGCAAGTGCTAGCAAATACACATATATTTTATAAGGAGAGTAACACACCCATTTTTGAAACTGTACTGTTCTGTCTGCTGCACAGCCTGTGAGAGAAAACTGAAAGTGTCCTGACTTTCGGAAGATTTACTGTACCCTCAACCTCTATCTTTTGAACTAGGAATCATTTGCAGTCTCCTCCAAGGTATTTTTATTCAAGAGAGAAAGACAACCCAGGAGAGTGTACACAGAAATCATCTCTTTTACAAGTTATGCTTGCTTCACGGAATCTGTTTATTTTCCTTTGCAAATTCATATGCAGTGCTAAGCTAATATGCAATCCATGAAATTCAATATTCCGCGTGTTCCCCTATGGTTCTGTTTTTGCAACAACATAGCATGGCTTTTCTACAAGCAGTTTTCCTGCCTGTTAAGTAAATGATTTCTAAAAGAAGAACTATTTGGATTCCTAAATTGTAAATACTATGTGGCTTTTTGGGTCTGGTACCCAAAGGGTCAGTGGGTTCCTAATGCCCACATGACTAATTTGGTTTAAGAAAGAGATATAGCGTGTGACCTTCTTTCTCTGAGCCTAAAAAGGCCAAGCTGGAAAGGCCAAGTAAATCTGAGTACATTTATTTTGGGTTTGATTCTTCAGACTAATAAAGCAAGTTCAGAGGTGAAGGTCACGAAACAACTTGACACTGAGACTTAGTTTGTCCTTTTGGCTGGTGAGCTTTCGGTGGAAATATAATTCTGCTCACACAGATCAGATGAATACTTAAGAATTCAGGACAAAATATAATTGCGAACTCATTAAAAGTTTATCCACAATCAAATATGATTTGCTCTTGAATTAGTGAATCTAAGGGGAAAAAAACAATGCACACACCGAAATATAAGATTAAATTTTATTTCATGATAGAGTCATTTGCTTTTCAGTGGGAAATTTAACAAAGGAGGTGGAGTTATTTAAAACAAAATCATCTACAAGTCATCTTGCTCCAAGGTACTCATTCTGTGCCTGGTGCATCCCTGTCAAAGGTTGTTTTCCCGTTAATTAAGTAGCTGTAGGAGAAAAGTCTTATTTTTAAAATGAAGTTTATGCAACTTTTATGCATCTAACATTCAACAGTGTCCTACATGTGACCTATTCACAGGGAACTTAAGACTTAAGTGACCACGGAAGTATATAGTAGAATGCAACTGAGAAATCTAGGACATATTTTTGGGCTGTTATAAAAATGTTAAATAGCTACTGAAGATCTTACTGTGCTCACATGGGGAAGGTCTCTATGAGGATGCCTGTTCAATGACCTGGTCTCTGAACTGAAAATGTAATTTTTTTATACCTCAAAATAAAAGAAATTTAGAAATTTAGAGAAATATGCTTATTCTTTTGTTTAAAAGTATATTTCCTATAATGTAGACTTTTTTTTTAAGCTGCTCCTTTTTGCATGGGACAATGTGGATATTAGAAAAGCTTCAGTCAGCTTGCAACAGCATAATAAGGGGTGATTCCGGCCTTGCAAAGCCTCATCCGTTGAGTTATTCAAAATCAGAAGCTGAGCTATTTTGGGATGATACCCCACATCTCCCCTTCCTACCTCCCATGTTCCAAAAAGATTGCAAAAGATGCTGACTTTGGTCAGAATCAGCTAGTACCTCTAAGACAAAGCATGCGATTTGGGTGCCTCTGGAATCACCTGTTCATTTTATCTCATTAGACAGCAGCTCTCCCCAGATGTAGCAACAAGTCTTGAAAAAGGCCTGCAACACAGAGCACTCCCCAGGTCCATCTCTGTAGGACTACCTGGTCTGTGGTAAGCAACGAAGCAAAGGGCTATTACAAATCCTGTTTGCTCCTGTGCACATGGTGTTGGCACCCTCTCCCCCCAAAAATTCCGTTACTATGTCTGCCCAGCAACACCGTCACTGCTACAGCTTGCATGGAGGCTGCTGGGTATATGCTGGGTATCAAGTTAGATTCCTTAACTTTGTCAGAATGTCTCTGTTGCCCATTTATTTTACCTTAGAGTACTAAAGCTGGGCAGCCAGTTGGGGACACAAAGACATTAGTAACCACATCTGGACAAAGGGTGAGCAAATTCTGCCAAAATATTTACAAAGGAACATGTCCCTATTTTTAATAAAAAAAATAATCTTTTGAAATGTTTTGAAGATTCGTCCTACTGGGAACAATTTCTTTGCCCTGCCTAGAGAAGGATATTGCCTCCGGAAATTGTACCTCTTTCGAATCATTCGAGACGAAAATGTTGCTTTCATCCAGAGGTCTTAGACATTAGAGAGCAGTTCTTCTGTTCCATGACGGATTGCTGAAACCGTCCTCTAAATGGGCCAGGCTGCGCAAGTCAGGATATGCCTGCACCTGCTTGCACTGTCTGCTCCCGTGGGCACACACTAGTCCGCAGAAGAGCTCAGAGATGATCAGAAAGATAACACGAGAAGCTGTGCTTTGAATTTACCCAAGGCAGGGGTAAATTCACGTCAGGAGGTTTCAGGTGCTTGTGAATGTCCTGAAGCACTTAAAAGGACACACCAGCTCGAAGAGCGTTAGAGTAATATTAAAACAACAAGAAAATACTTAACATCTACAGTAATAACTCCTTCCCAGAAATGGTAAGGTGAATTCTTCTCTTTGAACATTGACATGCGCATGAGTGTGGCCACTGACCGCCCTTCTCCCTTGGAAGGTGAGACAACTCACCTTCCCGCTGCAGTGAAGGTTCAGGCTAAGCAGTGGGGGTACAAAACAAACACAAAGGCGGAAGCAGTATTCTTTATCCTTATGCAAGGATAAGGATTTGCCACACTGGCAAATGTGGAAGTCATTGCAAACTCCAGGCTACAGGACGGACCCGGGGACAGAGTATAAAGGGCTCTGCTCTGACCCAGTTCCAATGGGGAATAAACTACCAGGTCTGTTTGTTTGCCTTTGGAAAAAAAGCCAAGGATTTATCCAACAGGAAATTAATTATTCTCATAAAATATGAGGCTTCAAGTAATATAATTAGCTCAATTCAGATGCACTATTGAGATGACAGTAGCACTTATTATTAATGAATACACCGCTAGTGAATCATTAATAATAGGAGTATCTAGCTACCAGGCTTATGAATGCTTTATTGTGGAAAGGTGGAAAGTTCATTTAAGTTGTAGGATTTTGTGGGCATGTTATTTGTTTCACTTTTGACTTTTTTGATTTGATTTTCTGAATTACGTTTGTGAACAAAAGGAAAGAATATGAGTTGACTTTTGAAAGAAATAGGGTGTCAAGAGTATTGGGAATGTCTTGAATGCCTTCACTATATTTTGTTTATATCATACTTCCGAATTGTCAGTGATGAGCAGACCTGAAAGAGGCTACACTAGACTTGCTGGAAGAAGTGCAGTTAAATATTCAAAGGCAAAGAGAACATTTTTATAGGCGATTTACAAAGATATAAAAACAGCTGCAAAAGTGCTGAAATGTGAAGAAAAATGACTGTAGGAATCTGAGTCCCTGCATGGGCCATACCCTGATCCTCACTAAGGCCCTGATCCTAAAAGTTGGATCTATTCCGACAGCTGCATTTGTAGGAACACAGACTTTGCCTGTGAGCAGGGACACTCCACAGGTGTATTGCATATCTAAGGGTTGAAGGACGGCCTCAGATTTTGGCCAAGCCTTGTGCAAGTTTGTTAAGCTTCAGCTGTAACTTGTGAGGCTGCAGTGTTTAAAATAATCCTTGGTGCGGCAGGCTGGTGGCTTCACAGCAGCTCTATTTTTCAAGTCAGAGTTCAGGGAGGAAATGGCATCGCTTTACAGAGATCTTGACTTCCCTTTCTCCCTTCTTCACTCCCTCTTTTCCCTCCATTGCAATTGTTTTCCCATTCCGTGCCTCCTAATATTTAACAAAAATATAGAGCCATGAAATCCCAAGTCTACCTTAGGAGTTTTTTATTATTTATGTCAGTAAATCACTCCTGACTATTTCCTCCTTTCCATTGTTTGCGCTGCCACCCCTTTTCATAACTACTTTAGTTAGGACCAGCAGAAAGGAACTGCTGTTTTCTGCCATGCAAAATCAGCACAGTTTGTAAAGAGGTATGCAAGCTACAGTGGGTAGAAGATGGCACCTGTTACTGCACATTAAAATAATAAGAGAAAACTCTAAAAGCCAAACAAGGAATATGCAAAAGCTCCCACTATGTTTCATCTTCAGCTCTCTGAAATGTCCTTGAGGCTGACTCTGGAGCAACTCCTGTGTCCCTGGAGAGGAGGGAGAAAGCTGAGGACCATGTGGTGGGTTCGCACACAGTTGCAAGTACCCTTCCCTGTCTATGCTGTTCTCATTTATCATACCTAGAGTTGAACTTTCGCTGGTGAGATTCTCCTAGAGCTCTGAGTGGGACTTTATGCTCACTTGTATAAGCTGCAAGCCACTGAGGGAAACCTCCTGGACCCAATGAAAGCCAAGGGAATTTTGCCATTGTCCGCAGTGGGGCCAGGAGGTTTCTGCGGGTGTCCTCTGCTCTCAAGTTCTGCTTCTCAAAGTGCCAGAAACAAAGGAATCTGGTGCTTAGAGTAAGTGAGTCAAAACGCAGGCACGATCCAAGACAGGTTAAAAAAGAAAAACCGTTCAGCAGGGAGTCTGTGGAAAACTCTGAAGGAAGCCTTGACACAAAACAAATCCAATACCCTTCCCTACCAGAATCTCACATTACAGTTGTACTGACTGACATATTCTAGCTGCTGAAGACTAATGTTCCTGTAAAAAGCTTGTGAGTTCGTTTGACTGTTCAAATATTCATGAAAATAATTTTTAAAAAATATTTCTATGCAGATTTGACTTCAAATACAGTATAATTATTACCATTTTTTATCTTAGAATTCTATCACTGTACTAGAAGTGAATAAATTATTGTCTCCTTGTAATTGAAAAAAATGGGAAAATATGGTAAACTAGGGAATAAAAAGACATGTTGTTCTAGAGAAATATTTTTCAACATAATTTTATTATGTCTGTTTCGCTGTCAACTTAGAGACTTTTGAGACATCATAATAAAAATATCTTATTTGGTTTATACATTCTACTTGAGACCATGAATCTTGAGATAATGCTGCAAGGTCAAGCAAGTTTAGGAAGCCAGTGGTCTCAAATGAATGTCAGTTAGCTAAGAGGTGCTCAAGGAGGGTCTATTAATAATGAAAGCTCCAGGTAAATGTATAATGCAAGCCCTTCAGATCACAACACAGAGTTCATATTCTCTTGAGAGTCGTCTGATAAAGAAATGTTTTGTTATAACGAGAAGAATATAATACACAGTAACAACAAATCTGTATCATGCATTCTACATGCGTGATTTACGTGTGAGTGTAGAGATCTCTACCTTCATAATAGCAAGAGGAATGTACGGCAGCAGAGAAAAGAAAGATTACTTTCTATCCTGCATACTTTAATATTTATAAATAATAAAATATGTATAAAGTCCAAATAGACACTATTGTATGTTTGGTGATAATCTAAATATAGAAATTAAAGTTTCATTAGGGCCCAACCCTTCATCTGAATCAGGAGCGAAACTGGCTTCCAGGAGCCTAGGCATAATGGTAAGTGCTGAATCACTAGCATTTAATATGTTCAATCAATTTATAAATGTTAAATAAATAGTCTTTATGATTTTACCAGGTAGAAAAGTAGAAAAAATTATTTCCCTGTCTTATGAATGAAGCGTACCAGAGTCACATAACAAATTAATGGAGTAGTAGCATTCAAATACTGGATTTACTGGTTTCTTGAGCCAACACTCATACTACTATTGGAATATTATTATTTATTTAGGACGAGTATCAAGAGATTTACATGGGCAGAAGTTATGCTCAAGATTTTTGCTTAAGGACATGGAACTCTCTGCTCTCCTCCAGGGATGTAGAGGTGATCTCATGGTGAGGGGCCGCCGATGTGGAGCGTAGCTGGCACCCAAAGGCTTGCCAGTGCTGCTCAGGCAGCAGGGCTCAGGTGTAATGAATGCCAGCAGAAGCAGGTTTTGGCTGCCGTAGTTTGGGTGGATTTACTGAGGGATTTACATAGTGTGGATTAATGGGGGTGGGACGCTAGCAGACACGTCAACTCACACATTTTATGCATCCAGCTCACACATCTGGCACTTATTTCCACCAGCTGCAGCTGGTGTGTGGGCTCAGGAGCAGGGGATGGCCGTGGTGCTCTGCTCCAGCCCAGGACAGTGCTCCTCTTTTTGGCCACGGCCCAACGCCTGAGCTGGCATGGGGCAGCGTGCCTGTTTCATGTGGCCCAGTGTGGCGGGGCCAGTAGCAGCTGCATGGTGTAAGAAAACCATGGCAGTGCTGCTGCACAAGACAAGCGTCCCTCCTCCTCCTCCCTTCGCCTCCCCCAGCTCGTTTTGGGCTGCGCTCATGGCTGGGTTACACCACCTTTGCGATCACAAACTGAGCCCACAGGAAAGATTTTTCTGAGGCCCCACTAGCAGCGTGGTTGGTTTTATAGTGTCAAGCAGAGGTGTAAATATGACTTTTGAGAATAGCTGCGGAGCTGAGGCTTTTGTGTCCCAAAGTAAGTACGCATTTCTGGTTCTCTTTCCTGAATTTAAAGAAGGCAGAGAGGCGCTCCGACCACAGGAGATCGATGTTCAAACATGTTGGACCCATCCATTTGGGCATTCTTCCTAAAGACTGTGCTGTTTGTCCATATTTATAATTTCCTTCCCCAAAGATAGCAATAATAATAAAGAAATCTTATTTTAAGTATTAGGCAACAATATTGTTACAGTTGCATCCATCTCCCTATTACATGTTGTATTTGGTATAATTGGTATCACCTGTTAAATTAGGAGAACACTTACTGTTTTACACCAGCAGCAGTATCCTGCTGCTTACTTTCACACCAGCATTGTGTTTTGTTGCTTTATTTTTCCTTGCTTGCAGGCTGTAACGTTGACAGAAATACACATAGTCCTTTAGCTTATCTTCCAGCTTATTTGATTGCCCGCCTGAACTTACTTCCTTTTACTCTTTTAATAACAATCCACAAGCAAAAAGAGTGCACATTACTAGGGATGCAGTTCATCAAATGAGGCATCCTGAGTCAATGTGAATTACTTCAGTCTCATTTGAATTCTTACCCTGAGCTTCATACCCCACACACAACTTTGCTGGGCAACTGTCAAAATTTTTCGTTAGTTTAGTTCCACCAGTCTCCTAACTTATCAGCTTAGTTTTCTTAAGACAGAGAGAGTCACAGATATATATTTTAAGATGATTAACTATCCTTATAGCTTTTAGTCCTGCACAGGAAAGGATGCTGGGAGGTTGTATTTGCCAAAGTATATGAAAGGTCGCTTTCTCAAGTCCCATGTGATTATCTGCTGATTGCTCTACAAAATAGAGGGGCTCCTATCCCGGTTTTGGGAAACTGTAAGAGTCTTTCTCTCGGGATCTAGCTTATGATACCTTTAAGCCATAGGGATCAGAACAAAGTAAAGAACAAATGTTTTTAGCCCGGATTAAATGTTTGGGGAATGTCCAGAGTGGAGAGAGATCCAGGAAAAACTGCTTAGGAAGACAGGACTTTCCCTCTTCTGGCTTGTAGAACGGCTCAGGCATTTGTTTGCTGTGCAGCTTTGTGCAACATCATATGAGGACTTTTGCACTGTCTTTTAGTTAATAAAGCTGGTCCTAAAATGAACTTACGAGCTGGGGCCTTCATCTAAGTATGTCAGTTGGGGAATGGGTTTGCCAGCTTACATCTGCTTTCACAGAAACCATGATTTCTATAAAAGCAAAAACATAGTACAGCCATAATCCTCTTCAAGGGTCAAGGGTCTGTGTAAGTGCACAAAATCTAATATAGACGGACTACATGGACAAGAGATCTATGTAAACATGCAGAATGATGAGGTTTGCACAGAGCACTGTAATAATACATTTACCCTTTTCAGAGTAGGGACTCAGAGCCTAACAAATCCTGAGCACCACGAGGGTTGCTGTCAAAGTACTGATACTATTGATAAACAGCTGATTTGGTTTCAGCATTTCTTCCTGCTCTGTTTCAAGGAAGCTGGTTAAATTGTCAAGCTATAGCATGACTTATTCCTTCATGACATCATTTCAAAAGTCTTAAGGCTGTTACCTACCAAACCCTTGTGTACACTTCGCATCTGATATTGTCCTCAGAAAAGATAAAAATTAAAGATTTAGTCCTTCGCCAGTAGGACTATGGGAAGGCAGTTCTTTATTTCAAATGTAGCATGTTTTTTGGAAGCATTTAATGTTCCTATTTGCCCCCAATTAGACGTTTTAAAGGCTATGCTTCCATTACGACTGCCTCAGGGCACCACAGGAGCACTTCCCCCATCGAAGTGCTTCGGCCTGCATATTGCAAATCAGTTTCAGGATAAGACCTACAGTGGCCTTAGCCTTCATTTCATGCCCTATTCTTCACGAGTGCTGTGCCTAGATGGGCCCTTCATCAATTTCCAGCATATACTCTACCCTGAGATCATTACTGGGGCCAGGGCCAAGGAACCTGCTGTAGAGGGGTGGCCTCTTCCTCATAGTCGGATGAGCCTCTCAGAACATCCTAAAACACAAGATTATAAAGGCAACCGACTTTTCCCCCTCAAGGTACAGATTGAGCACTCATTGAAGCAAACCAGCAGGATGTTTACAAAGAAAATTGCACTGTGGGGATGCTCTTTCACATACCACTGTGGACGGGTCATTTAAACAGTATAAGGAAATTCTTCATCACTTTTAATGGGCAAAAGCAGGCAAAAGCCTGCATTTTCCCCAACACCCACCTTGACCCCTAGCTCAGAGGGGGAGATTGGGTCTAGGAACTAAAACTCTGCATTTACAAATGGCACTATAAAGCCCACATAGGCACTGGTATTAGACAGCTTTTCATTGTCCATATTACTAAGACGCTTCTAGCTAGTCTAAAAAAATTAAGTCATAAACAATTAAAAAGTTAACATCAAGGTAAAGAAGATTCCAAATGTAAAAATTTCCCTGGTTGCCTACTGAAAATCCCTTGCTGCTACTACCTTTGGCTATATTGCAGCGATTGCTTGTGGTGTGGATTTTGAATATCTGCAATCTAAAAAACAGTGCTCATAGGAGAAGATTTTAATAGTAAAAAATGTCATATAGAACATGTATTATGAGAAATGTGGCATTACCAACATTCCTGTTCCAGCTATGTCTGCACATATGTACCTCTACTGAAGTCTAAGAAATGTTAAAAGTACAAAGTAATTGAATATGTATTGCAACTTTGCCACTAAATCATTAGAACTCCACTGTTCACTCTTAAATTATTCTCTTCCTGGGGATAAGGAGAAAGAAAGGCAAATAATTAACTCTGTGGACCAAATGCTTTCAAATTAGAGTTTCAAAGGTAAGAGCATTATTGTTGAGACTTAAGGGAAGTGAGATCTATGCTGCAGCAGAATGGGGCAATGACTCAGTAGTCTCTAATTTGTATTCCTCTATTACTAGCTCACTCTGTTAGCCTGAGTACATTGCCTCAGGCCTTTAGTGACTGGCCATGCTTGGAATCTGGTCTTCATTTGCTCCTGCTGAATTCTTAAACAAAAAAAACCCAAAACAAAAATGCCCAAAAACAAAAACAAAAAAGGAAAATGAGAGCTATATCTGTATGGAAAACAGCCAGAGTCTCAAACCTGTTTTGAGTCTTGTCTCACCTTTCTCTGCATTCAGATTTGGGTCAGCTTTCTTAGGCATTAGAGGCCTCAGCCATGGTCTCTTCACTGTCTCCATCTTGTTTGCTTACCAGGGTGATGAAATAGGTCTTTGTTTCAGAAAACAATCTTTTGAAAGCACTTTATGTCTCATTTCTGTCCAGGAACTTTGCTTCAGAAAGAAAGAGGTGGATTCCTCCCACCTTCAACTTTGCTCACCGATTTTCTCTATTGACAGCAATACCAGTTGATGCAAATCCAAACAAAGCAAATCCATCACAGCGATCTGGAAAAGTCACTCCACATGGATGGCCCCTTTTTTGCTCCCTTACAGTAACCAATCTTGGACCTTTCCAGTGCCCTAGGAGACGACAGTAGCCTTGCTCTGGAGTGGGGTCTATGTTGGGAGTAACCTGATTCTTGCCATCACAGGGGTCTCCTCAAACAGTATCTGATTCTGAATTCAAGCTGGCCCATTTTAATCTCATACCGGCACTGAAATTATTGAATATCCATGGAATTATTTGAAAAGTTCCTTGTTACATAGTCATAAGGGAGAGAAAGATCAGATTGGAATGTAAAAAATTTAAAATGTGCTGTTGCATTTTGCTGTTCTTTGCTTCTGTGACCTACTCAAGGGATAGAATAAAAGACTTCTATGGGATGGAATATAGAAGTTTAAGCTTTACTAGTATGAAGCATTAATTTCTAGCCAAGATTTGTAGATCACTTACGGAAGATTGTAGCTATCAAAAATGTTTAAATTTTGCGGTTAAAACTATTTTAAAGGTGACTGTCTAAATTTAAGCACCTAACGCTTCAGTGGCAGATGTAGATGTTCAAAATCATTGAAGAATTACTTTCATGTAGATGCCAAAATACAGATTTAGGAGCCAACATTCATATGCTCAAGTATGAAAGATTTAGTGTATGTGTTTGGGACTTTAATACCTAAGTAAGCTTTATTTAGAAGAGCGAAAAAATTAAAAAACTTGAGCAGAATCTGATTTATTTAGAATTTTATTGCACCTACTGTTATTAACAGATGTATGATAATTGGAAGAGGAAACCAAAATGGAAATTGAGAAAATGACTGGAGTGTGAGAAATTAAGTATGAAGAAGAGAGTAAATGGTTGAAGACAAAGGAAACAGGATTAAACGGGATAGGGTCTGGGAGGGAAATCTTTTCTGGCCGGACCTATGGAAACTGAAGGCACAGTGATTATGGTTCTGTTTGTAGTTTCTCTCTGATCCATTGCCAACATCAGATAATTTAGCTATGGTAAGCGTTTAGGAACGATTTGCCTTTCTCTTCTGTGGAAGGAAAAATCACTTTGCAATACATTTTGTAGTGTTACAGAGCAGTTCACTGGGTTCAGGCTGGAGTTGAAGCTCACACCTGATAATAGCAGAAATTAATTCTAGGGATCTGGCCACAATTTCAACAAATGAAAGGAACTAGCGGAAAAATACATGTCTTCAGGAAGGCTGATGTTCAGTATACATTCATTTAGGTATGAAGATAACATTTACATAATCAGAGACTTCAGGATTTAGAGAAATCTCTGGGACGTTTGTGAGAGCGCACATGTAGTTTGTTGGGCATACCAGGAAGGTTTGAACAACAGGAAGGAGCTATAGTGAGTGAATAAGGAACTAAAGAGCTGTCTTATGCAAAATGAAGGGAAAGGTAGGAATATTTTAATAGCCTCTTTGGAAAGAGAGAGTGAACCACTGCAAACTGAAGAGAAAAGCATGGATTGTTTAAGTAGGTGTTTGTTAGGTTAGTTTTGTTAGCAGTCACCATCACCCACTACAAGTGGAAATTCTGACTCTGAGGGTGGGAAAAGCACCATCCTTCAGGGTATGGATGAGATCCCATTGTCTGCAGTCTTGGGCTCCCACATGGGATAATTTCATTTCAGATGGCTTATGGTAACTCAGTGATGGGGTGCAAGTGAAAAGAAGAGCCTCACAACCTCAATAACAAATAATCACAGGGCCGGAAAAGGTCTCATGAGTCACGTGGAGTTTTGGATAGACATCTTTGAGAACGTCGGATGGAACATATTCAGAGAGAGGAGAACAAAACCCGTGTGTACTTTAACCTGCATTTTTCAGGGCATGAAATTTCTGCAAGGTGTAGGGGAGAAAAAAACAGTTGTCAGTCCAAGAGAAAGCTGCTGTCCCTCGTTACAAGAGCTATTGCTTTCTTTAGATGTCTAGCTGCCCTTCTCCCAGAGGTCTCTATCTCACTTGATGCTCTGTAAATGATTTTCTTCTAAAATAATAATACACTTGAAATAGCAAATGACTTTTTTTAGTGCTTAGGCAATTTGTTCCAATTTGACATACGCTGTAGTACTTTTTCCTGTGCCTTGTCTCTTATATTCAAACAGAGCACAACGTTTCAGTATTGGGAAGCTGAAGTAGACAGTACAAGCAAAGAAAGTCTGAAACTATTATTGTTTCATCCACATCACTAAAACCACCTTGGAAAATAGCCCAGGCTGTTCAAAACTCTGAATCTTAAGTCAGTCCAAATGAAGCCCAGGAAAGAAAAAAAATGAAAAAGGGTCCATGCTCCTAGTCTCTGCACCACCTTCATCTCCTGTATGACCCTGTGCCCTTTTCCCTCACACTTAATGCCAGATGGAAAGCTTTCTGAGCAGATCACCTGCTTTGACCCTGCCTTCAGCCCCCTCTGAACACAATATTACAGCAGCCTGGCACAATGCACTTTGTATAGATACAGCAGTTTCACAGACGTATACAGTACTTCAGTTTTCTAAAAATAACCAAGGACAGGAAATACTCAGCTTAACTTCTTCCCCTCTGTATCTGCACAGCAGTCAGTGGCATAAGTGAAAATGAGAGTCTTAAAGCAATGTCTTTGATATAGATGCCCAGGGGAGTGGCTTAGTAATATATACCATATTTTTCATTTGGTAAGAGGTCCAGATTCCTTAATGCCCTATTACATATTTGAAGCATTATATGCACATGCCTGAACAATTTGTTTAAGTCTATACATCATGCTGTTTCATCACTTACTTAAATTCAGTGAATTATTTCCCAGCCAGATTTTACTTTCAGATGTACCCAACCGTCCATATGGGGGGCAAAACAGAGGAAACACATGTCTCTCCCACCATCCTCTTTTCTGTGGTGGAAAGAAATTGTTTCGTAACTGTGAATGGAAAACATCTTTTTCTCTTGGTGCTTTTATCACAAAAAATATGCCTATAAAGGCTGTTTAACTCTTAAACTGAAGTTGAAATCTCGAGATGATTCCTGTCTCCTAAATATATGACCTAGAAAACTGAGGAAACTGAAGATCTTTTACAGTCAGCTGAAGCAATATCTTCAGGCCTGATAAAAGATACCAGTTAGGAATGTTAGAGTTTTGCCTGCAGAACTGGTTTCCGTAGGAAGAAGGCACTTTTTATTATTTGTGGACCGTATCAGTGCACATGGCATTTAGTAGCAGCTAGCTAGGCTAACAGAAGATGGAAGGGAGAAATCCTGGTGTGCATTACAGACACCTTGCACTGCTTCAGCGCCCTAAAGGCTAGTGTTATCAGGTAACTCAGAATTTGTTTTAATATTAATACACTTAGATAAGGAATTTTTCTATGAGTTTTAATCTCTGTATAAGTGGTAGGATCATGGCTGGAAAATAAGAGTGCTCCCTGGCTTCTGTAATACCTTTTTGAAATTTTTACCTCTTGGCTATTGTTTCCATGAAAGGGAGGCTAAAAGAGTCTTCCCCAAGCACAGGGAAGTAAATTTAATGAAGAAGACAAAAAATCAGTTGTAAGATGGATAAGACCAAAAAAAATCAGGAAAAGGCATGTAGTGCGAGAGTTTGAGAAGAGGTCTGAGCACTGTTCTAATGAAATAGATTGCAGTTGTGGAGAGGACCACAGATGCTAATGGCAACTCTTTTAAATTGTATTTGTGATAGAGCATAACATATATGCATAAAGACTAACATTAATCAAGAGGTAACTTGCTATCTCTATTTTGACATCAGCTGCAGAAGTTGCATTCGCAGATGATATGATTAATAAGAATAACAAATTGTTTCTGCTCTACATATAAAACATCAACTTTGTATGCCTGTTGTTACACATATTGTGTTTCCAGTTTACCTTTTTGACAATCAAAATAGAAGGGGCATTTTATTACATCTGCAGGCAATTGTTATAGGCACTAGTGAGTCATAAACTCTGATTTCAAAGACATTTCCTACAAGTCTTCTTGCCCCACAGGACCACATGAACCTCCCCACAAAAACCCTTGATTTGTTTCCAGAGTTTATCTCACAATTTCTGTTGTCTTGGGATGAAGTGGTTTTGTTATAGCTCAGTCATTATGAGCTATTAACTCAGCAAGCTCAAACAAATCCCAGAGCCAGGAAAGGGTCCCTTAACCATTTCTGTTCAGAACTTCTTTTGTTGCTTTTACTGAATGCTTCTGAATTGCAAAAAAAAAAAAGAACAATGCTAAATTTTCTCCTATGAAGGATAATATGATTTGCATCCTATCCACATTTTTTCATCGTGTGACTAAAGGATATAGTAAGATAAATAAACTGGAACAGAGCTCTTCCTAGCTCTAACTGGAATAGGTAAATAGGCAAATAATAAAATGCTGATCTTGGCAATGATATATTACAAAAACATAGATTAAAATTCAGTTAAGCTTGAGGCCACATATTGATAATTTAAAGCTTAAATGCATTACAAAATTTTCTAAAACATCATACAGAAAAATACTGAATTAATCTCTAAATATTTGAGTTTAAACTTTAAATAAGTCAAATCATACAAATTTACCGAAAAGTAGAGATTAGACAGCCCAACAACTGTAACTCTGCCTAGCGATGACAACACGTAGTGATTTTCATCATTACTTGCGCATTTTAGGATTGCGGAAGACAGACTGTGAAACACACAACTTGCGGGCTCAGTTGCAAATACAGTAAATTGTTATTAAATTGAAACTGCTGAAGATGTAGAAGGGATCTGACCAATTGGTATCAAGAGAACATCGATACTGAGGAACATGAAGAAGTACAAAAAGTTAAATAAAAAATAAATAATACAAATTGGACCCCTGAAAGCTGATAGAGCGGTTTCAGATGGCAAAGTTAAGTTAATGAGTGAATTCTGACTTAACCAATAGCATGTCAGGTAATTTTATAAAGTCTGCTATTAAAAGCATTACAGCCAAAAAGCACACAGTCTTCTTGAAACGAGTGCTTTGATGAAGCTGAATTGCAGAGAGGAGCTGCTCTGCACTGTGTTTTATACAGTCATCATTACAACTGTATCCGAATAACAACTTTGAAGTAGACAAATGTGAAGAGAATTTCTAGCAGCTAGCATCCCTGTGGGCTTGTAGGAGGACCTACCTCATGCTCACTGACTGCATATTTCTTAAAATCAGCAACAGATAAAGAACAGGTCCACAGCGGCAAGATGTGTAATTCCAGTAATTGTTGGCTCCAGGAAAACATCACAGGATAAGGAGATATTGTGGACTCTGAGTTTTTATTGGAGCGGTTTCAGACATTGTCATGCACTTAAACGGAGTGCAATAAAAATATTTGAAAACATGAGGAAAAGGAAACCGTTCTCCAAACACAACAGAGATCTGAGTTTTATTTGGTGGGATAAGGCAAGATTAGGCACAATCATACAGGTACCTTTGTGGTTACCATTTTCAAGAAGAATTTGATGTTATTATATAAGGCACTGAAAGTAAAACTATGCTTTCAACCAGTTGTGGGGTCTCAGTCACAGTTCCGGTTACTCAGGCAAAAAGACCAGAACTATATGACTTTTAAATAATTCCATGTGTCTCAAGGATCCTACCCTTTGTCATCAAGGTGTGTTAGGCTGAGAGCTAGCAGATTCATTTATGTTTTTTCAAATCTGACCTTAAAAGGGCCTTTCAGCAGGTGGAAGGGGATCCAAAAGATGGGGACAAGAGTGTTATGAGAGTGAGAGTTCTCGGTTTCGCTTCTGTAATTCTCTGAGCACTTTTAGGATGTTAATAGAGAAATTATTGCTTGAAATTCATTTTTCTTGCATATATGGCTAGCTGAAAACTTGGTGCATGCTAAAGGTTTCCAGCATGAACTGATGAACTTGCAGATAGTTGTGATAAGATTAAGCATTTCAATTGGAAATGACATCCAAAGAAAAGCGAGCTCTTTTCTGAGGTCTGAGGTAGGTGACCTACCTCAGGCGCAAGCTCAACGCAGAGGGAATTTCCACCGACAAAAGGGAAATGTAGGTGGTATAGATCTGGTTAACTCCCCAGATATACCCAACTTAAATTTTTATAAGGCTATGCTAGTAGTACAGAACGACTATTTCTGTGTTAGCAAAACTATTACGTGGCTTCGGATAGAAAGGGAAGAAGTTTCATTAATTTCTGTGTTTGGAATCTGTAGAGGCAAAAATAGCTCTCAAATTGCCTTAATGTCATCTGAGCAGTTCTAAAACTCTGTCCATATCTGATGCAGAGGTAAATGGATGCTGGAAAGTAGTGCCATGAATGGTAGCTGAAGTCAGCCTCTGATAACAGAAGTATTGAGCTACCTGGTAGGATGGTCCTTTGCAGCAACCTGTAGACAGACTTATTTTTATTTTACCTGTATCAAACAAAATTCTGGTCAAAATTAAAGATACATTTTTTCAATGGTTGTTTATAATAAGAAAACTCTCTTTTGTGGCTGGGATATAACTTTAGAGGCAGATCTAAAGGCTTGAGGAAACACTTGTGATTTGTGCAGGTGGCCTCGTTGGGACAACAGCTGCAGACACTGTCCTATCATGGAACAGGGAACTGATCACTCAAAAGGAGCCAGTCCCCAAGGGTTTCACATGTTCATAGTTCCTATTTCTGCTGCTAGGACAATGGAGAAGGGTGTTGCTGGAGTATCGCCCAGAGCAAAGATTGCTCAAACAGAAGATCTTGATGTTAAAATTGCGTGTTACAGGAATTTTAGTTGGTATTTGCCAACATCTTGGAATAGTTTAATCTATTGAATACTATTATACTATTGAAAAGCTTTTCAGTGGGAACATCTGGACTATAAAGATACTATGTTGTTTAAGTAACAAGGAAACCCAGAGAACGATGGGAGAAGGCGTCACCTTATTATATTGTGTAACAGGGTGGTCTCCGGCAGGAATGCTGTGTGTGGGATGGGATGAATGGGATATGCATAACTTGTGGAAGACTGCCTTATTATGTCTCATCCTTTCTTCTTCTATTATATCTGTATGTGAACGCAGTCTTTCTGTTGCCCAAGCACAGCATAGTCAGTCTATATAAGAAAGAGTCAAATGGGTTGTGTGGCTTGCTGGCCTTAGGAAGAAAAGGTAGTTGCTTAAACAACCTTGGAAGTCCAGCTGAGGAAGCTAGAGCTGTTTCCTAGGTTCTGTGTTTATGAAATAACCTGCTGAGAGAAGGGACTGGCACTTTGGAACAGACGTGTGTTTTAGTGCAATATATTTTTCCTTCTTTGGTACAAGGGTATTTCTAAGTTATGCTAGAAATAAAGCAGTGTTTTAAATAAGCTAGATCTATTTGCTCCACTCAGCCTGATGACGTACCACCTCTACTTGAAATACAAAGGATTAAGCTCATGCCATTATTTTAAAAGTCTTGGATATTTCAGGATTATGATCCAGGGGAAAATTTATGATACACAGAACTGGTACTGAAAATACAGCATCTTTGCTTCAGAGAACCTGGCTTCTTTTGGCATTATTTGCACTGAGAAAGAGAAGTTGTCTATTTCTTCATTTCAACTGTATCTCCAACACTGCAAGATGGCTGAAGTACATGTTAGTTATAGCCATGGCTATATGAAGTCGTTTGATGCGGGGCTTGAAAGACACAAGTTCCATGTGTCCCAAGGGTACTGGTGTGCAGCAGAAGGTTTCCTCTGGTAAAGTGAAATATTTACCTGGGAACAGGCAGGATAAAGATGTACAGTGCATTGAGAGCAAAAATCAGTACTTGGAAGGTCAGAGGAAAAGGGACTGTCTTCCTGAGAAAAACATGTTGCTAGAGCAAGGATTTTTGCTAGAGGAACTGTGCAGTTTATGATGCGTTGTGCCACAGCTTACAAAATAAAATGGATTTATATCCATTGCATATATCAATAAGTAATCCCAGAAAATGCCTTGCTTTCTTTGCTATACTGGAAAGTATATACTGCAGGCTGACTCCCTCTCATTCACTGAACAATAACAAACCATAAGGAGCAGTTGAGCACTGTCAGTAAAACAAGGTGGCACATACAAGTTCTTTTCCCTTTTCAGTTTCTGGGAAAAAATGTCACACGACTTTGGGCCAGAAGACTCACACAAGGAAGAACATATTAGTCATACAGTTCTTCCATTTCTGTGCAGGATTTTATAATCATTACCTTGAAGCAGGCTAGCTTTCAAGTTCCCAAGAAGAGCTCAGGGGAGAGTGTGATGTTTAAACCTAGACATCTTTTCTCTTCTGGGTTTCTGTCACAGTGCCAGTGTCTCTGTGTGCAAAGTTTTGGCGGCTTGAAATACTTTGATATATTTCTTCCCAGGCTTCAAAAGAAAAGGTAAACAATGGGCTTGTGACTCCAGGGCGAGCACTGGTAGCCAAAAGTTCGTGAGGTAGCTCACCTTCTTTATGTTTCTGGCACTAGTTTAAATATTTTGCTGTGTTGAAGGGATATGTGAAAGAAAAAGAAACTCATTTAGTGGTTTTTGAGGCTGCAGGTTTGATGCCTAGAGGTGATTTCTGGTCCACACAGGTTTTCTGCTATTGCTACAGGTAAAACAAAGGGCAGCTCTGCATCAAAGGTTTAAAATGTCTATTCAAAACCAGAAACTAAAGTCTAACTTTAAAAGATCCTTGAAGGATATTTGCATTTCTTTGACAGTGCCAATGATAGCTAAGTAAAAAGTTTGGGGTTTTTTTCAGCCTGATAGAGCTTTGGATATTTATTTTAAACGTTTGAGATTCACTAATACTGCAGCCAGGGGACAACTTCAGTATGCATAAACTACGATTATTTTGTTTTATAATACTATCACTACCTATGCAAGCAAGTAGTGTATGCTCACATATGCTGAACGGTAGCCACAGCGCCTTGTAAAACCAAAAACTGTGTTTTCCAGGAACTGTTCCTCAGAGAAAGCTTTCTCCTACCAAAGAACAAAGGCAATAGCTACCATCCCATGCAACCATAGCGTAATCATTCCTGAAATCTGAATCAACTTTTGGTAAGCTATCGCTGGAAGAATAAGGACAGCTCAGAAAAGTCTAATACAAATAATCTGGAGCTGGCGAGATCTATGCATGAGAAAAGGTTTTAAAAAACTAATTTTGTACTGTTTAGCCCGCAATTGTTCACTGACACTTTCTACGAGTACCCACATAATCTGTGGATGGGAGGGTAACATTTAAGAATCCAGATCGAAAAGGGCATAAACATCAAGAGAACTGCAATTTAGGCCAGAGTAAGAAATGCAGCTTTGAGAAAAAATGTACAAAAGCAAACATGGGAAATACTTGAACAAAATCTCAGGGAGAACTTCTGAATAGGCAAGGTGTAGGCCATGGTCTGGTCATTCAAAACTCAACTTTTAATTTACTGAAAAATTGGCAAAAGCAGTCTGTTCTGTTAAAATTAGTCCATTGCACTTGTCACTGTAAGAGTCTACAAAGCTGCTAGAATTGCTGTAAGTGGTAGTGTGGGTATACATAACATATGGTCTTTCTTCTTTTCACTTTTGTTACATTGAATGTGAATTTGGAATTATTTAGATATACATTTAATATAAATGCAGTGCATACTGGCAAAAGAGACTGGAAAACCAAACAGCAATCTGAACTCTCTGCTTTACGTCTCTACGCTTACCTAAAAAGTGAAAATCTAATTTGCAATATAACTGTGAAGGACAGGAGCCTTGTAGCTAGAAGACTTTTGGAGACGGAACATCAGTCATAACAAATAATCAGTGCATTCATCAAAGCAACAGATCAAAATGGTCAAAAAACCTCTGTAAATAGAAAATCCTCTGCCTTTTTTCTGAGTGTACAATTTTCATAAAAATATATACCCCTTCTAGAAAATGTTTTTCAGATTTGGAATTTCAGTCAAAGAGCAATACAAGTGGCTTTTGTATGCCATATCTGGATACCAACAAGGTCTCAGAATGTTTCTACCAGGAATATTCCAGTTGATGATACAGCTGATTTTATGTGCTGTCATGCCCAGCTCTCCCTTGGTTGCCTGTGTTACACTATGAATTTGATGTGTCACTTTTCTTCATGTTCTTAGAAGGGGAATCTATAAATGGTTTGCTACAGACATGCACCAGATACTGTTATAATTATTGCAGAGACTGAAATAGGCTTGCATTTTAGAATATTTTCATATTCCAAATGCATTATTTTTTAAGCGGGAAGGTGGTGCTCAGAAAATTGTCTGCAGTATCAAAGGCCTAAAATCTCTCTTGCTGGATTAGGCTCATCTTTGCTCCAAGCTACAAACTTCTTTAATCCCCCTGTCTTAACACAGCCAGGGAACACTTGCATTTTAATTGAGATAACTGTATAGTACCTTCCATTACACTCATATATCCTTGCTCCTTTTATTTAGTGCCAAGCTGAGAAAAATCCTAGCATTTAGCTTACAGGTGTTTTCATTTGTTTTCTTGAGGATTTATACAGCACCTCTGCCTCACAGTAGACATTCAGGCAAGATATCAGTGAACTGAAACTGATGCAAGATCGTCAGCCCTACCATTAACTCTGTATTTGCAAACATGTTTGTATGCATAAAAATAAAGTCAAAGATCTAATTGCAGTCAAAATGTGTAAGACTGACTCCATCAGCTTTGAAAACCTGTGGGGAATTTGACAGGGAGTAAAGGGAATGATATAGTTTCCAGAAAACTGTTACTGCATCAAATTTGTTACACAAGGTTTGGGGATGCAGTAGTTAAGAGCCTTTCTAAATTAGATAATCAGAGAGTGGGGCCACCAGGGTGTGTGCAGTCGCTTTTTCTTTTTATGCAGCCCACTGAAGAAAATGGATCACTTTTGCTCAAAATCTCATGCTCACAAAATGTCACATGTCAGTTCTAAGCTCAAAATGAGTCTCCTGAGATTTTCAGTTTTAAAATATTTGTGGAGAAGTATAGGCACTTTCACACAGCCTAATCTCAGTACAGTAAAATTCCCATGGTTTCCTCTGAATACTCTCTAATTGTATAAAACCCTGAAACAATTGAGAGGGATACTAGTAAGCCTGCCATTGTAGTGGGAAGGAGTTCAGATTACATCTGTTTTTAAAAATAAATAAATATATAAATGTCAAGGATCTATTAGCCATTTTCCTCAGCTAAACACAGCGCAGTGAGTCTGTCAGTCATTAACCTGATGTTTCTTCAGCATTTTTTGGGCCACCCTCTTTCCCTCAAAGGACTTTTCAGTACCTCTTAAGTAACAACCACTCAAGCTTTTCTTACTATCCAGTCTCAACATGACTGAAAAAGAGGGTTTAATCAGCAACTGAAGCCCTTTCTGCTTGTCTCTCCTTGAGATTTACGCATAAAGAGCACTCTGTTCCAGGGGTAAAGGTCACTTTCACAGATATATTTCCCCATATATCTCCAATTGTTTCTACGCTTCTGCGGAGCAGTGGGGTCCTTCATCCCAGCTCTATTTTCATAACCACCTTCAAAGAAGAAAAGAGCAGTGTTTTAGAAGAGAAGGTCACTCCATTTGGCTCTTTTGAGAGTTTTTACAGCTAGATGACACTACTGCTTTTTTTTCAGCTTTTGCTACTTATGTGAAGCGTGTTATGTTTGTTTCTCTAAAGGTTGCAGTCATGATCAGGACCTTGGTGTTGTAGACACTGAACGTACCTTGACACCGTCCTCACACTTGGGGGTATACTTTCCCAGAGACCAAGTCAAGGAGGAGAGAGCAAAGTGATCCAAGACTGTTTGGCAAACGTCAGGCTAACTTCTAGTGTGTTACAGTAAGCAGGGAGAGAAGGAGAAAGTTCTTGTAGAAACTGAGCTGGGAGCTGAAGAAGAGAAAGAGGCAGCTGAAGAGGACAGGAAAGGATCAGGTAGAGCTAAGTGAGGCTAGCAGAAAACAGATGAAGAGTCTAGGAAGAAATTATTGCTCCTGCTGTCAAGTCTAAAATTATTGGCAGTTGACTTAGTTCAAGCTGAAACATTAACCATTTGTATTCACATCTGCTACGACGGCCATTTTAACAATCAAGTCTCACTGACATAAGGGCTTAGAGAAATCAAGCTCTAAGCCTCGCCTATATACAGTTTTTTACATGGAATGAATTTATTGACTCTTTAAGTATACAGGGAAGCCAAAGCTTGAATGGGAATAAGCCAGATCAGTGTGACAAAAATCATTTTAAAATTACCAACACGCATATAACTGCTCTGTGAAAATAAGATGATGAAATACACCCTTTTACCCTTTCACTGTCCTATAAACTTGACATTAACCTACCTTTCTTAGAGCTATGCCCTTGGAAAGTCCTGCTTTGTACAGTGTAGAAGGATTTTTAACTTCCTAAATTCCCTAATCATCCAATGGGATGCACCCATGAGTGCTGAGGGAGCTGGCGGATGTCATTGCTAGGCCACTCTCCATCGTCTTGGAAAGGTCCTGGAGAACAGGAGAGGTGCCTGAGGACTGGAAGAAAACCAATGTCACCCCAGTCTTCAAAAAGGGCCTCACCTCCATCCCTGGAAAGGTGATGGAACAGCTCCTCCTGGAGGTCCTCACTAAGCATCTGGAGGACAAGAAGGTGACCAGGAGTAGTCAGCACAGATTCACCAAAGGCAAATCATGCTTGACCAATCTGATAGCCTTCTCTGGTGGAATGACTGGCTGGGTAGATGAGGGCAGAGCAGTGGATGTTGTCGACCTGGACTTCAGCAAGGCTTTTGACACTGTCCCCCATCACATCCTCATAGGCAAGCTCAGGAAGTGTGGGTTGGATGAGTGGACAGTGAGGTAGATTGAGAAGTGGCTGGATGGCCGAGCTCAGAGGGTTGCAGTCAGTGGCACAGAGTCTAGTTGGAGGCCTGTAGCTAGCGGTGTCCGCCAGCGGTCAGTACTGGGTCCAGTCTTGTTCAATATATTCATCAATGACCTGGAGGAAGGGACATGAGTGCACCCTCAGCAAGTTTGCTGGTGATCCAAAACTGGGGGGGGGAGTGGCTGACACACCGGAGGGCTGCGTTGCCATTCAGAGGGACCTGGACAGGCTGGAGAGATGGGTGGAGAGGAACCTCCTGAAGTTCAACAAAGGCAAGTGCAGGGTCCTGCACCTACAGAGGAAGAACCCCATGCCCCAGTACAGGCTGGGGGTTGACCTGCTGGAAAGTAGCTGTGCAGAGAAGGACCTGGGAGTGCTGGTGGACAACAAGTTAAACATGAGCCAGCAATGTGCCCTTGTGGCCAAGAAGGCCAATGGGATCCTGGGGTGCATTAGGCAGAGTGTTGCCAGCAGGTGGAGGGAGGTGATCCTCCCCCTCTACTCAACCCCCGTGAGGCCACATCTGGAGTACTGTGTCCAGTGCTGGGCTCCCCAGTACAAGAGAGACGTGGCACTACTGGAGAGAGTCCAGCAGAGGGCTACAAAGATGATGAGGGAACTGGAGCACCTCTCCTCTGAAGAAAGGCTGAGAGAGCTGGGCCTGTTCAGTCTGGAGAAGAGAAGACTGAGAGGCGATCTCATCAACGTGTACAAGTATCTGAAGGGGGAGTGTCAAGAGGATGAGGCCAGCCTCTTCTCATTGGTGCCCAGCAACAGGACAAGAGGCAACGGGCAGAAACTGAACCACAGGAAGTTCCATCTGAACCTGAGGAAAAACTTCTTCACTGTGAGGGTGACAGAACATTGGAACAGGTTGCCCAGAGAGGTAGTGGAGTCTCCTTTGCTGGAGATATTCAAAACCCGCCTGGATGTGACCCTGGGAAATATGCTCTAGAGGCCCCTGTTTGAGCAGGGAGGTTGGACTAGGTGATCTCCAGAGGTCCCTTCCAACCTTGGTCATTCTGTGATTCCGTGATTCTGTGATCCCTATCCATATCCTCTCTCCTAAACTTACCACCTTTTTCTCTTGACACCCCAGAAGATCTTGACAAGAATTCCACTTATTTAATTAGAAAAAAAAATAATACAATAGTTTATTAGTGAGATAGTTTATTACTCTATGATCTGTCACCTAAAAATTAGGCAACAAAAGCAAATAGCATTCTGCGAGCCATTCAATAACCAGCAAGAGCCCATATGTTTCCAAAACACTGTTCATTGCAAATTACAATCGTTTCTTCAACCAAATATCAACCTTTTATTTGGCTTTTCTTGCAATAAAAGTTTTTTCAGACCTCTCTCATTCATTAAATGAACAAAAAGCCCAAACCAAGACAATTTTGGTAGGACTTTGTTCTCTCCATTGCAATGACCTATTTAGAGCACATTCTGTTTTTTGTTTTCCATGTGTATGTTAGTTTGATAGCCTGTAGATATATGTTAGTTTGATAGCCTGTAGATATATGTATATAATGAATTTCTCCTCTATTTTAAGCACCTGATTTATTTTTCCCTCCTTTTATTAACAGACTTCTCACTGATTCTGATGTTCATAGAAATGGTGACAGATAGATAGCTGTAAAACAATTCACAGTGGAGTTCACTTCTTCTAGTAGATATTTCTTTTAGCTTTTTTCTACTTACTTTGTTACCCATTCTCCAGAGCAAACGTATTTAGGGATTTGGGGATTATTTTCCTTGACTAGATGTTGAAAAAATAGGATTCTGCTGGACAGCAAAATTTTCTGCTAGCCCTTTCTTCCCTTCTACGTAGATTCACATTTGCTTGACTTTGTTGAAATTAAACACTTCAGTTCTGACTGATCTGATATTTTGTTTATTTAATATTCCTTTGTTTAATAAGGGAGGAGTGGTAGCTTGCTGATATCTTAAGTGCTCATCACCATCTCCATCTCCAGACTAGGTAATATTCTAGCTGTTCCACAATTACCTGCTTGCCAGTTATCTATTTATTTTTCCTGGATCATCTTCACAATGTTCAGAAAATCTTTTACTTCCATTTCCCAGATCTTAGGATATGTGAAAAAGACATCAGATAATTAGGGATAAACCCAGCTGTAAAAGAGAATTTAATATTTGTTATTGAGTAAACAGTCAATGTCACACCTGTCTCACCCCTATTGAACAGAGCAAGAGCACGTAAGTTTTGATTCTGCAACATTTGCTTTGTAGTTTCTGTGGAAGCTTTATGAAACACAATATTATAAAAGGTATCAGCTAGGGCAAGGTGGTTTCAGAATAAGGAACAGCAATCACGGTATTAAAGATAACGAAATTTCAGTCCTTTATAACAAAATGCAAGCTGGCAGCTTCTGAGTCAGTTTTTAGAAGGACTGAGGTTTGAAGCAGAATTTGGAGAGAAGTTCAGGTCCTTTTCCAAGGAATTGAGTCAAATACGTCACCAGGATTAATTTTGCCTGCTAGCACAAATCATTCAGGGAAACGCTGAGTCTTCTCTCTTTGTCCCTGTTTTCCACTGTAGAGTAAACCTAATTTAACCACATAAAATCTGCTGATTTCTTCCTCTGCCCCCCTCCCCTTTTCGTTCCCCTCTTATATTTACCTAGCTTTTGCCAGCAGGGATCAGACAGTAGGAACAGTGCCGTCAGCACCTTTTTCTGGGGCACAAGCACCAGATCAGAATTTATTACCTTTATTCACTGCAGGGAAGATCACTACATCCAGGAAAGTGCTTCTCATGCAGGGTAGCAATGGTTCGCCACCAGCCTGTTCAGTCAGCTCCAACAGCAGTTTTAAATGTGATTTCATGCCCCTGAGAGCTGGGGAAAGCCTGCCTCTTGTGGAACGCTAACCAGCCTTTTGGGCTCCGGATGCCTCTGTTTCATCAGACAATAAATTAGAGAACTTGTGTTGGACTGGAAGTGACCATTTCACCTAGCCTGAGATGGAGATAAAAATATGTGCTCGAGCTCTGATTTAAAAGAATGGCCAAGAGTCGTATTTATCAAGTGGATGTCTATCCGTCTTACGGCTGGAAAACAGTAGCTAGAGCACTTCCCCTGCTGACATACACTTTATAAAGGCGTGGGGGTGTTTCAGAGGGGGGGGCGAGAACAGGAGGCATGGGGGCTGCTTTTGTGGGGCAGCCTGCAGTGACACAGCAACCCAGACATATGGTGTCATTATTCAGCCGACACAAATTTGACACTTGGTGAATTTATTATATTTTGCTTTGCTCCTGGTGCCTGAAAGGCTTTGCAACTGTCTCTTCATAAGGCCTGTCACAGATGTTGATGTATTTTCCTCCTCCACAGCCAGGTTTTACTGTGGAAACTGATACAACTTCACGATAGAATTTCTGGATGAATTATTCACGCATTGCATGCTTTCTGCACATAGGGGGTTGGAAGAAATCCATCCTATTCAATAAATGGTCTCTTTAATCCCCTTTAACAGAGCATTTTCCCTGAGTTTAAACCATTTCTATTATCACCTTTGTGATCCTAACATTTTGGATAACATACTTGTAGCTAGTAGCTTTGTTAAATTTTTCACTGTATTTCACCTTAACACGCAATTAAATTGTCTAGACTCAGTGATGAAACTGACACATCGAAGAGACAATAAACCATATGGGCCAGATTCGCATCTTCTTAACTTCTGGTTTGTTGTTGTTTTTTTTTTTAAATCCTGCAGACTGTGCCATGTCCAGTGATTTATAGGGTAATTCTTGAAATATCTCAATATTTGCTGTTGCAGACAGAACGGGCTGCTGCTAATGCCAGTACCATCTGTGGAGATGATTTTTTAATTGAAAAGAATTTTCAGTCTTGGGAGGAGAGAGCTGGATGAACTCATCACTGCCCCCTGAGAGAAGATTAATGAAATGAAAACATATCACACCATTTTAATACCTGGAGAAGTAATAAGGATGCATCAAGTGACAATGTAGAGCATGGTGCGTGGGGGTAAATTGCTTTAACATAACATGGAAAGTCCATCCAAGAATTAAAAATTGCATTTGCAGTTTTAAAAACTGTTGAGGCATTAGTACTTTGTATTAAAACTCTTGATACCATTTTCTTCCTGGCTTTTAACTCCACAAGCAGAATTCAGGTTCAGATTCCCCTGCTCCTGACCTCCTATGCAATAATCCATATGCCTAAAACAATCCCATTAAATTTAGTATTAAATATTTTATATGCCTATAATACAGTTTCAAAATCACACAGCTGCGTGGATATTAGCTGCACCAGGGCAAGTGATATTCATTTTGTAAAGCCCAACCAAGTAAAACCTAAGTAAATAGATATTCACTACCTAAACTGCAAGAGTGATATTTTTGTCCGTAGTACAAGACTTACTCTACCTCGAAAAGAATTGGCAATTTAAAGCCTAATAAGTTTTTCCTCAGATTGCTGAGTTTTGTATATTACTAATACTGGCTATATTGATTTATTCCCCTCTAAACTAAGTCTCCAGTTGCTAAAATGGGATTTATATTCATATTTTGAAACATTTAGCTGTATCAGTAACGCTCCATTTTTTAAAAGTCCATCCTTCTGCCTTGTGGCAGCATTCAAATCCAGAATATAGAGATCACCTGGCCTGCTCTCTAGTGTAATATATTCAAAATAGATCAGAAGGCTTAAAAGTATTATTAATAAACATTTCTCAAAATGTTTGAGTTTACACAGTGACTTCAAATAAAATTCACATTCCCTTTGAACTAAAATCCATTTCATGTCTCTGTTAAAAAACTTACTAGTTCCCTTTCTTAAATTTTATACCAAACAATTGTATTTTACTCAGGAA
This sequence comes from Struthio camelus, assembly GCF_040807025.1. Lineage (NCBI taxonomy): Eukaryota > Metazoa > Chordata > Aves > Struthioniformes > Struthionidae > Struthio > Struthio camelus. The sequence continues at coordinate 130,611,415 of NC_090943.1, forward strand.
ATTATTTTATTTAAGAAAAATACTTTAATTATCATAATTGTGTCATTACTACATTACACCCCTGTGAAATGAGACACAGAACAGCAAAATATCTTTTGATATCTTTTCTTAAATAGCTTGAGGCTTTTTCATATGAAGCTTTTTTGCAACAGGAGACTTCTTCCAGAAATGCATCAACCTGAGCTGAATGGAAACTATCATCTGCTCCTCATCTGAACCCCACGCCACAGTTTCTCCTGGTCAAAATAGCAAGTCTAATCACGTTGACAAAGGAAAAAAGGGTACAATACTCCAGATCAGTACTGTTTGAGATAATAAATGTGTCATTAATGAACCAAATACTGGAGCAAATATAGAATTTAAGTATTTTTTTCAGCTTTACTTTTTGATGACATTAATACACATTACAAAAATGCAGTGAATTGCCAGTGATCTGGGCACAGTCTTTGGAGATTCAGCTCTGAAGCGAGTAGGGAAATGAGAGCGTATCCTCTCCACAACATGCAGTGTCCTTCTATTGTAAGCTTCTATCCATGTAGCTTCTATTTATGTAGCTTCTATTTATAGGACAACTATGCTTGCTCATGCTTTTCTGCTGTTCCAATCTTTGAACGTGTTCAAAAGCTACACTAAATGTTGGAAAAAAAAGGTAGTGCAGTTATGCAGAAGAAACCATCTACAGCTAGTGGTGGCTAACACTGCTGTTTCTAAAAATATGTAGTTCCTCTATTCTGCCTTGAAGCTATATAACATAGCTATACCTTGAAGAGAAAAAGTTACCCTTAGCTATTTTTACTTCAGTGATATGATCAAGAATCCACATAGATGGAGGTTATCTTTACCCCCTCTACTTGGTACCCTCTACTTTTATACATGCCATTTCCCATAGAAACTGTTTTCTGGCAAAAGAAAAGGTAAACAGCAGTAACCAGACAGTTGATCTACTAGTAAACATGCTTGTTCTTGGCCCACACAAATAGCAATTGCTCAGTGACCAAAAGTTATAAAAAATGGGAGGTATTCTCTTTTTTCCCCCCCTGAAAGCACTGGTACAGTTGAGATTGCAGTACAAAAGTAGGGATGTGATTCTGGCCCTGAATTGGCAACATCTAGATGGTCCCAGAGTTAATCCTTTACTAGAGAATGGAAAACTATCCCTTTTTACCTGATGTCATTTATTTTACCCTTATGTACCACTCTGCCAATACATACATATTAAGGGTTAGAGCTGTTGAGCTGCTGCTAGAATTCAGGAAATGCCGTCGAGGTGCAGAGGCTGTGAGCAATTTCAGCAAAGCTCTGGTGGAACAGTAGCCAAGGTCTGCTATTAAAGAGACAGCCATAGTGATTTGCTGAAACACATCTTTGCTTTATTTGACAGAAAAGCTCTCCATCTCCATGTCTGTTTTCCAGACTGTGTGCATATGCCCCACAAGTACAAAGAGCAATGAACTCCCTCTTACCAGAGCACCGTGCCAGATCTTACACCTAGGAAGTATCTTCCAGCTTGCAACCTCTACCCTCCATCAAGTCCCTCCTGAAAAGTCATCTCTCACTAACACTTGATTTAAATTACAGATGGATATTAGCACGGCAGGTTGAGAGCTGTCAAGGAACTGCACACGGCAGGGCTGTTCAGCTGGTAAATCACAGCGGGAACACTGTTCATCAGGTACCCTCTTCAATCCACACCTCAAATGCATGCAAAGGCTGCCCCAAGCCAATCCTCTGCCCTCTATTCATGCTTCTGGACAGAGCACTACTGGCCTTCAGTAGCTGGGCAGCCCTTTCTTAGGATATCAGAATAAAAGCCCATTCCTTGGTATGCTTCCCTGCCCGCATTTGCCTTGCCAGCCAGCTCAGGGCTTTCCAGACTGAAATCTCCCCGGAGCCGACCCAGAGAATGACCAGTTCCTCTAGCTTCTGGCAGGTGGGGTCAAACCTCTCGGAAAGCAGTGCAGCAGTATGCAGGCTTAACACTGCTAGTAATAATCAGGTGAGCAGCTGTTTAAGGAGAGCTGATAACTCCCCTCCCAACAAGTGTCTTTTCTTTCTTTTTTTCTCCCACTTCCATGATGCTCAGCATTTAATCTCTTTCCATACTTCCAGCAAAGTATCTGAAGTTCACAGATTGTATTAGACTTAGTTCTGCCTGTTAGTCTCTCTGATGCTGTTAGTATGATAATACATAAGTTCTGATAGCACCTTGCAGGGGGAAAGGAATAGCAGGACAGAACTACAGCCATAATCCTTCTGACTGCAATAAGTGCTGAATAGTAGTTTAAATCATCAAACAAAAATACTTTCATAGAAATTAAGTTTTGTTGGTAATGAATATTTCAGTGTTCACCTTTAAAAGCCTATGGTTTTAACACTATGCAGGTTGATTCTACTGCACTTCTTAGGGTTTAAATGGCACACATGGCAACTACTCTGGTAAATATAATTCTGTGAACCTAAAAAAAAAAATTAGGTTACAGGTCTTTAAGACCTGATATGAATAGCTAGCCACTCTGCTGGAAAACACCATTCTAAATTTACTTCATTTCCTCATTTTCTAAATGAGAACAGTGAGGGGGAAGGAAGAAGGAAGGTATTGAAAATGGTTCCAGGGAATTACTCAACTTTACAGAGTTGTTGTGTGTTTTACTTAACAAGCCAACCTTAAAAATTATAGGTGGCCTAGAAATGGATGATGTGATACAATGGGAAATTGTTCAAATTCAACACAGCTGAAGAATACTTTGGTACTTGGCAGCTCTTTGGCGATTATAAGTACTTTTCCCCTTGTCTTTTCCTTAAGCAATATTTAATCTTATTGTAACTTTTGTTCCCACCTCATTCTGCTTGTCATTGCCACCTTGCCAGTTGCGTATTAGGAGACTGCATTTAAAACAGGATTTTCATATTTGGAACTTTGGAAGTAAATAATATATTTTTTTAATGTATATGAGGATTAGAAGGTTTTAAAATGTTTCATTCACCTTAGAGAGTTCACTTGATTTTTATGGTTATGTTATATGTGCGAGAGCAGATGGACTGAATAACAAATATATCAAGTGATAAATATTGCCTAGCTTGCTATTCAGGATGATGGACAAAATAAACTTCTTGGTATGTTTTTCTGATCTGATGATGTTAATGAATTTGGAACTCAGTCCTTTAAAGTGCTTTCATATTAAGGAGAAAAGGAAGAAAGGATAACACTGTTGCAGGAAGGGTACTTATTGACGTTTCCATCTAAGCAAGACCAGTCTCAAATAATTTTTTGTGCAAATAAACTAACCTGGCTTTGTCAGCATTCAGTGTACACTTTATGTCCCCATTACCCAAAGACAGATGTGTGGTTTAATAAGGTTTAGCCATATAAGGAGATAATTTAAACCTAAAATCTGACCAGGAACTTACCTCACTCTCTTGTTATTCCAGTAGCTTCATTTAGCTTTAGGATTCAAGGAGAAAATAGAAAGTGTGTGATTTATTAAAAAACAAATAAGTCTTTCACCATCTTTATTTTGAAATTCATGCCTCTGTCCTCTTCACTCAGTTGTCTCTACACTAGTCTTTAGTCTTCACTGTGTTCCAGACTTGGAGTTTTGTTTGGGTTTTTTTACTGATAGATTGAAGCTGACCTTATTAAAGAAATTCAGGGAGCATTTGAACCTCTACAGGCTGCCTAATCCAGTTCCTTGCATCTCTTACTAACTTCTATCCTCAAAGGAAATGAGCTGAAATAAATAGGGTTATTACTGTAAATTTCAATATTTTTTTCTTAAGTCCATACTACCAGTCTTGTCAAAGACTTTTACGTTAGTCAGCTAGAAGTACAGCTCTGTGGGACAGAGAGGGCAATATCTGTGGGGAGAAGAAAGAGGAACGGTTGTTCAATCTTAATGGCTATGATTTTTACAAGTGGCTAGTGAATTCCGGCTAGCCAACCTCAAATCATTTTTAAACGCCTTAGCATAGAAATTTCTAAGGCTTTCAACTTTCTGAAAGTCAAACTTACTTTTTAAGTGTTTCCATATTACCATGTTAAGTTAATGACTATTAGAGTTATCTGTTATTTTACTGATGCTCAACCTTTAGCTCAGCAATGAATAAGCAAAAAGTGATGCTTTTTCCAAATCTGCTACAGGGGCATATAATACATTGTGTGTTAGCAGAGTCTGAGGTGATTCAGGAAGCAGCTAGAGGTCACTGAAAAGCTTTGGCAGAGCTTTTAATGACTTCTCTTTGGGAATTCAGGAGTCTCTATGAAGGCAATGTCTGTTTAAGAATAATAACTGTTTACCTTAAGGGTTCTCAAAATAAGAGCGAGACTTTTCAGCCTCTGACTGAGTATGCATATATACAATAACATTTTTCCTTTTAAATGAAAGAATCTGTGAGCTCAGGATAGATACACCTAGTTTTGATTGCACGACGCATTTCATAGTAATCTGGGAGATATGTGAGGAAGAGAAGGCCGTTTTTTATCAGCCACAGTGCCCAGTGAAATCTTCTCAATAGCATTAGAGATAACAGGGAGTGTAACAGAACATAAGATAAGAAGGGAGGAACCCTTCCTTTAAGTAAGAAATTGTAATGTTTGACTCTCAGAGCAGCCTTACGTACAGCAGTTCTTTCTTCAAAAAAAGTAATTTTCTCTGCAAATAACGTGCATGAGCAGGTGCTTCTCCTCCTACTCAGTCACCATCTTTCATGTGTCCTGGATGGAAAAAGACGTGGAAAGTACTGTTTTTCAATCATAGAAACTGTGCCTGTGGAGAAAGTAAAGGGGAAGAAATTTTGCCAGAAAGCTTTTGGGTGTAAATATTCCTGTATACACTAAAGTGGTCACAAAGTCGAATCCCTAGATCTGAGAATTCTCAATTTGGAAGCTTGATCCTAGGTCCTGGTCTTTTTTGTGCTATGAACAAGTTCACCTAACTATAATCTGAATAAAAACGAATTGCTCCTGACAAAAGTTAATGAAAGAAGACTCTATGCAAACCAAGTAACCATGGTGTGAAATAGGAAAAAGAAGTTGTTCGGAGTTCTGAGGAGCTGCCTTCTCTGTCCCGGCACCTGTAACAGCTAAAACTTAGATCTTCCACGCATGAGAAAACTGCACCAGTTGAGCTTAAGTTATGATTTTAAACAGATGTTGCTAATCAGGTGCAAGAAGCTACACGGTCACTTTTATTTTGGTTTAATCCAGCCTTACTTTGTTTAGCTTGGTCTCACAAAAAAAAGTCTATTCACACCAAGATGAGTGACAGTGCAGCCTTTTATAGAAGTTTAAATACATTCAACACTAGTTTAAGAAACATATTTTAAAGCATTTTGCAAGTATTAGGTCATCTGTGCGCTTGAAAGTTTTGCTGGCCATTTGATTAGGGGTCTGGGTTGATCTGGTGCTAAGTTCCCCGAGGAACAAAGAGTTACAGTAATATACTTGCATTTATACCAATGTAGTTGTGTCCATCCTCGAAAGGTGATACCAATACAGATTTGAGCAAGACTTTCCTAGCAGAGACAAAGCCTAAAATGCTGAAAGCAGTTTCATATGCCAACCTTGTTGCTTCAGTTCAAACCCCTTTGGACCTGCCAGTGCAGAGGACAGGCTGGGGAAGCTGTGCATGGGGGTGACCAGCCTGTTACCCCCCTTCAAACAAAGAGCCTTCATAATAACCATGAAGCAAAATGATTGGGATGCTGGTAGTAGCTGCTTTTCTGGCCTCATAACCAAGGTGTGTCCATCGCTAATTATATTGGCTGCACCCTACGAATGGTCGATGACTGCTCATATCCGCTGCAGTTACCCTAGCCCCGCACAAGCCCACGCCGTTCTATTTCCATTTGTAATGCATTGTGCCTGCTGGGAAAACTAGTGGCCCTGGCTCTTGTTCAGGGAAGTGGTTTTGTTGGAGCAGTGTGTGCGTGTGTTTAAGCTATTCCCCTGCAGGTTTCTCTGTGTGTCCCTGACAAGCCACAGTGAAATGAAAGCGCCTTCTGTGAAGCGTGTATCCATACAAGTCTGTATTTCTAATCCTACTGGCAGACCAAGCTTACTGTAAACTTTTGTTCTGCTATATTCACAAACTGTACAAAGAACAAGTTAGAAGGGCAAGTGAAAAGAGAGACTGTTTGACCCCTTGGAAGCGCAAATGAGACAGATTTTGGAACAACAAGCAAAGACCACATTCCTGTTTTGTGGTAAGGGGTTGTAACTGTCCAATAGAGTTGTGACGTAAATCAGCAGCAGTGCAGTACTAGGGTCTTTTCATACTGGAGGTACAGAGTAAAAGTCACATTTGGCAAATGCTGATTTAGCACATCATAAAAATGCAGCTCTTTAAGATGCACTCTGCCCTTCAGTCTCCAGACTAAGGGGGGTTGAGGAGGAAGCTTGTAACAGGTCAATTAGTGAACGCTTTTCCATCTAAAACTCTGTTTGGAGCATATCATCACACATTTTAAAACATTTCAAGAGGAGCAGGGTAGTTCTTTTGACTGCACCGTGAACACGATAAGTGAGCAAGAATGTACAGTGTGAAGAAAAGCATGACCAGCTATAGAAATGGAGTATGTGACCAGAGGAAACAACATCACATTGTTTCCTTGAACAGTGTTCTATTTCTTAATAGAAATACAAAAAATCAGCACCAATAAATGATGTTTTTCTTTGGAAATTTTTGAAGGCCTGTAATTAAAGGTACCTATTTTGCAGAAAATTAAAAACAGGTTATAACATTTTCAGTGTTTTCCAGCATGTAAGAGAAGAGGATAGCGCTCCCTAATATTAGAAAACCACCAGAAAACAGAGGATCAGTGTAGCTGAGGAAACATTTAATCAGAGTTTCCAACTAAATGAATAGCACTGATAATTACTTAAAGTACAATTGCGCTCTGCATGCATAATCAATTACTCACAAGTGAAAACTGGTCATTTCTATTTCTTCCCCATCCAAAAGAATTAACCTAGTGTTTTGATTTGCTATGCAGTTGTCAAATTTTGCAATTTTTTTTCTTGCTTCTTGATACCTAGTGCTCTTTTTCTGCAGTGCCCAATTGTGAGAGTCAGGTGATTATTCGAGAATCTCAGCTTTCTTTTAAAAGAATCAGTCAATTTTAAACCTTTCTGGTTTTAAAGACAGTCTCAGAAATGTACTTCTAGCATACCTGTAAAAGATCAGAAGCAAACAGATGAAAGAATCTTATTTATTCATACGTCTCTTGAGATTTTGCATCATAATTTGGAACACTTGCCATGAAATACATCTGACTCTCAGTGAAGCCAAGATTTTCCAATACTTTTGGAAATTATAATATTGTTACAATTACTTCAAAAACAGAAATATCGCATCTAAGGTCAAAAATACCAGCCACTAAATTATTCTTGTTTGGATTAGGTTAACATTGTGAAGACCACCTTGAAGAAACTTGTGTTGGGTTCAGAGGGCCGCATGTTATTTGAGAAATACATTGGCCAAAGATCATAAATGTTATTAGAATTTAAAGCTGGAGCTATTCAAAGCGAAACAGGCAGTGGCTTTTGGTCCAAATATAACGTATGGGGGAATCAAGTTGGGATGCTAATTAAATGCTGTTTTCTGAACTCAGTATAACAGATATATTATTATTGTAGGCAGCTCTATCTTCAAGTATTTTTGTATTGTTAACATATTACCAGTGCTGAGAGAAGTCTGCCCAAGATTTTTCAGAACAGGTAGGAAGCAAAGTAGAAAGATGACATGTGCACCACATACTGTGGGAGCAATGTAGTATACATGATCCTTATGAGATATATTTGAAGGATATGGTAAACAATAAGTCTTACTTGTGCAAATGCAAAGATGAAATTTGCTACTGTGAGAACAGATAAATGTCACAACTTCTTATCTTTATGCTATTATGCACAATGACTTTAATGATTCTATTGGACAGCACAAAGAAAAGGAAATGTGAATTTTTCTTTCCTCTTCTACTGCTAAGCAAACAATTAAAATAACAGGATCTGTACTGAGATGGCAAGGATATAGGAGTTCCTGCACATTGTGATGGAACCAATAAAGAACCAATATCTAGCTGGGTCTTTGAGAGTACAGCAGACTTGCTCCTGCAAGTGGTGGGGAAGCAACTGCTGAGAAGACCAGGGCTGATGCTGTCAGTTGAACTGATTCCCAGCAATGGTTTTCCTCAGCTGACATTAGCTCTGACTCCATGCTGTGTGTTTGCTTATGGTTGCTCCAGCTATTGGATGCAAGAATAACTGCAGAATAGGCAACAATAAAAGTCAAGGCCCGAGTCAGCAGCTGCAGCTGAAGATTTCACATTAAAAAGACTTCAAAGGGGTTTCAGTTATACCTTTTGTATTCTTTTTTTTCAGGATTGCTGTGAGCCAACCCTTCTTTCCCAGCAGGGACTGTAATGTGCTGCAATTTCCACCACCCGCTGACAGCACAGAGGGAATTACCACTGTGGAAAAAACTTTGTACGACTTCTAGACACCTACTCTGCTGGCTCTGCTAGATGATCTGCTGTGGTGGGGCAGATGGGTCCTATGCCATGCCAGAAGTGTAATAGCTTTCTGTAGGCCAAGCACAGGCAACCCCTAGGAGCAACACACTTTCACTGGCATTAGAGGCCCCTATAAGCAGAATCCATAGCACTTCCACAACCATCACTAACTCTTTGCTGCTTCTAATGTCACAAGCTAGCCTTCCACTTCGGCTTTCATTGCTTTCCCACTCCCTTCCAAATGTATCCCTTCAGCATTTATTAATTAGCTTTCTATGTTTCTTATGATTTTTCATCTCGTATTCAGGCACGTTGCATTCTTCTAACAGATAAGTTAGGGCCTCCAATACATTTTTTAACTGCTATGACTTCAGAGGCAGGACAGTGATTCAGGCCTGTTGTAATTATCACGGGCTATGACACAGGCTTTTGCCAAAGAACAGTAATACCCTCTAATTTAAAAATGTATGTTCATTTACATACTGGAAGGAAGTTCAAGGTGACGTTGCATTGCTTCATTTTCTCGCCTTTCCAATTTAGATGCTGAAATGACTGTGGATATCTGGTAACTCTGTAAGGGAAAGAGCTTCTTTCCTTTCAGAGGTGCTTCACGGTTGTTCATATAGGAATGGTACCTTTTAATTTGCAGAGCAACCCTCCATCCTGGAGAACCAGCCCATCGTTCAGGGTGGTTATGTTGACCCAGCTATGTCATTGCAGTAGGGTTTCTCTCACCTGTTTGGATGCCTCTCCCCTCCACCCAGCATCACACTCCTCTTGTCTTGCCCAATCCCCACGCTACAGCCAAAGTCAATTTGTTTCCATTCTCCTCTTCCTAACTCTTCCCACTCCCACCACCCCAACAGCGCTGGGACAGAGACCATACTAATAAATACATAAAGTGTGTTAGCTTGGGCTCCATGTCATGCCTTATCTTTAACGTTATTATATTTCTCCAGTAAAACACACCTCGCTAGCTGAGATTTGGTGGCCTACTGTGAGGAAAGAGGAGAGGGTATGAGATGATTCTGGAATATAACACAGCACACTAAGAACCTCTGAACAGCCTACAGATCAGCTGGCAGTAGTGTCTTTGCAAAAGTTGTATTAGAAATATTTGACTGCTAGTAAATTATTCAGGACTGAAAGCTCAGATCCGCTTGAACACCTCTTAGCACAAAACATTAAATAGGGACACAGCAATAGCTATTCCTCTTTCTCCATGGGACAACTTCTATGAGATCTTAAATGTTAGGAGGAAATAAATTAAAATGGTTGCCATCTTTAAGAACTTTAATTCACTTTAACAATTCATGTGTATCACATGTGAATTGTTAGAAGAATCTCATAAGACAAAGGCCTATTCTCTCCGCTGATTTAAGTTACTAAAGCTCTAGTAGTATCAGTGAAGTTTCATCCGTTTGATACAGCAGTGAATTTGGCCTTAAATCGATATCACTTGTTCAATACACTTTGTCACCAGTTTGTGCAAAATTATTTCTAGCAGACCAATGGTGTGTAGCAATTCCTTTTCTTTTCTTTTTTTTCCAAAAATTTCAGTCTTTGTCTTCTTTGTACAGAATTCATAGATGTACAATAGAAATTAAAAATCCACAGGAAATCTGTTGATGAATAAACAACTTTTTAGGCAACTTAGTGCATTTTCCAAAAAAATATCTTTGGAAAAGCTCTTTACCTAACTATAATAAGTGTTGTTGCTGATGGGAGCAATCTCCATTAAAAACTTAAAGTATAACCAATCGAAAAATACAACCAGCGTAAGATATCTTCAAATAATATTGTTAAAGAAGAAGACCAATGTGTTCAATGACAACAGGATTTCGTTGCAGTTTACAAATCTCTGATATCATACCTATGTTAAAATGCCATTTCTTTAGGGAAGAGCTGAAGTGCATGACCGAGTAAGCAAGGTGGTCCAGAAATTCACTCACAGTCCAGCTGTGGTCCAAGAGTTGGTTACCTGAACAAAGGATTTTCCATAGCATAGGAATCAACACCTGTAGGAGATTAAACACAGAGATATATGTGCATATTAGAAATAATAATATCCAGTTAGAGACTTTCTTCTGAATTTCTTAAATGAGAAGGGTCTCCTAGCAGAATAAAAGTATCAGAGGTGATGTGAAATTCTCTTGTCCTCTCCAGCAAGAGAGTTTTACACCCACTGCTGCAAGAGTGAATCGAATATAGTTGTTTTGGTCATCTCTGAGCAGCATCCAGGGAGAGAATTTCTAATCTTCCCCAAATGTCGTATTATTTCAACACTACATGTTATACACATTTTTGCAGTAAAAGGGTTTGCTGTATATGTAAGCCCTTCCATCTGCCTTGTTAAAGGAAAAAATCTTCTAATAAAAACACAGTGATCCATATATTTAATACAGTAAACAGATGGCAGCCTCTCATTGCAAAGCATTTTTGCTCGGTAATTGTCAAATATGACTTTTACAGAAAGTTTGTGTCTACAAAGCTTTGGATTTCGGGGGTTTCATTTTTGTAGAAGAAATGGTTACTCAAATAGCTTTACAATTCATGGGTGATATTAAAGTCCGATTAAAAACTGACTGCTTTGAAAATGGGTTGTTGCCATTTTAATGTAACAATGGAGTATGTGTTAACATCTTCTCTTATTTTAAGCTCTTCTAAACAATGAGAATGGCAGAATTAGATTCTGGAAGGCTTGGAGGAAGATTTTTATTTTTAATTTTTCTTTGTATATTTGAAAATACATTTGAAATTTCCTGAACTATGCAGATTTTTTTCTCTACTTTCCAATCTTCCTATATGTAAGTCAGTATTTACTTCCTCCTTTTCTTCTTCTACCCAGATTAGAAACCACTTCCTACAATACTATGTGACAGGCCAGAGTGCTTAGTGAAACTGGCAATAGGAAGATTTCTTGATCCCATAGAGAAGAATTGTGTTCTGTTCCCATAGCTTGGTTACTATTGTATGTATCTTGGGTTCTGTGTGCAATTTAGATGTAACCAAATCAAAGGATCAACGATTATAGTAAAGACCTATTGCCATTGACTGAGAAGGCTGCAATACTCCTCTACTGCTAAGTGTTTTTGATGAAATATCTAGGCAACAACTGTGCCTTTCACATATTAAATAAGTGACTAAGATAGGCTCACTTTTTAACTAGTGCAAAGGGATCTAGTCCAGTGGTTTGCATCCTTCAGATTTAGCAGCTGTGTAGCTCTGTACTTCAGAGAATTACCAAAACAAATAAGATTTAGTCCTGTCAAATGAGCAGTTCTTCTGGAAAAAGGAAGATAGGAAATGTCATGTGTCGTCTGAGAGCAATTCTTATGGATAAGCCTAGAACTGAATGCAGGTTGCATTAGTTCTGGACCTGCAGGAAGTACTGCTAAGTCCTGCTGTCAAACTTGGTGGAATAAGTTGCTAATACCTACCTTTGTGGAAACAGATGGAGAGACCTGTAAAACTCATTGGCTGTTGTGAGTAACAGCTGTTGACTTCTCTATTAGCCTTCCTTCTTCATCTTCCACTCTGTTGTCTGAAATGCCCTTTACCAAAGACGGGACTAGTAAATAGCAGTTCATGTAGGTGATTGAACAATATAAAACTTTTAAAAGTTATGCTTGGAGAAAGGACGGACCATTTAAGTGAACCTTTTTCTCCAGACCATTTTGCCAGCAGCTAACTGGAATTTTCTTCTTCAGTTTTGCTCTCCTGCTCAGTGTTCTCCAAGTATTCTTGATGGGGAACTAAAAACTGCACAAGTAAAAGAAATGACAAATAAATTTAGAAGTGGCTTTCAAAAGCAGCAAGGCCAATTGGCCAACCAAGTCCAATTTAAAGCAAAAAAGAATGGGTGCTTAATTTGCCTCAGAAAACAAAAAAATATGAATTCCATAACTTCAAGGGACTTACTTCAGCCATAGTGATCTATGGCTGCAGTTCTATTTGGGCAACTTGGAAACATTTTATATTTTCATTGCATTCCTTTTTGTTTAAATATTAGAGCTGTTAGTTGTAGTGCACACTAACTATTTTAATCAAGAACTGTGCATTTTAAATATTTGTGTTTATTATAGTCAAGAAGTCTACAGAGTTAGCGTTTTGGCCAAATTAAGCTTTAATCATGATAGAATGTTTCAATGTTAAGTATATAAATTGCATCTTATCCATTGCATATGCTACCTTTCTTGTTATGGTCCTCCAACCTGGTCTAAATGGCTCAGACACTCTAAGTAACAACACGAGCTTACAATTGCCAACAGAGCTGTTGCAAAACCAGAGTGAATGCTGTCTTTTAATAACACAACAACTCTAAAAGCAGACAGTATCATCGTTCTTCATTTAAATGTTTAACTTGCCATCTCTCTTATTTTCCCTGTATTTGAAATTTTCTGTTACTTATGTTCTGTAATGGAGGATGCACGACTGCTGTTCTGGTATTCCAGGTAGAGCCTGGCTTGCTACTTGAGGCGCATCAAAAGGACATAAGAATTCTTAGATGATTTGTCTCAGGTTGAAAGACTTCAGTCTCTAAAACAGTATAGCCTCCCTCTTCCCCGAAAAGTCAAATTCCTGGTACCTGTCCTGGTCCTTTACCTATGAAAGGGAGTATCAGTAAAGACCCATATACAACCCCAATAAGGGATGATAATCTCAGATTCGATTTGCTTCTCAAAAATACAAGCCTTCGTTGATCTTCCCATTTATTCAAATTTCTAAACATGGACCGCACATAACCGATGTCATGGTCTCCTATTCACTTGTGCAAATGTTGGTGGAGGTGGAGCCATCTCCTCACTCTTAATTTCCTTTTCTTGGCATTTCTGCTTTCCAGGTTTCTGCTGTTAATTTTGTGTTTCAGATTACTTTCTCCTCTGCTTTGATAGCATGCATCTTACCAAGCCAGATCCTGTTTTATCCTTTTTGGCCAGGTTGCTGTTTTCTTGAGGCACTCCTGAATTAGGCTGCTTATCTTGCCCATGTTTGTAAATCTTTTTCAGTTTACTATTGTCTGGGAATTTTCTTTAAAGTGTTTCTTGCTTTCATTTCTTCATCATTACTGTAGTGTACTGTATCTGATCTTTAGAGTATCCCATTAAGACAATTTCCCGATATTTAATTTCTTGCTGTTTAGGGTGATCTCTAGTTTATAGGGTCCTGTACATAGTTTTTGGTCCATTGACAATTTCCCTTTTCAAGGCAGTTTGGGCTGGATTATGCAACTCAAAAAAACAGTTTCTTTGAAACAAATCGAGCTCTTCACTTTGGAGGCAACTTATCACAGTGAGTGAAGTTTTCACATTCTGTGCCTCAGAGGCTGCTCTTTTTTGGTATATCATTCTTTGCATAAACAAAATACATCCTTGCCAAAAATTCTAACTAAGTGACTTTTTACATTTTAAAAAAAGAAATCGAGATTATTTTTTTTTTCCTACTACATTTCCCTGACCTTCTGGCTCATATCCACAGCTAGAAGGAAAGTGCCAAAATAATTCAAGGATGGCTGTTATCTGACCCATAAGTTTCAGAATGGAATGGTTTTTTGGACCGCACCAACTTTTTTTAGAATTCACCCACCATTTGTTTGTAGGCAGGTTTGAAGTGAGTGGGAGTTGTGAAGAAGTATATATAGATGTCTGTTCCCCTGTATTATCCCTAAGAACTCATTTCTAAGTAGATAACACAGTCATCTGTTGTTGTTTTTAGGGAGATGTAATTCAGTAATTTACTGATTTCATCGAAAAACTCAGATGTAGTTTATAGCCTAAAAAGAAAAATATAGAATACTCTTCTGTAAATTATATTTTGTGCATTTAAAGTTGTCATGGCGAGATAGAAAAGAGAGAAACACAGAATAAAGCTTTGATCTCTTTGATCAAGCACAGACCACCTATCTAGCTTCTGAGTGCCACTGTGTATCATGCACATTTTCAAATTTTTGTCATAATAGCTACCAGTCATTGTAGCTGAGATAAAAAATGGGATGGTGATTAAACATGTGATTGAGTCCAGACATTTTAATCATACCCCTTCTATCTATTTTTGCAAAGCAGGCTTCATGTTTTCTCAGCAGTCTGTATGAATAGCCCAGGGAAGACAATTTGCATGCTAACTGAATTAATGTACTACACTGATTGCATGGAACATCTGTTGCTGATTGTTTTGGTCCTCTGCTTTTCAAACTAAAATATGAAAATGCAGAAGGTAAAAGGCAAATTATCATACCAAGGGCAGAGAGCAGATTTTTCCTTTTCTTTTTGTTGGAACTCTATGTTGTAGTTATTGATAAATGTCACCACACCTCTGCCATCCCTCTGGACTTGCACTAAAATACTGTGCTTTAAATTGCTGCAATTTTCTAAGCGCTTTTTGCCTTCTCAATTTAATTTTGGCATAGCTGGCTTAAATGTGGTTAGAAAAAAAAAAAAAACCCTTCCATCATCTTTGCTGGCCCAAATATCTGCTACCGTAAACCTAAAACTGACCCTTGTATTTTGCGCTAGGTAGACATAACAGAAGGAGGTTATACAGCAGCTCCTCTTGTCCTTAAAGTCCCACTTTTCTCAAAAAGGAGGCAATGAATCATCTCCAGGCTGAGATTTTCCACTCTAACGGTGGGAAACTGAGATGATTCTTAATGTCGGTTAAGGAAGCTACTCCAGCATGAAGCAGGCTGCTACTGAAATAGCTCTAAGCTGTGGGGGGGGGTCTTGATATAGAGAAATAAAGCTACACTTCTAGGACACGGATGTGTCAGGGTCCAAAATAGTAAGTTGAATGGTATGTGAGTGAGGAAATTATTAAGGAACTTTATTCCCTTCAAAGATAGATGTAATTTCTCTCTGTATGCACTCATGTTACTGTTACAAAGGATTACCAGAATGATTATCTGGAGTTTAACAAAAGCTATTTTTTTGCCGGCGGTTTTGCTGTATACATAGGTGTAGGGTGCTTTTTCACCACAGAAGGAAGGGCAACGTATCTGTATATGAAGGGTTATCTGAATGTCTTATTTTCAGTCTGCAGAGAAAGGAGAGAAATGGCTTGAAATAACTGTTGAGAAAATGCCTCATTCCATTAATGCATCACCAGCTGTTGATTCATAGTGCAACTGGCTATAAAGACTTGTTACATATTCAAGATTGCCATAGGAACAGCTCTGGATTAGATCATTCAGTTCCTGCTCTTAAACTGACTGCGGTGGAGATCACCTTCTCTAATTTGCATGTGAATATTTGCTTTGTCTTTTAACATTTCCATTATCTAGGTTGATTCTGCTAAATACCTCTGCATCTAATTCCCCTGGTGATTCATTTTCATGATTATGATATCAAATATTGTTTTTACTATTCTTTTTGTTTTTTTGTCATTCAGCAGAATTCATTATGAAAGAGAAATGGTTACCGCAATGTATATGAATGTGCATAGTCTTTGGGGGAAAACAGGGTCAGATCCCTGTAGGAACTTTCATGTTGAGTGTCTACGCATCAGCCCATAAATGAACAACAACAACAACAAAAAAAAACAAAATACAGGAAAAAGATTATTTAAAAATGTGCAGCTGAGCTCAAGGTAATTCAAGGAACAATTCTGATCTATACTATTTCTATCACATCTTTAATTGCCGGAACTGTTTTTTCTTGCAAGTGGTTTTTTTCTTTGATTCAAATCATTGGTTCAAAATTCAGAATTTTGTTTGTATCATTTTAATAAAAATATCTTCTACTTTTAATCAATTTTATTACACAGGTCTGCTCTAAGATGCCAGAATGACTGTCAGGTTTCTCATAGCCTTTCAGAGGAAATAGTGTGGATAAGATCTAAAATTCAGATGTAAAAATTGATGGAGGAAGAAGAATTAGACATCCTTCATATATTACAAAGAATTTAAACAGAAATCAGTCTATTTATTCATCTATAGATCATATTTATTTTTAGAAGAAAGTCTATAAAGTTTGTTATAGTTTCGATAACTGATTTCATTTTGAAATTGATAAAAAGAATGCATAAAACGGGAAGAAGATGAGAATGTTTTAATTAAAATGTATGCTCAAGATAGAACAAAAATATCTGTTAAAATACAGATAAAATATAAAGTCTCCTAATATAGAACTGAATATGAAGTTCAAAATAGAATATGGTAGAAACCCAGATGGCAGTGCCAAGCAAGCTGTTTCCTGATGTTCTCTCTCTCTTGAATTTTTCTTCTGTGATATGTGAGGGAGAGGAAGTCAGACTTAGGGGTTGGAGAGCTGTAATCTTCTTAATCTTTCATTCTTCTCCTGAAGTAATTGTCAAGTAATATACACAGTGGTAGAACCCACAATCTCCAATTTACTTCAGGATTGTCCCACAAATCGTGCTCTCTACTTTCCAGAGAGCAGCATAATATGTAGGATTTTTCTTCTTAAATGTCTGCTCTGTGTAACAAGAAGTGACTAGCGGTTGTTTGCAGTGGTTTGCACTGACTTGTTCATACTGTACAGGCAGAACCACAGCGAGAGCTGCAACCCCTGTTAATTTTCCATTAAGTTAGTTTGACAAGTCAAATACTTTGATACCATAAATGACGTTAAACAGTAAGTAGGCAAACAAAAGAACTTGATTCATGTACTCTTGTGGTTGTTGGGTAATTTAGTAAGAATGGCAACCTCTAAAAATAGCTATGCCTGTACAGCCACAAACTAGACTTTTTTTTCTCTCGAATCTGGATCAAAAGAATGCAATACCCCTTGGCAATACCCCATCCTTTAGTTCTGCTGGTGTAATTACTAACCAAGTCATGAACTGTTAGTGTTAGACATCCCAGTAATGCTGAATATATTCGTTAATCAGTAATGCTTTGAAACTCAGGACAGTATATTCTACCCGGAATAGCAAACTCAGCTTGACAGGTGAGCTAACTTTTTGCTCTCTAAACATCCAGCCAAAACTGATGCAAAACTTAAAAGGTCCCACTTTGGATCTGGTTACATAAGAGCGCCTTTTACTATATTAGCTCTGTTCCGGAATCACCATTCATGATATTCAAGACATTTTGTTCCATATTTGCAAAAAATATTTGCCCAAACTTTTGATTTCTTTGTTCCTAAGAAAAGGAACTAAACAGATATCAGAAATTACTGGGAGACGAAATAGGAGGTTTAAGCTACCTAACATTAGGCATCTAAGGTTGTCCATAAAGTGAATGGAGGGATAGACACTGGAAATCTTTCCCAACGGCTATGTAGTAGGAATTGGGCAAACGGGATCCTAATATAGATCTATCAGTTAAGTACTTAAATTTAGACAGCCATAAAATTCCCCTGGATATGTAAATAAGGGTTGCAGCTCTGTCTATACCGAATACTTGTGATCTCTCTTTTATTGTGTTGGGCTTTCCTATCAGTATTTGTTATCTCATGACATAACACAAGCTGATCAGAACTGTAAAGAGGTTACGGTTAAATGGCATTCAGGAGGGAAGCTTTCTGTAGTTACAGCCTAAGAATGCTAGAAATGAGATTTCTTGTGAAATCTTCTAGAATTACATGGATGACAGCAGCTGACCAAGGGTATTGGTCTAATCTGGTCCAGTGTTCCTAAATAAAGGTGATGTGCAAGGCTTGCCAATACATTTTATCAGATATTTTGGTTATTGATCAGGAAACTTCAAGAAATAGAATACCCAAATTCCCCGGACTAGTCTGATTATAATGTGCTGAAGCTCATGGAATGATGTGATGATCAGCACTGATATGGAGCAGTATCTTGGGAGTCTCTGCTAGTCACCTCAGTGGCATTTCTATCTGGGACTTGTCCTCCTGGCAGGAAACCGTCAATCACAGGTTAAACCGAATTCATGTGGACTCGTGAGCTCTGATGTTAAACTGGAAACATGAGGTCTCATTAAGCATCATCAGCACTAAATTGCTTTCTGGTCTGTTTTCAGGAGGTTTGCTCTCTACCTCCCCTCCTTGTGCAAAGGAGCCTGGAATGATCTAGAACAAAATCTGTTCCTTTGGAGACCATGCAGTTTCCTTGTTAGATCTCAATAAGAAGGGGCAGTTTTAAAGCTGGATGTCAGGTCAAGAGAGCTGCTAACGCTGAAGCCTATCAGATAGTATCACTATGGCTGAAATGAGGGAGAAGTCAAGGAAATCACGCCTTAACTGAAACTAGTCTAGTCCTGAGATAATTAATGACTCTGAACACTTGAACCGAAATGGCTTGCATTCCCTGTGCTGAGTCAGGACTCTTTGACCATGTCAAACAACTCTTCTTTCCCTTCTTATATAACAATAGTGTTATACGAAATTCAGAAACAGAAATAGAATAACAGAAGAAGATAACATCATTCTGCCAAAGAATATTATCATTATTGCCAAAATGAAGGACTCTTCTGTAATCTCTCACTCTGACACATGGATTCCTTCTTCCAAAACAAGCCAAAAATATTAACCAAAATTTCCTTTTGTTTCAGGGATGTTGCACAGATAGATTTCTTAGTTCTTTTTTAAAAGCCCCCTGTAGGAAGAGAGTCCTAATGAATAACAGAGGTCAGCAGCATTACCCTTTTGGCTTAAAATATGCAATGTTTATTGGCTTCCAAGAAAGTGTGCAGATTTATATGCGCTGGTAAAATAAGCCTTGCTTAGAAACCAAAGAATACATTTTGGATTAAGACTTGACTTTGGATGGGATGGTGCTGTGAGAGTAATCACACGACAGCATGGCTTGTGTGAAAAGCATGAGGGAAATACATTCATTTCTGAACAATTTGTAAAGGGACATACAGGCAGCTCCAGTTTAGTTCATCATCTGGTCCCGGGGTTTAGAGCTCAGGACATCTGTGCTTTACTTTCTCTTTTAAGTCCTTTTCCACAGAAGCAGCACATAACACTCCCCGTGAACAAAGCAGTGCCATCTGATTAACATCTGTTGGTTTGATTAAGCTCGTATACATGGCAAAATTTCAGGTTCCAGTGAGACTGGCTTACACTTGTAACAAAGACAGACATTGTGTAACAAGCTGCCATTGCTGTAGCTGCTCATATGCTTTAGATTCACATTTCGCACCTGAAGAAGGGGACCCAGGCTGCCTGAGCCGGTTGTGTAAATTCCCTTTTATGTTCATCCAATAAAATATATTAGTAAGCATACCAGCTACTGTCTTTACTACATAATAATGTAGTAGAGATTTTAGATTTCAGGTTGTACTAGGTGAGTGAGATTTAGGCAATGCATGCATCGGGCTTTTCTTGCTCGTATGCAAACACATCCTAAAGCGGATGTAACTGTACTGATAACTCTGTGTCACAAACCAGGGCAGTTTGAACAGAACAAATTTTGTATCAAAGGAGGTGTTAGAGCAGCGATACCAGAAAGCTCAGGCAGGTATGTAGATAGCTCAACACACATTTCAAACAGGTCCTGGACTGGACTGGTCTAGAAATGTGTTCTGAAGAACAAAACAATATTCTCATCAATATGCCTGTGCCTGTGCTCTCACACCCATTATGTAGGTGACAAATTATCCCATCACAGTTCAGGTTTTGAAGGCTCTTAGAGCAAATGGGGTCAGCTGTTGTACCTATATAGCACTTCAGTGTACAAAAGCATGATACGTGAATGGAAAGATCACACTTACGGCTTGAAGCATTTCTGACATCTGAGGAAGCTTTAACTTATACTGGAAGGATGCTGATAATCTATGAATAAAAATTAGGCTGGCTAATGCCTCTACCCTCAGAAGTTTTGCCAGCATAGCTATATGGATGTCTATAAGATAGAGTGGGCGAAAAGAAGCTTCTTGTGTCCATGACTGAACCCACAGGCCCATGTTAGCACAGCACCACACACAATCTAATAAGCTGTATGAAGATATGGGAAGTGTTAGGAGGCTCTGATAGTCACATAACTTCTATCAGTAGTAAGTCATGTCTGCCTTCAGTATATTGTGAGGGTATATTCTATATCATCTTCAGCATTTTCAGGATACTACTTATCAATTAAAGTAAACAGCACTATGTCGGGCCCCAGGTCTCAGAGGAAAGAATTAGCCCATGAAAAGCTGTCTTCTAGTTGCAATATGGAGAAGCATGCCTCATTGATAGAAAGGAATTTCAATGTTTTCTATCTGAATGAGAAAGAAATGCTAAGGCATTTATGTATGCAGTCATTCCCTGATGCTGTATCAAAGTCAGAGAGAAAATTTTCTGGTGGCAAATTTATAAGAAAGAACTCAACAGGGAAAAGCTGAGGGCAGCTCCGAGGGCTTAATTCTATGAAGTCTACAAAGTGGATTCCATTCTCTGCTTGTGCCAGAAGAAAAGTTCAGCCGAGCAAAAACCAACATCAGTAGCTTCTGATACAGACTGACGGACCGTGTTTTCAACCATATTTCAAAAAAATACTGTTAGGATAATGAATTTTCCTTCAAAACACAGTGAATCTGGGAACTAGTCTGACATCTGATCAGTGTGTGATGAGATACATTCTCATTCTGAAGATAACAGTATACAGGTAATTGTTTTTGTTAGTTGCTGATATATGCTACTGCTAAAGTTTGTTCCATACATCAAAGTGTCATGTAGACTGTAATTATGTTAGGTGATCATGAAGACTGTAAGTAGTTAGCATATTCCAAAATCAGAAATGTGGCTCAAAGCGAACTTCTGAAGATGCATCTTAAACACAGCCTACTCGGTCCTGAGCTTTACTTTTGATAACTTTGAAGGCAGTTAAAGTGAAAAATTTTTGCTTGTCTCTTCAATTCCGTTTTGCTGAAATTGGTGGGTGACGGCGACAAGAGATAACATCAGCTGATAAAAGTGTTTCTCAGATACTTGAAATCTTTCAAAAAAATACTGTTTTGTGAAGCACATTATCATCACCAGGTTAATTATGCCCAAAGCTAATATTCCAAAGGAGTTCAGGGATTTCCTTTTATACAAGAAAGTAAGATGATTAAATGCCCTTGCAGTGTCTGTTTCTTTCAACAAGTGGATTTCTGCAGAACTGCTACAGTCTGAAACATCCCAGATGGCGCTTTCCAGTTGCATTGGAGCATGTATTTTCTGGTAATTGCACAGCTTACCTAATTCCCTTGATTCTGAAGTCTATCCTTTTGTTGTAACAAAACTTTTTTAAAGGGAAGCATCTGTTTAATGCAAAAACACGCTTACCATTTTGAAGGGGTTGGGATGTCGTGGACATAAGAAGCATGATTTTAGAGACTTGCAGTAACTCTAGGTATCCACCTGGAAGCTGTAAGTAGAGAGTAATATCTTGAAAGACACCGAAAACCAAGATTAGCTTAGGATATCAAAGATGATTTGTAAATCAGGCCTATGAACACTGTGGCCTCTTATCTTCTATCTCCCTGTAATTACTCATTCTTCTGCTCACAGATCTTTGTTACTTTATCATTTTTATCAGAGGTAAGGTGCAGTGTGTCATAGGAATCTATTCAACGCTTCTTTAAAGGATTCTGCTTCACATACATTAATATAAGCAACTACTGTATACGGTTATATGCCTACTCCTGTATGTCAAGTAAAGAGAAGACTTCAAGATATAACTGCGCTAGTACTATTTTGATAATCATGATCACTAGTAGCGGAGGCAGTACTTAGTACCTGAACACAAAATTTTGGGGAAAGGGACTGAGTTAGGCCCTGTGACTAAATTTTAAAGACTTTTTGCCCAGAGAAGATTGGCAGAGACTGCTGAGGATTTTTCAGGGGAATGGGAGTTCATATTTCTCTGTGAATAAGGGTAGTTCTGAGGAATTATCCTAGGAAATGATCTTCACAGATAACTTCATCTAACAAATTCCGTTACAGTAAGAGCAGTCTGGTACATTGACAGTACTCTTAGTGATCTAAGTGATCTAGTGATCAATACTCTAAGTGATTCTGTGGAGCACTGCAGTTTTTAGAGCTTTAGCATTTTTTGTACTAGAGGATTTGCATTTGCTGCAGAGTGTCAAGGGACTGTGTGCGGGAGGGAAGGGAAGCTGTGGTAGAGAAATGTAGACAGCAGGGTGAGGGTGGGTCAGATATTTCTGGTTGCTTGGACAACGAGATCTGGACTTCATCATCAAAAAAGAAAGAAATAGGGTTGAAACCCTGTAAGATATAACATACAAACCTGGTCTATCCTAGCCATACTCTTCAGTTTTTGTCAATACAATAGGATTATATGGGTAGCTGGCGTTAGGTTACCCCAGCACAAGATGTAAGTTAATAAGCAGCATTACCGTCGGAGCTGAAGTGACACTTCAGGTTCCAGTTCTGAATCAAAAAGAATTGAGAGATGAATATTATCACAATCAAAATTTGTCCTTATATTTTATTGCTTTATACTCTGAATTAGTTAAAGGGTGGGCATAATGTTTTTCTTGCAAATGAGTGTGACTTCTCTGACAATGTATTATCCAGTGAATACTTTGATCTGAATACTGCTCTAACGAATAGTGTTGAATATTTTCAGCATGAGTGAAGCAGCTGACTTCACTAAAAAAGACACTATCACCATTAAAACAAAATGGCACTTGCTTATCTTTTTGGTTATAGTTGTTCTAAAATAGCAGTATAATAAATACAAAAAAAGTATCTAATCAACTAAAATTAGAAATAAAAGCCCGGATTCCCTGTAGGCACGCAAAACTATACTGTATATTTTCCTTATCAGGACAAAATTGCACAAGGCTTCTTTTGTCCATCCATCAAGATTTGCAGTGACAACAGATCAGTTTAAGAATCAGGTCACAGTTCTGTGCTTCTTTGGTGTTGTTTACCCTGTGTTTCCCACCCTCACAAATGAGGTGGTAAGAGTAGTTGTATTGTTTCCATCACATAACCCATAATTCAGAAAAGATTCTCCGCAGATTGCCTTTAGGATTTGACTCCAGGCCAAATGTCAGTCCAAGTATCCAACAAACGCCTTCCTTCATCCTTGAAAAAAATCGCTCATTGTACTAGAAGTCCATATGCATAATTATAGAGCTACAGAAACCCAGTATCATGTGATTTGCATGCTTCCACACTTCCTGTCAACTCACCTCACAAACACTTCTGCCCAAACTAATCTTATGTTCAGCTATTTTTTTTAAACAATCTTCCTTCTCTCTGGATTCTCCTTCTCATATTTACCCCACAGCAAGTCCTAGTGTTGCTTTTGCCAGGTCGAATAACTAGGTCATTAAGCGGTCAGAGTTCATCAACCTGTGTCAGCAATTCAGAAAAGGCTGATCAGGTCTGACTGTACCGATTCAGGTTACAGTTCAACTTTGATTCATTCCCAGCTTGGCCACCTGCCCAATACTCTATACGGCATTGTCCGCACATCTAAACATCAGCCCTGTTTGAGACGTCCGTAGAGTCTGTAAACACAGACATCTTGATCCGTTTTCTGTAACTCCGCAGCAGCGAAGATAAGTCTTGCAACAATTTGACCTATGGCTAGAAGCTCTGCACAGCAGATTGTTTAATTATAGCAGTGTTCTTATGACGTCCTGAAAGTGTGCCAAAACTTGCAGCAACGTGCACAAGGTAACACCTTCAACCTATAGCAGACTGGTACCTGGCTAAATAGTAGCTGGAGCTCACGGTCCTGTATGGCTAGGGAAGATCTGGCTGCTTTTACAGGATACAGACATTCATCCAAACTCCCTTAGCACTGCTGAGGCCCCTCTTCCGATTTCATCTGTTTTTGAATTCCTCAAGTGCAAAGACACTGTTTCTTGTGTAAACATCCATTAATTCTAATGCATGCCTGGACCTGTCCCCAGCTCCCTGAATCGCCAGCTCAGAAAGCATGAAGAAAGAAAACATGACAAATGCTGCTTTAAATAGAACTGTCTCCATCTCCTTAACTGCAAAGTACAGAAAGAGAGGGACCTCAAAGTGTAATCTAGGCCAATCTCCAGTCTCAGACAAATTCAAGCATACCTCTAGGAATGCCTGGTGGATGATGCTTGGGGATCCATAGTTTTGTTAAAAAAAATAGTTAATCTTTCCGTATCTCTCTCAGCTGTATCTTTACTAATTAATGTCTCCTGTGGGTTGTGCTTTATAAAACTCTTTTGTTACTGCCCTTTTAGACTGTCCCTAATTGATAACGCACCTTTTTTGAAAGGACGTTCACCAATATGAAAACAATGGTCTAGATAAAGCCTAATCAAAGCCAAATAGAATAATTTTCTCATGTATTGTCGCTGGAATATTTTTGATACTAGAAACTAAAATGACATTCCCCTTTAACTCGTATTTTGCTTGTTCCTAATACATCAACCAGTTATTCTGCACCTTGTAGCTGTCTTATTTTTTCCTTCTTTTGCATTTTTCTCCATGGAATTCAGTTAATTCAATTAACTGATTTCTATCTGTTTCTCAGTCATGCAAGGTCATTTAAAATGTCGATCCTTTATTCTAGTCTGCTAGGTAACCCTTCACACATTTTTGCTGCTTGCATATTTTGTAAATATGTTCTCTGTTCCACCAGTTAAGTCTATATTGAAAGTGCTAAATGATACTGGCTCAAGATATGTCCTTGCAGATGCTACTTATATCCTATCTACATAAACGAAAACTAGAAATAACTACTATTTGGGTGCAGGTTTTCAGGCAATTCTGCATCTACTGATCTTGACCTCGTGTCATCAAAATACTATTATTTTCCCATTTTTCCTGGATACGGCACACAGAGATAGTATTTTTAAAAACTTTCCTAAAGTAGAGGCAAAATATGTCACTAATATTGTTTCCTGTCTATCCGTCGCAGTACTTATTCAGCAAAGGAGAAAATTATATTTGGAATGAGCTTTGGCACAATTTGCTTTTGGCAGTCTATTCCGACTGCTTCTTATCATTTTATTATTTACTATTATTTTATCATTAATGTTTCTCATTATTTTATTGCTTACAACTTTTTTTGTGCAAGAGAGTGTTTCTGTATCTTTCTGGTGCCTTAAGGTTAAGTTTGACTAATTCATAATTCTCCAGAAGGTCCCACATAAAGTATCCATTTACTCCAGTGAAATCTTTCTGGCTGACCTTAGTAGTGCTATGCAATACCAGAGACATCAGTTTTGTAATTTAGGTTACGTCAGTAAGTTATTTTAAAATCAGTTCAATATATGATAGTAATCCATGCTGATGCTTCAAATAGGTATACTTTTCATGACACAGAAGAAAATGAGGATTTTTGTGCCAGAGGTTTATAACTGGTTTCATACCAACACTGCTCAATTCCGTATTCTAGCTATAACAGGTTTTTTGAAGCCCTCTAGCTACAGAAGATAAACTTGCTCAGAGATGCAAAACATTCTTTTACCTTCCTGGCTACAGTCATACTTTTTTTCTGTGAAACTTCTCCTATAATTGCACATATATTCATCTCCAGCTAGCTTCTGGAGGTCAATTCCCCAGATCCAACTTACGTTTTATTTTTGAGTGATTTATTCAAAGCTTGTGAAAATTATTAAGGAAAACTTTACGCACAACAGACCAGCATCCAGAACTATTATCATATCTCTTGAGGTGTCCTAGCACTTAACCTTACCGATCATCTCCGTCTGCCTTCTGGAAGAAATCTTCGGAAACAGATAACCTCGATGGAGTTGTATGACAATACCTAGATTGCAGAGAACCCAATGTAAAAAATGTCTTTCAGATTACTTATTCCTTTTGTATTTAGTCCTCTCAAAGCAAACATTTCTAGGAGGAAAATGCAACATCAGAAGGCACAGTTTGGCCAGAGGTCCTTCCTTCACATCCACACTAAACCTAACACTTACATTGTCAGAAAAGCTATGTATTCTCCAATATATCATAAGTTAAAGAGAGCTCAACCTCCAGGATGCTTCAGGACAAAGAAAAAAAGCATCTATGAAGAAATGTGGCATGTTTGCTTCTTCTTTGTGCTCCCTATGTTCCAAGATAATAAACCTAAGTAAGCATTTAGCTTTTCTCCTGCAAGGTATATGAGATGCTGGAAACTGCAGTGACCTGCGCGTACGAAATAGAATGCAGACTTTTAAATCAAGGAACCTTTTCCAAGGTATTCATATGGACAGAAACAAAATTCTGATTCTTGGATTTTTCCTGATATATAAGTTGTTTCATCTGAAATGATTCATCTGAAGGAATTAGAATTGAAGAAGAAGGCATGAAAGTTATTCCTAAAGAAGTGATGCATCGTTTATGTTATTTATATGTTTGAGCTACTGAGAATCTCATGAGGCAAGAGAGAAAGTGAAAATCATTAGAAATCACGTATAGAACTATAAGCCCATATTTACAGTAACAGGTAAGGTATTTTTTTCTTTGAAAAAATACTTTGAAAGTATGGAGACAAACTTGTTCATGTAAAAAATATTCATATGAGTTATAAAACTACTGAGAGTGAGGAAATTGCTGAAAGGCCTGTCAGAATACAATAATGGGAAATTATAGGTACAGGGACCATGTGCACACTGAAAAGTGAGAGATCTAGAAGGCTGTGAAAGGAAATGTTGTGGGCAGGTCAAAAAGAGTCCAGGTGGGAGAAGGAGACTGGGATAATAGCAGGAAGGATTTGAAGGAAAGTGGAGGAAGAGAAACGCAAGCTGATGGGGCATGGAAGGAGAGTATCCTCATCCCGTGGTGTTAGAATAGGAAAATGAAGTCTGCAACAAGCAGCCGAGGGGGAGGCATGTGCTTTAATGTGTGCAGTGAGATGTGAAATTTTTCAGACAGAGAAAGACAAAAACCAAGGATAAGACCCCACAGAAAAGCTAAAAATCAGAAAAATATCTGAATACTTTTGTAATGCTAATCATATAACTGGTTTGGGTATAATACGCTTTTTTTTAACAATTGAGCCAATGACATTATAAAATGTAGACCATCGTAAAATAGAATTAACTAGTGTCCTTAATGACCTGGCCCAAGAGAGGTCAACTTGAAAATGTAAACTTTAAATCAGCAAATCGATCTGTAGGGATACAGAGAATTAGCTATGTCTACATCTTGATTACTACATTCTGGCAAAGACCTTTCAGTAGAAGGAGTCTGAATGAACAGGACAAGAAGATTAAGTACAATGTATGACTTCCAGACACATTATTATTTAATCTTTGCACTTTTCAGTTGGCTTTCATTATCAGTCAACAAAAATTTCTTCATCATCATCTGTTTGCTATTTACAAATCTAACTCAGTTATCATCTCAGAATCCAGAAATCCAGGTCTCCCTGTACTCCTTCCTTGTCTGCCAACAATCTCTATGGTGCATAGGGAAAAAAAAAATAGAAAGCTTTGGATGGTGAATAGGACACAGTTATAATATCTTTTGTTTCCACACACAACTGAAAACCTCACACTATGATTACTGACTCCCGCTTGATAACATCATCAGGGATGACGACTGTGCCTATACCATGTTTCAGTATCGTATTCATTGCACTGACGATTTTAGAATCACTGTGTAAGGGAGAATTTGTATCCTCAAGAAAACTATTGAAGGTGAGTTAGAAATTTACCTTTTCAAATGAAATTTACCATTTATCCTAAGAAAGAAATTTTGTCTCTGTGCCTGGAATGGATTCAGTGTTTCTCTATTGAGACTTCAAGACACAATAGTGCATGCTTTATTGCCTCAGGTAGCAGCAAAGAATAGTGAGGTAGGCATCAGCCTTCCTTTAGCCTCCCTCCTTTGCATGAAATCCTTTAGAAATGTTGCTTTGATGTAAAGTCAGTGCCTGTGATGAGAGCACCTCTTGCACAAAGAGTAGGAAAAGCATGAAAAGCACAAGCAGGAAGTGTAAGGCAATGGACTTCATCAAAATAGGTGAAATTCCTTGAGGCAGTGGATGCATAGACTTCTTGATTTCTTTGTGTATCACAGTCAAACACTAAAGTACACGAGTACAGAACAAGGCAATGTAGATCTACAAGGTTAATTTAGTCCATAATCTGTTAGCCTGACTGTAGTCCATATGTTTCTATTCTGACTTTTCTAATGAGCTCACCCTAAAAGGGACAAACCGTGTTGATTTCAATATAGCAAATTTTTGTCTTTAATCAGTGAAAGTAGTTATTACAGTGGTCTGGTACAGCATCATGTTTTTTGCTACTATCTTATTGTGAAAAGGAAAGTGTTCTGCACTGTACAGGACTTCCTTTAGTGACTTCATGTAATCTGTTCAATATAATTTCTAGTTATCTATATAAAGCAGAAAACAAATTAACCGCCATTCATATTTTTCTACTGAAAAAACAACTTTTGTTGATAAAGAGAAGTTATTATTCACCCCAAGAACTGAAAACCAATGGAAAGTAAACCAAAGTAGTAGCTTAAGTGTCTGAACAGAGTTCTTTTCTGGAGACTAGCACAGTGGGGAAAAAAGGTTTTAGCCTTACTTAAACTTCTCCTGTCACTATAAAGCTCTCCAGGAAATGCTGAGTGCTTGACTCCTACTGATTTCAGTATATATTCAACACTTCACAGGATATAGTTAATATGTCAGAAAACTGGACTCAAAATTCTAAAAATGGAACTACTTAAAATGAAATTATATTGACTATGAACGTTTTGTTTCAAGAGATATATAGAGAAAAGCATTAGAGAGGAAATTGGGTTTTTTTTTTTCTTTCTCACTTTTATCACCTCTAACATATCACTGAGAACCCCAGAGAGCGTTTTAAGCTCACCATAGGCAGATGTCTGTGTTAGAAGTCTGCTAGAATATATGTTTGCGTGCAATGGCCAGAGGCTTTTTCTACATTGTCCTGTTCTTCCATGTGCAGAAAACTCTGAGCACACTCGTACCATTTTGAAATGCATTCTGCTACCAGTGGTAAATAAAATGTTCTCTCTGCTTTTCTTACGACAAGTTGAACCTGGGGAGTAAAGAGGGAGCAAAAATGAGGATACACAAAGCTCAGTGAAACTAAAACAGCAAAGGAAAAAATAGCCTGACTAATGGCTTTATCCAAGAGTAATGCAAAAAGAGAGTTTTGTGAGCTCACTGTTGAAAAGTCTGTCAGGAGGAGATGAAGCTGAATAGGTCAAGTACAGGTCAGTAACAGTTCAGCTTGCACCGCTTTCAAGTTTTATAGAAGGCACTTTTCATTTGTCAGAAAGTCAATGGGACAAAAATATGCTGTGTAAATAATACAGGGTCGGTCTCAGTCTTCCTCCAGTACACAGATAATCTTATAAAAATATATATATACATATGATTGTGAAATAGTACGGTGCAATTAAAATGCAGAGGACACTGAATGAAAACTTCCTGCTCAGTGACCTGTGAAATCAGTCATTTTTGTCTTGTATTTGTAGAAACACCGGTACAGTCAAAAGCTTCTGTTAAAAAACTCATGAGCTAGTGAGCTAGTTTCCTCAGGGCATTTTAACCAAAACTTACCAAGAAATGCACCTCTCTCCTCACTGAAGGTCTTCCTCTGCCAGAGCACGGAACTCCAGTTTGTCTGAGAAGTCTTTTGTCTGAGTTTGTGGAGTAAACTAGAGAGATTACTTAATGTTTAATTATCGCTACTCTTTAAAAAAAACGTCAGAACAAAGAGGGTAGGTCTTAACGTTATTCTTTTGTAGCGCAGCTCAAGTTTTACAACAAAATAGTTCTGAAAAATAGTTTGAAAGAGGCCTTCAGATGGGAGCTAACGATGAAGTGAGATCCAAAAGGAAAGCGTGAAGAAAAATAATAGTACGTAAAACTTTAGACAAAATGGATTTAGTAATTTTGTATAGGCGCCATCTACAATCAGCATCACTGAATGATTCAGACGATTCAGTGGGTTTTCACACCAACGGCATACACGAATGCAGAACTAAATACTTTTTTTAATTGATATGCCTCTCTAACACAGGATAACTTAGGTGTAAAAGAGGGGCTTTTGCAGCTGATTACTGAGTGCTGTTGGCAGCTCTGGAGGGAATGGCCAGAGGATCTGGAGGCTGCAAATGTGATAGCTACGATACACAGCAGCTGTGAGCTGGGGGCTGTGGTGGGAATGTTTCAACTTCGGTAAGTAGGGAGGAGGCTGTTATGCTGAACTGTTTTTCTACAGTGCATGCCTTCTCCTTGAGTGATTTTAGACTTTTAACACTTTTCATTGGCTACTGTTGGCCTTTCTTCCTCCATGTGGTCTTTCTGACCCTCTCCATTTAAGATGTATTAAGTGCATAGATGTTCCTCAAAAGGCACATTCTGGATCTCTGTGTTCTCATGTTCAGGTTCTCAGGGCTATGTACAGAGTAAGTCGCTATTCTTTCTACAGCACAGATAAGAGAAATAGTCCTCTGAAAGGGCAAAGCACTATAGAAATAAGAAATATATTAGTGTGAAGTACAGAAGTGAAACACTAAGGAATATTTTGTGTAAAAGAAGGTGTGCCATGCCAGAAAAGAATTGCAAGCATGCTGGCTTATTTGGTAACAACAAAGCAGCTACAGCTCCATCAGAATCGATGGAATTACCAAGATCCAAATTGACCCATTTCATTTTTTGTCTCACAGTCTGTCTCAAGCAGTTCATTGGAGTTCCTGGAGTCCCTGTCAGACCTGTCAGCTGAAGGACTCATCTGTTATTCATTCTGGATTCATTTTAAAACAGTCTTTAAATTATATTTGCAAAGTGCTCAGCGTAATAGGGCTCTGATCCTGCGTGGGAGCTGGGGCACCACTGTAATTAAAATTAAGAAGGGCATCGGTCTCACTTGCAGTTAAAGTTTTGCAATACATCTTATTTAGATATTTAAAATCTCACTCATATAAGCCCCAGCTCAATAAAACGTTTAGGCGTATGCCTAATCTTTAAGCACATGAGCAGTCCTGTTAATTTTAATGAGATTACTCTCAGAATGAAAGTTAAGCTTTAAGGGCTTCTGTGGCTCTTAAACAGCCATTATTTGAGAGCGCTACGTATGTCGGTAGGCCTACATCATGCAAACAAAATTCATATATGGGTGCTGCATGGTTAGGCATACCAACCATAAAGTCCTTTGAGTATTTACAGAGCACTTACTTTATAAACACAGTGTTCTTACAGGCACTTGAGGTTGTGAAGTGTCAACAAATATTTGTATTGCTGTGGAAAGACCTCCTTCACACAAGTGTGTGGGGGGAAATTTGGGAGTGCAAAGTAAATTAAAAACTCACTGTGTGTGTGTGTTGTGTTGCTTCTGTGCTCTAGACTGGCTTTGTTTTGGCTGAAATCCAGACTGTAATCTCAGCATTCTCTATTTAGGAGGGAAAAAGCTGTCTATGGGACTTGATCGTTTATCTCCTAGACCAGAGCTGAATAGAAAACAGAAAATATTTTCCATTTTTTAATTGAAATGCTGCTCCTGAATCAAAATTGTATTAATAAAAAGCTCTGTTTTCTGTTTGGAGAAATGAAGAATTACAAAGAATGAATCCTTGTGCCTCAGCTCGAAAACCCATTAGCTGTAACAATTCAACAGTGAAAATGGTATTTTCACACACAGCTTGTTATTGATCCATCATTATCTGTTAAGGTACCAGATAAAGGAGAGTTGCTGTTGATGCAGAAAATATAGAGAGTAAGACAGAAAAGAAAGCAAGGAAGCTAGAACGACACAGAGTGGCTGTACCTATCAGAGTACCTGCTAAAATAAAAACTGAATGATAGGAAAAAAACCCAAAAAGCCCTATCTCTAAAAAAATTTTAAATCAAAATCAAGAAGTTTACTGAAAATAGAGGTTGGTGGATTTGGAAACACTGCCATGGTGCTCCATACTCCTGAGCTGCAGGTGTAGAGTATGGACACAACATCCTGTCTAGGCAGACTCTCTGAATCTGCACTGTAATATCCATGAGACTGTAAACCAGGGAAATGTCATATCATGATTCACTGGGGAGCTACATTTTTCCCTGCAGAGCACTGCCCATGAAGACGACTACGGAAACATAGTCTCCATGAGTCTCTGAGGCAACACTGGCAAATAAGCAAGTTTTGGTTTTCAGAAATTCCATTTTGCAACCCCATGAAACAAAAAATTCCACAGAAGGCAGATGCTTTTTTAATGAAAAATCACATTTCATCCATAATCCAACTTTTCATTAAAGTAGCTTATATGAAAAATCTGACTGGCTGATGAATTTCAGGCTCATTTTCTCATGAGGGCAGATCCACACATGGTGTAAATCACCAGAGTTCTCTTGAGTTCACCGCTGAGATTACACTAACTCTGGCCCCACTCCCAATTATAACTGAGTACATACAAACATTAGTTTTAATTGTCTGTGGTGCAACAGAGAACCCTGGTGCTGAAGGGTAGCTATTTAGCAAGAGTTGATTTCACAGTAGTTTAAAAGATACAGTCTTGCCTTTTCTCTGTGCCAACAGAAATAAAGTAATAGCAACTATCTTTCTCACAGGAGTTAACAAAAGAATGAATGAACTAAAAATCCAAGCTCAAGTGGAATGTTTCTTAATTTTAATAACAAACTTCTAAAATCACAAAGTGTTTCTTCTTCAGGTGCTCAAGAAGAAAAGGAAAGGGCAAATGAAAGGGAAAGAATAAAAGAACCTCAGAGTGCAGCCTGAGGCTGTAATCCCACTTTCAAGAGGAGACATTATAAAGAAACCTCAGAAAAGCCTTCAAATATCAGGTGGAAGAGTTTAAAAGTCATTTGTGCTGTTTTTGATGTGGCACCCTGACATGGATGTTGGAATCAGTTTTATCAGCTTTATTTGAACTGAGATGAAGGAGACAACTCACAGTCTCTCCTCATTTCAAACTGGACAGTGTCAATGCAAGGCAGGGTGTCATCAGTAGTCAATTCGCTATTGACAGTAGAGGAGCCTTAGTAACAGCCCCTGGCTTGTGCAGTTTTGCCATTCTCATAAAGTGTCCATAAACATATGTATCTTTGGAAAACTATCATGTGTTTTCAACTTCCTGAAGAATGCTTGTAAAATATAACTGAACCACATTACCCTTTGTCCTGTGCTTTTATTCCACTAATGGACAAATTGGGAGGAGGCTGAGAACAAATGTGCTATTAATTACCCAGATGGCTTTTTAATAGAACCTTGGATTATTGTGCAGCCCCTAAACATTGTCCAGAAATTTCTTAATAACGCTGGTGAACGAAGCATTCCTTTGGAGAGAATAAAGATACTATTGACCAGGAGGCTAAGTTATGTCAGGTTAGTTTAAGAGATAGCAGACAAAGGGTGTGTATTGTATGGAAGGAATGACAGGCCATATCCTCGCTGTCCAGCTCCTCCAGCAATGACAGATTTTCTAATTCACTGCAGATTCTCATAAAAGTGGGTGGCCAGTTCTAGGGAACCAAACAGTGGACCTATTGATACTGGGTGGGAGAGATGTAATTCTGAATTACGGTGATTTAATACAGCGGAGTCTTAGTATCAGCATAAAATTAGAATTAATACATTAAATGTTAGGTCAGAACGTTAAATCCCATCGTTGAAAGACCTACATGCAGTAAGTCAAAGCTCAATATGAGTACTTTAGTCAATTAGGGCCACTGATTGGACTGTTTCATACTTTCGTTGCAGAAATGATGCAGGTAGAAACGAAAAACCAAGGACACTTTCTCAGTGTTTCTCTGCAAACAGTAATTTCAAACATTCTCACTTTTTGATATGTTTATGATCATGCTAATCTTCATTTCAGCTGACATTAAAATGGATAGGACAATAGGCTCAGGCTTGTCTCAGCTTTCTTGGAATGATCTTGTATCAGAAAGAGCTGCTCGTTGTGTTTTCTATGTATATTACAGTTCACTTCTGCCATTCTCTTTCGGAGATGATTTCTAATACACTAAAAACTATACGGAAAATTATCTTATCTTCATGCAATAAGATCTGAACTCAGGAGGAGGAGAATTGATTTAGTGTAGTGTTTTTCCTGGCAGTAATAGAATAAATAAGAAGAACTAAACAGTTGTGAAAATTATCGTGCTTGCAGTAAGGAATAGGTAATAGTAAATCAGATTTGATACTGTCAAACAAAACACAATACGCAAATTAACTAGAATTGAAAGTAAAAGAGAAGACAATATGACAACACTAAAAAAAGCACCAAGTAAGATCAGATTGAGATGTGTGAGTTTTCTCAAAGACAGGAAAAGTGGCATCTTCACCTACCATATTATTTAGTAGTATTTGCTTTTTCTTGCAGAGATGTGATATAATCTAGCGAATTAGAAATGTAGGGATTTCTTACAGCACGCTCCCAATCTTTTCTGGCTGCTGACACTCCATGAGCCATGCAAAAACACTCCAGCAGTGTATGTCACAGACCACCAACATTAGAGGCCCAGTAATTATGAATTCAGCATGCTGCAGTCAATAGGCTGTTTGCATAATGATGTCTTCTCTAAGCTAGGCAAGATCTCAAATACTGCAATTTTCTCCCACCTGAATGCATGACTGCACAGGTTGCCTCCACCTTGGCTATGCCATTCTCTCCCTCTCTTTACCACTCTTATTTCTGTAGTCTCCTACATGTCTACCTGACTGCTGACACTGGTAGCTGATCACTACATGATCTCCTCCTCAAGAAAGATGAGGATTATTCACATAATTTCATTGTGGAAGACAGTTTTATGCCTTTTCATTTCTTTTTAATGTGCAGTGAGCCCATCCAATGTTGCATTCACAGATCAGGAGAAAATGTCCTACAAAAATAATTGTTGAACAAGTACAAGTATCTTCCTGTTACCAGAGCAGAGTAGCTACCACCTCTTTGGTGCTTAAGAAGTAAATTAGTGTACCCTGTTATGCATGCTGTACTTTCAAAAATACTTGCCCACCTACCCTTCAGTCTCAAATTTTAGCAGTGCAATTGCAGGACTATTGGCTGAAACAAAAACCTCATCCACTGAAACAAAAGAAAATTTTACAAGAAGTGTTCCTTGCTCCTCTAGAGTGCATTAAGTGCAGGTCATCCTTTTTACTTTAGGAACTCCAGTTGAATAAAAATGAATAATTCACTTTTAGTTGTAATGCTTGTACTCATCTTGGTTTGTTATGCTGTTATTACAGAAGTGATGGTAACAGACCTTTACTCTCTCCTGAGGAACAGCTGTTTCACATCTAGTCGACTCAATACAAAAACTGCTTTGATGTCAAAATAGACTGTACTCTACAGGTCCTATATGAAGAGTATATTCTTATGCTTTTACCAAAAAAAGGGTTTTGTAGGCTGTATTATACCCATCTGCAGGCAAGAAACAGCACCATTTTCAAAGGAGAGATTTTACAGTACAGTTCACTGAATAATCTCAGCCTTTGTATTAATGAAACATGGTTCCCCATGGAATGTGCTTATCTGGGGTCCCAGATGAGCCCTCCGAATTGGTAAATCCTGATTTACTGACTTTACTGGCAGAAGGACTGAACCCCAGTAATTTTATATAGATGGGCCATCTATGCTAGAATGACCATCGGGTTGAGGATCTAGACGGGACTGTGAAGGAAACAATGCTTTCTCATGTGTGTTATGGCTACAGCCAGTCAAATCCCATGATTTCAGGCAGGTGGTGGAGCTGGCCTTTAAGCTTTTGGAGGCAGCTTAAGTCACACTGGAAGCTGACCCTACAGTGGGAGCTTTACCGGTGTCTTTGCCCTGCACCGCTTCCAACAAAAGGAGACCGCAAAGGCTGGACCTGCTAAATGCTTCACCTAGTGGGCACAGAGGCAATCTCACGGGCATTGGTGCTGCCCTTCTTGAGAGGCTGGGCCAAGATAAGTATGGGGTACAGATCCTCCACTCTGCTGGCTTCTGCAGATTTAACTCTCTCTCCACAATATTTTGTCATCAGTATCTCTGTTTAACTGAAACCTACTGCTAAGATAAAAGTAGAAATAAGTTGCAATCAATTCACACTGCAGTGTTAGCTCTCTTTTTACAGGAACAGGAGGCTCCTTGTGGTTTCCAGGCTCTCTGAAAGCCGGTGACAGAAAGTTCATCAAATGATGAATGTTCTCTTTTAAGTATGCAATATATAGAGTTTCTTAAAGATCCTTGCTTAACTCTCTCTTTGTGAGCCTAAAGCAAACCTTATGAAAAATCTGTTCACAGGAAAAAGGAAAAAAAAAGAATTGATAATCAAGAAATAATTACTGAAAATACATATTTTGTACTCAGTCCTTAAGCGTTAGTTTTAAACAGACAGCTACCTTTCAGAAACCAGTACGAGTGCATACCTGTGAACGTAAGCACAATGAAGCATCGAGGAAAATACCTGTAGAGTGTCAGTTTTTCTTACAAGGACTACATTGCCACTAACGTACAAAACAAAATATGATATATGAGGTCAAGACAGAAGATGTCTTAGCTCTAAATAAGCTGGCAGTGTAACAAGCTAAGCTTGCTGTCTGCCAAGAAATATCTAGCCAATACACTTTCTTGTTTTCTTTTGGACATATTTTTGTAATTGCCTGTCCTCAGGTATAAAGATGCTTACGGGAAGTCATTAATCTTTCATGAGACTATTCTACCATTTCTTAATTCAGAACAATAAAAGCTTGGAAAGGCATGCATTTTCATGTCACTGTCTACTTCAAGGGAAAGGAAGTTTTAATGGAAGATAAATCTGATCAAATGATAGCGAGAGATAATGAAATAACTGTGTTAAAGAGAATACTGTAACAGACAAAAAGAAAGAAAAAAGCCCTTGAACTTCATTCTTTTTTCTCTGGTACAAGACCAGATGGGATCTGCAAACATCATGAAATATTACAGCTGAAAGAGGTGTGATTGGTCTAAGATTTTTCATCCTCCTCCTCTGCCCCTTACCCCATTACATATAGCCCCCCTTTTCTTCTAGATATAGAATATAAAAACACTGCTTGTTTGCTATCTGAAGCAGGTGTGGTTGAACTAAATGTAGAGAAGACGTCCAGCTGGAGGGACCCATCAGCCAGCTGCCCAGTACAGGCGGCTTAGATAAATACCACCTGTTTCTAAAGAGCAGGGAGAGGGAGGGGAAGAAGAGAAGAGGAGGAAAAACAAAACAAACCTAATGGTCACAGAGCTGAAACCTTCTGATCCTCTGGCTATTGTGTGGATGCTTTTGTGGCTGGTTAGTCCCCAAAATCAACACGAGTCTCAAAAAACTAAACGCATGCGGTATGCTTAATTTGATTCTGGACAATGATGAGAGAGGCTTTCAGAGAATCAGTGGAAATAATTCAACCTATGCTCATAGCACACATGTGCAGAATGATAAACATCATCCAGGAGGAAAGAGGGGGGAAGCCACAAAAGGCACAAACAGCTTTACAGGTGCTTTCTAAATCAAAGCCGATGTTGAAGGAAGGCTTAGCTAAATAAGATTATAATCATGAGAGCTTTGAGATGATTTATTTTCCTCTTGTGCTTAAATGAAGTAGATTCTGCCTCACTGTGCATCAGTAATATAACACAAAGTTGTTGTCCCTATAAATAACAGCCTGCTTTTCTAAATCAGTCTGTACAAAATGTCCTGTACTTTTATTTAGAGCATCTTACAGATGTGGTAATCTCTTGAACATTATTTGATCTGAAAGTAATTATTAAGCAGTGATTACAACACATCTGTACTGCTTATGGCCGTATATGAGTGATTCATTTGACTAAGATAGACTGTTTCCTAACACTGTGAGACGTTTCTCTTTCTGCTCAAATAGCCCTAAGGCAAAGAACATTCTTTTCCTTAGAAGCAGTGAAGCACTGCGAATGTTCACAATCAAGAGATTGTACTCACAAAGCTAGTTTCAATAGGACTAGAGAGAAATAATCACCCTTTTGAAATGTCTTTGTCCCCTTTGTTACTGATATTGTAGATGAAATTAGCCCTAACTTAAGGAGGCAGCATGGCCCCATGCTTAGCATTAACCTGAGACTGAAAATGTGAACTTTCTTCTGTGCCTGCTGTTGTACCCTGCCTGTTTGACCTTCAGCAATTCATTTGCTCTTTTTCTGCCTCAGTTCTCCATGGAACAGATATACAGATACAGCAAGGGAAACTTCATTCCTACATTCTGGATCTCATTTTGGAGAACATAAACATAACATTTGTGTGTAGGTGGATATTATATTCATTATGGATCTGAAGTACAATTTATATAAACTACATGTTTTTATATAGTACATTTGATAATAGCCAATTGTGGAAAATGATTTTTCTTAAATTAAGTCTTACTTTCTATGGAAAGCTAAAAACATCCCTGACTTTGCCCGTTTAAGATGTAAATATTCTGCATCTGAGCCAGGATGCTTCGGAGCAGCTTCGGAGGCCAGCAAGAGACATCTGCAGGAGGGAGCAATCGAGGTCTGCAAAGTCAGGAGTGGCACAGCAGATCCAGATCAACTGCTTGGTGTCTCTCCTACCCACAGTTTAAGAGCAATCAAATGAAATGAGTAGGTGGCAGGTTTAAAGCAGACAAATTGAATATATGTGTGCGTATACAACCCTCTCCTACAGCATGTAATGAAAGTTAAAAGCTTACAGAGTATTGAAGTGAGGTCTTAGATTTCTTAAACCTCAGAATCTCTTGCACAGATCTCTGTTTAAGACTGAATATTGGTAGCACTTTCTTAGTTTTCTTTTGGATTTTTGCTTGGCTTTCTGTAACCTTGTCAGACTGTGCTTTAGCTGCATGGCAGTCTGCTAGCAGGGTATGCCCAAAGGAGTATGTCACCTTCCATTTTACCTACGAAAAATTAAGTTGATGGGGAGATCTTGACTCTGCTAATTAGTGTTAGTAATATTAGTGAATGGCATCTAATTCTTGAGTGGAAAGGACCAACAGCTATCTTATGCATTGCAAACACTTTGGTCAGTAAAACCTCCCACATTACCTTTTAATAAAAATTTCTTCTTTCTCAAATCTACATTACTCCCCACTCTTTGTCATTGTGAAAAAATGTTATGTAGGACACGTTCTTGGGAAGGATATTAGTGTTTTTCTCTGACCCTTTCCATCGTATTTCTCTGTGAGAAGGGTCATCCCTGTTCCATTATCCCGTTTTTTTAAATAGTTTGAATGTTGAACAGCTACTTAGGTTGCCATGCAAGCTTTTACTACCCTCTAACTCTCTTAAACCTGTTTGAAGTCATTGACTTAGCTAGTAATTTTGCCTGTATAAAAGCTACTGTCCCAGATTCTAAAGCGAGGTACAAATGTGCTTCACTTTGGATAGTGGGTTTTTCTTTCTGTTTTACCTGTGGCATGGCATAAAGAGAATTCTTTATACACTAATAGCAGGTTCATCTTTCTAAACTGTAAAAAAATATTTCCTAGAACTATGGCCCAATAGTCTGGGGCCTTCTTACATGTCACTTTATCAGTGTAATCTGACCATGTACTTCAGTTAATGTCTGTCCCATTTCTGTGACCTACTTACTTTACGTTAGTAAAATAATGACTTTAGGTAAGGATCAGCAGCGGTAGCATATAAATGACTGTTTTAAAAAAGAAAAGCCTATAGAAGTTTCCTGTTGGCCTAGTCTTTTCCTAAGGGCCAAGGGATAGATGTGACATAGTATGTGGTAAAGGAGTTTGGATTGGAGAGATCTTTAAACGGCATCCTTTACAATGTCCTTTCTACTACGGACTTTGTGTTAATATACATGAAAATGGATTGATCAGAAAAAATGCACAAATAAAATTATTTGATTTGATCATAAAATACAGTAAAGCAAAAAATGCTACTATACTACTCTACTGTTTTCTAAATACTGGAATTCTGATGTTTTTCCAAGGAGAATATTTTTCAGAGTTCTCCATGTGGAATTCGTGGTTTCTCTAAACCATGTGTGCCTGAAACAAACAGCCCCAAACTCTGAACACATGGCTGCTTTTCTTGAAAATCTCTGCTACAGTCCAATGGCTGTCTGTCCTTCAAACAGGCCTGGCTCTGGCCAGCATCTTATAGGTTAAATAGAAATAAAAGCAATAATAATATAGTGGGAAACACTGATTACTTAAAGGATATTCAACTGCAAATGACTTGACTTAAATGGAAAATAGTAGAGCTAAGTTGGTCTATATCATGATTTTTTATATATGCGCACAGATTGACAAGCACCTTGCAAAACGACCGATGCGTCTTGCTCGCTCAAGCGTAGTAGCTGCTTTTAGAAGAGAGCTCGTGAAGGGGTTCTGCTCTTGGAGTCCACACAGGACAGCCAAAGCAAGCCTTCCCAGGCCAGTCCAGACGTGACTTGCAACATAAATAAAATGAGGATTTATGCTTCCTCAGGCTCCCTTTTCCTAATACATGGTGATGCCTCATTTGAAAAAGAGGAATATTATTTTAATGAAGTAAATTCAGGGAAATGTTAGTCTATCCACATGATCTACTCCGTATTCTCTGATCTTAATTAGCTACTACTCTAAACACAAAGATATTTAGCCCTCCGCTGATTACAGAGGGTTACCTTAGTGACTCTGAGGTCTCAGGAATAATTTCTGAGCGAATGCTGTAACAAGTATGTCTGAATAGAGAGTCTGAATAAGCAAACTGCTAAATACTTCTGTTTGTTGAAACTTTCATTACATGGAAAAGAAAAGTTATCTTGAGTTCATTGACTTTAAAAAGATCAATAAACAGTAAGACACAAAAGTTAGCTAGTACTCTAAAACCTGTAATAAATGTAGGTAGAATTACTTATACACCTTTTTAAGGCTTTTCATCAGTGCCTCCTCTCTTATGTAATAGACTAATGGTTTTATCTTCAATTTATAGGTGGGAAAACAGAGGTCTATAGTCATAAAATACCAACTGTGCAGCAGCAAGTCAGAGATAGCGTTCAGCTCCTCGGAGTCCCAGGACAGTGGTTTGCGCATCAGGCCAAAATGATGTGAAAGCAAGCCACAGTAACGGAGAATAGTGCCTGCTAACTGTAACATATGCAGCATCTGTAATGAAAAAACCTAATAGTATAACACGAGTTGAAGCTTAGTCTTCAAAGAGCTGATCTGTTTTCAAAGCTGAAATTGTGTTCCCTATGTGCTCAAAGAATGCCTGTGTTGATATTCGTGCGCTAGAAAGCCACAAGAGCACAATTTAAGAATAGTTTGTTTTTCATTTGAATGTCCTGTCGTTTATTCCAGTGGGATCTGCAGACAATTTTCCATCTAACCGGATCAAGATCTCATTGCAAAGGCTTCCTCAGAAAGAACCAGATCAAACCTTGGATTTTAACCATGAGCTGTCAAAAATATTTGTTTATTGAGTTCTTTCAGCTTCTTTGCAAAATTAACACAATGAAAAAAGCCCAAAAGGCTGAAATATGATGCCCATATATCCATTCTTGATCACTTGCATATTGCTTATAATTTTTTACATGTTTACAAATTTAATGTTTAGTAGTAGCATGATAATCTATAATAAAGTGTAAAACATGCCCACATGATCTAATAAAAATTGACTTTGCTTGTTTTGGGAAAACATTTGTATAGTCCTATCATTTCTTACAAAGAATTTGCATTGATCTACATGGAAAATGATCACAAAATATTACAAATAAAAGAAATGGAAATGTGTGTTAATCACAATAATCTAAATTGCACATATTGATAAAGCAAAACTTAAATTTTTAAAATGCCACAAGCTTGGAATTTTATTTCATTCAGGTAAATCACACCTCCTAAAATGAAGCAATAACTAACTGTACATATGCACAAGTCTGTGATGGGTGGCAACATCATGCAGTAGAAAAATTTTAAATGATCAGAAATTCCATTTTGTTGTTTGCTTTGGTGGTATACAGGAAAATAATGTGACACTTATGATCCACTTATTGTGAGATGCTTTGGGATTGTTTTAAGTCCCGTCGTTTGTGACTTCATGCAAGAGCTATATTACTAACTGGCACATCTCAGCTCCTATGTTCGGTATATGACATACGCAATGAGCTGTACTGTTTGTTCTGAAAGTTCATTATAAATTTAGCCTGTTTTCATAGCAAATCACTTCTGAATTGACACTGAATTTCTCTGAAGATATTCTCGTGTGTTCTGAATGGTTTCAACAATAATTTAGACAACTGAACCCAGTCCTCTCACTGATCCTATTCTGCTAATGTGTTTTTGATAGGAACTTC
The DNA here is from genome assembly GCF_040807025.1 of Struthio camelus. Taxonomy (NCBI): domain Eukaryota; kingdom Metazoa; phylum Chordata; class Aves; order Struthioniformes; family Struthionidae; genus Struthio; species Struthio camelus. The sequence continues at coordinate 130,654,012 of NC_090943.1, forward strand.
TGGACAAATAATACTGCCAATTCCTGAAAATTTCTGTGAACACCTCCAGCTGCCTGATCCTAGCAGTTCATCTTCAGTCAAATGTGAAAGCTGCACCTTAATTATCATTACAGCCAGACGGCAGCATGAACAAGACATACCAGCGACAGCTTTGATGTAACAAGTTTGGGGATGCTCAGGTAGCCAAGTCCAGGGCAGCTACAGTGGTGTGCACTTTCCAGGGCTCTGGGCTCCCCTTAGGGAGATCTGCACTGCTCTATCTTTACCTCTGTCGGTACCGGTGCTGGTCAGACCAGAAGTAGCTGATCAGAAGCTTCCCTGTGCTCGCACCTGGTCGTAATGTATTTGGAGCTCCTTTATAAATACTAAGGTAAGAAGAAGAAGTAATTTTTAAAGCATGGGAGACCAAGACCAGGTCTGTCGTGGGTTTCAGAGGTCACACTGATGTCTGACTGTATGTATTACACTGGTAGCTGACTGTATGTGTTACACTGATGGCTCACTGTATGTATTCCAACCGCTTTCAGTCAGTACCTGAGTTTTGTGGAGGAAAAGCAATACGTTCCTGTTTAAAGGTAACGCCTTAGCAAGTGAAATCTTTCACCAAAGAGAAAACAGGCAGCAGACTGTCCTGTTCTCTTTCATGGTCCTTATAGTGAAAGGAGTGCATGATCTTTAGCAGAGATGTTGCTGGAGTACATCATGGTGTGGAAAGGTGAAATGTGCCTAGCGCAAGCCGGGGTAATCCATTCCAGACTTATGTGTAACGCAGGAGAAACAGGTGCAAACAATTGAGCTCGCTGTCAGTAAGCTACAGTGATCGCTTTTGATATCTTAATCGTTAGTTGATCCATGTGCAACATTGGCAACATCACTGTCATAGCTGACTGCCTTCTGCACATCTGTAAACCTTTTCTGGGTGCTTCTTGATGTGTGTGTGAGTCCACGAAGTCCTGACATCATGAGAAACTAAATTGGGCATGATTGCTGCCATTTCCTTTTTCCTCTACAAAACCAGAGAGTTGACAAATGTCAATAACTGCTAATAGCTCACTACTGTTCGTCATATGCCACATAGGGCAGGTGTGAAAAGAGATCAGGGTGTTCCTGCGAGCACCACTCAGCAACCAATTCGTTTGCGAGGCTGCTATCTAATTGCTTTTGCAGATAGAGAAGTTGCAGTTGCTCCACTCCATGAAACCCTGGCAACAGTTCAGTGTCAAACGTGTTCCCACTGTGTCTACTTAACTCTGAAAAACTGTGCTATAGATTTCCTTGAGCATAATTACAATCGTCTGAAAATAATTTTTAGGCCATATAATAGCTTTACATATAAGGTTGTTAGTTTAAAAAAAAAAAACACACACCTCCTCTCTCTTTTCCCACAGAAAACATTATCACAGTTATCTAATTATGACCCCCACCAATAAAATATGATACTGATACTGATGACACAAGTTGCTACAGTAGATATTTCTATTTTTAGTTCTGACAGGTTACTCCAGCTTTAGTGTATAAGACTGCTAAGATGTTCTATAACAGATTTGAGTATCATGTTCATTTTAAACTTCAGTCTATTTTTGCAACAATAAAATGACTTTTCATCTATACATTCAGTTTGTGTTCATAGTAGAATTTCAGGTGAAAATTGTGTTTTCTCAGAGGGAAGCTTGCCCACGCAAAAATATAGCCTTTGCTATATATATATATCATTAATTTCTTGAAGAATTTCTTGAAGAATTATTTGGTTTGGATCCCTATCTATTTTACTTTATGATATTTTGACTGGCTATTAGATATATTTCAATCATCTTTGATTTAACTAGTTCTTAAACTGATATTGAAGCATTTCTTGAGATTAATATAACCACAGGGCTGACACGCAACTGGTTGATCTTTAATTCAAAGGTTTTATAAGTATACGTCCACCATATGTTCAGCTGAAGATTTCCTCCATTCGCTGCATATTTCTTCTAACACATTTGCTAACTTCCCCAAGAATCCAGACAAGAGAAGGTAATCAAGGCATTGTTTTTCCACCACTGTTTGATCCACTGTATTTTGGCTTACAGATTTTACTTAGCTATTCCGAGACATGTATCTTCTGAACAACCTCATGGTGAAGGAGTCCATGAAGAGCTTATATTTTCTGCCAGGGAATCCTTCCAGAAGATTAGGTTTCAGAAAATACCTATAGAGTTTCTGTATTCTGGCTGGAAGGAAGCAATGAAACCCTCATATAACAAAATTTATGGACACTACAGTCTGTTAGATCAGACTCAAAAGATAAGTATTCCCTTCCCTAATTACTCATTAACTAAAGAAGCAGATGGGGGCATAAAATCACAAACTTTGTCCCTGCTTTGCCTATGTCATCAAAACTAATCAGAAAATATGGAGAAATAGTCTGTCCTGGTTCCTTACAACTGGCAAAATCAAAAATAGGATCCATTTCAGCTTGCCACAGCTTTGCTCATTTGATTAGCCATCACGTCCTCATTTCAAAGCTGGCAAGCTTGTTGATTCCATTGATGATTACCTAAATACTGACTTTTAGTTGTTTCAGGATCATTGAGCACTGGTGATAAGAAATCTGTTAGCACCACATTTAAAGAAGACTAAAACCAATATTAACTCTAATTATATCAAAGCTGAAAAAGATACAGTATGTGTGGGTGCATTGCCATCTCCAATAGCGTAATACCATAGCAAAGAATGACAGAAATGCCTACAGACCTACACAATCTGTTGCATTCTCTGTACTGTTTTATCAGTTTGGGGGAGGAGCAGCCAGACTTTACGGAAGGGTATCGAACACACCATTGCTGTTCTTCTCATAGAGTTAGAAATTAGAGTTGGATAGGACCACAAAACATTACTTAGTCCACCCCCTTCCTCCCACTCAAAGGAAGATCATCGGTAACTAAACAAGCCCTGAGCCATGTTTTCTAGCTTGTCCTAAAGCCTTCCCTTAATGAAGATGTCTCCCATTTCTTTCCCTTTCAGAGTCTATTTGAAAAGAGATTTACTTCATGTCAGGACTCAAAGATTAAATAGAGGATTAACCATAAGCCCCTCCATTAGACAGTGTTGTTTCCTCACTTATAAAATCAGATGGGAGGCCTTTGATTTTTAGAATTGATAACCTTTATGATTTAGGATCTGGGGGGAGAAGGCTATATAGGTTTCTGTACCTTTCAGAAAATATATGGTTTTTGTATATATATATATATATATAAAATTGATATATTAATTTAATATTTATTTATACATATGGCTAACAAATTAAATCTATTTGAGAAAATCATAAGGATCCTCCAATGTCTCTCTAATGTCACTATCCATGTAAACACCTATGGCTGATATTCCTACTTCCTCCGTCTTACCTTTGTTACAAAACTCCTTACGGCTGAGGACATATGCAATATTTATGACTGGTAAGTGACTAGGACTTTTCCACATACTCAGAAATAGTAAATTATGCTTCTGTGATGAGAAATGACAGGGCCTTTTTGCATTCGGATCACACACCAACAGAATTTAGAAGTGTTGTAGGGGAGCATAGCTGCATGGCAACCACAGTGACCAGATGAGCTCACTAATAGATTAAATGTTACCTCTGTAGGCAAAAGTGTGCTCTTCCATTTCTTTTTTTTTTTTACTTTCTTTCAGGAAGTTTTCAGAGCTCCTCTGTCCCCGCTAGGAATCTGAACAGGGAGTAACCTACGTTAGAAATGCTAATCTCTTTCTGCCTCATAAATTCTAGTGTTTAAATTGATTTAGTCATGTTACTTCTCCAGTTCTGGCAAGATGTGTTTCATTCCATTTGTATATCTCCATGGTACCAGGAAGTTCTTTAATCATCTGGCTGGTTTCAAACCCTACACTTCATAAGAAAAGCACTAACTCCTGGTTTTGTTTGACATGTTTTCAAAGCCACAGAGCTCTCTCTCTCTCTTTTTGCAAGATACATAAGTTTTTACATACTGTTATTTTTCCTTGTTGGAAAAATGTAAGCTCTAGTGGTAACCCTTCGGAGCACCAGGTTCAGATTCCATGAAGAGGAAAAGAAAGGAAAGCCTGATTTGTAGAGAATGCCAGTGACTTTCTTTTGGCTGTGAAACTTAGCGCTGCCCATCTGATGCCTTTTAAAGTGCAACCATGCATGAAAAATAGTGAATCTTTATACTCTTCTTTAGCTTTTAAAGTAAAAAGGTAACACATTCATTTAAAAACTCTTTGCTTTTGATAGATTTATTTTGATAGATTTATTTTGATAGATTTAATTTCAAAATCTACTGCTTTACACAATATGGGGCATTTAGGATAGATGCTAATAAATAATCTGGAATTCTACAAGTATACTCTTCATGGTCCTTTATGATATCATAATTAAATATTAAAGCATTAGAAAAACATATCTGAGCAATGTTACTCTCCTTTGAAAGAAAAGCCTCAGCAAGACCAGACCAATTCATGTCATTATATACAAACCTAGGATCATGCAGCAAGCTAAGCCCTGATATACTAAGGGGCATAAGGCAGCATGGGTATTCCACCATCTGGTCAAATCGCTCGTTTACAAAGTGTGTTGTAGCTTGCACCTAACCACATCTGTAATTTGGAATATCCATAGACCCCCTTTCTGCATCTGCCAGCAGTCCACTGACTCTGACCAGTGTGGAAATGATTCAAGAGGAGCCACAAAGCAACACAGCAGACCAAAATGTAGTTTGCTGCCGAATAGCACATTTCTGTGCAACCAGCAGTTAGTGAGTGCAGGCAGAGCCAGCACTCTCTGCCAGCCCAGTGAGTGCCAGGGGCAGGTCCTGCAGGGGTCAATAACAGTTAAAAGGATTTGCATACTGCAGAAGGACAGGTGCTATGTTACATTTGGCTCCCATTTTGGCTCAAATTGTGCAGCAGAGTGAATGAAGAGAGGTAAAGGAATGAGTAAGAGAGCACCAGTTCAATGCTCACGACCCCTGAGCGCTGCATGTTGATCAGCCTGGGGAGCAGCTGGGAGTGTTTCAGGCTTCTGGGTCTGCAGGTCGATCCAGAAATCTGACAAGTAGGTTTGGGGTTTGGCAGCCAGTCCTAACAATTCGAACTTACAAAGAGTAGTGTCTTCTGGCACATTCAGCAGCATATACCACCTCCAGTGGCAATGAGACATAGTCTCTATGTTAGAATTTGGGATGAAAAGATATATATGCCTGGTCAGATGCGCTGAGCATAGACTAAAATGCTTGTGTCTGGAGAAGAAACAATGAAGGGTGCATAAGATAGTAATCTGCAAGATCTTGAGTGGTATGAAGCAGCTAAACAGGGAACCGATCCCTGTCTCAGAGTATACTAAAAGTATGGGGCATCAACTAAAATCATCTGGAGTCATGTTCAGAATGAATAGAAGAAGTTTAACCCTATCCCTGGTAAAACCGTAGAACATTAGGGATGCTGAGAGTTTACACGGGCCTGAGAGGTGATTGTACAAAGTCACCGAAGTAAACTCTGTGGAGGGCTGTCAGAAAACCAGATACAATGTGCAGCTGAGGAAGTCCCTGAGCTGCAAACAGGCCCTAGAAGAGTTTACTGGACTTATCACTATTTGCTCTATTCTTTTACATTTCTGTAAGCATCTGCCACCGAATATTACTGAAGACAGAGTACTAGGCTAGGATAACCTTTAATCTGCTGCAGTACAGCTAGCTATACATTCTTAATTGCATGTCAGGGAAAAGACGGAACCAACTACTGCAGTGGTTGGTTGGCATTTCCACCTTTCTCCTGTGAGACCTGGCACCCACTCAGAACAAAAGATGTTCCAATTTAACCGAATGTGGAGGTAGACACTTCAAATCCAATCCTCTGATCAGCTTCCTGATCACAGGCTCAGCATCTGGCCCTTTGCTATTTAGGTGAAGATCTTCCTCTCTGCTTTATCAGCTTTCTCAACAAGGACATTACAACTTTTCAAATACTTTCCTAAAACTTCAAGATGAAGTGAGTTTCACTGTTGAACTCATAGAAGTAACAAAGACTCCTGAAATTTATCCTGCCTACCTGGTAACCATAGGCAGCTAGCCTTGTGCCGGACATAAAAGGAATACGAAATGATCCCAAACCTGCAGAAGGGTTGTTCTTGACAACTATGTCCAGGCTAGCTTTGACATCTGTGACTCACATAGAGGAGACTGGAAAGAATGAATTGCTCTGGAGGAAGCTGAATAAATTGTGTTTTACATTATTTCTGTGGGAAGTGAGTCCTTTAGTCTATTAACAAATGGCTTGCAAACTGACTCTGTATTCTGTTTATGTATTAGCTGAACAGTTTAATACATTTCAGCTTTTTGTGAGTTGTTCCAAAACAGTCTGTCAATGGTTACATGAGTCATAGGTCATTGTTTCTGAGAGCTGGTTGGATGACTGCAATTTTTAATAAGGAGACAAAATGTGAAAAATAGCACCCAGAGAATAAAACACTTAAGAAGGTCTGTGCCAAAAGATTAATCAATTATGGTGAAATGCTTTACTTTGCAGAGTTATAGCCTTTTATGCCGTCTGAGCACTTACACTACATGGCTGATAAGACCTGCAAATAAGAGTTAGCTGGATTCACTACTTTAGCTTAGGCTATTTCAGACTCTCAAGCCATATTTTTTTCATATTACTTGGGTCAAAACATAAAGCGTTTTTCTTACAAAACCTCTTTTACTCTAAGCTGCTAATTGCAGAAAGTAAATATACGGCCTTGACTGCCGGTAGATCTGAGCTGGTGCTCCTTTTTGCCTCTTGTCTGGTGAAGGGAGGCTATACAAGCAGAGTAACTTCAAGAAACAGAAAAGTCCTGTTGCAGAAATGTAAGCTTCTCATTGCTGGTGCACGAGTGTCGACAGGGCATCGCTCCTGCCCCTGACAGCATCTGCTGCCATGCCTTATATTTCCCTTCCAATGAGCCCCAGAGGGGCTCCCACACCACACAGCAGGTGATTCAAAGCAGATATATCCCTTCTGGGGTCAGCTTTATTCAACCAGCTCAAAGCAAACAGTGCTTTTTGGCCCTACTAGCTACAAAATAGCTCCTCTGGAGTCACAGCTCCTTCATGTTACAGTATCCAGCTTAAAGTTATATATTCCTTCCCCATCCTTGCTATCTCTGGTTCTTCCTGCCCTTTACTCAAAGGATATGGCTTTGCAATATTTTGAAGGCCTGTTCCCTGGGCCAGTTTTGCTGCCCATGCAGGCAGTGTGTCTTCTAGTGCCCCTTCCAGCCCTGCCACAGGCTGCCCTCAAGATCATGGCCACCTCAAACACTCCATGGCTTAGGCTGCTGCGACATCCCCTCTTTACCCACCAGGATGCCCATGCTGGCCATGTGCCCCCCTCCCCCGCACCCCAGAAGTCTGTGGCCACACTCCCCAATCCACTCCTTCTGAAAGACTTAATCAATCCTATTGGCCCTATTACCTAAGTGCCCTATCTCAAGTGCTTTCAGTCCTTGTGACAGGGCTTTAACTTGGAGTTGCATCTCTGTCATAAGCCTTTTCCTCTAAAACACTGTGAGGACGCTTCTCCAACAGCTCTTCCTACATGCCAGCAGGCTGCAGTCACTGAGTAATTATTCTGGTTGGGCAGGAGTTATTTCAGCCAGCTAGACATGCAAGTCCTCATCTGAGCTAATTCTCTGGCTACATCTATGCATCTATACCAGTAATTCCAGTGTATCCAGGACCATTCTCTGATGCCAAGGTCTTGAAGCACAGAACAGTCTTTCCGCACTATGCAGCTCTCTTACCTTCCCTGAGAGCACGGCCAAATCTAAGACACCCTTTGGGGATGTCTGGAGAATCCCAATTTCTGCCTAAGGGTAGTTAGGGGGATGCTAGTTAGTTACTTAGTTACTTGTTATAGCCAACATTAGTTGTTGGCATGGGACAGAGCATTCCCCGGCACTGCTGAATTTACTAGTATTGATGTAACCTGACAGTCCTAACTAAACATCTAAGATATGTCACTCTATAAATGTCCATTTCTCTCTGTTGATAATAAAAGGATCTTGACAATTAGTTTAGATGGAGACATCTATGGTAGACATAGACATCTATCTAATCTCTGAAGCTAGCTTAGATGAAGCCCTTGCCAGTCTCTAAAATCCTGAGTAAAACTATCCCAAAGGCCAAAACAAGCACAGACGATTTAGAGGCTGAGGGCTTTGTTCAGCACCACCAAAGCAATCATTCAAGAATCATTACTTTAAAACTCACAGCTGGTTTTAAAACCCCATTCAAATCCTGAATGTTCAATTATTTCACTTAAATATGCAGTTCTTTGGCTTCTAAGACATTAAGTTTCCCTTTTAACGTTTACCTCACAATTTTTGAGGGCCTAGAAACTTGTTGCTTTTTATTTTTAATTTAAAGTAACTGGATTCTTATGAAACTCTCTCTGGGACTTTAAGAAAAACACCAAACATCACAACAGCAATCAATCTTGAGAACTAGTTACTTTGCCTTTCAGTGGCATTTAATTCTCACATAAATCACAGCATTTGAAGTGATTCTCTGACTCACAGTGAGCCCAGAACAAAAAACACAAATGTAGTTGAAATTTAGGCCAAATCCATCACAGACTGAGGGGAATGGTTGCGAGATCACTTTTACCAGAGAGAGGCTCCGCGGGGCAGGCGATGGGAGAACGCTTGCAAGTGCAGTTAGAACCAAAGTCCGTTATACTGACTGCCAGATTATTTATGTTATTCTCAATCATGTCTAGGTGACACAGTCAGGCCAAGATTTTTAGAAGTGGCTGGTTGATTCTCGGTACCTGCATTGCTGAGAGCTGAATTTGAAACACAGGGAAAGAGCAACTGGTCAGCACTTGCTGAAACAAGGCTGTTTTCATACAAGGTTAGGAGGGAACTTCCTCACTGTCCATTCAGATCACCCATTTTACACAGATGCCTAATTAGTCTTGCCTAATTCTTGCTAGTTGTATGTCATCCCTTTTAAGCAAACCTCCAACTATGATTTTAGAAACCCACTGAGAAGACTCTCTTACTACCTCTTCCCTTTTCAGTTCACACTGTAAGACTTCACATTGTTTTACACTAACTGGGATGTGTACGTGCACACATGAGAGAAAATTCTGTGCCAAAGTATGAGCATATACAGACATCAGGATATAACAGCTCTCCTCATTATCAAACTACAGAGATTGCTCCATAGTTCAGCTTATTGATTCATGCGTGACTAGGAATATGGAGAGATTTTTTCTGTTCATTGTTTTCAGAACGTTCTGCAGTTCTATGAAACCAAAGTGATTTTAACTTTAAAGAGCCTAATATTTAGGACCATAAAATTGCCTGGTGCTTGAATGAAGCAGTAGGCCACCTAGTCACTTGAACGGATGGTATCTAATTAAACAGAGGAAGTAGTCCATACAAATTGGACAAAGGGAGAATTTGGAACTCCAATTCGCCTGAAAACATCTGCCAAGCGCAAGGGGTAAGAGCGCTTGCTGACGCAACTCCCCAGATTGTGAGCTATCATCAGGCCAGAAAGTCCAAACTTGTTTGAAGGAATTTGTAGCTATTCCTTCCGAGCAGTTTGTCAGCTGTTCTGCATTGGCACAGCAAGCCACAGCAAGCAGCTAGAGCTAACCCCAGGGCCAAATTCGGTGTCCTGGTGAACTTTGAGCAATGGTGATTCTTAGCGGTCTGTGAATCCTTGCTCATCATTGGTTTGTGCCTAGGAATTGGAGGGTGATGGGACAAAGCAGAAGTTGAGTCAGCTACTTTTAGGGTATTTGGACAAACACGGTAAACAGCAAGTCTATGTAATAGAAATTAAGCCATCCCTTCAGATCACTTCCTTTTACATGGATGTGTACCTATTCCTCTCTGAACCTATCAGCAAATGGACTTATTTAATGGACTAGCACATGGACCCTCTTTCTAGATCATCTTACCATGGTCAAAGTGTTAGGCTGAGAGGCACAGCAGGCATCTTTTAGGAGAACATCACACAGTTAGACATAAGGAACTTACTTATCCTACTTCAGTGCTTCCCAAATCCAATATACCACACTAGATCAGTGCTCCCTGGGACTGACGTGGAGGGGACAGAAAGAGTTGATGTTCCTCATGTAGGAGGAATTCCCCAGAAATTCTCCAAGCTTATGCTGGAACTTGCTTGTGCCATCAGAATAGAGCTTCATAGCTTTTCAGGGATTCAGGGTCTCATCAGCTCACTATCTACTTCTCTTTTTGTTCTAAGTAGAGGAAAAGTGTGGCATAGTTTAACTGCCTTTGTAGGAATGTTTGTAAATTTCCATGTTTTCTCCTTAATTCTATTTTTCTATTGTATCTTTGTGTTCTCGTTCATTAAAATCTTTGTTTTATTTTTTTTTGAGTCAAGAGATCGTATCCCTGGAGGTAGATTGCAAAACTGCGAAATCACAGAGACCAGAGAAACAGTCACATAAGTAATCCCCAGAGCATAACCAACATGGAAACTGAAAAAATGTTCTCCAAAGGCTAGTTAGTTACTATCTCCCAGATAGTTACAAGCCTCAAAGTTATGTCACCTTCCATCTTGTACAGAAACCGTAAGACATATGGCCTCTTTACATCATTGTTTTGCAGCTGCTTTTGTTGCTCCGTCATTGACGCTAGCACTTGAAGCGCAGGCTGGAAGTAAAAACTTTCACAGTTACTGAAAATGGGATGTTTGACCTGCCTTTTTCAGGTTCATAATTTTTTTCATTATTCAATAACTGTTCTTGAACTTTTTCAGAGTTATCAAGAAGTATGGTAAAAGTTTATCTGCCATCACCCAAGAATAGCAAAACGAGCTTGAGCAATGCCAAGGTATTGGGTGATCTTCTGTTTTCAGAGAGATTCTTTTCTATAGAGGGGCTATAAATACATTTACTAACAGAGAATAATTTGGCTTGCCATGCCAGAAGATACAGCTTGCCTCTGCGGCACCATTGCTAACCTCGAAACCCCGCTCTTGTTCCACCCCTCGCTGATCACTTTCAAAACGTTCCCAAACATGAGAGCAGGCAGCTCTTTGATACATAGCATCTATTTGCCACAGCGATCTGTCTTGTGAAAAAGTAAACACAAGAAGATGTCAAGATGGCCTGCTTTCTCTGGTTAGCATTATTCACAGTAGATACAGCATTGTGTTTTGTTTTGTTTTGTTTTGTTTTCTGAGGGAGTGAAAAGACTTTAAAGCAAAAGGTAAAGTTTAATTGAAGAGGGTTTGAGAGTTATTTAGATATACACCAGTTGAAAGTTTTAGATATAACGTTGGGATGTCAGCTTAGGTTAAACCTTTAAGATTGAGAATGGATGTAACAGGGATAGTCCTTCATGAGCAATGGGGTTTCCAGAGATCGGTAAGGTTAATCTAAATTATCCCCGGAGATTAGCCCTGAGACAGGGAATGGTTCCACAAACATCACCACTGCTGTCCTGAGCAGTGATATGATATGCTCAAACTTCTGTTAGCATTTTCAAGGAGACTAATCCTGAGCACTCTTGTGAGGAGAAGACATAATTTTATAGGTGATGCTGTCACTCTCTCTCTTGGTGAATTATGGGCTGGGCTGGCAGAGGAACAGTAGCACACAAGTTACAGGTCAAGCTCTTCAAAGACTGTCATCTCAAGCAAATCCACTCTGCAAATTTAAAGCTCTTCACTCTGAAGTGTCAAGCCATTTATTTTGTTCTAGAAGAGAGATAAGCTGTGACCTTATTTCTTACATTTCTAGCTACTGTCTTTGACTTATTGTAGTCATCTTTCAAGTATTTTGTGATATGTTGGTAATATTTTTTATCATGCAAAAATTACCAGAAAGCTTTTCTGTGCTTACTCTGCAAGTCCAAAAGAAAGGTCCTAAACTGCCTGTCCTTTGACTTCAGAAAGTACAGCTTGCTATCTGTGGAAATTTGCTATACAGATTTAGTTCAGGGAGGCTTTTTCAAAACAGTTCTCCCATGGTTTGTACACTGCTATTGAACTTGCCTATAGGCCAATTGAAAAGTATACCTGAAAAATAACTGAGCATCATAACTACAAGTGACATCTCTGTAGGTCATTGCTCCTTTTGCATGCACAAGGATAGTTTTACACACTCAGTTGACACATACAATTTTACTATTACAATATAAGCATCTAGTGTTTACTTTTTGGCCCTAACTTGTGTTATAAGTTACCTGAGGAAAATCTGCATATACTCCAGCTTCCAGTTGTGCAAATACTTGCTTCGGCATGATTTTAAGGGAACTGAATGGATTCCCATTGCTAGAAAGTGATTTTAAATAGAGCTGTGAACACATAAGCAATACTGGGAGTAGGTGTGTAATAAATTAGAACAACTCAGAGTACATAGACATGTGAAATGACAAGAACAATATACATTATTAAAGCAGTGAATATAGCTAAATGTCAATTAAATATTCAAACAATACCACTTCAGCAGTTACTTTTAAAATTATGCTTTGTTAAGGATGAGCACTATCTCAGATGGAAAATTAGTATAGAGTAAGAATTTATATAAAAATTAACTGTGGTTATGGAAGGATCCTGAAGCCAAGGATTAGTGCAGATGCTCTGATTATTTTTGTTTAATTGCATTTTGAAAGAGGTGGAAGAGGAATAAATGATGAATTAAAAATTCAGGTAACAGTATCTATGCAAAGATGAAAAACCTCCCTGAAGTCATTGGATTTTTATTTCAAGTGCCTAGAAGTACAGAAAATTAGAGGCACATGTAACAAAAGTCGTTTTCTATTTTGTAGGTCTGGTCAAGATTCCTGGTTCAAAAATGGAAATGATTAGTGTATCAAAGAGTAGGAAAATCTGTTTCTTACTGAAGCATCTATGGAGATGTGCTGTCTTAGCACTGTCCCTTCTAAAAACATTTTTCAGATAAGAACATTTTACTCTATCCAAGTGTAAAATACAGAGAGCGAGGAGATATTCATCACCATTCAGGCACACACGCATCTGCACCTCTTTGCCCGTGTTACTACTAAATGCTAATTGTCAGCTGAAGTGCTACAACTTCTGAAACAAGCATGTTTTAATTCTAGTTTCTGTTCAGAATTGAAAATATGAAATACCACAAAAAAACTGATTGATTGTCACATTTCTGGCTCAGTTTTCCAAATTCAAAACAAACTGGACAGCTTGGATAAGCTTCAGGTAAACACCTGGACAGTTCAAAGAAGAGAAAGGTAAATCCAAACCAAACCAAGAACCTGGATCCGAAAGCTCCCACATTTCACAGACACTTGGATCCCCATCTAAAATTTGCTGTGGAACCCATATGTACAAAAGTGTAAATAAAAAAACATGCCCAAATCATCTTCCTTTTCCTCTTCCTCCTCCTTGAGCTCTGAAGCTCTGTTTGCATCTGAATCCAAGTCTGAACATTGTTTCTCATGTCCTTCTCCAGCTGGGCGGTTGTTCAGACTGAACCTGAAGACAAATCTTTTGGGGTTTGTCCAGCAAAAAAACAAAGATCCAAACAGATACCTTTGACTTGGCTATGAGCTCATGGAAAAGCATGATTGTGCCTACATTGAGGGCCAAAGTATTTTGGATGGCAATATGAGATCCTTTATTTTTATCAGTGAACCCAGTGCCCAGTGACAGGCTCTGCACCCACAGGCGAGTTTTTCAAAAGTGATATGAGTTTGAGACATCTCATGCCTAATTTTCAGAAAAAGCTGAATATCCAAATTCTGACATTCAGCCCTCTTGGGAAACTTCCGGATTGCTAGTCTTTTTTTTTAACTTTTGCTCCAAAGAATAAACTACTACCAGAAATATGAAAATGTTGCCACACCAGACATTATTTCTGCAAGCAATAGATATACACTCTGCTGCTACACTTTCACTTCACGCAGTGGGTGTTTTTATAAGTCATGTCACATGCAAAAAACTGTGCTGCGTTAACTTTGTCAGATTTGGTCTGATACGTAAACAGTTGTATTAACCGCTGGACCATAAAATATACTCTTAAAATATACATATGGGTGTTTGTCTCTAACGTCCAACTCCAAACTTAGGTGAATCGCCTGTGGAAACTGGCTATAATAAATGCTCCAAAGGGAAAGTACGGTGTGCGCACCAGCCTGTACCACCAAGGTCATTTGAGGAAGCATTAAACAAAACGCCTGCAGTAAAAGCTGGCGGGGCTCCGCGCACCCGCTCGGCGCGACTCGCGACATCTGGGGTGGCAGCGGGCAGCTAGGTAAAACGCTGAGCGAGGAGGCGCCTGTGGGGCAGGATGCGGCGATGGCCGGCAGACGATGTTAGACGGGGCCCGCCGGGCGCCGCCGCCGCCGCCGCGCTTCGGTGCGGGGGCAGCGCCACCTGCCGCCCGCCGCGCTCCTTGCGCGCCCCCCTTCCCCTCCCTCCCTCTTTGCGCTGCCCCGCGCCCGCGGCTGCTGCAGCAGCAGCGGCAGCAGCGGCAGCAGCAGCAGCAGCAACAGCAGCGGCAGCAGCGGCAGCAGGGGCAGCGCGCCTGTCTCCCCGCGACGGGAGCCCCCGCCGTGCCCTCCCCTCCTTATGTTTGCGGTGCGACAGCGCTGAGGGCTGGGGAAGAAAACAAAGCGAAAGCAAAAAAAAAAAAAAGAAACCTTCAGGGAAAACGTAAAGCAATGTGTGATGGTAAAATATGAAACGGACCTCTGTAAAACCTCGCGATTGAAGGGCTGCAGCACTAAGGGCTCCGGGGTGCCTGGGTCGGCTCACACAGCGGAAAGCCGGGCAAGGGAACGGCTCCCGCTTCCCGGCGCCCTCTGAGGGTGGCGTCTGGCCTCTGATAAGGAGGTATTATACAAGATCAAATCAGTTGCATCAGCAGAGGATCTAAGATATTGCTGGTTTATGAATAGACTCTGACCGACTAGCAGGGACTGAGTTTACAGAATGGCAGTCTATATGTTTTTGTCATTTATAGTCCTTGTATAGAGTACTGAGGAGTCATCTTTAACTTTGGTGTTGGTCGGATTACAGTTTTTTACGTTATTTATTTTGCCGTGTTAAAATGTCTTTTCAGTACTTCCAGCTGTTATATAATCGTTGCAGGAAAAAAAAACAATGATAAAAGATGGTTAGCACAAAAAAGAGCAAAACATGAAAAACTTCCCATATTTCTTCCATCGTTCTCTTCCTCCAAAAAAAAAGTGCTGTGAAACAGAGACTTTGCTTGAATCGATGATCAACTAACTTGGACTTCAGCAAATGAGAATTTAGGAGATATTTAGGTTAGACGTTCGTTAGTGCTCTTCATCCAATGAAAAATATGTTAATAAAGCTAATGATCGCCATACGTTAATCAGAACATGATGATGAGTCTTGATCACGTGATTATCTGCAGTGGATTCCTAGTGCCGTATTTGTGGGATGGATCTAGTGGCAGCAGTGAAATGTAACTTGCTTCAAAAGGTATTCAGAGTGGGAAGAAACTGAATGCAGGGATTGACTCAGGCTTTCATGTTACATATACACATATTGTATAACTCATCAGATGTAAACAGCTAAAAAACAGTTAGGCATTTTTTATCCATAAACCATTACAGTCTTGTCTGGGAATGCCTATCTGGAAGGAAAGCTCTCCGGAACATATAAGAAATGAATCAGGGATATGATTTTGAAATTATTTTTGCCCTTCCTTTTTACTTTTTCTGCCTGCATGTTCTCAGCCATAATCTTCTGTGCTGTTTATAAATAGGTATGGCCATCCGCCCACGAATGAACCCAGCTGGGGTAACACTTTCACAGGTTCCTTGCAGCTCCAGAGAACTGCACTACTGCACCTGAAATTGCTTGCGAGCAGAAAGCTTGCTTTAAAAAAATTAGTTGAGGCATTGATGACATTAAAAATGTCCATGCTTGTAAGAGGCCCTATGTCACTGACGGGTGAGCAGACCTACCTTTGGCTCCTTCACTGGAGAACAGCTTTGTGACACTGGTCACAGAGAAACTTCTCAGAAAATTAGTAGAGTAACAGGACAATAAGGTGATACTTGGCATATTTAGCAGGGGAGGAATATTTTCCCTTCCCTGCCCACCGGCCCAGAAGTCCTTCCTCCTTTCTTCCTTGCAGCACTGCTTCTCTTCGTTAGCCCTTTCCCCTGCTCCCTTGGGCTCCTTCCAGCCACTGTCAGCCACCACCGTTACTACAGAGCTGAAGCCCTTTCCTGGGATGGCAGCACTAGCACTGACAACAGATGACATGTCTGGGATATACTTATCCCTTTGGCATATTCCTTCTACCTCCCCCTTGCTGACCCTGCCTCCTCAGAGGCTGGTGCACGGCAGGAGCCTGAATTGTCCTAAACCTACTCACTCCCGGCACAGTTCCCCACTTTCTCTTCCCAACCCAGCTGATGCTGAAGGGGAATAACAATGTGACAGTGGTCACGAACCTCCCTCCACGTTTCAGTGCAGGGCCCTCTCTTCACACTGCCCTCATGAAGCCAGGGTCAGGCTAGAAGGACTAGAAGTCCATTTGCTTCAGGTGTAAGGTTAGGAAAACGCATAACGTTTTCTAAGGTAGGAACCTAGAAAGGAATTTAAAATAACAGAATGTGGGCAAGGGATCAGGAATTGTATCATAGACATACCACAGCTTGAAAACAAAGAATCCTAAATAATAACCAGTGACATTCTGAACATAGTTTAAAATGACCAGGACAGTGTAAGTCTCCATCTCTTACTAACACCTTTCCTCCACCCCTGTTCCACCGAACATAGGTGCACACACACACATACTCACAGGCGTATATAATCTCATTTAATTTGCTGCTATCATCTCTTTTGAGAAGGCTCCTCCTGGAGAAATCTCAAGTTCTGTTGCCCTGCCTTTTGAAATGGGTGCCAGGTCTGAAACGTTATGTCACAAGAGCAAGTTACTTTGCCCTAGAATAATGTTATGAACTTGATATCCATCCAGAAATGAGACCACAGTGAAACGAGGTGATGTGTTGTTTATGTGAAAGAATATTTGTACTAGATACCTGACTTTTCTTATTTTATAATCTGTCCTAATAGATCGTTATCAAACTAAAGTAAACCTCTTAAATGCTCAATTTGTGTGCGTGTAAATGAAGCTATGCAGAAAGGCCTCAGGACAGAATGAAGTTTATGAGATTGTAAGTGAGCTCTAGTTATAAAACCGTTTGGAAATGAAACAAAGACTTGCTCATGGCTCACTCTGTACACACCATCACCCCTAACAAGTGGCCTGGGACACTGGACATTTGGGATTTCCTAGTTCGGAACAGAAATACACAGTCCTGTGTCTCAATACTAATGAGGCTTTTCTGACAATAGCCTGATCTTGGAATATACTGGAATAGAATATACTGGAAGCACAAAAGAATAGTTGATCTAGTTCAGTTTGTGTCAAGAAGTAAATGTTGATGAGAAAGTCTATACTGTGTTTTAACAGGGGTGATTTGTGCCTTTTTTCTTTTTTTTAGGACATAATGTTTCACACATATTAGAAATTAGTGGGAATATTTTGCAATCTTCTTCAGAATTCCCAACCTGGCTCTGCAACAGTTTTCACACACTAAGTAAAATACTAAATATTTGTCACTATATGTCCTTGTGTGTGTGTATAATTCATAGGCAGAGAATTTCTATCACCAGTTCAACAATCCAAGGATCGAAATAATGTTTTATTTGAGAATACCAGTATATGTGTGTTGTGGTCACCGTTTCCTCTTTTTTCTTCTTTTTTTTTTTTTGTGTGTGTATGTATACAGAGTGGCTCTCACGATATTTAAAGGAAAGTAAACACTAAATTTTTAGTCTGTGGTCTTGACAAGCAACAGGCAAACCCTTCTGGACACTAATCTGTTTTTGTATAACCAATTCTTTTGGCCCTAGGAAACAACTTTTTATCTTATTTTATACTTATAAGCTACCTGAGCAGCTCTGCAGTGCCTCTGTAACAGTGGCATCCGATGAGGAAAATTATCAAAATAAACCATTCTGGTGACAGTTATTTTTGTCTTTAGGGTTTGCACCTGTTGAACTGTTGGCAAAAATTCAGTTACGATTCAAACTAGGAAAAAAGTACATGCTACAAGTTCAGGTTGTTGTGGCTGGGGCCGGGGGCTTGGAACAAAGGAGACTGGTATTTAACCTCTAGAAAGTGTGCTCCAGCCTACATAAAACATCCTTTAGCTTCCTATTTAATTTTTGCAGATCTATCTTTGTTACTAGCTATGCTCTTTGACGGGAGCTTTAAAACATATATGCACAGTATACATGCCCACATACACATATGTGTGTACACATGTGAAAGGTTAGAGTAGCTGAGAATTTCTTCTGTTTTTCTTTCTCCTTCTCCATGAGAAAAGCACTCATCGCACACTCTTTTGGGGAAGAAAATGTTTCAGTTATCTATATTATTACAGGTGAATCATCAAAAAAAGGCTCTTCCAGTCACCGCGCGGAGGGGCACTCCATCGCCGGCAGGCGGGGGCCTCCTGTCCCCTCCTGGCGAACTGTTATTTTGTGCTGTCAGAGGGAGGAAAGTCTCCTGGAAGCTGCGAGGTGCCAGCTCAGGACTCCGGGAGCTGAGGGAGGTCCGGCCCCGAGTGCCTCGCACCTGTGAATGCTGTGAGCCGTCGAGGGTAAAGCGGGAAAAGCGTGTCCTGAGCGGCGGAAAGGGTTTCTTCCCAACGCAAATGCCCACAAACTGAAAATGAAGTGAGAGACTTATTGCAGGACAAACAAAATTTTCCAGAGATCATAACAAAAAAAAATGTGTTCACTTTGGCAAACAACATGAAAGCACTTTCATTACAAGCTGAATTCTTTTTTTCTTCAAAAAATGGGAAACTTGTCAATTGAGTTGATAAATTGATCTCACATCTGAAAAATGCCCTTTTTGGTTTAGGGAAATGATTTCTCTCTCTTTCTCTCTCCCATAAGCTGGTATGTTGTACTGTGCAAACAGATTGAGCTAATGTTTAAGTAGCTAAATAGAACATGAGTGTTAGAGCAAGAGGGCCTGCTCAAGTATTCATACCTCGAGAAAGCTTCTCAGACACTCAGACCAGAAAGGAAATATAGCTACACATGGGTGAATGAAAAATGCTCAGATTGTACATACAATATTACATATTGTTCTATTTGAAGTTTGGGTATCAGTTGTAAACTGTGCGTATGTGTACATGTGCATGCATTTCTAATAAACAGTTAATGAAATTTGGAATCTAAATCTGGGTAGAAATGCCACTGCTGATCTCTGTCTATATATATAGTGGACTGAGCCAAAATACAATCCTCAGGTTTTCCAGACAGGGATCTAGATCCAAATGTCGTGGCTCAGGCCCATCCCTACTTCTTTTCAAGGAACTCATTCATCAGCGGTGTGGACATTTCCCTGGACTTTATTTTAGCTGTCAGAGATTTTTTGGCATTTTATAATAAGTCTAATTGTAGTGCATGTGAGCCCTAAGGAATGAAGAGGCTTCTCTGCTTTAAAATTAGTAGCTGTGACTGCCAAAGTGACATGCAGAAATATTCTGGAGGACAGATAGGAAGCTTGACGAGAGTTTCCAAGGCCACACAACACACTGCTGACTTTTTCAACTTAACAAATATGGTTTTCCAAAATACTTGTCTTGCTTTTATTCCTGTGGGGCACTGGAGCTAAAAGAAGTAGAGCTAGCAATTCTTGGACTTAACCACTTGACTCCCTCTCTGATGAGCTTTCATCTCTCTCTTACTGCACAGCCTAACTCTTTTCCTGACTGTTTTGAATATTGGCTCCCTGGCTAATAAAATTTTACAAGTGATTTTGAAAATAAACAATACTATATTATCCCTTTTTTTAACTCATGAAATAAATATTCCATCAAAGAGACTTTTATGTTTCACAGTGGCAGTTCTCAAATGACCAGCACGGTATCATGTTCAAAACAGGGCACGGTCCATTTTTACAGTAGATTTACTCAATCACAGTTACTAATCGGATTAGTACTGCTTTTATGTCTGACAAATTTTTAAAAGTTGGGGGTCATTAAAGCACTTGCACATAGAGAGCCTGTGGTGCTGGGCTGTGTTTTTTCAATTAACCATTTCTGCTTTGAAACAAATCAAACATTTTTTTTTAATGTATATATAAGCTAAGTTGCTCTTTGAGGTTGCAGTGCAACTGAGCATTTAAATCCACCTATGCTGAGCAAAGCACTTACTTTGGAGTTAAAGTTAGAGAGAACTTCAGTTTAAACAACCTCTTTGGCACAAGGCTGCTGCAGAACCACTGTGGGGTAGTGCCATGTGCTATATGTACTCTGGGGGTTCAAAAGGTCTGAATTTGAAGGGCTGAAGATGGGGACCAGGGTTGGCTGAATGTGGAGTAAGGAGGTCTGGCAAGAGAGTTGGTCTCTGTTTCATGATATGGAGAGCTATGTCAGACCACACAGTGATAATGGTGCTGCTACAGCTCGTTTACAGTGTCTATATCTTCAAGGTATCCTTTGCTAAAATTATATAATACAGTCTAGTACAAGCTATCAAGTTCAGCATGCAAGGGAGGAGTGGCTGAGTGCTAGGGACCCATACGTGCTGCCAACCAAAAGGAAAAGTTTTCCTTAGATCCTCACTCTTCCCCCTTGGCCATGTGTAAAATCATCCGAATCACAGCCTTCGGCATTACTCCTTCACAATCGAATCAGACGCTTATCCAAAATTCAGATAAAAATGTTAGGGCTGGAATGAGTTGTCAGGCTCTTGTAAGTGATTTTGTTAAGAAATTAATAGGAAATAACGTGTATTTCCAGAGGGAGAATTTGGTCACCAAAAGGCCAATTTTTGCTTAAGAGGTTGAGCCCCATTGAAGCCAGGCAGTTATACCAGATCTTGTAAAGGTATAATATAGGCCTTGTTTGGATGCTAGGTATGTATGTCCTTCTACTGTTCTCTAAATTGCACAAGAAAAGAACTAGAAACATTTTACTCATAAAGCTATAGTAGGGTCCAACATCCTCTATCAGACAATTGGCTTAATGCTTAAGCAGAATCAGTCATGTGTCAAAGAGGAAGCAGACAAGGCTCATGAAAGGGTAAGAAATGAAGTTCGACCTTTCGTTTCTACTGGAATTTCCCTCCTGGAGCTGAGGGAGAAAGCAGAGGGCATGTGATAACCACTTCAATAGCTATTGCAGCACTGAAACTGTAGGAGCATTTCTGAGTGGCCCATTGTGGAGTGGGCAGAAAGAAGATGTAAAAACGGTACAGAACACAGAAAACATTCCAGGTGTCACACAACACCAAAAGGAACTTACAATGTCTATCTTTTCTTGAAAGTCAAGTCTATTTTGGTTTTAAAAGACCATTATCAAAGGCTGCCTTGCTAAAATCACTACAGACTGATATCTGCCTATGATTCCACTGCTGCATCCCCCCAGTGCGTACCAAAAAAGGAGCTTTCACGTCATCACTAAAACGCACTTACTCTAGTTTAGGAAGTCTGGAGGGTATGAGCAAAGATTAGATTACTTCATAGCTAAAGAAAAATAAGACTTTTTAAAATCAATTATACCAAAAGGATTTCAGTAGAAACAGATGTTGTAGATATCAATTAACTAAAAAAAAAAAGAAGAAAATATATCCTAGACCATAGAGTCTATGTTTGCACATACTCTCTATAACGCTAGTGTTACGAGAAAGTGAATATGTTAGCATCAGCCAAGCAAAAGCCAGGAAATGATGAAATTAAATTTGCACACTGAAGCTTAGACTCTGTCTCCTGGGTGTGGGCATTGCTGTGAGATCTTAGACTATAATATCATACGTCATTTTCCAAACAATAAAGTATGGTAGCATACATCTTTCTTTAAAACTTAATCCACATATGTAGATTGTTGCACCCTGTGCAACTGGGTCTTTCTGCGTCTGTTTTAAGCCAACACAAAAAGGCTAACTCTTTGAGAGAGAAAAGTGAAATTGAGGCCTCCTCTGCAAGACTGCAAAGCTCTGCTGATCTGCAGACTAACAGTAGTATGCGAATATAAATCTAGCTAGAGACTATTAGCTAGTCTGATCTGGAGATTATCAGTATAAGCAGTTTCATCTGCTCTCAGTGGAAAGCAGGAGAGGTTTTTTTCCTTTGTTCTACCCAAAATCACTGGGTCCTCAGGACAGATCAATACCCTCTGATAAACCCTACAGAGATTGCACAACTACCCCTAATTCCTCAGCGCTTCAGAAATTAACGCAAATAAACCATTCTGAGCAACACACTCACAGTTACACAACTTCCAGGGAGTACAAATATGCCTATTAACAAAAGGCTGCTACTGTGAAGTCATTGTTGGCAAAATAATATATGCAAAACAATATATGCAATATGAATAAACCCAGAAAGGTCTTCTAGTGAAATTAAGGCTCAATGGGGTTTGGACGTTTGTAAGCAATGATACTGACTGAATTAACAAGATAATCCCAATTAGAAAAAATATTTCCTTCTTGAAAGGCTACTACTGAGCAAGTTGACAAATACATGAAAGAAACCTCCTGGAACAGTAAGTCTTTTCTAAAGGTCAGCTCTCTAGATACAAAATCGATCTCCATTGTGTCCTGTTAGTGCAAGGCCCCCCACATCTTAAGTCTCTTTTATTGTCCCACAGGAGAATATCATCATCACTATAACTAGCAGAGCAAAGTGACCCAAATAAGCAGTCCGTAAACTGGGGCATGAGAGGCATGCTGAGAGGCATCTGAATCTGAAGATTCAGGAGCTCTTATGAAAGTGCACAAGGAATGGGTTTCAGATAGAAAGTCACCAGAATCTAAATGCCTGCTGTGAGCCAGGTCAGCTTAAGCCTCCAGGGTAGTCAATGGAGACCTAGTCAATACAGTTAGTGAAGCCTGGAGAGAATTCAGCTGATCCTAAACTAAATAAACAAAAGTGACAGTCACTTATTTCACTATTTCCTAAGCAGGAAAGGCATGTCGAAAGCCTTTTGAGATGCTCTAGGATATTCAGGACAGCATCAGTGGCTGGGCACAGAAATTACAGAACATCTGTGCGTTTCAAGGGCAGCAACTGGTTGCCAGATGAAATACCCTGGGACACCTAAAAGGTCACTAGGCATCTACAGGTACACAACTGAATCTCATCTCCACTGGATAATCAGTCGAACAGCTCCCTAAGGTCTGTTGAGTGTATGGACTAGACAGCTAGTGTACATATGCATTTACTCCTGAATTTGGGTGGATACCAAAATCCCACACATTGCATCAGTATCCATAATTCCTACCTGTGAGACTGATGGCCATACACTTCTGACCGCCTGAGGACACAGGGACACTGAAAAGAGAGGCAATGATAATCCTAGGAGCAGTTACTTGCTGAACACCACACAATAATGACCATCAGAGAGATTAAAAACTGTAAGCGCTGACTAACTGGTAGTGATGTTTCATGTGTTTAAACTCATGCAGTGTTACTAGTCACACTGTCCTCATCTGGTTCTTCTTTTCAAGACAAAAAGCAACCACAAACATCCAAGTCTATGACAAGAAGTATTCATCCATTTTCAGAAATATGTGGGGGCATTGCCAGTAAAAGTGTAACACAGAGAGTAAAACTATTTGGAGATAGGATAAAGAATGACCATGGGAAGAAGCCAGCTTCTGGTTCATTTACGAGGCTATCGTCAACTCAGACCAGCAAGCCCTACAGTAGCGCAACGCTTCTCCCATCTGCAGGTCAGGAGGAAAGGCATATGTCATGCTCACATTGCTGACCCAGACCTCTGGCCAAAAGAGAGTGATATTGATGCGCTCTGGAACAGGTTTATCTAACTCTTAATCAGAAAGCCATTAGCCTGACACAAGGGTCAAAGCAGGGAGTATAAAATGCCCTGACATAGGAGGGATCCATGTGATTTCCAGAAAAGGCTTGGAAAAAGAGAGTCTGTGGCACTTCCTCTAATTATTTTTATTACCGTGTTGGACTTCAAAACACAACTCAGGAAAAGAAATGGCAAGGTAAAACTTTGACCCCACTGAAATCAATGGGAATTTTATTACTGGCTTCGGTAGGACAAAAACTGACTTTACCGTAAGTTTTTAAAAGTGCCTGCTTGTTCTGAGCATCCGGATGTTGCAAGATAGCCAGGGATTTCAGTGGGACTGAGAAATCTCCTTCTGACTTTCTGTGCCATGCAGAGGCTGTTAAATCAAAAATTTTGTTTAGCTGTTTCCTGATGGGTACACTCCCCTGGGGTCTCTCAGGGCCCTAAGTGCACGAATAGTCTGGGACCTGCACCACCACCTCCTGCCCATGGGCCCAGGAACCCCATTTAAACCTGGGCACCTAGATATGGTCTCGGCTATGTTATGAGCGTTCTTGTGACTGTCCTGTTTCCTGCCATTCTAGGTTATTGACTGGGTTTCTGGGATAGACCTTGGGCTTGTGTTTTAGGTAACTTTGTCTTTGGTCCTATTTCCAGCCTTGTCTCCTAGACAGACCTCAGAGCTATTCTGTAGCCTTGTCTCTGGTCCTCTATCTCCTCTTGTTCCTGACTGGTCTCCCTAGATGGACTTTGGATCTAAATCATTATCTTGCCTTGTCAAGGACTGTCAGTTGAAGTCATCGCCATCACCAGTTTGATCATACTAGGCACTCCGGTTGGGAAGGTCACTGCCAGTGCTGTGGTCACCCTCAGCTCCTGGCTTATCTTCCCCTGTGGAGCGGATCTGCTCCTGCCATTCCCTGGCAAAGTCCCCAGAATAGGAAGCACGCCATTGAAGCAATGTCACTGAAAGTGGAAACCCCACGCTGGTAAGAAATCTGACATTCAAGATGGAAAACACAGTAAAGAAAAAATATTGTTAATTTTTTTCTTGATATTTCTGTGTTTCATTACTCTTTCATAAGCTGTGTCACTGACTTGGTCAGTGGGATTTTGTGTTATTCCAGAGTCAGAGAGAAAATGGAAGCTACAGGTTTCTTTTCGTATACCGTTGCTAGACTAGTGGCCACTATATATTCTATACAGCACAGATGAGAAGTAACTGCTATGTGAAAGGCTTTGATGACAATAAATTCATTTTAAATATTGAGTCATATTGTTGGCCACCTTCCCTACTTAGAGCAATAAGTCTTCTTTGTGTTACTTAGGTCATTGTAACAACAAAGTGATTATCCCTAGGAAAATACAGAGATTTGAGGGAAAGAAATAAACTTTACAGGAAATGACTGCAGCAGCAGGTAAATATGTTCCTAGTCTGAGCTTTTTTAGCTATCCATTTTATGATTTAAAGGGATTTTAAAACCATATGTGGATGGAGGGTTGGTCAGAGAACTGATAATTGCCTACAGAGGTGCTTCATCATTCTTGTAGGCTAAAAGCTGTAAGTCTACGTCAGGAGACTTCAAATTTTTTCAACTTCAACGCTCTTTAAATCACCAAATTGCCTAGTGGGTGGTGTGAGCCCCCCCATCCCGTGGGATATATCTGCATTTAGAGGGTTGTGCTGTGTTCCTGTACATGTGGTAGCCTACATCTGCCCACCATCTTTCTGCACATCCATGTTCGTGACCTGAAGACACTCTCATGCACACGTACCCAAAAAAGTCTTTGCCTCACTTTAAGGCACCTTGAAGGTAGGGTTCTGCTAAAAGTGGGACAGTTTTTCAGAATTTTTTCAGTGCCAGCACATAGTTCCCAGGGCTTATGTCTTCCCCTTGCTTCCTTTGCGTATACCAGACCAACATTCAATTTACTAGTTAAAGACTCTTTTGGTCAGCTTCTCCAAGTGGCCCTAGAAACACTGCATGGCTCCTAGCTCTGCTAAGCACCGCCGGGTTCTGGCTTATATTTGGTGTGAATATAGGAGGGAGCCTATTTTAGAAGACAACCCAAATAACATAACTTCTCGGTAACCCTCCAGGGAGGTTCATGGTGGTGGAGATGTAACAGATGGCTGTTTAGTTCCAGGAGTGCCTTAAACACCTACCAAAAGATGGAGGATGACAATATGCTCCTAACATGGTGAGTTTGACCGAAGTCATTGCCATGAACTCAGCAACAGAGACTGCAGTTCTAAATGACAGGTAAGAGCAGGAAGGAACAGTACAATTTTCTTAACGGAGAACAATGAAACAAGTATAGCAGTGATGGAGATCTCGTAGCAGAATGGGCAGAGTTAAGGAACAAACTCTGTTAGAGGAGGCTTTGTAGCCTGTTCTGGGCTGTGCCACTTGCCAATGTCCTGGTTGTTACAACCTGTTCTGAAAGAGGCCTAGAGAACAGACTAAAGAGGAAACAGCATTGCTTCCAGTGTGGCAACAGAGGATGAAGGACACTGCTATCTGACCGAAGCAATTATTGTTGCAGAGAATGCTACAGAGAAAGGAAAGGTTTTCACTTTTGTGAAAGGTAGGAGAGACATGTCTTACATCAGTTCTCCATTCACTGTTACTACAACCCTATGGGATCAGGGCGTGCCATAAGATGAAGTTACACACATAACGAATGATAGCAATGGCCTGTTTCCCAGGGATGGCAAGAGTAGTTATCACTGCTCTCTTCAATTTCTATCTCCCTAATAAAATACCAAAGCGTTAGATTCGGAGGAGTCAGTTCAGCAACTGGAACTGAAGCTTTCAAACCACTGCTTAAAAAAAGACCTGTCCCCATTCATTGTATATTTTGTCTTGCCATTCTCGCATTGACAGCGCGGTAGGTGGTTATCCATCTTAACTATTTCTATAGCTGTTAGTCTGCAGGTAGCAATCCATTCTTTTAATTAAAAGTTTAAAGGAACCATTAACAAATTACAACTGCATGCTTATTAAGACATGGGTCTCCGCATATTCCTGTCACAATGTAACACTGTAACAGCCTATCAGAGATTCTAGGTTATAAATTTCAAGAGCTATATCATATGAAGAAGGCCATTACAGACGGCAATACTCCTTCTCCAGGTCCTGTTCTTCTGTACCATACACTTATGTGGGGCTGGAAGTAAGAATCTTCCAGACTGGTGGTAAGGAACTGAGGCAAACACCTTATACAACTCTGTCTTTATTTTTAATTGCCATTCAAGAACTTTTCTTCTGCGATTTTTGTCAAGGGCCTGTTTAAATCCACACAAGCTCTTAACAGGTACTACATCCTATGACAAGAGGTTTCACAGCATACAAAAGAAGTCTCTCCTTTTGTTTTGAAAATGGCATTTTTGTGTTATCTGATGTCTTCTACTTCTCGTATCAGAAGAGAGCAAATAATTATTCCCTCTTTGTTTTTCCCATGTCAATAATTTCATGGAGCTGTAGCATATCACCTTTCAGTTTGCTCTTTTCTATTTTGAAGAGTTTTCAATCTATTTTGTCCTCTTTTGTGAGAAAGCTTTGGTATAGCTTTGATCACGGTGTCTCCACTTTAGTGTCTTCTGTAATCATACTATATTCTTTTTCTGAGATGGGGAAATAAGAACTGCAGATGGTACTTGAGGTGGATATATCGTGGAGTTGTAGAATGACATAGTATTTCTGCAAAAAGCAGTCCCTTCGCAAGGATGTTGAGAAATAAAATGCTATCCCAATCTGGAGCCCAAGTGCAGTCCTTCTGCACTTAAAGAAAGGCCAGGCCCACAGTTCACGTATCAAGGGAGGTGATTTATGTAGTGGAACAAGGAATTTTAAACAACTTAAAGTGGCATCATTTAAAACATTATCCCATTCAGTCAAACAAGAACTGATCAACCGTGATCAGACGGAAGTCAAGTATTGCATAATAGGGCATCAAAATATTCTTCTCTAACAGTTTAGGTAAATTCAAATCATTTAGCCCTTATTTATGTACATAATTCTTACTGCTTGTCTATGAATATGTTCAAGACTGTGAGTTCAGTACCCCACTAGAATTTCTCCAGTTACTTGTTAGCTCTACTTAAGTTATTGGTGCGGATAAATGAGGGCAATTTAACCACAGAACATAAACAAAAGAAATGAGCATTTCCTCATTTCACACTCTAACTGGGATAAGTAATATTAATGCCACTTATTTTATATGTGGTAACTTTTCTGCAAATCATTAACATTTAAGCGCCTACTAGCTAAGGAAGCGACCTAACATTTTTCAGACTGACGCTTGTTAAATGAATATTCTGAATCACACCGAATAGGACAGGGTAAGGAAATATGCCATTACCTGTGTTGTAAATTTTTGTGGATAAAAGGAGAAATTCTATCTCTGGCATGTCAGCCTCCCATCTTGCATATTAAAAAAAAATCCCTGGCAGTGAGAGCAGTAGGGAGTAGAATGGAGTGATGTAAAATGTTGCTAAAAAAATTGAACTGTGAACTGATTTTTTCCCCTTTATTACATTCCTATCTTTAACAATCACTTAGGCAGATAAGTTTCCAAAAAGGATAGTACTTTTTTTTCATGCTGAACTTATGAGATTATTACCATGCAAGGAAATCATATCATGCCTTGATGCCTATTTGAAAGAGATTGCAAACTCTTCTTAGTAATTCAGCTAAGAACGTGTTTCTAATGGAAACTGTCGTTATCTAGGCACAGTTTTCATTTGGAAAACAATCAGCTGCATAATGAATGCTAGAACTGCTGATTAATAGTTTATGCATGAGGTAGATTAGTTGGTAGGCAACAGAGCAATGATGACAAGGAAGGATTAGGAAAATGAAAAGCAGCCCCTGGCTTACGGTTGCTTATGCAGTAAACAATACTGCCCCTCCCAGGACAGCAACAACCATCTGTTTTCATAATATATGTGAATATTTTTGCGGTGTTTTCGCTATTTTTGTTGGTATCATATTTGCTGTGTTGTTATACCAGAAGACAGCATTGCCAGAGCCACTCTTTTTGCAGTTAACTATATTGTCTGGAGCAATAGGCTCAGAATAACCAAGATAAAACAAACATAAATCGTACCAGACATATATAAACTAGGCTATAAGAACATACAGCCAAGTTAAAAAGAAGCCAGGTCAGTGACTTTGGAGTCCTGAAGCTGCTGACCTAAACCAGTCTGTTTATGTGGATCGGTGAAGCACTGTGGGGACATTTGGCTCTTAGCCACTTTTAAACAGTACTGCATCGAAGCTAACAAACTGTCTGGGCCCGGGTGGCCGGCTAAGCAGCTCTCTGCAGTATGCTTCTCAGTGCCTCCCCCCACCTCCCTTTGCAAGGTATTTAGTGCTGGTCCCAGTCCCCTTGCCTCTGCAGTAGTTAGCCTACAACTTGTACGGACACCTACAAACAACAAAGAAAGATGTGACTATATAACCTTATTGTATATATGGTAAGCTACAGGACTAGCAATCTTAGGAGAGTCCATTGGTACTAGAACAACATTTAAGCTATGATTTTTCACAGATAGGATAAAGGAGGAAGACTGCATCAGGCATTTCTATAAATATTTGGGTGTTGAAAGCCTTGTACATGCTACAGTGCTCTCTGGTAGTTGGGTCCTTGTTATGTTTTTCAGTTTTACCTAGAAACACTAAGTACTGTGGCCTGCTCAAGGGTCACAATGCTGTTTCAGGACTTGCAGGCTTCTCATGTTGCCTTTCCTTTTTCAGGTTCTCCCAACTCAAAATTCCAAATTGTGACTGTATAGTATGACTTGGGGCACTCACTCTCTGGCAATACAATCTCTGGCAATAATTGAATAGAGAAAAAAATTGTGTTTCTTATCTTATTTTCCCTGGCTAGTCAAGATGTCTGTGACTGTCTTACATGACCAGAATGAATTTTTTCAAAGATTTTTAAATGCTGCTTTTCTATCATTACATAAATTCCCTAAATTCCCTCTTCACTTGTTACCAGTAACCCTCAGAGACTGTTACCTCCAAAATTAGACTGTTTTAAATGTTCCTCTTTTTGTTTGTTGACCCTGTAGTTGACTTCTTGCCACTTCTGTTTGTTCAGATGTAGCATACGAACTCCTGAATGTCACAGCTGCCCTTTGTATCTGTTCAGATGAGCCACAAATTCAAGCAGTCTTGCAAGTGGTTGTAGACGTAAGGATGGCTGACAGCACTGACTAGCATGTTCCAGCATAGCGTGACTTCTGATCTCATCTTCACTTGCTGGTGACACAAATGACTCACCTGGCTAGAAAGAAGAGAAATCATAACAGTGAGGAACAAAATTCTCAGGAACACATATACAGCAGTCACCTTAGGTAGACACTGGAAGAATGAGAGATCATAGAGAGGCACAAAGAGGAAGGACAGGAGGTGGGAAAAAAGAGGATGAATATGGGGAAGCCTAGGTACGGCAAAAGGGCAGAAATGGGAGATCTACAAAATACCCTGGATAGGAAGGATGGATGGAAAAGATACTGGGGTGGTAAAACCCACAGAGCCATACAAAGTTCCT
This sequence comes from Struthio camelus, assembly GCF_040807025.1. Classification (NCBI taxonomy): domain Eukaryota; kingdom Metazoa; phylum Chordata; class Aves; order Struthioniformes; family Struthionidae; genus Struthio; species Struthio camelus. The sequence goes on from NC_090943.1 coordinate 130,684,424, forward strand.
GGAAAAAGTGCTGTAGAACATCCGATATAAAGCAAGGTGGACTATAGGCCACAGCTCCTTATCCGAAAGGAGAGGAGAGGCTGCATTTCCTTATGTGTTGATGGGACAGTGGCATACCGAGGAAAAAAGAGATGCAGGAATTTAGCCCCGGTGGTTATAATAATCTGACCCCCAGAGGCAAGGAGACCATGCAACATTCAAATTATCTGTATTCAGATAAACTGCAGAGATGAGGGGTAGTGGAAGGTAACAACTGCTCCAGGCACCACCTTTCCCTGCACCAGCACAACTGAGCACCTCTCCGTAGGCGTGAGCTGGGTATTATGGCACTGAGCAGAAGAGGGGGCTCTGTGCTGGAACAGGGCATGGACTAACCTGCCTCTCCTTCCTCTCTCCTCCCTCCTCATCACCCCTTGGGCTATATCTAAAATACTGTTGTCTTGTCCTCCCCACGCACAGATTTTCATGGCTGTTGTACAGCGGTGCTTATCAGTGAAAAAAGCAAGCAAGCATCAGGGCGACCTTCATAGCAAATGAAGGAATGAGAGTGGGCAAAAGGACAAGGTATGGGCAAGTCTCCTTGGAAATTATTTTCTAATTACTTGTAATTTCAGGATATACGATGATAAAAGGTGACTGAAGTATATGTCTTCTGTCTTCCCAATACCACTCTCTAATTGCCAGATGATAGAACAGCAGTTAACCACACGAGTTGAAAAGCTGCTTTTAGAGCTAAGTAATAGGAAATGATAATTACTGTTAATGAATTCCTATGGCCTCTAAGGCCCATTGGTGGAGATTCTAGTATTCTAAAATTTATGAAACAGCCTTTTTTTAGCACCTATCGACTTCTTGAGATTAGTTGCAGTAAACTGCCTCAGTAACCATGGTTTCTCTCTAAACTGCTACTAAGAAAACCAATTCTTTTTAATAAAAATTCAGATGGTACATAGTTAAGACACCACTGGCACAATATTCTTGGGACTTTAGTGGGTAGCAAATAAACCATTGCTTTTTATAATCGCCTTTTTGCACTTTTTATTGATAGATGGAAGCTGGAAGTGGAAAACTAGCATTTTACTGGGATTTTGTTGCTTTCCTCCTATGTGGATGAGCCGAGTAGATTCTGAAACTGTTTCGTTCCATCTTTTTTCAAGATACCCAAGTGTAAGCAGCCATTAAGCAACAAACAAAAGGGGCCAGCCATTTTACATGTGGAGTTTGTTAACTGCTGAACCTCAGAGGCCCGGCCCCGTTTGGTGGGGCAAGAACAGTTAGTGCCCATGATCAGGCTTGTGATTCATTTCTATTCTCTCATGCACAATCCCCCATTAGCAAAAAATAACTTTTTTATGTGTGCTTTTTTTTTTTCTTTCTGACTGAGGAAGGCCACACCCAGCTACTCCGATTATATCATTAACTACATACATGTAGATATTATTTCTTTGGCTTGGAGAGCATAAAGCAGAGAGGGGTTTTCTGGTGTTTGTTTTTTCAGAGAGGCATAAATTAGCTACTGATAGCTAAATCTGTTGCTCAAGTCTGATTAAAATTAAAGGCATTAAATCACTAATCATAATTTGATATTCATTTTTTGACACAATAGTTATTCTTGTTTGAAAGTACCATGCTCATTTCTCTTTTTACAAAACTCGCTAAACAGTGTTTATCAGAAAGCAGTAGAAATGAACACAAAACCTGAAAAATAACTTCCCTTATATTATGTTTTTTAAAAAGCTGTTGATTATGATAACTGGCTGTCAAAGAACAAGCGCGTTAGCCTATGCAGATTCAGATGGTGTCATTTAAGAAGATGTTTTTAAGGGACTTTTTCCATATTATGTGGCCTAGCTTGCTTTCTTTTGTATTTATGTAACTGTGCCATTCAGCTTTGTTAGCTATAAGGTCACACTCAGCTGAGATCACGTCAGCAATGCCACAGTTGAGAAACCAAGGAGAATTCTCTTGGGATAAGTTCCTTCCTCTCACTTTTCTTCTCATCTGAGAAGACGTTATAGGGTAATATCAGCAGTTAGTGCCTAAAACTACACACCTAAGCAAAACTTGAATACAAGTTGATTTGTATTTACCTTTAAAATACTTGAGATGGTTGCTTTCTTCACTGACACTTAATTTCATATTCTGTTCAGAAATGATCCAAAGGCTTTACTAAGGCAATCTGAAATGCTAAATGCAGCCCATTATGCAGGAAAAGCCAAAGAGATTCAAAGGAGCTCAGCATCTCAGGAAAATCTGTATCTACAGGAGAAGCAAGATGTACTCACATCATTCAGTTTTAGACTTTTAAATAGTTAAAATAGCTGACTAATACCCCTATACTCCCACAATAAACAATCTGAAGAGAGACTGTTGTTGACAATTTACCAAGGTTTTGTGATGTCTCATAGATTTACTGTACAAAAAGTGAGTTATGTCACCTAGCTTTACCTACCTAAAATTTACCTCCTGCCAAAGTGAGCTGTCTACATTCCCTCTGTAGTCAATGGGAACTGCTCTGGGTGTGATTTTTTTCACCATTGACTTTACAGGACCCTAGACAATTAAATCAAAGTAGATGTGAAATTCTCTATGGTAGAAAACAGTGAGTTAAGTCCCAGCACACAAGCAAGGGCCCCCAGATCGCTGAGATAACACTGCCACACACTTGTGATAGTGGCAAAGCACAGCTTGGTGGCACAGCTGTATGAGGCTGCTGTATTGTTCAGCTGCTTTGGAGTGCTGACAAAAGCAACTGACATGTGAGTAGGACTTACCCTTTTAAATCTAAGTTTAGGAATGACTTTAGCCCTGCAAATCCCAGTCCAAAACAACTTGGAAGAGATCTATAATATGCAGTCTTTCTGCACTCAGTTGTACCTATTGTATAACACTATTTCTCAGAGTCCAGATTACAAAAATACACTTTCTTGTCACTCTGCTCTTTCATCCAACTCAAGCAGTATAACAAAAACCTGATGGTTTACAAAACTGTCAACAGAACATAATCTTGGTCATGACAGTGGCATGTATCCCTACACAGCATAACATAAACCAGGCAAATGCAGTACTTCTGTGAGTTGAATTGTGCAGTATTCACTAAAAACGCCCATCACCTTGGGGGACGTAGCTTGGGGAAAACCCTCAAACAGACCTTGCATTATATGATGGTGCCACTATTCCTCTACCCTCGATCCCACATTACCCCTACACTTACAGTGGTCGCTCCAGCCACAGCTGTGAAGTGAGCTGCCCCACAGGGCCCTGCTGCTGACAGCAGATGTTGTCTAAGCTTCTTCCCCTACCCACGTCCAAAAATCCATGATGCGTTCAGGAAAACTATTTCTTTGTCATCCGTACGAGAAAACTGGTACTTTACAGGCATGTCAGCTATAGTAAACCATAACTTGAATGCTTGCTAGTATAGGCATAGCTGAAATGTAAAAAGCCAGTGATGCTTGGCTGGAGCCTCTCACCCTTTTACATGAAGATCTAGCCAAATTATAGTGACTAACCAGAACAGGTAACTCACCCTGCTATTGGCTATCAAAGAGCAGGAGTGGTTTTCTAGACCGAGGGCTGAATTTTCTTGGAAACTAATCTCTGTGAAGTAGGCCAGGCCCAAAAGAAGGCAGGAGCTGAACTTCATCTTACAGTGGAAACTAAACACTCAGATAGGAAAGAACTGACAGGACAATGCTTCTGCACAAAAATATTTGTGTTATAGTGTATTGAACGTGAGTCACTAAATGTCACGATGTTCTAAAAAAGGACAAATGCTATAATTATAATATAAAAAGAGGAGAATAGCCTGTGGTAAAAAGAAGTAATCCATCTGATATACTCAGCAGCAGCAAAGCCTCAGCTAAAGTACTGTATAAAGTTACCAGTGCTGCACTTCAAGGATGACAAGGATCAACTCGAAGAGAAAGCAGCAAGGTCAATCGGCAGTCTCAAAGACAGGACGTACATGGAATGATTTAGTGGTTTGGTGTGCTTAGCCCACAGGGAAGTCTGAGAACGTGGTAACAGTCTTCAAATATGTAAAATACTGCTTCACAGAAGAAGGAACTCACCTGCTCTACAAGGCAGAGAAGGGGCTGGACTGGATGGGAAGGGGCTCAACTGCAGCAAGGAGGGTATACATAGGAGCTTTTTGATAGACAAAACTAGGAAGATCTGAGAGAGACTACGGGACATTGGGTTTTACAGAACAAGTTAGAAAATTTCTGCCAGGAATGGCCCTGATGTAGGACAAACACGCTACTGAATGATGTCTGGGTCTCTTTCTGCCCTATTATAGTATAACAGACACCAGGCTTCACCTAACGTATAGAGTTCACAATGTTGAAAAGAGCAGAAAACTCCAGCTCACTCTGTCCATAATCACTGTGCCTTCCTCTCAATCTTCATACCATCTTCCTTGCAAGTGACCTTCAAACATGTAACTTTGCCATTTGCTGTCTCTATCACAACACCCAGAAATTGCTCAGGGACGTTAAGCCCTTGATTTTCAGCAGCTGACCTACTCCCCATAGAACTAGATAGGTAAATTTCTCTTTTCGAAGACATCTGTAGGCCCTCATTAACACGTGTTTCATGAGAGAGACTGAAGATCATTTGTAAATGCTGAGCAGACAAAGCACAACAGAACTTTACAACTAACTTTTTGTTGCGTTCCAATTCTAATATTATATATTGTTCTATATATATTGTCATCCTAGTCACCTGGACAAAGTGCCAATAGTTACTAACAACAATAGTAATAATGATTAAGACCTTGTATTGTGATTAGCCGAATCAATGAAATCAGAGTTTCTGAGGCATGAATGTGCCCTTGAAACTCTTCCCATTCATTCTCATTAAGCTTTATCATTTACAGACGTTTTTGCTATGAAAAATAAAAATAATGATGTGCTGAAAAAAGAAACATATAGAGAAACTAGATGCAACATACAATCATAGTAAGGATTGTGGAATTTATAGTTTCAAAGAGTTATTAGTAGGTTAAGGTAAGTTTAAGGCGTCACTCACTATCCCTGTCTTACTGATCTATGTTTCACTAAGCTAACGAATACAGAATAGAAGAATATACACATGGTGAAAAATTTGGGCAAAATGTAGGAAAGCCTTCAAGCTGTGTGCATGCTTCTACATCTCATAATAAAAGTGAGAAATCTTGGTTCTGATACTGCCTTTGAGATGTAAAGACTCTCTGCTGGAAAAGAAAGCTGGTACTTTAACGTCTAAATTCACAAAGGTTAATGTCTGGGCTTTGGGATTTTAGAGAGAAATACATATGGTACCACTAACAAGCAAGAGGTGGAACTCAGCGCTCTGAAGGGTTAAAGTGAACTTTAGTCTTCCACTGATCACCCTCTGGTACTGTGTCTTCATAAATTTCCTCCGTTTATGGAGTGTTTTTGATGGCAGGCAATTCTTTGTTGAAAGTTAAGTGCTCTTTTATATGAATAAATAAAGAAGGCTTTGGTTTGAATGAATACATTATTTTGACAAATGTTTATTGGAAACCCAATTATGGCTTCATAAATCAGTGCTATCTGTGGTACATCAGGTGAGCTCACCAATGCCATCAACTGGCACATTGAATATTAGTAGGATAATTAAAACAATTCTGTAGAATGTTGTCCCTTTTACCCAGGTCTGACAGTAGTCAAAACAGGAAGAAATTGTTTATTATTTTTATTTAACTTATTAAAATACTTCTTGTAAGATGTAATGGACATACTTAACAAAAAGGAAAAAAAAAACATTTGTTTTCAATTTGCAGTTAGATTAAAATGACAAGGTCAGGCACAATGCATAAACTGAGTGGCAGCCGAATTTTAAGTGTAGTCCAAGAATAAAAAGGATATGTATAAAATCTGTTGTTTGAACTTTACACTTAGGTGAAGTGGAGTTTATTTGTTTTGTTTGTAGTGGCCACTGGTGATGTGAAAAGTGTCTGTAGTCAATGCATGTGCTTCCTTGTCTTTCATGGTCCCTGCTACAATGACTGCAAGTTAAAAGGAGCAAATGAATGAGGAGCCAGTTTCATAACTATGAAAATGAACGGAATCAAGTGAAAATCTTGAACTCAAGGTCAAGAAGAAAGGGAAGATGTTAAAGCCGAAAATAAATAACAGCCTGCAAGGGACAAGCTGGTATTTTTAACAGGAGTTTGCTTTTCCTGAAGGCCCTCTGATAACAGCAACATGGAGATGTGCACAGTATCAGTGGTAGGATACTGAAGATCTAATTAAGCTTTATGAAAAAAAGCTGCATGACTTTCCAAAGGACCAATTCCCACTTTCAGGATATGGCTAAATTTATACCCACTAGGACTTATAAATCAGGTTTGAAACTTAAGTAATTAGGTTTTGTGTGTATTTGTATTAGCATGATATAAATAGTCACATAGATGCCTCTCTTTCTTACCCACTCAACTTAAGTATAATATCCGTATTTTCAGAGACACAGAAAAGGAAACAAGCAGACACAAGAAGAATGCGAAAGGAGAATCACAAAATGCAACACAACAGACAGCTTTTCTCCCATGACAGACAGGGAGCATTAGAGTTAGCCAGACAAATGGCAATAAAATACTTTTTGTTGGAATCTGCCACTTCACTGAAATGAAAAGAAAAAAAAAATCACAACGATAAATTTGTTTTGTTTCACCAGAAACTAACCTTCCTCCAGAGCAAGTCAGGCTCCAGATTCCTGGCATCTGGCAGGCAGGCAGACACCCTGGAGGCCCCAGGGCCGAAACTCGGACACGCAGGCTTCTCAGAAGCTCATATTTCCCCAGAGATCTGCTTCTCAGATAGTGTAAAAAGATTGAGGTCTTCTTCCAAATAAGAATTAGACCAAATTTTGTAATTTCCTGCAAGATAGAAATAAAATTCTCCCCTTTCCACCCTACCTTGTTCCAGTCACTTCTCAAGATTTCAGTTGAACGAACTGTAAAAATGTGAGAAGTAATTATGTGATTTTAGTCTTCACTGTTTAGAATCTTTTTTGTTTGTTTGTTTATTGGTGTGTATGGCAAACTAAGAGTAAATTCAGCCTAAAATCAGGCAGGCATTTTTCTGCCAAAGGCCCCATCACCAGTAGTAAGCACTCTGTAGCTAAAGGAAGTAGAACTTGGACAACCACAGTGGGCGAAGCAGGATGCTCTTTCTCCTTTAAAAGCACCTATGCTGCCTTTGCAGGGCAAAGTAATCTGTTTTTCAGAGTAGTTAGAAATAAAGGTGCCGTTTTATATATGCATTTTAAGGTAACTTAAGATGCTTGAGTCTCAGAGAGTGTGCTATTTTATGTCTCAACTTCAGGTCCCACATGCTTGTTACTCGTAAGTGGAAATGAAGGATTTTCCTGTCATCCTAGTAAATTATTTACTATGATGCTTTTTCATGCATATCCTCAGAAAGGCAGAGCACTCAGTCCAAACCGTGCCTCTAGACATTAATTTTCTTGGAAAGGGTTACGGAGATGTAACTGATTGGCCTAGTAAAGAGAACTGTGGAAACAATTTGTTTGATAATGCAACTGGAAAGAAACTTCACTGAGCTATGATGAGGCTGGAAGTAAACAAGTAAAATGCAGTCTGCAGTCCATGGACTTGACACAAGGCACAGGAAACAGCTCTGCTGTGCCCTGAATATCAACCAAAGCATCAACCCTGCCCCCAAAGTTTCAGGGATGTCTGCTGTCAGTCAATAATGCTAACAGATTTCATTCCTGGCAAAGTTTATCAGTTTGGCTTATCTCTCATCTCTTGTCAAGCTCGGTTTCCTCCCTTTGCCTGTGGCTACTCTAAATGCAAATATGAGTTACTAGAAGACGGAAAGGTGAGGAAAAAGAGAGGCCTATTTTTTATAACTCAGACTTAAAATCCAGCAGCTCTGAAAGACTTCCCCTTAGCTTTTATTTCTGAAAAAGCTGTGGTTATGAACTTTATTTCCTTGTACAGCATTTATTGCTGTTGATTGGGCATTTGAAAACCAAACTGAAATGTTATCTAATTTCGCTCTGCCTTCTGCCAAAAAAATCTTGTTGGACAGGTTCCCTATTCCGTCATTTCCCAGCCCTACTGAGTCCTGGCCCTGCTAGAGCAACGTATCTCAATGGCTGCTTCTCTTTTCTCTGGGGACAAAGGCAAAGGAAGCTATACCACAGCATACCTTGCATATCTTCCTATTTCATTGGAAACCTGCATTTAAAGTATTAGACCTTAGAACTCAAAGGAGCAGGAAGCTTCCAGGGAGACTCTTCCTTCATATGCAAGACTCATGCTGCTACTAATAAATCACTCAGATTGCTATTACAATCCAGAATAACAAAGTGGCATCACTCCTAAATGCAAAAAGGTGTGTGAAAGGTGAGCAGAACAGAAAGAGTAAAGCAGTTATTAAAGCACCTAGAAGATAAAATGATTGTGATGTCTCCCCAAATTTCCTTGTTGCAAGATGGTGATTGAGCCATAAATCAAAGCTTTTCTTCTTTTGGGGCTATTTAAGGAGACGGCAGCAAGGATTGTAGCTACAGTCATCTAAAAAAGAACTGTAGCTCTTTCACAAATGCGGTGAAACACACAGAGATAACTGATCACTGCCCTTGCTCATTTCAAATGCACTCCTCTTTCCTTCCAGCAAGCAGAGAAAAGCAAGCCTTGTTTTGAGCAGAATCAATATAAATAAATAGAATATGTTATTAATGCTAGCTTTCATTTGCTTCACTTTTAGCTTCTCCTGTGATGTATTTGCATTGTGAAAACAGTGAATTGGGTTGGACAGATAACTTACATTGCTCAGTTTTCAAATGTAACGTTGACCAGCATCTAGAGAAATACTCATGTTATAAAGACTGTATGCAACATTACAGAAAACAGTAATTATTCAGAGCCAGTAACTCTGGACCATTTACTTACTATTAACATTTACATGTTACTTAGTGAAGATACGTAGTGAATACACAAGAAGCAACGACAGAGAAACAGACAATCCAGCAAGTATTTGCTTTGAAGTCTACACAAAAATCTGCACTATTCATTGCATTATGAAATGTTGAAATCTACCAGCTTTCACTCTGTCTTTCTCTCCTGCCACTCCATCAACTTCATCCGAGCATGCCTGCTGTCTGCAATAAGCAGTGGGATGAAAATGCCTATAATAAACAATAAGAAAAATAATACCTAACACCAGACTGAGAACAGTTAAGGCGCTCACAATTGTAAAATATACTTCCTTGGTATCGGAAGGTTTCCAAAACAAATATACAAACAAAATACCCAGAGTTACAAGGGTGTGAGTAGCATAATAAATAGAAATGCAAACTTTTGTTTTTCTTCCCTTTATGTTAAAGAAGGTAAAAATTAGAATGATTCCAACAACCGTTCTGTACAGGTATTCCATCACCTTGGATTTACAAAAAGTTGTGTGTTGTTTCAAAGTCCAGCAGAAGCCACAGCTCCAAAGAAGTATCAACAGAAATACAGAACTTCTGACACTTAGAAGAGTGATCAGTGAAATACTGAGTATCCAAGAAGTGATGGTAAGCAGTTTGTAGAAGAGATATACTAACTTGGGTAGCACATGAAATTCATCTTTATCGGGTAGAGATTTTCGTAGTGATATCTGATAATCAACCATTGAAACAGAGATGCCACAAAAAGACATGATAACGGCAGCATCTAAACAAAACACAAGCATAAGTGTTAGTCCTAAGAAAAAGACATTTATTTTACACTAACATTTCTGAATGAAGGTTTGGACTACTTCCTGCTTTCTTTACACTTTCTTTATACGGACTTTATATTTTCTCTATGTTCTTGGACAAGTAACCTTAATTTTAAGGTTCAGTTGCATAAATCTAGGCATCTAGGGCCATTTAGGATGCCTATGTTACCCTGCCTGGCCTCCAGCCGCTGCTAATCTCAAATAAGTTGTGTGTCATATTCGCCAGCTCCATGCAGATGACTTAGAAACCCCAAGGTGTTGCAAATAGCCTATAAACAGCTAGGTTCAGCAGCTGATACTGAGTCCCGGCTCTCATAATGTAGACATCCCTGAGAGAGACTCCCTCCACGTGATCATATTTAAGGGTCATCTGGCTGTTTTATCCGAGTACATTTTAACTCCATTGTCTATGAAGAGAGAGCAGATAACAGTGCAAATCTCTGCACTTGGTCTGATGAATTCCAACCCTTGAGTGAGTCAATGTCTTGCCAAATCCACAGCTAGTTTTAGGGCTGGAAATAGTATAGCTCTTGTCTGGCTTCTGAGAGTTGTACCAATAGCTCTTCATTGTATTGCAGTCTACACTGTTGATTTATCCTTATTTTTTTATGACTCTTGTCCATCATCTTTAAAATGTGGATGATGATAGTGACATAAATCACAGGGCTGCTTTAAATATATTACATATTTCAAGATGCTCAGTTAGTAGTTTAAAAAGAAACAGTAAGTCAATACACACAAAACAGACTGCTTTGAAATTGATACACTAATAGTATTCAATAACTTATATTCAGATGAGGTATCATTATGTTTATATTAAATATTATGACTTGCTACAGTGAACCCTTACAAAAACAGATCTAGCGGACAAAAATTATAACTAAATGCACAGTAATCATACAGTGGAGTGTGACTTTAAAATGTTATCCAATAACATGAATTATCTATTTAAATAAGATACTCAATTTCCAAATTAAGAAGAAAGAAAGACTCACATTGACAGACACTGTTTGCGTCATGTTGCATGAGGATGTAAATCTGGACAAAGAGCTGAGGTGTGGTCTCAAGAAAAGTCTTGAACACCTTAAGCATGTTAACATCAGCCATTATATCAACGGCTTGTTTAAGAATGAAATTGGTACAGTCTGCTTCTGATATATCTCCACTGCTGTTTTGTTTAAATGCAGCCTGGCAGCCATATTTCAAAGCAAACCAATACCTATAGAAAAGGAAACTTGATTAAACAGTGTTTTTGAAAAATACAACTCCAAAAAATGATAGAGACTAATGAAGATTTCTCCCATTTTGGTCTCCTTTCATATTTTATCTTTGAATGGAATCCAGCACCTTCTACTGAGATAAAATTTAATCTGATATATGTCTGGTATTAGTGATATCAGATGATCTTTTATGGCCATGATACCAATGCAATATAAAAACTACTAGAACAGAATGAGGTTTGCACAAATAAGATTACAAGCTTTATTTTGTTAAGTTCTTATTTATTTAAAAATACTACATTTCTGAAAATTCCCTTCGCATCTTCTCTCTTTAAGATACTCATTAGGTATGTTATATTATTCATAAGTACACAGAGTACCCTTCTTAAGGATATTAATGAATATCCAGCTGTGAACATCCAACTCTTTATAGGTCTATAACACTCAAGAACAATTTGATGAACTGCAAATGTACAACAGGCTTTTCCAAAAAAATATCCCTGAAGAGTTTTTTTTTTTTTTCTAAATAGGAAGGCTTTCAATTCAGAAAAGGACTCTCAAGACACATGGATTTCCTAGGATGACAGATTCTATTATCTGCGTGGTTTTACATGAACAAGGCATTTGACTTGGAAAACTAGCATGCATGAATGACTCTTTTAGAACCATCCTATTTTCAAGACTAAATGAGCGTTTCCTCTAAAAGAGCAGTAACAGGAAGAAATATAGAATTAGTTACTCATGACTGATGCGCGTTCTCTATGGTAAAGAACCTTTTCTGTTCAAGATATCTCTAATGCCGTACTTTAGAGATAAAAAAAAATATAGTTTTTAATTCCCATTTTCAAGGCCTTTGCTCTTCAGGCCCGGAGGCAGGCATAGCACCTCTTCAGGGAGAGAACACCAAGTTTTAATCAAGAACCATTTCGATAATTAAGAAGGAACTAATTCTATTCAGGAAAATAGGATGGTGGCTGCAACCTCATGTAAGAGCAGGACTTTAGATGCTGGGAATTACAGTAGTTCCCTTATCCCTGATGAAATCACTTCTGCGGCAAATGATCATTCAGGCTTTGGAAGCCAAAGGAGCAAGGCAATGCTCCTCTCTATAGCAGATGAAATGAGGCGCTTCCAGAGGAACAGGTTCTCAGAACTAGTGATCTCTTTCCAGCTGAACTGTTCAGCAGTAAACGAAGAATCTAAGTATCCGAGTAAATATGCCTGTAAATCTTATCTTGAAGCAAAGCAGTGTTCTCTTCTGCTGGTTACTTGATTTCAATCATCAGCTGTGCAGATTGTAGACTAAGCCTTGTAACTGGGTAGCCCTGTAACAGGCACTGCCATTGCTAGTAAAAGTCATAAGCTTTGAACTTACCTTGCAAGGCCTAAGGACCAAGACTTGTCAGGCTTGCTCTGAAGTTTTCTTGACCTGCCCGCAACTTTGCTTTAGTTGGTTTAGGTAAACCAAGTTTTTCTGTAGAAAAACTAGTCAATTTTTCTAATCGACCAGGTGGCTAATTTGTTTTAATGTTTTTTATTTTTGAATGATACAACCATAGTTTTATATAAGCAACAGTTACAAGCAGTTATTTTATGTAGAATGAGATGTTTATGACTCTGACATAATGCTGTAATATAGAGACACAAAGGCCTGATAGCACATCAGAGACCTTGAATAGTAGAGACACAGGACACAAGAGAGTGGAATACACGCACGGGATAAGAGATGGCTGGGCACTGGAGACCCCATAGCTATAAACTACATGTGAAGTTAGAGAAATGCAGAACTGGAGCTGGCCAAAACTGGTTTTAGGGGCAAAAAATAGAAAAATGAAACAGTATATTACATTTGTAAAAGGCACTATGTATATTAAATTCGGATGTAACATGAGGTTGCAGATCAATGAAGAGAGCAAAGTGTAAAAGTGTGTTAGCAAACATACAGAAAGGACGCTAAGCGGGGGATGAGGAAGGAGAAATCATCAAAATGAACTCCCAGCAAAGGACTCCAGATGCTAATAACACCCGTAACGCACCCACCATCAACACCAGAATGAAGCCGCTGGTCTTAGGACCCAGAGGAGCAGAGGAATGGTGAGCGTAACACCAGGAAAAGGAGTAGAAGCTAAGAAGTGTGTATATAACAATGTTAATTGTATCGTTATTATTACCAACACTTTTTCTGCATAGAAGTATTCTTTCTTTTTCTGTAATAATCAGATCTGGACTAATAATGATTCTTAGATAAGATTATTAAGATTTCAATTATATTAGTAATAAATTCTTGGGTTTATATATAAGGTATGACGGCCCATAAGCAGAATGTTGAGCATAACAGCCTTCAGCCATCACTTTCAAGCTTTGTCTTATTCTGTTCCCAGATTGCTTGAACTTCCAACATCCTTCTCCAGTGAACCTATTTTGACTATATACAGCAGGCAAGGACAGCAAAAGCAGTCCTTCTCAAGGAAATTCACTGTATCTTTGCCCACATTTCTGACATTACAAACATTGCTGAACGTCTTCCCCCTCAATAGAAAAATTTAGTCATCTGGGCTATAAAGATGGCATTATCCATTCGGAGATACTTTTAGGAGAAAGCAAGCAGATGACCACACACCATCACTAGGCAATGTTCGGCTGTCGCACAAGCCTGCTAATGCACAGGCTGAGAAAGGCAAGGTCCCATGCCACTCTCTAAGGCTGCATCTAAGGTGATTTCAAGGTGCATGCTAACGTGCCATAGTTTTCTGGTTCCCCAGCTGTCCACAGGATCAAGGTACTACAGAAACCGTAAAATCCAGGTGCTTGCATTTCCTTCACAAAGAAACAAGGAGCAAGACATCATTAGACACCCGGATCTCCTCCCGGTGCTCATCCATGGCATTCGAGCACAATCCCCTGCAGTTTGCAAAGGAAGCTCAGAAGAATTCTTGGTGAACCCCCCACCCCCCCAGTGTTAAAAGTTTAACACCTTCACCCTCTTTAATAACCAAATTATTTGACCACAGAGGACACAGTGTAAAGGGTTCTTCAATAGCCACAAGTGTATATTTGCAGATCCTTTGATAAACGCATGTTATAGGAATCATGACTTATTCCCTAGTATGTTAGCCATGCGATCTCCAAACAAGGCACAACTCCCCAGGCTTGAAACCTGGAAGCATCAGTTGTAGGTGGGGAACAGTAATGCTGCCATGCAGGGGCCTTAGGGAAAGATCCTTTGCCCTTCTCCTATTGGAGATTCCCAGGCTGCAGCCCTGCCACATTGGCTGTACATTGGTTCTGTGAGCTGGCTGTAGCTCCATTATTTATTCCCAAAGGACACTGTTTTCTTATTTTATGTTGTTCTGTATTTATCTTACTGTGTTCTGAGTAATCTTCCATAAGTAAAGAAATAAACTGTTTGGCAAAGCATCTATAGCTTTTTCAGTTTATAAAACAATTAGGATTCCAAAACATCTGGCTCTTGCATCCAAGGTGTAAACATCTGGAGAATTTGCAGTATTTTCAAGAAAAAAATGTTTGAGTAGACCAATCTGTTACTTGTCCTTACATTCATTCAACAGAGTCTGTGTTTGTTCAAGCAGCACAAAGTGGAAACCAGCTGTACAAATTTCAAGCTCCAGAGCTCACAGCTGAGAAGGCAGATGATAAGGAAGGCCAAACACCAGACATGTTGTAAAAGGAATATTTCAGCTGGATGCGCACTTGATATCATTTGTCAGTTTTCAGAAACATACTGCTTCTAAACCTAGTATGTTACACTACGTTTATATTGTTATAAGACAGTATGCTAGTATTTTTCACTAATTGCAGCTAATTCAGCTATTTTAATCCACTTCTGACTGTAAAAAATATTTTTTTTCTAGAAAAGTCTGAATAGTTCAGCTGCTCTTTGACTATGTCTGCATTACATGATGACAGTTAAGTGAGGTGGCATTTCCTGAGCTCCACATCCTGTGTTGCTTATTTTAGCTCACTATGACAGATCTTTCCTCTTTTAAGGGCACTTTGAGCTTGCACTACCATGCAATCAGCTTATTTGGCATGCAATATTAGGACATTTTAGGAAGGGCCTGTAACAGATTTTTAGGCTTAGCTTGGACAATTGCATTCACAGCCAAGAGGAAAGTTTAGTCTGTACTAAAGGATAGGTCAGGCTTAAATTTTCTTGTTTATCATGCCCAGGGCGTACCTGAACACTGCGCCTGCTCTGAACCTATTATAATTATAGTACTGTATTAATATATTTATTACGATAGCAGCTCACTGTTTCAACCTCATAAACTGAAAAAATTTGCTTTTAAAAAGCAATTGGAAGAAAAAATGCATTAACTAAAAATATCGGATGAATTAGGTACTTTATGTAATGTACATCTTAAACTGAAGGTGAAATGGGTGCGGTATTGGGCCATTAATATGGCAAATATAGAGTCGCCATTTACTTTAAATCTTAATTCTCTTTGGAGTGTAATGGGAGAAACTATTATTTGGGGAACTGTCTTATTGTATTCCCATTAGGTTTACAGTCATGCTTTCCTTCAGAGCTGAAAGCCTAATTTCTAAGGGAGATCCTAACTGCTAAGGTTCTTCTTGTGTTAGGAAGGAGATAGGACTACCAAGTGGTATCTGTGAGTACTTTACAGATGGAAAAGGAAACTCACAGAGCAAAGGTCGGCACACTATTAACAGTCTGCTTCTCACAGCCTGAAGTGAGCGTTAGCTGTGTAAACGGGAATACACAAGACAGAAATTAAGTTAGAAGTAAGAGAAAATGCCTTTGTTGTTACAACGTTGCTCTGCATACTTTATCGTATATTTAATGACTTTGTTGGAGAATGTCTCTGTCAGTCACTGGCATGGGTTCCTAAAGGAAAAGAGTTACAAATCAGAATTTTTTTTGTAGGTAGCACGAATATCAAACTCCACCTAGATTTAGATGTAAGTGATAGACCCACTCAAGAAGGACAGAAGGAGGGTCTAAAGCACCCAGCCTTCTTCTGCTGGAATGCCTCCTGTTCCAACAGGGAAGAATGGGAAGTTGAGTAATATTTCACTGTCCTCATCTTCTGCCTCGCATTAGAGAGGAAGTGGATGATGCACAGCTCCTCGTGGGAACACAGAAATACTAGTATGCATTATGCATCTATATTGCCTTGTTTCTGGCAGTGACAACTGTCTGTTCTCTATTTGCAGAAAATTTTTGCATGTTGTTAAAATCCAAGAGCTTGGTCAAACCCTATTTAAAAGAAATAAAATCTGTTTAGGAGCAGGAATCCCTGCTCATTCCACTCAGAAAGTATGTTTAGACCACCATAGGATGTACTAAGGCTAGCCCAGAAGCAGGGTGAATTATGTAACACTGGACATTTTTATACACATATGCATAAATATACATATATATACACATATATGATTTCCGTATTTACTACGTAGCACTGAGAGTGTGATAACACAAGTAGGTTGAGTCCCATTGTGCTATGCACTATACAAGCATAACACAAAAATGTTCCCTGTCTCAAAGACAAAGAAAGAGGTGTAAAAGATAAATGAGAGATGAAAGAAACTGGAAAGGTATGTGTATTCACATCTCATAATTTCAGGCATCCTAAGTTCATCAGTTAAGTCAGTATTTACTGGCTCCTAGTTCCCTCTACAGTGAGTGAAGAAGATAGGCTCCTGCCCCAAATGACCTTCTGGAGAAGTTCATCTTAGTGATTAGGACTGACTCCTGATGAAGTCTGTCTTTCTCCATTGATTATAGAAATAAACCTGGGAAAGTCGTTGTCTAAAAGTCAGCTGAATAAATTAGGTGACTAAGAGGCAGGACGGGAGGGAAGTGTACGCCCAAGAAACCACAAGGGATACACCCAAGAAAACAAATATAAAAGGAGAACTATAATAGTTAATCCCAAAGGTGTAATCACAGATGTTACCTTGCTGTTATCAGTTTATACTATATAGTACACATTACCACACTGATGAATTTTGAGGAGTGGCTCAAAGAACTTTGTAACTTGTGTATATAGCCTGGAAGGTTTTGCCAAGTATAAGGGGCCACGCAGAAGAAAACATCATTGTGCAATAGAGAACAGGTGACCAAGACTGCAACACCAACAGAGCAAAGACCAAAATTATCTTTACTAGACAACAAACCATTCAGACAAGATGAGGCTAATTGTGGGAAGGAAGCTTTGGAAATTATAGAAATTCACAGTTTGAGGTGTTTATTGGAAAGGATGAGAGTTAAAGTAATCAACTGAAAATCTGTCTGTGGAAACAGCATTTTGAATAGATTCAAGTGCTGAGCTAAGATTGCAGGAGCCACAGTTGCAGCTAATCAGAGCTTGGATAGAGTTCTGAAAGTCTGTGTTGAAAGGAGAGGTCTTAGAGATGGGACACTAATCAGCAGCAGATTTTAGGGGCAACCTGGGTGTGTAAATCCAAGCCAAAGGTGAAACCAGAATTATAGTCGTGGATACATTAAGGAGAATGATGTCATGGAAGAGAAGGAGAAGAAGGAAGGTTTAGGGCTACAGAATGAAAGAGTGATTTGTGCCATATTACACTGCAGTTATTGACTAAACATTTATAATCCATTATCAGAAAGAGAGGTCATGGCTTTAACTTGCTTTGGAAGAAGCAAAGTCACAGGGACTGGTTAGTAAATCATGAGCATAAGAACGGCACTCCCAGCCATACTTGCAGATGAAAAGTCTTGGAGACAGACAAAAAGGAGCATGCTAAAGTGGGCACTGAGAGATCCCCACCACAAGACAGAGGCTAGCAGTGCCTCTATTGCTAGCTCTCAGAATATCTTACATGAACCAACCTATGTCCACAGATCCGGTCTGTGAATGAAAAAAAACTGCCCAATAAATTGAAGAGGTATTTCTTTTTTCTTCATACTATAGTATTTTATAAATTTTTGCAATACCTGACACCAAAAACATTAAAGCTGTCAGCAGATGCTCCTCTGCAAAATATAAAACCTAAGCATTGTAAGAGGAGGAGCAGGAAAACAAAGCTGATGGACAAAAGAGAAAACAGTTTTGAGATGAAAAAGTTAACAGTGATAGGTAAAATTTCCATCCCTTTTCTTAATCCATGATAGCATATAGTAAATAAAACGTGTGTAAGAGGAATTTTTACATTGGCATAAATATATCTTTTACTGCTGTCCATTGATTAGTATACGAAGTCAAATAAATTTCATTCAGTGCCTCTGAAGTCTACATTCACTCATGTTTCTTGCCATTATATGTCCAAAATAATTAAAACTCACGTCTACAGGACTTTTCACCAAGATCTTCTACCTAAGTTTTAAACGGAAGCAAAAACTTAGCACAAATGTTCTCTGCAATGTCGATGATAATTTTATACCAAAGCCACCATGTAAACTAAAGAAAAAATGTGAAACACACAGTATGGTAAACTATTCCTAGACACATCCTTTTCTGCAAAAAAAGGTTCCTGTCACCACTAACCCAGTCCCTGCAGTAAGTAGCGCTGCAGGTATTCTTACTAACTATTCAGCTATTCAGTTCATCTCAGTCTCGGTGTTTCTTCTACACAAATGCGGTTCGACTCTCAGGTTCACAAATTAACACATACTTTAGCTGTCTCACCTCCTTAGAATAACCAAATGAATTCTCTTAACATCATTTTAAAATCTTATTTTCCTTTATCAGTTGCAACAGTATTTCTCTGTAAAGAAAATATTTTTACTAAATATGCCCTATCCGAGAGCGATAAATCAAACAAGGATAGGGTGTGATAGACAAAAACTATTACTGACAGGCAAAATGAAAGAAGAGCCACATTTCCATCAAAACCTGACATAATGTATCCCTGGCATAAGCAGACACAAATCCATTCACTTACGCAGTGTAATAACTGTTGATGCCAGGAGTGGATTTGCCCCTGAAGCCATGTTAACATAACAAACTGGCACTGAAATTTCCACAGTAAGCCAGTTTAAAGCAATTTGATTTCTCACTTTAAAATTAAAAAAATTTGTGCTTACCTTATAAAAATCCCACAGTGAAAGAAATGAACTAGCAAGATCCACTTCAGCTTCTCAGGATCAGGATTTTCCCAGTCATTTTTAAACCACTCATAACTGAATAGCTGAGTTACTACTGATGAAAGACCTCTAAAACACAGTATCAATATACCCCAAGAATATTGTCCCTCACAGAAATATTTACTAGCTACCCAGAAATCCACCCCAATATCAACTACATGAATTATAAGTCCACCAACTAAAAAAATAAAATCCTGCTTAGTAAATTTCATCATGCATTAGATTGTCACTATTTTCATTCTGTCCTCATTTCACACGAAGAAAAGTCAGAATAAATCTACAGACTTTCCTACAATGTAGTCTTTTTCCTAATGGTACCACCTCTTCATACTGCTTTATACAAAGGAAGGCTGGAGTACGCATTTTTATTACGGCAAGCAGAATCAAAAGAAAGCGACTTCAGTTTTTCTGTTTTCTTAGTTTACGTACTAAACTAACTTCATTGGCAAGTCTATTCCAGAAAGCGTAAATGTAAAGTGCCTTTTAAATTGGTGGAGTCATTCTTCCTAGTTGCTGGCTCCTAAAAAGGGAACAAGGGGAAGAAAAGGAAAGATCATAAGTAACATTAATGATTTTGTTAAAGTATCACATAGCAATTTGCATGATCACTTAAAGCAGGAAGTATAAAAGAATGTAGGATACACTGAGGATATCTGTGAACAATCGACCCAGGGAGAAGCTATACCTCTGAACCTGCAGGTCACTCGCTCTCCTAACCACAGCGATTCTGAACATTAGTAGGCAGCAGCTGAGATAACTGTTAATAGATGAAATATTAAGAAATAAGCTTACCGACCAGCTTTTAAAACTCCACTATATGGGAAAAAATATCGACTCCTTCCCAGAGTTTTCTTAACTTCTGAGATAATCTTCCTTACTGTGTACAAAAGGCTGAGAAAACTGTCTTGAGTACACATGATTATATTAGAGTACACATCATTACACCGTTTCCAGCTGTGTGACCGCGTTTGTGTCCGCATATCTAGCGGTGTTATCATTTATGCTTGTTTGTTCATATGCAGCGACAACAGTAATGAATAGGATCGTGGCTCTACCTGTTAGAGACACGTAACGAGCCAGGCCTGCCCCAGCCAGTATCTCTTTGAGAAACGTCTCTCTAACTGCTTGAGGAGTAGCTGCACACAGACTACCTAACCACACTATCTGCTGCATATGCAATTCATTCATAGTCAGAACTATGTTTAGATTGCCTAATATTGTAAAGATTCTTGGGATCTCTTTAAGTAGTCTTTGTATTTCTTTGTGTCTTTGATATTTAGAAAAGCTATAAGGAATTACATTCTTTTGTCTCATTCAGTCCCCTCTCTGCTAAGCTATAAACATTAAAATTGCAACACCCCTTTGCATTTCTTAGGAAGAGATTGCTGACAGCAATCCAAAATAATGGAACGCAAGGATATGCCAAAGCCCCAAGTTCACGCCACCACGAAGCAGCAGCAGACGATACCCGGAGAACAGCAGCGGCCAGGGAATGCCGCGCAGAGGGAAGGGCACGCTGCAGCAGCTCTCGTTTGGATTTGTGTGAATTTAGGCACACAGCCACTGAGAGCTGAACTGAGACAATTGCCTGATATCACATGAACTCTCTGAAAGGTAATGACTATTCTTAGCTCATGTTGACTGGGCTATTTTACATTTTGACCTAGGCACAAATTCAGAAAGAGAATCTAAGCTCTTAATTTCCTACTGAAGACAGTGGGAACCTAATAGCCTGAATAGGAGCTGAGCGTCTTAACATTATTTTTTTGGATCTAGGCCTTAGCTATTTCTAGCTTCTTGTTCTATCTTCTGCTTAGGTTTCATGTCCAGCCCCAGGCAAGGTCAGCAAAATCTGGTGATCTCTCATCTGGGATACCTGGAGTCCTTTTGTTGTCCTTTCCTATCATCTCCAAAAAAAACACCACTATCTCTTTCAAATCACTAACACAATTTATATGCAATTTACAGTCAGTTTCAGGGAAGTGGACTATGGTACACATTCCAGCATAAACTGAACTTTGTGTTTAGAAATGTTTCATAACCTGGAAACTTGTGTAAGAACAAACTTGCGGGTATATTAGTAGGGTTCATTCGGGAGAATTCTAAAAAACTTTAGGCACTCTGTATAAGAACATGCCATCTCCAACTTGATGTACCACCCTTGTCAGGCTTTATCCTTTTTGTGACAAGGAAATTATGCATGGTTTTTAAAACAGAGAATGAAAAAAACTAAGTGCAGTATCTGACCACTGCAGGAAACATAACAGTAAAAGGTAAGTGAATAGCTGGATCCAAGCAGAAAGTTCTCTGGACTGGCAATGTATGACTGAAATATGCCAGTATAGCAAGGTTCACGTTTAATGAGTAATAACTGTATTGGATACAGTTGGCTTTGAGTGGCAAAGAGTAGTGCCCAATTTTGTACTTGAAATAAATAATTAAGGTAATTTTACTTCTCCCTGCTTACAACCTCCCTATCGTTTTTCATCTAAGCATTAGATGAATTAATTAATTATTAATGAATTAATTTATCTTTGAATCAATTTATCTGTTAAGCTTCTCCAATAAGCAAGGAAATTTTACAGGCAATATCCAGACTGCTTGGAAAAAAACAGTATGAAGAGTAGCTGTGAAACAGGTGAGTTCTGCTTCCTGCGTACACCCTGTCCAGACAGCTGCCAGGCAGGCAGTCTGCAGACCTGTCTGGACATACCTGGCGGTAGATGAAGCCATTAGGTATGCTGAGACATATGAGGAGCTACCTGTTATCAAGCAGGCTTTCTGTCACCTTTGCCATCTTGCTCACATTCTCATAATTATCTTGAAGAATAAATCCAGTTTTGAAAGAAGGTGGCTATTGAGACAAAGGGTTTCTATTTTGCTCATGGTAACTTAAAAAATCTATCAAAGACTCAAAAATCTGTATCCCTCATACTCTAGTTCAGAGTCTTTATTCCAAGACCAAGCACAAATGCCTGTTGGCAGGTGCACATTAAATCTCTGTTGAAGATTTCAGCCCTTAACATCCATTATATTTTATTCAAGATATCATTCCAAAGAGTGCCATGTTTGCATACACCAGCTGGAGTACAAGTAAGTGCTGCTGGGAGACAGTGTCTTGTATCACACAGAATTACCTGGTCCCTGATCTTGCTAAAAGTAAAAAATTTAATATGACAGGACCAAGAAGAGTACAGTGTCTATCAGGCATCATAAATATGCCTTCTCTAGCAATTAAAGTACTTTTACAGAGTCATTTTGCAATAAAGCAGAGACAGGAAAACGTTATTAACTAAGCCTTCACTTCTCACAGTACTTTTCAAATGCTACTACAAAATACAGACTTACCGTAATACCTGCTGGGGATAAATACAGATTTTCTATTAAAAAATTGTATAGATTTGCTTATTTGCCAGTGTCCCATGCATGGCTTTGCAAAACTTTCAATCTAAGAAAAGCTAAAGGGCTTACTGCCATAACAAACTGAAACGAAAATCATATGCTAACCACATGACACAGTTAATAATTTGCTGCCTGTCAAGAGCTATCATTCTTATGAACACGTTACTATAAAAATCTATTCTAGAGATTCTGTTTAGACATCTCTGTCTATAGTTCTTATATTACAAAAGCTCCTTCAATAAATTAATTTCTCATTTTACTCCATAAAGTTTAAAAAAATAAAAGTACCACTTTCCCTCTGCAGGTGTGTATATCTGCGTATGCATATTTCAACTTATAACTTAGTTTCTTAGATATGTTGAGCTAAAGCCAGTAAATATTTTTGTAAATATATATAGGTATGTGTTTGTGTGTGTGTGTGTGTGTGTGTGTGTGTGTGTGCGCGCGCGCGTGCGTGTGCATGTGTGTATATGCATATATATATTTATTTGTATATACATATATATCTCTCAAAGATTAATGAACAACTGTTTTTAACTATAGTTGAAAATTGTTATAAAATGCACTTTAAAATATATATTAAAAGCTTTTCTATATAGTGATATGTAAAGAAATAACATGTATCCTGGTACCTTAAATAGACAAGCGATTACAATTGTTTTCCTCTGGTAAAACTGTAGGTGTTTGCAAAAGCCTGTTCCCACTGCGTCACCAGCACTCAACACTCAACTTTTATGCTACTGAGAAAATCCAGAGCACGTTTAAAAGAGCTGCAGGGTACAACGAGCATGTGCCAGGATTCAGTCTGTATGATTGCGCTGCACAGGATGATACATGCCCTTGGCTGGAGTACTTTGTCTTTTCTAGCTCTTATGACAGGAGATAGAGTCCTATTAGTGTCCCCATAGGATCACGAATGCCTTTTCTTGTGCTCCCTCCTCCCTAATAGGTTAGAAATATCTTAGTCCTAAGCAATTCTCGCAATGCCTGAAATACCAGTATTCTCAAGTCAGCACTTAAAGAATGGAATCAACTGAACAAGTCAGTCTTTGAAGGCTAGAAGAAACAGTGGCTGAATCCGGAGCAGGATTCAGGACTTCGTGATTTAAATGCACATGATACACAACAGCACATCCCTGCATGACAACACATTAGGAAAACACATTAGGACATCAGTGGGGCCATGCAAAATCCATAAAGATGAAAAGATGCAGCAGAGGCTTTGTTGCCTCTCTTAAGTCTCTGTGACGATTCAAATGTAATAGGCCCAGTGCACGCATGGCCAACATGCACGCCAACAAGCTCTTCGTAATGGCTCTGGGTGTAATGAATGTACTAATTTAAAATGTAGTGCTATATTGCTCCACAATAAAATTCTGGTGACTTAGAAAAGAAGCAGCTCAGTAATTACAGTGATACCTGTTCTGCCCTAAAAACAACCAAATTTATACAAGCAGTACAGATTTTGTGGACAATATTTCTTTCAACATTGGACTAAGCTGCTATGTGCTTTTGAAGCAAATTAAAAGTCTGGTATCAGCATAAATCTGTGTAAACTCTACCAAGAAAGACAAAAATGAATGCACCATGCCCATCCTGGCTCAACGTTCTATTTGCATAAAATTTACTGGGGAGCACTGGTCCACCGGTTCTTCATAACCTCCACTTCACGGCGAACTCAACGGATGAGATTTTAAAAGTGGCCAGGCTGCGGACAAGACAAGACTGTGACTAGACTATCAACATTTAGCAGCTTTTATGAAGACTATTCCTCTCTCCATGGATCTTGGACAGATTGGAAAAGCAGCTGCCTCCCTGTACAGCTTAGATTTTTTAATCCTGAACAACCTCCAGTAGTCTTAGTCAATTATTAATATCACTCCTTTATCTACTAAAGGATTTTGGTATTTTGGATGTGCATTCTCCCTGATTAATAAAAATATACACACTTCAGCAGCATAGCAACAAATACATTATATGATGAGTTTGTTATCTAGTTTTAAATTCTTATAGCTCCACCTCAGCTTTTTAACATTTCTAAATGAGGCTTTGCAAGCTCTTTGCCCAAATAGTAACTAAACTCCTCTGGCTTTAAGTGAAGGCATCTTAAATCATCCGAGTCATGAACTCACTGCTGCAACCTTTGTTATTATTACTCAAATAACACAAACTCTGTAGTACAGACGGAGAAGGTTTGCATATCTGATCATTGGACCGTAAACCAAGGAACTCACGAGCTAAATTACTGGCTGGGTGATTTATTTGTTTTCTAGCTAGACTTGTCACTGAAGAAAATACATCCTTAAATTGTGACAAAACTCTTGTGGTATTCCATATACATCTTGTTACTTGCTTCCAAATGGAGTAGGAAAGACCCTTTTTCCTCTGCTTGATTAGTATTAACAGGACATTGGATCTATCTTTGCAGTGGTCGACTTATTCCAGGCATCAGAAATTAAGGTCCTCGCTAGGACTAGCCTGGAAATAAATACAACGAAAACACTGACCTAAAGAATCCCAGGATTTCTGAAGGTCTATTGTCTCTCTTTATAAAGAGTTTGATGCACAAGCTGTCAGCAGTATGCTGCTGCATGGTACCCAGAACCCCAGAACGCCCAGTCAGGTCCAGTGAGCCCAGAAGTAGAACTCACAAGCAATATATATACTCTGAACAGCATTAATCTATATAGATTTTAGGAAAATCTCCTACAAGCCAGCTGATCACTGGCCTCTTGCATCCTTTTACATCCTTTACACAAGCTGATGTAAAGATGTGCTGCCTACTGACGCAGGATTCTATCACGTGGCCTATGTTCCCTCTGTGAAATCTGCTTTCGTTTCATTTTGGTTTGAGGTATTTTTACTTATCTCTGAACCAGGTTAGAAGGGTAAAAAAATAAAAGGTCGGAACGAAAACTTCTGCAAGTAGCAAGAAATATATGCATATCTTTTTAAAAATGTTTTATAGGTAGCTGCAAGAATGTGTATTAAAGTAACAACATGAAAACCTACTAAACCAAAAAGTGTCAATGATACTGTCATAGAGCAGCATCTATGAAAACGACGTTAAGTATGTGAAGAAATTTTCTATGTGATATTTAGCGGAGTCTGTCTAAATATCACATAATTACACTTTTGCACTTAGATAATGGCCTATTATTCAGCCGCAGCGGAAAGGCATTTACCCTCAACAATTATGCCTAAAATGGGAAAGAAAGCCAAGTGCCAGAACTTAAAGGTTTCTTGAGTACTAAAAATGTAGGCAGTGACCTTGTGAGATTTTTCAAAAACACAAACTGCATTTTAGGTATCTAACAGTTGTAGAGAATTAACTGTAAGTCAAATGTGACATTGTGTACCATCAATCTCATTTTAGGATTACTGAAACTCAGCTATTTTTTACTGACTATTCTCGTACTCCCTGCTTCAGAACATTTTTCCCCTCAAAGTTTTGTATTAACAGTGTAAAACAGCACTTTGATCAGTGAAGCCAAAGGAGAATAGCAGGACTTTCAGTCCGTGCCTGTTAACTCCTGGCTTATAAGAGAAAGAACAAACTTTTCAAACTGATGGGCTTATGCAGGAAATGAAGATGAGTATCTTAATGAAGGAAAGAACGAACGAACCTGTAATTAGTTCTCCAAAGGCACCCACTGCTACCACCTACAGACGAAAAGGATTCACAGCTCCTACCTAGTATCAGAAAATACATTAGTTTTTACTACAACATAGCAACAGTAGTAATAATTATTCTCTGAGGACCAAGACTACAGTTCCCCAAACAATTTAAACAAAATCCAACCTGTGATGTTAAAAATAACCGACACTTTATGTCATAAGCTTTTAAAATTAGTTATTAACGACATGTAAAACTTCAGGCAAATCATGACAGATTTTAGAAATCATCTCTAAAATTACAGAATAATCTTAGAAATAGTAAGCCCCTGAAATACACAACCTGCCTTTGTATAGGTAGCTACACTTTTTTTAACTGCACAGCTGCTAAACTTTGCATAGCGACAGAAAGTGGGTTGAATGTACCACCGAATAGGTATACATGCACACTACAAAAGTCAGCATAATAGGGTACCTCTTTATTAATTCCAGGTACGTTCACAGTTTCTTATAAAAGAGTAGACAGGAGAATGATATGGAAAGAGACTGGAATACTGTGTACTGGGGCATCTGCTTACACTAGCAGCATACATGCGCACAAAAAAACTTCTTTCCTTTGATGTGAAACATCCTTTTCTGTTTATCTGTAGTTGCTGCTTTGATAAGGCTGGAAATAAATGTAATGTTTTGGCAGAAATAACAGTTCAGATATATAAAAGAAATTGGCCTGAAGGCCTAAGCACAGGGATGGCCCATGTCTGTACTGTAGTTCAGTTTTTGTCTGTGGCTTTTCTGATGCTTGACAATTAACATCTGCAATCAAAGTCCAGGCCCAGGAGTAGGTTTTTTAATTGCTGCGTCATGTAGGCCACAGAGCAAATTGTTTGGCTGAATGGGTGACAGCAAGGCAGCGCATACTGTTTGTGAAGCTGAAGGGTTCGCCCTTTGTGTGTGCTAACACATAGGTAAATTAGCACTGGTTAAGCAGCAGTAGAGCAAAGTGTGTTGTTGGTCCCTGGATGATTAAGAAGCAGTGCCTTCTTCCCAACTGACCGGGCAGCCAAAAGGCACCAGTTGTTCTCTGACCTTGGAGGACAGTTGTGGACATTGAATTGTGCGCTGACGCTTGCAACCAGTGTGGCGTGGCCAGCCAGCTGGCAGCAGGGCCATCTTCGGAGCGGCCTCCCTGCCTCGTGCCATCCTCTGCCTCTTCGTGGTCCCATGAGCTGAAGAAGGCAGGGAGATCTGCGGCAGGCTGAGAACGGGCAACGGCGGAAGGAGCAAAGAGACAGCGCCCTTCCGGTGGGGAACGCCGGTGCGTCCTACGTGGAAAGACGCAGACCTCTGTTAGTGTGTTAAAGTCCTTAATAGCTCATTCCCTGGCATCTAGCACGACATTACTTGCTTGCATTGGAGTTTAATCAGCCCAAAGGTTTTAAAATTCGAAGTTTTAGGAAGTTCTGTTGAAGCCAAGTAGTTTAGGTTTTCGGTTCCAGGCCTTACTGAGCCGTTTGTATCTAACGAGCCTTTTGGAAGTTTGCCTCTCAGGTTCGTTTAGGGATTTATGCCCCTTCAGGAGACAGTGGGACTCTGTCCTGTTTACCCCCGTAAATCCTAGAAACGGCTCCAGATCACACACAGGGACTGCAACCCTACTTTCATATAATGAGCACTTAGAAAACCATTTAAGTAAAACCATCTGCTCGCAGGGAACACTTTTTTGTGCTGGATGTTTTTCTACTATCACTTCAGAAATTCACTTATGCTGTCAGGACGTTTACAGGTAAAAAAGCAACGGAGCAAACAGCATCCGAAAGCCAAACCTGAAATTGCCCTCTTGCAAAAGCTCCCCTAACAACAGCACCATCAGCTACTCCAACCGCGGGGTAAACTGCCTTTATTCTGCGCTTACAGGTGTTTTACGGGGGGGGGGACGGCCGTCCGGCTGGGGCTGCTGGAGGCAGGGGAGCGGGCAGCCCACCCGCCGCAGCTCCAGGCCGCACGGGCGGCAAGGCCCGAGCGCCGCCGCCGCCAGCTCCGCGCCGCCATGAGGGCGGCGGCGGCACCCGCCGAGCACGGGCGGTTTGGCTACCGCGTCCCGCAGATGCGGCGGCAGCTCCCCTGAACGCCTTCCTGTCTCACGGAAGGGGACGACGGGCTATACTACCACCTCCTCTGCCCTCAGGGGCGATTTCCCTCTAAAATGTAGCTGTGCCTCCCCCCCCCCCCCCGCCCCACTTCGGAGCGGCGGCGGCGGCGGGCGGAGCCGTTAGTGCCGCGGGGGGGGGCGGGGCCAGGCGAGGGCTGTTTCCGCCTTCCCCGCCGAGGCCGGGTGGAGGCGGCGGCTGGCGCAGAGCGGGGGGGGGGGGGGGTCGCCTGGCGAGATGGTGTCGCTGCTGCCGCGCATGGAGCGGCTGTCGTCGCGTGTGGTGCGGGTGCTGGGCTGCAACCCGGGCCCCATGACCCTGCAGGGCACCAACACCTACCTGGTGGGCACCGGGCCGAGGTAACGGCCCGGCTGGCGCGGGCCCCGCCGCCGCGTTGCGCCGGGGGGCTGCCGGGCGGGTCCGCGGCCGGGCTCGTTTCCCCGGCGCCTCAGAGAGAAACGAGGAGGGAAGAAATCGCCGAGTTTTCTGGAGCGGTCAGCGGAGGCGGCGGCCCCGCCGTGTGCGTGGCTGAGCGGGGCGGCGCGGCCGCGGGCGGCGCGTGGGGCCCAGTGCCGTGAGGGGGCGCAGGCCGTGCCTGTCGGGGGGCTCCTTCGCCCTCTGAGAGACCGGACGAGGCTCTCCTGGCTTCCTGCGAAAGCCAGCTGCTTTCCGCTCTTCTTCTCGGAGCGGCGTGTTACCTTGGGTGTTGTCCCTGTTTGCAGTGTCAAGTGTGTAGGGTTCAAAGGAAAAATAATGATTTGAACTACCTGAAAAAGAAAAAATAAGTTTTTTTAATGGGGGAAGGGAAGAGGTGGGTGTGCTGTGAATGTAGTTGCCTTGTCACAGCCATAAGGAAGTTTGCTGTTAGCAAGGGAAAAAAAACTTAAGTAACTTTTATAAGACTTGCTTTGTTTGCCAGCTTTTGGGAGCATACGCTTAGTTATTTGTAAAAGGACTTTAAATGATAGTTCTTGCAACTTGTCCAAAATAAAAAGTTTGTGGATTTGTGAATTAGCCACCTTGTTAACTGTCCTACCATAGGAGAAAATATCACAGAGGTAAGAGATGGTATCTTGAACGTATAGATTCTTACATATAGAGATATATCTTATACCTTAAATATGGCAAGTTTCCCATTGAGGAGTGTTAACTTTGTAAGTCTCTTTAGTAGATTTGGGGAAAAAAATTAGCCTGGGCTAGAGTGGACCCCCCGTGATTCTTTGTCAAGTAACCCAAGGATCTGTAATATCTTGCTGATTCCTGGAAATTAGTACAGAGTCCTTGGATTTGAGGTGCATTAAAGTAGTCCAGACCTAGCAAAACACTGATTTGGATTCTGTGATATGTGAAAGCAGGGTTGCTTGTGTCCACAGCTGAGCTGCACCTAAAAGCAATATGTGAATTGTATTGCGCCTAACTTAAAGACACTGGAGCCTAGACAGTTGTGTGTATGTTATGGAAACAATCTGTAATTCGAATAATTCATACAGACAGACTGAATATTGAGTATATGTGAAAATTATTGTTTATAGGGTACTTAGTTGGTTTAATGATTAAAAATAGCAGTAAAATTTAGCAGCAAATACCTGTTATGTACTACATTTACATGTCTGAATGCGTTGTTTGGGGGTTTCTTTTAAACGTAATTTAACTGTCACATGAGCACTCTAAATTCTCTGTTTTTCTCCCTTCTTTGGTCTATATGTAGAAGGATCCTTATTGACACTGGGGAGCCAGCTATTCCTGAATATATTGGCTGTTTAAAACAGGCACTGTCCGAGTTCAACATCTCAATTCAAGAAATCTTAGTGACTCACTGGCATCCTGATCATACTGGTGGAATACTCGATATCTGTAAAAACATCCCGAATGGTAGGCCAGAGACTTCAGATATTGCTGAAAATGTATTAGATATGTAGCAAGAAACAACTTTACTGGGTGCTTGTATGTAACAGTCAGCTGGATTATTCTTTTGGAATCTCTATATAAACTGCATGTAATTTAATAATATCATTGCAGCGTGGAGAATGAGACCAGTGAATAATCTGAGTATTATCGTTGAAGTACTACAGTGTAATACCTGTGTATAATTTCATACTGAATTTTCTTGTTTGAATGGTGAGAGAGAACCTAGTCTACCATGAGCAGGTACATACACAATACCCAATATGAAGAAAGGGATATGAGAAAAGCTTGATACTTCTTCCTCTCTGCAGTGACAGTAGTGACAAATTTACTTTTATTTTTACTTCAGTGAAAGCAGTAAAGAACTTAATAACTTCCTTTCTGAAAAGGAAACGCAACTTTTAGATTCCTTACAGCTGACCATTGGTAACGATTGATAAGTTCTTAGGCTCAAGTCAAAGGGAAGAGGGTGGGGGAGTTTGCAAGTAAATTCTAATCTGTTTGTTTCATGTTGGAACACAGTAAGTGACTCTTCTGCTTAAATAACTGAGAAGAGAATAAGCATCATGGATAATGTTATTCTTCTTAGCTTTGTCAGACTTTGTCATGAGCTGCAGCTTTATCCGATTTTGTAACGTTGCCAGGTGCTTACCTCCAAAGAAGGCTGGACACTACTGAGAACAGTATTGGTTTCAGTGAGGATTTTGATCTTGTCAGTCCTTAAGGATGGCTATTAAGCCCTGCAAGGGTTATACAGGTACCTGATTTCTAGGTTGCTATCCATAGCATCCGGCCAAGGTGTTCAAAGAACATGCACAGTTTTAGAACTGCAGATGCTGAGGGAAGTTCAGATCAAAAAGGGAGCCATCCAGTGTTAGGCAAATGCTGAATGGTGCTTTTATGAGTCATAAGTCAGGCTTGAGTGCAGAAATCTCTGTGCTGCTTTAGAAACTTGATTTTTAGGTTTTGTCAAGAGTCGAGAAGAAAAATCAAAAATCTGTAAAATGTAATAAATCAATAATTGAAGTTTCTTTATTAATTTGGCTTTCGCTTTTCCATCTCCAAAATTGCTGCTGGTACACAATAAAATTGTATTCAGAATCAGAGGTTTTTGCTATTCGGTGTTTGTGTCTTGGAATAAACGTAGTATTACTGTACAGAATTCCTTCTTTTTAATTTTACATTCATATAAGGTAATGATTAATGGTGCTTCTATAAAAAGTACCCTTTCTGTGCAAACAGCTTTGTTAGTGACATATTTAAAATGTGAAATTTTTTTTCTTTACTTCTTTAAATAGACTCTGAATATCGCATCAGTAAGCTTCCACGTGTCCCTCATCGTGAAGAAAAAATAGGAGAAGGGGAACATGAGTATTCCTATCTTAAAGAGGGAGATGTATTACAGACAGAGGGAGCCACGCTCAGGTAAATGTCAATCTCTGCAGGTTTGCTAGATCACTTTTTCCCTCAGAATTCTGATGTCTCTATGCATCTTAATTTTTAATGATTGGCAATCCATACATCTGATCCTGCCAATACTTACTTGCACAAGTAGACTTCCTATCATGATTCAGGAGGGATTTATTTACTGTTTTTATGAATGTCATCAGGAATTAGCCTTTAGTCTCTCCAAAGAAGTTAAGAAGCCTCTCCAAAGAAGTTAAGAACTTAAGATCCGGGGGAGATTGAAGACATATCACAACTGTGAGTGGCCCTTGTTTGGACAAAATAAGAGATGAAAACCACTTGTTAAAATTTGAGTCCAAGCAGGACGGAGGTGGCACATTCTGAAGTTTGCAGTTATGAAACCAAACTTTACTTTTCATTGAAAGCATGGATTCTCAGCTGGTTAATTCAGTCAGTATTTTAAGGAGACTCTTTAGATTCCCCACTGGTTCTAAAACAATAGTATCCATGTTACCTTTTTAGTTAGCAATCTTCAAGTTTTCAAAGTGGTTTGCTAGGCTATATTTTTCATCCATGTTAGTGGTTAGGCTTGCTGGTTAACTTTCACCAGGAGCTGGAATGTAACAGTTCCTACAAAACCAAGATAGAATCCATCGACTTGATTTTATGTTGCCTCTACAAGACAATGGTTCACCTACTTTCTGCTGAACTAATGCTCAATGAGAGCTAGGGGCCATTGCATCAGACACCTCTGTGCTTCCGGCCTCCCAGCCCTGTGGCTGACTTGGCTGGGTGCTGTTTTAAATTGGCCTGTACACCATGTTTGGCACCAGCTCTGTAAGTTCCTGAGCTCTGCTTTGATGCATCTGCAGTGGATGAGAAGATTCTGATGAATTGCAGCAGTGATCCTGCTCCGAGTTACATAATTTCAATTTGAATCAGTCTCGGTGTGAAGCCTTCTGCCTTTCAATAATCTTAGTGAAGGGACACTGCAGTGCAGCTTCTTAGCAGCTCAAGTTACTATATACGTATCAGCTGTCCTTTTACGCTTTGCTGCATTCTAATGCAGTATTCATTCAAGCTGTGGGGTCCTAAATCCTTACCTTTAAGATGTTTATTGACCTGCATATAGAACAGCTAAAAGACCATCATTGCTTGTTGCATTTGACAGCTCCACTCCACTGTGTCCCGTGGCTTTCAGGCAAAAATAAAATTCAGGAGACAGAATTTTCTCTGGGTTGGGTCCAGAAGTATGTAGTAAATTTTTAAAAGGATCAGGAGCATCATCCTTACACTTGCACTTAGCAGAACAGGGTATGTCATTTAACTTTACATTTTTCAGTCTGGAAATAACGTGTCAATTTTCCTTTTCTAAAGCTCCAGAGTAAAGCCCTCTGCAACACAAATTCTGTATGGCTAAGCAGCTCCCTTAATAAACTTTTAAAAAATATACGGATGTTGTTATGATATGCCATGTAAATGAAAGCATGTCTGAGACAATGATCTGTGTGGTTCTCCACATGGTATAGGAAAATGGACTGGGATTAGCCAAAATGGGTATCCTCTTGACAGTTCAGATTTTTTCATTACTATTCTTTGCTAATTTTTGTATGCTACTTTATAAATGTAAAGATGTATTATTATTTGTTTCTAGCTTCTCAAAACGATGCATATGTGACTCCTGCATGACAAATATATGCTTTCTTTTTTTTGTTCTTTAAACAGAGTTTTATATACGCCTGGGCACACTGATGATCATATGGCTTTACATCTAGAAGAAGAAAATGCTTTATTTTCTGGTGACTGTATTTTAGGAGAAGGAACAACAGTAATTGAAGACCTGTATGAGTACATGAACACTTTGAAAAGACTATTACAAATGAAACCAGATTTAATATATCCAGGTCAGTAATTATTTTTAGTTGTATACTGAAATGTACTATATCATTTTTAAGTATCTCTTCTAACAATTTGAGAACTCGTAGTACAATCAAACACTATTATTAATGTAACAATTCAAGTTCATTACTTAATGTGTCCAGCGTAAAGCTGCTAAGATAACTTTATGGCGTGAAGGTTGCAGGACCATAAAATCTCTCAGTGATAGATATTGTTCTTTCATGAAGTTTTGTTTTTGTTTTTTTTTCTTTCTCCATTTCAGGATGAGTCTTGTGCTTTTGAAAAGTTCAGTACCAAAAACCTAGAGGCTCTTGTAGAAAGCATAGAGCAAATTTGGTTTTCTTCTATTACTCTATCCAGACTTCTTAATATTATTCTGGAAGAGAATGAGAGTTATTCTTTTGGTCCTTTGCATCTATGTACCCTACCAGTATGGGTAATGTGTTAATGTTTTGTGAGAGTGCCTTCTGTCCTTTACGTCACAGATTAACCACAAATTTGTCTTGGAAGGCTGCAGAACTGTCAGATGGTTGTCTTAGTTAATGGCTTAGCTTGAATTTGAACAGGAGCCACGAGGTCAAGCGTGCTGTTCTAATAATAATTTGCTGATTCATTCAGCCAATGACTTTCCTTTTCATTTTTTTTCCTCCATCTCCACCAAACCTTGGGAATGCATTTAATTTTCATATAAGCCACGTGTCTCTTTGTCAAGATTGGATTTTAAGAATTCATTATGTAACTAAGGCTTAAGCTCCTCACTTTCAGAGCTATGTTTCAGGGCTTTTTCTGACCTTCTTGTTTCTTCTTTTTCGCACTAGTCATTTTGAGTGACTGTATCTACATTCTCATTTCTGTCGTCTTCCATTAATCTTCTATGTTTAGCCTAAGTAGCCCAATCCCTTTTGTCTTCATTCTTAAAATATGCTGCTTATGAAGTAAGTGCTCTTAAATAGCATTTTTATGCATAGATCTTAAAGCACTTAAGAAAATATGTCATTATATGTATTTCATGGATGGGGAAGCTGACACAGACAGAAATAGTGACTGGCTCATGATTATTGACTTAACTACTGGTAAAATAAAAAATATTTTAGGCTCTTGAATCTCAATCTACTGGTCAATCAAGTGTTCTTCTTTCTTTCTTAAATACCTACAAAACACAATCTGTTTCCTTAATTAAATTTCTGCCTTCCAAAAACATATGCTAAATTCTATTGCGTTCATCCGTTTTTATCTGTTGTATTTAGGTCTCTCCTTAATCGTTATTTATCTAGATTACACATTCACTCAGGTTGAATGTTTGTCCCACTTATCTGTAACCGTTTGCTACACTGCTATAAATATGTTCATGCTGTACTTGCAATTAGGAAGACAATAGGATATGCATTTCCAGTGATGAGTAGTTATGTGCTGAGCTGGTTTAGGACTAATTAATATAATAACTATTTACCAGTCAAAACAATTAGTTATATTATTCGTAGCTATTATAGTAAAATGGTAGCTATAACAGAAGGTACTTTGTTTTACCTATACACCCTATATCACCTGGATCCATTGATCTTAGTATAGTTTTAGGTTTTCATAATTCTTGTGTTGTTTCTTTCTCCCCTGCCTATGTTTTAGCCCTTGCGTTAGGGGAGCAAGATGAATTTTTGTAACAACTTGACTGCTTCCTAAGTGTGAGTAGCTGAATTTGGCCAATCCTTTCCTTTCCATGTGTGTGTGTTGTTTTATTTTTAATTTAATGTGAAAATGACTTCAGGCATAATATGCACTACAGCCCGTTTATAGTTAACACGTGATAAGAATCCTTGAAAAGAAAAAGAAAAGAAGAAAAGGGTGTTTTTGCCAGCAGAGGGCTCCCAATCCTGTAATAATACAGTGTTACTTGATAAGATAGAATAAACGGTACTGCAGTTAGGGTCTGCAAGATTTTGAGCCAGTCATTTCTGAGTTTTATCCTTTTGTGTTTTAATTTCTCACCTGTAAAGTAAGGGAATTAGTTTTACTTCACAGAATATGATGAGAATAAATACTTACTCGTTGTGATTATCCAGGCTATATAGAGGCCTTAAATAATATGAAGCTGTCTGATCTAAAGTCTAAATTATTATTGGAAAGATAGTTGTATTTCACATCTTGAGAAAAATTTTAAATTTCAGTAAGTGTTAATTTGTTGATGAAGTTAACAATGTTGCTGCCCATAAGAAATGCTGGATGGTACAGATCCACACCTAGATAGATGTAGTTACAAGCTTTCTGATGTCATTTTAAACCTTGTGTGTGCATACACAGTGACTACAGATTGGGTGGCCTGATGGCTATGAAGCTTCTTTAACCTTGCAAAATGTGGGTTCCGTTCCAGATACTGACTGGTTTTATAGTCCACCTAAGTAAATTAAATAATCTGGAAGTGCAGGGACTGATTTTAAGGCCGTCTTGCGATTGATTCCATGTACAGACCTTAATTTAGAATACATCCTCTAATGACGGAAGTCACATTGGCATTAAAAGAGCTGGCTCTGCATATCTTAATATTGTTTTTGTAAATTTAAACTTGTGTTTTTATAAAAAGTAACGTACTTACTAGAGATGCTGTTATATTCCTAACTTATTTTGCAAGGAAATAGAGCTTCAGATTAAAAATGTATTTGAAATAATGATATATGTGCATATGACAGCATAGTTTATACTGACATATTGCGTATCGTTTATTTATAACACTGTCTTTATATAAGATAAGCTTCAATGTATGTTTTAATTCGTAGGTCATCTGAAGTAATTACATGAGTTGAGATAGATGCATAAGTGTTTTTGACTCTTGCTGAAAGAGAGTTTCCTTTGACACTTTTTTTTTTTCATAAATATTCAGAACTTGGAAATAATGGCTCTTCTTCTGTAAGGTGCTGTCCTCAGGCAAAATAAGCTTTAAATTAGCAAGTCTTAAACTAAAACCCCATTTAGTCAGTTAACAACCTAAAAGTACAAGTAAAGAATATGATGTTTGGCAGGGGGTGTTGTTTGTTTCTAAATTCAATCTCAAAAGAAACTTTGATTTGGACAGTACCCAATAACTTCAAAGTTATTTTTACAGTAGGTTCCTAGTCTCATTGTTTTATAAATGACTTAGACTTTAACCTGACAAAACTGGAATTTCCTGCTGCTTCTACATGAGAGTTATACAAGCAAAGGTATAGGAAACTTTACTATAAAGAGCATGCCAGAAATATTCATACAACACTGCAAGTAACTTTCTCCGTAAGTAAAACATACAGTTTAATTTGTGTGCATATAACTCAAATATTTGATTTTTTTCAACTCTGAAAAATATTTTGATTTTATGTAACATTTTAGTTTATCATGAGGCAGTATTTAACCTTTCACAAAGCTTAATGCTTTATCAATAAGAATTGCAACTGAGCCTTTTTTTGATTTGATTCAAAGATCTTTCGGTAAGTTTGACATTACTGATCTGCCGTGATAAATCCAGGAGAAAAAAAAAAAGTATGTAAAGTATGTTCTGTTTATTAACTTAAGTTCAGCCAAACTTAAAATGACCCGCATAAAAAATGCACGAGAAAGGTTTTAATTCCTGCTTCCACGTATCAAGGTTGATTCTTTTTATTTTTTCTTACATTTTTAAGCATGTAGATGAAAATATGTACTTGAGGAGAGCAGTGTGTGAGCGAGTTTTGAAGAGCAATCCTGGAAGATTTAACTACCACAGTTAAATGTGTTACTTATCTTTCCTCTCTCTCTGCTAGTTATTTACCCCCACAACAGGGACAGTAAACTAGATCACAGGCCTTTGCCTCAGCCATGATTGTGCACAGTCCAGTATCAGTTTAAATCATCACTATCAATATTCCAGAGTGAGAAAGGCAGACGGAGGTAGTAAAATAATCTGAAAGTCATCTTTCAAACCCTTTTACCTAGTGAACTCTTTTTGTCCCCTCCCTTTTTTTTTAACAGACTGAAGTAGTCCTTCCTTCCTTTCTTTATTCCATCAGAAGTATTACGTTTCCCCAGTCAGACCTTTTAGATCTATTTCCTTTTCTCTCCCTTCCCATCTTCATCCTTCTCAGTTGCAGACTATGATGCAGACATTCAAATTTAATTTTGGCTTATTTATATTTAAAAAAAATGCAAAAAAACTGTTATATTATAACAATGAGCATACTCTGTCAAAGTGGTATGTACACAGATGTTGCTCCTTCCATAAGATTTCCAAGTCTGCCAGCGCTTACATCAGAATGAGTCAGTTACCCGACAGCATACTTAATTCTACTTTTAAATAATAGCACTCTGGTACATGGTACATGTGTTTCAATTTAGGTCATGGCCCAGTAGTACGTGATGCAAACGCTAGAATTCAAGGATACATTTCTCACCGAAATGCACGTGAGCAGCAAATTATAGGTGTTTTCCAGAAGAATGCTGGAAAATCATATACATCCTCGGAGCTTGTAAAGATGGTATACCAGGTAATTACTGATTTAAAAAAAAATTTTGCATCCAACTAAAGAAAACTGAGGTTATATTTATGTATGTAGCAGCCTAAGTATTTGAGTAAAGACTTAAATACTGACCATGGAGGCTTTTTAAAAAAAGATTTCTGCATGTTCAAAACATGTGTGACTCTGCATTTAAGTAGTATTGCTTAAACACTTTATTGGATTGGAGCCCAGATGATTCTTGCTAACTTCCCACTTCAGTAACTAAGTGCTCCTAAGCTTGGTTTTATAGGACCAAACAAAAATAAGTTGTAGTGTTTCAATCAAAATGGAAGATGTAAGATGACTGTTTATTGTTGTTTTTCTTTCATTCTGTATATTAACAAGAAAGATATTATGCCAGAGTGTGTTTGGAGTCTTTTAAAAGATTGGCTAGGACATCTAGTTCCACATTCATCAACCTACAGGAGGGTGTAGGCGCACTGCAATTCGACAGACACTGAATATTGCATTCAGAAGTTGGGTAGTTCATATGTATCATTACACAGGTGTAAGAAAATTTTTTTTTTGCTACTTTATTCTTCACATAACCTCAGTAACTTGTACATGTGGTGCAAATCAAATGTACATGTGTACATGCAGTATAAAAGCACAAATAGCTTCTCCTATCGCTATTTGATAAGATTTTTCTCCATATTACTAAAGGTTTGATATCAAAAGGTGCGACTGTAAACTTTTTAAAGATTTTTTTTTTTTTTTAAAGAGTCACAATTTATCAAACCACTTTTCAGGAAAATTTCGCTTGCTAGGAAAGAACCGTTTTTAATTTTTTAGAAAGAGACATTACTTTTAGGAAGATAGTGCTGAAGAAGGGAATTTTGAGATATACTACTGATTTTTACCTAGTCAGCATTGGAAAATTTTAAGATACTCTTCATTCCCCTGAAGCTGTTGGATTTTTTAGGTTTTTTAATTGTTACAGATATTAATTGTTAAAGCTATTTAAACCCATGCAAATATTATCGTGGAATAGAAGTAATAGGTATCTGAGGAGAAATGATTCTTTGATTTGGTCATTAAGACCCATGGAAAAATGTTTGGC
Organism: Struthio camelus; assembly: GCF_040807025.1. Lineage (NCBI taxonomy): Eukaryota > Metazoa > Chordata > Aves > Struthioniformes > Struthionidae > Struthio > Struthio camelus. Next base: position 130,723,401 of record NC_090943.1, read on the forward strand.
TACGCTGACAACTCAGTACAGACCAAGTTCAGAAGTTCTTCTTGGTGTTGGCCAAAGTTTGCGTAATGCAAAAAAATAAGCAAAGTAAACAAAAGTGTGTTATTAGGCTACTAATTCAGCTAGTGTAAACTTTGATTTGCTCATTTATAAGTCTTTTTTCTTACTATGTAGCTGTGCATTGAACATAGATTCTCTTCTTCTGAATTACCATGTTAATAAACCATGATGTTTTTATATCAAAATAATTGGGAGACATTTAAACAAATATAAAACACATGTTTGTGTTTCCATTAGGACATTCCTGAAAATTTACTTAAAGCAGCAGAAAATAATCTCATAGTTCACCTGAAGAAGTTGCAAAAAGAAGGAAAAGTGTGTAAGTTGTGGCTGGAGGGGTGGAAGGAGGGTCGTTTTGATTTTCTGTGTATTATTTCTCTTAATATTTTAGTGCATTGTTTCCTGGAAAAAAAACCTGCAGTTAGTTTGTGACACAGTTCTTGTAGGTGTCATTCAGACAATTAAAAGTAGAACTAGGTGTAAAAAGCGTAGGATTATAAAATATATCTAAACTTTTAGAAAATGTTCTGTAAATTGTTTCTGGTATTCTGGGAGCACAAATTACTGCAATGCCTAAACCTTTAAATTTTGATTTAAAACATATCCTGAAATATATTCCTAATGCTAGCATTTATACTTTGTTTATATTTTATGAAATGCATACCTAAGTATACACGTACATAGTATTTATGGAATTTCATTTTGTGCTTCTACCTTCTCTAAATATGTATTGTTGTGTATTTGTATCTAGAGATGGTTACGTCATGCAGTGTTCATTTTTACAATTTCAGTACGAGTTACAGTACTTAAGCAGCACAATTATATTTACTTGACTGTTTTTACATTTAATTCTATATCTGCAATAACATGAGTAAAAGGGAACATTATTCAGCCAGAAGCTAAGGAATGTCTGTCTTTCTGTAGATTAAATAAATTTACCCCGGTCTGTCTACTCACTAGTGAATAATCACATGAATGTTTAAAAATGTTTGTTTTCAGCATTTACCGACAGAAATAATGACATCAAGTTACTGTATTTTTTCCAACTTGGATCCTCTGTTTTTTAATCATGAATCAGCTATTAGGTTCAGTATTGTTTGAACATGCAAGACTTTTTTAAATAATGAAGTCTTGATTTTTATTTTAAGAGAGTAAGACTAAAATCACTCAAATAGAATTGTACATACTCGCGTTATTTGTTCATTTCGCTTTGATATTGTGTCCTTTCTGCATAGGTTGAGTTGCAGTCTTTCAGGTTTTGTTTTCATTATGGAAGACTTGAGTTGCAGTCATAACACTCTTCACTTAATTTTCACAACATATTTTATGAAAGAAACATGTTTGTCAATAACGGTAATGAATACAACAGACGTATTCTACTGTTACTGGAGAGCTACTCCATCCAAGACACGGCCCTGTGCTGTCTACTGGAGTCAGTAATTCACCGCTTCGTTCTAGGGGCCACAGTTTATGTTGTTACATAACTTTTATAACTTCAATTAGGAGTGATGCTGCCTTTATTGATCCAAGTTGTTGTTTCATATTTTTACAACACAGATGCTGTGAAGAGATCAAAATAATTTGTTTTTTTTCCTCTGCTTGATACCAATAATCATGTTCTTACTCTAGCAGAACAGATGTTTTTCCTCTAAGATTAATCCATTTCAAAAATGCAGCAAATGCTCTGCTGCCACAAATTTCTTAATAACTAGAAAAGTTAATGTTTAAATAACTGTAAGATAGTTCAACCTTTTTTATTAATCATGCTTTATATCTCTAGAAGTTGCATTGTGAGACAGTTTGTGAAAATCAGTTTCCATGAACGCTGTCCTGAGAGACGATATTCCAAGAGGCAGCCTAGTGATCTTTAAGAAAAAATGATGTGTATGTGCTTACGTACGCATGTAGTTGTTTGAAGTTGTGATATAGACTAATGATTATATATAGCATCTAAGTGCTAGTTTGTGACTAATTTTATTTATTTATTTATTTGTTTTGCTTAGCAGTACAGGAGGCAAACTTCAGATGGAGAAACAATTTGTAAATTACCAAGGATTGCTCAAGATTTTTCTCAGTCTGCACAGTGGCTACATGAAAAATGCTCGGATAATATGTAAAATTAAAACTAATTCTTCTTCCATTTAAGAAAAAAAATGCTGACACAATTTTAAAGCAGTGTTACAGGCAATTAAGCAATGTTTTTCATGTTCTACTTTATGGGAATTTAAAAAATAACCTGATAGGTACTGAGTTAATAAAATTAAATTAGTGTGAAGGACTGCATGTTACCTCTGTTATAAAATACTCAGCTTTATCATCAGAAGCAGAAGACAGACAGCAAGGCCTGTAAAATTATAAAGTTAGTAAGTCAGTGATGTAAAAAATCTCTAGTAAAAAACAGAAAAGATTTTATTTTAAACCTATTTTCATTTGCTTGTGCATTTCAAAAAGAGAACAAGTTATCATTTGTAAAAACAAAAATTACTTGGTTTTTAGAAAACGGGTGTAAATACTGTTTCTACGTTTCCTTTTTTAATCTAGCTGCCTGTGTACATCTTTGCTGTTTAATCAATGCAAGAACTAAGATATGTTTGAACAAATGTTGGAAATTCCAGATTTCTGTGTTTTCTTAATTTAAATTGCAGTTCCTTTTGCAGTGTTTTTTCTTAATTGAAGAAAACACTAATTAATAAATTTATAAAGTTAATAAACTTAATTTGCATCTTCTGAATTGCAGCTTCTTTCTTCAGGAAAGAAGAAGGATCAGTGAAATAGTACGGTTTTCTGCCATGAGGGGAAGCCTGAGAATCTGAAGTGCTAGGTTAGAGCTGGTATTGGGAGTGTGTTACAAAATCTTGATGTCTTATTACTTTCCTGAGCTATAGACAAGAAAACTACTGGCAGGCAAATTGTCACTGAATGATTTCTTCTGTTTTACTGTACTTACTTTAAATATGACAGACTGGCTTTAGAAGCAAGTTAAGGTAATCCTTTGGAATCCGTAGTCAGTGAAGAAAAAGTTATGATACAATTTAGAGAATTACATGTTCCTTTTTGTGCTTCAGCAAGCACCTAAAATTTTGGGGAGAAATAGCAGTTTAACCAGAGATAAATTGTAGTGCAATCTCTGCTTTTAATATCTCACAGACGTGATATAGAAGCGTAAATGACAACTTATGTACAGTGAAGAATACTTATCTGTTATGACATGTTATAACAGTCCTAGACTCCTTGTTGACTGTTAGATTTTACATCAGAAGGAATGTTTATTTAAAAATGTAATAGTAATGTAAGCTATGTGCCATGCATATATAACAGTGGGGATTAGCCTGTTTACATCCAGTACATGGAATGTATTATCTGTGCCGAATGCGTTAAAGATGATGAGACTTCTCCCGTTTTCCAGGACAGAAGGGTAAATTTGGTTCAATGCATTAACTGTCCAAACAGCTGGGGATGGAAGTTGGAAGGAGCATGGACTAGGTTTCCAGGCACCTTCCTGCTAGCTAATTTTAAGATCCTGTCCCAAGAAATAGCATACAAAAGAGCTAGGAAAGAAGTTAAATATAACCATTTTAGTTTATTGTGTTTCTTTCCAGCTTACTAGTTTCCTGTTTGTTTGTTTGTTTTTGTTTAAACCTCATTCTTGGTTATGTCTTTAGGCATAGTTGGTGATGAGTGAATTCAGAAAAGGTCAGCAAATAGGAGGGGCATTGTTCTGTATGTATCTGTTACTTCTAGTGTAGTGATGTGCTTCCTGACAGTTCTCCAAGGTCTTGCAACCTGAAACATTTCAGGCTATCAGAAACTTCTTTCCTAAGTGACAGGATCATTTTGAAACCTAGTCTTTCTTTCCAGATTTCACTATTTAGAAACTTGGCAAGCACAGTCCAGCATCCCATAAGCAAGAAGCAGACTGGATTGACAGCTGACAGTCTGAGGTGTTTTACATCATTACACTTGGCCTAAAGAGCCTTAAGAAACATCATGTGGCACAAGAGGGAATTCCAGCAAATGGAAGGTGTGGAAACTGTTCAGATGAGGCAACAGGTGGCCCTGTTTTCCTTTTGCAGTACAGCAGTTTATACTGCAGCATCAGGATGAACACAAAAACAAGTTGAAAGCAAGAAGGTGTGTGTGCCTGTGTGAGAGGAATGTAGCCAGCTGCTCAAGGCATTTGGTGATTACAGCTTGAGAAAAGGATGTTATCCCAGTCTGTTAGTTAAATTCTGTGCCTTACATTCTGTGGAGATGACCTGATTTCTTTTTAGGCTGAGGTGGGAAATAGATTCAAGACTACGTTGCAAAAAGGATTTTAATTTTTTTCCCATCCCAACCAAATGTATTTCACTTCTGCAGTATATTACATCCATATCTATATGGTCTGCAGTTAGGGATATACTTCTATAATCATTGTGGAAATAGTGTTCTTTTGACTTTAGAGTTGCAAAATATTGGCATGGCCAATACCAATATTGGAGGGAGGGATTTCTAGGGTGCAAAACATCGTTATTGAAATAGGAATGCTTGTTCAAAGTCAACTTCTCTTTCTATAAATTAAAAAAAAAAATTTTTTTTAAAGCTTTGGTGGAAGAAATTCTTGTCATTTTTAGTACCTTGGATCATTTCCAGAAACCAAGGGTCCCTGTCTCCCTCCCTTAATAAATTTCTATGGTATTTCCTGAGCATCTTCACAGCTAGCTTTATTCATTGCAGTATACCTGTTGTTCCGAAAACTTTTAATTTCAAGCCTGAGCCTGATTATAAGTCTGGCTTTTATTGACAAATCTCGTTCAAACTCCTAACCTGCATGCCAACTCAGAGCCATTATTCCTGTGTATTGCATGTTTAAAAAAAATTTTTTTTTCCTTTTTTATATATGAAAGATACTGCAACTCTGAATTGTCAGTCCGCACAGCTCCCAGATTAAGGAATGCTACAGCTTTAAACCTGAGTTTCAGATTTAACAGCAATTAATCATTGCAAGATGTGTTGCCTTATATGATAGTTCTGTTCTCTGAGAACCATGTCGTTTTGCTCTTTTTAAGCCAGTGAATTCTTTTTCTTCTTCCCGCATGTATCGATCACTATTCCCTCATATCAACTTTATTGTATTTCCCAATTCTTATCTTTGTCAGTTCTTCCTTTCCTGCTTGTTTAATGCGATTCATTCTAAACAGAGAAACTTTGATCGTAACCCATTAATTCTAAAACCCTAGCCTACTTACCACTAAAGTGACACAGACTTTTGAACATTTCTGTATTTTTTTTTATCATCTTACAGTTAATAGGTGTCAAGGAAAGTTACTTTTAGGAGCAAGAGGCTCTGAGGCATTTTTGTCCTACTTCTGTGTCTTCATTCCGACACACAACATTTGGTCTAGTATTCTAATAAAAGAAATACAGCAGAGAGAAATTAGGAAGACAGGTGTTTGATGGCTAGTGTTTTAAAGCAGATGAACTGTTGCCTTCCAGGAAAACAAACTTGTTGGTTTTACGTGTAGGAATATCGAGGAAATAGTCCACACTGAAGGTTAGAGTGACAATTTTGCTGAAATGTTACTGGAAAAATTAAGAACACTTTAAATATTTTTAGGAATTATTTTTTAACATGACAGTAAATCTGGGCATTATGTTTCTTTCCATTACTTTGACTACGGTAACGAACCTGGTGAATTTCTGAATTTCAATCTACAAAAAATGAAATTGTTTATGAGGCAAAACTCAAAATTTGATACCAACAGAGGAGGATGACAAAGCGTGACAACACAGAACACGGGTAACTTGTTGGCATTCTCTTCAGTTCTATTATTACAACTGTGAATAACGTTCAACTGGTTCAAATATTCCAATTACATTATTGAAGTATTGTCTGCCTTAATTTAAGGAAATGATATGTGGCAAGATGCATTTTAAGTTACTCATGACCTGTTACTTTCTCATCAACAGTGGTGGTGATTTTAGATTGTGATTTCATCTCAGATGTTTCTTTTGTACGTTTGTGGTATTCTCTCTTATAACACCTAAGAGCTATGTTAATACTACTTAAAGACTTTCTAAAATACTGCACTTTTACATATATTGTTACTTGTATGCACATCTTTATTAAAGTGAAATAAGAATTAATAATTCTGAAATGCATCTTCTTAAAGTAGATCAAGAACTCCCGTAAAGGAGGAGTTCTCTGCTTTGTATATACAGGTACAGTCAGTTGTTATTCATGAATTGAATTTTTAGGCATGTCAAAAGAGATGAAACACGTATCTGGTCATACAGTAATCGGTCTGCTGGGTAAGTCACTAGTCCTTCAGTTAGAGAGAAACCAGCGCGTCCCTAAGCGTACATGCTGTATGCGGTGCACGCTCTGCTCCGCACCCCGCGTGGCTCCAGCGTAACCCCTCGGCCTCCCTTCCTCGGCTGCTGCTTTAACTGCAGCTCTGAGTTACTTTTTTTTAAGAGCTCGATCTTCTCTATCTATCCAGCGGGAGTATCTGCCTTTAGTAAGTGAAAGTAGCATGAATGTGGGAGATTGGGAGGACAGCTTAATCTGGCCTGCGTGTTTTCTGCCCTTGTGCTGCTTTCTCAGGCCTTTTCCTTCACCTGTTTTAACTTAAGAACAGCCTGCTATTTTACTATCCCTAGCTCGAGTGCCTTTTAATGTCTCTTCTTCCTTCTGGGCTTCCCATTTAGCCTTTCCTCCTTCCTCCTTGGGTAACTTTTTCTTGTTATTTCTACATCCGAATTTAACTGGGCCGGCAGTTCACCTGACGAGCGCAGCTCTGCGGCCGCGTCCCGCTCCCCGGGCTGACCGTTGGGCCGCCGCGGAGACCCGCCGGCAGAGGGGCAGGCGGAAGGAGGCAGCGCGCGCTCGGAGCGGTCAGGCCGGGGGGGGGGGAGGGGGGGCGCGCAGCGAGGCGCGCCACCATTGGTCGGTTTGAACGGCCGGGACCGGTTGGGCCCCGCCCCTCCTGGCGCCGCGGGGGCGGGCGGGCGGGCGGGCGGGCGGCAGGGGGCGCCGCTGGGCGGCGGCGGCCCGCCGAGGGGGCTGCTCTCTGCGGCCGGGCGGGAGAGGAAGCCGGCGCTGGTGCCGCGGGCGGGCGGGCGGAGCGGGGCGGGGCGGCGGCGGCCATTCCTGTGCTCGGCGGCCGTCTCCTCCCCCTCCGCCTCTTCCTGGCCGCGGCGAGAGGAGCTGTGCTGGCAGCGGGGGAGCGGCGGCGCCCAGCTCGCTGCCCGCCATGGCGATCCGCAAGAAGAGCAACAAGAACCCGCCCGTGCTGAGCCACGAGTTCATCGTGCAGAACCACGCGGACATCGTGTCCTGCGTGGCCATGATCTTCCTGCTGGGGCTCATGTTCGAGGTGAGGCGCCTGGGGGGGGGGAACCGCGTGCCGGCCGCGGGGGGCCGCCTTCCCCCCCTACCCCCTCCGCGGCACCGCCCGGGCTGCGGCTGTGCCTGGGGCGGGCGGGCAGGGGAGTGCTCCGGCCCCTCCTCTGCGCCCGGGTGGGTGTGCGCGGGTGTGGCCCTGCGGGCGCACCTGCCCGCTGGCCCACGCCCTCCGCGGGCTGTGAGGCCGCCGAGCCTCTCGCCCCGGTGGGGAGGAGGGAACCGCCTGCTTGTATGCCCCCTTCAGCCAGGCGTGCGGGGCGCCGGGCCTGGCCCCGCGCGGACGTGGGGCCGCTTCCCCGTGGTTTCTCCGCCGTGCCCCCGGCCCGGCCCCTCCGGGAACGCCCTCTTTGCCCCGCTCTGCCCGGCGGCAGCTCGGCCGCGGCGGTCAACGGGCGTCCGGCCCTCCCGCCCCGCCGCAGCGCGCCAGGCGAGGCCGCGGCCGAGCTCGCCGCCTGCCCGCAGCGTGGGGCCGGCGCTGGGGGGGGAACGGAGGAGCGCTTCCTGCCCCGGCAAGCGGCGGGCAGTTCCTGCCGGCGGCGGGGTTACGTGGCAGTCGGAGCGCGGCGGCGGCGGCCGGCGAGGAGGGGGAGGAGTGCGCGGCCGCGCTCGGACCTGGGCGAGCGCCGCGGGGAAGGGGGGAGGCGAGGCCCTGCCGCGAAAGACGATCCCTGCTCTTTGTGTGCGCTGCCCAGCTGGGCGCCCCCCCCCCGCGGCACTACAAGTCCCGTGAGGCCTTGCGGCGGCACGCCGCGCCGCCCTCCTCGCGGGGAAGGGAAACAAACGGTGACGTGTACACAAAGCCCCCCCCCGACCCCTTCCCGCGAGCGCGCGCGCGCACCTAGGAGCGAAGGCGGCGGCGGCGGCGGCGGGGAGGGGGGGCGAGGCGCGGCGCAGCGCGTGCGCGCGGCGGCCCCTCTACCCCGCCCCGCCACCGCCGCCGCCGAGCCGGCGCCTCAGGGAGGCGGCGCGGCGCCTCACGGCGCTCGCCGGTGGTGAAAGTCGCTTTTGGCGTTGCGACTCGCCTCCCTCACGCGTTTCTCACCCACCTCTGAAGGAGGCGTCGGCGCTGGACCCGCCGGGGTGGGGGGGATGTGGTAAACTGGAAGGGAAAATAAATAAATAAATAAAAAGCTGAACTTGGCTGCTGAAGTATTCAGGCGTCCCTTTTTGACTCTTCTCCGTTACTTATTGAGGGAACTTGAAAGGTAGTTACATGTGTGTTGTCCCAAACGCTCTTAGTGGTGTCCTGTCAAGGTAAGACGCTCCCGTTTTTGCTGCCCGAGTGTTTCTGGCAGGCTGTCATTACCTGTAGGCTTGTCAGTATTCTAGCTGTTTGATAAAACAGTTATGGATGTTTTTCAGAGCAATTTTATTCCGGTTTTGATACTGCTCAGTAGTAGAGGCCAGTGGAGGCTTTTTGCCTTGTTTTAACAATAGTTGAAATATACACACAGAAAATAAAAAGCAGGACAGACTTAAGAAAATTATTGTATTTCTTTTTATTATCAGAAATCACTAAGACAGCCTTTTGGTGGTTTTCTGGAGTATGAGGCCTCATGAACTTAAGGCTTTGTATTTTATTTACTTATGTCTTACTGTACTTACTAAATCTGGTAATACTGAAGTTTTGGGAGGGGTTTTACCCATACATAAAATCTGTTGCGGTAGAAGTGGCCTATGTCTTTGGTGGTACAAATATGCTCTGGCTTTACAGATTGTTTTGATTTTTGAAATGCTTTGATATAGGACTGAGAAATTATCCGCTGCACTTAATGTTGACAAGGTATTTATACTGCCTGAAGTATGGACCGAGTTAGGACTTTGTGCATGGTTTACAGAGCCTTCAGAGGGCAACTTAGAATCAACTAAGTGCTTTGGTTTGTTTTCCGAAGGCTCCCTTGACTGTATAGGATGCCCCAGGCAGCCTAAGTAATTCAGGCAAACTAGCTGGATTCCCTGAAGTTACATGGAGTGAACACTGTGTGTTCAGGGAAATCAGAGATGGAGAAATCTGGGGCTTGTTTACAAAGCACTGGCCGGGGGGAAAGTAGAACCTAATTTCTAGGTTACTGCCTGCATTTGTTATTATCTACAAGAAATGATCTTCAGATATCCAAATTATCCTTTCAAGATTCCAGAGTATATTTCTTGTCAATTCTATGAATGCAGCAAGGATGCTATATTTATATAGCAATGAGAAACAGATCAGATCATAAATGTCAGAAATCTTGGGGTTTTTATTCTCTCTGACAAGACATGTTGATTTGTGATAGTCACTGGGATTCACCAACGCTGTCTTAAACTTGAAAATTAATTGATACTTAGCGAGAGATAGAAACTTGTGCTGCTGCTTATTTATTGGGTTTTTATAGTTTCATGCCCCTCTCCCAAAAAAGCCTTGAGAAAAACCTTTTTTCCTCCCCTTTCTTTTATTCATTCTGCTTTTTCTTACTATCCATCATAAAGGAGTAACACTGCTACTGCTAAATTTCATTTCCTTTGTTTTACACTTTTTGCCAAGGGGTGTGCAGGGTCAAAATGTTGCTAAGTTGTTCGAGTTGGTATGCAGCTAGGCCAAAAAGGTTCTCTGTTCTTTCGTTTTTTTTTCTTCTTACCTATTGACGTTTCCCACATCGCCCGTAGGTTTGCGTATCATGTTGACCTTCAGAATTTGTCAAATTAAAACATAATTTTCGATGAAGTTTACTCTGAGCCACAACTGTGTACATCATGGTCTAAGTATTACAGGCTATTGTACCTTCTGTTTAATATATTAATACAGTGTGCATTGAAGAAAGAATTTCAAAGTATGCTATCATTTTAATGTTGTGGTAAAGACTATCTGTAAACAGAATTTTGGGGGGTATTTCATGCAGGAGAATGGATATTCTCTAAACAAACCTATAGAGATTATGCAGTCTGTTCTACCTTTAGAAGGTCAGATGAGTGACATGATAATGGAAGGTTTTTTTGGGGGGGGGGAGGAGGGAAAAACAGGCTGGGGAAGGGTACTAAGAAAAAGGGCAAATATTTTCGGTCTAATATAGTTTATTTCAGTGAAATTTTACAACATTATTGTTTTTCTCTTTCAGATTACAGCAAAAGCAGCTGTCATTTTTGTTACACTTCAGTATAATGTTACCATTCCTGCCACAGGTATGTGTCTTGCAGGAGTTTAGTCATGCAGTTTAGCTGTATTTTCTGAATTGGGGGTCAGATGAATTACTTTGTTTGAATAGATTTTAAGTAGTTTTCAAGGATCTCACTTTAAACTATTTCTAGTAAAACTCTGTTTTAACAAAATCAGTTTAATGAAAATGTTTCTGTTCTGCTAGATTCATCATTAGAACTAAAACGCTGTCTGACTGCTATATAAGTTCACCTTAATTCTTGTTTTGTTTTTGCAAGTGACCATCTTTACTAGTCAAAGGGGGGAGAGGGGTTACATTAGTAACATCATTTTATATTCTCATTTCAATGCACTTGGACAAGCTGCCAAAGTGCAGTTAAGTTTTTGTTTTTGTAAAACATCTTCCCAGAAACTAGCTGAGTTTGTGATGTGATGAAGGAGATTACAGTAAGCTTTGTCCAGTGACGTAGCTCGTGGTGCTAGTTTAATTTGACTTCAGTTTGTTGTCAGCAGAACAGGTAACTTCTGTCTGAAAGATTTCACTTTGAGAAATAAACTTGTTAGTGGTTAAACTGTATCAGCACCCAACAGTTAGATCTGTTTTTCTTTTAGAAGAACAATCTGCAGAAACAATCTCTCTCTATCATTATGGCATCAAGGATTTGGCTACAATTTTCTTTTACATGCTTGTAGCAATAATCATACATGCTATTATTCAGGAGTATGTACTGGATGTAAGTATGAAATATTAATTTCTTTCATTAAGATGATTGTCGGGTTTTAATTAGATTTTATGATTGCTAGAAGTAAACTTTTGCATTTAAACTTAGCAGTTAAAACAATTGCATTGACACTTTAATTTTTAACTGCATTAGAACTTTTAACTGTTAAATGCTAAAGCATATAAATAACACTGGACTTTCATTTTAGAAAATTAACAGGAAAATGCACTTTTCAAAAACAAAGCATAGCAAGTTCAATGAATCTGGGCAACTTAGCGCGTTCTACCTTTTCTCCTGTGTTTGGGGCACAAGTATTCTTGTCTCTGTAAGTATACTCTTTCTTATGTTTACAGCATAATGTTTTAACAAGTTGCACTTTATGATGATGGCTTACTCGTTTTTTCAGCTATTTTTTAGTATTAAATTAGAGACAAGTTGCAAAATTCTGTTTAATTCATCATAGCTGAGTGAAAATCTGGTGATATTACTGTTGTTTAGCTTGATCTAATTGGGTTTCCCATTCAAACAAATTATTAATAAAGTAAAACATGACTTTCAAACTTTTTTTCTGTTATGGTACTTCATTCTCTGTAGTCGTTCTGTGTTGGTTCAGTATCATAAAAAAAAAAAGTTTAAAAAAAAAACATCATGCGCAGAGTTTTGTTAGCCTAGGGACTGAATGCATGGGCAGGTTGCTATAGGCTGAGGTGACTGAACTTTCAAATTACGCACCCTTCTCTAGTGGCTGTATGTGTGTGAGGTTACCCCATGGTGTAACTTACCCCCAGACTTCCTGCTCTCAGTGAGAAAGGGGTAAGCCATCTCATGTCCCCACATGCATAGGTACGTGTTGAGGAGTACCTAATTCACTGTAAGCTGATAACTTTTTTTTTTACCCTTGTAGTATCTTATTTTTTAACTCAGACTTCATTTTCCACTGTTGATGGAAGTTTGAATTTCAAAAAAGGGAAGAATGTGGTTTTTTATTTATCATAATGACTTTTTTTCTGAAAAACTTTCCTCCTCTTAGCTATACTCTAAGCTCGTTGACAGTTTACAAGGGAGAACTTACATCTGTACTGATGCTGAAATAACCTCCGTCTCATAAGGACACTCCTTTCTTGAATGAGCATGTGTTTTGTTTGGGTCTTTTTTAAGCCAACTCATCTGTTCCTTTGTAAATAGAATAAAGCTTGGTCTGCAGCTTTTACTTCTGTGTGTGTGTGTGTTGTATACGTTCATTATTTATGACTAGGAAGTAAAAACATTGTGTGTTTTTTTTTTTTTAACTTTTTTATTTTTCTTTTTCAGGAGAACTATATATCAGATCCTACCTCTTTGTGGAGGGACTACCCGCACACTCTGATTCCGTAAGGCTGCTTCTTTAAAGGATTGCTGGCAGGGGAGGGTACGACATTTTAAACCTAGGGTATATCATGTGCAATCTGCATAGACTAAGTAGTCTGTGAAACTAGTCACTGATATGTTTTTGTTTATATTAATGGAGATTGGTTCTCCATCAATTTTTATCTTTAAAAGTCTGCTTTCTGTAGGCCATTGTTTAAAGATGAAAAATTTTACAAGTTATATTTATTTCTCTTGAATACTTTATTTTTTAGAAATCTTACTTTTGAGAACAGTGTTGGCTGGCAGTGAAGATCTGTATTATTCCTTCTTTAGAGATAGTAATAAAATGTTTACTAGAAAGTTTCTGAAGAATTTTGAATTCATTTATAAAAGGTAATATTTTTCAATTCTCGCTTTACTGTACAGGTTTCAAATGAAGTTTTTCTACATCTCACAGTTGGCATACTGGTTTCACGCTTTTCCGGAACTGTACTTCCAGAAAACCAAAAAAGTAAGTTCAAAATGTAAACTGAAAAAACTGCAAACAATTCAACTCCAGCAGCCAAAACGGTTTATTTCTCTTGGACCTTCAGAGCAATACGTGACCTGAGATTTCCTAGCTTGCTCTTAAATTATGTACTTACGTTGTTCTTGAAGGATTTTTGGGTGCTCAGATATCTATGCAGAAGAAAGGCTTTTTGTTTTCAGTTAAATCATTATTCCTAATTGCAGTAAAATGCCTACATATCTGTTGTGTAAATAAAACTTACTAGTATTTCTGATTTACTGTAAGAGCGTTTGGATTTTCCCTTGGACAACTGAATATGAGATTTATTTCAAACTTTTTTTTTCTTGTAATTAAGAGTCGGAATAATCTCGTTGAAGTACAGTACTGTTTCATGGATGATGCATGGGTGATACAGCATATAGACAGTGAATAATTGCCTAACTCCAAGGCATATTAAACTCTTCAGAATTTGTTGTAAAAACCCTTATCCTCAGCAGAAGTTCTGATTGGTTGTGTATTGAGGGGGGGGGGTTAATACACTGATTTTTTTCAACAGCACGTTCATTCCAGAGAGATTTTCCTGTTGGGGTTCTCAATGTTTTGTTACTGTTGAGTTTGCTGTAGACTTTTCTAGCAAGTCTTTAGCCTTCCTTGACTGACCTAACTGTATCTTTGCATGTTCTTTTCTGAGGTTCATTTTGCATGTGAAATTTCCTTCTTAAACTCTTCTCTTGTTGCTCTGTGACGAGACTCGGTCTCTGCTGTCAGAGTTCTGCTTTATTCAAGAAAGTATAAGTGTTAAGTAGTCATGGATCCTTGTTGTTCAAGAGCCTATAGCAGACTTGAGATAATAATACTGAGATGTTTTGTTTATGTGCTGATCAGAATCAGCTCAAACACTGTTGTTTTGCAGACATGCTGAATCTAAAAATACAGACAGCTCTGATGCTCCCAGATTCTGCTAGTGACGTCTCTGGAATTTGACTTGATACACAAGTGCTTTTTCTTCAGCATAACTTTCAGATGTCACAAATGGTAGAAGTGCTCTGTACTGAATGGTAGTGTTTTACTGGGCTGCTACTTGGAATTTTTGCCTATATCTTATGGAAAACATTTTGGGAGTAATAATAGCTCACTTATTTTTGTAAGTTCATAGTTAATATTTCTTTGATCAAAATTTAATCTCTCCCATCTTGGCTCTTCTACCTTATTTCTTATTTTCAAGAAGCTGCCTTGTTTCGCTCAGGTCTGTTTGTCTGCATTGCCGGCATAAACAAGTAAAAAGCGTTCTTATCTCGGCTTTATGTATGGTAGTGTGCACCTCCACCTGTGTTACCTCAATAGGTCTTTAATAGTTTCTCTGAGCAGAGCAGCAAGGGCTATTTAAGTGTAACCTCAGTTCTGAAGATAAAATGCAAAAAGGTTATCCTAATAGTAGTTAGACAAATTGAGGCTCTGAACAGACAGACTCTGTAATTTGTGTGATAGGGCTTGTTTCTTACTTTCTTTCAGATCGTTTAGAGTAGGTCATTCTCCATCTGTTTTCTGTGCGTGTCTGTTGCTAGGTGTTTTGTCGAGTGTGTGATTCTGTGCTTTTATTGACTTTGAGATGGTATTTTTTAGCTTAGTATATATCCTACAAGGTGAACTTCTTAAACTTTATTACTATTCTTATTGTTTTTAATACATATAGCCAAGACAAATCTGAAGCCCCATATCTGAAGTTTAGGGAATCTTTCCAGAAAGTAGGAGTCTCTTGAGCACTTTTGAATATGCTCTATATACCATTTCAAGGCCACAGTTATTATAGTGGCCAAGTGTACTCTGAGTATTATTCTGTTCACAAGTGGAACCTTCTGCTTTTGGAGTGCTGTATATCCATATTTAATTCATGTCTCTTCCCTATTTAGTTTTTTATGAAGTGCAATCAAATGCAGCTGACTAAAACCTACCTTGAAGTGCAACCACGTAGTCTGGCATCTGTGCTTAATAACATTGTTCTTTATATTTGCCAGCAGGAGTATGCCAGCATCTTGGATGACTCTGTATTTTTAAAATAGATGTCAGCACTTGCAAGTCTTTTCATTTTGATTCATAGATTCTGTTATTTTATTTCTCTAGCAATTTGACGGAATCTGATGTGCAGCAAACTTGTAGAACTGTAGAAAATTAACTGAGGATACAGTAATACATACATACTAGTCGAGTATTGTAAAAGCTTGTACAAATTCCCAGAGGTCGTATCTGAGAAAGAATTATGCCCTTTTAAAAAGTATCATTTTGATGTCTGTATTTCCTCAGAATAGTGTACGTCTAAGATAAAAAGTGTTATTGGTAAATAAGCAATAAGCCTGGTGTGGAATTAGAAGATTTGGGCTGAGTAATTAGCTACGTTATGGTAGCTGAGTAGGCAAAAAGAATTTCCAAGTCTAGGAAATAGGAAACATTGTGTATCATGTGTAATTAATTTTTTCCTCTTTAATAGGAGGATATATTTCGCCAAATTATCTACATTGGACTTTATCTCTTCCATATTGCTGGAGCCTATCTTCTAAAGTAAGTCAACTCTAAACTTTTTTTTTTTTAGCTTTACTCTTAACCATCTAACAAAATGTTTGACTGTTTGTTTTACCTGTTTTGATAGTCTGACCCATCTTGGACTGGTTCTTCTGGTATTACATTACTTTGTTGAATTTCTGTTCCACATATCCCGACTTTTCTACTTCAGTGATGAAAGATATCAGAAAGGGTAAGTAGTTATTATCTTTTAATTCTTGTAATTTCTGTCTCACAAGGCTTGTGTATTTAATTAACTAGAAGCCAAAATTAAAAGCAAGTTCACGTAGTGTTTGCTTAGAAGCCAGAGCTCTCCAAATTAATCTTGTATTTATATCTATAAAACATCTGCACTTTTTAAACCTTATTCAGCTATTCAAGTAAATATATGTAGTTTACAAAACTGAAATAAAATTTTGCACTTCTTATGGTAAAAAAAAAAAAAACAAAACACTTTGAGGTGTAGTTCTCAGTGTAGAAGAAGCAACAACATAGATTGCAGTCAGTTCTGTAGAAACTAAAAACACGTTTGTATTCCAACAGTAACGGAAGGCACATTCATCTGAGTTCAGCTGAAATTCATTTTTAGAACATACTTCTGGCTCGTAGAGAAAGATTGTGAGGCAAGGGCTTTCCTGGTCTTTGCCTTCTACGAATGTTAGAAATACAAGATTACTGTAGGATGGGTGCCAAATAATGAATTTGGTTTAGTTCTTAAAACTTTCTTGAATTCACACAGTAAAAAAGAGTAAAAATTAAATGTTTGTATTGTGAGTTTATATTTGTGTTGTGAGCTAATCCAGATAATTGATTTAGTTGATGGTGTTTTTCTTTGTAGGTTTTCACTGTGGGCAGTTCTTTTTGTTTTGGGAAGACTTCTCACCTTGATTCTTTCTGTCCTCACTTTTGGTTTTGGATTGGCGAGAGCAGAAGATCAGCAGCTGAATTTCAGTACTGGAAACTTTAATATCCTGGCTGTTAGGTACACTAAACTTGGAATGTGTTTTTAAGCACAAGCTGTAAACCTGTATTAAATAGGCATTAGGAACTGTGCACTATTAATGCTGGTAGTACTGAATTGTTAGGAGTTCTCATACAACTCATTAGATCAATAGTGTGTAGAATTCACAGTCTGCAGTTTAGGTATTTATAACTGGTTACTCGTTTTTGCTGGAAGAACCGGAACTAAGAGGATTATCCAATTATAGAAATTCCTTTCAACTGTTTAAGAATTAAGTCAATTGAATTCTAGCTGTAACTGCAACTTTGCAAAGAAACCTTAAAAATGTCAGTGTATCTGTATAGGTCAGGGTGTTATGCCCAGAGCGTCATTGATTCTGGCTGACAGTTCTCACCTTTTTCCCTGCTTTTATTACAGCTCCTATTGCTGTCATATGATGCAGACTGCTCAGTCTTTTTAATGAATTAAATCCAGAGAATGAAGTTGTAGAAACATTCCCAGTGTCAGCATTATTCTGTAGAATTAATACTTGGAACTGCAAGACTTTATTTTACCCTATCTCAAGCTGTAACCACCTGCTACCTTGAGCTCTGAGAAGGAGGAAGCAAGAAATAAATCTAGTGCTTCTCAGTTTTAATGGAAGTGTAAAGTCTTTATTGTCACTGCATCTCCAGTTTTATTCTGGTGTGCTAAGACCAATTGTTATATGTGCGCTAACTGTTGCATCTCTGAATCAAAAATGAGAAAATGGATGTCAGTAGTGGGAGGAAAAAAAATTAGTTTTTCTGAACTTCATGGATTCATGTCCTCTCAGAGGAATCATTTTCACGTGTTTGAGGAACCTGAGTTAAAAAGCAGTTTCTGGTATATGAAAAGCTGTGTGAGGCAAGATGGTTCTTTTCTATCCTGTTTGGGTAACTAGATAAACTTACTGATAAATCTTTAACTGTGTTTTGTTTCTAGAATCAGTGTGCTGGCCTCCATCTGTATGGCTCAAGCATTCATGATGTGGAAGTTTATTAATTTCCAGCTTCGGAGGTGGAGAGAACACTCTTCTTCTCAGCCTCAGTCAGTGAAAAAGAAGTTTGTAACAGCTAAAGGAAAGACCTCCAGAAAAGAGAGAGGTTTGTATTTCCACATTTACAGGTTTTCTGTTGCCTTGACTTCTCAAAAATAGCTTAAGGTAAAGAAAAGCCTATTTTTATGTAATTGTTTAAAAAAATATATGTATGTTTCAATCTCAAGAGAGCTGGCTCAATTACGGAAGCAGTACTGATTTTTTTTAACAAAAAGGATTAACAAAAAATTAATTTGCGTATAAATTAATTGTTTGACTTTCTCTTCTCATTGACTGAAGGAAGTAATTACTTTTTCTAAGGTTAACATGAGACTTATTATGTCTAATTTTATTTTATTGCTACAGTAAAATATAACTGCACAAATCATGATCGTGATGTAAAAAGGGAACAGGCATTTTTTTTGTTCGAATTTCATAATCAGTCATCTCAAATTTTTCTTACGATGAATTTCAAGTATGTTTTTTCAGTGCTACTAGCTAGGCTCTGGGGTCTTTAGAGTGAGGAAGGTTTGATGATCCAGCAAATAAGCAAGTTTACTTTTATTGGACTGTCTTTACTTAAAATAGAGTTGTGATGCTTCTTTTAAGGGGTATTAATAACTGCTCACTACTGTCAACCTGCACGCAAATTTTTGGAAAGGAATTAACGGCTCCAGCTTTGGTCTTTTGATAATGTTACGCCTTTTTTTATGGAAGGCACATAAAAGATGAGCAAAATACTTTTTCCTCTAAGGAAAAAGATGTGCTCTGTGCTCTATTGTATCAACAGTTAAACGTCCATGTAGTTGTTGCTAGCTTGAGTAATTTCCATGTTTTTTTGAAACTGAGTGATTCCTGCTTGAGTCATTTCAGAGCTTATTACAACACGATCCTGTGCTACTAATCGCTTATTGCCAACATGTTCCAGTTTCTGATACACTGAACTTGAGTGTGTAAAGAAAGCAAAGATAGGGTTTGCACTGAGAACTGAGATTTATAATCACAGATCATTAAGTGATTTGTTTTCAAGCTTTTCTCATTCTTAAAATCATGTACTTTAGAGCTATCTCTAGATTCCCTTTTGATTGTTTTTAGCTAACCAAAACTTTTTTTTTCCCTTCCCCTGAAGCTAACGTGTAAGGCAGAAGGTGGCAGTCTGATTTTTAGAAGTTAAGAACACTAAAAATTTCAGTTGGACTTCTGTTTTTAATTGAGTGAGGTTATTTTCCTATGTAAGTGTTTTACTGAGTCAGAGCTTCATATTCATTATATCTAGCTACATTTTTGTGGGATTAGATCTTCAGTTATTCTTAAAACAGAAACTTAAATTGCATTTAAATCAGAGTCAAAAGTATAGTAGCTTTTAAATCTCTTAAACTATTTATTCATGTCTTTTGGTGAATTTGCTGTTATTTGCCTAACTTAAATGGAGTGATAAGGCACTTAATTTGAATTGTGGATTAATTCACAAAGTAATTGAAATATGTCTGTCTTAAAGACTCTCTGGGGAGTTTTACGCTTAATACTTTAAATGCAAGGGAAAACACTTTTAAAATCGCAAAGATAAATGCCATCTTAGATTTTTCTACTGTACAGATTGTCTGGCACTGTTTGGAACACTTGCACAGAAGGCAGAGAGCCAGAGTTTCTGCAAGAGTAATACATGCAATGAAACTGTTAAAATAGCCTTTATCTTTTGTGACTGACTGGATTTGGGATACCAGAGGCCAATAAAGTGTGTTGTTTATCTTGCGTTCAGCACAGTGGATGACATGTTAGGAAAAATCCACATGGTGCGGTGGCTTTGGTACCTGGACACGTGCTGGTTCTTGTTTGTTATTTTCTTTGTTTCACTTGTTTTGACCTAACTGTTTAAGGCGGTAAGATTTCAGTTAGCTGGCTTGGGTCTTGCTTATCGATGGTAAGCCAATAAAGTTGGATAGTTTCTGAACGTTCTTGTGGGAGTAATTGGGCTTTTGACTGGTCTCTTTGTCATATGTGTATCTGCTACTTTCATTACTTATTTTGTTGCTTGTTGGCGTAAATGGTAGCATTTGTGTGTAGTGGTAGAGAGAGGTTGATAAGCAGTTGTATTTTAAGTCTTTTGAGCAAAGACTTAAGCAGCAAGCGTTAGAGCTGCCTGTGGATGTCTGGTCTTCAGATCTGGGATACCTTAGTTCATAGTGGTATTGTGTTGCTCCCTTTTACTATAAGTTGTGTGCATTATGAACCCACAGATTGTGGGTCATTGTTTTAGGGCAGACTTTTGCTGTCAAAGAGTCTCTATGGTATTTGTGCTGATTAAAGCTCTTGAGACCTTTAAGGTGCCCTAAACGTGAATATAGAAATGGCGACATGCAGCTGGTAAAAGGATCTTGCTTTGTGTTCTTAGATGGGTGCCCAGTTTTGTGCTTGACCTCTTTCCCATGTTTGGGATTTGGAGTGCTCCTCCCAAATCTAAGTGCTATTTTACTTCTGTCCATCTTATCTACATAAATACTTTTCCCAGAATATAAAGTGAAATACTTACCTATGTGGAAGTGTGTATGTGTGTAAAAAGAATCTGTCATAAATATATGAAAAGTTAGTAAAGGTAAGTGAAGGAGTGCAATTTTAGCAAGAACTGAAGTGAGAAACATGTGAGCAAAACAAAGAACTATACTTGGGAGTTAAAAGTATACTATGTAGCTCCAAAATTTCAAATGACTGTCTTATCTATAGGTTGAATATGTTACTTTTTAAGAGAATGTCTGTCTAAAAGATTATAGTTGATCTTGTTTTTCAGTGTAGGTCTGGCCCTGTCAGGAAACTGAACAGTTTCCTGAAATGGAAAGTGTCCCATCATGTCGTTTGCGTTTTCTTAGTAAACTTTAAACCTTGCACTCTTTAAAAACTTCTTCGTTATACTATCGCATTATAAAGATAATGATAGGATTTGACGAAGAATACATATCCTATTTGCTTAGGACCTACTTAAAAGTAAAAAAATATAAAGCATCTCATTCTATTTGAAAAATGCATTTTCTTTTTTTTTTTTTTTTCCCTAGAAAATGGAATAAATGGAACAGTGACCTCAAATGGAGCAGACTCGCCTCGTAGCAGGAAGGAAAAATCTTCGTAAAACTGGGTTTTATTAAGTTAATTGACTAATGTCCCCAAAGAATCTGCTTTTTACATGGAAAGCCCTTCAGCACTAGAGATGTTACAGATTAAAGAAAATACAATTCATGTTTTTTGATTATTGCTATTGTTTTGTGAAACTTTTTTTAAAAGTCATTTTGACTGAGAAGGGTTTATCTGTCTTCAAATACTTGGGGTGGGGGGTGCAACACTTTTTAAATAACATTGACACTTTTTTAAGCATTTATTGTGATGAAATAACTTCACTTAATGAGGATCACTGTTGCAATGTATTATTTCCTTGCAGTTTTTGTAAACTTGGTGATATATACTGTTCTACCAACATCACTTTTTCCAAGAAGTATTGCAAAATTGAAGTAAAAACTTAGTATAGATATCGTAGCTTCTCACTATGTTACCTTGATTCAAATTTACAGTTCAAATTGGATTTCTAAAACCACACCAAAAAAAAAAACCCTTTATTTTTTGTAGTTATTAGCCACAACATTTGTTCTAAGAATTGCCCCATATCATTAAAACAAAACTGAACTGACTGGAAATGTTGCAGAGTCTTATTGTCTATGTTGGTTAGAAATCTCTTATAAGGAATAAAAACCTTTCTGAGACATAGCTTTAGCACTTGAAAATTAGAAGGGAGAGTGTATGTCATAGAGTTGATTTTCTGTAGCACTATTAACTCCTGTCTGTGCTTTTACAGTGTACATATCTGAGATTTAGTGTGCATTGAACCTTCTTTGAAAACTTGTTTGTCTGATTTTAGAGGGTGGAGGTTCTTGCTGTGTGGTGTTGTGTTTGTTTTAGGAGGCATTTAATGCTTCCATGAAGAGAGAGTTTGTTAGATAAATGGATCAAGTTATGACGAACATTCCTTTATTCTAACTACTTTGCTTTGTTTCACCTCTGTTAGGAAATAGTTTGATTCCTTCTATATATATTTTTATGAAAAAATATTTAAAAGCTACAACTTCTTAAAATTGATTTATTGTGCCCTTTGCTACAACTGGAAAAATCTTAATTTTAAGATTTTTTTTCCATATCTATCTTTTAGTTGTATTAAATGTGAAGCTTTGTCCAGTTAATTTTCCGGTTTAATATGCAGTTAATGTTTTCATCTGTATCCCTTTGTAATGGCTATAATTCATCCCGTTTCACTTAAGAATGAGCTAAAAATTGAATTCAGTCTTCAGAAGAAGTTGCTAAATCAGGCTTTCAAGTTAACACAAATATTGGGCTGCTTGAGTGAGTAGGAGTGACTGTAGCAACCAAGTTGGTAAAACAGTTCTAGTTATAAACTGTAAGTAAAGTAGAATTGATACCCAACAGAATCATAATTCTGTATTCTGTATCTTTTACAGTTTGGTTACTATACAGAATAAACATTTCTAGTACAAAATCTTGACTACACATAACGATCCATTCTTCAATCACTTTAGTGCTATTTACAGTTATTACAGCATACTTTGTTATATGTTTCAGCTAATTTAAGTCACAGTTCTTGGGTAATTGCTTCGCAGCTCCTGAAGTTATTACAGGCTTGGACTTGTTTGACCTAAGAACTCTGTGGGGCAGCATGCCATGAAATATGCCCAGTCTGCTTCAGTGGAAGTAGCTGTATTATGTATTGGTTTGACAAAGTAAAAATTAAGTGGTGTAACTGTGAATCTATCAGATCGGACCATGAAACTGGAAAATTGGAGCTCACAAATTTTGAGGGAACTGTATACATTAAATACTCACTGCACAAAACCATGTTTCATGTCTGATGTTTCTAACAAAGACCTTCGCTGAATCCGTGTGCCTTGCTTTCAAGTTATACCTTAAGCCAGAAGGGGCGGATTTTTGCAGGTTCTAGCCTGGTACTTTGATGCTAAAGCAGATTGTCTGCAGTTTCTGGTTGTCTTGGTGCTGTCCAAACCTGAAAGGCTGGGGGAACAAATTATGAAGGGAACTTTTAAGGTACTTCTGGAGCTCTTTGAGACTTACTGGAGTCTGAGGGTTATAATGGTTGTTTCCCTGAGGCAAACTGCCGCTTGTAAACTTCGTGCTTTGGCGCTGTAGTCTTGAAATGTAAATTTCAGGTTCACTTCCAAAAATTCTTCAAAGGAGTGTATTCTTGCCTGTTAATACTGACATAGCTTTTTGTCTCCTTTTGGTCTTACGGACATTTTTTGGCCTTTGGACTTTCTGAAAAGCACTTTTGTTTTCACAATGGCTTAATGTTCATCCTTGCCTTACAGGAGTTGCCACTTTCTGCCTAGCATTAGACAAGGATTTCACTTGTCCTAGAATTTGAAGGGTATTGAAAACCAGCGTCGGTTGTCTCCTGTATCATAACTAAAAATATATATTTATATTTTGGATGAGTGATTCTTGACTTGTTGCCAAAGCAATAATTTTTTTTTTATTTTTCTCCTTGGGGCAAAACCTCTCAATGAATTGACAAGTGTGCTTGTCACGTTTCAAGTCTGCTATTATCTGGTTGTATGTTACATTATTCTTTCTTTGCCTGGATAACTTTGAGTTACTTAAAATTCCGATTTTGAGACTTTACTATGTTTTGGCTCTTCATTTGTAATCTAGGATTCAATACGCTGGAAGAAAACTAGTTGTCTAATTATGTTTCCATAACTTTGGAATGAGGAAAAATTAGAAATGGAAATGACTAAAGAGCTCATTGCATTCCTGTGCCTAATAAAATAATTCTTGCTTAGCTATAATTTATCCTGGTCGATCTGCCAGGTCTCACAAAGAGAAGGCTTTTCCCGTGTACATGGATTGAATTGAGTGGTTCATACAGACTGTGGTTAGAGTTTTAATTTTGTTATTTTAAAGCCCAGCTGTCTTGTCTGAACTCTTTCAAGACTTGCAACAGATGATTTCAAGCCTTTTTTTCCCCCTAAGTGTATGTTTGGCTTATGTGCCAGACTGTATTATCAAAACCAATTCTTTATTTTTACTAACCAATGTGTAACTTCCAAGTACGAACACGGAATGCAGAGCAGCTAAATTAAATTCTTCGGAGTATTTGCTCTTTATCTGGACCCTTTTTACTCTTAAATAGTTAAAAAGCTTGTTTTTTGTTTTCCTATGTGAATTATGCGTGAACATGGCACTTTAGAAACACTGCTTTTTATGTGATACTATGCCCAAACTTATGACTGATCGAGGCATTTGTCTTGCAAAGAAGACTGATAGACTTCTTCTGGTAGCGTTATAATAAGCTGAAAGTAAATGACTTGTGTTGGGATATAGTATTTGGAAAACCGGTGGTTCCTGGAAAGCATTTTAATGTTTTTTATAAACACTTATTTTCCTTCAAAATTTTAGTTGTGTTTATGGAATTACCCAGAATTCTAAAAAGCACTGTAATACTTTTAAGATACGAGTAATTAGACTTTCATAAACAGGATTACGATACGTTTCCCGTCCTTTTGCCTTTTTTTTTGAATATGGAGGTAACTGCAACTGAAGTGATTTTTTGTTGGGGGCACAACTTGAAATGGGGCAGGGAAGGGAGCAATTTCATAGTCATGCTAAGCTGAAAGTAACGTAGGTTGCTGCCAAATGCGGGGTTCTGCCTCTTCCCTTGTTCTAGCACTAGCATTTTTGGTTGCGTGGTAAGCTGCATCAGGGAGCTGGTGTGGCTGAAAGCTGACTTTGTTGTTGTGCCTTGCTTTTCCACTGAATTAAGTTGCCTGATAGTAATCCTGGAAGTACACAAATAATTTCTAGTTAAGTCAGAAGAAAAAATGGGGAGAAAAAGTACATCAAGGTTAAGGCAACCACCACTTTCAACTATAGTTGAAAACTGCAGTAGACTATGCTATGTGTGTGATTTGGAAAGCCTCATTGATGGTGTCCAGTCTTCAGTGCAAGAGAGAGCTGGTCTATCTGGTAGCCTGACATGCCAAACTATTTAGGTATTTGTGGATTTTTGCCAGGTATTGTGGGGGCAGTGTACTGTTTGTTCTCTACTGTATTGGGATGTATTTGATCTGCCACGGTTCCTGGGTTTCCCAGAAGTGGAAGATGATTATGGAAATGTACAAATGGAAATTTTGGATACGTAATTTCTCTTGGATCAAAAAAACAAGATTACTTTTTTTAATGGCCAGGAAACTACAGCTTCTTTCTACATGGACCTTTATATATTGCAAAAGGTCTTCCAGAGAGCTTTGCAAGAGTTTGTTGTATGCCTCTGTGTTGGGGGAGGGGGGGGGAGAGGGAGGCTGTTCACTTTTTTTGTCTGATTTTCTCTTTTTAAGAAGTTTGCTAGATGATTCTTAGGTTGCACTTAGTTTTTGGGGGTTTTTTTCTGTTTGTGACTGCGGTTTAGAGCTTTTCTGTGTTCCAGAAGACTGAAACTAGCTTAATAGCCAGTCTTAAGCTTCTTATGCAGTGTTGGTCATTGCTCTCTTAACTGTTCTCTGCAGAAAATACAGGTTTTTAAAGGACTTTAACAAGAGGTAGAAGCAGTCCTAGTACTAGTATAGACCCACAGAGAGCCAGCCGGTGGACTAGTCTGTCAGCTGTAGTAATAGTCACCTTATTGTACAAGCGCTTAGGTTACTTCCGTAGGGTATAAGAATGCCCTACAAAATGTAAGCTTTGGGAGGAAAATTTGGGAGAGATCCTTTAAAATGCGAAGGATTCTTCAAAAGACTGACATCAGTCTTCATCTCAGAGAGTGGTAGGGATGCAGTTTCCTTTACTGACCATAATTTGAAAGATGAGTGTCCTGTTCATATTTGAATTTCTCACATTGCTAGTAGTGGATTGCTAGTTTTGTCTGGGTTGTTCTTTTCTATGCCATAGATTGTTGTAAGGGATCTATATGGTAAATATACCCTCCTCTCAGTGCTATCCCCTCCTCTCACTGCTCCCTGGACTCATCAGTTTTGTATCTCGTAAGCCTAGTTCTGTACACATTAAGGAATTTGGAGTGCTCTTCAGAACTAAAATAGAAGCAGTGCATGCCTGAATATTTCTAGATCAGATGCGCAAGTAATAAGCACATCAATATACAGAGTGTCATCAGAACCCACTTAATGAGAAGTGAAACACTTAAGAGTTGTATCATAACGTATTTATCCTAATTTCAAGTGTAGCCTTTGAATATAGCACGCGTTCAGATAGCAAGTGCCTTTCTGTTGGTGAAGCGGAACCGCTATTAACATCTGCAACTGTCAGTTCCCCCTGTGTGAACGTTGGGTGAGGAGCTCTGAGCTGCAGCTGTGTTGTTAGACTTCTTTCTACCTTTTAGAGAAGTTCTTTTTATGTTGACGAGACAAAGACAACAATTCTAATTTCAGGTTTAAAAAATAAAACATGTTCCCTAGTTTTGAATCTAAGACATTTGCTCTTGATCTCTTTCTTTACGTCCTGTCAGCTACTTTTATTTTGGGTTTTTGCAAGTACTTTATTCAGCTCGAGGATGGCAAATCTGTGATAAGTGCGCCAGAAGTGACATTTCTTTTTTTCTTTTTTTAAATGTATGTTTGGAAGACTTTGCAGAATCAGAGCACCTAAGGTATAGCTTTTCAGTATTCATTTTTTCCCTTATTTATTGTCGCTAACATTAAAGGTCAGGCGTTGTCATGCAGCACAACACAGTTGTCACTTCTTTATTCCAAACACAAGAATGTTACGCAATCTGATATACCGAAGGGAAATAGATATTAGAGAGTGCTGACTGTTTTAGCAGAAATTTGTATTCCTGAATGATTTTGTTAGTCGCAAAATTTTCCGTGTTGCAATTCACTATTTGTCTTTCTCATTTAGGAAACTGGGCACTGAACGATCTCTGGACTTCTAGATTGTACTGCTGTTGCATACAGCTTAACAAAGCTATTGGCAAATTATGGGCAAGATCTTTGTCTGTGTTGTCTTATGTCAGCTGTAAGGTCAAACATTGAAGAATGTATCTTGCATTGTAATTAACAGATAAAAATTCAGCCCGTGCTGATGGGAACACTGTAATGGGATATGAATTTCAAATCTTGAGCTCCAGGCTAGAAGCCGAGGCAAAACTACCTTGTGTTCTCACACAGGTGATTCTTGCTCTTTGTTTCTTAGGTTCATCATTACCTTTGTTTTGTTTACTTGGCTTGTATGTTCTTTGTGGCAAGGGTTGTCTTTTGTGTGTGTACAGTACCCGGGCCAGTAAGGCCTGGAGCCCCAGTCTGTGGAAGTTGTAATAAGCAGTCACCTTGTTATCATTTTCCTGGATATCGTAATAAAGAGTATCTAATTAAAACTGTGCTTGAATAATCTGTTACAAAAATGGAGGCATGTAAATTACCTGGCCTTGCCTATGGTCAACAGCAACAGCAGTTACCAGGGAGATACGGGTCACGGACAAATATAACGTACTGACTGTTTGAGGGTATTCACTTGAACCGGTGAACTCTCAGCCAGGAAATCTTGGTTTCTCAGGTTGAACAGAAACGCGCTGTTGCTCTGGCTGGAGCTTACACAAAACGTACCAGGAATCCACGAGCGAGTTCTCACCTTCTGTCAATTTGAGAAACTGCCTCGGTCCTCCACCTTAGGAAGCAGGGCTTCCCTAATGCTCGTGTAGGGTTTTGCATCGTTTGAGTAGCACTTCCAGGATAGAGAGCAGAACCATGATCTAGAGGAGAGGATACCAAAAGCTGCTCTGGGTAAGGGCTGGTGCTGTTTTGGACTTCACTGTTCAAATTCAGGTGTGTCCACACTTCAGCTAAGCATCTTTTAAAGCCCTTGTAGACTTCAGCTTCAGTGATCAGGAAGAGTAAAATTTCATTTGGTCCAAACAGCAACCTATGGGTGGATCCATTTGTGATCTAGGCAAAATGCTAGGAAACTGGGTGTCTATTACTGTCACCTGATGAGTTAAGAAAAGTTGCACTGTTTTGACAATCCTGAACGTTGCCTTCCACTGGGTTTGACTATTACTATTGGAAGAGTAGTTCACAACTGATCTAAGGATCTCTGTAAGTATCAGTTTTGTCTGAATAGCTGTTTACATAATCATACTTGAATTCAGCATTCATAAATTGTAAATCCTCCAATTAATTGAAAAAAAAATGTTTGTTGAAGATTAGTCTTTCATGAAGAGCTGCCTGGTTCCCACATTCACTGTAACATACAATTGTAGCTTAAAAAGAAATAATATTTTTAAAAAATCAACGGAAAATAGATAGTTTTAAGAACTAGAGCTGCTTCTCCAATGGCTATAGCTGTCAAGTGACTACCTTTACCATGGTGTTGAGGAAGGTTATAACTAGTCCTGCCTTTCCCCTGCTGCTCTTCTGAGTATCATCTTACTCTACTGCCACTTTCAGGATAATCTAGCAAATACTGATTGGATATAGAGTGCGTACAGTCTTATCAACCAAATGATGTGATGAGTTTGGGATGCTGTGGAAAAACATCCACTAGAGGCCACCACAATCTTTCTCTCAGCTGTGTTTAAATTTGGGTGTCTGATAGCCAGGAAAAAAAAAAAAAATCCAGAGGCCCACAGTTCTGCTGTGTTTTCAGGAAAAAGTTAGGTTTTGTGTCTTTTAAAGTAGTAGCTCTACTGTAACTTGAACACAAGTGGTGAATTAGATGAGACACAAGTCTATGTAGTTTTGAACCTTGCTGGTGACCTAGTAACAAGAATATGCTATATTCTGTAGGTCCAGGAAGGATGTTCTTATCTGGCCAAGAGTTCTTTCATCACTTATTTTTGAGAGAACAGGATATAGAGCTTCAGTATTAAAGCTTTATTTTAACCCAAAATTGCAACATCTTAGATTAAGAACAACGTTGAGGATGTAAAGAAAGTCTCAAAATTAGATCTGCTGGTGATATTTGGGTTTGCAGGCATGTGTGCAGTGCTGTGGCAGATGATGATTTCTTTGCTTGATGTTTGTGAAAAACAAAGTACAGAAAGCCTATTCTCTAGCAACTATTTGATGCTTTCAAAAATTATTGCTAGAGGATGTTATATGATTGTTTCTTGCATTGAAAAGAAATTTCAGCTTTTGTCTGCCAATAGGAGACCCTTATTCTGTGGGAACATTGCTTATGGACATTTCCCTTTAGATACTGCAGGAAGTTTATGAGAGTGTTGTCTGCAGAGGTTAAAATAAGTTAATGGAAAAAAAAGGTATTAAAATTTGCAGTTTTTGGTTTTTGTCTTCAGTAATAAGTCTTCAATAATAGGTCTTGTTCCTTTAGCGTGTGCCCCTTTTTGCGTAGCAGAAGCAATTTTGGGGTGATGTATGAAAGCAGTATGCATTGCATTCATTGTTGTTGGGGTCTTCTGGATAGTTTTGCTCTAATATACTCAGAAAAAAGTAGTGCACTGCCTTTACATGTTCTGGGCCCTTTTAGGATTGGTTTTACTACTGGGAAGTGCTGCAGTGCAGTGCAACTTAGCCCTGAAAAAGCAAGAAATATGGCTCTCCCTCAGGAATATCCTGGGACTTTGGTGGAGTCTGGGCAAAGTTTTCCTGATCTGGGTAGTCCTGGTAGGAGACGGCAAACTCTATGAATCATATTATTAGCTGTGAACATGGTTTGATTTGAAAATTCATAAAATTGTCAGTGACAGGTCAAGAGTCTGACTGCCTGCTCACCATCTCCGTATTGTTATACTGACCTTTTAGACAGCCGTTGTGCTACAAGTCAGTTTGTGTGGTTCCAGGTCTATCTGAATGCGTTGGGAAGTGGCTGGCAAGACATGCAATGCTTAAACTGAGAAGGTATGATACAGAGCGCTCTCCTTTATAGTCTTGGCTATTGCTTTTTAGGTGAATGGCTGCATTCAGACTTGCAGGAATGTAGCAGGAGCCAGAAACCGTGGTTATGCCTGAGGCAATTGATTCTGCAAAACTCGAATAAGGACCCCCGATTCCCTGTGCCCCCATGCCTACCCTGCTTCAAGAACATAAGTGATTTGAAAATGGAAACCTTGTAACGTATAGTGATTTGCACAGCTCAGCAGCATGGGGGATATTTTAAGTGTCTAACTAAATCGTTAGGCTAGAGTATGCCCCACCCTGGAGAGAATGAGGTAAATCATTCTCATTCTTGGCACTGGTATTTAAATTTAGTTCATAGCATGCCATAAAAAAATTTTCAGACATTGTAAACCGTCTGTGCTGTCAAGAAAACTCTCCGCAGTTTTCTCCAGGAACATTTTTAGCAGGTGAAGGAAATGTTGGTATAGTTTCTAGATGCAGCATGAATGGTGTCATAGAGAACTATGACCCTCTTTGCTCTTGCTTTTTCTCTCTCTCCTCTTCCCCTTCTCTGCCCGGAAGTCTGAAGTCATGAAAATGAGCTGTTGTGAAGACCGAGTGAAACTATGGTTAACCCTGGAGGTTCCTCTTACCACGGAGCCCAGCAGACTTCTTGTCTCCACAGGCACAAGCCTCCTTTGCGAAGGACCAGAAGACCGCATGTCCCGGTGTCCTTCTCCGTGGCCCTTTAGGGAAAGAACATAAGACTGAGAGAACTGTAATCCTGTTTTATACACCCAGTCATCAGTTTAGGGACTTACAAAAGCATCCAGTTGCATCAAAACTTTTGCCTTTTCATAGCCACCAAATGGATGTGTTGTACATCCGTCATGAATTCATTTAAATACTTGGCATTCACAGCAATTCGATAAGTTACACAGTTTAACTTCTTTGGAAAAAGTAGTTCCTTTGGCTTGTTTTTTTAAACCTGATGATTTCCTCGTGTGAGTCTCAAGTAGGGAATAACTGTTCCCTCATCCCATTCATATTACATATGATTTTAAAGGCCTCTCTGTTTCAAGCCTGAGGGTTCTCAGTCTGTTTAGTATTTTCTTGTAGAGAAACTGTTCTGTACGTGTGATCGTCTTTGTTATGTTTTACATACCCCTTCTAGGTCTCCCAGATGCTTCATCTTTGGGCTTATATGTTATTTTAAGTTTATTGGGAAGTAACTCCTAACAGTTCCCTCACTTCTAGATATGATTTTTGATCTTTAACTGCGTTTTTCTGGTATAGATTTTACCTCTTCATTGCTGCTTTTGTTGCATGTGCTAATGTGTGTGTTTAGTTGCATAATTCTGTTCCTAGCATAATGCGATGTTGAGATATGCATTTTAGGACATTGATCAGTAGTAATACAACAGGGCCTCGTGAGGAAATTAAGCAATAACTTGTGAATATGGAAGTGAAAGGCTCGTTCTCAAACGCTGCCTGCTTTTCCTTGGCTGCGCTCGCTAGAGGCCTGTTGGTTTTGTTGGTAGCTTAGTGCCCATGCAGTAGTTGTTCTCTGTTGCTGTTATTACTGATGCTATTACAACAGTTTTCATGCGATTAAGGAAAGTGCTTTTAGACAGTAGCATTTGTGTGCAAACGTATGATTGAAGATTGCATTCCCGACTTTTCTGTAAGCATAGTCAGAGCTGAATTTCATCCTGCGTAAGGCCAGAGGTAATCAAATCAAAGGTCTGTCGTACCCTTATTTTGTTAGGTTTTGCTCTCAGATTAAGCCTTCCAGTCATGAGCTTTTATGTATGTGTACATCTAGAGCCTTAACTTAATTCTGCAAAATGCAGCCTCTTCAAAAGAAAAATATGACGTTCAGAGATCATAATCCAAAATGCAGAGTGTATCCCTGAAAAACTTGGGAACAGATACTTGAATTATAAAAGTAAGGAAGAAGTCATAAACTGGTCACAATACCTTAGTTCTGCAATATTTCAATATCAAACATTGAAAGAGATGTTTCAAAGCCTCTGGGATCCTGACAGTGCAACAAACTAACCCTTTTGGACAGGCGCTGGCTAGCCTGCCTTAGCTGTGGGAAGTAGCTTGAATTTCTTTCACCGGAGATCAACTAATTCTTAAGGGGTCATTAGTCACAAACCATAGTTTTAGAAACAGAAATCTTCAGGATAGTTCAAAATTGGAAGAGAACAGTTTTGCATTTCATGAAGTTGCCATGGACAATGATAAGTAACTAATAAAACGGGAAAAGGACGAAACTGAACTATCTCCTCGGGTTCTCGGAACAATACGATTTGATGGCCCCAGCATCAGCCTTCTAATAATTTCAAGGGTGGATTTAGATCTGATATCAAACTGAGCTGATGCATTGTACAGTTAAGACACTAACTTGAAAATGCTGTGGGTGAAGTACTGCTCTTGAGTCTATCCCAGTCTTTTTGTGAAACCTTGGACTACTCATTTTTCTAGCTGTTTCTCTGTTTAAACTGTGGATCATATTTAGCTCACGTAGATACTAGGACACTGACTTAATCATTTATATATGCCTTCCATCTAAGGATCTCAGCGACCTACAAATACGTTTTATCTGTTGTGCACTGCAGGTGCTGCTTTAAAGAAAGATGGCAGTGCACTGAATTCTGCGTGGCCTGGTAATTCAGTTTCATGAGAGAGGCTATTTTCTTGTCAAAAATCATCCATTTTCTACTGAAGACAAATACTGTCTGATGAAAACAAGATACTATGTCATAGTGCTTTGGATTTTCCATGCTTCCAACTTACTGAGTCATTTGACCTGGATATCTAAATGACGCAGTTAAAATAACATGTATATTTTACAACAGCATCTAAAGGCCCCAGGACTCATAACTAAACAAAAACATGACAAAAGATGATCTGTGTATCAGTGGCAGAGAGGCCTGGAGAAGAAATACTATTTTCATCCTACAGCAGAAGGATTGTGGCTAGTGGTGTAAAGGCTCCTGTGATACCGTGGAGGGAAGAGCCTGAGTAACAGCTCAAAGTGTAGAAGGGCAGGACCTTCCACCGCCTGCCGCTGCACGTGTCAGTTTTGGAGTGGTGGCTGAGACGCAGTGCTAAATTGCCCCGAAGTCAGAAGGTATGTTAATATTTATATTTCTTTTAAGAAATGAACTGGAAAGAAGGAACTGAAGAAGGCCTGGGGTTTGGGAGGCTGCCTGATAACTGAGGCTCGCAGACGGTGGAGCGCCAGCTTTTAGATGAGCTCGCAAGTGACTACAACAAAAAGAAGAACTTTGTTCTGGAAGTCACATGCCGAGGAAGGAGCTGCTGACTTCTAAGTTGGGGCTCTGAGGTACAGTATAGCCATTTATACCACTCCAGAAAGTGTTCCCGGAGGAATGAAAACTTTTTCAGTTTTTCCCCGCTCTGGCACGTGGTCGCTTTTCCATGCCTGCAGCTATGAGCAATGTTTGTATCTGGGCTTATAATTTGGTGTGGTTTGGGACTTCCAAGTTCCACAGTAACCCTACAGTTTTTTGGCAGCAAAAGAGTTGCTAAGGAGCTGAATCTTTTGATCTCAGTTCAGACTGCAAAACTTTACAACGGAGCTTATAAAGGACATTTTCATCTCACACCTGAATACCCGTGTTTCCCCAGAACAATCCCGCTCTTGATTACCTGTGCCCTCCCCAAAAAGCGTCCGGTCGAGTGACCACACAAGAAATGACTGTCCTTGCTGCAGTGTCTGGAGGACTATAAATAGACTTACATAAATGCATGTAAGGATCCAGCAAATTGTCTGAACGATCCAAAATTAGATTGCCCTAATGTTTGTGCATCAGTCTTCCTTTGCTACAAGAAAATGAATCTCTTTCCAAAGTATTTAAGCTCGAATTAGGGTTACTTAGTAATGGGGGGAGGGTGGGGAGCCTGTGTGAGGAGAAAGTCCTGAAACAAATGTTCTAGTTTTCTTAAAAGAACTTAATAGCTCGAACAAGATCAGCTACAGTCGCTACTGAGAAAAAGGAACGACTGGAGGTTCCTGGGAAGTATGGACATACACAGTTAATTTGCTCCAAAATACCAGCTTTCTGCTCTTCTTATTTTTTTTTTTTTTTGTGTGTTTCAAGGGCATTTGCACCTTGAATGCAACAAGCGTTTTGAAAGAGATTTACAGAAGGTGGAGTGGAAAAATCCCAGAATGCCCATTTACTTTTTTGCCTGTGATTAAATGACATTGTATGTCCTATGCTGAAGGTATTTTAATTCTTGGTCTCTAACCATGCTTTGCAACAAATAACAGTAGCTATGTATTTTAGATAAATTTGAGCGTTTCCTGATATCAGCTGGAAATGTCCAAGTTAGCTATTACTCATTCTATAGAACGAAGTAATGCTTTCTTGTTCAAATAACTTACCATTGAGTTATGAAGAGAACATAAATATTAGTAATCCCATAGTCTTCAGTTCCTGTCTTCACACTGCAATGTTTTGTGCAGTGGGAGTTTATTGTAATATTTCATATTAAAAAATTCTAATATACTTGGCCACTTCTATAAATTTTGATTTGTTAGCAATGAAAGCATAGAAAATAGTTCATTATGCTATTCATGAAATTGCAGCTTGACTGGGAAGTAGCACTGTTTATTTCATTTTTGATTTTCTCTCTTCTGCTGGATATGTTTATGAAATTTTATTATTCAAATCTAGATAAACAGTGGTCCACCACACTGGAGCAAAATGAGATGTGTCCTCTGTTTTGCTAGTCAAATTAAGTTGGAGACCTGGGGGGAGTTTTCAAGCCATTATTAGTAAGGCTCTATTAAAAAATGCTAATAATGCATCTCTTATCTGTCTACACATTGTAAGGGACTGTGTCAATTGCATTGTATGTTGGATTTATAATAGCCATCCAAATGAATTAAAAAGAGTTGTTGAGGTCTTTGGAGCACCTGAAGCCTCGAAGTGCTTGCTGAAAGTCTTGCATAGGATTTTGCACATCCTGAGAAGAGATATTTAAGGGTATTTACTTAATCTGGTGAAGGAATCCAACAGTTTCACATCTTTAATTTCCAAGAGTGTCTGTCGGTTTAACTCTTAGTTGTCTAGGGCACAACATTCAATCAGTGCTTGTATATGAAAAACTCAATTTCTTATAGCTTCATTGTATGGACTCTGATTTCTGCATATAAGATCTCTGGTAAATTTTCTTTTCTGGTTTTATCAGCCTTTTGATGGAGAACAGATTTTTTTTTTTGTAAGCTTTTGACACACAGATAGTAGGTAAAGCTGGATATCAAATATGATTTAGTGCATGATGCATTATTTTACTCATACTTCCGCATGTGTGAACATATATGTGACCGTGCGTTGAGATGCCAAGTGAGGTGAAGAACTTTTTTTTAAAAATTGTCATGAAAAGATTTGCCTAACCGCTACTTAGCAGTAGTTAGTTTTAGCCACAAGAGGGGGTGAGGTTTATCGTCACTGAAAACGTTACCGTTTTAACTAGAAAAGGCTAGCATTTATTTACAAGGTTAAAAGTCTTCATTTTCAGTTCTTATCGCTGTTCTGTCTTCGTTTTCTTTGTCTTTTGGCAACATGCATGAAAAACAAAATATAAATAGAAAGCATAAAATATAGCCTAGTAGATTAGGAACCTCCAACTATGTCAACTTTTACCTGAAGGACTGTTGTGATCATAGTGTATCTATTGTGCTGTGAAGGTTAATTTATGCCTGACTTACACTCTGGACAAGATAGCACTTATATCAGAGGATTTCTGTAACAGAGTTGAAAACTGTAGCCACACCTCCGGTTTCTCCAGTGCTATGCTTTTCTCTCAGGCTCTCTCCGGCTCTCTTGGAGGCAGTAATTGGAAATACAGTTTTATTTCATAATTTACTAAGCAGCAAATGAGTTAAAGGGATAATAAGGGGCTTCCTCCCGCTGCTCCAAACAAACCAACCTACCTCCAGTTGGACGAGAGCAGTTATAAAATAACATGGAACGGGAGCAGCAGCTGAAAGGTGGCTTGTTGCCCTGGGCAGATGTTGAAGGTATAGGGTAGGAAAAGAGAGAAAGCAAGAGCAACGTGGAGAAGAATGAATAAGGTTTCGCTGAAGTTTAGAGGTACTTTACAAATAAGTGGCTTTGGCCGTGCTTGTGGTACATTTTGCTTTGCCTGCCATTTTGCATTTGTTTTCATGCAGCGCCTCTTACTCAGGCTTTTTGTGCGTTGCCAGCTAGCGAGCTCGTCTGTAACACCTGGCTGTGTATTTGGAGAATCCACAGACTCGTTAGTAAGGGGCCTGCATAAGCAGGCAGTGAGTGGGCACCTGGGGTTGTGGGTTCTCTAGTCTGGCAGAAATGAGAAATAAGGTGTACTTGGAGAAACATAGCTGCCACAGCCCCTGGTAGCATGATGCAACCTATGGACAGGCTAATGTCCTATTCCTTGGAAGGAGTTTGGGTCTTTTTTGGGGTAGAGGGAGGAAGGTTTTATTTTTATTTTTTTCCCTTCTGTATTCTTACAAGAATGCCTGGTCATTCTCTCGGCTCCTTCCAGGATTTCACAGGGGTTGTACAGGCATAAATAAAGATGACAGGGTTTGGACCATAGGTTATTTCTTCCGTACAGTGGGGAGGGAGAATGTGCTTTTTTTTCTCGTGTAACCACGATGATCTGTTACTTCTAAATCCAGTTTTCGGACAACAGGAGCATCTCTGAATGTGTCGTTCGTGAGCTTGTGTTGTTAAGGCAGTTGTTTTCCTGCTAAAAGATAAGCACAATAACTGAATTTTATGCTTAAGTACAGAGCCGTGCTTGGAGTATGAAATGATGAAAAACAAATGCACCTTTAGCATTATTCTTGGGGTAAGTGAGGCTATAGATGGTAGATTAAGCTAGAGGATTCAGTATAAGTTTAAGTATTTGTGTATGATAGAATTGGTGGCTATGGAGTGTTTTATTACAGGCTTTGATCTAAGCTATAATAAGAGTCTGAACATGGAAACATAAAATGGTCCTTTCCCATGAACAAGCTCTGTGTGTGTATTTGACAGCCAGCATGACCAAAAGCGTTGGAACTTACCAACGGGTGTATCCTAAACAAGTCTTTTTTGTAATACAACTGGAAACGTACTTTAAATCAGAAAGGCTGTACGATTTTGATCTATTTTTCTTTAAATAGGTATAGTAAACAAACTTGTTGTAGAACTTGCTGAGAACCGGCTGTTCCCTCTTTTGCAGTCCATTCATAGGCAACTAAATTGCCGTGGTAGTTTTATCTCGTCCCAAAGATTTTTCTGAATATGCAGACTTCCTCCAGCACTGCCGGGTCGTGGAGCTATATCCCCAGCCACTTTGATATTGTTGCAGGCATCACCTCACTGCTTTCATTCTCATAACGAAAACAGCGATGGAAGGGAGGAAAAAGAGACTAGCAGCAGATCTTCTGATTACCTGTTACGGTCATGTTTGTTATATGAATTTGGAGGTTTTCTGAGAAGATAGATGCAAGCTAGGCCTGTAATGTTTGTATTTTTTTCTCTATAAAATATTAGCCTTGATTCACAAACCCACCGCTAGAAATTTCATAATGGCATTGTTTGGAGAATGTGAAAAAGAGTAATGCTCTTTTAGAAATGGTTTAGAAATTTAGGGAATAAATGTTTTAGAAGGGAAGAAACTTTCTAGTGAAATGGTCAAGAAAGGGAGCAGGAGGAAATCAGTGCTGAAGTGCCCAGGTGCAGGTGACTAGAAGCTTGAATTAGATTTAGAAGATAAAACATTGTAGATGCAACACTTTGGGCCTAATGGGGAAAAAAAACAGCAGTGGGTAACAGGCAGAAAAGTTCATTTCAGTACTCAAAACAAATCTCAGTTTATTTATAGGGATGCTGAGGAAATGTTAGCGTGGTCTGAGCAGTGCTTCGCTGTGGGGGTGGGGGATTGTCTTTCAAGTTAGGCTTTGCCAGCTCTATGACTTTAAGTGCTTCTGTTGTGCTTGGACATCCTCTTGTTTTTGTAGGATGACAGGATGAAAGGATAAAAAACCGTATTTCATGATATTGCTTGTGCTACTAAAACACAGCTATAAAGTGCACAATCGTTCCTGTTTGTAGGGAAA
Organism: Struthio camelus; assembly: GCF_040807025.1. NCBI lineage: Eukaryota > Metazoa > Chordata > Aves > Struthioniformes > Struthionidae > Struthio > Struthio camelus. The sequence continues at coordinate 130,761,118 of NC_090943.1, forward strand.
GATTATCAGTAGTGTGTGGTTAGGTGTTACTAATGAGTCTTCTCGAACATGAAGATAATGACAAACCAATATGCACCGAAAAGCTCAGAAAAATAAGTTCTTTGTATTAGCACTTCTAATTCCAATAGAGCATGAGGAGCTGTAGTATCAGAGGGGTTATTTCACACATTACTGAATCACAGACACTTCTGCTTGATAGAGCAGTATCAGTTTGACAGCTCATAGTGTTACTGCACAACAGCTTAGAGCAGGAAGCAGAGCCAATAGTAATCTTGGAGGAAATTGGGTATATTTACCAGCACGGGAAAAGTCATCTAGCACCTCACTTTTTGGTCTCATTCTGTAAGCGGATTGTTTTTAAAACCATTCTTCTTCAAAGCATTTTTAAATTAACATTAGTCTAAAAATAGGACCTGTAATACAAAAGTAGGGTTTTTTTTTTCCCCCAGCCACTAAGTACTTTTCATCATACTCCATTCAGACACGTTGCTCAAACATCACTTGTATGTTTTGCCAAATTCATTACATATCTGCTTTAATACTGTGATTAGCCTAACTGATCTCCAGCTGCTGTTCATAAGCACAAGGAAGTTTCCCTCCATTCCGTTCCTAGATGAACGAAAGCTTATAGATGTTGATGAGAATATTTTATAGTTTTGCCTGGTTTATCCTTGTTCCAGAATCCCGTAGTCTCAAGTACAGAATCTTGCTTTGTATGTTTACAGTGCAAATTGAACAAATAACTGGGGTTGAGCCTCAAATGGTCCATTGGCTAAGCCCATTCATCAAAGCTAATTGGTTTAGCGATTATACCTCTCCACACATGAAGGAACTACAGTCCCTTAAAATACAATTTACCTAGACTAGATCTGGGAATTTAACAGAGACTTATGTTTTATTGCCACATCAAACCTCCTCCTTTCCATTTCTTTTTCCTTTTCCTTCTTTCCTGTTTGGTTCCAGTTAGGGTGATACAATGTCTTGGATATAGTGGGGTTTATTAGCTTGAATGCCATAGTGAATCAACATAGCTATACTGCTTCAAATAGTAGTTCTTGGAGTCTTCCGATTGTCTAAAGTTCTGTAGACCTTCTAGCAAAGCTAAAAAAAAAAAAAAAAAACACCTTTCTCCTTAACAGCTAAAAGCACTTAGCATGAAGCCATAAAATTTTTCAGAAGTTCGTATGCCTGTTCATATATATTACTGTATTCTTTCTGAGAACCAGGTCTGGCTTTTACATCTCCACCTCTTTCCTGTATCCTTCATCTCTGCAGAGATACCTTACTTGGAGCAAAACAGCCCTGATTCTTATGCAGTACATCAGCTTCACTTGAGAGGTGATGTTAATAAATTATTGTTACAATAATAAAACATTCATCTCCATCTCCCTCTTTCATTTTAGAGTCCTTTTAATTTGTATTATCAGCTTACATTCCAGAGTATGTTAAGAATATTGCTAAACATAGATTGATATGACCTTTCCAACTGTATTAAACAGAAAAAGGATGGTCCAGTTTTGTCATTGTGAGGAAGTTTCATGTTCAGGAGTATTTTCACTTTTGATGCAGAGGAAGGCGAGCGCTTTGCATCTGCTCAGCACCTAGCTGTCAGCAAAGTGATGGAAAGGCCCCTGTACTCTGCACTGCAGCTGACTCAAAGACTGCCCTATGGATAAAATTATTTAACTATAGGTTCATACACCTGGCAAAGCGGTACTTAGTAGCAGAGTGATGCCTATGGGTCCCAGTTGCAATCAGATGTTCTCCAATGCTGAGAAGCAAGAACTGGGACTCGGACTTCTGAAACTTGCTGAGGATTTTTGCATGCCTTCATTTTTGTCATTCTTCACTTGATCTAAGCTACTTTTGAGATGTCTATCTGTTGCACTAAGTGCCAGGCTGGCATATTTTTTAAATGTTGCTTTTAGGGTTTCAGTTTGGACTCTCAGAAATATGCGCTCAAACTTAGTAATGATTTCTGAATGTCTGGATCTTTGTGAAGCATTTGGAGCTCATTAGCAGAAAAGCAACAGCGAAAGTATTAGGAAACAGTATTGTGTAAATCTCCAAGCATTTGGCTAGATTGAGATTCTAGTTGTGCCATTTGCTCTGCATATGGTACCAGCCACCCTTCCTTTTGGTGCCTAATCTACAAAAGAGATTTTCCTGTCTTCAAGGTACAAGAAACTGTATTTTATTTTCTATTTAAGACCAGAAATAGTTACTCCTAAGGACTTTGGAGCCAAGAATTTGCAGATCCAAGGTCTCCAACCTGAGGGCATCTATGACCCCAGGTGGTAAAATGAAGCACGCACAGAGAGCGCATGCAGGATTTGCTGCGCCAAAGAGGAAGGTTCACGTTGTTCGTAGGAAGTCCAGCGGCAGATTTGTTACACGCGTACAGGTCAGTCTGGTAATGCGATTCACTTGCAGGTATCCAGTCCTTTCCTAGACTTTTGGGAAAACAACCCGTTGCGAAGAGAAAAGCTGTCTCCTATACTTTTCATATAAGTTTTTTTTAATCATGTACTATGAAAATCATGTAGTATTTGTTATTTTGGGCAACCCTATCATGGGCTGTAGGGACTGCAAACTGGTGCTCAAGGTCTAGATCCCACCAAGACCTCTCCTTAAGACAGCACTGCTTAGTAAAAGAGTGCATATAATGATGTTAGTGCTAATTTTCACAACGGAAATTTTCCATGGATGTTACTGCAGTTAGGTAACTAACTGAGAAGAGCTCAGTTAGCTCTCTTCTACTGCTGTTTGCCGTGCTTCCATTCAAAAGCTTCCCATTGTGCAGAGGCTTTCCTCTCGCATTTTATTACTCTCTCCCCCTGCCCTCCCGTTTACTATCTGACTATTATATATACTGCTTTTGGATGCTTACCTCCCGGTCATAGCTACAACATACTCTGTGTGTTTGGTTTGCTTGGCTGGTTTCTTCTTGGTGCTTTTGCATCACACATGAATAGTATGAATGTATAAAGAAGGTAGTTCCTATGGATCAGGAAAGAAATTGTTCAGAACAGCACTGAGAATGTCCTGGAACTGTGTTCCACTGTTAAATTCCTTGTGTAATTTTTAGGTTTTGCTTCTTTCTGAAAAACACCTGTCAGAACCCAAAATAGCCTTTTTATATCAAACAATGATTGTTCATGTATTTTCCTATAAGCAACAAGGGTGTCTAAGTTTAGATATATGTAAAACACAGTTCAAGAATATTCTTCTTTTAACAAAGTAGTAGTAGTAGTTCTGTATTTCCTGAGAAGGGACCAAGGGACTGTTTTTTGCCAACTGTAAAAATTGTTGCCTCATTGGCTTCAGTCAAGATGGCCAGCGGCAACAGGAGAAGTCGCTATTCTGTGCCAGCGTATTTGTTTTTCCGAGATGTGATTGTGGCTCCTAAAATAGCTGCAGTATGACTATGTAATAAATTTTACATTTGCCAGTCTTGACAAACTCTTTTAAACAACTTTTCTGCTCCATATTACTTCAATGGTATCCTTAAAAAGTATATATTGCAAGCAGTGACAATAGCAGTTGGAGCCTATCTTGTTTTCTAGTAGACTTCCCTTCCTCAGGAAAAGATGTTCTGCATTTTAAATTGAATGCAGTTTCACTTGCCTTTATTATTTCCCTGAATTAGTCAATGAGTATTACAACAGTAAGTGAAAAATAAGATGCATATTTTCTTCAGTACTTGGGGCAACAGGAAATAAAAGCGTAACTTATTTTTACCTCTCTCTTAGTAGAATTAATATTATTTATATAGTGGGTAGTCCATATTAGGCTTGACTGCCTTTATACTAATACTTTCATTGACTGTCTTGTGCCAAAAAGACTCTGACAAATATAGAACATTGGTAGAAGTCCTCTGAAGATTAGAGGAAAATCTCAGAGCACGTGTCAGTAATTGAGAGCAAAAATATGTTACAGGCATCATAAACGCAGAAAAGGCAGAAGTCTGCTGCGCAGAAAGGCCTGCCTGAGGCACGCCACCAGCGGCCGTTCTGGCCCACCGTGACGCTCTGCAGCAGCCTTGCCGTCCTGGGTAAGGTTGTTCTCCTGTTTGTGAATCCCGATTATTCCACACTGATCATTAAAGACAGGTCGCGTGCCTTTCCCTCCTGCAGAGCGGTCTCAGTAAGCGTGTTCTCCCTGGGACTGTTGCGCAGGCTCTCTTCTGCGCTGGTCAACGATGGGCCCTGAGAGCCCCGTTGGAAGAGGGTCTTCCCCAATGGGCTTCTCTGGAGAGCGCCCTTGTCAGGCGCTGCTGCAGGAGAGCGTCTCCGTTCGGAGAGCAGTGGGCGGCCGCGCAGGCCAGGCAGGAGGAATGTGTGTGCTCACGGCCTTCGGGTGCAGTCTACTCGTGAGAGCTCGGTGCTTTTAAACGTTATCAAAAATATCTGAACTGCTTGGAAAAAAGCACTTTGTGATGTTGGGTGATGCTGTCTTAAAGGTCTCATTTTAGAGATGAACTTTTGCTCATGATCTGCTTAACCCACAGGAGTTGTCTCTTCAGTTTTGGGAAAGAGATTTGTATTTGAAATACCACAAAAATTGAATCGTTGCTTTACGGCTAAGTTGATGTGCACGTTTACATGTGGAATGCCTCTGTAACATCAGTTAAAGATGCATAGTGAAATCCTTAAGTATACATAAAAAGCACATGTTTTTCACCTTTCTTTCCTTCCTGTTTTAATGCCGTTCTGTCCTATATAGTGAGTGAGTTATGGTAATTAGTAATAGAAAAATCTTTTTTTTTTAAGCCTGAAAGTCTGACTTATTTTTATATCAATAAAGCTTCAGTAATTTCTTGGCTGTCTTGTAGCTTCGGAGAAAATTCAGAGTACCAGCAGAGTAAGTGTATTGTAGGAGGGGTTCAGCCGAAGCATAAATTAACTGTATTTCATTTCCCCTTAATAAAGAATTTCAGTTTTTCCACAGCTAACTGTATAATCAATTTGCTCCCCTGCTGGCTCGCTAACTTGCTGTTGGCTTTGCTTCAATAATATCAAGCCTGTAATGAGGGAAATGGGAGGCTCTAATCACACAGAAGGAGAAATAAGCAGCTGCGATACAGCGGGTAGTTCCGCTGCGCAGAATTTTGCTGCGTCTTTTATCACTGAAGAGCTCAGATACGTTTGCCCCCCACTCGCCTTACTTTGTAGGCTGAAAAGCAGCGTACTCCTCCAGCCTCGTTAATCATGTTTCCCTGACTGGATGACACTAAATACTTAAATCCTATTCAGTTTTCCTGCAGCCTCGAGCTTACTAGTTCCCCTTCTCTCTCAAGTTTTATCTCGAAACTGTGTACTTGTGCAGCCGGGCTGCATGGCAGCTCTGCTTTTCTGAGCTAGTAATATGACATAATTTTGTTTCATTCTGCTGTAAAATTGTTAGTCAAAGTATACTTTAATTGTAACATTATTGTACCACAAGTCTGGGAGAGATTATAGAGGGAAAAAATATGGTATAATAACTGCTGAGTTTGTTTTTCCTTCCTTCACCATGCCTAGAAATTATACCCTGTGTTTTGGGTTCGTTCAGTTACTCACTTGTAATTCCACATTTTTTCCAACACTTTGGATATACAAGACACAAGTTAAACACGCAAGATAAACAAAGATTATCTTTAGTCGCAGTATCGCCAGACAAAAGGCTCTTCTGAGCTAGCAGTCCCCACCCCTACACTTCTATTTCTGCTCTTGGTTGTGACTGCTCTCCTTCTAGCTGCAGATAATGTGCCTGGCAGCACTGCGCAAAAAGGAAAGTCTGTGTCAAATTAAAGATATGCCGGGGTTTGTTGTTTGACTGCAGAATTTGGGGGAGCGTCACTTTTGCTTCACGTTTGGGAATATTTATTTTTTATTTTTTATTTTTTTTTAATTTTTTTGTGCTGCCAGTTGGGGGGGAGTAATTGGGGGGAGGAGGTGGGGTTAAAGTTCAGTTTTAGTCTTCTGCGTCATTTAGTCTCATTTTCAGTTGCGACCATGTGATCAGGCAGCATTCAGCGCGATGAGAGGCAGAGTGGGGGAGGCTGAGCCACTGTCAGAGCAAACTTTAGAAGAAAAGTAAAGACCGTTAACTAAAAATGGTTTTAATTTAGTCTTCTGCTTTTTTTTTTTTTTTTTTTTTTGCTGATTTCAAATATATAACTGCAGTTCACAAATGATTTCTTGCTGTTTCCCCACAGTGCTCTGGAATTTCGTGTGTTCAGTGTCCTGATGAAAAAAGGCCTTTTTATTGCACACTAGCAATAAAAAGTTGACGCTGCTGCAAATATATTTGCCTATCTTCTATGTCACCAAAGAGTGCTTGATGAAGTTCTCATTCCAGAGCGTGTGGTCTCTTTGCGATGAAGGCTGGAACAAACAAACAAAGCAAATGTACACAATTAGGAAAAACAGTCTTGTTTTGATTTGTAAGCTGGATGAAGTTTGCTGTTGATTCTAGTGATGCACTATATATAACAATGCACAACATGGTCATTTTGCAAGATGAGGGTGATCAGATCCAACAAAATCAATTCCTCTTTTTTTTTTTTTGGTGTAGTTTTGAATACCTGTCATATGTGAATGCAGGCACACAAGTGCTTAAAGGAATACATGCGTACCCAGATGTCAGGAAGTAGCAAGAAGGTAGCGTGGCTCAGTGCCTTCCAGCTCTTTCAGACTCAGAGCACCTGCCATTGCCCACAGAGCTGGAGCAGTGGTAATTCTATCACTCGGTTTGTTTGTACCTGTTAGATACAGTCCAAAAATACAGGACAGAAGAAATCCTGCTGGTGACGACCTGGCAGGGCCACGGGTGCCTTGGGCAGGAGCAGGCTGGGGTGCTCCTGGGGGAGCAGGGGCTCCGGGTGCAGGGTAGGAGGCAGCGCTGTTGCAGTGCGCGGTGAGCCAACGAGTGACCCTTTTCCAAATATTGTGGGTAACATCTGGAGTGAAGAGGCTTCAGGGATGGGAAGATCCTGAGCAGGTGATGCTGAACCTCCTTTGATACTGTTTTGGGTGCTGGCTGGACTGAGCACATACAGTCACACCTTTACTTTGTTCTGTAGTCAGATCCCAAGATTTACAGAGGCTACGAGGGCTTTGGTCTTGAATCAAGGAAGAGACTTGTGTTGCCTTTCAGGTCTTTTGAGATCGGACACCGTGACTTTCAAATCTGAGTGCATGAATTTAAAGATGAGAAGCATGTTGTTTTGGTTTCGGCACTTCAGAAAGAAAAAAAAAAATGCAGTTAGTGATGAAGTTTTATAATCCTCTCTGTATAAAGCAGAACTGTCTGTATGACACTGTTCCCACTCCAAAGTTTCAAGAAGTAACAGTAGCTGTTACTGTTATCAGTCAGGCTGCCTTCTCTTTACAAAGTAAAACTGCACCCACTCCCTACTGGCAGGTTAGTTTTCCCAGCTATGTTTATAATAAACTGGGTCAGAAATTGTCAGCCATCAAGGAATTTGTCAATAGTAGCCGCTAACTTCAGTGCTCGTTGAGAGAAAAGAGGTGCAAAGCCTTGAAATAAGATTGGGGCAACGCGACTTAGAGGAAGCTTTGGTGGGATGAGAAAGTACCAAAGCGGTAGTAGTGCTCTCTGTTAAACAATGAATTTTGTGGCTTTCTACTTGAGATGATATAACGTGATTGGAGTTTTGGCTCCCAGAGTGACAATTTTTTAAACTGTTGGTCAGAATTCCTGTGAAAAATGCAGCTGATGAGCCCCTCAGTCATTGTGATGAATACAGTCCATGAAATAATTTGAGAGTTATTGAGAGCGTGTACTTCTGAAGGGAAGCTGCCTGTCTTCTCCTTTCAGACCTTGACTCTTTTGTTCTGACTGATGAAGATATTATTTGGCAGGAGGCCTTTGCAAAAAGAAGCCCTTATCCATGGGATTAGAACAGAGAACCACGGCTCGTTTCTAATTTACTACCCTTATCCTACAAGAGATTGAATCGTTTCTGGCCAGAATGAATGGACTCAATCAAGAAATATACCCATTGCCAACCCCTTCCTTCATTTTCATGCATCATGTTTTATTTAATTTTTCCAAGCTTTCATTGTCATAACATTTTTGAAGTGGAAATTTGAAAATTCTTGGCAATTTTGTATTTTCCTTGCAGCCTCTAAGACCTTTTCTCCCTTTCTGCCCTTCATTTCAATTCGTTCCAAACATATGCCAGTGTGCTTCTGCTTTCTGGGAGTGAAAACTGCACCAGACTTAGCTGGGGAAAGTGGCTTTCTCTGCTCGCTTATAACAGAACCGTCACAGTTGCAGCTCAAATTTTACATCATTTTTGTGCTACTGCATCATGTTGTGAAGTCTCCTCCAAATTGCTGTCTAGTGTCACCTGCAGGGCTGCTCTGGCATGCCTGCTTTTTTAGGGTTTTAGCCTCTCCTTACGGGACTCTGACTGTGTTCTGCCTGAACTAGTTTTCAAAGATTATTATCGTATTTTCTTTTGGTGTTTCCATCCTCTCTGTTTTTGCATTATCTCTGTTCTCACTAATGGTATCTGAACCTCTCATTTTAGTATTATTTGATGTAATTAGCATGCTGTTTACTACGCGCTCTGCCATTTTATTAATGAAGATGCTAAATGAGATGAAACTAATTTTATAAACCTCCTCAAGATTAGAGAGAGCTAAATAAACTCAAATAATCACTGCTTACCTTTCTAATTTCTAAAGATGTCTTCAGCTGCTTTTTCCAAGCCACCAGCTTGAACGTACTCTGTAAGGAAGATTAACAGGACGCACTACCAACCTCCGCACACGTCTATGAAACGGGTGCTGCTACTGCATTGGGCCAACCTGGTTGGGGACTACGGGTATTACTTACAACTTTAAAGCATTTTAAATGAGACTGTATCCACGATTTTATGTTTCAGTAGATGATATTTCTTTCAAACGTATTAGGTTCCTTGCTATATCTTATTTTTAAGCATCATTTTCTGTTCTGGTTTGATATCTTGCAAAAACAAAGAAAAAAATCAAAGCGCTTAAGCATTTCCTCTATGAGATTATTTGTAACAAGTACCGAAAGGGGATATATGTTCTCCAGAATACTTCTGAGTTTTTACTGACTTTTAATTTAGAAAATAGACACCCGTGTGACTACAGCCACAGGCTGAGGACTGTCTGCTTGGTACAAGCATGAAGACAGAGAGAAACTATAAGTAGACTCAAAGACGGCCTTATATATTTGATGTATGGTCTCAATTTTCTCTGGTATATATTGAAATATCTTTCAGCATTTGTAACTTACTTTTTCTGGAAATTAGCCTAATACCTTTATATACATCAGTATCTTTTTGTCATATCTCCATGTTTAACGTATTTTCTTACGTGGATCTCTTGTACATTCAGGTTTGTACAAACCTTCTCAAAGATGTATCTGCAGTTTTCTGGCTGAAAGGTAAAGCTTTCTAATAGTAGTAATAAAAGTACTGCATTTAGCACTTAAGTTTTATAGCGTTATTCAGAAATTAAAGCACAGCTACTACTAGTATTAATAACACCATGTTATTGTGGTAATGTGGTAAGAGAGAACTTCCTCAGTGTCGCACAGTGATTTGGTTAGACGATCGGATGCAGAGGTATTGGGCATTCTTGACTTTTAGTTTAGTACTTTCCCAAAACATTTAATATGCTTGACGTTGTTTTGCTTGTTAGTGGTTATTCTGCCAATTAATGTGCTGAGGGAGGTTGTTTCAACTTCTCGTAAATGAGTTGGCCTGTTCCCTTCATAACATTACTCACCCGTCAGATAGGATGCTGCTTTTTTTTTTTTTAATTTCGTGAATGTGCGACTTACCTGTTAATATTCGTATGAGGCGCTCTGCTGTATTCTGCGTGTGCTCAAAATTGTCGCTGGGGTCAGTCAGGGTATTCATTAAACTTTGTGAGGTTATCTAGTTCCTGAAGGTATTTTCAGGCAACCGTTTAACAAATTGCTAGTTATTCTGTGTGCCCCAGTTCTTGTGGAGCTGTCAGAGGAGACCTGATTTTCAGGAAGCATTGAGGACAAGAGAACGGACCACGTTAAAGTTTCAAGCACCCTGAAATTGCCAGCCGTTGGATCTTGGCCAGTCCCTTCAATAAAACACACGCTACTGGATTTATTTCCCCAGATCATACTCTACGCTTTCTGTATCATCTAGTATAAAAATAATGAGCACTTTTTTCTTGCTATATGTTTGCTGTAGAAAGCAGCCTATTTAAGAAACTTCAGCTGAGGTGTAATTCCTGTGTTTTGTTGGCTTTATGATAACAATTTCAAATGAGTTAACCTTAATGAGTTAATTAATGCTCATTTTAAATCCTTCCTTCTCAAATGATTTTCCAATTTCCCATTTAATTTATAATCAAGGGTTTTTTCATTTTGTTTTTATAGTTTGCTTGGCATTCCGTTGGAAAAACTGGAGTTGTGGTGATTCCACAATGTTTCTATTTACGTTAATTTGTTCCTGTCAACTTTTTTTTTAATCTTAGCAAATCAAAGTACGTTCACAAATCTCCTAAAGAGACCTTGCTGTCCTATACTATATTCTACTTTCTGCCCGAAGAGTATTTATTTTTTCTTTTTGAGAATGTTTTAATGTAGGTACAATTCTTTCTTTGACTTTCATTCTTTGAGATATGGCTTCTTGTTTAATTTCTAATGAAATTAAACATGCATGTCACAAAACTTGCTCACAGTGAAAAACAAAGATCTGTTTTGTGTCTCACGTTATATTGTAATATTTCACTGAAGAGCTTAGAGAACTGTTCTTCGTTTCTTAATGGAACTATAAGCAAACTCATGCTACTTGGGTTTTTTAGTATCCATTATTTTGTTCGTCTTGAAAGATGATATCTCAGTTTTCCATGTGAAGTTTCTATGTTCCTTCTCCAGCTAACTTAAGAAAAATATGTTGTTTACTTTAAAAGATCTCAAAGTCTGGGCAAGCTAAGATATGGAGACACAAATCCGTTTGCATGACAATATTATACTACAGGCCTGTATATTCTTTTCTTCATCAGAAATGGGATTATGGCACGAATATACAGGATTTCTTATCCATATAATTTGATGGCAGGAAATATTAAAATAAACTATAAACTCAATTTGCAGCTTGTCTTAGGGAGGAAATTGGGATATGACTGGGTAAAATACAGATTGCAGGCTAGCATCTAAAAAACGTGGATTTGCAGAAATAGAACGATTACATAAAGCTCTCTGTCATTTTCTTTCGGTAACATTGAATATAATTACCTTACCATTTATCTCAGTAAATGTTAGGTTCCTGAGCAGAGCTATATAAACACAAATTTTTGTATCCTTTACACAAAAACTGAAGAGACTTAACCAACTATATTCTTGGTGAAGCTGCTATGTCTTAATCCATGCAATCAAATTCATTAAGGAATCAAAGTCGAGAGAAAACAGTTTTTTACTCTGTGGAAGATTCACTTATACAAACAGAATTAGTATGTTGTTAACTTTCTTCTTCTTTTTTTCTTTTTTTTTTCTTAGAACAACGAGGGCCTAATTTTTAAAGGTGCTGAACTTCTTCTAATTAGTTTGTAAGTGAATTAATTGCTTACGGAAGCTATTCTATTGAGATCCTGGGAAATTACAAAATGGGTTTTGCTGCTGCGAGTCTCGTCACTGAGCCTCAGGCATGTCACTGACGGACCCTTTTTTTCTTATGCTCGTTTTGGGCCTGCTCTGCTTTTGTACAGAAAGGGGAGAGGGAAGCCTGTTAGCACTTTTCTTGGGCATGCCGCCTGCTATCTGAAGCCTTCTGATAAGATGCACTGCCTTTGGGAAAACAGGTTTTTGTTCTCCTTTTGTTGTCATCAGGCAGGGCTTTCTTTTTCTTTCCCCAGATCGGCTTGACACCCAAACTGCAAGAAAATAAGTTCCATAGAAAAGCAACATTTGTAAAACATGCAGAGAGGGTTTATTAGTTCTCTTTTTTTTTTTTTTTCCTCACTGAACTATTGCTTCAAGCTGCCAGTAGTGCAGTGATTTCTTTCCTTTTTTTTTTTCTTTTTTTTTTTAGGGGGGAAGGTAGGTGAGGGATCCTCGAGGTCCAGAGCTGGTTTTGGAGGGCTGTGCAGGACGCCGGTGCGTTGCCAAGGCTCGGCAATGCGGGAGACCCCGGCTGCCAGCTGCCCCTTGTGGCACTTCCATATCTGAGAAGCCACTGCCTCCCCTTGGGCCACTCTTGCTCAAGGTGGGAGAAAAAGAAACTTCCCAGTGGAAAAGAGGGATATGTGTGTGTGTATATATGTATGTGTGTGTGTGTACGTATGTATATGCATATATATGTATATATTTTTTAACACACTTGATGAAAGAGAAAGCAAAGACCAAGAGCAAATATGATTTAGGCAAGGATTATTTTAGAGGAGTATAGCTGGGGCCAGGGACTGTCTGCAAAGAGCACACGCACAGTGCTGGCAACTGTAAAGATCTTTTGCTGCAGATCCAAGTGGCATGAACTGGTGCCTCACCTGTACCGGAGCTGGCCCCTTCACCCCGGTGCTAAAGGGTATCTCGTTATTCTGCCTGAGAAGCCCAGAGCAGCTGATTTGTACTCTAAAAGTCAAATGTTTGCGTGGCCCTTTTCACCATTAGAAGCGTGCTGGGCTTGTTTAGGTCAGCTTTGGAAGTTTGATTTACATAGGATTTTTCTTCAGAAGTTTTACAAGCACCGTCTTCAGCAGCTGAAGATTTGCCTAGCCCAAAGTGCCTAGACTTGTGCTGCGTCTGGAAGCCCCAAACACAGGCGTTGGGATGCGAGGGTAGGTCTCAGTCTCGCATGCATAAAACACACTATGCAATTGCCTGTGAAATTGTACAGATGTAATATGCTTTTTAATATATAGCAATTAAAAACAGAGTATGTTTACAGCGTTTTCAGGCTTCAGATCGGAGCTGACATACTGCAAGTGTTTACTTCCATTACCCTACTTACAGGAGCACTTGCAGGAGAACACTGTTTGTACTTAAAACAGGCCATAAGTAAGAGTATCCCTAGGAACAGTTTGCAATGCAGAAGGAGGAACGCTGCTGGCTGGAAAAGAGCAGCGAGTATAGGTGGGTAAAAGTTTTTTGTGATCTTGTGGTAGTGCTGCACAAACCCCACAACTCACTTTGCTTTATATAATTGAGGTCAGTGCTGCAGTTGCATCCCAAAGAATGAGGAAAGGTAAGGATAATACAAGGCATTCATATAAAAAAGAGCTGACGCAGTGTTTTGATGCAGATTTCTACCTACCTCTGTGTGAACCAGTTACACAAGAACTACAAAGTGCTTCTCTCTTTTTTTGTAAGTGGTAGTTGCAGACGCTGTGATTTGAGGTAGGGCGAGGTTGCTTTCTGCTCGTATTTAGGATAGTACCTACATTTACAAAACACAACATAAAGTTGAATCTTCATATTGTCTCTCTTAACAGTTTTTTCCATTAAAATCATACAATATGTCAACGTAGATTCTAACCTTATTGCAGTCTGTGCAGTATTTTCTAATTTTTTTGTTGTGCTTTGATTAATGTGAGCTCTGTAGTTGAGGTATGTCCTTATGGCAGCACTTAAAAGAACATACAAAGTTTAGGATCCTATGGCTGCAGGTATACATAAAGAGACATTTCCATAAATTTACTATTCAGGAAATTCTTTTAATTCTTTTTTTTTTTTTTTTTTTGCAATGAACCTTTTCACTTGTTCTGAAGTAGTGGTTCAGTCATGATTTGGTTATAGATTAAGGGATATCTAGTATATACGTATATTTCTGTGATTAGGAAACAATTTGATTTCCGGCTTCACCTCCATTTGCATTTAATTTCTAGAATTTCTTAATCCGTTCACCAAAGGGGCATTTTGTATGTAAAGAGGAGAAATTATCTCTTGAAAGTCTTTTTGTTTATTAATTTTATCTTACCAGAAATATGCATAGCTTTATCTTTTCCTGTTCCAGCTTCTATTTCTTTGTCTCTTTGCTTTGACTAAAACATGTGTAATTACAATCAGTGTGACTAATTACAGCTACTGATTTTATACAGTAGCTACACACCTATAATGTGTATATAGCCACTACTTTGGATAAAATACATTATGTTACCAATTGGTTAATAGAGGCTTACAAAGGCAACATATTCTGAATTGTGGTGTTCGGATGAAATTCCAAATGTTTAAATACTCTCCTTCTTAAAAATAAACACCATTAATTAGGAATTATTCTTGCATTACTTCTTTATTCCATTGTTTGAGGTTTGCCAGCTTACTTGATTTTCTTGTTTGAGTCATGTGAATTAAAGTTACTTGTAGAACTACTCCCTGCTCATGCCGTCTTTGGTATCCTTGGTTATCCTTTGCTTTTTCTGCTTTTTCACACAGTCGTGAGAAAGCGTTTGGGAAATAAGCTCAACAGTAGAGTACGGTGAAAATGATTACTGGCTATTGCAAGGACTCTTTACATTTTACTATCCTCATATAAATCAAATTGTGGTTTATTATGGAATATTTGCATAGGCCATCCAATCGTTAAATAGAAAGAGAATACCAGATTTCTCTGACCAACATATTTTCTTGTTCCGCAAAAATTGGTGATTATTCACAATTTGTCTGTGAAGAGCATGCTAAGAAATAGGCACTGAGGATATTTACACAGTTTAAAGTAATGAAACAAATAGAATATTAGAATAATGTCAGGAGCAGCTGCTGGAGAGAAAGGGGATATAACCTATTTAGTTGGGTATCTGTAATATTTTTCTCAGTTCTGTTACAGGTAGCTTATAAACTAAAGTGCATTTTATCCTAAAGTTGTATGGACTCAAGACATAACATTGCTACAGAAAACCAAACCACATGCTGTGTGTTTACCAGTAAGTATATAACTAAACCAAAAGGTATTAGTATTTATGAATATTGGCACATATTCATTGCATATTTATACAAGCTATAAACAATGCTTTCTTCAAAGAGTACTTCTTCTACAAGCTGCAGTCCAGGCTTCCTTCTTCATCTTTTTATTCAAAGAAAATGGAAGAGTGTATCAAATGAGTAGGGAATAATATTTAGGTAATTTCTGAAAAAAGCTTTTTCTGTTTGCAAGCATGCTTTGCCTCAAAACTGCAAGTATTTATAAACTGTGAAGTGTTAGGTTGGTTCATTTCTATCACTGATGCTTTTTGTTCTAATAGCAAAAATGAGTTATGTGGGTCTACAATAATGAGTATGGAAATATGATCTTTGAAAAGAAATCTATAGGTAGCAGATCAGTTCAACTGAAGGCACTTTTGCAGGGCATATTGTATTATGCCTGATTCTGTCTTGTAAGAACTAGCTAGAACGAGGCTCAACAGCTTTACGCAAACACGCGCATTTCAATTTCTATCTCAGAACAGCTTGCATAAGCTCCTGATTAGCAAGGTACTTAGGCATGCAAGTCATCTCCCTGAGTATCCCCAGCAAAGCTAAATGTATTTGCCAAATCACTTACCTAAGGGTGTCTCCTGAATTTTTTGAATTGTTGCATTGTTTACTCGGCTCTAGTTTCTACCAAGAATGACTCAACAATTGTAAAGCAGCTGGTGGAGCAGACACCTCTCTGTCATACCAAACTGTGTACTTGGCCAAGTTTTCATTGTTTCTTTTAGGTCCAGTCTCTAGGTGCAGAGTGGGGATGGGGATTGTAAGGGTTTTTTTTTTTTTCTTTTTTTTTTTTGCATCCACTCATCCCTTATCTTGTATTTAGCTTGGAAAATTTTCCAGAGAAGATCTTTTGGCAATAAATTTGTACAGTCCTTACCAAAATGGGATCCTGTTCAACAACTGAATCTCCTAAATACTACAATAGTGGAAATGTAGTGCCCAGTTTAAACCTGTCCCGAAGAATGTATATGAATATGATACCTGAGCAAATATGACCATCTCACTTTCATAGACATAAATAGTATCTTGCTCCATCTTTGGAGGTTTCTTCTACAAATCATATTTTTCGGCACAAGACTATCACGAGACGACAGTAAGATTTTTCTTTAGTTGAAAGTAAAGGGTGGTTCTCTGATATCCCTAATCTTGATTTGTAGGAATACTATCTGTTTAGAAAATAATGCGTATGTCTTTGTCTTTGAAAAATTCAGGCAGACCTACACACAAACAGTAGCACTATTGTTTATTTACTATGTTTTCATTTTTAGAGTTTTGGTTTTGCTGAGATGTATAGACACTAGTGCTCTAAGCATCTCTGTGAGATTTCTTTCTTTAGTAGTCTTTGAAATAACGAGTGGGTGAGGTCTTCAGAAGAAGTATTATATGTCTGCCTCTGTGTCAATATAATGCCTGTAATAATGCGCTGAACTGCATTTTTAAATTTGGGGTTCTTAAAGTTAGGGTGATAAATCTGATCTCTGGACAAGGGTGAGGAATACTGGGGAAGGAGGCAGGGAATAAGAGGCATATTGGAATGTACAAATATACGCACAGCCTGCAGGACAAGTAATGCTTCCAGCACTAGTAAGGAAGGCCTCAGCCAAAGCAGTATGTTCAACGTCAAGAAATACCTGCCCTCCTCTGCACCAACTGGAGAACGTCTGTAGGACAGCAGCTTGAGTGGACAGACATCTACAGCGCTTGCACTAAAAGGAGAGGTGGGATGGATGGGACTGTTCAGGGTGGAAAAGGACTGAGGAGGAACGTTGCAGCAGCTCTGTGTACAAGTGAGGACTGGGAAGCAGAAAGGAAAAAAAGCCAATCTCCATAGCCGTGGTAGATTTGACAAGAAGACCGTGGCTTAAACTGCAGCAAAAGAAACCATGTTCAGGCATTAGAGAAACTAAAGGTGAGGTTAGCAAAGCAATGCAGGAGCCTGGGAGGCTGTGATGTCTTCATCGCAAATCATTAGGAACAGGTTAGACCAACCTATTAGGCGTGAGATAGGTGTTTATCATCCTCCTTAAAGGAGGGGGATGGACACAGATGACCTTTTGACCTCCTTCCACCCCCATGATTTTATTGCTGCTTTTTTCTAGACTGAAGGTATATTTAACCAACATAGCTATATTTAAATTAGGAGGGAATGAGAGAGCTTTCTGTACGGAAATGAAATCCCTCCTCGTACTTCGGCGCTCTCTGATGCAAAAAACGGACACCTTGGTCTCGGTGTCCTTAATAGGACCTCCTTCTTTTGGTAAGCACAAGGCTGAGAGTGTGGGGAGCGTAAGGTACGAAGGAGGACACTTGGTTTTGAAAGCCAGCCTCGACCCCAGCAAGCGCAGTGGCGTAGCCACCTCATCAAAGGGTCTTGAGTTCCCTGACACAGCATTAAGCATTGGATCCTTCCCAGTGATAAGGATCAAAGTGAGGAGGGGAGAACTTAGCCTGTAACTTGCCTTTTGAAAGGCACAGCATAGGAGGGACTGCAAAAGAGGGGAAAGATAGCTTTTACGCCGCTTCTTTCTGCCCGAATGTTAATGCTACCGTGGCTTTTATGGCACACTTGTTGATTTAAGCAATGCAAGAGGGACTATTGACAGAGCCCCTTCCCTCAGCTGTCACACTGGGGTCACCAGAGAATAGTAGGGCTGAGCTGGGTAAGGTATGTGTAAGTACGCGCATTGTTACAAACTGTGCTTTTTCAAACGATTCAGCACACTTGCGTCATCTTTCAAGCACCTATTCACGAATGTATTATCTTACTGTAAGTGCAAGCAGGAAGATAATTTATCCATTTATCTCTTAGTTGCTTCTCCATTTTTAATTTTTATTGTTATGAAACACCTTTAATGCTGAATATTTGCTTTTGCAAACATTATGATAATTATTTCAAATATATTTGAAGACATAATAGTGGAAAAGTAGGATGGCTTAAGAGCAAATATAAAATACAATAGAATTGTAGCCTCTTCTTTCAGTCCTGGCCTTGCTAACCTTACTATCTTCTGCTGAACCATATTTAATGGGTATATAACAGCCACATGTAGTAAAAGCAATATCTCTGTCTACAAAAATAGAGATGTGAGCATATACTATGGTAGTTTTAGCAGCCTCTGAAATGTTGAACTGTCTTTTACTGATATAGAGCTGTCTGTTTGAATACGCAAGGAACCTGGAACAATAGCGCCGAGAGGTTCATTTCGGTGAGGTATTAATTTTGAAGCCCAGTGATTATTTAAATGCCAACACTGTTAACTTTTCTTCCTGATACGGGAAAGGAGAAAGAAAATCTGCTTGCTATTTTGTGAGCAATGTGTCATTTTGATCCTACATATGGAGGCATCATGTGGTGACAGTGCCTAGTCCCAAACTCAGAAAGAGGATGAGGCCAGTTCAAGGAGACCGCTCAGTCTGCAAAGCCAGCGCCGCTCAGAGAAGGAAAGGATAGACGTCTGCAACCGGCCAGAGAAATCTTCAACTTTTCTTGTTATTCTCCGCTCCCTGGCTCGCTCTGTAAAGAATGACTGTTCCCCAGCCCCGACGCCTTCGTCTGATGAGTCAGATGAAGCTGATGCTAACCAGCTTTCAGAGGGCTAGCCAGCTCCGAAGGCTCCTCAGGGTGAAGTGGAGGGGATGGAAAAACTCTGTCCCACGGCTTACTCCAAAACACTCAGGGGCAATAACATTTTCAAACATTATTTAAATTAAAATAATTCCATGCAAAAATGTGATTATTCATGAGCTTCGGGTTGGAACTCAAACCAAAAACATGAAGGTAAGAAGCAGCAATGAAAACATACTTGTTTTAATAATAAAAATAAATTCAGCAAAATGACTTGAGACTAAAAAAGCCAAAAAGCACCTGAATGTCTAAATTTATAGAACCTAAACTCAAACTTAAAACTCTTAACTCTATCCTGAAGTGATGCAAGGCTCCATGTGTTTCCTGCTTTATGTTTTCTGGACTTTACTTCAATTCAGGTTTTATAAGATCAAGCTTCAGTGTTATCTGTAAATCAAAAAGCTCAAGTTTGGAAAGCCATTTAACTGGTTCCGTGACTAAATCGCTGTCATCCTTCCATCTCAATTTCATCTCTTTCATAATGGCAATAGGAAGCCGCAAACTAGAGAGGCTGATCTTAAATCTGCCGTATGAAA
Source organism: Struthio camelus (assembly GCF_040807025.1). Classification (NCBI taxonomy): domain Eukaryota; kingdom Metazoa; phylum Chordata; class Aves; order Struthioniformes; family Struthionidae; genus Struthio; species Struthio camelus. The sequence goes on from NC_090943.1 coordinate 130,780,213, forward strand.
TGTGCCACTTGTGCAGACAGGTTGAGTTTTTGCCAGTTGTAAAGATTCTTCACCACCACTCTCTTTTTTGTTCTTTCCATCTCCTGGGCTCTAACTGCATAAGCTAGTAAATTTACATGTTACACTTACAAATCCCTAAATTTACATCATAAGTGGCCAGTGGAGAACGTAGGTTGATCATCCGCAATGCACAACCAGTTTAACAGTGAATTTAGAAAGTACCTTCAACACAAGTAAACGATGCAGGACCACTTAATCTGAAGCTTGCACAATCATGATTTAGGAGCAAAACATTCCAATGTAGCTGATAATTTTTCTGAGGGCATCACAAAGACAGCAGAACTAGGAGTTTCTCTATGGAACTTGTTTGAAGCGTATGTCTCCACTTGCTAATGACTGGCTATTTTTAAGTAGGTTTAATTCTGCCTTTCCTCAGCAATGCTCTTTATTAGCAAATTATTGTGTATATTCAAGTGCAGAAGATTAAGGGCGGACGACAGCGTTACACAACACCAAACAAAAGGTAAGCTAATGAATTCAATACAGTAACTGCAAGTAATTGTGCTCTCTCTTTTTAAGAAGTAAAACTGTAAAAAAAAAAACAAAAAAAAACCCCCAACCCTTTAAGGTCTATTTCTTATGTGTAGCTCAGTTATACTCCTCCGTGTGTATACTGGACAATTCTTTACTTTTTTGATAAAGTCTGAGTATGGGGTAAGCAGGGCTATTTTTTCATCCTTGGAAGAAGGAGTGCCAAAATCTTTTTGAATGGACTACAGGAATATACAAAACATGTTATAGAAGAACTGTCGTTGAGTACATGCTGCAGGATGAGAATATGTGAGAGAGGCTGAGAAGAAAAGAATAGACAGGAGGAAAAAAGATAAAGAGAAAAATAAGGGCAAAAAAGACTGGTAAAGGGGAGAGCAATAGGAAAGGTCCAAGTATGAAATAAAGCAGAAAAGCAGACACGTTCTCTTTCCACAAAAAGTTGGCAGGGAAAAGCAAACACTTTTTAATGGAAAGGTAAAACAGAAATATAAAATAATTTCCTCCTAGTTGTTCAGTAATCCCATCACCAATGCACAAGAAGAATTTTAGCAGTAAGTGTTATTTGTTTGATGCAGCACATCTTGTTGTTACATGATTGCTACGTGTAGCTGAAGGAAAGCGGTGGGGAACAGAAGGGCCTGACAAATGGATATGCAGGTCCTGCAATGTGAAAATATGAGATTTTTGGTATGATATTGCAAGAACAATATATACTTATCCTACACTAGTATAAGCAGTTGTTACTTATAGAGGTATACATCCCTCAATGGGACATTATTTTGGCTCAGTTTGAACCAACCCATGCTGCAAAAGTAACATGAGTAAAATAATGATGACATTATTCTAGTATAAACTTATTTATATAAATATTTATTAAAATTCTAAGTCTTACCTTATATATTTATAGCTTTCTTATGTGATCTTATATATTTATAACTTCCTTATGTGTAGATAGTAGAGCTAACCTGGAAATCTTATAATAACCTTCTGTAAAGAGTGTTGGTTTAGCAAATTCAAAACTTTTAGTAAGAAATTGATTTTGCTTAATTTCCTGTTTAAAAAGCTTCTGAAGCTTTTCAAAGTTATATTTTTTTTTAATAAAAGTTCTTTTTGGTTTGGGGCAAATCTCTGAACTAACAATAACAAGTTAACATGCAATAAGATGCTTGATTAACCACCTTTTTTAATTTCAGATTTTGTTTTTTGAGATCCAAAAATACTTTTTGATGTCTGAGGTTTATCTGGGACAAAAAAAATCTTACTTTTAGTTTTAATACATAAGCACTACATGCCTAGGATATGCTCTTTGCTGCAAGCTATTAATTAACCTAGTGTGTATATATATCAACCCAAAATAAAACTGAAGTCCCACTAAAGAAGCTGAGCTAGATCCTAGATACTTTGAATTAACACGGCTCCGTTTCAGTCAGTGTATTGTTTTGATTGGGGAGAACTTGGTAAAGGGATAATGGAAGGAGGATAATCAGAGATAATCTGAAGTCATGGTGTGAGGTCAGTGGTGCGCTACAGTGGCAGTAAATGGTAAGGTGCGTGTGTCATGACAAGTATGTGTGGTGTATCTCTGAAAGACTGTGGTGACTGGGGGAGGCTCTTGGTGACAGGAAAAGCAGATGCCATGTCCATCTTCAAGAAGGGAGATTCAGGGAACGACAGCCAGCCTAACCTCAGCCTTTGCAAGGATTATGGAGTAAATGTGGCCGGACCTCATGTCCGGGCACTTGAAAGACAAGGTGACGGGAAACGGGCAGTAAGGATTTATTTACCAGCAGCAAATTCTGCCTGACCAACCTGATTGCTTTCTGTAATGAGATAACTGAGCCTGCAGAGAAGGGAAGAGCAGTGGATGTCCAAGGGCTAGGAACTAGATAAGGGTATGATTATGTAGGTGGAAAATTGGCTGGACCATTAGGTTCAAGGGTTATGATCAGCAGTACCAAGTGCAGCTGGTTACTAGTGGTATGCTTCAGAGGTGGAAGCTGGGACTGATCCTCTTCAACGTCTTTGTCAGGGACCTCAGTGCCAAGATGAAGTGCACTCTCAGCAAGCTTGTGGATGATGGCAAATGAGGGCAGCGGTTCATATGCTGGAGGTCAGGACTGCCGCTCAGGGGCACCTAGATAGGCTGGAGAAAAGGGCTGGCAGAAACCTCAGGAAGTTCAGTGAAGTCCAGCACAGTGTCCTGCATTCGAGATGGACTAGCCATCCCACCTGAGGAGCTGAGGGCCAACTAGATAGAAAGCAGCTCTGCAAAAAAAGGGTCTAGGGGTCCTGGTGAGCAACAAATGGGACGCAAGTCAGCAGTGCGCCCTTGCAACCAGGGAGGCCAATCGCAACAACCTGGGTCGCGTGAGCAAGAGGAGAGCCAGCAGGCTGAGAAAAGCAATTATTCCCATCCGTGAGGTACTTGTGAGATTGTATGTGGACTACTGTGCCAAGCTGTGAGCTCCTCAGTACAAGAAAGATATTGACATAAAAAGAGTTCAGAGGAAGGCCACCAAGATGGTCAGGGGCCTGGGGCACATGATGTGCAAGAAGAGGCTGAGAGAGTTGGGTTGTTCAGTCTTGAGAAGAGAAAGTTAATGGGTATCTTATTTCTCTCTTCAGCTACCTAATGGGCAGGTATAGAGAAGACGTAGCCTTTTGGAGGGCCACAGTGGAAGGGTGAGAAGCAACAGACTCGAGACGAATATGAGAAATTCCTACTAGATAGTAGGAAAAAAAATCATAAGCATGGTCCAACACTGGAACAGGTTGCCCAGAGAGGTTGTGGAATATCCACCTTTGGAGATAGTCAAAATTCAGCTGGATATGATGCTGAGCTATCTGATATAATTTTGAAGCTGGCCATACCTGGAGCTGAGAGGCGGACTGCATGACCTCAGCAGGTCCTCTCTACCATGAAGAGAGTGCAGATGATATAATAGATTTAAATAATCACTTAAAATTTCATTTCCTTTTCTCTGTGGGTTTGAGTTAGGTGTACTGTATCTAGAAAAAATCTATTGGTTTCACAAAGACCACATCTAAATTAATTTGGGAAAGTTAATGAGTAAGTGGGGACTCAATTCTCCATAAAGGTGGGCAGAGTGAATATACAGGGTAAATGCAGCTGCTTGTGAAAAAGACTTTGTGCACCAACAGCTGCTTTACATGTACCCCTGGTGTCAGCAGGTGCACGTAAACCCTTCTTTGTTATGTGTTAAAGCAGCAGACAGAGCTTTATGAGACAGCAGCCATACGTAAGTGGCTCAGAAAGTTCATAAGGATTCAACGGTTTGTTCCCAACCTTTCACTTTATGGAAAAATAACTTTCTAACTTACTTGAAAATCAGTTAAAAGCACTCCTACATATGCTAGTGTCACTCACAGTACCCTGTGTACCATATTGCCATAAACATGCCATGTAGAAAAATAAAGGAAAAAAGAATTGACTATATATGGTTATACTGATGAGGGAAACTCTGTTAAAGCTGATTTTTCCTGTTGATTTAGAAAAAGAAATCACAATGAGGAAACTTAACCAAATTTTACTGGAATTTCTAAAGAATTAAAAACTTCTTTTTGTGTTAAATTTCACACCAGGAAATCTTTGCTGAGCATCGTGAATAAGCAACTATATGTATAAAGTGATGCTGTGAACAAAATAGTCAGCAAGATTAGATGTAGGAATGGGAAGATGTTCAATAGAGGTAGAAAGTGAACATTACCCTTGTGTTTAGAAGTGATAAAACTTCTGCTGAAAAAACTATGCCCAGCTCCAGTCTAACATAATTCAGCATTGGTGATAATACACTGAAGAAGGTTCAGAGAAGAATTGTAAGATCAGAAATGCAATGTAAGAAAAAAAAAAAAAGGCATTCAGCTGTGTTTCTCAAATCTATTTGCGTCTGGGAGACAATGCTTTCTCTTTAAAGAATAGCAGATAGGAATAACATAACTATAGTTCTTTGCACAATAGATATTATTGTGCAAATTTGTTCTTTGCAAATTTGATATTGTAACCAGGGTTTTTGTTATTTTGCCCTTAGATGACAAAATGTATTTGCTTATAAGCCAGAAGCTTACAAAAAAACTTTGGTGGATCTGAGCATGTGTGTATGCAGTCAAATCCTCCTCTCTCACCCTGTTTGACAAGGACGCTCTGCTGCATCAGACTTAGGTTTTGTGTCAATGCCGAAACCATAAACTTTGTGGCGCATGGGCTATCTTTTATGTTTGTGTTGCAGCGAGTTAAAGGCCTGCCTTGCTCTTTCTGGAGGTTTTTGATACCATTTTAATTAAGACTTTTGGTTACATTAAAGGAACTATGAGGTTGCAAAAAACCAAGTATTTATAAGTAAGAAGTGCTGAATTTAAAGTTACCTGTGCAATTTTAAATTGGCACGCTTATGTTTAAAGAAGTAATACAAAAATGAATGAATCAGGACTGTGCGGTAAATGAGATTGCGGCCTGTATACCTGTTAGCTCATTTGCTACACAAATGGGCATGGCTATAACAAATGAGGGCAGAGGAAAAGCTCTCACCCACCAAAACTCTTTGCCCCAGCTTCCTTCTACGCGCAAACTCCTTCCCCTCTTGTTTGCCACGCTATCGCAAGGTGTTTGTTTGAAATGTTCTGATTTCTCTGCACTTTAGACAAAATCGCTCCCTGCCGCCCGCCTGCGTACAAGCGCGGCGGGAGAGCTTGCTGAAAGCAGAGCCTGTGTATGGCTGATGGGGAAGGACGTTTGCAAAAGTTTTCCTGCCCAGCCGCTGGAGCCCAAGGCTGGAGCGTGCTCCGTTGCTCTCTGGGGATGATGCCAAAAGTGCTGCCCCCAGAGTAGTGGCACTTACTCACTGTGGGTAGGTTCTCCCGTTAATTTAGCAGCAAAGCTCTAACCGAGCGTAGGCAAGATAGGATCCCTGCCTCCCTCCGCCAGGTTCCTAATTTGACTAAATTGAAGTAGGTTTTTCTTGGGCTGTCCCTACCCTACTTCAGTTCTTTCTCCAGCACAGGAAAATATTAAGACGTTTTCAGCGAACTGGTTGTAGGCAGTTTTTTTGACATGGGGTGAAGAGAGGGGAGGACAGTTCTCCTTAAATATGTTCTGAGAAACAACTGAACTATTTTTGCCCAATTAAAAAAAAAATCTGTGAGTCAGACACAAATATGGGAAATCTTAGGCAGCGCACAGTTTGGCAAAGTGTAACCATCTCAAAAACAAGGATTATGATGGAAAATGTTGGACAAGCCTAACTGTAAGCACGGCTTACTTCCCCCCCCCCCCCGTAATAATATATAATCACTGAGTAACTGCAGAAAAACTTCTTACATTCACGTTAAGAAAATGTAAAAAATAACAATTGTCACACCACGTAGAGTCTATCTCGCCGTACTTAATACATGTAAAAACACAAAGCTGTTCTTTTAAGACAGGATTTCTGTGTAACGGATTACATGCTGAACTAAAGGGCAGCATTTAACAGCCACCCTTTACCCCTTTCTAATTTTTAACTTGCATCTTCAGCCTTCAAACACAGCAAGAGCCTGCCTCTTGGTCAACTCGCTCCTGTGCGCGAAACACACTTGAGGGCTGCGTGTTTGTGCAGCAGCGACGCTATTTTCAGCGTGCGTGTGTTTTCCCTTGTGTTTTTTTTCTCCCCTCCTTGAAGGAAAGGAAGGAAATAAGCTTATTTCCCCCCCCTCCTTTTTTTTTTTTTTGGGGGGGGGTGAATAAGGGCCATTGGAAACCGTACCAGGGCGGACGGCTCCCGCCCCGCTGGCAGGGGGATCCCCGGGGGCGGCCGGGGAAGGGCCCCGCTGCGGCCGCAGCGACGCCCCGCTGCCCGCTGCGGCGGGAGGCTCCGGTGCCCCCCTCCGCCCCCCGCCCCGGGGCGGGCAGCCCGCTCCGACCGGGTCCAGCGAGGGCGCGGGGTGCCCCGGCGGCCGCGGTAGGGCCGGGGCGGCCTGGCAGAGCCCGGCCCGCGGCCGGGGGAGTGACTTACGCTCCCTCCGCCTCCTCTGGGTAGACGAGGAGGAGGAGGAGGAGGAGGAGGGCGAGTGGTGGGAGGGTCTCCATTGAAATAAACAAGCAGGCAGTTATTAAAACGGGAACATGGCGGCCGCAGCCCCAGCTTCGGCTTCATCTCACAAAGCGAAGGTCAGCGCCGGCGGCGGCCGCGGCGGCGGACGGGCCTGACCCCGGTAACGGCCCCCGCCCCGCGTCCGTCCCTCCGTCCTTCCCCCCCACCTCCCCCCAAACCCGAGGCGGCGGCTGCGCCCTCCGCAGCCGCGCTCTGCGATGCCGGGGCGGCGGGGGGCTGCCGGGGGCGCGGAGGGGCGGCTGCGCGGCCGCGGAAGGGCGGCTTCCCCAGCCGCGGTGGCGGTGGGCTGGGCTGGGGTGTTCCAGCCCCTCGGCGGGGAATTGGCGAGGGAGCCGGGGCGAGAGGGGCTGCTGGGGCCGGGGGCACCGCGGCTGCACCGTCGGGGCGGGTCGCGGCGTTACTCGCCGGGGACTTGCCTTCCCCCCCCCCGCCGTCACCCCCTCAGCGGGAGAGGGCGAAAGAGGCCACCGCAGCCCTGGCCCCCGGTGAGGCGGAGGAGTGTGTGTGTTTGGGGGGGGGGGGGAGCCGGCTGCGGCGGGGGCACGGCCACGCGTGCGGCTGGGGCACGGCGCGGCGAGAAAGTGCCGCGAGTGGGGTGGGGGGGAGCGAGCGGCGCTGCGGCGGGTGCGAGGGGAGGGAGCGGGGCGGGCGGTGGAGGCAGCTGCGGCTGTACCCCCCCCCCCTTGGTTCCCCGGGGGGGGGTGGTCAAGGGATTGTTTAGTATCCCCCCCCCCTCCCCCGCACGCGCACACACACACGCAGGGACCGGGACACGCGAGGGAGGGTCGCTGCCCCGGTGACAATAGGGGTGGTTTGGGGGAGCGGGGCGGTGCTCCTGCTCTCCCCGCGGCGAGGACTCGGTTTTCCACGGTGCCGGCCGCTCCGTTTTCTGGCGTCGGGCTGAGCGAGCGGCCGCCCCCCCCCCCCCCCCCAAAACCTCCCGGCGGCGCCCTGCCCCTCTGCCCGCGCCCGTGCGCGGGGGCGGCGGCCTTGCGCGGGGGTGGAGGAGGGAGCTTGCCCCGCGCCCGCTGGGGGAGGAACTGGGGTAGGGGGTGAGGGGGGGACGCGAGAAGGAAACGGGCAACTTCGCTAACTTTTGTGCGCGGGGGTTGCGCCGGGCTGCGTGCGCGCGCCGCGCAGCCGCCCGGGGCCGCGCAGCCAGGCCGCGGCGGCGCAGCTGCGTGCGAGCCGCCCCGCGGCCGCGGAGGGAGGGAGGGAGAGAGGGGTGGGGGCCGCCCGCCGCCGCCGCCGCAGTGCTCCGTGTGTGTCTGTGTGTCCCCGTCCCCGCCGGGTGGGGCGCGGGGGTCCCTGGGCGGGTGCCGCCGTCGGGGCTGCGCGCGGGGCGGGGGAAGGGAGAGAGGCGGCCGGGGGCGGGCCACGCCGCGCCCCCCCCCCCACGCGTGTAGGGAAGCGGGGGAGGGGAAGCTGCGGGCCTCCTGCCTGCCGTGGGGAAGGCGTGTGCCGGAGCCCTCTGCACCGCCGGCGGTGTGCGTGCTGCCTGTCGGGGGCGGGTGTTGTTGTGTGCCGG